>NC_054057.1:6786941-8001584 GCF_017639655.2 Falco naumanni
ATTGGTTAACATAAGAAATTGGGACATTATTAGGGTGTTGGCATTGATGTTTCCAAAACCGGTTAGCTGCTTTGATCTGGCTGTGTTGACAGTAAAATTGGGTCTTCTACTTGGACGTGTAGGAGAAATACATGTTTGGTTAGACCGTTAGCAAACTGGAGGAAGTATCTAGAATAAGTAAAGCAAAGACAGGCACAGTAATAATAAAAAAAGAGAGAAAAAAATTAAAAGATACAGGGTCATGTAAGAACACTGTTGCATTGGTGGTATAATTGGCTGTAAAGAGAGGTCATGACATCATGCCACAGCAACCCCAGCTCTTCTCAGCTTTGTACCGCTTTCCTATGGCTCACATAAGCCCAGTCCTGGAACACTGCATTCCCTTTTGTGTAGCCCTCGTTATTTATATTTTTTTCTAAACAGAAGAGATTAAACAGAAGAGAATTCAGGGAAGAGTTGGAAAAATAATAGAGGGAGTAAAAGGAAAATTATATTAGCAAAGACTGCAAAGTGTCTGTGTATGCTTGTTGGTGAGATGTCTCTGAATTGTCTGAAAGTAGTTGTAAAAGGTAGATGTAAAAAATGAAAGTGATTTTTTAACAAAGGGACCTACTTATTAGAAGGGATGGGTCTAAGACTTTGGTCTGTGTGTGATGGTGTTATCACCTTGGAAGTGATTGACAGGAATCTTAAGCTGTGTAAAGCATCAGCAGCTGTGTAACATGGAACGATACAGCTCTGGTAGAATGGGCGACAGGCAGCTACTGAAGGCCCCTCTTGTATGATCATTTTTGATAGTTGTGACATGTTCTGGTTTTGAACGCTAAATAATGCCTTTGACCTAATTTAACTCTAGTATAACAACATTGAGAATATGGAATATTTGTATCATGAAAAGAAAAAAGGAAAATATTAATGTTGAAGTATTTCCTATTCTTAGTGGTATATTTTTACTTAATTAAACATTCTCAATAATATAAAACAAAATAAAGCAGAAACAGGATTCTGTTGTATTTGCCTAATGCAGGCATATATAGTCTTGTAAGTGCCATGTGACATTTTAGATTTTATTTCATTTTCCCTTTAAGCTTCAGACTGGCAGTTAAAGTGCCCTAAAGGGGTTTTTAAATTCTCCAGTTGCTCTCATCTTTTCTTCCTTTTCCTTTTCTTTATGGTAGTGTTTTAAGTTTTGTGGGTTGTTGAGGAAGAAGTGTCGTCTTCTCTATTGTGATCATGGGCAGCTAAAGCTACTCAGTGCCTTTTCAGTGATCTTAACTCATCAGTCAGCCAAAAAATGAGGATTACTTTGTAGGATTGCAGGTTACATGTAACCCTGCTTCAGAAGTGTAAGTGTCTGTAATTTAAGAAACTTGTAGGACAGGTTGTGTGATCCATTCTGTGGCTGGCCATCTCACTAGCTATCGGGTTCTTCTCTAAAAAAATGCTATTTAAAATGTCATGACAACTTTTTAGAAACTTGTGATTTAAAGTGACATAGTCTCAAAAAACTGAGCTGTGAATAGCTCTATGGAGGTTGTAGGTTGGTCAAAGCACAAGAGATTACATTTCAAGACCAATATGCTAGGAGAAGTACACAAGGAAGAAAGGGGAAAAAGCACCCCTGTCTCCAAGTTAGAGCTTTATCAGGTTTGGTGTATGTTTCCCTAGTTGCTTGGTGGTACCCCAGCTGGACAGCACTCCCCAAAATATGGTGGCCGTACCCAGCCTTGAATGGCAGTGTCATGGTAAAACTTCACTCCTTTTCCCAGCTTTCCAAGGTGTGACTATTCAATCATCATTATATTTTCAAATATATCCTGGCTTCCTTAATTTCAGAATGTAGTATGTCAAGTAAAGAGCTTTAGTCCTAACATTTGGACAGCATCCATTTCAGCTTTCAATCAGGGTCTTTTTCTAATACAGCGGTGTTCACAAAGAAAGCAGGTTATGTCCATGTTTTTTTCTGTCTCCATATAATTCCTTATTGTCCTTCAATGTTGTATTTTTTTTTTTTTTAGAGTCCAGGTTGTTCTGCTTTAGTCCTTACAAGTAAACATTTTAGAAGGTTATAGGAAACGGCACAGTTACAGTAGAGTATGTTTATGGTCTTTAACTCTTGCTGTCACTCCAGAGCCACCACTCTTAGTTGCTGAGATGTCACAAGGGTCACTAGCTTCCATTTAATTTTACTTGTGAGTTTCACTAGGTGCCTGGAGAGGCAGTGCGGAATGGCTGGCAGCAGACTGTTGTAGGCAAAGTCCTTCAAGATGAAAGGTGTTTTGAATGGACAGGATATAAGCTTACTTTTTGTAATCTTTATTCTGCCAGCATACTCCCTAGAGGGTCTTTTGGAGCCTAATGGTGAACTTAGGAAGGTATGAGGTAGCATTAGAAATCAGATGCATATAGAAGCAGCAGTAATGAAGGGGAGAGTATTTCACCACTGTCAATGATTGTCAGGAGATGAATTCCCCAAGAGTAAATTCTCGAAGTGCTAGGAGGTCGTCCGATAACGTATAGTAAAAATGAGCCGTTTACTTGCATGTTGTAATTACAGTGTTAGATTTGCAGTACTGCTTTCCTGCCTAATTGCCAATATGTAGCGTTTCAATGGTCTGCATTGTTTACAAAGGTAGTGTAGTAAACCATCAAGAATGACAAAATAACCGTGGTGTTTGTGTTGTGTCATCCAAATAAAAATCCCATTTGTTCCTGCATATATTTAAGACTGCATTTACCCGTTTCTATGTCTATAAATGGTGCTTTACAGTTATATGAAAAGCGATACAGTCTTTCCAAGATCTTCTAACATATTTTTATCTAATTATGGACTATTTTCTATAGCCTGTCTAGTTCTTAACACTTTATTAGGAAAAATGCACGTAAGTGATTCAATTTTCAGTGCTGTCTGTTTACCCGTGTTAGAAATTATTCTTTAACTCTGTGTGTTTGCTTTTTTAAGGATATCATGAGTCATTATTTACTCATGGGTAATCATCTTCAGTAAACAGTGCATCTTGTAAGAGCTAGTACAGAGCTTTGTGTGTATCAGTTAGAAAGAGAACCTTCGATTCAAAAGTTCCTGCCAGCTGTCACCTCCACTGCTAATATCACCTCATAATGTGGAGCTAGTTATGAAATACCAAAAATGATGTTTGTGTTTAGAGAAGCAGGAAAGCTTGCAAATAAACCAGAACTCAGTAACATGTATGCCTTCAGGGCTGCAGCAAAATACAGCCAGGCATATAATAATACGGATTTCTGTTCTGTGTCTGATAACTTACTGCTACGTTTGGTTGGTATTTTATACTTTGTCAATTAAGGAAAGCAAAAAAAGGGCATAAAATAACTTAATCCCATCCTTTTTCTGTTAGGAGGAGAAAATACACTTTGTCTCTATTACCAGTTGCTTTCCTTAGAACGTTATCCTAGCTTTAGGTTTTGAATCATTCCCTAAGTGATGACTCTCTTGTTTTGTCTTCTATTTATAAAAGAAGTGAAAAGATTTAGCTCATGAATTTTTCATATAGACTACAGATGTACTGTTTGGGGCCAAACGTTGTCCTCGGTTACAAGTCAGTGTCATCAGTTAGCTGTCTGAATCAATGGCAGCGTTGTGAATGTATTTCAGCGTAGTACTGACTCTTAGATGTTTGTTTCTATTGTGCATATGGGGGTAGGAATTAAGCAGATGATAGATAAACTGATTATAAAAATAGATAGGAAATAGAGGTTCATTTTCCAGTCCAACATGCTGCTGCCAGTACTGAAACAAGAGTAAAACCATTACTCACTGCCCCGCGGGTGCTGCACCCTGCAATGAATGAGTACCATATTTTTAAATATCTAGTAACATCACAAAAAACTGAAGTCAAAGCAGAAGTTCAGATCTTAATTAGTGAAGCTGCCTTTCCTCCTTTGGTGCTGCCAGCTGGAAAAATCTGATTATTTTAAAAACTTTTTAGAATGGACTTTGCCTTTTCACTTCTTAGGTTCTATCTGTGAAACCAAGAGTGAGGAAAGGTGTAGTACAGGAGGCAGCTTTATGTGCCTTTGTCACCTGGTTTCATCCCTCTGAAGTTTTACTTTCAGGGCAGCCCTTACCCCTTTATTCTTGCAGCCTCCAAGATTTTCTGTACTTTGAAGTTAAAAACCAAGTTAACCTTTGACCAAGAATTTCAAAATCACCTGATGGAAGCCCTTCCCTTTCTGCTGCCTGCTAAATGAAAAACTCCTCTGCTTGCAGGATGCAGAAAGACTCTGTAGAAAAGACATGAGCCTTTATTAATGCTGAATTGCAGTTTTTCTGGATGATTCTTTTTAGAAGGAGGTATCCCCATTAAGTGTTTGAAGCTCTTCCTTGCTTTTTGACCCGGAGAATAGAAAACTGGGCAAAAGTAATTAGATGGAAAAATGTTAGTAGTGCTGTCATGGTGTGAGGAACTTACCCACAGCTGGGGTCTGCCGGGTAAACAGGAGATTGCTCTCAGCCTTACTAGCTTGATACCTGTCTGAAATAAAAGGAGAAAGCAAACCCAAAGAAAGTAAAATGGAAATATAGCCCTTCCTCCCTGCACTGTCCCCACCCCCAGCCTTGGCACTGAGGCAGCTTAAGGTTGTTTTTTCCCATTGCTTGTCTAATTTTGCATCTATTTTCTGAAAAAGGGCAGAGCACAGTCTCTTGCTGCTTTTGCACTCCTCTCCAGCCAGTGGGCACAGGCAGTCTTCTGAGTGCCGGTACAAAACCTCAGTGGAGGACAGGGAGCATGATCTGGTTAGGGTGGATGGTATATCTTATATTTGAAATTCCAGCCACTGCGCCCTGCATGAGCATCATCAGGTTTCTGAGTGAGTTTGTTAGTAGTCTCATGGATTTCCATCCTCCTTGTGTGATGCTTTTCCAAACTGTCTTCCGATCCTGTCGTTGGGGAGCTTGCAGGCACACTTGTGTGGTCTGCTCTGTCTGCGGGAGGGTTTAGTGTCAGAGGAGAGTTGGGCATCGGTACTGCCTTCATGAGCCACCCCGGGGTGCTCAGTGAGCTGGCACGGTGACTGCTGCTGGTGTCACATGGAGGCAGCTTTCTGTCAGATGCGTCTGGTAGTGTCAGCAGCATGGATCAGCAAATGTGCAGCTCTTCTTCCTTGAGAGATGCAGGTTTCCAGGCTGCATCACAGTCTGCAGAGCTGGTCAAGTGGTCAGCGTCTGTCGTGCACCCATAGGTAGCGGGGCAAGCTCTGCGGTGCTGCCTGTGCTTACGTGCTGTATGCTCATGGCTGAGATCGGGAAAGTCAGAGTTTCCTGCTCATGATCTTGGCTCTGAAAGTGTCAGGGTAGGACATTTTTGTACCCTTTAGGGAGGTGATATGTACCTGGAAGGGACATTCTGTCTGAGGCAGGCAGCATTGTTTATTGTGGGATACACAGTGTAGCAAGGCAGGTGTGACATGAACTATCTGTTACTATCAGGGTAATGCAAGATAGGTCTTTTAAGAGAGATCATAAACATGTTTGACATGTAGAAAAAGTAAAGTGTCTCCTGTAATACTCATTCTTCCAGTGTTGCATAATCAATTTGGTATGTTGTTTTTGAAGGCTTGATTGCTTTTATGCCTTGCATCTTCTTCTGGTACTCAGATGTCTGGCTGATGAGGCTTTTTGATGCTACGTGCTGTATTTATAGTCCTTATGAACTTCTCTTGAAAAATCACTAGATTTTAATCACTCGCTACTTTGAGTACTGAATCCTAAATGTGCAGACTTGTTGGCAGTTAGAGGGCTTTATTTGTCTATGAAAATATGTTTAAAAACGGGTCAGTCTGTTGGAGCTGGCTATCTTCAAAGGGTTAGGATTAAGATACCAGCTTTACCCAATGGCAGCACTGAGGCGGATAACAGTAGATGGATGGACAGGAAGATTGGGAAGGAATTACCTGTTAAGTATCTTGGAGTTACAAACTGATGTTTTACCAGAGCAGATCTGTCATCATCTGTTTTTCTGTTTCTGCGGGCAGTTCCTCATCCCTGTAAGTCTGCTGCTGAATGCCATTTTGAAAATCTATTCCAGGGTAATTGCTGCCGCTAAGGTAGCACAAATGCTTTATGACACCTGGCTTACAAAAATGGTGATTTCTCTAGCTACCCATTTCCTTGCTCTTTCACTTTTTTCCTGAAATTTAGAAAAAGAGGTGTTGGGGAATGACACCGGTAAAATGGATTGACTATCCTTGATTTTTGAAATCCCAGCTTTTCTTTGTGGAGTTCCTTGGAGTTTTCTTTACCTTTTAAATTACTTTCTACACTCAGAGAGGTTGTTTGACGTAGAATATGAGCTATGCTATCTAAACAAATAACAGTTCCTATTGAAACATGTCTGAATTTATGTCTCTGTGGCAACATAAACACAGAACAGAAGAAAACAGGAGTTCTAGAAGGAATCTCAAGAATCTGATAAGTCCCCCCTCTTTTGCTACTAAAATACCTCAAAAATGGAGAGAAAGCTGGTAAGGTAATGTGTTGGAGATAGGCAAGATACTGTATAAAAGCAAAAGTTTAGCTTTTGGCATACATAATAGATAGGGGGAAATGCTACTGCAGATTATACTAGTTGCACTAAAGGCTTGTCTATTAAAACCAGTTGAGTGTTTTTCCTGCTGTGCTGGCATGCAGAGCTGCTGTCTTCTGTGCTGTAGCATTAAACCAACAAAATTTCTGCTACATTGAATTTATTTTTTTTTCTCCAAAAGTCTGTCAGTCACTTCACAGAACTTGCTAGGAATTATGAACATAAAAGTTGTGTGACAAGGAAGCAGGCTGCTGTCCCACCAGTCTCTGCTTTTCAGTATCTTTTCATATGAGGGCAGGGTTTTGTGCTGGGCAGCAGAAGCAATTGTACATAAACCGAGGGCAAAGCTGAATTTAAGAGGCTTTGAAATGTCAATTCTTCAAGCCTTGTGTGGGCAAACTGCTACTTATGATAGTTTTTCTGAGTAAATTTTTGGGGATTTTGACCCTTAGTATTTCTATTCAGTGGTAGAAATATGATATGTTTGGTTTAAACTCCTAGAGGCACTGTTCTTGAAATGGGCTGATGTGGCAAACAGCACCACATCAAAAAACTAGACAAGTTTTTGTTACCACTAGTTTGATTTTTTTTTTTCCCAAAATACAGGCAGAAGTTGTTTAATATGTGAGAAATCTAAAATACAATTTTTTTGACCCCATTTAAGAAAGAGTCTTATTTCTCTGTGTGTTTGGTTTCTTTTTGTATTTTTTTTTTAACTTGTCAGTTGAAAATATTTGCTGTGGTGTTTTGTTTTATTTTGTTTTATGAAAGAAACTAACCAAAATGGGCATTTCATTTTCTCCAAATTATGGTCCTACTCTGATAATGGTTAAGAAATTTATATTTTGCTGGTTTTTGATACTAGATACAGGGTCTTAAATTTTCAAAAGTGACTCATGCTTTGGCATAAGGCCATCTTAGAGTGCATAACCTAAAACATCTGAAAGATGGTGTTCAGTTCTTACTGGAAAAAAGGTTCCATTAGAGACATTTCAGTTTGTCAGCAAAATGTCCAGGCATCCAAAATCACCACTCATATGTGCAAATAGAGCTGATTGGATTTCCTTTCAGGCTGTGATTGAAAGGTTTTCATAATTTGAAAAAATCAGAAGATTAAAAGCAAACATTTTCACATCTCTCTGTAATTACATAATACAAAGTGATGCAATGATATTATAATTTATGATATAAGATAGTTAGTTGCATTATTGCCTGTATTGCAAAGGGAAGGCAATCAGTAATAACTGACGGCTAGACAGTGTGTTAGATTTTACTAATTTGTATACTACAACCAGGCAGATAGTGTAGTTGCATAGCTATAAGCTATTATGTTCAAGGTTTCCAAAACTCTAGACAATTCTAGCTGGATAATAGGATCCTTTGTAATTTTCTCTTTAAGGTCCTTATAACACTGTTATAGTGGCTATTTCGTAGAATGGTTTGGGTTAGAAGGGACCTTAAAGATCACCTAGTTCCAACCGCCCTGCTGTGGACAGGGACACCTTCCACCAGACCAGGTTGCTCAAAGCCCCATCCAGCCTGGCCTGGAACACTTCCAGGGATGGGGCATCCACAGCTTCTCTGGGCAACTTGTTCCAGTGCCTCCCCACCCTTGCGGTAGAGAATTTCTTCCTAACATCTAATCTAAATCTACCCTCTTTCAGTTTAAAGCCATTACCCCTTGTGCTATCACTACATGCCCTTGCAAGGATTCCCTCTGCAGCTTTCTTGTAGGCCCCTGTAGGTATTGGAAGGCTGCTAGTAAGTATCCCCAGAGCCTTCCCTTCTCCAGCCTGAGCAACCACAACTCTCTCGGCCTGTGTCCATAGCAGAGGTGCTCCAGCCCTCTCACCATCTTCGTGGCCCTTCTCTAGACTCACTCCCAACACATCCATCTTTTGCTGGGGCCCCCAGAGTTGAATGGAAAAAACCCCGGATAGGGTATTCATGAGAGTGAAGGTGGAGAATCACCTCCCTCAACCTGCTGGCCACACTACTTTTGATGTGGCCCAGGGTACGGTTGGCTTTCTGAGCTGCAAGCGCACATTGCCAGGTGATGTAAAGCTCCTTGTCAACCAACACTTCCAAGTCTTTCTCCTCAGGGCTGCCCTCAGTCCATTCTCTGCCCAGCCTGTATTTGTGCTTGGGATTGCCCTGACCCACATGCAGGACCTTGCACTTGGCCCTGTTGAATGTCATGAGGTTTTCTTGGGCCCCTCTCCCAAGCCTGTCGAGGTCCCTCTGTATATCATTCCTTCTCTCCAGTGTGTCGACCACACCACGCAGCTTGGTGGTGTTGGCAGACTGCTGAGGGTGGAGTCAATCCCAGTGTCCATGTCACCAACAAAGGTGTTAAACGGCGCTACTTTCCCTATTTTTGCTTTTAGTTGGTGATGGAGCTGCTGCAGACGGGTGATTAGGCAACAGCAAACATCAGTTTATGAGTCTGTGATTCCTTGGGGCTGTAGCGGGGGAAGGAGCAGTCGCTGGGTGACCTAACATAAAAGGAGTGGCGTAATCTTACAGAGCAAAATGTAAAACCTAGCAAGGATTCTCTAAACGGCAGCACCAATATCAAAAGTGCTATTTCATGACAATTTATGTATCAATAGGACGAAGCAGTGTTGTGTTTATTCCTGCCAAGGAGACATTTTTTAGATTTTTGTCATCAGTAAATACCTGTGAGGATAATCTGAATCAGTACATTGTCACCAAAATACATTTACAAAGACAGTCCTTAAGCAGGAGTTTGTTGGTATTTTTGTTCCCAAACACTGTCCATTTCTCTTCACGGCTAAAACAACAGGGAAGATCATTTGAACATCATAAATAAAAAGGTCTGATTTCAAATAGATGAGACTAGCACAGTCAGCTTTTGTGTTTACAGCATCACTTTCAGCATAGCATAAAACAAGAAATTGAAAAATGATTTAGGAGTTCACCATGAGTACATCCTATGGGACAGGTTTACACTTCAGTATAGTTTTGAGTGAAGAAACCAGGTACAAAAACACAAGGAAATCTAAAATGGTTCCATGAAACAGGCAGATGTTCATCAAAATAACCTGATAATTGTCAGCATTCAGTGGAAGACATGTTCATAGTTAATAATTTTGATTCTTCATCTGTGAGGAAACCACAGACTATTCTGTCCAAGTTGCTAACGGTGCCATCCAAAATGCTGTCCAAGATTTGATTAAAACAGAGTATGCCTTTTGCACAATGAGATGTTACGGCTGGATCTAATTAACAACGAACAATTGGAACCACAGGAAAACAAAATAAAATAATGATCCAGATAAGTAATAGAGCTTTTCCATTACATAGTCCATATGACTGATCCCAAATATGAAAGTCATAGATTGAAAGAAAAAAAAACCCCAACCAATGTTGAAATACTATATGGAAGAAAAACTCTTCTGGTTTGTAAAATGAAAAATGCTTTCTGCTCCATTGTTGTTTAGCTGCAATACTCAGTTGCTTTGTCATATTGTACTTCTGATACATTTGCAGAAGAGAATTCCTTCCTTATAAGCAGGAAGCAGAACAAGTATGAAAGCCTTTTCTGAACAAATTAAGGAGAAAGTAGGATATTTTGTGTCTAGTATTGCCTATGGACATGGAATCACTCATCAGGGTGATCAAGCTGGAAGACTATAAACCTCTGCATCTCTCCCATATTCTCTCCAGGTTGCTCCTCTGCCCCTGTCCTCTACCAACAGGCTTTAAGCATCTCCTTTCACCACTAGCTGGATGCTGATGTGGAAGGATAGTGGAGGTGATGCTACCCATTCCTTCCTCCTGTCAAATCGGGACCACTCAGCCACCTGGTGCCATGGGTTTGCTGCATGTGCCTCACGCCACTTTGTCTATCCCTGCACGTTCCTGTTACACAGTCTTCCTGCACCCCTGTTTGGTTCAGGGATCCATGCCAGAAGTCAAAACATTATAATTAATCTATGAAAAAAAAAAAAAAGTTCTACATGGGAGACATGCTACTTGTGATGTTGATGTCTGTTGCATTGGATCTGGATTTCTCTTGACTATCTAATTATAGTGCCTGTCTCCATCAAAGCAGTTCATGATAAACTAGTGTATTTTTTGTCATATATACCATTAGCAACTGTTTCAGTGTGTTGAAAGGTCACCTTCAAAATCCAGTAGATAACTCTGCATGCTACTGCCCACCAATAATTAATTATCTCCAAAATTTAAACTATGATAATGAATCACTGATCTTAGTGAAGTGGTTTGGGAAAGTAATTCCCATTTTATTTACTATAGTTTCTTGAGTAACAGTCCAGTTCTCCCATTTTAGTTGAATAATAAACCAGTAGGATCAAAATAATCTCAGGATAACTTTGTGCCAAATTTTTTGACTCTGTGATTCCCAGCTCAATGTTTTATTGTGAGGAGATGTAAAATCCTTCCTGACTTGTAACAAGGGCAGGAACTGTGGTAGCCATCAATAACTAAAGAAAGAATGTGCACCGTATTGTAAGATAACTTCTCAGCAATGTTCTGTTCATGGTATACATTGAAGTAAAACCTAACATCCTCTTTAATTCACAGAGTGGGATACTTGAAGTCATCTTTGCTTTTGTGTTTTCCTAGTCTTGGGACAAGCTGGCTGGCAGTTCGCTTCAGAGCATCCTCAGATGCAGCTGTAACTGGTGGATCCCCTGGCGAGTGCCGTGCAGCCAGCCACAGGCCTCTGGTGCATAGGGAGCGCCTGTCCTCAGGAGGCTGCCGGTGAAATAAGAGATCCAAAATACTGTCTGCATCTGCCATGGGTCAGGGCATCCCACTTCGGTGTGTCGAGGTGCCTTTCTTGACCAGACAGACCAGTGCAAAGGCAAAAACAAGGTCTTTGTTCTCAGTGGTGTATCACTCAACTGATGCATCGTCGTTCATATGGCAGTGGCCTGATCGGTAGCCAGAGTGGGCTCATCGGGCAGTTGTTCAGCTTGCGCTTCTTGTGCAGCCATGTGGCTGCTCAGCATCAGCTGGTGGGGACTGTGGGCATCACCTTTTGGTCTCTGCTCCCGTTTCGCTGCAGCAGCTGGCATACTTTGCCTGGTTGCTGGAGAACATCATCTACCTTTAGTGTGGTTTTTGCTTTGGGCTCAAAGTTTGCTCTGCTCATTTGTCATCATTTGCTAACCGTAAAACACGTATATTCTACAGTTCAGCCTACATAGGAGAGCTTGGCAGAGACTTGACGGCATCCTAAATGACGTGCATTTAAAGTCCCTTTTATGGTAACATTATAAAAGGGTCCTTAGTGTAAGTGGGGATAATGCTTAGAGGTTTTCTTAAAAAAATATTCTGCATATAGTATAGTCTTTTAATATATCCTCATGCATAAACCCTCTCAGTATAATTACAGCCTTGTAAATCCCCATTATTTGTTCTCTATTTGTAACAAAGGATTTGTCTGCTGAGTTACAACTGCAAATTCCTCATAAACCCAGCAGCTGTGTATTATCTGTGATATACTGGGGGGGGCGGGAACAGGCAAATACCACTGGCTTTCTAACAGAAACATAAATTAAGCTTTTTTTATGGAGCATCCAAAAGGGGGAAAATATGTTTCCCCATTCCTGCTAGTTGTGCGTTCAGAAGGTTTCACTGTGTTTTTGAATTTGAGTACTTGGATAGATGATTTTTTTTCCCCTGATCTCCTGTGGTAGAAATAAACATCAAAGACAATTGCAACAGCTTAGCTTTGATACATTGTTACATAGTTACTAAACAAATGTCTAAATCTGTCAGTTTCTCTCCTGTTGGGAGTTTAGCCCAATTCCACCTTTCAAAAAACCCTGAAGCTTCAGCGTGCTTGACCTTAGCTCCAGAAAACAAAGCAAATATAATTTCTTAAGGCTTTTATCCTGTTAGCTTATCCAGAGAATCTTCATTCCACGATATTTTGAATTTAGTCATAGTCACTAGCAAACAGTGTCACTGTCAGGAGCAGCGTGTATCACCACCTCTCCGCAAATGATTAAGAGAAGTTGGGTTGTGCCCGCACGATTTAAACCTAACTGTGTTTCAGTGCAGATTTGTGTTTGCTCTATATACTGGGCATAGGGAGACATTGTCCAAAGCCCTTCTTAGAAATACTTCTGTTTCATTGTCTATTTCTTATACAGACAACCAAAACTGCCATTTGAAAAATACTTCCCCGTGGAATAGCTGGCCAGATGATTATACAGTGTTGTACAATACTCCTTAAAATCTCTACTGTACCATAAGAAGTTGTTATTCTCTAAGCTTGCTTTCTCTGACTTTTAAATGGCAGATTTTGATTTTATTTGTTCTTAGGGTGGTTTTCATAGCTTTCAAAATGTATGCAGAGCTTAAGGACATATTCCTTGCTCAGATCACGCAGCCTGTGCCACAGGTCTGAACTGCATGGGGATGATTCACTGGGACATGCTACACATGGGACTTAAATGAGGGCATGTGCCATACAGGTAGGAAAAAAAAAAGAAAAGGAGGAAGAAATGTAACAAAAAAGATCTTAAAATCAAATATAAAGAAGTTAACGTACTACAGACAGTTCACCGTGATTTTTTTCCACATTAGAAGCATATATTAAACCTGTGCTTTCATAACTTTGTTGCTTTAGTTTCGGATGGAAATACCATGAGAGCTGCATTCCAGCATGCAGGTGTGATGGCTGTCATCCCCCATACCAAACAGAGCATGGCAGAAAAAGTATCGGGGGAGGGCAGGGGGGGAAGTATGCTTTCTGGATGTTTGTCACAAGTTGGAGGCAGCCAGGCTTTAAATTCTGGGGTGTGTTGGGATGGGACTGGTACCCTGGAAAAGGTAACATAACAAAGTCTGTTGTGTTTTATTCCAGGACTCAATAATGACATTCACTGGGTGAGGATATTGTGCAGCAATGTTTACTATACATTTGTCCTTGAAGATACTAGGCTTTTTAATTCTGCCATCCCATAGAAAATGAACTAGCATCAATAAAGGCAACCATAATAGTTCTCATGTCAGTGGGGTGATTATAAGCAGAAAAATAAGTGTTTTCAGATACAAGGTTTGAAGGTCCAAGTCTTACCTCTGCTGTAGTTCTTGCTTACTCAGACATACAGGCATTGATTAAAACCTGGTGTAAAGTGGTCTGAATCTAAAGATGAAGTGTCTCACCTGGTTTGGGCTGTCTTAGCTTGTCTGCTTTCTGAGTTCCTCTTCAGTAAGCTGGAGGAGGAAAGGAGAAGATTCCAGGGTGCTGGCTGCACCACCAATCTCAGAGTGGTGACTTCCACCAATAACTGCCGTATATGGTTAGACACATTTGGGAGGAATATTCCTGAGTCTCAAAACTTTCCATTTCACCACCTTCATACATTGCATTTAAAGCTTGAAGGTTCCCCTCACATTTGGCTGTTGTTAGTTTTCTGTGAAGTTTTGGGCAATACTCAGAAAAGCGATGAACATTGGTAGTTCAAAAATATGTATGAAAGCTTGTTTTCAGCATCCTAATGCCTTTTGTAATTGGGTTTTTGATCCTAGGCAAGGTTTCAAGCCTAAGGTGAATGGAGGGTTTCTCACTGACTGCAGTGTGCATCGTTGCACTTTGAGTGGCACTGGGCCAGGTCCTATGGAGATGCCATCCTTAAATACCTTTCAGAGGGAGAAAATAATTGAGTTTAGGACTTGTGATTGTTAGGCACAGAGAGAATAGCTGCTCTTTTCAGAGATCGGCTTAGTTCTCTCAAATTCTGTGAATCCCTGTCTTACAATAATACATTAGCTTTTCCTTTTAATGACACAATTTTTTACAAAGACTAGAGAAATATGTTTGAGGATTTGAAACAATTATTTTAGTACAGTTTTTGTTTTAAAAGTAAATTAATTAATCTTTGTCATTTTTTAAATTCAAGGAAAATTCTGACACTAACGTGTATAATGTAAATAAAATGTACTGTAATAGAACTTGAAGGTCTACTAGCCAAAGTGTATTCTGATCTTTTTAATTCTTCATTAAAACAGAGCATTATAATGGAAATGTTGGCAAAACAGGATTATGAGCCTTTGCTGTCTGTGAACTCACCATTTACTGGGGAGGATAATAGCTTCTGGACAGTGCATTCATACCATTTTCAGTAAAGCAGCTGTGAGTTTTTAGCTCCTTAGGTTGGTCTCTGCAAACGTACAATGGTAGCAATGGTGATTTTTGTTTCCTCATTATTCCACCTCTGAACAGTTGGGTCAAGCTACCTGGCTGAAATGTAAGACTTCTTAGACCCAGGAGGAGGACTAGCTTCCAAAAAATCATTGAACTGTATTTCTATGACAGCCAGTCATCAAGAGCAGTAACAATGGTGGGTGAAGAAAGAGGAATGTGCCTGAGCATTCAGCACTTCCCTGGGGAGAAGGACAGATGTGAGACGGTGGCTCTCGGACTGGTTGTGCTGGTGGAGCAGCAGAACATGGTCCACGTACTCCTTTTGCTATTGGCAGTTATATGTAGGCATGTATAGCTGTGGGTGGGGTTATGTGCAGGTTTTTGGCAACAATGGTTGATTTTTAATCTCTAGGTGTGCGTTATATGGAACTATTTATGTGTTTTCTGCCTTCCAGCTATGATCTTGTCTTTGCTGTCCAATCTAAACATGGGCTTTCTTCTAGCCTTTTATCCTGCAGAGAATGTTTACCCACATGATAATTATGATTAGCATTGTGCTGGTAGTAAACGTTCTTAGGATGCATCTATAGGTCTCAGAGTTTAGCCTGTGCACGCAGACCTATCTGCTGTCTTGCTGCACCTGCAGAGAGTTGAGTCTCCCTAAGGAAGCACCAGACGATCCGAGGCATGCTGTGTAAAGTTTCAGAAATGAAAATGCCTGTCACAGATTAGACTTTGTCATGCCGCAGTCATGGCTTTTCACTCGACAAAGTTCATGGCACAACTTCCTAACTACTGCAAGTGCTAGAACTGTGAAATCAAATGGCCTTGAGTCAAGACTGGTGGGGCAGGAAGAATTAAATTACATTTCTATGCCAGCAGAGTTCCCTGCATCTTGAGGAACAACTCTGCTGAGGGAGGTCAGTGGGTCAGTGAGATTTTTCTCTGTTGGGTTTTTTTTCCTAAGTTAGGGTTTGTTGGGTTTTTGGTTGTTTGGTTTCGGTTCTGTTTTTTGGTTTGGGTTTTTTGTTTCCCATTGACTGCATTTTAATTCTTACTGGGAGCTGCTAAACAACAGAACTGAAAGCCAAACTTATTGGAATGATTTCAGGAATGGATTTGTCTTCTGATCGGGATTCTTGATCCTCCACCCCTTTCTTTTTGCTTTCTTGACTCCGATGGAATGAGAACTCCGTGGCTTTTCCAGGCCTGGTTGGCTTTCTGTGATCTTTTGTGAAAAAGGAAATTGTTGTTACTTTGCTCAGTCAGTCTCCTTGTGGACCTCTGAATATCAGAGCATCCTGTGGGGACTACAAAAATAAACTGAAGCAAATCCTGGGGTGATGGTGAATCTGTCTAGAAGACTGAATAGATTTGCATCTTTTGGTAACTTTAAATTATTTTCCCCCTACCTGTTTTTAAATGAAGATGTCTGTGATGTATTTCAGGAGCCTAAAAGTAATTTTTAATAGGATGAATGGGGTTTTGTTGGATAATAATACATGTACAAGAGGAAGATCTAATATGTCATCTCTAATATGATATCTGTTCAAAGACTTATGCAGAGTATGTAATTTATATTTAAATTTTGGAAAGTGCACCTGGATGCCTTTTCTCCTACCGTGTACTGGATAAAGTGCTGAATCATTTGGAAATAAATTGTTTTCACTAATTGGGTATATTCATTATAGGGATCAAACCCATGTTTTTGTTAATGGCAAGATACATTGCTGTATCTTCAGCTTTGCAATTTCTGCTAAACAGCATATAATAGAAAAGACAAAATAATAATGACTGAAATAAAAAGGAACGCTTTTATGTGTACAGCTCCATGCAGTCAAGAATTTTCTGAGTCTGGGAAAGGAGGAAATATTCATCTACATCTATTCTGCAGTCTAATCCATTTGGCAGTATTAGTTTTCTGTGGTTCAACTGGAGTCAGTGGTGAGTCTTCTTCAAGAAGACTCATGAACAGCATCAGCAAAATACATTGTTACAACAATCTCTGTACTTTTTTTTTAGTGTTAGTTTTGGTATTTACAAAACTGCTTCATAAGGAGTTGTTCTGAAAAAGATGGAGCTTGCAAAAAGGTTTTATGATTTTATTTATTTTTTTTATCTGAATTGAAAGGATAATGGTAAATACCTTGTTGAAATTACGGAGTCTTTTGGCACTGAGTGTGGGCAGTTGTCTGCTTAGTTTAACTTAATTGTATTGATGTGCTTTTGAGGCAGTCTGCTAGAATCTCTCCGGAGTGCATCCAAAGTTAACACATTTGGTGACTGGCAACAAGTACAGTTTTTACTGTAGAGAGGCATATGCTTAGAAAAAATGACACATCTGAATATTGCAATAAAAATTTCTTCCCTATTTTGGTAGAGCTCTTTCCTTCCATCTGAACAAGGAGGTCGTTAAGCATGAAGCAGTGCAAGCAGATAAGAGGAAATACATTTTTATGTGAAAGCAAAGAGCCCACGTGGAACTCTGCCATGGTGTCAGAGGGAGGTAAGGCAGGCAACCTGACAAGTCTTCTGCAGGGATCGTTGAATGGTCGGAGCCTCACTCACCCAGTGTGGCTTTGGGCATGCTGGGGTGAGGATTATTTCCACTTGGAGAGAAGCCAGATCATCTTAAAATAAAGAAAGCTTCCTGCTACCTGGTGGAGAGCAATAATGGGCCCTTCTTTCTCTAGGACATGATTCTCTTGGACAATTGTCTATTGAGACCATCAAGCTAGGCAGGCAGCAGGGCCTGTGAGAACATAAGATGGGAGGTGCTCATGGCCCTCATTATATCTTGTCCTGTTATCAACAGCTAGATCAGATAAGGGAAAGTTAGGCAAACTGTTTCTTTAAGCATGCTAGGATTTAATTTTTTTTCTGGGAGTCATAAACCGTGCCAAAGTCAGCTTTCATTCTTCTTTTAAAAGTACGTAGGATGAGTTAAATATGCTTCAAAGCAGCCTGTGCTGTGAGTGTTTCTAGCATAGAATACTGCGTTTCAAAAGCTGTGGATCTTGTCACAAGTCCAGGATGACTTTTAGTCTTCTTCAGACTTGCCTCTGTACCTGCTTTGTGGTTAAAACAGGCTATCCTGTAAGACATTCCTTTCCCTTCCCACAAAGAACCATTCTGGTCCCATAAACTTGGTGCTGTGGACCGCTGTAGTATTGGGGCAGGTGAGTAATAAAGAATCAGAGACATAATATGTCCTCAGTTGCACTCTGGCTAGCTTCAATGGATGTTTTGCATGAGAAAAGTAGGAAGGATTTGGCTCGTGCTGTAAGAAATCCCACTCAATCCTGTTGAAACAGTCATCCAGTGACACAACGCCTGCTGGTTCTGTGCCTTGATTCCTGCATGCAGAACCTTGAAGTTACCTTTTGTGGGTGATGCACACATAAAGCCAGATGGGTAAATGTGAAGTGATTTGGTGCTGATGTATGTTTTAATAGCTGATTATCACAAAAAGCTGTAGAAAATTAAATCTGTGAGGTTTTTGTATATTTTACTAAGTGATGAAATGACCTTATAGTTAGTTCTCTTCCTTTAAAGGTAAATGTGTGCAGATACTCTGCTGTGGGAAATCAGACATTGCAAATGTCAGCTCTGATGAGCTGATTCATAAAAAAGAGATCTCATGCCTTTTTTCAAAATGGATGTTTAATTGAATGATTTTCTGCACTTCAGGAATGTCTCTTTTTAAGTTTGCCTGTTCCCTTTCTGAAGTAGGCTTATTTTATTGGTCTCATAAAATACTAACTTAAGGGAATTCTGCTATTCACTTAAGCTTTGCTTCCCTCAGATGGACAGATTCACAGCCATTCCTTGAAGACTGTAATTAACCCCTCTGTCCCCCAAAACAGTATTTGCATTGTAGAGAGGGAAATTAGTCTCTCCAGCTATTGCAACTGACCGCATGCTTTGAGGCCAAGCTTTGAGTTCATTCTTGGCAAAGATGAACAAGGTGTCTTCTTGGTTTCCTTCATCTGTATATTTCTAACCACACTGACTAATGGCTGATGAGGTGTACAGAAAGTGCTAGAGGCTGAGATGCTTTGCCTGTGACTCAGCATGATTTTCATTGCTTTCCAGCAAATACTAATAATTGTCAGATTTTATTAGGCTTGGCTTTTTGTTTTCTATTTCATGTTATTATGCTAATTTAGAAAATAAGATAATGTACGTTTCTGTTCTTGCATATATTAGTGGCAAAAAGTACCCATTTACTTCAGAGTTACCAGAATCCAATTCCCAATTATAGTGCTGATGCCTGCAAATAGTTCTCCTTGGTTGTAAAGGACTGAACAAAAGTCACAAAGAAATGAAAGGTTAATTAATAATGTTGCAGGCCTCAAAATGTATTAATTGTTCTGAGTCATGCTGGAACTTTTCAGAATAGTCTTAAAGCTTTTGTGTTTTTCAGATCTTGTGATGTATATCGGTAAGCTATTGGCAAATGTGTCATTTAGAATGGCTTAGTTGAAGGAGATGTTTAATGAAATGGCTTCATGCTTTCCTTCTTCTGCAACCACTGCTGACCCTACAGGTTTTGGGACAGAGCAGAAAACAGCAGATTTTATAAAAAACCTTCCAGGCTGGGAAACTCTTTGAATGAGCATACTGCAATGCAAGTCCACCTAATAATAGGAAATATCCAGTGTCCATTAAAAATAAGAGCAATACAAATACTGGTTATAAAGTTCTGCTTGCAGTGAAAATAAACCTACAAAGTGTGCCTAATCAGCCTGCAGTTTAGGTCATGAATTGACTAGATCAGTTGTTTGTATTGGTATTTCCAAAGCATTTGAAATGTTTGCTTAGAACAGCTAGTTATGATAGTAAATAAATAAAGGTCTCCATTCCAGGGTGTTGAGAATGATTAACTCTCCAAAATAATGGGAATTAGTTTGAGTTATGCAAAAAGAACCCCATAGTTTTGGTGTTAACTGAAGTGAAAATAAAATAATAACTTCAGAAAGTACTTTTTTACCATGTGGATCTTTAATACAATTTTTTTTACTCTTTTCAGTGAAAGAACAGAACATGAAGCTCTAATAAGGTAAGATTTTTTTATTCCACTTTATCTACAATTAACTTGAATATCGTACTAATTTTTAACAAATAAATTCAGATTTTGGAGTATGTCCTAGGCACAGTGTTGGTCAGTATGTCCAAGCAAGGAAAGGAGACAATATTGCAGAATAAGTGCAACGACATTTGACTTTTTTTTTTTTTTTTTATTGTTACTAAGCCACTCGTGGTCATTTAATCAAAATAAGATACCTGCATAATTCGGAAACTTCTTTTTGCTTATAAGGAGTTCACAGATACTTATTTTTCAGTAGAGACTATAGTTTCCACTATTCAGTCAGTTAAAATCTGACTTATAAGGAGCACTTCTTTGCAGTTTGAAAATGAAATATTAGAATATATGCTGATAAAATAAGTAGCTTTGCGGCATATTTTTTTTTTTTTTTTTTTTTTTTTTTTTTTTTTTTTTTAGATGTGGTGGTGGGAGTTTGACTTACATAGTTAAATAAATGTATCCGTAGAGGAGGGGTGAACTCTTCTAGAGAGTGAATATTTTCTCCGATATAACATGATTCAGGCTGCATTCTGGAGATGGATTCCCTATGCATCTGCTAGATGAGCAAAAGACAGAAGAATGTCTTTTAATACATTACCAACATCAAGGGGTGTTCAAAAAGGGGGTTTTATCTTTCATTGCTAGTGAGGATGCTGACATTCATGTATTGTGTTTCTGTTCATATAGAAAATGAAACAGCTGTGTCAAATAGCATATCCAGGTGTATGATAGCAAGTTGTTTTGACAGGCAGCTGCCGTATGATCCTGTTCAGAGCATTACAGAAATTTATCATTACTTTTCAGTCACAGGAAATCGTTTCAATTTTAATAACCATTCACAGGATACCGAGGAAGGGAGGTGGTGTGGGTTACTGTTTTCCTTTCCTGCTATTATTTACCTGGTTTGGTCTTCATTGGTGGTTAAACTGAAAGCTTGCAGAGTGGGATTTTGTGCACTTATTTCAAGTCTGACACCTTCCAAATGGAAATGTATTAAAAGGAATGTTTTTTAAACCTACTGGCATCCCAAACCGTTAAAAGTTGATACAGCTACATAAACTATATTCCTGATTTGCAGATAGGCATCCTTGGAATAGGGAAGAGGGAGGCTTAAAAGTTACACAAAATATAAGCTGTTTGAAACTACAAGTGAGTGCTAATGTGAAATATTAATTGAAAAAGCACAAGTGGTGTGAAAAAGCAATGAGAAGTCATATCACATTTTTGTGGTGATATATCCACATTTGTGGAAGATTTTAAAGTGATCTTGTAAATAGCAGACAATCTAGAATTGCAGTTCTTGCTTTGTGTTAGTACATGGAGAGAATGTGCGTGTATTTGCAGTTACAAAGGTGTGTGCATACATAATATATCTCTGAGACAGCAAGATGCTGCTGTTCTGCACCAAATCGGTGTGAAGGACTGAAAGCCCTTCTGGAGTAGGGCTGAGGAAGCTAAGGAACTTTATAATGTGTTGAGAAACACATGGGTAGTACAGGGATTTTGTAAATGCCAGAAGGGGTTCTAGTTCTGAGCAGTCTGTACATTGATCTCATCAGTATCCATGATTCAGGGAGGACACAAGTCCTCTTTCTGTCTCATTACCACGATTCAGCTATTCAAGAACTGGGCAAATGCTGAAAAAACGAATTAAGCTTGCTGGGTTTGTAGTTGATCACCTAACACAAGAGAGCCTTATGTGGAGCCTCTGAATGCTACATTAATACAAATGTCTAAGTTATATAGCATGACAGCAGTAGTGGAAACTTACTCATTTTGTTTCCCAGAGTCACAACTGGAAGTATTTTAGGGTACATATTGCTCACTCCTGGATTTCTGCCTTGGCAGTGCCTGCAGTAGTGGTCATTCTGTTAGCAAGAATTTTATGTGATTTTTGACATAAGAGTAGTAGAAAACCACCTGCTGTCAGCTGCCTATTTCTTTAACTGTAGTGTTCGGTAACTACCGATCCAGTTTGAGCCAGAATTCATCAGTTAAGGTAAAAATTAAACTCTGCAGATTGCAGTGCTATTTATCCCAAATTTCCAGGTCTTACAAGTACTTGGGTGACTGCTATGGAAGCTGGAAAAGCTTGTTAAAGAGGATGCTCGGGGCCTTCCCTTCGCACTTGAATTGACTTTTCTCTTTTAGTCTCCATAGTCAAAAGCTATTTATAATACCACCGCAGCTGCTGTGCGTTGGATTCAGGAATCCCTGTTTTGATTTGCCAAGCAGGCAAAGCTATTTATCTCAGGTAAGAGAATTCTGAGGTGTGATGTGGTTAATATCTAAAAATATCTGTGTAGGGAGATAGGATAGGGCTCCAACAGACAAAAACACAGCAAGATAAGCAAGAGGAGTTCAGCTTGGAAATGCGATACTGTGGGTGTAATTAACCATTGGAAATGCTTCGAAAGGAATGTGGTAGATCACTTGGAGTAATTAAATGAAGATTAGATCTCCTACTGAAATACCTTCTAGTAGAGTTACAAGTTCTTGTACTTTGTAAAGAAATTGCTGCGTGAGGTATTATGGCCTGTGCCAGGCAGGAAGTCAGACCAGATTATCCTAAGAGTTCCTTCAGGCCTTTTAAATCCACATCTCCACCAACAAAGGCTCTTATGTGGTGCAGGCAGCCACAGGATTTCCAAAATCGGAGCTGCAGCGGGTCACTCTTGTTTCAGTGGTGAAAGGTTGAAAAGTCTTTGAGCAGATGCTTGAAGGAGCGCAGTGGTGGGCACGGCGCTGCTGCGTGGGCGGCTTGCGTGTGCTGCCGCCGTACGGACCGTAGTGAGCCCATTTCTGCTCGCCTCGGCGGCCTGTAGGCACAGCTCGCTGCATCGTCTTCTAATATTCCACCTGATTTACTCGATAGCTTGCATTTTGTATTGAGTTCACTGAAAAGTAATGATTTGTCTGTGGTGTTCATTGAGTCTTTCCTGTGATACCACTAAAGTCCTGAATGAGTTCGGAATTTTCTGCAGTTACTCAGTGAGCGTAATGCTATCACCTTTAACACAGGATTTTCTATAGCTAGTCTTTATACCCATATGAGTAGAAAGGGTAGGATACATTTTTAGCAGATTGTGTAGAATTCCTGTACAAAATAATCTGCTTTCCCCAAAATTGAAAAAGTAATAAATTGTATATTTGCTCTGGGACCTACATGGGATACTCAAGAAGAGGGGAGGTCACTTGTCTTTCTGTTCTCATCAACATACCTGTTTACTGGGTAAAAGGCAGCAGATCCTTTTCATAGAAAATACCAAAAAAATGGTTGATCAAAAAGGTAATTTTATACTAGAAGAAACACAGAACACTGTGTTGAACAAGAATAGCCCAGACTCCTTTGTGTTATTTTGATAAGCTCATTAATTTCAACATCCAAAATTAATTGGGAGTTAACTGTGCAAAATCTTACAAATGGAAAAATCTGTCAACCTGAGCTCAGAATTCTGTCATCCTGCTGCACTTACATAGCATAGCTTCTGTTACAGGGATGTACAATGAAACTCCACAGTAGTGTGACAGGAGGAATGCCAAAGAGTTGTGCTGGCTGTATGTGTGCATAAAACATTATTCAGGAGAGCTTTCACATAATTCTGGCTCTCTTGAAAGACCTGTGAAAAAGCTCTTCTGTAATACTTTAAGAAACTAGAGCTGTCCAGGGTAATTTGAGGCTGAGGCCAGGCATATTGGAGGATTTTGTGTTCCAGAATACCTGATACCCAACCTGCCAGCAGGTGGTGGGCACTTGGTACCTGGCTTGTTTCTGTCCTCTGAGCATCCCTACTGCTCTTCCTCCCTCCCTGGGCTAACCTGTATGTATCGTTTACACTTGGCAGTCTAAACCTGAATTGGGAGAATTATTAGACTAAACCAATAGGAAAACTAAAGTAGAGAAGAGGAATACCCTTGTGTTTGATAACCCAAAGGAAGGTGGCTGAGGTGAGTCTGTGTCCCTGCACATGAAGGCTACATCTGCTTTCATGGACGTCCAAGAAAAAGGGAAAGGTGAGGGATGGCAAGAGATTGGAAAAAGGTAAAAAAAAGGTTAATTACCCTTGCTAGTAGGTAAGGGATTAGAGGCTATGGTGAAATGTAAAGGAGAGAAGGCTTTGGTTAGTCAGGAGTCAAACGTGTTTGGCTGGTTGCTATGCAATAACACTTGCGATTTTTTAGTGTGAAGTTTCTTATCCACCGTCTCTCCTGAAAATACATTACATACCTATGGTTTTGACAAATTCCTGATAGCCATAATACTGACTGTGGAGAGTATTTAAAAACAAACTTCAGGATGCCTTTTTTTCACATGTTTTTGCTACTACTGAGTCACTGTTAATGGATACTTCAGTTCTGAAAAGGAGTGGAGGAGGCTGTGCTATGGAAGAAAAAGCAATTGCTGTCTCCATTTGAGCCATCAAATTGCTGCTGTTTTCCTTCATGTGAAAGCTTGTGGCTAATCTTTTAATGTAAAGGAAAACAGTCTTTCATACCACAGAAGGAACGCCTCTGCTGGCCAGTTGTACACAACCTTGCAAAATTGATTTTGGTTGTTGCTGAGAGCTTCCTTGGCATTTCTTTCTGTTCAGGCAATGCTGTAAAAGTACTCAACATGACAAAAAGAAGGAGTTGTGTTAAGGTCTGGGGAGTTCTTTTGGCTCATTTCCAATGCACTGCTACTCCCGAATTTGTTATTTATATTGTAGAACTGCACTTGCTGTAAAAGCTTAGTTTTACTGCATTTAAAAGCTATTGAATTCAGTTTCCTGCATTTTTGTTTACTTAATAACTCCTATACAAGAATCCATGATTTGCTTGGGTAACTTGTTGTTCTCTTCCAAGAAATAAATGTACCTTTTGCAAATTTTTTTAAATTCACATGCTGTTGGAGCGCAGTGTGCTGTAAAGAAGTACCATGGTGCTTATGCTGTGCTCGCAATGTCTGTTCAGATAAGAGTTAAGCATGCTGCACTCGCTGTTACATAACTTTGCAAAAAGTGTCAATTCAGGGAAATTCTGCTGCCGTGAGAGAATGGGAGCTTCAGGAATGTTCTCTCCCACTTAATGGAAATGTGGCTTTTGGTGACTAGTTCATTTAGAAAATAGCAGATTGTGTGTATGCATTCATTGACCGAGTCCAACTTGAACATCATGATGGGTGTTCAGGGCAGCAGATCCTGCGGTTTGCTGCAGCCCTGGGAGGGTGGCTGTGGCTCCAGTAGTAGCAGGCTGGTATAGCATATGTCTGGCTGCTACCAGAAGGGATTTGCAGCTGGGAAGTGTTTTGTTTTGAGTAACCTTTAGAAGATTGCTTCTGAAAAATTGCCAGGTTGGCCAGACAGATCAAGTCCCATCAGCGGGAGGGACAGCTGTTCATTTGGATACATCTACATCATTTGGCTGCGTGGGTCCTAAGACCCACCTGCAGAGAAGGGAGGCAGGTAGGACAACATGCATTGTGTCAGAAATTCTGTTTCTCTTTTGGCATTACAGAAACGGCCTTGCCATATGGATGTGGTGGACGGGTAGGTCACTCATCTAATTTTTCTGCCTTTGCCATTTTGCCCAGAGCCCCTGTGTTTCAGCCCTGAGAGATCCTGTTTAGTACAGAATATTTCAGATTACTGTACCCTGCTATTAGCACTAGCCAAAGCCTCCCTCCCCCAATATATATTACTGTGAAAATATGGGTAAGAAGGTAAATAAAAAGTTGGGGAAGCCAATATTGCCTGAATATTATTAGTCCTAGTCTCTCTAAGCAATTATATCCATTTTCTGCCTTTTTGCCCACTTCAAGGATCTGAGACTTTACAGAAAGCCTGTCTGGAAGCTGCTACAGAACTACATGGTGGTAGCTAGATTTGCTTCTAGGTCGTTCTCATTCAGTAGCATCCTCATAGCAAGCTTTGCTTCTGTTGTTTGATTTTCCTCATCTGTGGCTTTAATCCAGTGCCCTTTCTTTAATCACATCCTATATACATCTGTCCTTTGAGTCCCACAGCTCTCCTCCTCTCCAGGTTTGGGGTCTCTGTTGTTTGCACTGTTGTGCAGGAGACTCTGAATGATTTAATTTTGTCAATTGAGGCAAACAGACAGTAAGAACATATGCCACAGCACAAAATGTTCTCTAACCACTTATTTGACAAGTGCAGTTTAATTATTTAGCATAGCTTTTAAAGGTAATGAAGTCCTAGTAACATGAGACTTAACACTCTCCTATTAATTTTTCCCTGAGAGATGGGAAAAGACTGCTGTATTTTTGTGTGCAAACTGAGAGTGTGCAAACTAACGAGATTTGACTGAGAATGCGTAAGAGGGGCTGGAACCTTTCAGTGCTTCTTAAGAGTTTTTCTAATAGGTAGTAAATCCAAGAGCATCATACGGTTAGATAAGATTCTGCCTGTGCTGGCAAACCAGAAGATGCCGTCTGATGCTTTGCCAAAACAAAACAGAGTTTTCTTGGCCCAGCTGTATTTTGATTGAACGTGTAACTTGGTAAGAGGAAAAGCTGGAAGTCACAGCCTTGTTGAAAACATACCGTTTAAAATAATTTTCTGTAGCATGATAGATTTCATGTTGCTACAAAATAAATATTTAATCAGCGCTAATATTTTTGGTTCCCTTAGGCAGTGAGAGATGTAGAAGTTCTAACCTTTTACTCAAGTAAGTACGAATGCAGTCTAGCAGGAAGTTCAAAGTAAAATGCATGTATATCCTAGAGTTCTTTTTAAAATGGATTTTATGTGCAGCCAGCCAGGATTGATGGCTAATTTTGTTCACAACAGAGAACAGTTTATTTCAAAGTTAAAAAGGCGCCCTCCCCCCAAAAAACCGAAAAGATCTCAAAAAGATAAGTGCAAACTGAGCTGAAAGCCACCATGCCTGTTAAATTGATTTGAGTTGTATGGTGAACTAGATTTGTTAAAATTACATTGGAGGAAAAAACCCAACACACCAGCCTCAAATGCTTTGCTTTTCAGTGAGAAAGCTGCCTCAGCCATGCCCGCCCAACTCAATGACGGAAGGGGACGGTCTAGTGGCTCTGGAGAGTCACACTTACTGGTTAGTTTCTAATTCCTTGATCTTACGTGATATACCGGTCTCTTTATTCAGAGGCTTCACTTGTGTAGTACAAAAGGATGTTGTGTGCAGGGAGTATTTCTTACCTGAGCTGCTCTGTGAAGAGCCGTGGGAGAGTTTGGCCCTTGGAGGGCACGAGCTCTCTGTGGGTTCTGGATACTGCTGAAGTCGGAGTGTGGCTGGGGGGTCAGACATGGCTTCCTATGAAAGGTGCAGCTCCTGCAGTCTTCATCAGACAGGAGAATGAGAGACTTAAACTTCTTGCTCCTCCTGTGATTTCACTTGATGGATTTTGTTTGCAGAGGGAGCTAGGGCTAAATGGAGTCTACTGTATTTTTCCTTCAAACGTGAACTTCTGACTGAAGTTTCTTCTGCTGTTTCCCCTTTCTGCTCAAGAGTCAGTAAGAGCTCTTCCCTGGTACCATGACAGGCAGACCTGTATTTGTAATGAATCAGTCCTGAGACAGTCATCGTGCTTGCATTTCAGAAAATTTCCAGGACACATCTGCTCATTAATCCTCTCTCTCTTTTCATCTGTTAGAAGCTTGTTTCCATCCTTCTAGTCATCAGCATCTTTCATTGTCCTTGCACAAATTGATTTAAAAACCTATCATCCCTCTTAGATTTAATAATCACAGAAAAAAACAGAGGTAAAGGTAAAATAATAAAATTTGAGGGAGGGAAATGTAAATTTTGAACTTAGACTTGGTGTACACACACCTCACAGAGGGGCAGCAGGTTTCCATAAAGGTCAGCCAGATACCAAGGAAAAAGTTCTCTGCCACATTGTGAGTGCCACATTGTGAGTGCCACCATGGTAAAGAAGTATTGAAATTTTACCAACTGTGAGGTTGTTGGTTTAAAATGTGTCATAGTCCTTTACTTACAGTAGATAGGTGGTACTGAGAGACTCCTATTGAGCAGTTATGACAAGTGTTGACATTTCCGACTTCCCTAATGTTAAGATGCTAACCATGCACACCATTAGTCTCACCCCCTTATTGGGGCTGATGCAGAGTGCCTTACATTTTACAGTTACAGAGCAGATTTGTGAAATGTAGAGACATACAGGACAGTAAAAAATTCAGTGTCGAGCCACTCTAAGATACAACGACAGTACTAACCATCAAGATAAGTAGCCACAATGCAGATGTTCACTAGCTCTGAATTTCTTGAGATATAGGAAGCTGTTTTTTTTTCTGGCCAATATTCCATTTCTGAAAATAAACTGATTGGAAAATACTGGGATTTATAGGAAGAGCTCCAGCCTGGCTGGCAGCAAAAGCTAAGTGAAAATGGCAGGGAGTGCTCACTTTGTTCAGCAGCCTGTCCTCAGTGGGAAAATGCCAGACCCCGGTGTGTTCCCATTCTGCATGGGTGCATTTGATGTTCTGTTTCCAAACACTATCTAAAGGTAAAGCTTTCACATATAGGAAGAGGCAGAGGCTAAACATGAGACTACTGTAAAATGTATTAGTGTTCATAATTCTGTTTAAATTTTATTATTCCTTCATTCTTTGAAATAAAATTAAAACAGAACCTGCACTGATTTCTTGTTCTTATGGGATCCTAAATACTGGTTCTCATTGGCATAGCATCGCGCTCATTGTATCAAAACCTTTTAGATCCTCTTAACTTTTTTTGCCTTCCTTAGAATGCAAGTACAGTTTGCTCCAGCTAAGTCTTAAATTAAGTGGAAATTGCACAAATAGGAGTTATTTGAAGCTGCAGAATGATTTTACAGTCATGCTTATGCAATGAGCTAGAGCTGCACAGCTGACCAGAGAACAGTTCTTAGTTCACGATTCCAGCCTGTTTTTCACTTCAGAGGCTTTTTAAACTTCCCTTTAGTCTTTATGCATCATTTTATGTGGTTTAACTAAAATTCTGAGGAGAGGAAGGAAAATGAACCATGGACCTGAGGAAATGTGCAAGGACAGATGAAGAGGGAGGTTTTGTGTAGGAGAGGGCGTGGAGAAAGCAGGGCTGTAAGAACAGTTTGATCAAAATGCTTGGGATGGTGAAGTGGCATATAGGAAAAATTAGATTAACTAGAAAGAATGCATGTCAGGAGAGATGCAATTTATTGGACTAGAAAAGTCTTCCTCAAGGTCAGCAAGTGGCATACTTTTCCCAAGAAACTGTGTCTATTCTTTGGGAATTGAAAACTTGATTGAGTAAACACTAGAAGATGCCACTATAAGAACTGTGCTGCTGGAGGTGAGCACTCTGAGCAGAAATCCTTTCCTACCTCTGTATTGTGACTTGCTTGAGACAGCTCCATGAGTCTGGTTCAGACTTGGGATAAAACCATAAGGTATGTTTTCTCTGCTCTCTCTTTTCCCCCTAGATGTTGTTATACTGCAGCTTGGCTCTGTCCACATAGGCTGGAGCAGACTGTGTTGTAACTTGCTTTAGCCGCTGCTGAATTTAACAGCTTTTGGCTTTGTAACCAGTGCCTTAGGAGAACTCTTGCTCATCTGTTCCCCGAGCCAAAGGAAAACTCCTCCAGTAGCTTTCCCAGTGTTTTCTCTGGCTGGAACGCATAGTTACCAATTGCTAGGTGAAGATAAACTATCTTTAATCATCTTTTATTTTTGTATTTTTGGTTTGTCCAGCTGACATATTCTAAGACATTCACTTAGACTAGAACAGTAAAAGAGCCCTTTCACAATAGATTTTTCTTTTCTTTTCCTTGTGCTCCATGTAACTGAAATCTCCCACTGGTGGGAAAAATGCTTTGCCTTGATGTAAATGTGTGGCAAATAGTTGAATTGTGAACCAGTCAGTCACATTTCTCCCTTAAGAGTATTTTTCATAACAAAAGGATTTATCTTTGGAATCTTGTTCAGAAATTTCTTTACATGGGTTTCCTAGTCCTTCACGATTGGCTCTCAGGAAACCAGATCCTATTGGCATTTAATGTGTTGCTAGAAATGTGTCTGCTGGGAACTTCTTAAACAGGATTGCAATAAACATTTGGATTGTATTTTGCAAGTACAAATCACTGGCAGATATTTGCATATTTACTTGTTGAGTTTCAACTTCCACTTCAGGTTAGATGAGACATAAACAATTACACAGCACCTCTGGCAAGGAATTGGTCTAAAAAGCATGTCAAAGCAACACTGGGAATTCAGAGGAAGATTTCTGAGTTTTAGAAGGAACTGTGAAAGGCTTCCACATCATTTTATCTCCATAAATTTTGTATCAAGTATGGAATTAATGTTGCAGGCTTTTACTCTGATACATCTTTTTTGTTTTACTCTAATATATCTTTCTAAAAAAATATTCGTGGCAATGCTGGTCAGAGGCAGGGACTGCACGTTTGCATTGTTAAGGGAAAAAATGACCCTAATTTAAAGCCAGCTAAAAGATTGCTGGGTTTTTTTGCCAGAGTCTGTGGATCGATCTCTGTATTGTGCTTTCTAATGGAGGCCACAGATAAGTGAGATCTGCCAGAAAGGTGTTAGTAGTTTCTGCAACTAGTTCAGGTTATGCTGGCACAGTCAGGTGAAGTGTGACACCTGCTGTACTGCTGACCTGCCTGGTGATGATACACAGTTGGAATCTCAGAGGCATTTTCTGGCAAGAAATGCCTAGCAATTTCAGACTTCATGGTGGTTTGATGATGATTCCGAGAAAAAAATACAGCCTTCAAACTAATTTTCACATGTCCTAAATGTGCTTTTGGCAGAGGTCTGCCGAGGTCAGTAGGCTAGGTACAACAGCATGCTTGTCACCTAGCAGAGGAAATACCTGGTGAGAGGTATTCTTGGCCTGCTTCATTTTAGGAAAATCACCGTGGAAATTATGAGAGAAAAATAATGTAATTATAATTAGTATAGTGTTTATAGTGGATACACATTCCAAAATCTTTAACAACAGTGAAGGTGTCTTCATAGTTTTCAGGAACTATACATTTACAGAAGCAATTAGATCACTTTGGTTAACCTTGAATATCTTCTGAACTTGACATTTACTGTCCATTTGCATCTTTGAAAGTCCTCCCAGTTATTCACAATTACATTTGATGCCTGGCTGCTTGTTTACATGAAAATGATTGACATATCCTTTCTGTTTGTGTCTCTGTGCCTTACTTGTTTAGTAACATTGCTGGATTTTAAGTTCTGGAGATAAAAGAAGGCACTAAGGGTACAAGGCTTTCCTGCAGTTCATTGCTTGTCCTTTCTTGCATGTGCGGATATGCAGGGAAGCCTTGTACTGAAAGTGAAACTGATAAACTTCCAATTCTCAAACAAAGTGCTATTTTTATTATATAATAAAAGAGTTCAGATGACACTCTGCTTTGTACTCTGTTCCTACACATCCACATGTCTTTTGAAGATCTGTCCTTATTATTTGTGCTATAAAATCTGTGTTGATTCATGGGAAGAACTCAATAAGGTGCGGTTTAGGTTGTATGATCTAACTCCTTAGTATGGTTTCACACTTTGATGGGAGTAATCAGGGGTTGGAGTCTGTACTTCAATTTGGAAAAAGGTATCCTTGTTAAATCCTTTAACTGTATTTTCTTTTCAGCCACATGCTTCAGTAATCATTTCTAATTTTGCAGAAAACTATAATAATTCTGTTTTGTATCTGAAGTTCATGTATTTATTTTTCTTTTCACAAGCGTGAGGAGTTATCTCTTAGTACTTAGCCTCTTACCAGAAAATGAAGATCACTCATCTGTTCATCCATTTTTCTTTAAGTTGTAGTAAAGCTTCATGTGCAAGAATTCCTGCCCTACATTGTAATAACTCTTTCTTTTTTTCCTTTCTCTGGTGTTTGCAGGACCTGTTTGCAGTTTTCAGTAGGTTAAACTTCTTGTAGCTGAAGGATATGAAGGAGGTTTTCTGCTTTTGATCATAGCTGAAACCTTTCACCTAAGGGGGAGTTTAGTTCAGGCTGGGCAGATAACTGCCTTTCCGATGTGGCAAAAAATTTTGAAAGTCAGTGGCTGGAGGAGGCCAGTGTGTAATGAAAATTTGGAGCCTGGATGGGGTTTGTCTGGGCTGTTTATTTTTCCTTGAAGGCAGAGACAGGGAAGGATGTGCAAAGATAGAGCGCTGAATGAAGGATACCAGAGAAGACACTGAGACTGGATGCAGGAACAGAAGATTGGCTTTCTTCAATGTTACCCGATAGGATCTATTTTTACATAGAAATGTCACCTGACAGAAGTCAGGAGAAATAATATCCAGGTAGTTTAGATGCAGCTCAAGGCTGGGAGCTAAAGACGTGAGGGAGAAGAGAAGAAGCAGTTGAGGTGATCTGAATGCACAGCTGTATATAAAAATAGTAGTTGGAAGGGAGAGGTCTTTGAGGAAGCTGACCACAGATGCATGTGGTTCTAATCACAGCATAGAGGCTGGCACTAATAGGTAGTGGAGAAAAGAAGTGAAAGACTGATTTGTTGTGACGGAGAGCTCAAAAGAAAAAAGGAAAACAGATGACACCAGAGAAGAGTGGCACCAGAAAGAAAGGAGGGTAAGTTGGAGATAACTGGAGACTTAAGGCTGAGGAGGAACAAGGATGTCATTAAAGAACTGGGGAGAGAAACCAGCAGATAGTTGGACAACAGCAGGGGAAACAGGAAAAAAAATTCATCAAGATCTGGGATTCCTAGTGATATGAGGAAGATGCATATGTGTGTGTCTGAAGACTCCTTTTCTTTAGGTAGAAAGACACATCCATCAGCAGAGCTTAGCTAGCAGGAGAAAGAGTGGTGTTTTGTCTTCCAGGAGCAATGAAACACCATACGAACATGAAGCTGAAAATGGTCCCGAAGAAGAAACTTGAGATAAAGATCTCAGCATCTCTGTTAGAACAAAACAAGGATTTATATGTCAAGCCAGAGAAAAGTCTCCTAAAAGCTGTGGCTGGTGTGGTACCAGTGGAATTATTTTGATCTCAGAGAAGGAAGGTGAGAGAATGACAAGCTAATGAAGACTACAAAGAGTCATGACAAACTCAGGGTCATGCAGGCATTAAGAGGACTTCATGCAATGGGCTGTACTAGTAAATTAAATGGTGTTTGGAAGCATTCCCAGGCCCTGGAAATCAATTGTCTCTACTGTTAACTGTCCCTGTCCTAGTTTTAGTTTATATTTACGGGAACTCACCTGAACTATTCCCAGGTACAGTTTGACAGTTATCATGGGATAACTGGTGTGCTGAATGACATCAAGTGTTCAGCTCTTCGGGTTATCAAGCCCACACAGCAAGTTCATCTGAAAGAGCCTATCTCCAGACCACGTATGTTGTTTCAGACCATGTCAAACTCTTGCATTAGTTTTTTTCATGGTGTGCTGTGTTGCTGGAGCAGGATTTCGTGGAGAGGATGCAAAATGTGTATCAAGTGTAATGTTGGGAAGTGTTTCGGGTTTGTGTGGCTGAACTTGAATGCGAGGTGATAACACCTCCAAATTGTGGCAGAAATTAATTTTAATGTCCTTTTTTGTTTCTGTTGGCCTTTACATGTTTCTATAAATGCTGTGTAGTTGAACGAATACCACACTGATGAGCGTGGAAGCCTGCCTGTCAATGTCTCAAAGGGAAAATCTTCAAATATAAATAGTCTTAAAAATATAAATAGTGAAATCTCTACTGTATTCATCACTGACCACTTTCTTTTTGCCTTTCATTGCGTCTCCTGTTTTATTTTTAGCGATGCTTACTTAAAATAGTTTTGCTGCTTTCCTGTTGGCGATTAGAAGGCCACTCTGGAATCCAAGTGATTTCTAAGCTGGATGGTGAGGAAAGTTCCTTACTTCGAGCAGCATGAGCCTGAAGTCATGTCTGTCCAGGCTTTCTTTGCTGAAGCATCAGCTTTGTCTGTTCCGTTGATTTCACATACATATTCTTGAGTTGGTTTCAAAATGTGATTCCAGTGTCGTTCAGGACCTCCGGTTCTTCTTACATCGATGTTATTCTGTGTCCCCCTCATAAGTTTGTAGCTCTGGTCTTAGCTAACTTACTAAAGTCAGTACTCTTCACAAGTGTCACTATGTTGGTAAGCATAACGTTTGTAGATTTATTTATTTTTTTTAATTCCACAAAATCTAGAATGGTCACATGCTGGTGATCACCTCAGCTGCACACAAAATAACATGAACAAATTTAAGTTTTTACGGCCCTTGGACCTTAGCCAGACTTCACTGTTGAAACTGCAGTATAGTGTCCACTTACCGTTTGTGCTGTTAAATTCTTTTTCTCTTCTCTGTGTGTTAATAGATACATAATTTTAAAGTAGGGTTGAACCTAGTGTGAGCCATGCTACTGTTTGGTGAGGTTTGCAGGCCAAAGCTGAACTTCCAACACTACTTGCTTGAAGAGGCTGCAGATGCATCATGACTTGGTTGGGCTTTTTTCTCCTGAACTGCCTCAAGAAAGGGAAATAAGTCTTGGGAAGGACGAGCTGGTTATCTATACACTGCTTTAACCATCTCTGCCTCAAAGTGGCAGGGCAAGATGAAGTAGTTACATGGGAGCTTCCTACAGGAGTGGTACTCACCAGACCATAGCATGGTCAGTCCAGTAGCTGGGAACGAGGATCCACGCTGGAGGATTTCTAGAGAAGGGTTGTATGGAAGGCATGGGTTGGAGTGTGCCTGCTGCACGGTATCATGACGTGGATACTGACAGCCAGCAGCAGCTCCTGACGGGCTTGAGACCAAGTGCAGGGTCACCCAGCTTCTTTACTGGGGTGCTTCGAAGGTATCATCGAGGCCAAAGGTTACCATGGGAGCATCTGCTGTGCCCCATGGCTGCTTGGGCAATGTGACGGGACAGTGTAGAAATCCATTTCTTTAAGGCATAGAAGGTCACAGTTGGTTCCTTGTATGTCTGACTACATGCTTCGGTCTCAGCCTGAGATGCTGCCATGGGAAGGAAGCAAGATGAGGAGTCTTGTGGCAAAGAGAAGCAAGACTGGTTTTATGTCCACATCAACAGCAGAAACAGGCTCCCCGGCCCTTCAGCAGCAGCAGCGGTTTCCTCTCATGCCAAGCCAGGAGGCACATCTGTACAGGTGGACAGGCCCCAGGCTCAGCACGCACGTCAGCCGTGCCAAGGTTTTTTGCTTCTGTTTCTTGTGGTATTGGTGGAGTCCCAAGATCTGGGAGCTGAACGTCGTTAGGACAAGAGATGTTGCTGCCTCTGCTGAAGCCTTTGCTACTGTGGTCACTCTCGTGAGACCACTTGTACCTTGAGCTTCTTGCAGCTGTGGAGAGGCAAAGAAAGGAGCAGAAATGTGTTGTGCAGCTGCCTTTGAGAGGTACAGGAGGCATTGCCATTAGTTAGGAAATCCCTGAAATGGCCAGCTGCTGCTCGTAGGTTAAAGCTGTTTTCCTGCCCTTGTTTGGGGGGGGTATTTCTCCTGCTGGTAGGCTGTCCTGGAGATGCCTCAGCTTTACATCCAAGCAGATTGCTAATACATCCAGTCAATGACAGGTAAAATGGTCTGTGTTCATGTGGCTTTGAGACTTTGGGGAATCGTGGAATCATTTAATCATTGATTTTTGTATTTATGCTTCAAGGCACGCCAGTGTCTGCAAGCTTTTTGTTAGTTTTAAATGCAATTTCTGTAGTTTTATTTTTATACAGTGCCTTGGGATGCTTACTGTGGAAGGCTCTTAAAATAGGTGTAACTTAATGTGCTGTTCAGAATTCTCATTAATCTGCTTGTCTTCACTCTTACCCAGAGGTAAAATACAAAGCCTACAGAGTAAGGAGTTTGGAATAAAATGATAGAAAATGGGGCTCTGAAATAAAGACATTCAGCGCTGAGGACTCAGACTAACGGTGGAGGAAACAGAACAGGATGTTCAGAAAGTCCAAGCCCTTTGGCATGAGTTAAGGAGCTTGGAAAATAAGCAGGGCTACAGTGAATTTGTGAAACAATGTTTGTCTTCCTAAACTGAATGCTGGAAAGCATCCATTTCACACTTTGCCTTTGCCAGCGCCCTGATACCTATTGTAGCACTCATCTTCTGGCCTCTTTATTTTCAGAGAAGCGTTTGACTTTGTGTTTAGAAGTTTCCTGCTTTCTTGTGGTGCTAACATGATCGCGTTGTGGCTGTGGGACTAAGCTTTGGAGTCTGAGTCTTTGGTCCTGCTGTACCGCCCTGTTTCTGATGTTTGTATTTTAACTGCAGGGATGGGCTTGAAAGACTCCTCTTCTGCTTTACATCAGCATTGCTTTGTCTGCATTGGTAAATTACTCAGGGCCACGACTTGTATCTTATGATTGTCCGTATTGTTTAATTTCTAGCACATTCCATGACATGGTTTTGGCCCGTGCCAACTAGCACATTCCCAGATGACACCTGTGGCAGGATGACGTGGGAGAGGGACTGTTCTCAGCAGGCATTACTGAAAAGGTAACAGTGTTCTGCAGGGGAAGAGAGCATAGAGGCGCAAGTTTGAGCTGGCTGTGCCATTTCCCCCCAAGCCTCTGGATATCAATGCATCTTATACGCTAGAACAGTCTCTCGGGCTTAGCATTTGAGAAGGATGCTGAAATACAAGCTTTTGCTTCCTAACTGCATCACTAGTGCCGTTATCCACAGCAATATCAAGCCACCTCCCCCTCCTCCCCATGGACCATCTGCTCAGGCTACAGCACCACTTCCATAGCGCTAAGATCTTTTCTCTTTGAATAAGAGTCAGGTTAGGGGCACAACTGAAGTTTTACATCAAGCTGGCAATACAACAAAACCAAAACCTGTGAGCTTGAGTGAACTTTCTGGAGAGTGAGTGGTCTTCGACCATGCAGCTTATTTGCAAGTTCACAAAGCCAGCGTTGTCACAGGCCCGCAACAGCAAGTTAGAGAAATAATTACTGTTCTGGTATGTATATATTTACTTATCACACAGGGCCATGGTAATTGCACATACAGATCATACATTTGCTTGTACGCATGGATTTTTTTTGAACTTCACGCCTATAGTTCACCCTTCAGGCTTTGTTTGTAACGCTTCATGTGAAAGTAGGTAGTGTTTACTTGCCTCTGTGGGGCTTCTGGTTTGTAAAGCCCTCTGCAGTTCTCTGTTGAAAGGGATCATTGAAATCCTGAGCACTGCTGGTGCTTTGGCTGATTGTGTTGTTCCAAAAAATTGGTTGTGTAAGATTCACCTATATATGCAATGCTCTTTATAATCCTTGGTTGCTCCCTTTCTGACTTTTTCTATTGACTGAGATTTTAGTTGCAAATGGAGATGTTATTAAAACCATAGTCTTCCTCACTCACCCACTGTTGAAAGTGTTCTTTTCATTTAGGTAGCACATGGTGGACTAGTAGAATGTGCATCACTAGTAGCTGTGGACTGCATAGACTTGGGGGGGTTTGTCTTGAAAATTACAGGATTGGCTGCACCAGTGAACATCTATTTAGCATCAAGATTTAATCTCCTGAGCTGGTTCTTGGTGCCTCTGGAGCAGGAAAGGAAGAAACCACCGCTGAGTTATTGGACTAATCAGTATAGCTTTTCTTCATCATTACTCTCTCTGTACAGTGCTGTTATCATGGGGATCAGAAACACTGGGCAAAAAGGATTTTGTTGTGTCAGTGTGAGGTGGAATGATGTTGTTACAAGCTGGTTTAGTGAGCAGTTTTATTTTGAGGCTAGTCAGGGCCATGATGGTAACAGTCACGCAGAAATTGTTGTGAAAAACAAAAGGCTGAGAGAGGTGCCGAGCCTCCTATGTAAACTGTGTTTACGGTTATTGCCAGTCTGTGTGCTGCTCTCACTATTTATTAGCTGAAGAGACCAAAAAATCAATCTGGAAGGGATTGTGCTGACTACAAGATTTTGTAGCCTTTGGTGGTGCCAGCTGCAAAAATAGGCAAATTTGGCTGCAGTGGAAGGGCGTGATGGGGCAGCTCCAGCCCAACTGCTACCCTGGAGGCGTTTTGGAGGCTTTGGCTGGGAGCCGTGAAATGCATCTCCCTGGGGAGGACTGCATTGCAAACAGACCTTGCCCTTCCCTATCAGTGAATTCCTTTGGCAGTAGGCTGGCACTAGAACACCTACAAATATTTATGATAAAGCTGCAATGATTTTTCCCCTCTGAGATCAGGACGGGGTTTGCATTGTGTTCATCAATACTTATCTCACATAGGACTCTCAAAAGGTCTCATTGTAGCAGCCATTCATTAGTGGTGGCACTGTACCTGGCTGAAGGCCAGGTAAAAACAGGTTTCTCAATTTCTCTCTCTTACATGGCCTAAACCAAACGCTGACAGCTCCCCGTTGAGTTAGGTGGGTGTTGGTTGGATCAAGCCACTCTGTTATAGGGAACAGGACTGGAGGAGTAGCTCCTGTGTCTCCTTGGAGTTTAGCTTTCTTAAAGAGCAGAAGGAAAAGAACTGAAAGGTTCTCTGCACCCCAACCCAAAGACTACCTTTGAAATAGGATACGTGTTTACATATATGAAGAGATTAGCATTAGAAGTAACTTGGAGGTAATAAAATAAGCCTTTATGAATGCTTCAGAGCACTTTCTCTTTTCCCACGGAATTATGGTCTCGGTAGCTTGGTCAGCTCTGTAGGAAGTGTCTTTGTGGGAAGGGGTTAATGCACAGGGAGAAGAGTCTGCCGAACAGAGCAAGCTTTCTGCTACAAATTAGAAGTTTAAAAAAGTCAAAATTGCTTTGTCATCCTTATACACTTTCTTAAATTGGGTTCATCTTTTTCAGGGAATAATTAATCTTTCTTGTTAATTTTATTTACTTATTTTCCCTTTCCTATGTAAAGTGTTGAGATCGCTCAAGGAAATGACATGTCTCAGGAAGAGCCAATCTCTGCTTCAGGCTAGACCAGTGCTACTTCATGCGGACTGTAATGACAGTTAAATTGTTGCTAAACTAAGTATGCAGGTCAATGGGTAGGTATCTCCATCCTATACTGGAGCTCATCCTGCTGTATGGTTTACTGCTTTTAGGGCCTGCAGTAGCAAGATTAAAGAAAGTGCTGCTTTGCCTACCTAGCTCCTTCTTGAACACAGGGGGAAAAGACTTGTGAAATCCTGAGCACACAGAAAACAATGAGAGATCCACGCTTACCTTGTTGCAGTTATTTGTGGGCTTTTCCATGCTTTCCTGCAGGACAGATTGCTGTGTTGCCTCAGTTTCATTAGTGTTGTTCAGACATCAGTTGTTCAGTCCCTACCCTTGCACAAGTGCCAAAAATCACAGATGTGGAAGTCTTGGACACTGATTTTTCACAGTGTTCGTGACAAAAAGGCAGCTGGCTTCAGAGATCAGAGGCATCTTTGAATATGAAAAAATCCTCTTTAATGTATGCTTTTTTTGTAAAGGCAGTTGCTCATTCAGAAGACCACAGTCAAGTGCAAGTACCCTCAGCTGGAACCCTTGTCCCTCTGCTGCAGCACATGTGGTCTTGCTGCTGTTTAGAGTCAATGGGGTTGTTTGAGCCGCTGCAGCTCCTTACCCAGGCTTATCATTAGCTGCTGAATTTTAAATACTTTCTGGAGTTTGCTCCCTTAAAAATATGGTAGCCGTCAGTAGAAAATAACAAGTGTCAGACTTGTTTTCTCTTCTAGGTACTATATGGTTCCATAACAAATAAAGGGTATAGATTGTTTATTTTTATTCAAATAAATAATTTGCAACAGCTGGAAAGGAAGGGGAACAGCCATGAGCTGGAAATAAAATTTACAGCACAGTTCTGTGTATGTTGTCGGGAAATCATTCCCATGCAACCCTGCAATGGCACAGGGATTTCAGGGATTATGTTCAGATTAAATGTCAACAAGAGCTGAGCCTTGGCAGTACGCCAGGAAGGTCATATGAGGCAAGTCCCAAACTTTTACACTCAAATAAAAATGTGTTCTGCTTAATACCCGTAATATGCTGCAAATGTTAACACAGCTAATGACTTGGGTTAAGAAATCTCATCACAACCTGATTATTTTTTAATTATTTTTTTAAATTTAGATTTAGGGCTTCTTGCTGCTTTTTGGTACTTAAGACTTTGTCAACAATTTTATTTGGGGGTTATGCCTCTACTGTGGAAATTTTTTCTTAGTAGCACAACATAAAGGAATAGTCTAAAACTTCTACAAGTCCTAAACCTACAAAAGTTTCAAGTTACACATAAATGGAACAATAACCTGCTAATACTTCCACAAGGATTATTATTTCACAGAAACATCCCTATTATTTCTAAGATGAAGTCTAGGATGCTGTATTTCCATGGCAATTATGGGAGAATAGTTTGTTATTAGGAGGGAATGAGAAAATAAATACCAATATGTAGTTGAGGATTGTTCTTTTATTCATCTGTAGTTGGTCTTTGCCATTCCAAAATACCTGTGCAATTATGAAGGGATATGCTGACAGTCTCATACTGCGTTGAGAATGTCTTCTTTTGGTTTAATCTGATCTCTGTTTACAGTAGATTGGTTTTAACTACAGAAGGATGTTCTTACTCTGAGGGCTATCGACACGTGGAGTTGTAGGGCCTTAGCTATACTGCTTGAAATCAGTACTCTTTTAATCTACTTGCCATCTCTGAAAAAAGCTGAACCTATTATAAAATCGATGTATCAAGTCCCTGAAGTACTCTAAATGTGATCCTACTAGTGCATACCATTAAGGGTATATGATGCTTTTCAATGTATCGTTTCATTTGCTCTCTAGCACTAAACCCTGCAGTGGTGTGAACGCACCTTCCTGATGCCCCTCCTGGGAACTGGGGTTTTCTGAGAGAATTTTCCTGAGACTTCTTTTGGATGTGACCAACGTGCTGGATCGAACCACAGCGGTTGGTTTTGGTTTGCCAGTGAGCTTCAGTATATGCTGCATTGTTCCAAAATGTAAATGGGAGCAAAACTTGGAGTCATTAGCTAAAGCAGCTGATGATTCTGTGGATTCAGGACTCCACCTCTCATTTCAAATTATGTATACATCCCACTGATTATAGGTGTACTGTATACACATAAATACATACTTATATACACAGATACACATGTGTGTGTAGACATATGTGTGTATGTGCATGCTGAAGTTTATTGTCCCCTTCCTCCTCCTGCCTTTTTTCCCCACCTTGCCTGCTGCAGTGAGGCACAGGGGAGGGGAGAAAACTGTTTTAGCTGACAGCGGCCAACATTGCCATGGGGCTTGTGCAAACTGATCTGCAGTTGATTAAGCATGGAGGTTGGGAGAGAACAATTAGAACTGTCAGATTCTGGAAAGGGTCCCAGTGATAACATTGGGGTCAAAAATCAAACTGAAAACCCCCAGGAGATGTGGCTGGCTGCAGCAGCAGGACACTAGGCTGGGTGACCGGGGTCCTGAGGCAGAGGTGCTGCTGAGTTTTGCAGTACAACAGATACAGTCGGTTTGTTGTTTCTGAAGGGTATGGTATGCAACCCTCAACGTATCAATGCTTCTTTAAAGAGCAGATTTAAAAATTGTGGTTTAGAAGTCAGTCCTTCAAATACTATGTATAAATAAAGTAAATTAGTGATTATTTTCATGAAGTTACCACTTTGTAAAAGTACCGCTTATTTGTTCTGAATTATGAAATTGGTAGGATTCTTTCCATTACTTTTACAAGACCTTTTTTTGAAGCTACAGTCAGTGCAATTTTACCATCCTACAGCCCAAAACACACGGAAATAAATCAACCCTTATTTCCTTATTTGTTTGAAGCTAATGTGACAACAAATAGTTTGTTAGCATACATTATTTCTTTGTACTACAAAATATGCAAATATTTCAATAATGATACTTTTATCTCTATGATATTTTAAAAAACATGATACAACATGTTTCTCCAGTAATTGAGTTACATAAAAGCAGCTTCACATCAACATACAGCTTTTACAAAACACTCCCTCTATTTCAAGTTAAAATGTGTGTTCAGCTTGGGAATATGCTCATAAAGAAACTTTGTTTACCTTATTAAGAAACACTTGTGTATTCTCTTAAGTTTCAGATTTATTTTTTTTTTTAAATATTCATTTTTTCAGTTTCTGGACTCCTGCCTGCCCAGGCTGTCCAGGGCTGGCAAAGGTTTGGTAAGTTACGGTGCTGCTGAGTTCTGCAGTTAAATTGAGTTGGTTTCTTGTTTATAAAGGACGCGGTTTGACTCCCTTGGCCTTTTTTTTCCCCTTCTGTGAATATTTTCTGTAACTGGATGCTTGTTTTCTAGTATTAATCCTTAGTGGCTTGACCATGACAGTTTTCCCTCTAAATCTGGTAGAACCATCAAAACTGATGTTATCCTCAGCAGGGTTTGTCCAGCTTCGTACCTGTGCAGCGAGCGCTGTGTTGCTGGCATTTATTTAAGCAGGGCTGTTTTAAGGGACTGTGAGGTATTTTGGCTCAGCAGCCGCGCCAGCTCAGTGCAGCCTCACTCTCCCTGTGTCACTGCACTGGTGCCTTCTCAGAAAGGCAGGTGGTGCGGTGCCCATGATGTCCCAAGGACCGTGAAGGCAGGTGTGCTGCTTGGTACCTGTGTGCTGGGGCAGATGGGGGTGACCCAGGTGTGCTGGCCACCCAGCTTGGGTTCCTCAGGTCAGTGCTAGATGAGGATTGAGTACTTAGGGGTGAGTAAGGTTGCATCGTTTGTATCCTGAATTATTTGAAGTGTTTTATCTTAATGTGAAAAGCATGATGCGCTAGGGAGGAGTAGGTGTGTCTCCTTCTTTCCCAAAGAATGGAAAAATAAACCACATAGTGATAGAAAAATTAATTTCCTCTTAACTTTGGCTGTACTGTCTCAAGGCTTTCTCCTTATAAAACCAGGTAGCATTGCTAAACCTCTATTTGCTGGGTGAAATAGCCCGGTGTGCTTTGTGTATAAGTGATGGTAGCCTGAAACATTGCTGCAGGTGCTTCATGAGTCAGATCATTCATGATTGCAGTAATGAGATTATTTGTGCTAGGCTCCGCATTGTGACAGTGGTCCTTTGTTTGAAGTCTGCGTTGAGTATGTGTTATACTTCCGATTTGCAGATTGCTTCTTTGCTAGAAAACAGCATTGCAGCAGGGAACTGAAAGTGAAGGTCAGTGCAGCTCAATTCAGGATGTTACTCAGTGCTGGAAATAACTGGGAAGGTTCATAGTTGAGTTAGAAGCTTTAATCATGACTTTCATTGAGATGATACTGCTTCCTGTTGTTTCTGAGGTTGGTTTTTTAATTTGTTTTTTAGTATGTTGTCTTTTGGGTGGGGTTTTTTTGTGTTTTGTTTTTTAAACTGTCTGCTGATTAGAACTGGGTAGATACTGCCAAGAGTGTGCTCATAACTGTGTAAGAGGTGTTCTCCTTGATAGTGGTGGTCACTTACATATAATTTTGTCAGAGGAAAGGAAGAAAACCCCAGTGTTTTGTTCATGTTTGGATTCAAGTTGATTTTAATATTTACCTGTAATCTTTAAAAAAAAAATAAAAAATGCTTGTTTCCATATAATAACTGCTATTAAGTCCCTTTGTTACAAGGTGATTATGTCCTATGGCAGGGTGATTACGCTTTGTGGTGGAACCGTGACCAGAGTGTTTTTAGGCTTAGGCAATGTTTCTGCTAGCTTATGGCTAGGATTTGTCTCCCGTACAAATGGCTGGTCAGACTGAAACCAAGGTGTATTGTGCTCCCGATCTTTCCCCTGAGGGGAGCATCCCTGTGTGATATTCCTCTGCCAGGTGCACAGGGCGGCTGGGGCACTCATCCCTGGTGAGGCAGGTCAGGGATTAATTGGTACCAGAGTCTTCCTCCTCTTGTGGCATCCCATGACGTTTGCAGGCAGGTCGGGTTGCTGCGTGGAGAGGAGGCTACCTCTGCCACATCTGGAAAGATGATGATGATGAGTCAGCGATGATGGCTGTACGCAGTATTCCAGCTTTCCCTTTTGGAAATAGGAGGGGCCATCCCAGTGCGGGGCCAGGACTTCAGAGGGAATCACCAGAGCTGTTTGCTGCCATAGAAGTCTAAAATAACCATGTTTCCCATGGAGGGTGTCAGCAGCTGGTAACAAAAACACAGAGCAAGCTGGGTTCCTGAAGAGCATATCTGAAACTAAAATAGCCCTTTTGTTTTTAATTCTTTGATGCCAGATTTTATCCTTGGAGCTCAGAGATTTCCTGATGTTTTCATTTGAAACGGTACTGCTTCATGCAAGGTGAACATGGTTTAAAATAAATCCAGTGCAAGCATTGCAATGACTGTCCTGTGCTTTGATGTGTGATTTTTAATTTTCCCCCTCAATTACTTGTATATTCTACAGGAAAGGAATGTTTTAGCTTATCTGTGTTAGCTATGAATTTTCAGCGCCAGTGTAAATTTGAATTCCAAGTCATTTTGTTGCAAGTTAGGAAAATGTTTATACACTCACTTTCGGTGATAAAAACAAGCGGCAGTTAATTGTTTGACAGGAAGAATAAACCATTTGACTGTTCTGTATTGTGCGGGGCGTTATGACAGATTTCTTGTGATTGTGCGACATTCAAATTATACATCAGTAGGGTAACATTAAATCTGCATTTCTACAAGGAATTTCAGTATTTGAATAAAAATTTACAGGGATCTGAAAGCTACTTCGTTTTATATATAGTAATAATCATACATATTCAGTTTTGTGTAGTTTTATACAGATCTACATTTTCTGCATCCTATAGCAAGAGATAGATTGCTATTACTCTTGGGATACTTGACAGGTAATTGAATATAAAAATTGAGGTTTTTTACTGAAGATTTTGGTGCTCTCTGAAGGTATTCAGATTTTCGGTATTTCAGTTGCAGGTAGCAAAGATGCTTTCACTGTCATCACCAAGGTAATCAATTTCAGTTTACTGAAATGGAGATCTATTTTTTTGAGACTTAGTTACAAATAAGATTAAGTGGAAACATGGCTTAATAATACAGTTTGCCCTAAACGGTTAAAGGGTCAGTGTTTACTGATTACCTTTTCCATGCATCTAGATTAGGGCTGTTTAAATTCCAACCTTTAATCTAGATTGGGACCATGAGTGTATTTGACCTTGCTACGGCTACATAACGTTCTGAGATGTTGTTGGAAATGTGGCACTCCTTACTGGTTTTCCCAGTATCTTAGAGAGCAGATTTGCCACTCGTAGTTGTCAAAATTATGCATGACTCTTGCATGGCCAAGAAGATGCAGACTGAGTGCACCACAAGTAGCTGAAGAGTTCTTAGTAAATTAACTGAGTAATGCAGATTAATATAGTGTTAACTTCATATTTTGTGTAAAAGATTATTTTTTGAATGAAAGACAAAAAATCAACTGCAGGATCCTGTTCCAAATGAAACTCCTTGATTTGGCAGTTTTATAAAACAAGTCCTAGTGTTTTTCATGAGAAATAATTTCTATGAAAGCATATAAAACCTGTGTCTTTATCAGAACTTAGTTACTTAGTTTAGTAGGTGTTGATTTAATGTTTAGTATGCCATGCTTGAGGAAGCCCTAAGGATCTTAGGTTGATTATAAGCATTATGAATGTTAGGAAATATATTGGGAGTTGGGGGGTACTGACTTCTGACATTGTCCTCTATTTGTGAAAGTGCAGAATGAGCCATAATTATATTGTGACTGTAATGAAATGTGTAAGCTGTAATTGTAGAGATGGGAGAAGTTCTCCTTGGGAGTTAATAAATATCAAATTTCAGTTGCCTTATTTCTTCTCATGTTTTGACAAGTTCACAGATTTGCATTTGTGGTTCTATAGCAAATACCAGATTTAAAACTCTTTTTCAGCAAACCCACTAATATTGTTACTGCATGTTCACAACAGAGCAAAAATCTTGAAAACTCTCCCATTTCCAGTTTCCACAAAACTCTTTAAAGTTTCATATGAACAGTCATATGAAAATATTTTCTTAAAATCGTTTGACAATGCCATTCAAAATGAGATGGTTTGTTATCCTACTTGTTAGTTCAAGTACTGCCAGATAATAATAATTCTTAGACTTGTGATTATTCATTGATAAATTTATTAATAAATGCAGCTATTTTATTCTCTTACGGTAGCTTTCTAAAGCAATCAATGTATTGCAAGGCAGGCTGCTCAGGTTTTCTCTTTTACCATCATAGTGTGCTGCTTTTTTTTAATTATTATTAATTATCATATAGAAAAGGACATGAAATTTTATTATACAGCCTTAGTAGGGAAGAGTAAGGAGGAGAGTAAGATAAATTAGCCCTGAAAGCAGAAGGCGACATGAAGACTAAAATCTCAGTAAAGCTCTTAACTGAACTTTGAAATATTTATGTAGATCAGTAATGATTTTCTCTGAGCACTGTAAAAAAAGAAAATCTGGAATTATTTGCCTAATGTTGAAGCAGATCAGTACTAGAAATATGTCACTGCTATCTGTGGACCATTCAGTGGTCAGTATATAGCAATCATCTTTCTCTTCAAAGTTTTGGGTTTATTTCAGTTATATCAAAATTTGGTCCTTAAGATCTTCACAAATGCTGAGGAAAGAGGGATTATTTTTCTCTTTTTTTAATGTAGTGGAATTAAAAAGAAAAAAAGCACAACCACTAACATTTTTAAAGTATACTTTTAGAAGAGCTTGCTTAACACATGCTTTTAGCAACGCTTTACCCAAAAGCATCTCTTCCACCTCTCTCATTTTTTGCCAATGTCCGGCGATAACTATAGCTCAGGGGTGTCTTCACTTCCTTCCTACCTTCCCTTGGGTTTGGGCTTATTCCTGCCATGAGCGGAGACATCAAAATACTTGTCTACTGAAGTGTTTGTTCTCAAGACCTCTGGAAATCAGTCTTGCCCTGAGACTGAATTGGTCCATTGTTCAACTTAACACTAAATAAACAAAACATCTTCATGCTTAGTAGGGAAGGAAATGTATTTCCATGCTCATGAACTTCTACAGAGAAATCCATTTGCTCAACCTTCAATGTAACAAGATTGTTGACTCAATCTCTGAATGCTTAACATCGCTGTTTGCCATTACCAGAAGAATTTGGAACACGTGGTAAAGGTCATTGTACCACACTGTATTAAAGCTGTATTTCCCTATAATTCTCTATCTGAATAATCCTGACACTGAACAAGTGAATACCATAGCTCTGTACCATACTGGTGAAATATTTAAACAGTTACAAATGTGAGGAGGGGCTCTTCTAACTAGTTTGAGCAGGAGATGACATTATTAGATATTTTGCATGTACACACCCTTCTTAATCATTAAAATTTTCATAAGGAGTTTTTAGATTAGTGCGAGAGCTTGGCTGTAGCGCTGGAGTAACTGACATTCGAAGCTGAAGAAGGCTTTGACATCTATCTGGCAGTTTATCTGCTGTACACTGTAGAGATGACCTGAATCAAAACTTCTCTCTGTCGGCAAGTTTCAAAAGAATGAGTAAAAGTAATAAAAAAAATCAAGACTGAAAGTTCAAAACTGCTTTCATTTTAAACTATCACACTTTGAAAGATACCGGAACGTCTATTTAAAACAGCACCAAAGCGTGCATTGATCGAGGCAGGTATCTTGCTAGGCAGAGCCACAGAAAACTTCTGGAAGCATCCTTTCATCTACTGGTGCAGTGTGTGTGGAATCCCCCAGAGATTACAGTCATTAACTACTCCCACGAGACTGCTGATGGAGAAGGATCTTCAACACCAAATCTGAATCAGAAAGCATGCCTTGATTGATTGTAGTCTCACGTTTGGGACTCTACCTACCGTCTTGATTCAGCTGCCAACACACTGATGCCCAGTGATACTTGAGATGTTGCAGAGGGTGTCCCACTTGGCCACCAGCAGTGGCTCTAGAAGGGTGTCCTCTGTGCGACATATGCCCTAATATTGAGGTGGTGCCTCGAAACAGGCAGCGAGTACGGTAAACCTTGTGTTATTTAAATTCATCTGAGAATTCGTTTGGTGTTTTTTTTTTTTTTTACACTTTTTTCCTTTTGCCTTTGACTTTTTCCTCTATTATAAATACAACTTAAATGTTTATGTAAAAGAGGACCAGACTGACAGCAGAGATACTGGCCAGTTCTCACAAGGAAAGAATTGTTAGTCTTGGTCTTCATCTGGTGTAGTAATGGCCAAATGACCAAAACATAGTATTTTTTCTTTAGTCTTTTTGACATGGAGATTAGCAAATTAAAAAATGTCTTCTACTTTGGCTGGTGATCTCCTCATTATAAAATTAAAAGCTTCTTAGGGCAGTTCAATAAAGCTTGCAATGTGTTTCCTCTTGGATGAGAGCCAGAAGATTCCAGCATGGTCGTTCTGGCACAGTTGGTGTGTTTTATAAAACAGGTGTCTACATGTATGTAATAAATCTGGTTTTGCTGATAAATCTGAACAGATAATTTCAAAGTATGTGTTACAGTTAACAAGGCTGATAATTTTCCATGTCAACAAAACAAAATATGAGCAGCATTTCTGTAATGTGTGTAATGTACAGTAATTTTGTAATGTAATGGTTCCGTTGTGTGAGCCATTTTAAAATTCCTGTTCAAGATGTTCTTGATCCAGATGCTCATATATTTTCTTTTATTACTGTCTTTCAGTTAAAATCTGCAAAACTAATTCTCTTTTTGCTTACAGTGGTATCAGCCAGTCAGGTTAACCAGCAACAGTCCATGCCAAAGGGTATAAAATTAATGAGGAGACAGAGAACTGAACCATACACATTAAAAATATATGTGGTAAATAAAATAATCAATAGGGTTGCATTACCGAAGAGTTGCTTTTCCAGGTGATGTTCCAGTCTGTTTGTTGAAATCAGGAAAGCTTTTTAATCCTACCCATATCACTTACATCAGACTGTTGCTAGTTAGGTTACTAAGATATAGCAGTGTCTCAGGTGTTCTGGAAATCTTAGAGAAACAGACTGACTGTTGTATTGCAGTGAATTTTTACCACTAGCACTGTGAGTTTTTGAGGGGTTTTTACGCTTTTTTAAAACAAATTTTTAAATTCTCAGTTCTTATTTCAGATTAATGCTCCATAGGATTGACATAATTATCACCATATTCATTTGGAGTCCTGTGACCTCCAGAGAAAGGTAGAGGATCTTCAGTGTTTTCTAAAGCTCACAAACTGCTGAAAAAAAAAAAATAAGCTGAAATGCTATAACCTCCATGATTACCCTTATTGAATTAAAAAATGAGGCTTTACAAGGAGATAGTTATATTGCATTTAGTAGTTCGTAAAAGTTCTTCTAAGACCTGAAGGATATGCTGTAGTTTGGACTCAGTTCCTGAAGTGCCTGAGGCTTTCCAAGGGTTGCCTCCAACTGTGGGAAGAATTAGCAGCTGTGAGCAAAAATTTCAGAGATGCAGGGGGAAGCGCTACAGAAGGTCCTGTATTCTCCATTGATTTGAGGTTTTCCTTAAAGGCATCCAGCCTGGATACCTATAAGGAAAGTGTGCTGAAGTTGAAGGTCGGTTAGTCAGGATCTGTAGATGAGTATCTGTATAGTATAACTATATCTGTATAGTATATCTGTATTGAATCTGTATATTTAGGATCTATGTACGAGTTGATTATTTAAGGGATGTGGCCAGCATAACATGTTAAATGATAATGCAATCCGTCGTTCCTTTAAATGCTCTATTTGGAAAAGTCCAACATGCCTAAGAAGCCACCTGGATGTGAGTTGATAAATAGGATCGTAGCAGGCTCTTTTCCCTCTCTGGGATGGTTTCTCTTTGTACGCGAACCCTGAGAAGACTTACCCTAAATGTCTGTGCGCCCCGGTGCGTGCACATTGCTCCTGCTGCCTCCCAATGTGGTGACGCAAGTTGAGGCGGACTTAAAAGAAACACTATGTCTGCGTGGCTGGGTTTGGACAAAATGGCCTTTATTGTTTATACAAACTATTTATATATCTGAGACAGTACAGGCATTAGACCCTGATAGGTTTTTGTGTCCTCCTTCTTTGCTTGCTATTTGCTGTTGCCGTAGGTGCCCGTATGCTGTGGTTCTAAGTTCCGGTTCTTCACATCCTGTTTATATACCTGACAATTTGTGGCCGTCTTAAAGGTACACGGCTAAGTCTTTGAAGTCAACTAACTTGTCTGCAGACCCGCTGCAGATCCCAACATCCTGTCCTCCTGCTCAGGATACCCAGCCAGAGCTAAAGGCAGCTTAGGTGAATTAACAGCTTTTTCACTTCATTTTCAGACTATTTTGATCATCCTAAGTTTAGGAGTGTAAATTCCCCATGGGGTCTGTCTGAGTTGCCGGATGAGAGTGCGGGGGGTTGTTCAGTGCACTGTCTGAAAAAGCAGATACATGGAATCTCTTCAAACTGGGAATACCATTTCAAGCAGAGCACTTCCTTTATGTGTCCTGATGCAACGATGGCCAACGATAGAATCTAGTTCTCTTAGCTGTGTATTGTGGGGAGTCTGCAGATCTAAATTCAGACATCTAAAGAGCATTCAGATCTGTAGATAAAAGGCTGGATGCACATGCAAAACACTGAGAACAATTTGTGCATTGTGCTTAGATTCAGCTGTAATTACATTTTGTGACCAAGAGGAGGGAAGGAAGTGTAATTTACAGTGTTGGGATTTGTGATGTTTCTCATGAGTTTTGGCACTGCAACAGTATTGGGGCTCTTTTATTGTGCACTGCAAATCTCCCCTAGATGACAGTAATAAGGATGAAAGCAAGAAAATCATGATAACAATGATAACGGTACTTATAAGGCATTTATACGACTTGCAAGACAGTTGTGTGATAATCCATTCTAGATCAAATGATGATACACAGTAAATAAACACCACAAAGAAAAAAGCATTAGGATGCCTACACTTGGGTGAAAATAACATTGAAATACCCTTTCTGTGATACTGTATTTTCCTTGATTGTCATATGTATAAACTGAAAATAATTGCACCTGAATCAGTGAAATTATATTACAGCTCAACAAGAGATGGGGATTAACTCCTGCTACTTGTTTACTGGAGACCTGAAAAGTTCCAGTACCCATTTTTAAGGCAGTGTATGTTGTGATCTCACCATGCCTGACATGAATTTGAGTAGTTAAGACATGGAAATTGTTAGCTGGTGGTACAAATCCGTGAGGAGCGGCCGATACCTCAGCGGCTGCGCTGCCCTCAGCAAGGCCTGGGCAGGCTGGAGAGCCAGGGGGAGGGGACCTCGTGGGGTCCCACAGGGGCCAGCGCGGGGTCCTGCCCTGGGGAGGGACAGCCCCTGCACCAGCACAGGCTGGGGGGGGGCTGCTGGGGGGCAGCTCTGCGGGGAAGGGCCGGGCGGTGCTGGGGGACAGCCGGTTGCCCGCGGGCCAGCGGTGGCCCTGTGGCCGAGAAGGCGGGTGGGACCCTGGGGCGCGTTAGGGGCAGCGTGGCCAGCGGGTGCAGGGAGCTGATCCTGCCCCTCTGCTCGGGCTGGTGAGGCCCATCGGGAGTGCTGGGCCCAGCGCTGGGCTCCCCAGTCACGGGAGACGGGGAGCTGCTGGGGAGGGCCCAGCGGGGGCTGCGGAGCTGGTGAGGGGCCTGGAGCACCTCCCTGGTGAGGAGAGGCTGGCAGAGCTGGGGCTGTGGAGCTGGAGAAGGCCGAGGGGGGTCTCACCCCTGCGTACCAACACCTTAAGGGTGGGTGGCAGGAGGACGGGGCCGGGCTCCTTCCAGTGGTGCCCAGCGACAGGACCGGGGGCAACGGGCACAAACTGCAACACGGGAAGCTCCAGCTGAATATGAGGAAAAAGCTCTTTACTTGGAGGGTGGCGGAGCCCTGGCCCAGGCTGCCCAGGGAGGCTGTGGGGTCTCCTTCTCTGGAGACATTCAAACCCACCTGGACGCGATGCTGTGCAGCCTGCTCTGGGTGAGCCTGCTTCAGCAGGGGCTTGGGCTAGGTGATCTCCAGAGCTGCCTTACAGCCCCGACCAACCTGTGATTCTGTGGTTTGTCATAGTTAGTATGTTTGCATGCACGGGATGATTTAGACTTTTCTATATGAAATACGTGTAAATCAAATAATATACAAGTTTGTGTATATGTTCTTGGGGTTTTTTGTGAAATCCAAAGTACCAAGTTATAAACCTATTGAAATACTTTTTTCATGCAGAATTAATGTTAAACTCTGTACTTACTACCAAGTCAACACATAAAATAAATGGATCACTTCTACAAACATTCTGCTTACCATTTCTATTCTCAGAAAAGTTTGAGGTTTTATTGCCTCTGTCAGCCAATGTGTAACGACCCAGTATTTCCACTGCTGAAGAAAATTGATTTGTTGTGCAAAAATTGATACTAATTAAGCTGTTTTCCTGTGTCCAGTCAGTGTAGTGCTGATGTGGGGGTAGGTGACCAAGTCTTAAGTGCCTGAACTTCTTGAAGTAAATCTCAAGAGTGTGCATAGGGTGCATCAGAACGTGGCTGCAGTATGCAGTGGGTGTTATGCTTGTAGTATCTTGGGCTGTATTTGAATAAAAATATTGGAGGCTTTATCCCTTACAGACTGAAAATGAGTGGAATGAATGAAGAATTGGACCAGAGTTGAATTAATTGTTCCAATACCAGCTTTCAAGTGAGGCTGGATTGAAATTACTCTGCTTCTGATTTAGAAATGGAAGGGTTTTTAGAAAGCAAAACTAAACAGTAACAGAGGATCGAAAGTTACCATCTGGTTCATGGAGAACAATCCTATGCTTTTGGCAACATCTGCTGCATATATTCTCCATAGTAATGTGACCAATTTAAAATAGTTTGTCACCATATATTAATGTCTGGTGCTTGCACAGGTACAGCCTTTGGGCTGCACGTATGTGGCATCTGTAAAACAATGACAGGCAGCAAATATGACACAGACCAGATTAATGAAGGAACAAAACAGGTTTTATTGATGATATCTCTAGTATTCAGAAATAATTACACCTTTTTTGTCACTGTGAAATACGTGCAATACTAGCAAGACCCTTCACGCTAGGCTTGCCTTGTGATTTTTTTCAGTGATGATGCACGCTCTTTTGTACCAGAAGGGAAAGAAGCTAATTAAGTCCTTTACAAATACACGTGAAACACACAATAAATAAAATCTTGCAAGAGTGCTGCTTAAGGTTATAGTGTTCATCTATCAGGCTTGGAACAGAATTCCAATTAGAATCTCAGCGCGATGAGTGGTTTATGTTAAGTGTGTAGTACAGGCATCATAATAGTTTTCCTTCTCTTGATACATTGGTGATTTACTGAATAGTGGCATGAGGTACTGATTTGTTTTATGGCTGTCTAAGAACATGGTATAGTGTTAATGCTCCATGTTCTTCAGACTGAAATGGTTTGGATGCCTGCTGTGTTTTAATGAGGTCTAGCGCTATATTTAAATTTGTTTTACCATACTGATTCATCGACTTTTCATAACCATATTTGAATTGTCTCAGATATCCTCCTATCGCAAATAATCTAGCCTGTGTTACAGTCCCTCAGACACCAAGTCCTGACAGCTATGTGTCCTGTACGATCGTCTGTGCTTTTATTCTCTGGTAGAAAGTGTAACTAAAGAACAGTGATTTAGCTTTTGGGTTGATACACACTTCAAACGTAATACAATACTCTTCTCTCTTCATCTGCTGCTGTCGTCTTATCCAAGTATTATAAATATCTCTTATTTCTCTCCGGTTAACCTTCTAGTTCTCTGAGTTGGAATGCTGTGTCCATTAGCCATATAAAAACTTGTTGTCTAGGAGGGGAAAGAGGAGTTATTTCTCTTAGCCTAGTGTGGGAATTTGGAGAGACAGACTGTAATTAATTATCAAGCTTGAATTTTGGCCAAGGCTCTGTTAGAATGAGTGTTACAGTTCATGAATTTCTTTCATTCTTGTGATGATAGGAGGAGCAGGAGGGAGACAAGAGAGTGGGATTTCATGCTAACGTAGAGAGCTTGGACTCTTGCTGTGGCAACGTGTTTCAGTTGTCACAATTTTAAGCTGTGCTGCTTTATGTGGCTGTGGCAGGAGGATGGGGGGTAAAAATGATAGGAGAGCTTCATATGACATTATTTGCAGGGGAAAAAATGGTTAATTATACATAAATCAAGCTCACAAAAAACAAACGGAGCATGAAAGAGCTACAGTGCATGCCCTCTGCCTTTCAGACTGTTTCCAATTCACTTGGTGCTTTGTGTTGCTTTTCTGAGGCAATTCTTTTCACTTTATGTGCATCAACACACATTTTGTCATAATTTGTTGATGGTAACTTTTGGGCAGATCTAGCAAGTCTCTAGTAGGCTGTTTAGCAATTAGATGAAATATAAATTAAGAAGTTGCAGTATGAGTAATATTATAAATATATTTTGATTCCTCTGCTAGCTCTAGGGTTAGTTTTTGTAGGGAAGAAGTAATGACAGTGGCAAGTATTAAAACTGATGCATCCAGAATTGGGGGGGGGGGGGGGGGGAAGGGAACCTATGTATCCATCCACCAAGGCCACTCTTCTGCCACGTTATTGGGAGCTTATGCCACATGAGCCAGCACTAATGGGAATAGTTTTATTCAATGGAGAAATAGGACTAGAGAGAGGATCTGTCTTTGATGAATACATTTCTTCTGTAGTTTCAGTTGTGTTCCTCTTCGTGACCAAAATTTTTCAATGTTACCTAATAATTCACATTTAAATGATGGAAGAAAATTATTCAGGGTCCTAACTTTTATGAATTTCTTGGGTTTACATATATGTCTTCTTAAATGCATGGTATGCAAAGTCCTAATATGTTTCTATTCTTAAGTAATAAGAGAATTAGATCTGTTTTTCTTCTGTCTTTAAGGAAATGCTTGCATCTGAAAAGGTTATAGCATTGTGCTGTGTAATGGTTCTGCTGTCCTTGTAAAACAAGATGTACTTTGTCCTGTTAAAATTAGAACTACTTAAGAGACACCGCAATTATTATGAAATTGCAAATCGTCTCTCTCCTGGGAGAAGGTGATTTTCTTCGCTGAAGGAAAGTTGGCATTAATAAGCACATAATCAGTGAAAATAGTGTTGTCATAATGGGTATTGAAGTTTATGTCTGTGGGAATAAATGATATTGTATGGGGTAGGAAAAAAAGCAGGGTCCAGCTGCACAGTCAGCATTCCTTTTAATCTTCTGCCTTTTTGACTAATCCATGGTATAACCAGCTAGTTGTGGAAAGTGGGATTCAGTGGTGAAAGGAGAACATGTGAATGACCTAGGAAATGAGCTGAAGGGTGAAAAAAAAATACTGTAATCAGTTATTTAAATTACTGCATTTCTATGTCTATTTCTATAGTATAATTTCTGGGTAAAACCTTGAACAGCCAGTCACAGAAAGTTTTCTGCCTTATTTAGTTCCATTTCGACTCCAGACCATGATGTAGTTGCATGCGCAATGCCCACTCAGTATTGAGCAACCAACACAAGAAAGGTAAACGATTAACCAGCGCTTGTGGTTCCTTTCTGGCTGTTGCTCAAAAATCACTGCAGAAATCATTGAAGACCTTCAGAAATTCTTGTGTGCTGAGGCCGAGTACCCGTCCCAGTCACCTGCCTGCAGAGGACAGCTGTTCAGGACTTCCCTGTCTTTGCCGCTGCCTTCTGGCAGGGTGACCTTAGGTGCACCAGCGTGTTGCAGCCGTGGTGGAGCGAACACGCTGGAGCTGGGTCAGAGCTGTGGCTGCTCGGAAGGCAGGGGATTTTGCCCACACCAACTCTGTGCTGCTGCTGCTGCGGCTGGATAGTAGGTGGCTAAGGAGGTGTGTGCTGGGTTACACAGTAGCTATAGAGTAAACACAGCGTTTGTCTTTCCAGAGGGTTTTGTTTAATGTTTTGTTCTCGGTCCTGATTGGTAGCTCCAGTGTCCTTTCCCTGGGACTGCTGAAATGATGTTTATAGCTGGATTTGTTAGGAAACAGGGAAGATTTTCAAAGGCATAGATTTCCTTAAAAATCTCAGTAAGAGCTATCTGCCTGATTGCCATTTGTGGTACTTCAAATAGTCTTTCTCATATTTTCTATATAGGTTTCTAATCATGGAAACAGGGGCATAAGTTTATACACCTTTTAAAAAGAGGGGTCTTCTCCTGATGAATAGGCGTTTATTTCTGAACGACAGTTATGGGGATACGTACAGTCTGAATAACAGGATACCTGCAGGAAGGTGCCAAAATATTTAGGAGCAACATGTTGTAGTTGGTATCTGAGAGCATTAGCTTCATGTTGACAATTTCTGAGTTACTGTATTATGATATCATTTTAAGTGCATTTTATTCTGATGCAAGTACTGTGCACACACAGCACACACAGTTTGCAAAGTCAAGTGCTGTACCCCACCAGTGACCCTGTCTGGCTGTTTCTTTTCATCATAAACTCATTATCCAAGTCACTTCTGTCAGCTCATTAAATCCTTTTCTTTTTAACCTCTTCTTCAGGGGATCCTACTCTGTTCTCTGCAGAAGTGGTCTGTATGGGCCAGGTATACGTTCTTTCTCCTATTTTCAGCAGGTTTTCCTCCCAGGGGCGTGCGTCAGCCTGGTCCTGCTCTCAGCGCTGCCTGACCTGCATCCCGGGCTGCAGCAGGGGCAGCAGCAGTGGCAGGGAAGGCATCTCACCTTCCTCTCCTCGTGTGAGGATGGAACTTGCCAGTGTTACCTGGCATTAAACCCCATATCCAGCGCCTCCCACAATTTTGCAGAGGTTGGTATGTCGTCAGGTATGAACTGGTTTTAACTGGCCTGGCAAAAGCAACTTCCCTGACTAAAATGCACCTTCTGCCTGTTTAAAACAAGAAGGATATTTGAATTCTTGAAGGAGGAGTTATCAAATATGTTTTCTCATTGTAAAACAATGTCTTTTTTTCCTGGCTTTTATCTTGGAAATCACTGAACAGTTTTGGCTGGTGCAAGAAAAAAAAATAGCCTGAGGCATACATCCAACATGGGAAGTTTGAGCCTGGACAATTAGTCTGGCAAAATTATAAGTAAGTGAAAATCGGATCTTACAGGAAGTATTGGATAATTCTTAGTAACGGGCTCTGTGACAGTTCCCACCTATGTGTATTGAATTTGCTAGAACACTTTCTTTTCAACATGCATGCAGCTTGCACACACTCTTATCCAGTGTATTCTGCTGAAATGCGTATCACTTAATTAAATAATCCACTTAATGTGCCTAAGAATCACTCTATCTTAATATGACTGCAGCTAATCACATGTGTTGTTAAACCTGTTAATTGCTTATCATGTATTTGCCTAGTTTGAGTTTTATAACAGCAAATGGAGGACCAAATGCTCAGTGTCCTTTATAACTATTACTACTAGACATATTAGAATAATTGTAAAATTTTTGTCCATCCTCAAAAATGTACACTAAATTTATCATATAAAGGTCAGTAATTGAAATACTGTTGTGACGTAGAAAGCTGTCTTGCAATCAGTGATTCAGGAAAACAATAACTTGGTGGAAAGCCTTTAGTCTTCATTCTTCTAATGCATAAATTTGGTTATTTCCATATTGAGTTCTTCACAGTGGGAGTCAGAGGAAGGCTTTGGCTGGATGTTCTCTACTGCTAGTTAAGAGCCTTTGTTGTGTTTTCATTACGTTTGCCTCACATAATCACTCGCTGTTAATTTCAGAAAGTCTTTGATATTTCTCTGTGTGTGCATCCCATAAACAATAGCCTGATCCAAAATGAAACGTGAATTACTGCCTTCTGACCTTACATACAGCTTTTCCTTGTGGAAAAGAGCATATGAATCCAGATGTTAACTGCATCTTGAGCACAGATAATTTCCTTCTGTGTACAGTGCCCACATTCCTAGGCAAGGTCAACGATCTGGTCAAGTGAGGCTTTTTTTGTTTGTATGACTTCTCTTGGCCCTATTCCTTTTAACCGTTTTTTTTCCTATATTCAGGTATGCTTCCCGAACCAGCTCAGTCTTTGTGGAGAGGTCGTGGTATTTACCGTGGCCACAGGTTGGTGGTGCATTGCATCTAGCCTTAGTACTCCTAGGACCAGATCGAAAATGCCAGGGTGCTATGGCAAAAGCAGTAGTAAGCATGAACACCTTTCCTTCAGCTTGTTTCTTCTGATGGGTTCATGTTGTGTTCATGGGACAAGTCTCGTGTCAGGGGTGCTGGGGCAGGAAGGCTGAAGCTTCCCAGGGAAATGTGGAGATGGAAGGTGGTGTGCAGAGAACACTGCCTTAAAGCTTACAATTTCCAGAGGAGCTGTCTGCAGGAATGCCATAAGCATGGAGGAATGATACCTCAGCAGATCACTCTGGTTGCACCCTGGGATGTATACCAATTTATGGGAGGAGTCTTCTCACAATGGAAAAGGTAGAACTCTATATTGAGCAACCTAACTGAACCCAGAAATCCTTGCCCAGTTTGATTTGGGTAAAGGAACCTCTGCTACTAAGTTCTGCGCTACTTAGTATCTATATAGTAGATACTTGCTGCTGAGAGCACACAGAAGGGAAAGGATTAAAAGAAAAAAAAGTAAGCCAAGCATTTGGAAATTCAGTATCTGTGCACAGCACAAGTGTCAAAGCCTGCTAGAGACCCCTTGTGAGAAGAGGTGTAGAGTTAAAATGGTAATTTATTGTTTGGGCAGGTTCTTTGGGAAGGAGGAAGGTGGGTGACTGAATCTTCAGGTGATCATGGTGAGAGTGGTGGTGGTTACTCTTCTGGTTCTGCTCATTGTCCTGGCTCGGCCAGTTTTTCCTCTGCTAGTCTTCAAGGTGGGCAGAGCCGAGAATGATTTTGCCCCAGTATGATGGCACCATGCCTTGCAGTCAATTCTAGTGTAAGAGGAAATGGTAGAAGAAAGAACAAGAAGGAGGCAGTGATGGGTCGGGGAGAGAAGAAGAGAGAATACAGTGGTACTGTCCTGTTTTGTGGGAGCAAAGGCTTGTACGTTAGGGGAAAAGCTGGGTCTCGTGTCCATTGAGATCTGCACCACACATCCTGATCATGGCCAGTGACCTCAGGCATGTGCAGGTCTGGTATCACAGTGGTTAACGTTTGCCAGCGAAGGACTGATGCTGGAGGAAAGTGAAGGCTGACTATTTTTGGCAGAGAATCCCCACTCTTTGCAGAGTCACTTGCAGACTTGTGAAGACCATGAATCTTACAGTCTTTTCTGTTGCAAGGCTTTGAAGGTAGATGGCAGATGGGTTAAGTTCATCTTCTGGTTATTTCATTCCTCAGCTAAACCTGCTTTCTATTTGTGCCTGTGTGAGTTCACTCATTTGCATTCCTGTACTGTGCTCTCTCTTTCTTATTTCTGTTTTTCCTGGACTGTCTTATTATAGAGTTCCCCAAACCCAGTATCCTGCTAAGACACAGTGGAGTGGTGATACCTGTTCCATGCACAGGCTGATGGGAATGCCCGCGCTCCTGTGGGAAGCGTCGCGACCATCTGTGTCAGCGATTTAAGTCTAGGCTGAATCCTCTGTTGCTGCAGGTGCTCTCAGATGGATGCAGGGTTGTCAGGATGTCTTGTCTGAACTAGGACTTCATTTGCAACTCAGCCTTTCTGAGCCAGGGAAGGGCATGCTAACAGGAACCAAATGGGCTGCTCTTTCCCAGCAGTGCAACCCAGCTCTGCCCAGGACGTGCCAAAGCTTCATAAACATCTCATGCCTGCTGTTAACACAGTTCTGGGATGGCAGTGGTTGATATTTCTGTTTAGAGCGACGGATTTTTAGGTTCCTTTAATAGTTCTGCATCTAGCAGTCCTTACAGTATACTGCAAATATATATGAAACTTTCCAGTTTTCCCCACAGCTCTGCAGTAAAGGTAGAACTGGTGGCCCCAAGAGATCGAGCATTTTCCTGTAAATTCTTTGCCCCATCTGTTTTCAAGTTGACTGATGATGAAGGAGAGGGAGGATGAAGGGGAAGAATAGTATAATAAAATTCCTCTGTTGCATCACTTACAGTTCTCAAAGAATGTTTGTAAAAATCAGTGTTGCTTCTCTTTAAGCTGCTGGGGGGCACAAGTCTTTAGTCAATTAAATCCTTGGGTTTGGATATTATTTTTTTTTCCAGCAAGGCTTCTTGAATATCTTTGTTCTGTTACATGTGCCTGGTGTCATTTTACTAGCTAAAATAGTGGGACAAGTTTTGTGTATATTAGGTATATACTAGATAAGCAATAATGGGAGAAATGAAAGCATGGTTCAGATTAGGAATTAGAAGTTGATGTAATCTGAATGTGAGCCACATGAGTCTGAATTGTCTGACTAGTTTAGATCATGCAGTTGGGAAAATAGTGGAAAGGAGCCCTAAGTACACATGACCTCCCAGATGCTACATTTGGTTATTTTGGATAAAGCAGAATGTTACCTGAAATTCTGTATTTCTTTTTGTGATTGCCCTTTCCAGTCACAGGAGGGCAATCAAGATAAAATAAGATCTGTGAGCTGCCATTTTCCATGCTAGCTCTGAAAAAGTTATTCTGGTAATTTGTTCTTGAGCAGGTAAATGTGGCTGTTCTTATTGTAGTCCTGATTTTCATTTTGAATAGAGCTATCAATCTGGCAAGCTGTACTTGACACCCAACAACTGGTGGGATATCTATAGACCAGATAGGAATAATTTTGTCAAAAGATACTAGCTTCTTTAATAACAAGTCATCCTTTCTTCTCAGTGTAGTTTATCCCACTGCTTTTCTCTTCTTTTCTGACTCCACTGAGGGCTGGTATCCCGAGAAGACCTCCACTCCTTGTGCTTCGTGCCTGACCTCCCAACAGTAGCACTTGTTTACCTAGAGAGATAATTGTTTTCTGGAGAGCATCCAGCTGATAACTTACTTTTTCATTAGACCCCTTTTTCCTATTAGTTATCTCCTGTTAGTTGATCTGTGTCATTTGATAAAACTAATTAGGTAATAAAAGACTGCTTCTGAACTCCTCCCTTTAATTTTGGCATGGTGAAATGTACTTCTTGGCACCTTGCTCTTTCCTCATAAAGGCAGCCTTCAGTTGACAAACAACATTAATCCAAAAGTAAACAATCCAGTTCACGCATCCTCTCTTGATATATCCCGGTGCCAGAACGAAATAGTTCCTAACAAATTATTTGTACCAAAGATAGTGACATAACCCTGGCTCTGTTTTAGAGTTTTGCAAATGTTTGCAGAGCATCTCAAGAGGCCAGGCTAAAAATACTCAATGAAACCATTCAGCATTCTGCTAAAAGCATTTTGTTTCCTAGGACTTACCTCTGTTCTGAAAATGCTGCCCCACAGCTGCATTGCATTTATTAGAAGGTGATGCAGGTTTAAGGTGGGAACATCATGCTTTGTATTTAATTTTAAAATATAGCCTAATTTCCAGGTGTGCTTTTTAGATTATGTGCTTGTTTTGTTAAAAAGAAATCTCTGTGGAAGAAAAGTTTATTATTAGCTTCAAGCTGAAGTAGCCTTCATTATCCTTCATAAAAGTTTTCAGTGTGAAGGTCTGAGATGTGATGATATGCAGTTTTTCCAAGACAAATAGCAAAAAAAATTCTATATGGCCAATGGCCTCCGCTACATCCTAATGAGGTAGAAATTGCCTGAGGATGCTGGTGGATTTTTTTTTTTCTTGATTGCTGCACATGTGCATCGGAAGAGAAGGAAGGTCTCAAAGCTTCCTTTGAGAAGAATATGGAATATGCTCTGCTCAGATGTGAGATCTGTAGAAATCACTGTGGTCATCTTCTGTTTGTGGTGCTCCAGAACCTGGAGAAGAAATACATCTGGGATCCTCAAGGACTCTCAAGGTCTGAATACCCAGCCCACCAGAAGGCAAAGGGAAACAATTTTCCAGGTTTCAGGTGTTTTAGGGATAGCAATCAGGTCATGGAGGGATGACTGAAGGTATGCATCTAGCTTGGCTGATGCTACACGTGGCCTACCCAGACTCATATGGGGTCCAGAGCAGCTGGTGGAGGCCAGGCAGGACAACTGAGGTCATATGTGGACAACTGAACTGAACTCTTACGTAGTCTTGGTCTCTTATTTCAGCACGGTTTCAACCTAGAGAAAATCTATGAAAGGCCAGCAGAAGGATCTCTCAGAATCTGGCCTGTGTTTTACACTCAGAGATGTCATTGCTCTTAAAAGAGTAGCTTCTACCTGTTGATTATTCAGTGTTAAATGCATCCAGCACTTCGGTCAGGTCTGAAGAAGTGTGTTGATATTAGTTGCATATTCACCGTGCGCTGGATTTGCTTCCATGTCAGAAAGATGTACCGTGGGGATGCTCAGAATCCATTGTGCTCACAGAGGGTTGGAGTACTACATCTTCAGGGATGTAAGAGCCCCAAAATAGCAGCATATAAAATTTTAAAATCAGTGATATGATAAACTCCGACAGTACCAGCCTGTGTTTGAGTGAGTCATGTGATAAATAAGTTATGGGAGTGATAGTGAGATGCAGTTATAGCAATAAGAAGTAACTTGTCAAATGAAAGAGAAATTGAAGTTTGTATTTAATTTGTCCTAATTAGATTCAGGAAAAGTTTTGACTTGCTTTCTGCCCCTGAACTTTTTTTTGTATCTTCTCTAGATGCACTTATAGCCAACTCTGACTCAGGGGCATTTAACTAAGATGACTGAAATGGTTATTATCCTCTGGAGCTGCTGCTTTTCCTATCAGGAACACTCCTGAGCTATTGCAGTTTATAACCTAGCATAATGTCAGCTAAAACTTTTGGCTATTTTGACTGACATACCTTGTATTTCAGGCAGATTTGGTTCTGCATTTCTATCATTAAACATAAGCTTTCCAAGCAATTGCCAGTTACTGTTCCTAGTGAACTGAAAGCATGGACTAGCCTGCCATCATGTCAAATCTGATAATTACTTTTTACTCATAAGCGGCTCTGGAAATCCAAACAACTAAGCCTGTTTCTCCTGTGTGCTTTCATTTAATGTACTGGTTCATTTTCACATCAGGTAGTTTCTCAGCCCTCCTGGCTGATGTTTTAACACCACGAGAAGACCCTATCAGTCTTGCATGAAGTGTTAGTGCTGTGCTTAGTGGTGCATCAGTGAATTGTATCTTGCGTGGCCTGACTTACAGTTTACTGTGAACAAATTACCCAGGGTTATAGATTTGCTAAGAGGTAGTGTTAAGAGTCTCTGTATTTATAGGCACCATGACACCCGTTTCCCGCCGGGGTCCTTTCCCTGTCTGGGTTGTGTGCTGCCCGCCCCTGCCCTAAGTGGGATGTGGAGCAGTGCCAGAGGTGCTCTTGGCAGCACGGTTATGGGCTCTTTCTGGCCTGACCCCAGAACAAGGGCACAGGTAAGGAGCAGAGGAGGCTACAGCCTGGTTTTGAATGGAGTTGCTGTTGGTTTCTCTGCCTCGGCTCAGTGTTTAGCTGTGGCCTCTGTAACGCTGTCAAGGTCTGGTCCATGGGAAGGGAGAGACTGCTCCACTGCTACAGCTGCAGTCCTGGTCTAGGCACCGCAGGTATAAATGAAGAGGTGCCGCTGAGCAGGAGCGGTGCTCTGGGTGTCCTGGCAGGAGAGCGCATAGCACCTCTGCTGCTTTTTTGGCTGGACCAGACGGGAAACCTCCCCACCTTGCTGTCCGCTTGGGCTGCCAGTGGATGCTGTCTGTACGACTAAGGAGATAAGCAAGCCTCTCCATCCCTACCCTCGTGTGCAAAAGCAATGCGCTTTAATATAACGTGTTGTTTCTATTGCATATTAAAACTAAGCTGTTAAAATATTGTGGATTAAACCGTTAACATCCACTTTTTCACTCATACAGGGTCCACAAACACTGCCTATATAAGGGATTAAGAGTGCATAGCTGTAGGTGTTATCAGTGAACAAGGAGAGCTGTGTTCTTACTAGCTAGCAGCAGTGCAGCTTCTTCTGAATTCATGAGAAATCCTTTTGCAGCTTGTAAGCAATTGCAGTCATTTTTGCGGGATTTCTTCTATAATAGGAATTGCTGTTGTGACATTCTTAGTTCTTTTCAGGTTCAACCAAACTGTACTTAGGTGAGGCAATTATTGTATTTTTTTCTGAATGAACATGCCGAAGAAATGCCTAAATCCATCAGAATATTTTAAGGGGAAAATCCCACCCTATTTAACTGCTGTACTAGTGTGAGCTTTGCGGACAGTTAAGCAGTGGATTATGTTTTTCAGCGATTTTGTCTGGTGCTGAAAAAAACAAGCTTTCTGATGTATGCCAAAGTTACATGGAATACATATAAGAGCTAAAATTGAGCATACCTCTTGCAAAGGAAAACTAAAATTGGAATGAAAATATACTAAACTGTGGTGTGAGTGAAATGTGACAGTGACTTCTATGCAAAATTTAAGCTAGAAAGTGAAAAATGGTAAAAGCTAAATAGTAGCTAGCACAAGTAAATAGTATTTGTCTTCAAAGGGCCATAGGGATTTTCCTGCATTTCAGAAGATCCATAAGATGGTTTGGCTTGACTTTCAGGTACTGCAGCCGAAGCAAAGAAGTTGAGTAACTGTCCGTAGCAGGGCTGAAATGAAATTCAGATATTGCTGGTCTCTCCTCTTGTTCTCCAGTTGCTTGACTGTCAAGGCAGACTGACACCAAATTGTCAGGAAGATCTACAAGTTCTTGTTGATTATTTTTTTTAACTTGTTTAGCGACTTTGTCTCTGTAACAGACATTTGTACCACAAATGCATAAAAGTGGTTTGAGCATGTCTGCTTCTGAATATATTTTATTTTTAGAAAAATTTTCCCCTGTTCTTACCATTTCCTGTGGTTTTACTCTGGAGCGTGATGGATGAAGAAGGCTACTTGTGTGATTAAGATATACGAATAGAAATTGTATGTCCTGGGTGTACACATGCAAGTCAAGTGGGATGGTCAGTGCTAACAACAAGTGGACTTACTCATCTGTAAAAGAATGTTTGTCTTATTAGAAGCATGTAGAGCTGAGGCTGCACCGAGGTTTGAAAATCCCTGTGGGATCCATGTAGGAAAGTGTCCATAAAAGTGATGTTAAATCAGTGAGAGTGTAGAAACAGTATGTTCACCTGTAGTAAGCAGTGAGAGAGTGGAGTTAAACAAGAGCGAGACACACTGGAATGAGTGTTGACACATGGAGTTAATTGAGGACAATTAAGTCTGTGTGTAGACAAGAAGTACATAGTCCATTTGAATTGCATGGTATTATGTGAGTAAAGGGTGCAGGATTAGACCCATTGTTTACAGATTTACCTAATGCTTTAAACTATTTGGATGAATGGTGTTACACAAATGTTACTCATAATTATTATTTAATTATGACCACATGTTTACTTTGAACGTAGTCCTATACTTAATATGTAGGAAAGCCAGGATAATATTGCAGCTTCAGTGTGTGAGCTACTGTTTGCCAAGCAGCGTTTTGCTAATGGCTTCTCTTTTCGTGTCATGAAAATGCCTCCTTGGCCTGTGAAGTTGCAGTGGTTACGGTATGTAATAGACAAATAGCTTTCACAAAAATACTTTCAGCTAGAACATTTTGAAGCAGTTGCATCTGAGATAGAATGCTAACTTATTAAAATTAATACTATTAGATATGCTGCCTGTGTATTGTTTCAAAGTACCTGAGATGCCAGTATTTCATTCTGGTTACATTGAGAGCGCAGAAAGCAAATTTCATAGCATGATTCATAAGATCAGGAGTGCTACAGGATTTCTATAATTCATATGTTGCTACTTGCATTGGCATTTAAATGTTTAAACTGTTATAAAATTTCAGCTTCTTTAAATTTTAATCTAGTTTTTTTGACTCCTAAGCAGAATTAAGTTATTCCCTCTGTAATTCTGTGTTTTGAGGTTTTCCTTTGCTCAGATCTTCCACTTCAGATACTGTGGAAAACTTACGATAAGTTTATGAGTGGCTACAGATACAAGCAAGGAAAAGAGCTTAGTGGGGGGGTTGTATCTTTTCATTTTTGTTCTTTTTTTAAGGAACCTGATAAGAAATGTAATTCTGAGTGGTTTACAGTATATCCTAGGTTGCAAGAGATGGGATGCTGTTCTGTCCTTTTTAAGTTAATTCTTTTTTAAGAGACTAAAGACAACGGAGAGTGTTAACCTTTTCTTTAGAATGCTTTTAGTGCTTTGGATGGAGCTATCTCAGTCCCTCCACACGTGGCATTTTACTATGATTGTTGGGGCTTCTGAGAAGGAAAAAAGACCTCTCTTGAGCACAGGGCTGTGCGCATGGAATTGAGAGATCAACCCTGTTAATTCAAGAAATATTAGTCTTTCCTTTAACCCAATACAGGAATCTGCTGAATCCTGACTGTCTCAGTTTCTGAATCCTGACTCTCTCAGTTCCTGAATCCTTTATAGTGACTGCAGCTCATATGTTTCTTGTTTTTTAAAAGCACTTGTTTTTCCCTGTGGGCCTCCCCTGACATGCTTGCCCCTCGATAGATGAGCTTGTGAACCCTACTCAGTGCATGTAGAAGAAGATCCATGAGTCTTCTGGCCATGTCAGGGTTAAGGTGGCATGACACTTAGCATGTACACCAAAAAAGCTTGTGTTTCTGCTGTGTTTCTGTACATTTGCCCTGAACGCCTGTTTGCTTTGGGGGGAAATGACTTTTCTAATACTTTTTTTTTAAAATTGAAATATTCAATCATTTAATATAGATGTATTTTTTCTAAGGGGAAAAGGGGAGACATTCTGATTCCTGTTGGAGAGAAGAAACTTTAAAAAAAACTTGTGGGTGTTCAAAGTTTACTTAAACTTTCTTTCACACAAAAAGACATTCTGTTCTAGATGACTGTTTCTGCTTGAAAACAAAGTATTTTGATAGAATAAATTTACATTGAATTTGAAATTATTTCTGAAAGGAGGCTTGGTTTTAAGAAGCCACTTTGGCCCTTCAATTTATTATTTTGTGTAGAAACGAAGGTAAAAATAATTTGTGAACGCAGTTCCCTTGCAAAGGCTTGAGTCTCTGCCCAAGGCTCAAGCATTCCTTTGCCTTCCTCTGTGTTTTTCCAGCCCTGCCATAGGATTGAATGTTTGAATATTGTAGTGTCAACAGCTCCTTGTATTTTCGCTTGATGCAGTTGAGCAAAAGTTTTGACATTCAGCTGAAATGTTTGAGGAGCCATTACCAGCATAATTCTGCTTCTTAAGTAAATCTCATCTTGGTGCTTGAAATCTAAATGGATTAATATTTTTAATGTCTTGTTTACAATGCTGCCTATGAAAGCCTGTATTTGTCTACTTGCCAGCCTTCCTTCTTGGCCAGGAACTGTTCTGGCGTGAATCTCCATGCTGGGCTCCCATCCATTTTCCTTGAGTCTCTCTGGTTCCCTCCCTTTTCCTCAGGGGCTCTCTGGAAGATTGTCAGAAGGGCTTTAATTTCTTGAGCAAGTCAGCTTTTCTTGACTCCTAAATATTTCTGCCTCAGCCCTAAATTTCAGAGTTTGCCAGCCAACCACAGATGGCTTGCCCTGGTGGTGTTACAAAAAAACACATATTTTCTCAGGTTTTGATGAAAACAAACCTAAAAACAAACCAGTGTTCGCTTTGTGAGTGGGCAGAAAAAGATGGTTAAGAAAAAAGAATCTTGAGTTCTGTGCATGTATGTGTGTTTCTTCACAAGGTGCCCAGCAGTCATGATGGAGTAAAGGTGAGCTAGTAGGTAACTCCCAACGTAGATTGTATACATTATAGCATACTACAGTATTTACCAGCAGAGCCATGCTAGCTGGGAATGCCAGGAAAACACCAAAAATCCACAAAAAAAAAAAAAAAAAAAAAAAACCACCAAAAAAACCCCAAACCAAAATCGTGCAGTCTGGTGGCCCTGGCTTAGATAAGATTCTTAGATTTAGATATAGACTTCAGGGGTAGGCAGGTTCGTAGAGGAGAGTCAGGAGACTTGCTTGAGTGTGACATAAGCCCAAGTGCTAAAGCAGCACGTAAGTTATTAGAAAGTAGAAACCAGGGGTGTATGATATCAGACTACATTATGGTAAAATTATGCAGCTGTAGGTACGGTGAACCCTGACTTCTGAGCAGGCCAGCAAATCCTCACTAGTGGTTATTTTGATATGTGATACCCTGATGCTAATCTAAGGAGTTGAATGCAAAACCAGAGAAACGCCAGCAACAATAACAACCCTTAGCCGAGTGAGGAGCACTTGGCAGTGCTCGCTGCCTTCCTAGGAACGGAGAGTGAGCACGAGCTAACTCAGTGCCAGGGTGCACGGTTCGCACAGAGGGATCGATGGATCCTTGCACAGTCCCCTGAGTCGGGTACATGTGGAAGGAAGAGGTGGTGTCTCCGCATCACGACTGAGACTGGTAATCGGACAGCCCCCACAGGGCAACAAGAACTTCTGCTTGGTCTGTCTTTGGATTGGGTGGGGGTTTGGTGCCCGGTCTGGTGTTGGGAGTGCAGCGGGTTGGCAGCCCTGGAGGAGCAAAGCCTGGCCTGGAGACCTGTTTCACCGGCCTGCCCCTGCCCTCAGACCGGCCGGAGCTGCTGTGACCTGCGGTGGAGGAGCAGCCACGTTGTCCTCTGCCATCGGCACGGCACTGGCCTGCCTCCCGCCCATCATCTCCATCAGGAGCTGGGCTCAGGCCTCCTGGGAGCGTCCAGTTGCGCTGGAGGTGAAGATGGAGGCGCAGATGAGAGGAGACAGCTGAACTCCTCTGTGCCTGCCTGCAAGGGACTGCAGGGGACAGCCGTACCCCAGGAGGGAGGGAGGGAGCGAGTGAGTGAAGGCCTGTTTGTGCATGTAAATGCTGATTTCCAAAGAGGTTTTAATTTCTGGTTCTTAACATGCCATTTAGTTTTGAAAACATGGTATTACTCAAAATGAGGTGGATTGGTGAGACAAAATCATCTTGACAATCTTTCATTACAGATACACAAGATATGTAAGTACCCTTAACATTTTAGAGACTAGCATGTCTGGCACTAAAAATTTATGAGAAATATAAATAGCAGGGATAAGGGAAAAGGAAATTTGGATTTAATATGCAAAGTGGCCAAGTATTTGGCTACCCTTTATCCATTACTGATCATTCTCTCTGCTGTTCAGAAATTATTTGGAGTTGGGGTTTCTCAGGGTGGTTTTTTTTTAAAGCATCCTTGACTTTCTCAGACATCGGGATTACTAGATGAATGTACAAACATGAGTGTGTGAGTCAGGAAACATGGCAGCGGAGGTGGCTGTGTGAGCGAGGCTGTAGGTAAACAGAAATAAAGTTAATTGGCAGTTTTCTTCTATAGCACGGGCAGCTGAAGTCCTCGCTGGAAGAAATTTTCTTTTCCCATTATCCTTTAGCATTCTCTTGGAGGGATTGTCTCAAGGGAAGTGAGTGAGTCAGAAAATATGCCAAGTTCATGTCATGGCTGTTTCGGTATTTCTTTCTCTTGCTGGCCTCCAGGAGCTTTATTGGCAAGTGTTTTTAAAGGAAATGTTGGCACAGGAAAGCCTTATTGTTTATGTCATGAAAGTCTCTTGGCGTCTTCTGCCTTGTTATTTTCTCCCTTAAATGGGGAAATTGGGGGGGGGGGGGGGGGGGGGGGGAGGCGGGGGGAGATGGGACTGAGAAAGGAAAAGAGGAGAGAAGCAGAGTATTAAGTTCGAGACTGTTGAGGGTTGCTACCACAACTGTTCTCCCTACATCAGGATGTATCTTGGTGAGTCCTTTCTTTTTCTTTTTCTCTGTTGCTGCTTTGCAGGCTCTGCTGCAGCCAGTGGATCAATTTTTAAATGTTTCCTCTTCATGTTTTTCAAGATGTGGCATTTACAGAGCTTTATGAAAGAGAGAAGCCAGCAGTTTTCTGGTGGGCTCTCCTTTGCCAGAACAAGGCAGGGAGAGGCAGATGCAGAGCCCAGCCAGGATCAGCTCACTGCCACCTTCTCACACATGGAGCAGGGCTCTGTGATGGGCCGTTGAGGACATTTCATTAAATTCTTTTCTGTTTCGTGTAAGGTTTGCATACAAAATACAATGTGATTTACAGAAAAAAAAAATAATCGGGAAGTTCTGTGGAGCAGATGCAGTGGGTAAAGACAGGAACAATAGCGAAATGCTGCATGGTCAGAAATGCTGCTTGTTGAAAACCAAAGCAGAAAGCAAAAGCATTCATTTAAATGTATAAGCATTCTTAAAAACAAAACAAAACCAAAAAACAAATCAACCCCCACCACCACCCCTAAACTTATTCATATGCACTTAGGCAATTCTGGCATAACATAAAAGCAGACAAAAAAAGAATTATGTCCAGTGCAGCAATAAAAGTTGCTGTAACCTATTACCCTCAAATTAGGTGAAAGTTGTGAAGTCTCTGAGGATGCTATTAAAGAATTAATTGTTAACATTTCAAAGAATGTTTCAGTATTTAGTATTTTGTGATTTGGAAAGTAAAAAGTTAACTCTGCTTGTGATATGTCATGGCAGAAAGTCTGTTTCTAAACCAGGTTCATTTTAATCTATGATATTTGCCTCTCTGATATTTATGTGTGCAACTCGAAGATACAGAATGAAAATTCTTTCAGGTTAAAGCAAAGATATGCACTGATGCACAGAAGGAGCACAACCCTATTTCTTCTGGATTTGCTACCAGCAATAGAAAAAAAAATACTAAGGCAAACTTATTTTTGTGAGCTGAACATAGAGAAAATGACATCTAAACAAATTTTGTTTGTACCCAGTTAAACTAAGGGTTGTCTGTGGGATTAAATATGTATTTCAAGACTGTGATGCAGTTCATGTGATGTCTCTTCAAACACTGAGTATTTGTTGGTACATAATACATCTTTTTATTGTGGCATCTTGCATTTTAGTGATGCTTTTTTGGAATGCTCTTTTTCAAAGGAAAGAAAATGATTAATCTTCACTCTTAAAACCCACATTGTTTCACTTTTCAACTCTTTCTTGTGATTTTGTTTTCTGACTTACCTATTTGTGGGTCTATGCAAAAATATGTAGTATATAATAGTTCAATTTGTGGAAGTTTTTCCCTCCCCCCACTTCCAATTTTGCACTTTGATTTGCTCAGACCTTGCCTTCACTTTCTTTGAAAATGTATATACAATCAAAGAAGGTTACTTTAGAGCAAGACTTCTCATGGAACATGCATTTCTAGACCTGAATATTCTTAGAGCTTGTTATTTTTTCAGATTTAGGATCTTGTTCAGACTGTTCCAGGAAAAGTAACTGGCTGCCAGCATTAGAATCCAGGGAACTAGAACCTGGATTTTTTTTGGAAAACATCTTTAGGAGAGGTGTCTGTGGCACTTATATTCCCGCTTTCAAGTATTTTTACCAAGGTTGATCCTTAAGAATTGTTTTGTTTTGTAAAATTACAGTCATAAAGCCAGGAAAAATGCCCCTTCTAGTAAGCACTAGCTGATTTGCTTATAATTTCTTTGGTTGAACATCAATCTGTAACAATATAGTCACTTTTAAAAGGACATCCTAGTTGCATATGGTATCTTGCAAGTGAACCATTTTCAGTATGTTGCAGTTGTTACCTAGAATAAGACATAAGATTTTCCTGTTTTTCTCTGTATGTCATTACATATATCTGAACCTATGAATGTATTCGAATAGCTACAAGTATGTCCAAAGCTAAGCGCTGTAATACTTATGAGAATATCACCGTGGATTTTTCTTCTGTGTTAGGAATTTCTCAGTTTTAGCACATAGAAACTTTTGTGCTGTGTTCCTTGCATCTCATGTCATAACACGAGAAAAACCAAACCATAAAACAGGGTGTGAATAACTGTACTTTGGCCTTTGTCTGCTATCCACTTAACCAGTGAGCCAAAATTCTTTAGACGTGACAGTAAAAGAGCAATATTAAATCATCAGCCTACACCTACTGCTCCAGTGTCAGATACACTGTGACAATATTGCTTTATTGCTATGTGGGAACATGAAGTGAAATACATTAGAGCTCTGTTAACAGAGTGTCACAATGACATTTTGAGTGGAAAATTACAATTTTTCTGAATGAAAAGTTCAATTCAAAACCTCCTGGGTTAGGTAAGCCTGTGCTAGACGCAGGGGACAGTTCCCTCATGACCCTGTTTCATCCTGGCAGACTGCTCTGTGTGAGGTGTCTGGCGTTGCCTAAGCCAGAGGGTAGGACATGCTCCCCCAGCACCGGGAGCCGCTGGCCCTGTACCCCCCAGCTGTGCCTGAATATCCCGGGGTCCCCAGTTGCACCTACATTTCAGCTTCTCTGAGAGGCTGCAGGTCCAGGGGGTGCATGACCCTGGCTCCCCAAACTGGGTTTTCTTGAAACTTCGGCTTATGAGACATCAGCAACAAATATAACATCAACAGGGAGGACTTTTGTCAGATGTGGAGAGAAACTATGCACAAACCCACCAAACGGTGCACTGCAGCCCGCTCCCTCCCAGCTGTGCTGCTGGTCACCCCAGGCTGGGTGCTGTCCTCCTGCTCCTCCTCCAGGCTCCTGGCCACAGCTGACAAGTGCTGCAGTCCTCCCAGCATCCCGCTGGAGGGAGGCCCTGATGGCTTCTCTTCCCCCACGTCCAGCTCCCGCTTTGCCATGACACTTGCCAGAACCTGCAGGTTTTTCAGACTTCAGTGTTCCTGTCAAGCTGGGTGAAAGCCATCCGGCAGGCAGAAGGTGTGGATGGGGCAAAGGGACGGAAGGTGATGGTGGAGTAGGGCACAGCCACTCCAGTAAACCTTATTTCCTTAGGGAATTGTATTGGAAATATCCTCCTCTGTCCCCTGAAGCTTTGAAGTCACCCGTGAGCTTGGAAGCCCTCAATTTGGGCTGCTTCATTGGTGTTAGGCTTGTTGGTTTCCTATGCAGTGAACTCTTAAGAAAGCTACCTTCTCCATTTTGAAAGCTTTCTCCCCTCTCCCACACCTCCATGCATTTTTATTACATTGAAGAAAGAGGGAAATAATAATTAAAAAAACCCAGATATGGCAAATAACAAGCTTGTAAAAAAATGGTTTTTCCATAATTCATAACCACTCATTTTCTGACAGCCAAATTCTGTCACATGTACGTAAAGAGCTGATCAGGATGATGAGTACTGTCAAACCACAGCTACAGTTTAACTCTGCAGCGTGGAATGAATGGGAACAGGGAGTCAATTATAATTTAGGATTGTGTTGTTCATCGTGCAGGCTAAACAGCATGGCTTAACAGGGAGAGGTCAAAATTCACACGTTTACCCGGTTCTCCAAGGGAGGCAATGATTTGCAGAAAAAATGTGATCCGGTTATAATCTACTTGGATTTCCAAACGTTTTCAATAGGGTTCTTTCCTGAAGGCTTATAAAGAATTAAAGCTGCCGTGCGATGAAAGGGAAACTCTTGTCATGAATTAATAGCAGGTTAAAAGTTAGGAAGCAACGAGGAGTAAATGGTCAAGTTTTACAATGAAGGGAAGTCACCAATGGAGTCCCATAGGCATCAGTCCAAGCATCTGGGTGGTTCAGTACCTGAAAAAGGGGGTTAATATTGGAGTAATAAAGCTTGCTGACAGAGCTACAGTCAACTGAGAAGAGCTGTAGAAGGATCTGACAGTATTGAGTGTGACTGAGTAATAAGATGGCAGAGGAAACTCAGTGACAGTAAATGTTAATATTTTTAAAAGAAGAAGAATTGCAGTCATAGTGGACTTGCGACCACTTAGGAAAAAAGTGCTAGTGTTTCATAGATGCTTCTATAAAGGTAACAACTGAATGCCCATCAGATGTAAAAAACAAACGCAAGTTTTCAGGAAGGAGACAGAGAAAAATGCCATATTCTCCATGTTTCTCTGTGTAGGACTGCATCCGAGTGATGCGATCTTCGTTCTGACCTTCTAAGAATTTCTTGTCTGTAGTGTTAGAGCACATACAACAGCACAATATTTTCCATCTTTAGATGCATCTTTTTCTGACATGCTCTAGAAACCCTGTAATACTGAAGAACAAATGAAGATAGAATTTTATTCCTTTAAATTTTTCCAATATGAATTAGAGTATCAATATTGTTAATCTTACTGCTAATTAAGAAATAAAAGTATGAAGAGTGTATCTGAAAAATAAAATGTGTAAAGCCCTATCTGTATGAAATCTCATGCTGGGAAGAATTACAAATGTAAGTAGATTTATACTAAATAGAAGTTCTCCTTAATAAGTAAGGGTAGGTCAGCTGGGGAGCGTTCTGCGTACTTTGCTGTAGCGTGCCTGTCTTCCATTATGTTTTATTGCAGGATGTGTTGGTCTCGTAGAGCTTTTTGAATGGGTGGGTTCAGATGTATGTGCTTACAGCTCTTACACCTATCAAACCCTGTACTTATTCCTGAGCAATTTTACCCAGGATAACTTGTGCCTGTAGGTATTAAGTATTAAGCACCTGTATCGTGTCCATAAATATGTAAAATTTATGAGTTTTTCATAGGTATTTCACAGGTAGAATAACTTACGTATTTTGCATAGATTTCAGTTATTCTTTAAGTTACAAACTCGTACATTGTGTGGTATGTGTACTGCATTTAGTGATTTTCACTTTTTCCTCCCCGTCTTTCTGAAGATTTCAGATATTTAACAGGAGAAAAATATTCTAATGATACATTCATGATTTCATTGGTCTTTGGATCATTTGCTTATGATTTTATATGATGTTAAAAGTTCCCAATTTTTAACAAAAAAATCTGCAAAATTCTTTGTCACCTACAAAAGGCTTGAAATCATTCTGACCAGACTGCTCTTCAGAATTATGTAGTGGTATTCAAGTAGCTTAAAAAATAATTATTGCTTCCCTGATACAAAAAAAAAAAAAGATAGGTTATGCTAATGTTGTTCTAATGTTCATTTAATATATATAGAAATAATAAGTAATTTTACAATTCACATATACACTCCGATTTAAATAGAAAAAGATTGAAGTTGAAGAAAAGCAGAATAAACTTTGATTGATAATCAGCATGTTTTTTCATGGAAAAAGTAATGCAAAGATTGCCACTGTATAAATAGATTGTGCATAATGAAAGAAAATGTTATTTCTGCATTACTTAATTTCTCATTTTTCTTCCTGACATTTTGAATCAAGCATTAGTCTGTAGAACAGATTCAAAATATCAAGAGGTAAAACAAAAAGCTAAACTTTGTCTTCAGGATGTAGTTTCATTAACTTGATTGGGCATTACTCAGAGCAGATCCATTTTTAGCATATTGCATTTGCATACTGACCTTTTCTGCACTGTGAATGAAAATCGGTGCTGTGATGTGTTGATTAATCCCGTAAAATAACATTTAAGACTTTTTTTAAATATATTCTTAGGTGAACAATAATGACATCAAATCTAGTACAATTAAAAAAAATCCATTACAATAATAAAAATAAATATGGATGGCTTCCAGATAGTAGAAATAGATGGTCTTGCAAAGCTAAGTCTTATTTTCAGAAATGCTGACTGACATTCTCCTTCTGCCTTTGGTAGCCATCACTAAAGTGCAGAACTGTTGAAAGTTTAGCCATCTTATGCAGGATAGATCTAGACATTGGGTCTGAAATGGGGGAGTGCATACATTTGCATGTGTGCATATACCGGCAACATTAATTTGGAAAAATACTGGCTAACAACTTGAGACAGAGTAGCTACTCCGGGTGAGCTACATAAATGGACACTTTTATTCCTCTTTCAGTGTGATCTCTAGATAGTTTAATTTAAACTGAAAGCAGACTCACTCCAGAGGAAATAATCTGGAATAGTTCAGGTGTAGATTGCCCTAAGTAATGACTGAGAAATACGTATGTAACTACGTTGTCCTCCTGAGGTCCCAGGTGGAGTACCCACTCCAGTTTCACATCGTAGGAGAAATAATGAGCAACAGGAGAGAGTCTAGGCAAGAGTGTCGAGAAGTATCAAAAGCATGGGAAGCTTGAGTTGTAAGCAAAGTTTTAGCAAAGCACAGCAGCTTAGTTTTGCAAAAAGATGATCGGGAAGATCATGATAATAGGTGACATGAAATGCATAAAAGTTAGCTGCGAGGAGGGAAAGCCAGCATTGCCTGTGGATATAGCAGGACACTGGGAGTTGAATTTACAATAAGAGAACTCTGTATTGGGAAAAACACTCTTAACTAAAGGAAGAGGTGATCAATAGAAGAGGTTGCTTAGGATAGGTGAGGCATTTGAAGCTAGCATAAATGGGCATGGATTTACAAGAGACATACACCAACTAGCAAATCTCTTAGTACCCACATGGTGAGGTGTTCGCTGTGTCTCAGGTAAGATGTGCTAAGGTAGTCCTGATAGGTAACCTCTAGTATACCAGAATTTATGTAAAACCCTGTAAGATGAAAACCCTTTCAAACTTTTCTGTCCCTTCACCCTGCACTTACTGCAAATCCTGCTTATGAATTATGGCAGCACCCACCCTGCTAGCATGTCCGTAGGGACAGGCGAAGTAAATGCACCGCTGGACTGGAGCTGTTGCCTTTGAATTGAATTGAATTTGAATTGAAAGAATGAACTTCAGACTTACCGAAATGCTAAAAGCTTGTTGAAAGCAGCAATTAAATTCTTAATGCAAGGCTTGAGGATGTTTCATTGCTATACACAAATTGGGAAAATACATGCAGATTGTACTGTTTCAGAGAGGTTATTCGGTGTTTAACTTTCTGCTATGTTTCTTGGAAAGAGGAAGCAAGTTTTCCGTCCTTCACACTCCGACGTTAATTATGAATGCCATTTGCTGTACAGCCTACTGTGGCACCTTCTTTAATTAGCACTTGCATTTTCTTCTCCTGGAGAGGATTGTGATAGTGGCAGATTTGATGTTTTTATTACCAGAGAGATGGGAAAGGCTCCTGTAACTTTTATAACTGATCAGCTGAGGCAGCCTGGTTGCCCGTGGTTCCTAATGAGCAGCGCATGACACAGTGCAGAGTATTGGCAAGATTAACGAACCCAGGTTTCCTTACCAGCAGACTGACTTGTAATAGCAATATAGAGAAGGAGCGAGAGCATTAGCACATACTCAGTAATGCAGCATTACACTGAAATGAAAATCCTTTGCAACCCGTTACAGAAACGTGCTAAAACACCAGGTTTGTATTTGCAAATAGTAATTCATGCAAATGGTTGCAGACTGACCACTGCTAAAAGACTGAAGCCCTAAAGGGGGAATCAGCTATAGACCCTATTTTTGGAAGGTATTCCCATGTGGGAGAATAGATCAGAATATGCTCCCCTCCAAAAATGTTCCAGTTCTCTTGGCAACAGCCAAGGATATTTTTTCTTAGTTAAAGCCCTTGACAGTACCTTTGTGACATCTTTAACAGCTCCCCTTATTTTATGACAAGAAATTATTATCACATAAAACCCCTGAATCGAATAATAGTAATTCCAATGTCTTCTAATCAGTGGATTCCTGCAAAGTTTTCCTCCTTATTGGTGAAATTGTTTTCTGCATTGTTTTGTTTGGAAAGCCAATGACACTTGTTACGATTTCTGACTAAGAATTTGCAAATACCAGATTTTCATTTGAAGTTCCTGATTTGGCGATACAAACAGCTCTAAGGAAGCATAATCTTTTGGTAATCTTGAAATGGTGAGGACACAGAGAGACTCATTTGAGTTGAATCACGTATTATAACCATTCAAGTCATACTTTGGCAAGTAAAGTGCTTAAAAACACCCACTGATTTCTTTATATTTCCTGACTCTTAAGGAAGACCAGAAGGATGAAACGTTAGGAGTCTGTATGAAGGGGAGATGAAAGAAGACTAACAAACTAAAGATGGGCTTTATCCTGCGGTCCCTCAAGGAGCTGAGCACCTGCCCACTGGAGGGACCAGTGACTTTATCTGGAGATCAAAACGCTAAGCACAGTACAGGAGTCCTTTGTAGGTAAACGCATGAAGGTTTTGCTTTGTGACACCTATTTCTCAGAGCCTGAAGATTATTTCAGGCTCAGTTCTTGAGGTTCCTTATGGCACTTCTACATGAACCCCACTCCAGCTGCCCACAGCGAGACATGCCTTGGAGAGAAGTGAAGGTAACTCCCACCCCTAAGCTAGTGGATTGGGGCTGATAGCACTCACTTCTGGAGCCAGGCAAGTCAGATCTGTCCCTGTCTCCCAAAAGCAGGAGGAAATGCCCTACACACAGCAGATCAGGTTTGCAGCAGTGAGACTTCCCTGTCTCTCCTCTTCTGTGATCTGATCTCCAGCTCTGTGCCTCCTTGCTAGGAAGGTAGCATCAGCCACGGTGAGGGTCTCTCGGTAGCCCTGCTGAAGTTGTTGTTCTTTTTATAAAAAATACTTAAATATTCCCTGAAACCACAGAAAGAAAAATGTCAGTCTCTTCTGGGAGAAATCTGCGCAGCGTGAAACTGAAATCAGCCTGGAGTTGTTTTACATGGATTTAAAAAAAAAAACAAAAAACAGAACACAACAAAATAAATATCCATCAACTGTGAAAGAATACTGAGAAAAACAAATATTCACCAGCATCAAGTGAGGGTTCGTTTGGTGAATGCGTAAAAAGATTTCTTCGGGAGGTGAATTACATGGTAATACAAATGTTGTAAGGTGGAAGAATATTTCAGAAACCAGTTATCCAGTTCCAGAGCAGCTGAGACTTACAAACAACGACTGCTCAAAGCCAGCTAAAATTTCAGCTGAAGCCCTCGCTGTTGGTCAGTGCATTTGAGTTGTGTGACAGTGTACCAGTGAGGGCTGCGGAACTGCAAATGCGCAGCGCGCTGCTCTTCTCCTGGGTGGTGTAGGCAGCTTTCTGCTCCAGGCTGCTGCCTACCTTGCCTGCTGCCTGGAGCTCTCTCTGCTTTTCCATGAAAGAATATAAGCAGTGGGTAGAAGTTCTCTTGAGTTAAAGGGAACAGGATCAGGCTGTGATTCAGGATCAGTCTGCTTGTCGGTTTTTTGCTTTTGCAAAGTCAAAGTTGGGGATCTTGTCTTTATCCAGCCTATCTGAAAGAGGGAACCAACAATCATTGTAAAGGGGAGCTTCGCTTGTGATCATTCTTGTGTACAGCTACCAAATGTTATATATGGGCCCCAAATAAAATCTGAGTTTTAGAATAAAAGCCTGGAGAACCATGATTACCCCTGCCTAAGAATGACGGAAAGGCATTTGCCCGTATATTCATCTTGATTTTTTAAAAATCAAACCAGTGCAAATTCTTTCCATCTGATATCATTATTTTAAAATCTGTTGGGAATTCAGTAGTTCATAATAAAAAACAAAAATTGTTTTACCTGCATGTCAGAAGTTTTCCCCATGCAGTAACCATTTTAAAAAAGCATACAATTTATTTTATATTATTTTATCTTCTAAATGTGATTGTTGACACTGCATGTAGGTTTATCTACTTCCAAATTATTGGCTATTTCAGTGATGCACAAATCCCAACAAAGAGAGCTTTTTCTGTAGCAGCTTAAAATTTCGTTCCTATTAAAAAGCACACTATATATATAAAAAAAGACCCTCTTCATGCGAGAGCATTAAAAAAGAATGTATGGTACTGTTAAATATTCCAGTGGGCTGCTAAACCAAACAAGAAAAATGCTGGCAATGGCTAACATTCCAAATCCCAGATTCTTCTTAGGAGTGCCTGCATTCACCAGCGTTACACAGCTTTGTGCAACTGTGTGCATTTGTAGCACTGAACGGTGCTTTGCTCAGTTGTAAATGTTCTGTGAACACAGGAGGTGCTATTCAGTGGAGATTCATTTGCTGCCTCTGAGAAAATGGAACAGGTTTCATAAAAAAATCCTTGTAGTGAGTAAGAGGCAATATATTTAGTGAAGTTTCTGAGTTTGTATCCACTGTAGATGTCTTGTTGTGGATCCAGTCAGATTTCTTTCTGCAAGTTGGTCTCTGGATTCTGTTAAGTCTTCTCCTTAATGAACAAGCCCCCTTTTCTTCTTTTTGTCTATCTCCAATTGAGAGTTTTAGGACACCCTTTTTATTTTTGAGGATACGGACTCTCATAGATGAATTCTTTTTCCTCTCCGGTATCTGACTTCATATTCGAAGCAAACTTCAGAAGCGTAACCAGCACCCGAAGGCAGCACATCTGTCTGCTGGAAAACTAAACCTTAGTTAATTCACCCATCAGCATCAGTAGTCTACACCCTCAGTGGGGGTGTTTGGATGCGTATCTCTATAAGGATAATGTGCTACATAATCTTTTTGAGGATAATTTGTGCAGTATCTAGAGATGGTAGTATTTACAAGGAAAACCTTGTCTGTATAAAACCAATTGAAAAAAGAACTAAGGGTTATTTTAGAAAAGTGCCAATGGAAAAAACAGTTGGAAAGGAAGAGACTTCTGTTTTCACCTACTCCCTATTGTCTCAAAAACAACGCTTTCAACGTAAGAGTGCAATAATTTCATGTAGCATTTTTCTGAAGAAATATGGGTATTTCAGTTTCATTACCCTCTTGGCTGCTCACTGAATTTCAAGGCGTTAACTCCTTCTTTGGGACTAGGCAAGCAGTGAAGTGGCTTTGGATGATTTTGCCGGCATACATATGTTGTGTAAAGGCATATAAAAATAATCATCCCCTCCTAGCCAGTGAAATTATCCTGGCAAAGCCCCTAATGCATATGAAGCTATGCCAATGAAAAAGTGCCACTGCCTCTGTCGTTTTAGCTGAAACCATTCTGGGGAGATGACGCGGTGTTGGTGGGAGAGGGTTTCCTTCTGCTGGTGTGTGTGTGAGGAGGAGGTCGGGAAGAGGCTGACACTGTCAGGTCTGGCACAGGCACCACCACAGCAACACTGGATGCTCAATCCATCCACCTGGGATGTTCCCCTGTGCCCATCCCGCCTGGACCTTCCAAGCACTCCCAGCAGGTCAGCACACACGTGTGCTCAGAACAACAGGCTTGGTCGGTTGGTCTGATTTAGGACAACAGGCTGCAGTGGTCAAGGGCATGGCCACCTGATAGATACCACCAAGCAGCCCCGGTTAACGTTATTTGCCTCTGCTGTTACCCCTTTTGTCATGTCTTGACCCTCCTTTTTGCTGCCCTTGTGTCTTTTTTCTCCACTCCAGTCTCTTCCCAAATAAATAACCCGCCCTTATCTGCGGTTTTCCCCTTTGATCCCATTTTTTCCACATTCATCCCAACTCGGTATTTCAGCCACCATTGCCTAGGGAATCCTGGCCTTAGGTGACGTGATGGGTCCTGGTGGCCCTGCGTGGTTGTACTCCCCAGCAGGACCTTTGCCCTCCCCTCATCTGTGACATTCAGCCATTTCTTGCCAAGCGCCCCTTCACCCATCAGTTAAATCCAGCTGGCCATCACTTTTGTTGGCAGCATCGCCAGCGTCCTTCTGCCCGCCTGGTGTCCTTCCCAGAGCTAGGAATTCCCACCCAGACTTCACAGGTGGGCTGGGATCAACATCTCGGACCCTACAGGAAGCTTTAAAGCAGACCTTGGGCAGCGCCATGGGAGCGGGAGAGCAGTGATCGGAGCAGTGCCAGCAGCCCTGTGACCTGTGGCCGAGGGCAGCAGCTCACGTCAAAACGGCAGGCGTGAGCCAATTTGGAGAGGTGTCAAAGGGGAGCTGGGTAATGTCCCTAAATGATGTATTCCCATGGGCAAAAGTTTTTGGCCCAATTTTGAAAAAGCCATCTTGTTGCCACTGTTACTGCTTCCAAAGGGTAGATGCCCAACAAAGGATCGACCTCTTTGAACCTGGTGAAGGAAGTAAATAAGAGGCTAAAGTGAAGGAATAAACTTGGGTGGGCAGAGGAAAAGGCTATCCTTCATAAAATACAAAAGTGTGGCCCCTTGCCCAGGCAGACTGCATAAAGTAAAGTAAGGTAAAAGTTGTGTAAGGGTTGCAGGAATGATGGTCCCAGTAAACTTTACTGAGCCTGCTCAATAAAAACGAGTGCACATGAAGAACAGAATTTGGCATGAGAAGCTCTTTGTGTCCTAATCCGTGCTGGAGGAACGTGGTACAAAATAGCTGACATCAATAGAAAGATGCCCTCTACCTCAGTGGGCCTTCCAGCAGACCTTTATCTTTTCTCTTACTATCTTAATGCTGGCAGGATGACTAATACAGACAGATAGCCTAAAGCTGACAATGACATCTTAAATCTGTCCTGGAGGATTGAACAGAATATTTGTTTCTACAGCTGTGCAGGGTTTTCATGAATCGTAGCCCATTACTCAACAGAAAAAGTGTAAGGATGAATAAAACCAAAATGAAATACATATAAAATGTAGTAAAAGGATATATGATTTAAAAAATAATAAAAAAAAAGGAGAACTGGAAGAGAAACATGTATTTTGGCTATAGCTGTTGACCACAATAGCTCACAAATAAAGCCCAGCGTGGCTGTGAATTTTAGCAGATGCATGGGTTTGTAGTGATGTCAGTTTGTTCAGGAGAGAAGAGATGTCTGTGTTACTGAAGCATTTCCAATCATCCAGCACTGTCAACTTCAAGCGCTCAAGAACTGTGAGTCAGGTCATTACTGGCAACTACTTTTTCATTCTGAATTTTTAAGACTTTTTTTGTTTCATTTTACTGTCGGTATGTGAGCAAGGACAGCACTTTATAGTCTGCTGTACCCTGACTACAAAGCTGTAGTTTCTGTGCCTGTTCAGAAAATCCTAATAAGTATACCAGTCTCACTTTTGAGAGATCTACAAAGATGTTTTTTTTAAAAATAAGCAGCTGGTTTTAAAACATACCTCATCCTGTTTCACAAATCTTTTTTTTCTGTAATTTGGTTAGGATACCTCAAAGAAAATTCTAATTTTAAGTCATTATAAATAACTTCTTATGTAAGATTCTTCAGCAACTTCACAGATAGTGAAAAATAAGCCCTCTTCAGAAGCTAGTACATTTTATGCTTCCCTTATAATCAAACTGCTTTATTGTTCAGACCGAAGCCTCTCAGTGGATGGCAAAACATGAAAATAAATCTGGGAATCCTGTTTTTCCATAAAAAGCACCAAAAGGTTGGTTGCAAATACCTTTTTTTGGACAATACGAGGTGTTCTCTCATTCTGTCAATGTTTTCAGGGGTTTTCTAGTTAATCTATCTGCTTTTCTTAGTGAAAATACTGTTTTGAATCTCACAAAAGAACAGCCCAGTAACCTCCATGCTGTATTTTTTTTTTCCACAGAAATTTCATGATGAGCTTTTGCAATCGCCACATATTGTATCTTGGCACAAAACACTACCTCTGCTTATGGTTTGCATCATTAAATATCAGATTGGCTGCTCACTGTGTTTATAGGATACAACAAGAAATAGCCTGTTAAATCTGGCTGGTTGGTAAAACTGGTGTTTGTTGAATCATTGCACTACTGTGTTCCCACATCATACAGAGAACAAAATCCCGTAAAACTAATAAGCTGTAAAATAGAATTGAAGTCAATGGCAAAGAATATGGCCAAATGTAGTAAATGAATTGAGAATAACTTTTTTGAAGTCTAAAAATGTGATCCCCAAAGTGTAAACCTGAAATGCAATCTGTAAAACTTTTTGAAGTAAAAAATGCATGCCAAGCATATATAATATTAATAATAGCAGTTCTGATGGCTTATCTGTAGATCTTACTGGCATACTGTTGTAACTGAAGTATTATCATCTCCACCTTATGGATGAGGAAGCTGGGTTACCGTAAAAATAAATTTTCAACACGGAACATGAGGCAGTGCTGACTCCAATTCCCACTGCAACTCCCAGCTTTAATTATTTTTCTGTGAGCTTCATTTGTTTCTCTTCATGATACAGAACTTGTTCTTTCAGCACGAGGTAATTTGGGTAACGTTGAATGTAGATTAGATCCATATATTAATACTTATGAAACTTAGTAATTCTAAAATTGCTCTGATAGATTAGCTCCTTCCCATCATTGGATGGGAAGATGTCTACATCCTTAATTTAGATCGGTGTGTCACTTTTGACAGTATTTTACTGCTCAAGACACTATGGAAAGCAACAGGAAAAGACCGTCTCTGATGCTTTTTTAGCACGTTTCCAGATAAGCCTGATGGGAGGTATGTGAACTATCACTTTTAAGATCGTGTATTTCCACTGTCCTTTCCAATATCATGTGATGCTGCTGAGGTAAATCATGGGAAGCCTCATTATCAACAATGCAGAGATGACATCCCTTTCTGCTTCTCCTGATTGATGAGAGTGGCATAAAAACTGGCTCTGGGTGTCTGGCTAAAATCAAACTGCATGTTAGTTAAGTAGAGATGATGCTAAACAGAGTTAAATCTGCTGGAAAAGTAGCGGTTTCCATCTTGCCGTGTTTGGGTGTCATTTTGCTTGTGGCTTCTCCCTTGGCTCTCTTTGGCTTCTTCGTTTTCTGCATTTTCAGGGCAATTTTTCCAGAGATAAGCAGAGAGAACTCATCTGGTAACTTCACTTGAATAATCCACACATTTGTATCTTCTGTCCCTTACTAGTGCAGTGCATTTACATAGAGCTTTGGAACAGAAAACTGCAATTCGTTGAATCTATCCAGTATGCTGCGCCACTGGAAGCGCACCCCATTTTATCACTGTCTTGCCCCTAGGGCTCCATACCAGGGCAGATCCAGTATTTTCCTGCTAACCTTTGAAGTCATCTGTGCTGGATGTCTTCAAGTTTTCTTTGAATGGTGGTTGTCCCTCTTTGCAAGCTGCATCCCTGAAGGATCTGTTCTGCAGACGGCAGATACACAGGAGCAGGAGGCAAGGAATGAGTCATTAAGGCCATGGCTTTGGCGTTTGGTAGTGGAGCCCCCAGGTCTGATATCCTTGGGGATGAAATGCAGCATCCAGTTTTCCTGTTAGACATTCACACAAACAAAATTTGAAACTAGAACAGAAGGAGAGACTGGAAAATTGGCAAATTGGAAAGGAGGAGAAGGGAGAGAGGCGAGAATTATGTTTTAAAAGAAAAGTCCGGACCGTTCCACTAACTCAGGAGAGCAAAGAAACTGATGCCACCCTGGTGTTAACTCGATCATATACCATCGTGAAGCAGTATAGTACTGAGAATTTAAAGAACTTAGTAAAAGGGGTGGATAAGATTCCCCCTTGTATTTTTGGTGCACTGTCTGGGGAAAGTGGGTCTGCTCATACCAGGGTTTTGCTTAGGACAGCGGGAGGATGCTGCTTCCATAGAAGCTTCCCTCTGCCCTCCTAGGACCCCCAGTGCTACTGCTTTGACAAATACATGCCTTAAGTCCCAAATACTTTACCTCTGTTAGGGGTTGAATGCAGGCAGTGGTGAAACTGGAAAGATCTGAAGGTACAGAGCCAACAACTGGCGAACCAGGGAAGGTGAAAGAGCTGCAGATGTCCAGCTCCCACCTTGAACGAAGCTGGTGGTGCAGGACAGGGCTTTACAACTGAATTTCCCCTGCTTGTTCTTTCCCTGCCATTCTCCCGGAGGCTTGGGCTGCTTGTGTGTTGTCTCCAGCGTGAACCTCTGTCTGTGTGCACCTAGGCGCAGGCCATCACAGTGCTCTGCTTCTTTCAGTGGTTTGGTTTTCTCTGTCAGTCTAAGCTTTTAGAACATCTGCTCAGAGCCTTATCATCTCAAGATCGGTCACAGATGGGTCATATAAAGATGGGTCATATAATATTAAAGAACATTCAGAATACAGCTGTTAGGAATATCTTTCTGAGTCTTAATTCAGTTCCATTGCTGCATCTTTGCCCCTCCTTTCTAAGCAAATGCAAGCTTTCTGATTGCATCCTTCCTCTCTGTACAACAGCTCTACCTATTTATTGGGCTTTTGATGGCTTCTGCCTGACAGGCTGTACTGTCCCTGAAGACCAATCCAAAGGCTCCTCATTAAAAATTTAAAAGCCACCACTATGTCTTCCATTCTGCTTTGTGTTGTTCTGCAGTTCCCTCATCTTCCTCTGCACCTGTAAGCTTTGTCTCGCAGTGGAAGTGCTAGAAAAACAAGTGCAGATGTGGGGTGCTCTCCTGAAGTAGGGTACAAAGACTGGGGGATGGCAAGGTGAGCTCCCCAGGCACACTGCCCATGGAGGTGTGGAGCTACTGAGATCGGCGAGGAAGGCGTCGGGATGAATGCAGTGGTAGAAATCTGGCAGCAACAAAATGCTGTACTGGAATCTTCCAGCTGTTGAGTCGTGTCTTGGTACCCTGTAGCCAAAGGTAAAATGCATAGATGACAGAGCAGGCTGAAAAGGTTGATTACAGCTTCCTCACTGGACAGAAAGAATGTCTTTTGGAAGGGTTGCGTAGGTCTTATTAAGGTGTGATCCATAAACTTGTGTAATTTTGTAGACTTTTTTTTCTGATGGGAACAAGGAAGAAAATATTCAACATCTAGGCTAATCTTGGATTTTAGTATTATTAACGAATTCCCAGAACAAAGTCTATGTGGGAAGTCCAGCTTGCTAAATCTGCCAGCTTTCATACGTAGTCTTTATTATTTATTTGACCAATAGTTACATTTAGGTAATTTAGCAAAGGTATGGACTTGGGTTCTTGCTGGAAATTTATTCTCATTTCTCATCAGTACTAGATTCTTGGCTTTATTTAGTACTAAAGGGAAATCGACCTTACCAATTGATATTGCTGTTCTCTAGAACACACAGCAAGCACTTTTTAGTGCCTTTCTTCAGTGTATAAGGATCCAAATACAAAAAAAAAAAGTTGTAATGGATTGTGTTATTTTTGGGGGTGGAGTTTCCCCCCAGTTCAAGACTTATAATCTTCAAAGGTGTTTCAAAAACCTTCAGAAATCATTTTAACGATTAAAAAGTAAGTTCAGTGCACAGAGTCATAAATACTCTAGTTGATTGCAAAAGGCATAAAGCCCTGGTGTGTTCCACCGGGGTGCCATTTTATGAGACAGGGTGACCCTCGTCTCCCTGCCCTTCCCTCCTTGCAGGGTGGGCTCCTGCTGCTTTGTGCCAGCTGCGGTGCTCGCCCACCACCTCACAGGGCTCAAACCCAGCACAAAATGAACCAGCAAAGAAGTGGGTACTTTCTGCAGGGTCAGTGAAGCGAGTCAGGTCATGCAAGGGGTAGAAGGGGAATGTACTACAAGAGAAAAAAAAATCTTTTATGTCCATCCTCAGTTTTTATGGTGTTTTATATGAAGGTATTAAAGTGTGCTCTCTGTCGTCCCCATGCGTAAAACTCCCTGTTCCCCATGTGTAAGATCTTCTCTATTCCCTTTATTTGAAGCTTTTAATATAAAGCGTTGCATTTCATGGAGCTCTGCTATGCAGCAAAGTAAGCATTGTGGTGATAGGTATTTTCTAGAACTATCAGCGTAAGTATTTCTTTATTAAAAATGATTTCAAAAAACAAAATAATGCCCAGTCTGGTTATATGCAAGAAACAAAAAATGCCCTCCCACGTTTGCAGTAAACTTTAATCCATTAGACATTAAAACAAAATCACCTAAGGAAAGCAGCTTAACTCTTCTTTATCTTCAGCAACTAAAGCAGTTTTGCAGAGCCACCTGTAACTCAGAGTGGTTCAACAGCTCCCCACTCATGACCCCGTACAACCATACCAGGAACTAAATAAACCCTACTTACTAGCAATTAAAGTGATTTAATTTAAAACGCAATGACAGATACATAATGGATTAATTACAAAATAAGTAATTAGCAAATAGGATGGAAAAGGTTAAAAGGTTGTGGACTTCTGTTGTTTGCTTAAGAGAGATAGCGAAATCATCAGCGATTAAACTTTTTCTTTATTTTGGGGCCTGACTATTATTGTTAGCTGTAAATGAAGCAGCAGACGAGAGGTTCAGAAAAAAAAAAGAAGAAATCGCTGTTTTATCGGACATACTGAAAGGCCATTGTTGACACTGAGGCTATGTGATTTGTTTCTAGTCTGCGCTCAAAATTAGGTTGGCATCTATAATGTTTGTATTTAATATTAGGATATATGCCTCTTCTGAAAAGAAGTGGTTGTCCTCTCCACTCTCCACAATGAAGCCCCAGTGAGGGCAGGAAAAAAGGTGCAGGGAGCGAGAGAGGTTAGAGCACACCTCTGAGGAAACTCTGCTGCCTTAAAGAATAAATGAGTGAAGTTTTTTGTTGGGAATACACCATAATGTGTTTGTTCTCCAAAAAATGGGGATAAAAAAGAATAGGACTTTTAATAGGGTAACTTCTGAGCTGTGAAAATCCTCAGCTGAATTCTAGTTAACTTCATGCGGTTCTGATCATATATACAGAGCCATTGCAGAGGGTGCAAGCAATCTTCTGTTAAAATAAGCAAGGTAAGAGCTTCTGCTTCATTTTCACAGGTATTATTCCTTCTCTCCATGACTCCTGTCTGCCCAAAACCATAAGCAAATGGGCGTTTAGATAGTTTTAATAGTCGTATTTTATAACCACCAGCTTATTGCCAGGTAACTTGAAACCCTTTATTTATTGATAATAATTACAAATATATTTATGTATCTACAAAACATGTGGTTTATATTTTGAAATTTCAGAGGGGATGTTTGCAGAAAGCTTTTTCTAACTTGAGCCTGATTGTTAGTGAAGTAATTGAATTTTTTCTTTTGAAAAATAAGCTTTTGGGTAAACCTCAGAAATATCAATATGGGCTTCTCCATTTCAAAATATCAATTAAAACCAGGCAGGAATTCTCCTTTTTAAATATAGCTGCCCTCTAACCTAATCACATATCCACCAGCAACCGTTAGCATAATTTAACCAAATTTTCCATAACAGTGGCATTCTTCCAACATCCCTTGCTCTCTTTTGAGCATGGTTCTCATGCGCTCACTTTGCTGTCACTTTACCAAGCCATAGTTAACTCTCAACCGATACATGTTAGTCCAGCCCCTTAATCATTTAACTTTACTGTCCGTACATCCTTTTCTATTATTCATACTTTTTTTGTGTCTCTGGTGCCTTCATCGTGCCTCGAGGGATATTATCTGCCTTACTGCTTGACATGAGACCTGAACCTGCACATCCAGAAATGCCCTGTCCCCTTTCGGTGTGTGTCGCGCTGTCAGCATCTGTCTTATGGGCATTTCCCTTGAGCTGCTTCTGCAGTGGCAGGCAAAGGCTCCAGGACCACCAGTTCGACTTGCAGAAAGGATCTGCACAGATTTTTAGCTAGCCTTTACCCCCCCCCCCCCCCCATAGGTTTTGCTGGCTAGGGATACAGATTTCAGAAAACAGCTAACTTCTTGTTCTGCTCCGTTACCTTAATGTTGTTGAAAATAAGCTTCTTCAAAGTTTTCCCCCACTTACAATTGAATTTAAGCCATACATTTCAGGTCTGGAATCTGTGTAGAACATTTCAGAATTCAGTGGTTTTGCAGTTCAGCTATCAGTTTTTAGGACGTACAGATTCAGGTTTGGAAAACTCGTCAAGTTGCAAAACCCATGAGGCTAAATCCATAACTGTAACAGCATCTCTTGTTCTCTTTTCCAAGGGTCTCTGCAAAGTTCTATATATTTGCACAGTGTAATTCAAGGCCCACAATACAGATGATGAGTTTTCAGTATTTAGAATTATTTTTTAAACTAAGTGGTGGCTCTTTGAATGTCTGGTTAAGAAAAGCAGAAAGCCTAAAGCTGCATTAATTCTGCTGTTCATATCTGAATCCCTAAGAATAGCTCAAACAAATGCCAGTACCAATCTGTAGGGTAGTACTTACCCCTATTCAGAGTGACATTTGTAGTTTAGAACATACTCACTTCTGCTTCACTGATTTTTTAGACACAGCGTATATAAGATGCATGGACAAAATGCATTTCTGTTAACAAGATTCATCCTGGTATCTCCCCTCCTGACATTTAGAAAACATTCTTTTTTTCTTAATCCATTTCATCATGAGGGTGGAAAATCACCAGTTTCAATGAAAGTCTTTGAAATTTAGTATCTTTGGGATTATCTGCTGTTAGTCAGTTGTAGGGATTTACTGGGTAATTCAAGACAGCCTTCGTCTAATACACGCTTCGCAGTGAGTAATAAGAGAAATTAGCATTGAAGATAAAACTGTCCCTGGTTGAAATCTCAGGGAAAGCTAATGTTTCATGAGTTGACAGAACAAAACAAAGAAGAAAAGTTTTATGTCTAAACAGTTGTGTGAATGGAACTCCCATACGCTGGAGGATGAACACGTAAGCCATGAACACACAAAAAACACAGGAATAAACACTTAAATATGAGGTCTTATATATTATCCCTTTTGCTTTTCTAGCGTGCTTGGCCCTCCGGGATGCTTGTTCAGCTGGATATTTATGCAAGTAGGTAGAGGTCTTTCTGAACTAAGGTCTAAATCTGTAACAGTATAGACATAACTTACACAGATCAGCTACTCTTCGGCAGATCTGGCTAGCTTGCGCTGTACCACTTCATGTTAACAAAGTCCCCCACAGGGAATAAAGCACTGGTTATCAAAATAGTTGCTAAACAAGGCTGCTTCCAATTCTGTGCTCCTCTCATGCCCTCCTGTGTACACATGTAGTAGGCCAAAGCAAAGTGCTAGGGAGCTGATGTTTCTGCAAGGGGATGAAGTAAAGCAAAGAGAAGGCTACGGTCCACGATGCTGACCGAGTTTTAATCCAAATATAAGAAGACTTCTTAGAGCCCTTACATCTTAGGGCCAGTTGACAGCTCCGCACCGTGATAATAACTGATTTGAGATACTCTGTAAGTGAGATAACATTACTCATTTCTGTAAGTCCAGGACTAGAGAACTGTTAGTACTCAGTTTTCTGCTTGATGCTTAGGTGTTTTAAAGGTAATGTTGCAGTCTTCCCCCGTGCACTTTCGATGATACCGATGAGACTACCTTTCTAGTGTGTCCAAGCTGCTGGGAAATGGACAGAAATGCTGACACTCTTTTTGGCTATGTCAAAATAGATTATTATGTTTTCCATTAGCTTATAAACAGATATATTTACCCAAATACAGTAAGACATTATGTTTTGATGAATTCATAAAACCAACTTTTATCTTGCTTTTATTTTGCATTATTTAATTTTGTGGTCCTCTGTCTATTTTTTCTAGATACATTCAAAACAACAGCTTTATCATTCAGCCTGTCCTGCAAGCCGTATGCCAGAACTGAAGTCCCACCAGTGGGGGACTATAGGAGGAATGACTTCGTCCATCTAAATTAACTTTGCTCATCCTGCAGTTCTGGTTATTGAAACACAAAAGCTTTCAAAAAACCCTGTAAAGCAGTGAGGTTACCGTTATTATTTATCAGGCTTATTGTCTGCATATAATCATTTTCTGGCTTTCATGCTGTAAAAAAGCTACTGATGCCTGCACAGAGACAAGGACATACCATATTATGGTCTGTCTGACGCAGAGCATCCATAATCTTGACTTGTTAGTGCTCAGCCATTTTTAGAGCATTTAAGAAGCAAGTTTAAATAGGAAATTCTGAGCCTAAAAGGTAAACCCAGTACTCTGTTCTAAAGAGCACATTGAGTCTGTGTGAGGAGGAAAGAATAAGGTTACACAGAACTACTGGATATTCATGTTAGAAAGCTTAGTAGCTCCTTGCCTTTTTGATCGAGTGTTTCAAGATAGATTGCAAGTGTTTATACAGATAGTGCACCGTGGTTTTGATTTTATGCCTTACTGCATGTTTTTGTGTCCTTGTGAGTTGAACTAGACTAGTAATAAAAAGCATGAGTCGAAGTCCACTTCTGAGCTTGTGCCTACAAGGGAGTTCTCATGGGGGCTTTTTGTTAAGCATGTCTAGAAAACTAGATAGGTTGTCATTTCTCATACAAGGCACAGTTGTTCAGTGTGTTTTACAAGGGAGAGAATACTGCTTGTTCATTATATAGGTACCATGTACCATAAGGCATAGTCTAGTACATTTTTCACTGAGTATGTATTAATTCAGAATCTTCTGTATAACTCTGCTCTAAAGCGCTAATTTTGCCTTGCTATTAAATATTGAAATGTTAAATATTGAAACAAATCTGAAAGTTCAGTTAGGCATCAATACAGCCTAAAGGCTACCTTGTCATTTTTCCTCATGTGGAGTTGCTTCTTTGATTTTTCACTAAAGATGAAGTTAAAAGCGGGAGCAACTTTCATGGGAGGGAGTTTGCAGAAAATGTTTAGATGACACATCCCGTAATTCATCACTCCCAAGCCAAAACAGCCCCCAAGAAAAAACAAAAGTGCCATAACTTGTGCCAGGGCAGAGTGTGAGGGGCTGATGTCCTGGGGCACTGGGTCTGACTGCTGGAGCTCTGCCCTGTGCCCCGTTACAAACCCTGTGTGCTCTGCTATCCTGCTCCTCACCCTCGCCTGCTCCTCGCTGCATCCCAGGACCTGGGCCCGCTCCTACCCACCCCCGGGGTCTGCCAGCAGCCCTCCCTCCCCTCCTCTGGGCACAAGGCTCCTCTCCCTGGAGGCAACCCAGCTCCCAGCGAGCCAGGAAGGGCGAGCGTTGTGTAAGTGTTGTGTAAGAGTGCCGGGGATAAGCCAGACATCGGGTCCTTCAGGTGGGGTTACAGGAGGGACTCGGGTGGAAGATCCGGGTCTCCCGTAGCCCTCCCTCTGGCTTTTGAAAGGGGATGTCAAGGGACAGGCTGGTGAGGGGCAAGGAGCTGGGCGGCTCATCAGTGCTTCTGAAAGGTGCAAAATCCCCTTCCCCGCCTGTTGCTGCCTTCAGAAGAGGTGGGAAGCAGCAGCGCTGGTTCCCCCAAGCTGTGCCGGGGCTTGCTGGGCAGCCTGCAGTTCACCCTGCGGGCAGGGACCGGGATTCAAATGGCAAATTGCTGTGCCCCCCTGCCTGGGGCAGACTGGCAGCTGCCATTAAACCTGCAGCAACAGGGTAAGGTCAGAAACATCCTCACCCCCAGAGCAGCGCAACCCTTTATATAGCCATCGGTCATCCAGTGCGTTTGTATGGAGGAGGAGGCGCTTGGTGAGAGTGGGAGAATGCTTAACCACACTCATTAATGTTAGTTGGTTAATTGCCTTTCATTATGGGAGAAGAAGTTTTGCACTAATTGGTGGTACAGCTTGACAGCATTTCTAGATTGGAGACCAAAGCCCGAGAATTAATTCCAAATAGCACCTTTTCAGGCCAGAGGAGATGAAGATCCCAAAGATGTATTTTTTTTTTTTTTTTATTTGGGGCAAAATAGGGATATTCTTTTCCTGATGCAGGGCTGTAGATCTGAAATGTAACTTGGTATCAGAATGGAATCAACATTTTGCTACTTTTATTTGAGGTATCTGATACAAATGTGAGCACTACCTTGTTAAAGAAAAGCAAGAAAAGAAAGTAGGATTGAACTCCGGTGATGGAGAAAGATCACACTACCTGCCCTGCGGCCTCGGCTCTCTTGTGGGGAGGTCATGTAGGATGTGAGATAGCAACCTCTGAAGTTAGTGCTGTGCGCTCAGGGCTTGTGACTCACAGCCATGAGACCTTGGGTAGCTTTGTGGGCAAAGAGTGCTTGACACACAAAAAATAATCTAATGAAGCCTGCTCCCTGTGATGTTAGCAAAGCTTACCCATAAAAATTGTGTCACTTCTGGCAAGAAAGAAACTTACTCTGCAATGTCCATGAAGACTCCCAGACATTATTGGCCTGATGTGGTGGAGCCTCGCCTGTGACTCACCCGCGCTCTTCCCATTTGTGCCTGTTCACGTTGTAGACTCTGAAGAAGAACCTGATTTCCTCCAACATCTTCCACATCTGTGCCTTCAAGAGAAATTTGCTGTAATTAATGTAGACACTAGTTACTCTGCTTGCTCATTTAAGGTAGCAACCGTGCTGGGCTTTCAGAAGATGGTCAAGGATTTGAGTGCCAGAACAGTTAAATAGTTCTGTACCTCCACAGTGTTTCTGTCCATGCGCATCATTCCTTAGAAGGAAAAAGCAGAAAATTACTTCTGGCATATAAAGTGCGGGATAAAGGCCATCCTCTTAGAAAATATTTAAGATTATTAAAATCACCGTCAGGTACAAAGCAGGTGTTACAAATGAGCTCGTTTAGTGTGGTTCTTTTGGCGGTTGCTAAATCTGCCTGGTGGAGGTGCTAGGTAGGTGGGATGCTGTGCATTCACAGCACCACCAAGACCTGCTCCGAGAAACTTAATGTCTGGGAGGGTGCGAGGAGAAGAGGATGTACTCTCTCCATTTTAAACTGTGGGACACAGGAGGACTGTGCCAAAGCCAGATACATTAGTGTAATCCTTTAAACAAAAGACTATCTTTTCCTGCAGTCATTTCATAATTAGTTTTTTTACACAAGTGACAGCTGCCTTCGTGCCAAGTCCTGCTCTCATCAGGGAAAATGGCAAAACTCCCAGGATAGCTAGAATATTTTTTTTATACATAATTCATTGAATAACTTTGTATTTCTCCTCCCCCCACCCCTTTTTTTAATAGATCAGTGCAAAACCAGTAATTTTAGGGTTAGTAACTAATTATTTACAGGATGAGCAGCATTTTTATTTAAAATGCTCAATTGTTTACTGCAAAGGCACTTGTGTGTCACTGAGTCACCAAACCACAATGAAATTCTGGGAAATGGCTCATTGTTGAGGTTCACGGGGTCCCATGACATGGGGGGTGTGTGTGTGTATGTGTGTGTGTGTGTGTGTATGTGTGTCAGAGTCTGATTCTAATTGGGAGGCCCGATCTAAATTTGTATCCTCTTTAATCTTCTGATTGACAGACTGTGAAGGATTTTGAAGTTCCACAAGATGTCAGCAGCAAAAGAAAGATCTTGTGTTGTTGCCTCTGGTCGTGTTGTTTGTACATGGCAAATACCAAGCGGAGTATTTGCTTTTCCCTGAAGAGTTTAAGGAGATACTGTCTTTTCTGAGAAAAGCCCAGGCAGTCTCGGGTGGTTTCCTTGGGAGAAAAGACAAAGAGATAAAAATACGTTGTAACATGTGTGCTGGAGGATATTTTACCAGTCCCTGCTGTAAAACTTTTGGTAGGTTTTACCATGCGCTTGCTTTACAAATACAGTCAACATTATGGGTTGAGGTTCCCTCCCCCCCCCCCCCCCCCCCCCGACCCGCCTTTTTTTTTCTCTTGGGTTTGCTTTCTTTGTTTGTTTGTGGGTGTTGTTTTTCTTTGTGGAGTGTTGGTGTTATTTTGTTGAATCCTGAAGCAATTTGAATCTTGGAGGAGCAATTAATTTAGTTTGAAGATTTCCCAGATATGCCCGGCTAATGTAATGAGGCATAAAGCGATGAAAAAGACAGGGAGCACATTACGGAGGAGATAATAGAGCTGTTAATTGAGAAGGTCGGGGTTTGGGTGGGAAGCGCCCGCCGCAGCGCTGCGGTGCCCCGCCGCTGCGGGCTCCCCCGCACCCCTCCGGGCTGCTCCCGCGCCGCCGCCAGGGGGCGCCACCGCACCGCATCGCACCGCACTGCGCGGCGGCGGGGCCGGCCGGGGCCGGGGGCCGTGCGTGAGAAAAGCCGCGCAGCGGGGCAGCACCGCGCCCGCGGGCCGCTCCGGGAGGGCTGGCTGCGGTACTCCGCTGCGGTTCTTCGCTGCGGCCCCTGGGATGGGGGAAGGCCCTGGCTCCCGCCCCATCTGGAGTAGCGGGACGCCGAGGGGCACCTGGGGCGAGGGGCCGGGGCGGTGCGGGGGCCGCAGGGCGCGGCGGGGCACCCGGCCGCCATCTTGTGGAGCCTGCGGAGGGGCCGAGCTGCCGGCAGCCTTCGGCCCGGGCGGGGGGCGGGGGCTGATGGGCTGAGGTGGAACTGCGAGGCAGCGTCCCAGATGCATTAATTACACGGTACATGCGATTGCTGCAGTTCACCTGCTTTCTCATTCTAGCGTTGTAGTCTGTGACTAAACAGAGCAGATGTCCTTTCAGCCTGCTGTTCGTGGAGGGTGTTTACTTCAAGGGCAAGGAAGGGAAGCGCTCCCCGTGTGAGGGGAAATACTGACAGGGCTGTGGTGCTGCATGGATGGCGAGAGATAAAGATCAAAAGGTCGTTAACGTGTACCAAAGGACAGTTTCTTAACGTAAAGTGTCGATCAGGGCGATCGAAGAGAGGTTCTGCTTCCCCTGTGCAATGTCACTTGCGTGCAGCCGTTAGAGGATACGCGTTTCCTGACAATCAAGCGAGCGGGACTGATCCCAGGCTAGTTTTCCACTGGCATTAGTGGGGTCAGTTGTAGGCCCGGGATTTCTTATTTAAAAATTCTAATGAGATCTTGTCTCTATTCTGGAGTAATGCCTTTAGGATTGTCTCCACTCGGATTGGATTGTTGGCGCTTAAACCAGGGAGCGAGCTGGGATCATCCAGCGGCACACGGTGTTGTGGGCTGGGGTGGCTGAAGGAGGGAGTGCTGCCTGCGATGCCTCTGTTTGAAAAACATGGCTAGTATGAGTACGGATACTGCAGGGAAGTACGATGCCGTGACTGGTATCGGTGACTTTCTGTCCTGACACAAAATTAATGTGCAGGCCTTCAGATTTGCTGCCAGACAGAAAAGGAGTGTGTATGTATGGACATATGAATGGCGGAGGCAATCTAAATTAATACCATGACTTCAGGATGCCAAATACAGTTCCTTACAGCTGCAATTATCTCCTTAATAAAATCAAAGATGCCATTGTTCAGAAGTAATAAGCACATATGAATTACTTTTCTGCCAAATGAGTAAAATTACTATTTACATCTCAAAACTTGTAGAAGTTGATAGACTTCAGGTTTTCAAATGATTGAGGAAGAATCAGTGTACCTGTAGACAGCGAATTTCTAATTTCTTTGAGTCCTCTATTCTTACTGATATACCAATGGGAGTATATCATTAGAAACTCTAAAATAAAAAAATCAGCTCCTAAAGTTACTCATTGGACCTAAAGGAACTTCTGCAAAAAAAGTGAGGCAAAATGTTCCATGAAGTGGGCAGAAGCATTTCTTTTCTATGTCAGTAGCCACCAGCTTTTTGACCTTACTTCCAAATCCCTGTTACCCACAGCTCTTCCAGTCCACCAGGTTTTGGACCTGACTTGCACTTATTGCCTCATGCAGTTAAGCAAGGTGCATTGAATTTAATTTGTTAAGCCATCAAATGTGGACCATGGTATTCAAGATCCAAAATGTTCCATCCTGTTTAAATGTTAATAGTATTCTGCAGGTTTGCATTTATGGATGTATTACATGAGATTTTTTTTTCCTTTTTTTTTTTTTGGCAGGTGACATCGGTGACAAAAGAAGAACGAGAATGATTACATATCCATAACTCCCAGCAGTATGTCAGGTAATTGTATTTTGTAAAAGCATCTATGCAGTATTTCTTGCTTTGCTGGAGTTATTATTATTAAATGTTTACTGCAAAATACTGCTCTAACAAATTCTGAATGCATTGGTGCTGGGAATTTAAATTTTTCCTCTACCCAGAGCATGGAGATGTGAGGCACATAGTAATCTTCCCAACATTTTTCTGCTGAAACTCTTCTTGGTTTTCCTTCAGAAACAAAGTTGTGTTTTGTTTCTAACGCACATTCCAACTTCAGCTTTTTGGCTGAAACTGGCAGTACAGTGACAGTTTCTGCTGAGTACCTTGGCCTAAGTTATTTTGTAACGTGGACATATCCCCTGAAGTTCAAAGTGAGACAGTCAAACTCATTTTACATAGATTACCAAATACTCTTCAGACATAATAATTGACTAGGTCTGCAGGTGGGCTGAAGACACAGAGTTGAAACGACCATTAACCATTTTAAGTCTGCTTAACCACCTTAACGCTGCCAGCTGCAAAGCATTTGAAGGCTGTACATAAACTGTGTCAAACCCCCTATATATTCTAATCCCAGAACAAAGTGTCTAAAAAGATGTACTTATTAGAAAGCCAGAAAATTTCAGACTTCCAGAATTTTTTTTAGTATTCATCAAATTGCTTAAGAAAAGAAAATATTCTGCTGATACTGTTTGTCAATGTATATTTCAAGAGCCAAATGCCATAAATGGGACTTTAAAAGCCTGTTTGTAAAATACAGCGTGTGCTATATAGGGAAAATTGTGACAAACAAGACTGATTCCTGGTGTTATGCTCAAGGGATAGTTTATTTTTACTGACTGGGCAGATCAAATATCCTTTCCTTTTTCCCTGCAAGGCTCCCATCCTTTTGTATTGGCCAGCAAGGGGTAACAGTTGCATTCACCAGCAAAGCTGGTCTTTTAAGTTTAGGGTCCTAGATATGAGGTAGAAAGTAAAACTCATGGGGAGAAACGGAGTATAATTTAAATGCATGCTTTCAGAGTAAAATGTATTATTTGATAATAGGTAAAGATCTGTCACCTGACTTCTGTTGTTATGGTTTCTTTGCTGTCCATTGAAGCTGAGGTTAGGCACAAGGTGAATGTAAGATGGAGGCAGAGGGCACTGAGGATTTTCATGGAATGAGGTGAAATACCTGACCCTTGGTTGGTGTGTTGGGCTCTGAATTAGCATCACTGCCGCATGAGGGTTGGGAAGGAGTTAGTAGCCTTAGGCTGCACTGGCAGGGCCACTAGAGTGTTTTTGCATTGTTCTGCAGGCATTCTAATTTCATTTAGCAAATACCTGGTTTGGAAGAATTCAGAGCATTGACATGTAACTCAGTCCCTCCAGCTCTCTGCTGTGCTCTCTTCTGTCTCATGTTAAATTTCGTTCTTTGACCTTTTGCTACAGGGCTTGATTTTGCTGTGGTTTTGGAGGGAGCAATTAGTAGCTTGTGCTATGTGATGGCAAGAGATGGGGAAGGAAATGCAGTACAGGCACTTTATCCCCACCTTACCTGTTCGGAGTGTAGCTTCCTATGGAGGAGAGTTTTAAGGAGGATTCCCTTTAGCAATCTAACCAGACCTGTCTCCCTGGACTTCCCTTTGGCAGGGAAGCTCTGCTAAGCTTGGTGAAACACAAAGCCTAATTGGGAGGACCTACATTTTCTGCATTATTTTTTTTTTTCAAACAAATGGGCAGAACAAGTGTGTGCAAAGAAAATAATTGCCAGATGAAAAAAAAGGTTCAGTGCAGAAGACGACTGTTGGTACAGCTGTAGATGCCCAGCACTTCTCATTATGAGCAGTTCATATTTTCTGTTTCTCATTATTGGAATGAAATTCCCTACATGAGTGTGAATGTGAAAAGAAGCATGGATGAAATAAAAATCTTTCAAACTCTATAAAAATGGCATAAATGCCACAATCCAGAGCCAGACAGGACTCCTTTCTTAATGAATGGAAATGAAAGGTTAGATTCTGTTACTGAGTCATTGGAATATGAGAGCAGAATCTAATCCAAAACCAAACCAGTTGCCTAAAATAATAGGCTGTAGTATTCTGATTTTTTGATAATTTCTCTGCCCAAATGTTACATTTTTGCTGCAGGAAGAATTTTCCTCCTCTAGGTACTGCCCAAAAGCCTCCAGTTTGTGCGTCTAGAGGAACTTTTCTGACAGAAGACTGTAGAATTTGGCCTACATTTTGCAACTGCCATAGGAAAAATATTTTGAATATTTTGACATCTCAGCTTTAAAAACAAGTACTGGTGTGGCAGTTGTGCTGTAATTGTATGTGCTTACACTCTTAATAGAGAATTCAAGTTTTCCAAAATTCTTTTGGGAACTTCAAAGTTGTGGGTAACATGGAAGGATTTCAGAAGTGTAGAAGCCCTTGCTTAAAAGCAAATAAAATGAAAAATAAAAAGCAAAAGGAATGCACCAGGTACAATCTTTGCATGCAAAAAGATAAACTGAAAGACAAATGTTGAGTTAATGAGGTCCAAACTACACTTCCTTTTTCTTAGAATGCAGTCAAAATAGAGTTCACACAGCAATACAAGTGGAGTTAATGAACACCTAATATTGGGTACTTGATGACTTTAGAAGCTGACATGTGAAAAGCTGGACCTACAGGTTTTGTAAACAGTGTGTTTGTCAGTGTACTTTTGCAACTTTACCAGTTCTAAGTGTCACAACTTGCTTAACCAGTTTTATGTACATGTAACTCGGATGATAACCAAACACTGAGAGAAAAGGATACTTCTGGACAGAGAAAGCTGGACATACCTCTTGCAGTTGAGTACTGAGTATATGCATTCTGTGCTCATAACTGAAGCTTAGTACATCGCTAAAATAAATAGTTTTCAGATGAGTGATCACACACATAAATGTAACAAAGCAAATCTGAAAGTTTACCTTTCCTGTTTTGAAACCTTATTTTTTTTAAACACTCGTCTTTTATGATAAATGCTGCAGCAGATCTGATGCTTTTTAAGAACAACATTAAAAATGCATTTAGGAAATGTAAGTAAAATACATTTGGGGGTTGTTTTAAGTAGAAGTAAGTGCAAAATGACTGATTGGCCATTCCCCCCATCGTTCAGCAGCAGTTTTACAGTTGACACCAGCAATTAACTGTCCACAGAGTAATACCGGGGAAAAAAATCATAAGCATTTAAAAAATTAGTACCATCTCAGCAATAACTACAAGTTTTGCCATACATTTACAGTAAAATAGAAAAATTAAGAAGTTGGAAAGTATTATTTTCTCATTGAGAAGAGATAGTACTTTCAAATAAGTAAGTATCTAACATAGTTCATTAAATATTTCTGGCTGTTTAAAAACTGTAGTGAGGCTTCTGGCTTTAGCACCACTATTCACTGGCAATAATCTATCAACTGAATTCTTCTTTCTGTACATTTTCTCCCAAAATTCAGGAGAAGCCCTGAGAAAGACCTTTATCTTACTTCATTTACCAGAGTGAGAACTGAAGAAGGAATTCACGAATGGGTTCTAAAAACCAGAAAGTAGTATTTGTCAAGTACAGTAAATCTTATTAATTTCACCTTTGTGGCAGATGAAGACTGAATGTAAATAATGTAATAACGGTGTCAGTGAACTCTGCAGCAGCTCTTTCACTGAATTCAGGAAGGGCAGGATTTTACTCTGCTTTAACTTGGAGTTTCACAATTGACTCAGACTTTGTGCTTCTACGGTTCTATTTGGTAATGACTGTAAAGTTAGATAAAGGTAGGAATTATAATAAAATTAAGTGCTTACATTAGGGAATATAATTTAAATGTCATAAATGCATATTTTCAGTAAGTAGCATTTAATATGCAGCATTTCTTGTAACAGGTCACTCCTTTGGAGAATAAAATTAATCCTTCTTTGTGCAACAAATCCATTTGAAACCCAGTGTCTCCAAGGGTGTTGCATGTACTTTACAAGAACTGAGAAAAGTAATAGGATAGGAAAGGTACCACCTTTTCTTCATTAGTCTTTTTCACTGTAACACTCATTACCCTGTAAACTTGCCATTAATTCAATTGGAAAATAGTTTGTTGTGTAGCATCCGTTGAGAAATTATTTCTCCTGAATTTCTATAATGATTTTCCTAGGATAATTTAATTTGACATACACCACTGTCTGCCACTTCTTGTCTGCCAGACCATGATAAAATCCAACTGACTCAAGTGTATTATTTCTTCTAAGTACTGGACACTTTAGAAGGACAGTAAATACTTTAATATAAGGTTTTGTTACGCCAGGATTCAGCAGCTTTGTAATGAGCTTTTGGGGATTTTCAAAAGGTTAACAAGATTTATATTGTGGGATGTTTTTGCATGAAGCTATGAATCACTCCATGATGGCTCTTATTACTTAGAAGCGTATTTTTGAATATGCAGTTAAAAATATCACACTTGGTAAGTTCTAGGTTACAGACATTCTGGTTTAATTTTAACTTTTTTGTTTTAAACTTTAATGTTTTTAAAAGTGCTTTCAAAAATACAAAAATTTCAAAAGGCAAGTAATCTGTATAACATTTTGTAATGTTCCAATTTTTTATGCAATTCTTTAGTAATGTGATGGGGGTTTCTTTCCCATCGTGAGGGGGGGGAAAGGCACTCTAAAGAGGGGGGGTTTTCTTTAGGAGAAACATGTTCATATGTCTGTGTTTCTAAAGGTGTTTAAGTTTGGTATTTACAACTCAATGGATACCTGCTACGTTTTCCAGATAAGATACACATGTGTTTCAGAAAATTTGGATCTAGTTAGATTTCACAAAGAACAGAGAAAAAAAACCATGTATTTTTCTAACTTTGCAACATCTGCTAGCCATTTTCTTAAGTATGTTTCATTATGTTAGTGCTGATGTTTTTTTCCTTTTAATAGTCCATCAGTATACTTAGTCCCTTTCTAAAGTAATTGTATTTAAACTAGAGGTGCTTCTTTTTGATAATCTTCTTTCTGAAATCTATTTCTGATGGGAGCAGACTGTTGTGTTTGAAGTTTTCAGTATCATTCTTGGACTGTAACACTGTTTCACTGCTGCCGTCAGTTAGGAGTACATAGTGCTGTCAATATAAAACATACTTGTTGATTTCACAGGCAGAAACTTTTTAAAGTATTTAATTAAAAAACCCAAAATGTCCTTATGCTTTTTTCTAAGTCTTCTCCATTAGCTTATAAAATAAAACACTTCCCTTTGTTGTGCTTGCCACAGGAGTTGCAGCTTGCCGTTTTATGGCCTTCATAAGCCTGACCACAGACTGCTGTTCAGTTTTTCTGATGATTGCATGTCAGAGCAATGAACTTACAGTACTTGTCCTTGATATACAGTCCTATAGGTAGAGAGGACTGTAATTATTTTGTGCCAAATATAAAGCTGCCAATGAAATGTAGGAAAGTTACTGTCCAATCAGGCATTTTCCAGTTATTTCCATATAAACAAAGTACCTTTTACATTCCCTAAATGCATTTCTGATGATGTTCTTTAAAAGCATCAGATTTGCTGCAGTGCTTATCATAAAGGAAGGTAAATGTTTAAGGAAATGCTTAAAGGTTGCCAAACATGAAGGCCAGGCTTTTAGATCTGCTTTGTTATGTATGTGATCACATGTCGAAAACTGTTCAGACCTGCACCAAGCTTCAGCTTATTTCAAGTTTTGAAGAATTCTCTCCTCACATCTCAGTTTTTCTTTCTGAAGAAGTCTTTGACTGCATTATTTGGGCAAGTATTGTTTTTTGTCCTTCACAAATAACATATTTGTCAAGACTGATAGTTCTAGTACCTCTTTTTTTACCTGACCATTGCTCAAACCTCAGTTCTTGAACAGGAGGTGTTATTTCAAGACACTGGGTATCTCTTAAGCAATTCTAGAATTAAAATAGCTTGAACTGTTTCATCACCTTGAGAAAAAAAAAAAAAAAGCTTCAATTATGTGCACATATCCCCAGGATTTGCTGTTAGTAAACAGTGTCCAAATAGACTGTCCATTCCTCAGTGGGGAAGGGTGGAAGGTCTAATGTGGGCTTGAGGAGAGACCATGTGAAGTTGATTTGAAATCTCATGGCAAGAGCAGTACTCAGAATTGGGATTTTACAAAATGGTGGTAGTGATTTGTAGAAGTGATTTGAGTGATTTCCCAAATGGCTTCATTGTAATTTACGCATGTCTAAAGATCTGTTTTATGGTATTTTGATCCGTAATCTGGAAATGTTGTTTTGGCTTCTCCTATTTTAGTAGGTTCCCAGGCATAAATCACCTAACACGATATGGAGAGAGTAAAAATCCATTAACATTCCCGTATTCACACAAGCAATAGTCTGCAAAATGAATCCGGGACAGGTGGACTGCTGTCAGTTGGGCATCAAATTGATATTGTTTAAAAAAAACAGAGGGAGGTGGTTCTACACATGAGAGACAGACAGATACTGAAACTCCTTGCCAGAGGGTGTTGTGACTGCAAGAAGCGTATGCAAGAGGAGACTGGGCTTCACTTCAACGAGAGATCCCTTGGGTATTACTGCAGTTTAGGTAGGCTCCAGGGACTCGGGCAATCCCTTGGGCTGACAAGTAGCTAACGATTGGGAGGCTATTGGTGGGAACTCTCATGTGCTTGCTTTGTTCTTACTGTTGCCTGGGTATCTGTTTATGGCTCCTGTTGGAGAACAGTAACCAGGTGAGCCATGTGGTTTAAACAGAGCTGCCATGCTCAGGTGTAGCTTGTTCTCAGGAAAACCCCCTCCCCCATGTTGTACAGAGCTATGAGAGGGTCAAATGTATTTAGCATCTGTGTGGCTGTATTTGTTAACATCACCTTTCGAGTTCCGTTGGGTATCCCAGCATCTTCCTGCTTTTTCCGATATAGCTTTGGTCACTCATTTCTTTCAGTATTTTTGTTGCATCTGTAGCTGTCAGAAGATCCCATGTTTGAGTACACAGCTCTTATTCATTCCTTTAAGGAGGGGGTTTCAGATAGCTCTGTACATACCAAAACCCTGAACCATTTGCTTCTCTGTGCTCAGAACCTGCCTCTGGTTAACTTACAGATGAGCTGTCACATTCTTCTGGATATTCTTTTCCTCTGATTAATTTTTTCTTATGTTTAGTAATTTGAGCATAATGTCAAGCCCAGGTTCTTGATGAGATAAGTATATGTCTAGTATTACTTTAATAGTTAATAGAAATTCAGTGTGGTTTAAAAAAGTGATTACACTGGTTCATGCTGAAGACCTCATTAAGGTATCTGTCAGCAAGAGCAAGGATAAAGCTATTACACTGTATATTACAAGTTTCTTAATGTTACCTTTTCTTACACATTAAAAACTCTTAACAAAGTTTATTGCAAGATCTGCACACTCTTCTTTTATGATGATGTAATCTTTGTTTGAAAGATTGAAAATATTGAAATCTAATTTATAGTGGAAGCCATATTCTAAAATGTACTATTTAAATATTTTATAATACTGCCACTGCTAAAGTGAGTAACAGTACAAAAGTCCTGGCTCTGTTTACTTCCACAAGCATACTCATACACACGTTTCTGAAATACTGGAAACCAGCTAGTAGTTTCAGTAAGACATCACTGGTTCCAGAGTCCCTTTCTCTCATTGTAACGTTTTTTCTTATAGTCAGTCATTTTTACATTTTAAAATTTAGGAAAGAAATCACATGTTTTCAAAGGTTTTATTTAGCACATTTTATGAAGGCAGGGTTTGCATATTTATAAGGAAGAATCTGGCTAGTCTGTATTAGCTGTGTTCCACCCTTCTGCTGATTCAAGGATCACACATACCTAGTTTAAAGGTTGAGACACTCAGTTGTGAATGTTTCCCTGTTTGATAAGGAAGAATAAGGAGAAAATGCTACAGTGTTATTTGGGAGAAAAGGGGAGGAAGGGAGAGGAGAAAGGAGAGGAGAAAAGGGGAGGAAGGGAGAGGAGAAGCAAAATAATGGAAAGAAAATAAAATGCTGTGAAGAGACTTCAACAATAATGAGAATAAACTAAACCTTAGCCTTGTCTGGCAGAGATAATTTTATTATTCCCAGCACAAACGTACATGAAAACTTCACATGCTTTTACTTACAGTTACTTTGCGTGCTTTAAAATGTTTCTACAAAACATGAATCGAGTTTTAATTTTGCTGGGGAGATGTCCTTTAATTGTAGCTTACTTGCTTTTTTCCTTAAGTCATTAAGTAAAAATCATCTAGTGATATTGGATGGGGTCCACACAAAACTAGGCTGCTTGATCAACCTACTATGCACCCCTCAGTCTTAATCCTGATTACATTTGCCTTAGTTGATCTCTCTGAAGCCAGCCCACTTCAATGTCCTCAGATGCTTGCATACTTCAATGTTTAAAAAAAAAAACAAAAAAAAAAAAAACAACCAAAAAAACCCCACACAACAAACCAGGAGTAAAGTGCTGTTGCCCTTGCTGCTCTGTTTTCAGTAAACTCGAGGAGGCAAAACTTTACGTAAGAATCACTTTTGTCAATTTTTTGTTTTACAATCAAGTAACTTTAATGACAGTTCAGAGACTGCTAACGTATTTACCTACTGCTACTATTTTGATTAGCTGCAAGCTGAAATTCTTACAGACTGTGAGCAGTTTTGGATTGCAAAGTAACTCTTTGTTGTGAGAGGAAGAATCTTTGTAACTGTAAAAACAGCAATAATCTGGCATCCCAGAACCTGTTGATTTACCGTTTGCCTCAAAACTGGTAGCCTGTTGCTGAGGGTGAAAAAGAAAGGTTTGCAACTCCCCAAAATGTGTAAGCAATGTAGCCTCTGAGGAGCGGGGACTGCCTGTGTGGTCACACAGCAGCTTTCATCGCCAATGGATCTAGCTGTCGGCTGGAGCTACTGCAGTATGGAGCAGTAGTGGTATTACTGGGAATACAAATGCCAGCCTTGAGTGTAACAGGGAAGATCCTGAGCTGGGAAGAACAGGTGTAGCTGTCAGGGCACAGCAGGGAGGATGTAATGCGCTGCCTCTAGGGTTGTTGTGGTGGGCACAGGGAACAGGCACACTTTTCGGTGTGCTTTTTGGTCCTGTGCTGGGCACTGTGAGTTTTTATCAAAGTTCAGGATAGATGCACAGCTCATTCCAGCAAGAATGCTGTCCTCCTGGCTGGCTGGCTGCCACCTCCACATTTCTGGAAGAAACAAGTTAATGGCTCCCTTCTCTTGAGAAGTACTAAAGAAGGGAGAGGCTTTTTGTATCTCTTCCTTTACCACTGTTGGCAGATACTAGTAGAGAGGTAAGAAAAAGCACGTATAACAGAGATGAAAACAAGTTAATTGTTCCATTTTTTTATAGTCTTTTATATAGTGACATTCAGATAACACTAAATATCTGAGAACAGGCCAACCTTTAAGTCATCCATTAGGAGTCTTGGCCTGCAATAAACAATTTCTGAGAGATGCTCCTCACCTGTCCTTTTAGTTTAGCTCAACGAGCACTTCATCTCCTAAAATTTTCTGCTCCCATAAAACAGACTTACCTGTAAAGTCAGTCTGATGGGAACTTGAGAAAGTCTTTTGAACTGTTGACTGCTCAGATGCCAGTTATTGCTACAAAGTGCTGCTTTTATATCTCTCAGATTATTTGATGATTCCTTTACTTACATTGACAACAAGAGCTCTAGGCCCTTCTTATTAGTCCCTCTTTACCCTGAAAATAGGGCCTGTGGTTTCAGTCGTGATTCATCCCAGCAGGCTGCACTGCTTTCTGCCTTGATTATAGCCATTTTAACAGTAGCTGGAGGGAGAGAGAGACACGCTTCTCTTACATTTAGGGAGCTCAGACAAAACTACATTATCATCCTTTATCAAGAGTTTGGGGTTGACAAAACCAAAAGCAGATGCAGGAGATTTAAACTGCATTCTCTGTTGGGGGTGGCGGCAAGTTTTTGAGAAATTCAGGCAAGATATGTTAAAACAAAAGGAGTAGAATAAATAATGTATTCCTGTAGTGAAACTGTAATTTAATGGTTTAATAAGCTGAATGGTAATTTAGAACATACATTATCTGCTGCATCACAGTATAGGAAGTATAAGAAAAGGAGACAAATCTTCCTTCAGCAAAATTTGAATGTTGGATGTCCCTGATGACTAAAGGGAATTTGTGAAATAAAGTGGAAGCTTGTAAAATTAAATAAATAATGGCTATCATAAGAGTCAAAATAGTGAGACAGATTTCAGAGGGAACTGAAAGGAAAAGAGGATAAGGCTGCTTGAGGTTGGGTTAGTGTTTGCAGACTCTTGCCTGGGCAAATTCCAAATGATGGAAGCTATAATAGAATTGGTTTCTGCTTTGAAAACACAGAAATTGGAGAATGTGTTTTATTTTTTAAAGTTAAAGAGGGTTTTAGAGTTCCTTGCTAAAGTTAAAAATCTGTAAGCCTTGTGTGACATGCTTTCTGAATCCTTGGGGAACAAAAGTTTTACCATTGCAGTGAGTCTATGTTTTTTAATTAAAATCAAAGGTAAAGCAAATCCTCATAGGCTAAAAGACAGCAAAGATGACCTTTAATATCAAAGATAAATTTGAGAATAAAATAGAAGTTTTTGCCTAACAAGATTGAACAGCCTGGATTACGAATCATTGATCTCATTTCCAGGACTAATAACAAGACCTGAGTAACTGAGGATATAACTGATTTCTTTAAACAAGGTCGAGAATTGTGTGGCATCAGTGGTCTGCTCAAGAAATTGACAGAGCAGTATCTATTTATGAATGAATTATAGGAGTGCCTGTATTTGTTATATATATACATTGCACATGCCCAACTCTCAGGTTTATCTAAAGATGCAGTATCATCCATGCAGGGCGATAACTAGAACGTGAAGGAAGACAAGGAAGAGAAGAGTAGCCTTATACTGAAGGGTGCATTATCTGAGATTATACAAAGCCTAGTGGAAGGGTGAGTTGTAGTGCACAGTTCCTCTCTGTGCCAAGAAGAGTAAAGCAGCCAAGTCTGGTTCAGATCATACAGGGAAGTTCTGCGCAGCCCACGGAGGGACCCCAGAGGGTCTTACCAGAACAATCCAGCCTCTCCATCTGAGCTTAAATTTATTATGAAGTCTATAAGATATGACAGTGTTCAAATTATGAAAAAAAGTTCTATATTCTGTTCTTTCAATTTTTTTTAAATTGCCTAGTATTTTCTGGGTTACTTTCACTACTCTATTTTAAATCTGATTATCCTCCTACAAGTGATATTCTCTTTCCATATTACCTGCATTTAGAGTTACCTTTTAATTTTACTAAGAAAATCAAATCTGAACTAAGAGCAGGTCTATAAAGCCAGAAGTAAGTCGGTAAGTGCAAATTCTGTAGTTAACTTACCTGCCCTATGCATTGAAGTCTGTGATGCCAGATAATTTCTCATACAAATTCATGTTATTGATGCTCAACTGAGATACAGGGAGTAGGAGGAATGGACTTTTAACTTCAAATATCAGGTGAGCTTACTCCCAGCAGGAAAAAAGTTATGCATTTACATTTAAAATTAAGTAAGATATTGAGGAAAGCTATATAAACTACCAGGGATTAACACAGGATAACAGTATTTAATATTAACCATAATTAGGCCTTCTGAATATGTCCTATATTAGCAACATTCCACTTAGAAGAAGTCTTAAGACAAAACTTTCAGAAACAGCAATAGTATGTATTCAGCTCTGGTAACTGAAATCCAAAGTTATTTTTTATGGGTTTTTTTTTATCAGGAAATTACTGACCTAGTGTGCATGTATTTACTAATATGTATATGAATTACTTTAGTTAGTGAAATGTATGTAAAATTAACTCTTAGGTCCATTAAAACAGCAGAACCGTACCTTACTATGATTAAACCCACACTGGATATCAGTCAGCAAATATCTGGATTTTGCTATTTTCTATTTGCAAGTTAAAAAGCTATTTTGTGTTTGAATTTTGATATATATGATATAAAATAAAATAATTTCTTTGAATGTGGAATACCTATAATCTCTAATGTGTCATTTCTACAGCATTTCATTTTGCTACCCAAAAATAGAAAACAGGCTGTATTTAGTTTTACAGATTTATTAACTAATGGTATCTCAGTTTCTTCTATATCAAAGAATAAATAAATTTGCTTAATCATTATGACTAATCAGATCAAATCATGCCACTTTAGTACTGTTCATTATCTACACTGGACCCAAATGTCCATACTCCTGTGATAAAATCAGTGTTTCCAATTCTCTACAGTGACCACAAGTAGAGGAAGGCAGTAGGTAGCAAAGACGGAACTGCTAAGCATGCCCACATAAGAATGTCACACTTAGGTAACAGAGTGTCCCTCAGGTCAGCCTACGATAAGAGCAAAGTCAAACAAGGCTGAATCCTTGATGTTTTGTGTTTTAAGTATCTGAAAATTGTTCACGACCAGCCTCGACCTACAAGACCTCAAATGATCATATGAGCAAGGCAATAAATTGGTGGTAACTTGCCCTGAGGCCCATGTTGTAGTTGTGATGTTGTGAAAGTTACATCTAGTGTTAGCCTGTCCACGTAGATCTGCCTAATTGTTCAGGCTTCACAGACAGGAAAATTTTATATTTACTTGTACCGAAGTGGAACTATGGTGGCTGAATGGGCATGGCTGAAAGGCTCCGCATCGTATCAGTGCGGTCAAGTGGATATGCACGGGAATGCCACGGCGTCAGGAGAGCCGGGGAACCGCTTGCTTTCCAAAACTCCACACCTGAGCAAGATTTTGGCAATGCCAACAGTTTGTAGCTCTGCAGTATTTGCCAAACATCCAGGACGTGGCCTCCTGTCATGGGACAGACTGATTCACCTTCCTGAAAGAAGTCAGAAATGGAACGTAGTGGGCATAGCGGAAAACCATTTGTGTAGGAAAAGGCACTCCAAAAATTATGATATCCAGAGGAATGGACAGCAGCTTCCGCAATGTCTACATGCTTCAACTTGGACTAGCACAATTTTACAGCCAGGCCATACAAAAGCAAACTTTCAAGTTATGTCAAGTGCCCAGGAATACCAAAAAGAAGAAAAAAAATGTAAAGGTAACTGGCATTATTATGCAGAGCACAGAAAACGCTGCATTAAAAACAAAAAAAAACCAAACCAAACCCACCAGGTTGTTATATCTTTGTTTACGGTCAGGGGTTTGGCCATTGGTAAAAGCATTATTATGTGGGGGGTGTTTTCTTGTTATCAATTTTTAAATTTTTAATTATTTTTATTTTCAGTGGGGATAATTGTAGTTTTTAGTATTTCTTATAATTCAATTTTATAGCTTTGTTAAGAGTCCTGATGACAATGTAATGAGTACTTACTGGGGTCTTCTGTGTGATACCTAATACAAAACAGTATCTATTCCTTTAGCCTTCTAAAAATGTATTTGTCTCTCTCTTCATGGTCTTGATAAGCTCATCAAAAATCTTTTCTGAACCCGGCCATTTTAAATTAAGCATATCCTTGATACATTAAAAATACAAAGGCAAACAAAGCATTCTTTTACTACTTCCATGGTGTTCGTCTCTCACCTGTGACTGTGGTGTTTGCCTTTTCTTCTTTCTTATTAAACCATCCCCAGAGCCTCAGTAAGTGCACATACAGAACTCAAATAAATGGAATTTCATGTTAGGAATATTCTTTGCCTCGGTAGTCAGGAGAATTAACCATTTTCTTTCAGGTAGCGTTTTTTTGTTCACATCAGCGCAGCATTGAAGGAATTCCTTTTAAGAATCACAGTAGCTTAGGTATTAGCACAAATTTAGTGCTTAAGTTATTTTTATTCCTTTTTAAACTGCGGTAAATAGTTCTTTGTTGTTCTTCACCTAAAAAATAATTACTGCATATTGGGAGGGGAGGGATTACAAGTTGTTTTCTTTTACTTAAGTCTTGCGTCACTCCAGGAAGAAAGATTACAGTGTCAGGCAGGATATCACCTCATGAAAAAGTTAAACTGGTCTAAGTACCTGATTTCTTTAGATTTAGTTGCTCTTTACCTCAGAATGCCTCTTTGCTAACAGATGTCAGGTGTTGATCGCTTTAACGTCTTACTAAGGGCTGTCAGGAGGCTGCCAAACCCAGACAGTCCCAGCCAAGAGTCTGTTAATTGTGTTGTGTCAAGCTAAATTAGCTAGCTTTCTGCTCGGTTTTATTTTTGAACAAATGGAACTTTTTACCTTGAAGTTTTCATGAGGAGTTGGAGTAGGGAATGACTCAGAAATGTTTTAAGTATTGGTGGTTACTTTCTCAAGAAATAAGCTGTGTAATTAACTGATGTTTGCTAACAGGGTCTTCCAATTATGATATATGGGGAGACTTAACAAATTGGGTTGTCTGCGTCACAGGTCTATAATGTCTCTGGGCAAATATTTGCTCAGAGACCATCTTAAAAGTTGTTGAACGCTATTCAAGAATTTTGTTAGCCAGGCTGTTGGCAAACCTCTCGAGGAGCAAATGCTTTCTGACAACACCATGTGCTACGTACATGTGTCATGAAAAGTGCAAGGAGCTAGTGCAAGAAAAAGCCAGCCCAAACCCTTGAAGAGTCCTGATGGTGAAAGAGCAAGATCCATTCTCTTTTAACCAGATGTATTCAAGGTGTCAAATATTTTCGGGGATAACTGGATTCATAGTGAATCTGAACATTTAAATATAAACTATGACGTTCTTTGTTACCCAAACAGACTAATGAGTCTGAAGTGTTTCAATAAAAGGCACATCACACTGGCATTTTATGAGTCACATACAAATTTAGTGGCGTGTCATAACTGAGGTACGGCAGGTTTTGTAAGAGAAGCGGTTTTAGAGAAAGAACTAACTTAATACCTGTTGAGAAAAGAGGTGTGCTATTGTGTAAGTAAGATTTTCTTCAGGTTTAAAGCAGGGACAGCTAGCTGGAAGCTTGCTGCGTCTGTTGCAAACCCAAAGAAATTATTTTATGCCAGAAGGCTTTAGCTCTTTTTCTCTCAACTGTATCACTTGCTATAATAAATATAGTGTAGACAAAATTACAATTTTTAATGTCTTTGATTCCAGTGGGACATGCTCCAGGAATTGTCAAATGTTGTTGTAACTTTACAGCGCTAGCATTCTGTAATACTACATACTTCATGATTTAGTCACAAGTAGAGTTTTAAAAATAAGGTAAATACTATATAGTGTTAACATTCTGTTCTTGTAAATACTTGGAATTATTTTGGAGTCTGATTTTTGAGGTTTTCTTAGTTTAATCTGTAAGTTTGCATAGTTATATTTTTGGGGGACTGTTTTGAGCCTCTGATCAAAGTACATAAAGTGAACATATAAGGTAGTGTAAATACATACCTTAGAGAGAGGTGGTAGCTCATCTTGTGGGCACAGAGATAGATGTATTTGACAAATGCTGTGTGTTGCAAAAAACATGTTAGTACTTCTGATCAAAAGCTGTTACAGTTTTCAGTGCATTTTCTGTATGATAGGGGATCGGGACTGTCTGGGATGTGTTCCACGTTATCTAGTGGGAGCCCTGAAAGCGCAGATTTGTGTTTTCCTTGAAGAGCTGTGATCTGGGTTTTTTTCCCCCATGACCTTCATCAGAGGTGGCTGAGAGAATGCAGGCAACAAGAAAATCTTATAAGTAGGAAATGTTACAGTTATTTTGTAATGTGAAAATACGTATTACAAAACTAGGGGCTGATAACACAAGGTGCATAACTGATAAGAGTTTAGAAAGGCGTGTTTAATCCTTGCAACTACATGTTCAAATGTGCAAAACTTTTTGACCAAAATACTGGGTTTTTATTCATCTGTATCCACAAAGCGTGCAGACAACCAACATAAGATCCTTCCATTTGGTCCTTTAGAAGCGGCACTCTGCCCTGACTAATTGGAATGTTCTGCAAAACCTCCCACGTACTGACACTGCCGAATCCTTTAGAAGCGGCGCACAGGGGCCCTAACTGCGGCATTGAGGTACCCAGGACTCTAGACCAGGGGTGCACGCTCTGGTAACAGGAGAACGTGACTCTTGCAGGCAATACGCCACCTGCACATTCATGCTGATAGCAGAGGTACGCAACCGAGTAGATTGTGCTGAACGACCCTTCTTTTTGTGTCAGGGGTGGCAGTTGGTTGGGGTGTGCTGTTGGGAGGATCATCCACAGGAATTCTGTCTTGCCTTAACATTTCTGTGGGTTCGTTTTGGGGGTTTTTCTAACTGGGTTAAGTCACAAGAGGAGCGCAGCTTTAGTGGGGTGTTTGATTATTCATAATCAAAAGTTTTAGTCAGAATTTTTAAAATGGGACTCGGTGAAGAGCTGCGTGGTCTAGCGTAAAGTAGTCTGTCTCTCCTGCAGACACCTCCTTTCAGGCGTTCTCAGCCTGACTTCTGCCCACCCCATGTAACATCACTGACTGCACTACACTTACTTCTGATTTACATCAGGGTGAGTATTTCAAAACCTTTGGGACATTCAAGACTCATGTTCAGCAAGTAATTCCTGCCTTTTTTAATACAGTGAAATACAGACACCTTGGACTGTGGAGGGTTCAAACTTTGGATCCTCTTCTGCCGCAGTATTAAAGTTTCTGTTTTATCACTGCCCTGTTTCCTTGTACTGGAGGTTTTACTCTGCTAGCGATTAGTTTCCATGTGTTCACATAATCAGATGTGAACTAATAAAATTCCAAGTGTGATACTATATTGCTGAAGGCAATGAAAGCTCAACATGACATGATTTAAACTCTTATATTCAAATCAGGATACAAAACAAAGAAAAGCTTTTAATACAGCTTTCTACTCCGCTTTCAGACTTTTGATAAAGACCCCTTCTGACTGTCTTCCATCAGATGATTAAATTCAAAGTGATACATGAAAGGGACCTGCAGGATTTGACCCTAAGAGTTTAATACAAAAATATTTCAGTTTTAATAAGGATGTTAAATCTTTGCACTGTTTTTTGAACTGATTTGTTTCCAAGGGAACAACAATCTGCAGTGCTATAAACCTCTTTAATACTAGCACATTACAGGTAAGGAAATTCTATTCCCTGGCAGTGTTTATCATTCTTTTTTTTTTTCTTTTTTTTTTTTTTTTTATTGTCAGAAAGGGCTGTCATCCATTTTTCTTTTTCTCTTCATTTTTAACGTAATTTAATTTCCTTGCAGTATTACAGTAGTTCTGACAAAAGTAGTATGTATGACACGTTTCTAAGCATTGTTGACATAGCAATAGAAAATAAGAAATGTTTGAGTGATTTATTCTGGAACAGGGAGTAAGTCACAGGCTGTGCTGTGGTGAAATACTATATCCTCAGGTGTCATCCTGGCTGGGATAGCTCTGTCTACATACAGTTTCAATTCTGTTTAGCTTTTCAGTAACAAACCTAAAGTAAATTGAGGAGAAAGAACAAGAGAAGAGAAAATTTGTAAGAATTTTGACTCATCTGGCAAAACAAATCCACATGGGGAAAAATTCCCACTAAGAACTTAAAACCTATTTCTCCAAAGCTTTTCTGTGTGATGTAAAAGAATCTAGGTATTCTGCTCTGCTAATCTGTAAAAAACCAACCTCATCTCTGTGCAAGCTCTCACATAAATTCCTGTTCACTGTACAGGATCGTTTTCTGGTAAATGAACAATCCATATATTGCACTTGTGGAATGTTTTCTTTCTGGGGAGTGCTGAAAAGTAAGCTTGGCAGGTTGTATGTGTTACGTTTGTATGTACTGCAGTATTACCAACCGATCACATAAATCGGGTATAGTTTGGGGGTTTCTGTGTAAACAATGATTGCAGAATTTCTTAGGAAACACGGGCATGTTTTTGTGAAGTGCTGAACATCCATTCTTGAAAAATCAGATCTTGCCTAAGACAAGCATTTTATCACAGACAAAACTACTGTTTCTAAAATCTAGATCATGGGCCTGAGCTAAAATGAAAATTAACTTTTATGGTGTGCTTTTTCATGTATTTCACAAAGCTATTTGTTGAGTTAGATTTTTGGTAAAAACAGCATGGAGAATGAGGGTTTATTTGTGTTTCACTTCTGGGATTTCAGTAAGTATTAGTGCTTTTAACGAAGTAAGATGTAAGTTTATCAGAATTTTAGCAGCGTAAGGTAATTTTGGAAGCAACTTCATTGGCTTCAGTAGAATTGATCTTGATAGAGTTCATTTTGACTTACCAAATGTATTATTATTTTCTGAGCAAGTTAATAAGAAATGTGTGTTAAACATGCTTCTTTTATAGTTAGAGGAGGTAAAAAAAAATCCAAGGATGAATTTTAACTTCTCTGGTCCTCAGAAGCACTTTTCCTGAATTCTCTTAGCCTGCACATCAGGTGCTAATTGACAGTGTTTCTTGGTTAGATATATTAGTTACGCTTGTATGTTGGAAGGGAGAACGTTTCTCCAGCAGATCTTTGCATTAGATTGAAACAATAAACAATATTGGATAGGGAGAAATATGTGCATGTCATGCCCAGTTCTTACTTACGTCACTGAATTTTTGAGGACCATTTCGGTGTGTGTTTGTCAGGGTTGTTAGATGTATACTTAAGATCCTAGAAGAAAAAGGTCCAACTTTACCGTAATTTTGGTGATCATGTAAATACAGTGAGTGAAATAAAAAAAAAAAGAAAACTTAAGACCTCATTATCAGATCAGTAATAATTCTGCTTCCTAAAAATAAGAACAGACATTAAAGAGGGGATGCCATCTTGTTACTGACTTTACAAGTTTTACCATATTTTAGCTGTGCTGTAAAGAAAAAACATCTTTTGCCAAGTAAAAAACAAAGTAGCAGCTAATGTAAGTTAAAAATAAAATAATTTCTTCTTGCTCAAAAAGAACGGCAGATTAAACAAGGTATGTTAACTATATTGAAAATTGGGGTGCATTAAGAAATTTTAAGGTCCTGTACTTTTTGTTGTAGTGGCATTGATACGTTCATAGCTCATAGGTGAGCCAAAATGAGCAAAAAACCCCTCCTTACTCTATTCAGTCTGTTGTAGACAAAGATACACTTCTACAAGCACTTCGTTACTGAAACATAAAAGATAGCAAAATGTAATAGCAAGGCAATTAGCTTATTGATAATCTTCAAGCAGTGGGTTTTTTGCTGATTATATTATTTTTAAGTTTCCCACCTGTTGAACTCAATAGAAATTACCTCCCCAAATCACTGAAGTTTAGAAAAGCTGTTTTCCTGTAAATGCATTACCAGGCAGTGGGGAAGATTGTGTATGTGTGGAAGGCTGGGTTGATTCATGCATGTAATTCTGTAAAACAAAATCAATAAAGCTGATGACAGATTAAGTTGCTAAATTTTGTAAAACTAGACTACTGTTTGGGTCATCAGCACAGCGCTATTGGATTTTCTAGGTTTAATGCTGAAAAACAGGATTATTGATTTTAGGATTTTCAGTGTATCCCCTCTGGGAGTTCTTAAGCAGTCTTTATAATGCTTCACACTTAAGTTGACAACTACAGTGACATAACTGTGTCCTCGCCTTAGTAATCATTTTCTAATCATATTGGAAAAGGCTGGAAATGGTTTATAAAATGATTATTCCAGACAAACAGGGGAACAGGAGGGTTGTCGGGATGTCGCTTCTTTGTCTGGTAGTCATTGCTACCTGCCTGCCATCTTCCCTTGGAATTAACTTACAGTCACAGATTAAGACCTTTGACTGTCATAAATCTGCTTCCCAATATGTTTGACTGGCAGGGGAGTTCACAAGCCGTCCCAATATAAATAGGATTTTAGCACATCAGGTGCTGCTCCAAAGTAAAACGGGCTGTTTTGCAGTCGACTTTGTTGGTGTATATTCATTGCTCCTCTCCCGTTCCATGTGTATGCATGCCTGCGTGTGTATGCATGTGTGTGTGTACGTAAAGTAGAAGCTGAGATAGGGTAACAAAATGAACTACTGTATGCAAGAAATATATGAAGTGCACCCAGCTGCTGGTAGCAATTGCTACATGCAGTCCACTGATTATTGCACATATATTGAAGATAATCAGGGTTACAGCAGTTGTGATGCTCAGGTCCTGCACAGTAACAACATATATATGGAACAGGCCTGGGCGGTGAATCAGCCTTATACCTGTAGTTACCCTGGAAACGTGTTTAAAAGCGAGTACTCTGACATGGACATGGCCCTGAATCAGTACAACCAACCTGAATATTTCACAGAAGAAAAACCTACTTTTTCTCAAGTGCAGTCGCCATCGTACTCTCAGAAGAAAGGTAGGGGCAATTTATTTGAATAACAAAAAAAAAAAATTAATCTCTGCTTTTGTTTTTGTTTTGCTTTAAACTTACAGTTGCATCAGTTGGCTCAGATACATCTTTGAATGTGAAGGCTGCCTGTTCAAAATTGAAAGCAGCAGTAACATAGGTTGCTAGGTGATTGTAAGGTTTTCTGTGAGCGATAAGGATTTCCAAGCACTTTTTCTTAATCTGTAAAAGACATTTGCAAATATATTGCTTGTTTTCTGCTTTCTGGGGCTATTAAGTCATTTGCTATTCACCAGTGAGCTAGATAAGAAAGTTTCTCTTCTGAAATGCCGTCATTATATATTCTGCATCTTAAACCTCTGTTTCTGGTTACATACAAATAATGTGTGTTGAGTCCTTGTTATCAATAAATGTGAACTCTGTTTACTCAGGAACTCAGGCAAAATATTTTGAAAATAGAACTGTAAATATGTATGGGAAAATTACTATGTTTAATAGAGTTACTGTCTTTTAAGTGAAAACAATGTAGTTTCTGATTATGCAACGCAAAAAAAGGCTGAAAATTCAAGAATATATCTATGCAAGAAGGACTCTTCTGTATCCAAAAAAGTTAAATCTAATCGATCTGCTTGAGATAAAATCAGTGCAATATCTGCTCCCTCAAGGTTAAATCATTGCCTGTTTTTAGGATTTATTCTTTTGCTTTCAAGTAAGCAAAGCAGATTCAAAAAGAGCCCAAAATACCAACAAACACTTGGAAATGTTTTCAGTGTTATTTGTTCTGTACTCAGACAAGCAAGCTGATACAGAGTATACATTCTCTGTGTTTCTTTAAAATCACATTATTAAAGAATAAAAATACAGTCTGGTGTACCAACATAATGTCCTTTTTCTATTGAGACCAGATTTTCTGTGTGCAGTTACCCAAAACTCAGATGAATCTGATGTAACTAGATAGATAGAGAAAACAGCGTTTACTACTTTTGAAGTGGCTTTGTCGTATAAAGTAGACTTTTTAATCTTATTAACTACATGGAAACTGAAACATTTTCTTTTGTGCTGGCAGTGTTCATGAGCGCTTGGTGTAATAAATCTACATGTTCGGTAGACAATGTCTCAATTTTATACTTTGAACAGCATTGTATTCATAAAAAAGGAATATTTTTAAAATGTTGTTCTAGGAAGCTGTAAGAACATGGTCAAATTGTAGACTAAATGTAGTTGTGAATAATGCATGGTTTTGTATTGTGCAACATTTTAATGCTTTTTAAGGCTATTAATCTGCTATTGGGTTTTAACTAATGAATCTCTAACACTTTCTAGACTTTTCCCATGTCTTATTTTTAGTTAAAGGAAAATAGTACTCAGGATTATCTTAGAGAAAATAAAACTTGCTATTGCAAAAGTCAGTAAAGGAATAAGTTTTTCATAATGTTAAAGTTTATAAATAATAATTGATACACCTAGATCAGAGTTTTAATTAAGTTATTTTAGTACTCAGGCACCTGACATATGCTCTGTTCAGAGTTTTTGTATTTGTTTGGTTGGAAGAATGAAGAGGTTTTGTAAAAAATGCTTGACTGACCTTGTTTTCTACCTCAGTTTCACTAAGAAATGACAGTGAATTTTGTGGAAGCCGGCTCTCAAGCAGGCTTTTAATTGATCATTCATGGAGACTGAGCAACGTGCTCTGGGATTCTTTAGAGCCTTATTACTGTGATAATCAATAAAAAGTTGCCTCCCTTCTGGCAATCCTTTGCAAATTCTGAGTTTGTTAAGCAGAAGAGATCTAAACTGTGTGGGACATGTGCCTCTGCTCTTTCTTTTTTTTTTTTTTTTTTTTAATTTCCATCTTTTAACCAAGCTATCATGAAACTAACGAATCGTTTAATCCTGTCCTAAGAACAGAAGGCTCTGCACAGGGCATGTGTGTCTGTATTGATCCAGAATTGATTTGGGGGGTGATGAGGGAGTTTGTTGGAGACGCCTCGGTAATAGCCCATTAAAGCAAAATTAAGTCCCTAAGCAGGTGTTCATGAGCAGTCTTCATTGTTGCAGTTGGTATTTCTGTTAGTCCCCTGAAATTTGTAGTAATCTCAATAATATGCTGTTCAAATAAGATTGTACTTTACAATGGCACATGGAGTCTTTTCCTATCAAAACTTTGCTAGTTATTAAATGGTTAAAGTTTTATTTTCCTTCTGGGAAGAACAAAAATCAATATTTTATATGCTGAAAAAAAATTAATTTGTGAAGGGGAGTTTAATTACTTTTCTATCTTTAGGTCACTTTTAAAGAATTCATAAAATAACTTTAAAAAACAAGAACCAAAGATCTCAACAATGTGTCACCAAAGGAAAAAAAAAAAGTATTTAGAAAGTATAGCCAGTTGTTTTAAAATATGAGAGCACTTAAGCTGTTGCAGTTATTACAGTACATTATAAACCATTATTTCCTGACTATCGGTCACAAATTCTGACAAAAGACTTCAATTTTAAAGGAAAAAATTGTGTACCAGAAAATCCAGAGGCGGAGATACGGTTTTAGCTTTGGATCTGCTTGTTGCTCCATTGCCTTTCATGCTGTAGCAGCACAATATTCATGCCAGAGCTTACTGGTTTATTAAGGAAGCCCTTTTGGACCTGATCCTACCATAGGAGACAGGCAACCAGATACACTTTGTTTTCCACATGAGGCTGTGAAATCTGATGAGCAAAACAGGGCTCATCATTATGAGAACAAGATGCTATTCCCAGTTCTGTCCCAGAGAGGTTAAACTGGAATATTTTTCCCCTCTTACAGTTTAACCCACCATGGTGAGCTTGCAGCGCTGCACGCTGGACAGGTGATGTTCCAGGGAGGTTATGCCACCCTACCATTGCCCAGAGGCTGAGCAGAGAAGCAAAAGTGATCTCCTCATGCTGCCCATACAGTGAGGAGGAATACCCAGTGACAGGGTAGAATAGTGCAGTCAGGAAAGCACAACAGAAATATGTCCAGAGTCCAGAAACCTCAGTGTCCCCACGTTTGGTGTGTGCAAGTGATTTGGCCATTTGGACCACGTGGGAAATGGGTCTGCAAAGTCAAAGCTGGGATGAGAGTTGGCTTTCACTTCCCTTTATGCAGTTATTTCCAGGACAAATTTAATAAAAGATGCCCGCAGGTGTCTGTCAGGTTAGGCTTTAACTCCAGGCTCTGTGAGAGCAGACCAGAAGTAAACCAAGGGTTGGCAGGTGGGAATTCCTGAGTCAGGCTGTAGCAGTACTGGCTCCTCAGCCCTGCATCTCGCCTGGTTTTCCAGGTACAAGGTGAGGTTAATGCCATCTTCTTAAGGGCTCTTGGTATGGTGGGAGAATGGGGCTTTAGAAGTTAATATTTTTGTTACTGTAATTGTCATTATTCTTTCCCTTTGTATTCTCTCAGGCAATTTACGTGCAGCTGAGAATACAAACTGTAGGAGTGCTGGAGTATGTGACTGAATTAGTCCAAACTGAGTTCTCAGCGGTGTGAAAATGTTAGGGTACTTTCTGAATAGCTAAGAAAATGCAACATGGAGATTATGTGAAAATGTCTTCTCGTAAGGGCAGGCAGTATTTGTGCATATAATCAATGTAAAAAAACACTGAGCATTTGTCGTCTTGACCTTTGCAGCAGAGCAGCTCCCAGTATGTTAACAATTATTTTGGGCTTAAAAATGATTAATTTTTCTATTGACCACCCATGTAAGGAGATAGCACTGATCAGAAAAATTGCATCTTATCCAGCAAATCATTATGCATTTGGAACGACACATTTCTTTTTTAATAAAAATGTCAGTGGAAAAAGTGTTTTCAGCTCCTTTACTGCAGCCTTTCCACAGCCGAATGAAGGATGGGAAAGTGAACTAAGTCATACTTTGCTTTTGCATCAGTAGTAAAACTGATGTTCAGCGAGTCTTAGACTTCTAAATGAGTTACTTGCAATACTAACCTGTGATCTCTGAAAACATTTAAATAACTTGGGGGGAGGAATGAACCCTGCATGGTCTGCTTCTTACAGTAGTGCATTTCGTACCTGTAATTGGTAATGGATGCAAGTACAGTATTGATCACAGCAGTTTAAGTGATAACACAGTTTGGGCTAAAATATGTTCAGCATGTCTGTGCAAAATGCACTGATGTTGATAAGGTTTCTGACTCAGCCCAAAGAACAGAGTTCATACATAGTAAAGTCACTGAAGGAAAAGACACTATAAAAAAGTTCCATATGTTCTATCTTCGCAAAATCTCTTGCTGAATTTTAGCAATTCCATAAATCAAAGCATGTAGACAAAGGTCAAAATTGGGGACAAGCAAGGCAGCTAAAAAAATGTGACTCTCTTTAAGCAGCATTCTCAGTGCTGCTAAGCTCAATGGAGAAATAAGCAATTTTTCTCAGTGGGAGTAATTTAAAGAAAGCGGGAAACAAGGATCAGTGTATCAGCCCAGCCTTTCAGGTCAGTATTGGTAACAGTGCAAAACAGAATGCAGTATGCTTTTTCTCACTCAGCTGTATGCTTTCTCTGATAAACATTCTGTTTAAGCTTTTTCTACACAAGTGTATCCAGGATGATATCTGGATGGCTCTTGTAATTTTTTATGATTTATAAAGGGTTACAATGTGACTATGGAATTGGTAGAACAGCAGTATGAATTTTCTTTTCATTTCTAATACAGTTAGGGATTCTCAAGGTAGTAATTAATTTCATCTTTTCCATTTTCATACTGCAATGTCTAGTAATTGAATAAGACCTTACTGATAAGTCCTAAACTCCTCATTTCAGTGAGTGCTTTCTAGTCATGCAAACTATACCAGATGGGGGAAAAATAGATTTCAGGGAATATATTTAATACACGACTCTGCCAGTGTGCAGTGAAAATCAAAATACTGGATAGTGGTCTTAAAACACAAGTGTCCCTGTGCAATAGCAAAAAAATTACTTTTTCTGCTTGCAAGGTGTAAGCCTATGGTGGATCAGGCACAAGCTAATAAGGAGCATCTGGTATACAGACAAAATTTGTTTGTGTCAATGGCACTCATACCCCTGTTTGGTAGTCAAATATGTTTTGGGTCCTAGAATTTTTTTTAAGGTGTGGTTTAATCCCTAAGCCAATATTACATTGTACAGAGAGAGACCTGGACATGTAAAGACTGTGCTACCATACTTTAACAGAACTGAAATCAGTGCTTTACTTTTCCCAAAACATTTTTTTTAATGTGTGCCAGGTACAGAGGGAAAAAAAACAGTATCATTTTTCATGGGTTGTTTTCATTTAAACAGTTTTTCTTTGCCTTGTTGTGGGGGGCAAGAATAGCCACCAAGTGTCTCATTTGTGTCTCTCCAATCTGTTAAATAGTGCAGAGTCGCATATGCTGCTTTAAGGTATCATTCCTGCAAATGGTAATTTGAGAGTGTAGGCATACAGTATTAATGAAAGAGAGTACCTTAGATGACTGCATAGATTAGCAGATCTCGTTCTGTCCTTAAAACTGCTGGGGCAAACTCATTGCGCATTTTCCTATCGAAGGGAATTGTTTCTTGCCATACCTCTGCAAAGCTACAGTTACAATGTAAAAGACACTGTAAATCACCATCAAGATGGTTAGAATGGATTGTACAACATATTCTTCTAGGTAGGGGCAACTGGTCCTGCTGGGTACTTAACCTTGCCAAGACAGTAAGATTAGGTGGACTGGCAGGTGGGAGTCTGGGGAGCAAAGGAGTTACTTTAGGCTGCAGGGGAAACCCAAGACATGGAAGGTCAAGGTCATTCATTGGTGTTCTCCACTGAAAGCAAAGTTCCAAGGCGGGCATTGGGATGAACGATGTTAAGTCATACTTGATAGTTACCTTTGAGGATCATACAGGATGCACCGAACGATAGTCCGGGAGGTTGCTAGAATACAGCAGACAGAGGCTTGAAAGGCCAAGGAACAATGTTGGTTATTGTTGTACAGTCCGGTGAGGTTGGTGTTGCTTTTGAACGGTTCCTCTTCACTATGCATTTGGTAGATTTTGACTAGGATGAAATGTGAACACCAGAAATAGGAATCCACCTGATGTTCCCGTGAGATTTGTCATCAGACATTCATAAGCAAGTACCTGGGTTAATCTGTCCAGACAGCATCTGCTTTGTCCACATAGGAGGTTTTATTTTTGGATCAGAGTTATTAAACGGACAGGATGCCAAAGTACTGCTGATGTGAGAGAGAGGTCCCTATTAAGTCTGCCCCTCCTCTTTTTTCCCCCCAAGCGCTGCAAGGAGTAAGAGAAGTCTGTTGCTCAGCTTCTTCCTCAGACTATCCAACAGACAACTCTGTTGCCATTCATGGCTTCCCCAAGAATCTCCATCGCGCTATTCATAGCTTCCATGCTGGTACCAAGTTTAGAAAGGCTTTTGAATTTCCATCTGCTGATACTGTGTCTAATTCTTAAGTAGCAGCAAAAATGCACTGAGGCTGCTTATCTGCACGTCTTACAAATGAAATTGCATTGAATTTATACAGAGGTCAGACTAGATATTTCCATCTACTAGAAATTATTTACAGTGGACAGTATGGTTTGTAAGAACTGAATGTAAAGTCCCTTATTCCTCTTGGCGCATCTGTTTGTCTGAATTACATCTTTTTAAAATCCTGCTTAAGGTCCAATTTTCCTACTTTCTAGCAGTTTCAGCTGTTGGAAAGAGGGATAAAAATATACAAAAGCATGGATATCACTCTCAGATTTGTAATAAAAAGAAAAAATATGTTTGTTGCACACTTTTATTACCAATGATTTCTTGGGATAAGATTTTTCTATCCGTGTTTCCTGTTGAATCAGTAGAAGAGTTCAAAGAGTGTGCTTACCTTGTGACGTGGGCACCATGCTGCAAAAGCGATGAACATAATGTTTAACGTTTAAGTAGCTTAAATAGCTGGCACTTAACACTTCCGATGCAGCAGAATTGGGAATGTGGTTGCATGTAAGGATGCAGTTTCTAATTTCTGACTAGAGTGCCTGCAGGAGATTTGTCTTTTCTGCCAGACTGGAAACTGTTTCCTGGGTTGGATAAAGTAATGAAACTCCAAGGAGATGGACAGCAGTGGTCTCGTTCTCAAGCTACTGTATATATTTAAGGAAGCCGTTTAGACAAGTGGTCTCCTGCTCCTCCAGTAGAACAAAGCTGCCATTACATGAGCAGTGCTAACCAGATTATATACTTAATGAAACATCAAGGCATTTAATTCAGAAGTAATTCTTGAGGAAGCAAACCAGGGACACTGAATTTTTGAGGATATAGTCTATGCTATACTAAATCTGTGTGTCATGAATAGCAGTAACCAGCAATAACAAGAAGCCATTAATCTTTACGAGAAATTTAGTGGAAGATTATGTGTCCGTTTGCTGCCTCCTGTACTGGCTCCATGTTGTGTATGTGTTGCATGTGCAGAGGCAGGTGTGAGCAAAAGGGGGGCAGGATGGAGATAATAGCCTCTGCTAATCCCCCCAGGCATAATGTCCATTAGGAGTCAGTGATGTAAATTAGAGTCGAAACCCTGCTGTCTCTCTTCCCTCAAGGTCACAGAATCAGCTCCATGTGTCCACCAGTCTTTATCCAAGCACAACTTGTTCATCATGGAGGAATGTAACTTGAATCTAAATCTGATCTTTTGCCATATTCTAGACTGGTATGATACATCAGGAAGATCTCAGCTCATTCCCCCACTCCCCTTTCAGATGCCAGTAAGGGTATTGGCAAACCTGAGGCACAGGTACTCAGGCATGGTTTCAGAGTGCTCCTGCTTACCAGCTTTATAGAAGAGGGATATATGTTCCTCTGTAATTTGAGGTTCTCATAATTATGATCAAATGAGACATATGAAGTAGACTGTACAAATACTTCCTGCCTTCTTGCTTCTTTACTTTCTCCTAATCCACTCATGAGCCCCTAGAAAGTTCAAGTATTTTAAGCTTAGTTAATTTCAAGTGTTTTCTCTATGGTTTGGGCTTTTCTTTCTGGAGAGCCTCTGGCAAGCGTAGCCTTAGGAAGGCAGTTTCATTGAAGCTGTCTGTTACTGAAGTGGCCCTCTGGTACGTTAGTCACAGGAAGATGATGGCCACCACTCTTGCAGCATCCTCCAACAGCCTTCTGCTGCCCTGAGTCTGGTTGCTCTCCACGTGACTGTGGTGTGCCAAGTCCCCAAAGTGTACCAAGCCATACTGGTATGAGGGCTGCATAAGGACCGCAAGCTTGGAGTCTAGTCTTAACGTGTCGTGCTACAGATGGGTTCAGCAAGCCAGTGGCAAGGGGTAATGTTATAGGTAGCCACATTGAAAGGACTGTCCCTCTCTGCACTCATAAACTGCACTCAACCAGTTGGTGGATGATGCAAAACTGGGAGGAGTGGCTGGTACGCCGGGGTGTGTGTGCTGCCATTCAGAGTGACCTAGGCAGGCTGGAGAAATGGGATGGGAGGCATGCCAAATCCTGCTCAGGGGCAGGAGTAATAAATGCAGCAGTACAGGTTGGGTCCCAACCAGGTGGAAAGCACTTCTCATTGAAGTACTTGGGGGTTCCTGGTGGTCAGCAAGTTGAACATGAGCCAGCAGTGTGTCCTTGAGGCAAGGAAGATCAATGGCATCCTGGGCTGCATTAGGAAGATCATCACCGGCAGGTTGAGGGAGGGGATACTTCCCCTCCACTCAGCTCTGGTGAAACAGCTGTAGTGTTGGGTCCAGTTCTGGGCTCCCCAGAGAGACGTGGACATACTGGAGAGAGCCCAGAAAAGGGCCACAAAGATGATGAGGGGACTGTAGCATCTGTTCTATGAGGAGAGACCTGGAGAGCTGGGAATGCTCAGCCTGGAGCAGAGAAGGCTGAAGTATGTGTGTGGAGTCTTATCAATGTGTATAAATACCTGATCCCCCATCAAGTAGAAGACGGAGCCAGACTCTTCTGAGTGGTGCCCAGTGACAGGACAGGAGGCAATGAACACAAATAGAAATACAGGGAATTCTTCCTGAAGACAGTAAAATAATCTTCACTATGAGGGTGACCAAGCACTTGCACAGGTTGCCCAGGAGGGTTGTGGAGTCTCCATCCTTTGAGATTCTCAAAAAACGTCTGGACATGGTCCTGGCCAGTTGGCTTTATGTGACTCTGCTCGAGCAGGGGTGTTGGACCAGACGACCTCCAGAGATGCTTTACAACCTCAGCCATTCTGGGATTCGGTGAAATATTTGCTACACTTCGGTAATCTTACGTGGTTACGCAAATAGCTGCACTTTCCTCTCTCCCCTCAAAGTGAATCTGAGATCTCTGTGTTACGTATTTACAGAGAGATTTTTCAGAAGGAAGAGTTATGTACCATAACCTCATTAATTATGAGTCACAGGAACACTCATTTTGAAAGTTTGTATTTTTTCCTCTGTTTAAAAGTTCTCTTTAGTTTAGAATTGCCTTTTGGTTACCATCAGAATGGTTTTGGTTTTTTGCTCAAATGGAAAATATGTTTATGTTATCAAAACAACTATCATTGTGGGAAAAGAACTAAGCATTTCTGATGTTTTTCATAGCAGTAATATTTCATTTAACTTGTTGGGTGTCTGGTAGACCACTTCAGAAGAGAAAAATGTCATTCTAACGCACGCACGTACTCACACTCACATATTTGAATGCCCGTGTATTTTACCCTAAATTCAGGCTATATTAAATATTGCTGCAGAGCACACCCAGGTCAGGTATGATCAATGCACCTTGGGATGTCTGTTGCTGGTACATCTCTAACCACACCTGTGGAGCAGTTTTGAAACAAAGGATCTCTCAGTAAATATTTCTTACTACCAAGTCTCGTGAGTCACCCTGCAACCTGGGACCTCATCTTCGGTGTCCAAGTATACCAGGGGTTTTGTGAAACAGAAAAGAGATATATATTGTATGTCTTGTTTCATTTTTTCACGTCAAAGCTTTTGAGGTAAAAATAAATAGATTTATTTTTCTGATATAGTATATCACTCAAGAGAGAGAAGTCATGTTCCAACTTCTCCCTCTTGGCCAATAGATGCTGAAGTAGTCTGAAAAGTAGAAGTTACCGTAGACTATGGTTAAATAAGTCTGTAACAGTGTGATCTTTTTATTTAGGAAATTCAGTGAGTTCAGAAACATGGGGCTGGTAGACAAGATCTATAGTGGATTTAAATATAATATTTTTATACCAAATGTATCATTTCATATTGAATTTACATGCCACATGCTCTTTTTCTTTACAGGGTATATACCCAGTTACTTAGACAAGGATGAGCTATGTGTAGTATGTGGGGACAAAGCTACTGGATATCATTATCGCTGCATCACTTGCGAAGGTTGCAAGGTAAATGGCACGGTGGGAAAGTGGGAATCAGAAATAGCTGTCCAGCTCCTCCATTATACAGATTTCCTGAACTGTGCTGTCAAATAAAACAAAGACAGATTAGAAGCGTATAAGAACATCCAGTACTGATGATAAGCTGTAACTGGCTATGCTGCTGCTTTTCATATGCATAAGGAATATAGTTGATTTTTGCAGTGTTTGCTTCTGAAAAACGAATGAGAAATTTAGATTTTTGTTGTTGCTGTTTAACTGTTAGCTTTCACTATTTCCATTTTTTAATGTTCCTTTGGTCATGTTTCTGAGATTCTGCCTATGGCCGTTAAGAGTCTGTAGTGATTAACCATGTTCCAGTGCCTCTCATCGTTACTGTGAAGAAGTAGAAATCAAAATCCCTTCCACATGCTCATACAACAGTAACATCCATCACTTTGGGAAGCACTGACACCCAGTTAAAACAGTTTCAAGAAGATTTTGACTTCTTTAACTTAAGCATATTGAAATGTGCTTTCAGCCCTAAATTGCATCTACAAAGCTACATGCAAAATTAAAAAAGAGATTGCTTTGGGCAAGTAAATAAAAAAAATTGAGTAACACAATCAGGCACATCTTACATGATTTCACTGCCATAAATTTGCCTGAATAGCTTGAGATCCTGTAAGAAAGCTATTCTTTCCTGCAGAAAATAAAAAATAATTGTTTTTCTAAACAAATGGGACCACACATGTCATGGACTAGTTTCATGGGACTAAGCCACAGAAGTCGTATTCTGTTCATCCACAAAGTCTGGAATATTTGGATTCGAGATTTTGGGTTTGGATTGGCTTTAGAGCCCGACATCACAGAAGGTCTTTTGTTGAAGTAGTTCCTTCAGTTGTACAGCATTGCCCTGAGTTACATTTATGAAATGCACAAAGGCCTGAATATCCTATGTATAGCAGATTATTCATGGTAATATTCATAACAGATTTATACAAATACATACATAATGTGTATTAAAAATTATTTGTATCTGAAAAAAACTGTGGAACTAAACAAGTGATTCCCGTACGCATCCCATATACCAGATGATATCAATACATAAAATGTAAGAGTATGACTTAATTCAGATATAATGAGAAGTAAGCAACACAGTGGCATTATGAAATACCTTTTGCTCCAAGCTCTCTCACTAGCTTTCCTACTAAGATTTTTGTTACTCCAACTGAAGTATTTCTTTTTATGCCTACCAGCTATTTTGGAGATAGAGCATAGAAAATCTACTTTTATCTTCAGACACAGTTCTTCTATCTCATTTTATCTTCAGATACAGTTCTTTGGTAAAATTTAAAATAATGCTTATGTGCACAAGGAACTAAGCTAAAAATTTGCAAAAGGTAATTAATTTCTTCTGCTTACAGTTGGCTTACAAAGAGACCATTTTGTTTTGATTTGATTTGTTGTTCTTCTTGCAAATGTATTCATTCTACAAGATGGGGGTTTTTGTGTGGACAGTTTCAAGCCATACTTTGGAGGATCTGGGTGCACACTTGAAGTTGTATGATTTATCAGCAAAGTTATATGTAGTCAGTTCTCAATGAATTTGACATTTACTAGTTGCTTCCCTTCAAAAGAACTTTAATTTTGTAACAGCATTAATCAGGAGTGACAGCCAAAAATTTGCTTTGGCAAGTGCTTTCATGAACAAAGCATCCTCACACATGATTTCTGAGGAGTAAATTGTAAAGACTTTAAACATAAACCAGCAGTGAGTTCTGGCATCACAAAATATTTCTCCAGACTGTACCCTTTGCATCTATTGCCCTATAGGTGCATAGTAAAGGAATTTAGGAAAAGAGTAGTTGTCTTGCAATAAAATACGCTTTCTTTTATTGGAGAAAATAACACTTCTGTGATAAAGTGTTTAGACAAATACAGAGAGCAGCTTCCTTATCACATTGTATCTAGAGATGATCAAAGAGCTTTTTGTAAAAGGTTTCTGAGAAGTGCAAAGGAATAGGAAGGTGAAATGCGCTTGTCCCAACACAAGTGATGGAGAGCTTTGCCATTGTAAAGCTAGAGCGATGTTAAGTGACATGCAAGGTTTGGAAAACAGAAGTTCAGTACCACTTCCTCAGATTCATCAGAGATTTTTCCATATTTTCTGGAACTAGAGATACCCTGTGGCCCTGGTTGTCCAGAGCCAGCTTTGACCTTCAAGGAGGAGACGGGCAGGTCCTGTCTTGAGGAATTCATCACAGATTTGAGACTGGATCCAAATCCAGTTGTTGGATGGATGAGAGTTTGAGACCTGATCCAAACATAATGACATCTTGCCTGTGATTTCTTGAATTTGGGCTCAACCCAGTAGGTTCCAGTCTTGCAAAGGCTCACACACAGGCTTTATGCAACTCAGTTTGATTTCAGGTCTTAACCGTTACTAAGGAAGAAAGACTTATAGTCTTAGCTCGAGCTGGATCTTGTAAGATAAAACTCCAATGAGGACAAGGCTCTTTATTGTCTTCACTGGAGGTAGGAGCTCAAGCTGAAGTACAGACTTATCTGTACATCTTAGTTCAACAGTCTGTGTTAAAAGAAATTACACACTGCTGTAAGATTTCACCAGGTGTTATTTAACATGATTAAAAAACAGACCTTTTGCCTAGTGAAGTGAAGAAACTATTCATTAGATAAAATTCCAGCTGGAGAGGCTGTTCATAAGGTAAAATCTCACTTTAATTTTGCCGTTGTTTTCACTGAAACCAAAACCATTCTCAGTGGCCTTAGTCAGACAGGACCAGGGTCCCAGTGTGTTCTCTGTGTCAAGGTGGTCCTAAGCTGCATTGCTGGGTGTAGATGGTCTCAAATGATGGTGAAACTTGAAATTAAAGTGAAGCCTAAATTTCTTGCTTTACAGCCTATCTTGTCTGTATCTTGCAGTCTTGGGAAGTTTGTCCAGCTCTTGAAGAAGTCAGTGAGAAAACTCATATTGAAATTAGTAGCAGAATTAGGTCTGTAATGTTCAGAGATAAGTTGTATCTGATTTCTTTACCTAAGGCCAGAGTCTATGAGGTGTATAAATCAGTGAATTCAGTGGAGCTACATTAGCTCATGAGCTTGGGATCTGTTTCAATTGACAATAGAGATCAGTATTATGATGGATGGATGGATAGATGGATAGAATGAATGGATTTATATGGAGACAGTGTTATCGGTGATGTTTTTTTTTAATACAGAGGTAAATCTGTGGTAAATACAAATCAAATCCTTTTCTCAGAAATATAGATAATTTAAAAATTATGAATCCATTATTTAGAACCAAACTCAAAGATTGTGTAAATTGTGTTTGCAAAATTCTTAGTCTTGCCCAGATTTGGCTGGTTGGTTGGTTATTTGGCTTTGATGGGCAGAAAGGAGTAGAACTGTTCTTAATCCTTTCGTAGCACACACGCACAACAATTCTTACTATTTGCGGAAGTCAAACAAAACAAAAACGTAACAGACAGAAACATAAGACTTCAAGACATGTAGACAGTTTTCTTCCCTCAAGACAGAATTACTTATGCCTTTACTTACCTAAGATGTCTGGTTTTAATTTGTAGGGAGGAAATGTTTCATGAAACTCAGAAGAGAAATGTCATACACTATGAAACTGGTTCCTTCGTTTCCTCTTTGAGAGTTTCATGGAATGACGTTTGTTATCTTGCAGACATAGTTACATTTCTACCAAACCAAAGTGGCTCCCAATCTGAAAAAATTGCACAATGCTAATGCTTTCCAATGTATTTATTTATTGCACTTAGGGTTTTTTTAGAAGAACCATTCAGAAAAACCTCCATCCAACCTATTCCTGTAAATATGAAGGAAAATGTGTGATAGACAAAGTAACAAGAAATCAGTGCCAGGAATGTCGCTTCAAAAAATGTATCTTTGTTGGCATGGCAACAGATTGTAAGTATATTTTCCTGGTTTTCTTTCTTTTTTCTTTTTTTTTTAAAACATGTGTGTTTGCTTACAGTGTGTTGATTAGTGAAGACTGTTAAAGTAGAGCAGAACTGCTAGCACTTTATTGTTTTTAATAACTTACACCAGAGAATTATGCTCACTGCATCAAACCACTTTCATAGGGCTGTAATTTTTTATCATTCACCAGATTGCACCTTCTCCTGGCCTTAGCAGGCTGAATAGCACTAGAAATGTTCAGTCTTCGGAGGAGAGGAGGGAGAAAGGCATCTAGATGGACACTTTGCTTGAGAAAACAAAATCTTGTTTAGAAAATTCTGGAGGATGTGAAATTGAATGTCGTTGTATGAGTCATCCTGCAGTTGTTTGTTTTATTTTTAGCCCTGAAGAAGTTATCTACTGCAAAGAATGCGACTCTCATTCTAAAGAACTAGAAAATATGGCTGTAAGATTAACTCTTAGGGGTCATCTTTTCCTGCCATTGCGCAGGGATTTACACCAATAACTTCAATTAATGAAAATGGGAGGAAGTCACATAAACCCCTCTGTGCATTAATGTTAATGATTGTTGCTGGTGTAATCCTCTGCAGAAGAACTGACAGGAAAACAGGCCCAATAAACAATGGAAGAATACTCTAATAGTATTTTTCATTGTTAATGTAATGGACAGCAGTGTCTTCTGTCTAGAGGGAAATGGAAGAAATGACACAACTTCATTTTAGCCAGGTAGACCTTCAGGAGTGGGGCTGGATAACCCTAGGTCACCGGTTTGCATCCAGCCCAGTCTGATGCAGCAGGCAGTGGTGAGCATCAGCCAGGCAGTGGCTCTACAGAGAAGTTCCTCTGAGCCTGGTGGTGACCAGAAGGTGCCATTGCCATAAATCTGCCGTGGCCTGTGTGGGCTGCGCTTGCATATGCACCGAAGGAGCTGTCACTGAGCGTGGCAGACGGGCCAGCTGTCCCCTGCCTCAAGAAGGGTTTCTCCCACCTTTGAGTTAAAAGGTGCGAACAGAAGCACGTAAGCAGGGGGTTTGTTGCTCCTGCCTGCCTGCCACCAGTTGTGGATCAGAATGGTCCTCCTCTGCTAAAGCAGGCCAGTCTGTTTAAATGGCATATTCATGTTTGCATGGAAAATGGCCTAAAACTTTCCATGGTGGTCAGAGATGCACGGCCCTAGGGCCTGGCATCACTGGAAGTAGCAGGGTTCTAGGGGGATGCTGTGGAACGGCACCATTTTAGGGCTTAAGGAAGGAGCCAAAGGCAGATTGTTTCCGATCATATCATGCAACAGGTAGTCGAGCCTCCTGTGAGTAAGTACTCCCACTTCCTTAATCAACATTACCTTCTGCTGGTTTACAAGAACACATTCTACACAATTCAGAGCACCAAGAGTGCTGATAATACTTTAAAGAAGACAAAAGCGCATCTTTCCCAACATGGATTACTCCAAGTCTATTGTAGGAGCACTTTGTCCAAGTCCTCACACAGCTTTTACATATTAGTTTTATTAGTGGAGTAAGCCGCTGAAGGCAGTGGCAGCATACAAAGTGTCACCAGAAGGGTAAGTCGTTCTTTGCAATCCAGGCTTCTGAGAGGTGAAGTTTGGAGGGAGAAGTAAGAGAACTGTGTCACCTGTGGGTCTTACCAAAGTACCTGTTTACTGATTAGCTAAGGTGTTTGTAATCAATTAGTACCTCAGGCACTCAAAAGACCAGGTTTCAGACAGCCTTAAGAGCTTCCTGCCATTTTTGTATGTTTTTTTCCCCTGCTAGTGGTGTTGGATGACAGCAAGCGGTTGGCAAAGAGGAAGCTGATAGAAGAAAATCGAGAGAAGAGACGTCGGGAAGAGCTGCAGAAAACCATTGGGCACAAACCAGAGCCAACAGATGAGGAATGGGAGCTCATCAAAATTGTTACTGAAGCACATGTGGCCACCAATGCACAAGGAAGCCACTGGAAGCAGAAGAGGAAATTTCTGGTAAGGGCTGTAGCCTTTTACGCTGCTCTCGGAGCCAGGTTCCTTTCTTTCTTCTGAACATTGCCACCCCAAAGTGGATATGTCTGCCAGTGTATGAAAATGGATGATTTTTATAGTTACTACGTGCTTATTCTTGCCTGAAGCTCAGTGTTTGATCAGACCATGTATTTCAAGAGATAAACAGCATGTTGCTAAGTTAAGGCTTACCCAGCTGGATACTTTTAATGCGCTATGATAAGAAAAAGTAGCAAAAGTGTTTCACTTCTGATTAACAGCAGTAGCAGTCTCTAAGCATACCAAATCTTTTTATATATATTATGTCTAGGGATAGTTGTCTTTATTAGGGACTAGCATAAAACATACTGTAAGTGTTAAAACAATGTAAGTTTTAGGTGAAAGCTGATATTTTTAATTAGTAACTCATGGGGTTTGCTTCCTTGTTCCAAAGTGAACACATTAATTACAATGAATTTAGCAAAGAAAAATTACTTTCAGTGAAAGCAGGATGATACATAGACTTATAGCATTGCAATTGCAGACCACAAGACAGCGTAAGCTTTCAGTCTGTAACTAAGGATTGGAAAATAAATGGTGATTTGTGATGCTCAGCCTTAGAAGAGGATTTAGTTGATTTTTTTAAATTGATTTTTAAAGGAAAGAAGTGCAGAATGCAAAATGCTTCTACAGCACAACAGAGGGATTGTAGACTGCATTTCAGGAATACACAGGGGTCTTTAACAGTTTGTGTATACCTAACCAGATAGAGAATGCTCATTTTTTGCAGGCCTAGGCTCCTGCTGCTTAATTCACCGTGGGAATCCCAACCTACTGTTAAATTGCTAAGAGACATTATATATTCAAACCAGCTTTTATGTCCCTTTTATGACATTCTGATAATTTCAGTGGCACTGTCTACATTTCTGTATGAATGGCTGCATATTCGTAGTAGCATGCCGTCAGGAAAGCACAGCCAGTGATCACTGGGAAGAAGCAACAGAGCACTTTCCAGTGGTGCTGCACGGTGAGGTTTGCAGCAGTAGTTTTAGCAGATCAAGAAGCAGCTGCAATAGTGTGTTTTGTTGCTTAGACAGGATCGCTGTTCTTTGGGTATTGCCTGGTTTGGCTTAAAGCATGGGGAGCTTGAGGTCTGCGCTGGGAATGAGTACAGTAGGCCACATAAAATGTGATTGTTGAGGGTCTTCAGGCTCTGGAGACAGGCACAGTGGTGGGGGAACCTCCAGCAAAAACATAACCAAGGGCATGAGGTTATGTAATGAGTGGGCTACTGGGAAAATGGCGGGGTGGGACAGAGGCAGGGGTGGCAGCTGTAACGGGCAGTTCAGAAACCAGCTGTGGCTTCCACAACTGGTTCCTAGGCCAGATCAAACTGCCGTTGGCACAGCCCTTGCTGCAGGGCCTCCTGCTTATTTGCAGAGCTAACATGCTGAAGCCCAGTGGTTTCAAGGCAAGCATAGGAAGCTCACTGACACCTCGCAGTGAGCACAGAAGGGGTAGTCCAGGATGGCGTGCCAGCCCCAGGTGGAGGGCTTTGAAAGCCCTGCCACAAGCTGTTGAAGAGCCAGAGGAACTGATCGCACACCCCAGGAGCTGTGGGTTGGTCCTTAGGCAGCTGAAGCTGGTTCTTCAGCAGCGGGACCTCCTTTGAGGTCTGGACTTCTTTTCCTATTGAAAAGTTGAGTTAGGTAGCAAGGGCTCTCCAGTTGCATTCCCTTCTGGAGTGTCATAGCTTTAGGTAGTGATCCTGACTTCCCTTTCCCAAGAAAGTGCTGTGTTCTTTCTTTTTCCCCCTAACAATGTTATGTGTGGTTTTAAGCATTTGGTCTTCTTGCTTGGAAGTGATGAAGGTTGTTTATCATGAGCACACAGACAATGTGGTTTAGTTTCCCAAGTTTCAGGGAGGGAGGGAGCCTAGAACTGGGATTATTTGGGTTTTTTAGTAGGAACTGTCCGATAATTGAGCCCAGTCCTCTTCATTGTTACTTTACAATTGGTGCTTGCTTTATTCACACATTGCAGAGTTTTTTCTTGAAAGAAGTTAAGATTTGGATTCAGATAGGTGACAGCTGTGGAAGGATCCTTTACAATGGGTTGCTTAAACAAAAATGCTGAGCACAAGGTTTTATTATAGACAGCACCTCCCCTGTTTTAAGTGCACTTATATAAATGTATTGAATTCCATCAGTCGTAAAGGCCTTCTTCTCTGGGTTTGATCCAGTTTTTTACTCTAATGTAAATGAAATGGAACCTCTGCATGGTGGCTGGCAGGTCTATTACAACCTCAAAGCCACACTTCGTGAATGGAACAGCTTTGATATGCCTGTTTTTAAAATACATGGTAACATTGACAAGCTGTCATAAAAATCACATGAACAAACTGAAGTGCAGTTGGAGAAAAAAACCACTCATCACGGATTCTGCTTGAAACTATTTTGTTCTATATTCCTGTTGAAATCCTCAATATACCTCTTTTTTTTTTTCATTTTGGGGAAGCCTTGAGCTGAAGTCGTGATTTTCAACCAATATTTTACCCAGACAAGTTCAGATTTTAGTCACTTTATCCAGATTAGCTTTGTCTTAACCCATTCTTAGTCATCAGTTGTTCTAGCCTAGTTTTGGAAACAGGCCTTGGCAGTTGCCTGGAGCTCTGTGATACCAGGCAATCTGTTCTGGGGAGGATTTCAGAACTTCAAGTAGGTGAACGAGCCCAATTCTGCAAAGCTTTCAGCATTTTCTTGGTGAAAAGTCACCTCACCTCCCTTCACTTTCAGAAAAACCTGAGAGTTCTCAGCACCTGTAAGAAACAAGAACACGCCTATATTTTAAAACAAAAAATGTGTACACTACACACACAAAATACTCAGATACAAGCACAATGAAGAAACTGCATGCGCACAAAAATGCCCACACAAGATGGGTTGTGGCATGCCAGTCACCCATTTCTCTGTGCACTCGCCTCTTTTAGAAATGCCTTATACAAACAAATAAATTCATGTTTTGTGGTATAATGGGCATTATTTATAAAGTGAATAGTGTTATTTTTTTTAGCACGTCTTCTGTTGCCAAGCAGGACTTTAATTTAGAGTATAAAATGCTTGCTCTAAGATAGATTGCTCCTTTAAATATCTTTGTTTATATCCTTAGCCGGAAGATATTGGGCAGGCACCAATAGTTAATGCCCCAGAAGGTGGGAAAGTGGATTTAGAAGCCTTCAGCCAGTTTACAAAAATTATCACACCAGCGATTACCAGAGTGGTGGATTTTGCCAAAAAGTTGCCTATGTTTTGTGAGGTAAGAAGACTTCCTTGCACTCCTCATTTATATGCCTGTTGTTAACAACTATTCAAAATATTCCTGGCATGGAACTAAAAAATTCACTATGTTTAAACCCAGAAAAATTAAAGGGACCCAAAGCTAATAGGACTAAAATCTTCTTGATTTTTATGAGATTTCTTTTTTCCTGGGATTCCTGAAATAGTGATTTTGTTCATCGAGAGGTTGTCATGGTTCATTAGGGACTCGAATGTGTCTTTAGAGGTGGCCAAAGCAAATGAACAAAAAGAGACTGTCTGGAAGCATCTTTGATACATTTAATCAGATCTTCCAGAACACAGTTCCCCTCTGTGCTTTCTGGCTCCTGGGCAGGTACAGTATTGTGGAAATGGGTCTACACAGTAACAAAGTCTTCAAATTCAGGAAAGTATCCCTGTCCAGGAGTGGCACTTGCCTCATTGTGTTCCTTAAGCATGCTCTTCCTAAATGGGGGAGTTGGGTATAAAAGAGTCTGTAAAAATACTGGATTGTCATTCCAGGTAGATACTCAGATGTTAAATATCAGTAAATATTGACTCAGATAGACTTGGTTGCACATGAGGAATATAGAGGCCCTAGGCTCATCTCATTTACACCGAGGTATCGTTTTTACTGAAGGACCAGATGCAATGGCTGACAGGATTTTTTTCCTGACTTAAAAAAAAAAAATGTTATCAGAACTACAGCCTGAAATAGTATTTCAGGCTTAGCAATCTTAATATTTTAAGATATTAGTTTTAAGTCTTGTGAGTCACTTAGGATCCACAACCATGGGAGTTTTAACGTGGAAATATCCCAGATCCAGTCATGGAAGGATGCTTGCCTGCTCACCCACACTGCAGAGCAACACTTTACTCTGCTGTTGAAATGCCAAGTCAATAACATTCAAAATGGGAATGACCGTGGTCAATGAGTTCTTGGGACTCCCTAACTCAGGAACAGTGTTTCCTCCTAATAGCTAAACATAAGTCAGGAAGGACATTGAAGGCAGCTGTAGCATTTTACTCTTCTGTATGTGGCAGCTTTTCTTTAAGGTCGGTCAAGGAGAGAGCTTTTTATGTCCTCTGGCACCTACAGAACAAGAAAAGGTAAATATCAATAGTTGACATAGTGTAAATAGCTCTCCCTGGCTAACCTCAGCATTGGCTCCATCAGGCAAGAAAGTATGGAATAGTGGCCGAGCATGAAGATTTCAAAATACAAGGAATGTGTCCATAGATCAAGAGGCCCTTGCAGCATTCTGTGTCTGAGGGAATGTGTCTCCTCTGATTTGGCATTTGTTGGTGGGAAGTTGCAGTGACATACCAAGGTAGTCTTTTAATTTAGAAGGTTTTGCCAGTCACACACAGACTGCAGTGCCCATCTGACATCTCCTACCCCTCCTGGCTACTGTGGGCCCACTTGTGTCAGAACCGGGCAGGAAGCATGGATGGAGAAGTCAAGGCGTCATTAGGCACAACCTCTGCAGGTTATGCAGCTCAGCTAGGACAGGCTTTGTTTACAGCCGAGCCACCGTGTAAACCTGACACTCCTGACAGCAAGATCTGATGGCAGAGTGAGGGACAGCTCCTCATGAACACAAAGGAATAGGACAGCTGTCCTCAGAGTTGTCATGTAGCTCCTGCTGTAACATAAAGAAAATGACAAATGTTTGCTCCTTTTTGAAGGGGCACTGTCTTGTTAACTTTGTTTCAGTTACGGTTTTTAACCCGTATCTTTTTCTTAGAAGCAATGCTGTGTGAGCTGTGGATCTGTTTATGAGAAAAAGCCCCCCGTTCTCCCGTAGGACCTGCAGAACATTACCTCAGTGCTTAATTCCACAGAGGCATAGGCTGAGAGTGTAGTAAATCCCGGTGGAGGAGGGGCATGGCAAGGAACATCCATAGCCACTGACATATTCGTGGCTACTTTTCCTTCTTTTTCTCTTCTTTGGACACATGCGCAAGCCAGCAAAGCACTGTGCGTACCCAGCTTAGTTTGTGTGCATCCATTGGCCCGTGCCTCAAAGAAAGAATCTAATCCCAGGGTGATCGAAGTATAAAGAAAACTTCATTTACTTCTCAGAATTTCTGCTGTTGTTTCCTTCTTGTATTTCCTTCTGCATAGAAGATGAAGACTGAGAAGCATTTAATCAGTTTGATGTCAGTTTCTAAGTGTCACCGGCATCAGTGGTTTCATGCTGGGTGAAGCTATGCAAATACCTTTTTGGGTAGCTCAGCTCAGCTCACTTCCATGGTGATGCATTACATGTGTGCTGGCTGCCAGTCTGTCCTGCGGAGGTGAGCATCTCAAGTTTCTGCCTTTTGGCTTTTCCCCCAGCAGAGCGAGAAGGAAAGGACATGTGGCAGTTAATCAGGCACATTTGTTAACCCCACTCCTGGAAGGTGCCTCTGGTGGCAGCGCTCAACCGATGAGTATAGGCAGCACTGAACTCTGCATAACTGGGAGCAGAACTGATGTACAAGACCCCTGTCTTTGGTAACTGCTGCTGCTGGCAGATAAGACCTGAGGCTTGGCATTGGTGAAACAGATGTCCCATGTACCCTTCAGAATTGGGAAGGAGGATGAAGGATGGGCATAGGCAGATCACCACTACCATGAAGAAATTTTAAGAAGGTTCAAGTAGGAAGAAGAACTCTCATTGGTTTAATGGCTCACTAATAAAACAGCTGAAGTGTCACAGTGTCTTCCCTACTGTTACCTGTCTGATTCTTTTCCACCATTCTTCCCTCTTCTTAGTGTTTTTTTCCTTCATGTCTCTTTTCTTATCCCTTCTCCCTTCCTTTTTCTTTTGTGTCCCTCTCCCTTTCCTTTTCCCTCTCCTTTTCCTTCTTCTTTCTCTGGTCTGTCCCCACTTCAGTCTCAGCAGCCAAAGAGTGGTGTTGTCACTGGGTAGCAAGACTGCCACTGTGGCTGTGCAACCTTCTCCATGCTACTGCTGAGTGTGATCCACAGAGAAAGTGATTTGCCCTGAACTGGATGAGTCACTTTTCTTGTGTATCAAACGCTTCACACCTGAAGTTGGCATTGCTAGAAAAATAGCTGCATGATTCAACTCCTTTTTCTGACTGTGGCTGGCTTTGTGCTTAAAACTTTTCTCTAACAGGGAACTGCTTTCCACTTGCATTAGCTAACTGTCTGGCATCCACTCTGCATTATTTTAAACCAAATCAATGTACTTGCTTTGCGAGTACACAGTTGTCACATAAACCTTTAGTTAGTGGGTTTTTTTTTTTCATTTTGAATTGCAAATCGGGTAAATATAAGAACTCTACATGAATCAGAAATGGATAGATTTATGCCTCTTTTAAAGCCAAGTAGAAATGAGTTGCTTTTTCATATATGTGACCTTTGCTGTTCATTTAGTGACAGTCTTAAAATAGTCTTGGTGGGTTTTGCTATAACTGAATTACCTGTGAAAACATAAAGACTTGCTTTATGGAATGCATTCTCCTAACATAGAAGCATCCTAGTTATACTTTCTAAATACAGAACCTCCACCAATTCAGGCAGCTTAGCTTTTTTAATATCACGGAAAAGACATGTCTAGCCTCACACCCTGAAGACCATGGCTTATGCACCAGCATAAAAGCTAGAGCTATATCATAGATTTTCTGTCTGTCCAGCAGTAACATAGGGAGTCTAGGGAGATCAGCCTTACTAAGTTCTGCGTTGTTTAAATGGACAGTGAGCGTTAAGAGTACAGTAAGTTTCGGCCCTTTTATTTAAAAAGCAGTCCACACTTAACAGGCCCTCCCAAACGTCTGTTTTTTCCTCTGGTCAGGTAAGAAATAAGCCTGGCTGGTAGTGAGTTTAACCAGGATGGATGAGGTCTGTACCAGCCCCAATTGTAGTTTACTGTATTATGCTAAGTTGTAAACTGAGGGAGCTCAAGAGTAGAAAAGAGAAGGGTAAACAGCTGAGAACCGTGACCACGTTAGCCGTCTCGCATCCACTCATGATGGGAGACAAAACCAACGGCGTATGCTGCCACCAACCTGGCACCTGGTAGGTCTGCTTCACCCTTCACACTTTCTGAAATGTTCTGCAAACGGAAAGCTACATTCTTAAGATTTATTGGACTTAATTTTATAATGCTCCCACAATCTGAGCTGTCCCACAGAGAGCAGCACTTCTGCAAGTGCATCTGAGTCAGCCTGGCTTGCTTTGAGTATCTTGCCCAGGACCGTTTGCCTAGAGCTGTCATCACTAGATTTCCTAAGGGGGTGTGGGGATGTTAATCTGCTGGCAGTGTCTGAAGGCAGGAATGCAAGTTTTGGAGGTTTGTGCGGTGCAGTCAATCGGCAGCATGTTTGAGGGTAGCTGTACTATGTGAGGTAGTGTCCTGGGGTGTGAACTGTGACTTCATGCTCATGGATTTATTTTAGTTGTAAAACCAACTCAGTTTGAAAAACATATCTTTTTCTTTACTGTTTATAATTTCTGCAGCTGCCATGTGAAGACCAGATCATCCTTCTGAAAGGCTGCTGTATGGAGATAATGTCCCTCCGAGCAGCAGTTCGCTATGACCCTGAGAGTGAGACTCTAACACTAAATGGGGAGATGGCGGTGACAAGGGGCCAGCTAAAAAATGGGGGTCTTGGCGTAGTGTCTGATGCCATTTTTGACCTGGGCATGTCTCTTTCTTCATTTAACCTGGATGACACCGAGGTTGCCCTTCTTCAGGCTGTTCTGCTCATGTCATCAGGTGAGAACAGAAGTATGTTGAGACCCCAACCATTTGGAAACTCTTTAGTCTTTGTCACAAGCCTCTTTTAAAAAGAAATAGGATATGTTAGATCTTGTAGTGCTGACTAGAGTAATGTGGGAGCAATTTTCTCTGAAAATCCTGATGCAGCTTAGAATTAGTTTGGTAAGCATTAGGAAAGAAATTCAGGGTATTCAGAGACACGGGCATAAACGTGGCTTTGGTAACATACCTTGGTCAGTTTAGTGCTTAGGGAGGAGGCAGGGATGATCATGAGAAAGAAATTAGAACTGGTTCTGAGCCGATTTGCCTTGCATGAAATCTGGCAATTTAGCAACAGCTGTCCTTACAGTAAGTTCCCTCTTCCCCTCGGTACTGTGGTGCACTGGGCAGTTCATACACATTTCCATCAGTCTCATAGGCTTACCTTGACCTGCCATCTGGTTTTCCTACTTAACAGCACCGCTGCTGGCTGATGGGCATTTGAGAGCTGTGCTGTTTCCCCACACTGGGACCATTTGCAACTCGTCTCTTGGTGGCATGATACAGAAGCAGCACAGACCGTTTCGTGTGATTTCCAAAGAGTTTCTAACCTTCTCAAATCAAGTGTGTTTTAAAATATGCTCCCACTGACTGTGCCAGCCCAAAGAGGAAATTCCATTCTTGGGCAGTGGCAGATTTAGCAAGATTTTGTTTTAAGACCACTTTGAAGACTGGGCACTGAGTAACAGTACACAGACAGTGATTTACAAGCATTAACTGCATCTGAGACAGAAAGGTTTCCACATTAATCGCAACACGGCACTTGACCTTCCTAATCAGAACATTTTTATTTCGGTTTTTGTTCCCTACAAAATGATACGTGAGTAGGGGTTTCAGAAGGCAATTCAGAGGACCTGCTTTCCCAGAAGTGTCTCCTGAAGGGTGACTTACAAAAGGAGCTTTTCCAGTGCCCATCTGGGTGCCGGTTGAGACACTTGGCCAAACTTTTGGCGTATGCTGTTCCTTGGTGCCCTGTAACAGTTTCCTTTGCAGCTCACCTATGGATCAACGCTTGATCAAAGCATTGGTCAGACCACAGAGAAACAGATAGGAAAGAACTGTAATTTAGATACTTGACAAGGATTTTTTTTTAGTTCTTCATTAGTTGTTTTACAGAAGGTTGTAGGTAGAAACTTTAGCTGAGATCAGGGACCTGTTGCTCTAATCACTGTAAGGAAACACTTTCCAAACAGTTATATTCTAAATGGGCAAAGCAGACAAAAGATGAAGAAAGGATTATCTCCTTGTTTTAACAGGGATAGTACTGATAAGTGAGGTGTCCAGGGTCAAAGAAGTTGTTTGTGGCAGATGTCCTTGGTCTCCCTCCTTTTTTTCCTAACAACAGTATCATCCTGTCTTTCCTGATTTATGGTCAGGAATTTGTTAATTAAGTAATAACTATAATTCTGCTTCTTTGTATCTACAGATCGCCCAGGCCTTGTTTGTGTTGAGAGGATAGAAAAGTGTCAAGAGGGTTTCCTCCTGGCATTCGAACACTACATTAATTACAGAAAACACCATGTTGCACACTTTTGGCCAAAACTGCTGATGAAAGTGACAGACCTGCGAATGATCGGCGCCTGCCATGCCAGCCGCTTCCTGCACATGAAGGTGGAGTGCCCCACAGAACTCTTCCCTCCGTTGTTCCTGGAAGTGTTTGAGGATTAGAGAGACCAGAGCGGTTCTCCGCACCCCCGTCGCACTACTGGCTGTCATTTCATCCCGTTGCCCGGCTCTTCTCACCTCTGTTTGTTCTTCTTTCGTGCTCTTCTGTTTCTTGAGGTGGGGTTGGGTTTTTGTTAGGGTTTTCTTTTGGGGTTGCTGGGGGGCAGTTGTGTGTACACATGGATGAAAACATCCCTTTAATGCGGGTACTTGTGACTATTGCAATTTGTTCTTCAGTCCTTTGATGTGAATGCTTTGACAGCTTAACAGTGAAAATAGAAACAGGCCAATCTCATTCACCAGCACTTGCATGGTCACCAGCTCACACACATCATTGCTTGGAAAATACGGGAGAGAAATTGAAGTGGCAGAAAATAAATTGGCCTCCAAATTGAAACGGCTGTTGTTAATTTGACCCTGGCAATTTTGTTTAGTCTTTTACCTCAATTTGCAGGGCACAAGTGACCGATTCATGAGATGAAATTTCTAGTCTTCATGGTTGTTTCTATTGTAACAATCACCATTATGATCTAGGATCTTCATCATCACCATGATCCCATCATTATCTGAGGATTGTTCAGGCAGATGCAGTTGAACAGTTTAACTGTGCCCCATAAATCAAGTACTTAAAATAATGCAGAGTGTTAGAAGGGATTGACTCTTTTCTTTTTTTTCCATGTGTATAAGAAATTAAGATACTTCAGTTTTTACTACATTTGAACTCCACGTAACTTCACTGGAAGGTAAGGAGGGGAATTTGATCCTCTGAGGTGCTTTTCCTCGGAGTGGAGAGGTCTGCTTTTTCTGAGGTGTGTGGAGAATTTGTCACTCTGAGGGAGAAGGCTCCTGTCAGGATAGCAGGCTTTCCTCCCAAGTTATTCAGGGATATGAATGCTTACAGAATGATGAAAAGGAGAACGAAACATACAGGGTGACCTTCAGATGGGACGGAAACCAACCGTGTTATTTATGACACTCGAGACTGTACAGCTTTATCCCAGTAATACAAACAGTGTTGCTTGGCAGTAATCTTTTGGGGGTTATATATATATATATAAAGTTTATATGCACGTATATATATAATTTTATATATATATAATTACAACTCTTCAGCAGATGTCTTAAACATATTTCCATATTTTTCTCGTCTCACTCTCCTCTCACCCTCTCCTGTGCGTGTGTGCATTTATATGTGTTGATCAGCTAGGTTCTCCCTCCTTGGTGTCTGTATGTGTTTTGTTTGGCTAGATTCTCTCTTGATTCCTTTAATTTATTTCAACTAACTGCACTAGCAGGAACCGAACTGAGCAATGACAGGATGTCCTGCTGCCGAAATCTGCAAGCCAGTACTCACAGTCCTGGAATGTTTGGAGGCCGGTGATGAGGGCATTATAGGTAGAGGTTCCTCTCTGTCATCCATCTCCATTCAGGGGTGTTGTCCCTGGATTTTATAAACTTGGTATTAAACCATTCCCTTAATTTGTATGATACATCAAAGGCATCCTTCTGTTCTTCCTGGGAACCAGAGACTTAGTTCACATATTTGCACTTCTTCATACCCCACGTTCTTTCGTGTTGTGCATTCATTTGTACTGGTTTCTTTCTCTGCTATTTATTGATATATTTGCCTGGCAAGTCAGTGGGCATTGTTATGGTGGATGTGTTGACTTTCAAAGCTCATGGCCTATATCTAGTCCCGTACAGTAGGTGTTTACCCCCTCATGAAAACACGATACTCAGGAAAATGTATCTTGTAGGTGGAACACAGTATGTGTGTGTCAGGGGTTAAATTCTTTCCAGCCCTCTTCCCCTACATCATTAAAGCATGTGGAGTGCTATTGGCTATGTTTTCAGGGAATCTTGTTCTTATTCTTTGATACCATATGCACCTCTGATGAGTTGTGAGCAGCGATGTTATCACTTAAGGGTTTGTACCCGTAGTTTTGTGAGAACGCAAAACACAACGGGTTGTTTAGGGGTTTTTTGCAGGTAGCAAGGAAGGCAGACTATTGGAAATTCGTTCTTATATGTTTGCTGAAGTTGAAGAACCTCTGTTTTGGGCTGTGTTTCTTCCATCTTGAAGCATATGTGTTAACAACATCAGTCTATCCAGATTCCTTGTGGAGCACTGTGTCTTAGGGATGAGTTAGAAATTTTCTAGCTTTTGGGGCTAGATAATGTGATGAACTCACATGCACTCATGCAGAATCTCAGATGAGCAGCATCCATAGTCAGTAAAGAGTGCTAGATACCTGATTTGGGGGTGGCTTGGTAGAGAGCTGGTAGCATATAGGGAAAGCAAAAAACCAGCTGATCTGTTACGTGCATCTATACCCACAGTGGCTTGCAAAGAAAAAGAGCATGTCTTTTGGAGTTCTGTTCTGCCACGGATCTGAGCCAGCAGTTCCCCCTGAAGCCCGTGCAAGTATCTCACCTGTTTGCTAAATCTAAGCTTGAATTAGCATACAAGCTTTTCGCTATGATGCAGATGACCCAGGAGAAAAAATGCCACATTTCTCCTAGTAGTATTCACAATGATCTCACTACAAGGTCCGTAATAATTCATGTATTTTTCAGGGCTTCAGTTCCTGGAGTTGTGCTGCTGCTTGAGAGGTTCCGTCTGTCATTAAGGTCAACAATTCTTATTCTTTGGGCTATGAGGAAAATCAGTAGCCTAAGTGTTCATTATTTAGATGGGAAGTCACTGTGCAACAGTGACTTAGCTCGTAATTATTGGGACACTCGTAGCTGGCTTTTGAACACTTGGGATTGTCAAGACTGCATAAATCAAAAAGTAAATAAAGATCAGAAGTTAGAAAAAGATGTGAGAGTTACTGGATTAACTTGGGGAAGCAGCAAGAGATAAAGAACTTGAAACAACCTGGACAGAACTGCAGTTTGAATCAGTGCTGAGAATTAATGCTTTGTACACTGGCTGCTTTAAAAATCTTTGCTCATACAGGATCTTGTTCCCCAAGGTCTACCATGGCAACTTACAACATTCTGTAACAGCTTGCATAATAAATAGATGTAAGCCGCATTTAGGCATCTGAGCTAATGGCCTGGCTTACCAAGATGCTGATGCAGTTTGGAGTTGGGCTTAATCAGGGTTCAGAAAATCAGGCCTCCTTCCTTAGGTGATTGCAGGTGCACTGAAGTGCCTAAAATCAGGCAACCAACTTTTGACAGGTTTGGCAGTACTCTAAGCAGAAAGGACACACTTTCCGAGCTTTTTAGATTAAGTTGGAGTCTGGCACTGATCAACAGGGCAGGATTAGTGGTATTCCTCAATTGAAAACTAAGGCCAAGCTCCAGATGTACTGGCATCTAATGGCCTCTGATCTCCTATCAGTCTTACTTTGTGTGACTTCATTTACTCCCTCAGTACAACTCCTGCTTTATGTGATCATGAGAGCACAACTAGATCACATGAGGATGCTCTTGCAGACTCTTACCAATGGATACTGACCTTGGTTCTGCAAAGACATTCTTGCTTTTAACTATCAGTGATCTCAAGCCATTGTAGGATTGAGCTGCTGGGTTGACCATCTGAGCGGCAGACATCAGGACTGCAGCCAGCAGCCTTTGTAGTAGCTGGCCTTCTGTGTGAAATAGTAAACGTGCACTTCGGAGTCTCATTTCTGATGGTGCCACATAACTCTCACGTTTGCTCTGTGGTTTGTGTCGTTCTACGTGGAAGATTCTTCCTGTCAAACCTGATTGTCACCATTCGTGGTTTTGCCCTGAGTAACACGTGCATTTAGATACTCATTTCATGTGTAATCTCAGTTAAGTTATGATATTTATAATTACATATATAGTGTGTGATAATGATTTTTGTTTACATTCTGCCAAAATGTAGATGTTAGAGTTAGACCTCCAAGGTCCGAAATCATCCTTGAGCAGACTGCTTGCTTCTTCAGAGGTAGGCATCAGAAAGAGGAAAAAACTGTCCAGAAAGACCATTTATGTCCGAAATCTGCCAAGACAGGGCTGTTGATCACAAGCAGAGCATGTCATCGCTAGTGATGTATTTTTATGCTATGGAACTCTAACCTGTATGTGTCATATTGACTTCTTGCTGCATGAATCATAAATTATAAAAATCAATCTTACGGTTTTGAGATGTAGCCAGCATTCCTAAGGCTAAACCTTTTTCATTGACAGAATCAAAATCCACAACCAAGGAACGTATTCCTCTCACTGTGAGAGAATTGAAGGTGTTCAACATTTATCTTTCCACAAAGGAAGAGGTGACAGGACCTTTTAATGTGTCTTGTTATTGTGATCATCTGGAAATGATTGCCAGACGTTTCCTTTTGATACAGCAATGAAGTGATCCGTATTTAAATTTTATAGAGACGATTTTATTCTAGTGTGATAGAGATTTATTTTCCACTTAAAGACTCAAAACGGTGTGAGCACATTTTTTTTACTATGGTATATTTTTGCTTTAAAATTAAAAACAAAAAAAAAGGTTTGGCCTTATCACAAAGTTTTAGTATAGGTGTTAGCAAATGCAAACAGTATGCATTATTTGTGTGTATCCACATTGACTGATGTCGCCTTCAAAAAGCAATATTGTGCAGGTAATAAGTTGTTTGTGACTGTCCATTGCACAGTTTACCTTCTTTAAAAGCTAACCTTGTTTATGCACAAGACAATCAAATGTAAATCTGCATCGGCACCCGGATGTAGATTAAATTTATGTAAATTACTGAGCACAATGTAAAACATTAAAAGACACTTTATTTAATTACACATTTAATGTTGGTAAAGATAGTATCAGGGCATGAACTAGCTGACATACTGTAATTTCTTTTTCTCTTTTCCTACTTCCTTAGCACTCTTCAGTTTTAGTTTGCTCATAAATACATCAAATTAGTCATTCATAATTTTTTTTGAAGAGAAGGGTGGTTTGGATTGTTTATTTGTTTTTATGATGTTGGTTGGGAGGACTTCTTTGTCTATGTGGTTTGTGGGGTTTGCTTATTCTGTTTATTTTTTTTATATCAGTTTCATGCCCTGAGGGTAAGGCAAACATTACACCATACAGTAAAAAACAAAGTACCTTGGATGATGTATTTTTTTGCAAACAGTGTTAAGAGTTATGCTAGATTGGTAATATTTTTTCAGCCTAAAATATATTAAAAAAAAATCTGTGATCACAAATGTTTTAAACTATCTAAAGAGAAAATTTGTATATTTGGGGGAAGAAAATAATTTTTACATAGCTTTTGTATGCAGATATTAAAATGTAATTATGAATATAGTGGGCATAGATAACTGTGTAAGCTTGAATTCTAAAAAAGAAAAAGCTTATAACTGAAAAGCGGTTCTGGTGTATCAGTCTTTTTGTTGCGGGCTGTTTTGTCAGCTTTGTCGCACGCTTCCAAGCCACTGGAATGGGAAAAATAGGACACAGAGGACAAGTTGTATCACCTCTAACCTGTTTCTACTCTTCTGCATCCCTTTCATTGCCTACCTCATATCTTATCTCCTCTCCTCCCCTCCCTTGGGCACCCAGCCAAAGGTTTTCACTTCTCCACTGTTCACATTACCCAAACTGAATTCACTCCAGTGAACTGACAGTTATGTCTCACTCGATTACTTTTTTTAAGGGAATGCCCTTTCTGTCCTTCTCCATTCCCAGTCTAGACAGGGATGGTGTCACAGGAGCAATAGACTTCCCATCTCTTCACACTTTCCATGCCTTGGTCGCCTACCTGTTGGAGAAGGTCTCCTCTTTCAGATGTTATCTCTGTTCTGATATTCCTTTGCAGTTTTGATTTCTCCTCCAATTCTTTGATTCCCCGCAGGAAGAAAGGCAAGACCCAGTGCCTGGACCCAGAAGCGTTTCCTGGGCTGCCCCAGGTGGCAGACCTGCGAAGGCTGTTGCTTCACGGTGCTCTCCGCAGGCATCCACTGGCTGGCTGCCCGCTGCTGTCCCTGGTCCCCTTCCACGTGAGGTGCTGGGAGCCTTCCAGTGGGTGCTGAGCTCCCTGGCCCCCCTCTGCCTGGCGGCCGTGGGAGCGCCTCCCCCACGCCAGGCTCGGTGTCCCGGGGCAGCGCCGTGCCGGCACCTCGAGGCTTTGTTCCCACTGTTGCCCGTGGGAGCAGGGCCTGCCCTCAAAGGCAGAAAGGCCATCTGAGGAGCCCGAGGGAACGCGTGAAATCCACGCTCTGCCTCAGATCCAAGCCCTCGGAGCACTTCAGCTCCGGCACCTGAGTGCGGAAGCCTTGCCAAGGCCTCGCTGGGGTGCACCGAGCCAGCCGTGACGTGGGCTGCTCAGCCCCTCCAGGACCAGCTCCGCGGCGGGGAACTGATTTGCTGCAGAACAACTTGTTCATGCAACGTGAAGAAATAATTCTGCTACCACAGACCCCGGGGCATTGGCTGTGACATTTTCGGGCTCCCTTTGTAGGGGTGAAGTCTGCATTTATCAAAAAGTAGCGTGAGGTCTGTGGAGAGGAGCAGTGTTCTGGCAGCAACATATATTTGCTTCAGTGTGCACTTACCACAGCAGAGAAGGACATAAAAGATGATCATCTCTCCCCTCTAAGCACGGGCACTGCCAGGAGGAGTGTGTCCTCAGTCTGTTGTGAGCTGCCTGATGCATCCTGGGCTTGTTGTTGAACATCTTGGCTGCAGTTCATCCTTCCTCTTAGGAACAGTAGGTGAAGGGTTTCTCTCCTTGAAAACTGAGCCGTGTCTGAAGGATTTTCTCAGTGGGAACTTAGGAGTCTTAACATTAAACAGCCGTGTGTCTTCCGGTCATATGTTCTGTGGGATATTTCCAATAGCCTCAATGGTTTCAAAATGAAGCATGTTCATAGTAAAAGTGACTGCAGACACCACCTTTGAAACAAGTAAAGGATAAGAACAAAAGTCTCTCCACTCTGTTTATCATATTGCAGTTCTCCAGATTGGATCACAGAGCATCCTTCTGTCCTCTCCTACCTCTCGTGTCTGGGGGGAGCACTGACCTTGCAGGTACTGACTGATGTGAGCTGCCTTGGTAGGCACAAAGACAGATGTGCCAGAAAACCCTTTTGCCAGGATCAAGGAGCAGTTTTCAAGAAGAATTTAAAAAGATAAGGAAGCCCCTTTGAATCAATTGTGAGAGCTTTGAGATTCTGAGGTCAAGGAATACTGAGAGACTTGGGATCTCCGAGTCAGAGGTCCTAAAGGGAATAAAAAAAGGCTCCTAGGTTATCCTGACCTTGTGGTGCTTAGAAAATCACAGACTTGGGGAAGTGGTAGAAGTTCTGTACCCTGCTGAGCAGAACCAGGGTGGCCTTCTACAGTGAAAATAAGGTAATCTACAGTGGATTGTGTTTGGAAAACACAATGTAAAAAAGTAGAAAAGGACATCAGCATATCAAAAGCAAAACCAGAAACGAGTCAATTCCAAAATGCCACTGAAATTTGAATTTCCAAGAGGCTAACTGCGTGGGTATAGGAGTAGCTTTGAGCATTTCTGTTTGGAAAGACAGTGCTTTAGTTTCTAGACATAAAAGTAGTTTTGCAAACTCTAAAAAATAAAGTGGTATTTAAAAGGGAAAAAAGTATGTTATGTGTAGCTGCAAGTTCTTGGTTATCTCCCTGCTCAGAGGTAGGACCAAAAAGGGGGGAAGACGTCTTTGCTGGAATAACTATAGAGGCAGAAAGGTTCACTGCCTGATGTAATGTTTAAAATAGAAATGAAAGCTTGGGCATACCTTGGTGTGTATATAAAGCTGCAATAGGAGTTGCTATGGCTGAAAACAGATTTCACTTTGTATGTGAAGTCTCAAAGATATTCTCCACTCTTAAGGAGCAGGAGCCCAGGAAAATAAAATGTTAAAAAGTTTAAGACCTGAAAAAAAACACAAATACAGCAATATCTGAGGATGAGACAATTCCTGGCAAGAGGATAAAGCACTTAAATGGAGACTGATGAAAGAAAGAAAGAGGAACAGAAAGATCAGAACAAAGTGCGTGCCCAGGGGTAAGCAATTCAATGTGCACAGGGACTTCACATCGTCCAGACAATCCTAGATTTGTTTGTTCAAGATGAAAACATGCATGCTAGCTTTGGATCATTATTCTGTCTCTCCAGAATTAGCCTTCTTGGGAAAAGGGAAAGGGTAATGTAAGCTAACTTTGCACCTTCGATCAGCGTTCACTATGGTGTAAGAGAGCAGCTGCGATAACTACAGGTAATGGCCTTTGCGGCTTTGTCAAAGAGCCTGGCTCTGACCACGTCTGGCACCAGGGCCAGCCCAGCCGGTGTGCTCTGAGGAGCAACAGTGCTGGCAAAACTGTAAGGAAGATCTGGAGAGAGGCTGAAGGGTCGAGCATCGTCTCCTGCTTTCGCACTTTACAGGCTAGCATCCTTCAAGCTGGGACCCTTACCTGATGAAGAGTGAAGTATGTTGAGTTCCTGTGTAGTCAGATTTTAAAAAAACAAAGCTGGGAATAATTAATGGATCTGAGAGGCCAAACCTTGCACCCCCTGAAGTCAGAGCTGTTGATAATGGCAAAAGGTGAGAGCCAGGCTGTGGCCTTGGAAAAGTCATTCCGTGCTCCTGTGAAGTGTAGGAGAGATCACAGGTACTGTCAGTCGCTTTCACAAAAGGCATGTGAATGTGTTTGACACAAAAAGGTAACCCACGATTTAAAAAGAGCGCATCTTGGCAACGTGGTTTAGAATCAGTGAACATGAGCAGCCGAGAGCCTGTAAGATACGAAGCCATGAACACCCCAGAGGACTGAGAGAGGCGTTGGGAACATCTAACAAGGTACTTGCATTGCCAGGAGGTCCTTTCTGGGCAGGAATTCCTGTCCTCTTCAAAGACTCAGAGGAGTCTGACAGGCATCAGCTGCCAGTGTCTACCCCTTCCTTACCCTCTGCCAACAGCGGGTAAAGGTTTTGCCCTGGAGCTCCCCTCCTGCATCCCCTAGGTCCCCCAGGCTGAGCGCGTGGGGTTTATCGGGGCAGCCTCTAACTGCCACCTCTCCCCATCTGCCATGCCTTAAACCCAGCTGGCAGCAAGCCCCGTGCAGCTGCTTGTCTCTCCCCCCCAGTGGGATGGGGGAGAGAATTGAAAGGGTAGAAGTGAAAAAACCTGTGGGCTGAGATAAAGACAGTTTAACAGGTAAAGCAAAAGGGGGGCGATCACTGCCCTTGCCCCGCTGGCCACACTGTTTCTGATACAAGCCAGGGTGCGGTTGGCCCAACCTGGCCACACTGCTGGCTCGTGTCCACCTGGCTGTCAGCCAGCACCCCCAGGTCCTTTTCCACCAGGCACTTCCCAGCCCCCCTTCCCCAGCCTGTAGCGCCGCGTGGGGTTGGTGTGACCCGAGTGCAGGACCCGGCACTGAGCCGTGTTGAACCTCCTACAGCTGGCCCTGGCCCATCGGTCCAGGCTGCCCAGATCCCCCTGCAGAGCCTTCCTGTGCTCCAGCAGATCAACACTCCCACCCAACTGGTGCCATCCGCAAGGTGACTGAGGGTGCACTCAGTCCCCTTGTCCAAGTCATCAATAAAGCTATTAAACAGGACTGGGCCCAATACTGTGCCCTGGGGAACACCACTTGTGACCGGCCACCAGCTGGATGTAACTCCATTCACCACCACTCCTTGGGCTCAGCTGTCCCATTAGCTTTTACCCAGCATATAGAGCGCACCAGTCCAAGCCATGAACAACCAGTTTCTCCAGGAGAGTGCTGCGGGAGATGGTGTCAAAGGCTTTACGAAGGTCCAGGTAGACAACACCCACAGCCTTTCCCTCATCTGTTAGGTGGGTCAGTTTGCTGTAGGAAGAGATCAGGTTAGTCAGGCAGGACCTGCCTTTCATAACCCCGTGCTGGTTGAGCCTGATCCCCCAGTTGTCCTGCACATGCCCCATGACGGTGCTCAGGATGATCTGCTCCACAACCCTCCCTGGCACCGAGGTCAAGCTGACAGGCCTGTAGTTCCCCAGATCCTCCTTCCTGCCCTTCTTGTAGATGGCCATCGCACTGGCTGACCTCCAGTCTTCTGGGACCTCTCCAGTTTGCCAGGACTGTTGATAAATGGTGGAGAGTGGCTTAGCGAGCTCCTCTGGCAGCTGCCTCACTGCCTTCAGGTGGATCCCATCCAGCCTACGTACGTAAGTAAAATAAATACATTTTTCCTCATATTCAGCTGGAGCTTCCCGTGTTGCAGTTTGTGCCCGTTGCCCCCGGTCCTGTCGCTGGGCACCACTGGAAGGAGCCCGGCCCCGTCCTCCTGCCACCCACCCTTAAGGTGTTGGTACGCAGGGGTGAGACCCCCCTCGGCCTTCTCCAGCTCCACAGCCCCAGCTCTGCCAGCCTCTCCTCACCAGGGAGGTGCTCCAGGCCCCTCACCAGCTCCGCAGCCCCCGCTGGGCCCTCCCCAGCAGCTCCCCGTCTCCCGTGACTGGGGAGCCCAGCGCTGGGCCCAGCACTCCCGATGGGCCTCACCAGCCCGAGCAGAGGGGCAGGATCAGCTCCCTGCACCCGCTGGCCATGCTTTTTCTAATGCACCTCGCTTCTACTCACCAGGTCAAGAGGTACAGAGCTTGAGAGATGGTCACAAAGGTCTGCCTGGATGGATATTGTGGTAACAAGGTGGGTGGTGACAACGAGGACAGATCTACTGCCTCTAAAGCCTGTGTGCAAAGCTCAGGAGCAAAGTATTCTTTATCAGGAGTCTGTAGTATTAAAATGGGCATCTGGTTATTATAAAAACCTGGCATTCAGCTGTCTGTTCTCCTAAGAACTATTGTGTCATCAGACCTGCAAGTTGTGAATATTGTTGCCAAGACCCAAGGGCGAAATGAGAGGCTGTGGGGAGAGGCTGTTCTGCCAGAAGGAGAGGGGTTTGGGCGCCCTGCAGATTGTGTGTTCACACAAATTTGCACTCAGCACATGGCTAAAACACAAACTGGGCTGATCCCTTCCCAGTATATACCCCCAAAACCCTATGCTGAAACATAGGTGCTGATTGCCCTTTGGATCAGAGGTCTTCTGGGAGTGACTCTTTGTTTTGGGAGCCAAGGACGACTCCGAGCCCTGGGCTGCCCTGCACTGAAGGCAAGGGAGCACACCAGGCTGGGAAGGGCTGTGCTGAAATCTCCACCTGCCCCGAGCAGCCGCGGGCACGCAGCCCGCTGAGCCTGGAGCAGCGTCAGGGCTGCGCTGGCACCGGGGCTTGGCTGCTGGTCAGCACCCAGGGCAGGGAGGGCACACACAGCACTGGGGTGCGAGGCACGGCATCCCTCTTCCTGTCACTTTTATGTAGAGTTCTAATAAAAAAAATCAACAGTGAAATCGAGAAGTCATCCCATGGTAATTATACCTTGTCACATTTCTAGCCGTGCTGATCTGATTTGCCTCTAGCCTTGGCGTCAGACAGTTGAACGCACCTACACGCTATTTTTCCCACACATGTTTTTTCCTGAACTGGGGATGATGACAGTCTTTCAGCTTCAAAACAAGGCTCACAGTCTCCATTTCTTTTTTATGGTGGGAAAGAAGGTGGTAATAAGGATTTTCAGCAGGAGGTGCCAAGACCAGGTAGGGCTCTAGGACAGGACAGCAGGCTGAACTAATAAGCTAGGATTCAGAATCACTTTCATGAGCTGCAATGCCACACTTTTATCCCCCCACAGCTCCAGGAGACTGATCCCAGTAATATTATCATTTTCATCAAGGAAGTAAATAAGATTTTTTTTATGGGCTACAAAAGAGAAAGGTGATGCTTGACTTCCTCAGAGTCAAGATGTTTGACTTCTACAAAGTAAAGTGAGCCCCTCTCAACTGTTGATGTTTTGTGTCTGCTGTAGATGAAACTCTCCTTCTGCTCAATGTATATTTTAAGCAGAGAGGTTGATCGGCAAGAGAGAACACGTGTCTCCACTGACCATTTGGCCTTCACTCCTACATCTCCCACATACACACGCTAAGTCCTGGGCAATTTCTTTTTCAGCATGTGGTAGTAGCTCCTGCTCTTGGATCGAAGGTCAGGTGCCAAGGTCTTGTAAGAAGGAGGACTATTCTGGGTGGATGCCAGCACTCTCCATAGAATGGAAAATGCCATCACTCTGAAAGTGCTGCAAAAACTTATATTCTTTGTGAGAGGGAGCAGATTTTTCCTATTGCATGAGTTAAGGATCAGTTATGAAAACCTCACTCTTCTCTGCTGTTGCAAGCTGTGGGATAGCTCAGGACTGCATTATTCTTGGACCAGTTTTGAATTAGTCTAGCACTGAACACAAAAGCACACTGAGCTCTACTTTGCTTGGCCCTAATTTTAGAAGTTGATGTAATATTATTGTATTAAGAAATCTGCTGGTTGCCTTCCCTCTGAGATTCCATCATGTCCTCGAAATGGGTACTGAGTGGTTTTTACTTAATTTTCCCATTTTTTTCTCTGTTACTTCAGACCCACTGGATGTAGGGTGCCAGAAATAATTTTTCTATAATGCAGAGTAACAGATGGCTAATAATAAGACCCAAGACTTGAAATTGTTTTCGTAATTCCCCTTCTTTAAAGAAGAGGTCAGAAAAAAAGTATCTTTCTTTCCCTCCTCCATCTATATCCATGCATCTAATACAGAAATGTATTGCATTGGTGCATCAAGTATTTTAATGATTTTTAAGTGCAAATATGGTAACTAAGATGAAAACTACAGCCTGCAACAAGTAAACAGAGATAGAAGTGATAGCTTAAGATTTGTCTAGTTTAAAGACCCGACCTAAATGATGATGATGGGGTGGGTTCAGACCCAAAAGCTGTTCAGAAATCAGGTGGCTGTAGAAAAAGCCTTACTTGCATATAAGAGCCATGCCCATAATTTATTTCAGGGGAGATCTGAGTGAAACATCTATTTTTTTCCCTAAAGTGGACTTAACAGCATTGATAAGTGATATCATATGATATTGATAAGCGATCTCATATCAATGAGAGAACTTCGGCCTTTTTCACCAGTTCTATGAAGCGCAGGGAAAGGGTTAAAGGCCAAGTCTTGCTAAACCTCTGCCTCTGCAGTTGGACTTACCCGTGACAGCAGGAGCTTGTCTTTGGCAAAGTTGAGCTTGTTGAATTTTGTGTCTGGGTTAAACTTCGTTAAACAGACAAAAACACCTGTGTAGAGGTTCTGCCCATGCTTCAAGCCAGTTTACACTCCTGAACTAGGCACCAGTTTAAGCTACATTGAAACAGGTGCATGTCTTTTCCCCAGCCACTTCTGCTTGGCTGGACTGACTGAATGAAACCAGTAAAAGCCTAAGGACCAGAGACACACCTCAGCCTGCCCGAGGGGGTTATTTTCACCCACAAAACGGGTTTCTAAAATGCTAGCAGGGAAGAACAGCAGTATGACCTTGGCATCGTTCACCTCAAAGCATATTAAATTACACAGCTCTGTGGACTAGGATGATAGTTGTGTCAAGCATTGGTGAAGCAGTAACACTTGCATACCTGTGCATGGCGAGGCGTGCATCACCTGGAAAGCGGGCACTTGCGTTGCACCTTGTTACATGGTTTCTGCCTCCAAGCCCACCATCCTTGCCTCCCCAGAGAGTCCCATTGTCATCAGTAGAGCCACCGAGGCACTAAGACACTCGCAGAATGTGCGAAGACATGAATCTGGCCCAGCTGTGGCATTTCAAAGATGATAATTTCTATGGGTGGCAAAAAAAAAAAAAGGCAAAGAGAAGAAACAGTTTTGTATACAAAGATGCTCAAATAGCATGAAAAGTCAAGCATATACAACAATCCCCTTTGAAGAAAAGAGCTACAGAAGACTGAAAATGACCCCATCTGGGAAAACAAAGGAAACAACAGCAACTGGAGGCTTGTCTGTGATCTCTGCTGGTGATTTAGGATGGGAGAGTGTTTTGCTGCCGTGATGGCCATGTAAGCAAAGACTGCTGCTGATTTGAGCCACAGCACTCCACACCACCCAGCCCCTCTGTGCAGAGCCTGTTTGTGGGGGCAAAACCCCAAAGGAACTAGGTTTTACAAAACATCTCATTTGGTTGAAAAGCCAGCTTTCTAGCTAACCCAGTCTGAAACATCATGTTCCAACCAGCCCAGTCACACTTCAAGTTACCAAATAAAGTGGGTTTTTTTTCCAGAGCCCCGATTTTGTGACAGCAGCCTGCATGTAATGCATTCCTGGTGAGCTGGGTGCCTGATCAGACCGTGCTAGCTGTAAAGCAGGGCACAGTGTTGGCACCTTGGTTGTTTAAAATGTTGGGACTCTTCCTATGTGGAAAGGATGGCACATTGTGCCACAGACATTGATTTTGCACCTAGGGAGTAAGCAGTAGCTTCTGCAAGAGATGCACCAATGAATACCTAGAGGAAGCCATTTATTATCTAAAATTTCTCATCTAAGAAATACATCCTGTGATGTCCCAGGATTGCTGTCAGAGCTTCTGCAAGGGCCAGGGTGATTTTAGTCTGATCCTGCACAAATGTTTTTTGAACCACTCCGTGGTTCTTGCAGCACACTGCTGGTGTGGACATGGGTGAGGGAGGCAGGAATTTTTGCTGCCAGAAGATCATATCATATTCACAAGATAAACATCAGTTACGTGCTTTGTAACTGGCCCCTGCAGGCAGGCTGAGCTTGTCCCTTTGAAAAGAAGTGCACAACTACTCAGGTAGTTGTTTCCTTTGGATCTTCATTTCTGACCACACTGGGCTGGTTGGAAGATTGCATTTCAAACTGGGTTAGAGAGGAAGCTGGTTTTCCAGTAGAACTAGATGTTTTTTAAAACTTCCTTCTTTCCAGCAGCTTTCTTGATTCTGCAACTCAGGCATTCTTCTTCAGACACGATGTTGCAGTTTATCCTGGGACTGTAGCATGGGCATGAGAACTGAAAAAAAAAAAACCTTCAGCTGGAGCAAAGCAAAAACTGGTTTTAGAAATACAACCGTAGGATCTTGTGAAGCTTGTTGATAACTGTCTCCCTAGCCAGGCTGCCTCTTTCATTCCTTATCCTCTGGCCTCTTTGCACAATGCTAGAAACTGTCAAAGGAGCTCCAAACTCAGCCTTGTCAGCAGAATGGGGACACATAGCACCTACACCATGTGCTGCTGGAAAGCTTCTCTGACATTCCTGATAAAGTAACTATAGGAGACAGCAATTCAAAGCTTTTCTTTCAGCTACCTTCTTTCCCGAAGTACTTTGCCAAAACTGTTAAAGTCACAGAAAGATGGAAAATCCAGCTAATCTAAACTAGCAAACCTCAGGACAAGGAGCTTGCCAGACTATATGATGAACAAGATTTAGAAATTACTTACTTAAGTTTACCCTTCTGTCTCCTCTCCACGGTCATTTGATTTCACAAGTTTTGCTAGGGAGATTGTAGTTTAAATAGAGGAGCTTTGCCCAAACCAGTAGCAAAAAATACTGGAGAGCTCAAAGTGAAAAACAGGAAACTTCTACACCACAGGAATCCTGAATGTTCAGTTTAAAGAGAATTCACAGATTGGAAAACATTGACTTGAAGGCAACAAGAATGATAAATGGTCAAAGAAGAGGACATGAGATCAATTTAAAAAAAATGAGAGGTAGTCTAGCTAAGAAGCATCGTCTGCCCTTCGAGGAGAAAAAAAATCAAAATCCTGTGACTGTGCAAAAACACTGGGACAAGTGTTGAGGACTTCACAGGCTGAGGAACTCCATTGATTACTAGGCTTTATAAGGCCCATAAGCTTGAAAAGAGACAGGGAAGCCATGCCATAAAGGCCAGAAAATAGCCATTCGCTCCCAAGTACCAGACAGACCATCCAGAAACTGGACTAGACCGTACATACCTGTCACGGCCACAGCCTTTTCTGCCTCCTCTCTGGGCATCCCCCAGAGCTAAGCTGAGTGCTGCTGGTGGTGGTAGGCAGCAGTGAACCCTTCCCTGGATCCCAGGCCCGTGCCCACCTTGCTGCTCAGCAGGAGGCTGGCCACCGGGCAGGGCTCTGCCTCGGGTTTACAGGAGCAGACACTCCTGCTCAATTCTTGCACAGCCTGAGGTCAAGGATCTGGTATGGTGTTGACTGGAAGGGACACCTTCATCCTCTTCCTGGGGCAAATACTTCCTTGGCTCACTTGGTCAAGATGACCAGTGTGGGCAGAAGCATCAGGAGGGTTCGGGGAAGGAGCAGCTGCTACACTTTGTTCCTTCCTGGGTTTTAGAAGGCTTCCAAAGTCAGGTTGAAGGCTGGGGCACACAACCATTTCTGAGCTCTCCTGCCCTTTGAGGAGCCCACCTGAACCCCAGGCTCAGTACTCTGCATGGGCTGATACCCTGGACCCCATACCATTGCTGCACCTGAGAGGCAGGGACAGCCTGTAGCTCCTGTACCACATCCTGGTGTGTTCAGCTCCATGGGACCACACAGACATACAGCTCATCAACTCCGCCTTAACAAACTTAAATCTGAAATTGCCACAGGGACACAAACACCTTCCCCAAAAATGTCAGGGAGTTCAAGCTGACCCAGAACACACAAAAGACCTCTCCAGCCTGAACTGGAACTCCATGACACTCCCTGGTGTCCATGGCTAACTGTGGGGCTGTTCTTCCCATCCTAGGAAGACATCCCAACCTTGTCCTCAGCTCCAAAACTATCAACTTGCTAGTTGAAAATACTAATTCCTAGCTGGCCTGTGCCATCACAGGACCTCTCTCCAGCTATTCCAGGGAGGCAGAACCAGTGATGTGTTTTCATCCAGTCCCTACCCCATCTTCTGTCACAGCACTATCAAAACTATCAAGCTGCAGCAAGGCTTCTACCATCACATACCAGGTTAACTTCAGTAAGTAGTTCCCATGCCTTGCTTCTTCTGGATCTCTCTTCATCCTGTGCTCCTCTTCCATCCCCCTTAGAGCTATTTAACTACTTAGCAGGAACCAGCCACAGCTGCACCTTATCCACATCAGCCAACCCACTGCCCCTGAAGCCAGCCCACAGCTGTATACTATTAATGTTAATGAACCTGCCTTCATTCCCCTCTAATTCTTCTACACATCTTCTAGCACTGAGACTATGCTGCCCTGCTGTACATGGGAAAGTCACTTCTTTATTTCACACAGCCCTATTTATTGTGTCTGACCTTTGTTGATTTTTCTTACTAACTTCATTTTGGTTTTCTGTAAAATGTGGTGTGTTTTTTACATGCAGGTATAACTTTCACTACTTCTATTTGCTTTCCTTGACAGGGATAATACTGTAGTTTTTAATTCTTCTTAAATGTCCTGTTGCTGTCTATAGTAATAAATTGCTCATCATGTATGGTTTTGCTTTTATGATCATGTGCTTATCCACCTTGAGAGAGTGGGATTTATGCAGAAATAACTGAGTAAATTTACTCTCGAGGACATCTTATGTAGAACTTAATTATTTCTTTAATACGCCTTTGTACTTAAACTTTAAATCTTCAAAACTGTAACACAAGCAGTTCCTGTTCTTTCTCACCTTTTTGTATGATAGGCTGGCACCTGTTACAACCAGGCTCTATGCCAGGTTTGCCAGTATCTCAAGAACATGAAAATCACAATCCTCACCTGATCCTGTGTGTCATGGAAGGAGATGCCCTTCCAGGTGGGCATGGCAAGTAAACTGCAGCCCCCCCCAGTGCTCTGGCTTCTCTCTTACTCTCCATCTCTCTTGTAAGATATACCCATCGACAGACTGCAGACTAAGCCAACTAGCCTTTTCTGACATGTGGGATCCCTGACAAAAAAGAGCTCTTGTCTCCTTTTCAATACGCTTCGAAGAAAAATAGTAGGCTGGAGCCAACTGATAGTCTGTTCCCAATACGTGAGATGTGACAAGTATAAAAAATATATGGAAAGAACTGGTAAGACTTTGTTTATATGGCAGTCAGGACATCCTCAAAGCAGACCTGTCATCTAGCCTTTTCTTGCTGGTTTGGAGCAATTAAGTGCAAAGAAAAATTATGTAATGAGGCCCAAAAAATGCCATTGAGAGCACATACTCTCAGTAATAACTCCTGATCATTGAAGATGAAGACCGCAGAGTGATGCAAGTTCCCTGAGCTCTGTTACAGCAATGGCAGTAAATATAACACAGACTTAGAAGCCAATTTCATTTTCATTTCTTCTTTCTAAAGAAGACTTGGAAGGAACTTTTTCTAGTAAGACTCCAATTGAAATGTCCCATACATATGGTCAGGAAAAGAAACATACTGTGGGGAAAGAGTTGCTAATCTCAGCATAGAGTAGAGAAGGTGTTTATAGTTTGGCAGTCTCTCATTTTTTCCTCTTAGGATGTTCTGTGTTTTACATTGTAAATACATTAAGTCCTTTCTCACATGTTTGGAGAATTTAAGAGAAAGCTGGGGAAAATAACAGATATTTTTAAAGAACATATCATCAGCAAAAAGATTGCAGTTTAACATCAACAAGATGAATTTCTTTAAACTGTGCAAAACCAGAAAGTGTAAGCTTTTTGTTGCAGCTTACAAATTTGCACATAAATTGCCAAATACATCTCTACTGCACTTCTATTCCAACAAAAGGTAGTAATTTTTCCCTCAGCTGGCAAGACCTTTACTTCTCCTATGCCAGAGTACCAAAATTGCAAAAAATCTGCTTTCTTAAAGGATTGAAGTCTCCTGATTCCTGACTTTCTTCCTCCAATGTGTTACTTAAAAACCCTGACTTTGAGACCTTTTCCAGAAGCCACTCCTAAGGCATATTCCATTTGCGGAGTAATCTGGCTCCACCAAGCGACAATTGTTGCGATTGCCAGTCTTCACCTGCAGCCGGGTTTACACAAAACCAGCACGAGGTACCCCAACAAGCCAGCAACATCGAACTGTCACTGGCGAGTTTGCTTTCAACTCCGGTAATCCGAGTCCCTCCGATTATTTCACTGTAATACCTATGGAACAAATCGTGGTGGGGTAGAAGAGTTGCAGAAAAGCAAACTGTTTCCCACAGACCAATTTCACAGCCTTCCAGGTCCTGGATGAGGTACCCACCTCTAGAAACGTGATGGAAATTTGAAGGCGGTGTAGAAATGATGATGCTGTGTGGCCTTTTTCATACAGAGGTCTGAAAGAACATACACTGGAAGGCTCAGGCAAAGAGGAGAAGCTTGCTGACACACAGCCACGAGGCAGGATGTTCTCGTACCCATTATACATAACCACTTCTGAAATAAAAGGTACGCTGAAAGAAACGAGTGAAGATGTCGAAGGCCAGGGACAAACCATGCATGAGACTGTGAAACAGATTACTTTGGAAGCCGTGTTTATGAACCAGCTCAGAGATCCTACACATAATCTTTTACAAGCGTGGGTTAAAGTAGATGTGCTCAGACCTGGAACAGCTAGAACTGGATGTTGGCACTTGATGCTTTTCCAGCATCACTTGTTTCCTAGTCTGTTGTAAATTTTAGACAGCAGGATTTCCTCTACTATCATTATTATTTGCATTTTTATAATTTTGGGTGAGGGAGGCTATGGAAGAGTTGAAGCCAGTTGCCTTTCTTTCGTCCAATGAATAACCAGCAGAGAGAGAAGGTGACAGGCAGCACTGAGCAAAGGCGTGCAGGCTAGCTGTGAAATTAACGGGTTTCTACCCACGCATACAGACCTGCATGGGTGCACCCAAGCATACATATAACACTCTCAAAAGATGTATAGGCCATTATAGATGAACATATCTTGGTATTATAGTTCTCTCTGTCATGCTCCCTAGCTGCAGTGGAGTATGTCGGCATGTGTGTATGGTATCACAGATAATGCTAATTTGTGTGTTCTCAGCTACACGTTCCTTTGCAAAGACTGCATGAGGGGAAAGAGAAGGGGAAATAATCCAGCATGCTCGAGGGGGGTGAAAGTCAAAACCACAAGAAAAAGTGGACAAACTGGCTCCAGAAACAATGGAAAGAACTTTCTGGACAGGGCTAGGCAGAAATCATTGCTACTCAATCACTGAGTTGGCTGGAGTGACATCTGCTAAGACGTGATAATCGGGACAAGAACTGAAGATGCTCTTTTTTTGACATCAATTTTGTCCTTCTGAAGAACCAGGAAAGTTTTATCCTGTTTCTTTACAAGGGTTGGTCCAGAATTCTGTCCCTGCCATGCTCAGGTATTGCTTGGTTTGGGTACAGACTGGTGGAGTGCTGGTCAGTGGGAATCCTTGGGATTTCAGGCAGTACAGTAAGACTAACAGCACCACGTTCTGCTGGTCCATTAAGACAACAGCCCTAGGGTTAAAAATCCTAACTATACCGAACTGAAAACCGAGTGTTGAGGAAGTAGCACCCAATATTCCGAAGCAGAGGGAGGGCTGTTTTACTGCCAATGTGCACAGAGAGCACTGCTACCAACGTTCCTGTTCTTCATTGCATTACGCTGTGCCACCAGCATCCAGGTTTCTGCATGCATTCACTGCACGGTTACTATTCAGCTCTCGGGTTGTGACAGGTATTTACAACAGCAGCTCGGTGCTAGGATACTCTGGTTTGCCTACACGTGACCTGCTTTCTGTTACGTCGGGTTTCATCATCTCTGAGGTCCACTTCACAGATCAGAAATGTTTTTGTTTCATGATGCCACTGTTCTACTTTGAACTACTTAATTACTAGGAATAATGGGGGATAAGTAGTGGAGAGTCACACATTTTTTAATTTTTAATTTTTTTTAGAAATGTATTTTTAAAACATTATCAATAAAAAAATGTTTTTATAATTAATGTTCTGTTCAACAGTTACTGGGGGATAGGGGGAAGAAATATTACAAGTCTTTTGGCCATTTACTTACTGAAGTCTTGTTTTACTCATGCAGGGACAAGGGTAGTATGTCTGTGTACATTCGTGGGGGGGGTGCTTGAAACATGCTTTGAGTTGAAGGTACTGGGAATTCCGTGCTTCCTTGCTTCTGGCTGTGTGTTTTATTACTGCTGTGTAATGGAGAAAGTGAGGGATCTAGTGAACTGATGGATAATTTAAAGATATACACTCTGTGGAGGAATTCAGAAAAAGTAAAGAGCAAATATACATTTTATTGACTTCTGTTTCCCCTTTGCTCATTATGTATAGTAACAGTACATCTCATTATTGTATTACTAACAGTATCAATGTTACTAATTAGTATACGTATTTCTGTAATGGTGCCATGAGATGAGGATATACATGTGGCATTCTAGATTTTATCTGAACTTAGACCAGAATATGTTAAAGTATTAATAATAAATTGTGTCTGTAGTAGAAGAGACAACTGCATCTGACCTGTACAATACCTCTGAATATATTTTTCTTCTTTGGAATTTCTTCCATAAATAGATCAAAATGTTTATTCATCTTTTACCTATTTATTTACACTAAACTGGTGAATAACTTAAAACATTTTAGAATAAATCTGTACATCAAGAAGACAGTGATACAATTAATTGTGGCTATGATGATTTAGAGCATATGCACTTTACCTTAATGAGACATATGTTGCCTCAAATTAACTCATACTTCTTGTGAATATGCTGAAGTAGATCAATGAAAGAAAAAACATAAAGAGTAAAAAAACCCAAAGTCTGGAAAAATTTCAGCCATAGGAATTACAATAATATTCTGTAACTCTAAAGGTAACTGACAGCGCCACAGTCCTGCTTGCCGTTCACTAACCAGTCTTTCCTTCCATCCCGAGGTGGGAAATATAAGTGCCCTTCCAACTAAGGAGCGCAAACACTTTGCAGTGTAATTATGTTCAATAATACTCTTAACAGTGTACTATGTTTACCTTTTTCCTCCATCCTCACACTTTGCACCTTGTTGTATCCATCACAGTTTTCAACTTAGCTCTTGCTTTGATTAAGGTAGTGACATGTGGGTCATATCTACAATCCCGTCCAAGCTGAGCTACCCTGATGGGTTTACACCATCATTGTCATTGCCTGAGGCAGGACCTGAGGCAGCTGATATCACGGGAGGGGTATCTTGGCTGACTTTCTGGAGGATATCAGGCTGCCTGGATCAACAAAAGCTAGCTACGAATCACCCGTACATGGTGGCCCTTCTGCCTGTTTATTCTCTACATGATCAATGGGCATCACCAAAAATGAGTTGACAAAACCAAATACAGTGGGCCTAATCATTTGACCTGTAAAAGCCATTGAAATTGCTCCTGTTACTGAAACTAGTAGAAATCTTTAAATCATTTTCTACACAAGGACTGTCTTATACAAAGAGAATTAGGGGCCTGGAGCACCTCCCTGGTGAGGAGAGGCTGGCAGAGCTGGGGCTGTGGAGCTGGAGAAGTCTGAGGGGGGTCTCACCCGTGCGTACCAACACCTTAAGGGTGGGTGGCAGGAGGACGGGGCCGGGCTCCTTCCAGTGGTGCCCAGCGACAGGACCGGGGGCAACGGGCACAAACTGCAACACGGGAAGTTCCAGCTGAATGTGAGGAAAAAGCTCTTTACTTGGAGGGTGGCGGAGCCCTGGCACAGGCTGCCCAGGGAGGTGTTGGAGCCTCGTTCTCTGGAGTTATTCAAAATCCACCTGAATGTGACTTGGTGCAACCTGCTGTAGGTGAACCTGCTTCAGCAGGGGGTTGGGCTAGGTGATCTCCAGAGGTCACTTCAACCCTGACCAACCTGTGGCTCTGTGATTACCAATTCATCTTACAAACATCCAATAGAAATGTTATAATTCCACTTCTTTGAAGACTTTGATCATGGAAGCAAACAAAACAATTAACATTGCATAGGGTATTTCAGATCCAATTTCTTGCTTAGATGAGAAAAGCAACTTTCTGACTTAAAAGTGCTTCACTTAGACCTCTGGTAGCACATGTTGGACAACAGCATGTAGCATCAGTTTCAAACTCTGATGAGAAGTGTCTGGAATGATCCTAGAATCACAGCTCCAATTCCTTTAGTTTAACGTAACTATATGATGTAACTCTAGCCACATGACTTAGTAAAGTGAGATTAAACCTGAGCTGAGGTTAAATCTTTTAACCCTCCTCCAACTCATCACTGTAACAACTCTTTTGCCATATGAATACACCTACCTGCAATAAACTAATCTTCTTACAGCAGGCAGTCACTTAAGCTAGAACTATTAACTACTTGAGAAGATTCATTATAAAAGTACCAAATAATACAGAGGAGGTAGCTTGCAGATTAGCTGATACGGTAACAAAGAAATACAAATGTTTTAAGAGATGAGTAATCTAGAAATGAGCACAATTTGGTAAAAGTGTGTCAGTACCCCTAAGACCAGAAGTAAGACAAAAGTGATGAGAAATTATTTTTTCTTGACAAGTAAACTTCAGGAAAAAAAAGGAACAGGTAACTAGGACTGCCTTTGGATAGCCAAGAAGAAAGCAGTCAAACACAGTTCATTTAATCCTAGTCACTGTATTCATGTCAAGCAAATGGATGACTAATGGCTAAAAGACCTTATCAGTATTGCTAGAAACCACTAACTGCTAGTTGGCCAAATGCAAAATATGTTAGCCATAAGTGAGGCGAAGTTTACAGGGAAAAGTATTATTTTGGTTAGACCACTTGCTATTTGGCTGGAAAAACTAGAAAGATTAGTCTAAATGAATTATTAATCGATTAGATAATCCTAGAGGCAGCTGTTTGCAGGGGGGACACGTGAAGATGTTAGTGTCTGTTGTATGGAAGGATACGCCTAACTATTGGGGTAAAAAAGAGTGGAAGGTTCATAGGATGTTTGGATGAATATATTTGTACAATATCATAAAACTAGTACTGTGAGAGCACTTGTTCCTTAACATCCAGTAGAGCCCTTTTTTTATCCCCAGCTTGCAGGGGCTTGGAGCTTTTTGAGGTTTGTTTGGAAAGAGGCTGATAGATGTTTGGAGGAGCTAGGAAGAAAGAGCAGGGGGACAGAAAGCAGAGGGGAGGGAAAGCAAAGAGAAACTGAAATGCTGTTTTGGCTTTCTGTGACACTATGAACTAAACCAGAGGCTGCAATTACCTAATTTGCTCATCATTTTTCCTTTTGAAGCCTAAGAGGTTGTGACTCTTTATGGTAGAGTCTCAAATCTCAAAAAGAGATCCTTACACTGGTTAAGGAAATGTGTTCCCAGCTTTTTCAATGTAAATCAAGAATAACGTCAATAAAATAAACAGATTTACAGCTCTGTAAAATCTATACAGACAAAGCCAGTGATTTTGAGGTGAAGAAAAAACAAATACAGAATATTCCAAGGACTGGGTACACATAAATGGATATGTAGTGTGACTGCGGTTTCCATTCTTGATCCATAAAAGGCTTTTCCAGCTTGAAATATGTCCCTGCCCATGGCAGGGGGGTGGACCAGATGATCTTTAGAGGTCCCTTCCAACGCAAACCATTCTATGATTCCAAGATCCTATGTTCTGAGTAGTACCTTTTTTTAAACGTGCATTTACATTTGAAAATACTGTACAGTATATTTATTTTTCTGATTGGAAAAGGGAAGGAACCCAATGCTGTGGAAATTATTTACTGTCCTAAAAATTCTGTTATTCATTAAATTCTACCTTTTTTCCTTGAAGGTCTTCCACAGTGTGCTGCTGGAGATGGTGAAATACTTGGAAGTGAAACAGAGGTTGATAGTAACAGAAATGAGCCTTCTCATTTCATTTCAGAGGTCTGCCAGCAATCTGACAATGCCACTTTCTTAATGAAAATGGCTCCAGACAAAGGTAAACAAATCTAAGTAGAAATTAGGCATTGTTTCTAAAACATAATTACTTCTTTTGAAGTAATTGTGAAGTAATTTTCACTTATTATCATAAAAAGAGTACGTTAATGTCAGTAAGGGAGAAACCTTTGAATGGAGATGCCTAGCAGAATAGAAGAACTTGAAAATGGGCTTTCTTCTATCTGCAGTCTATTTTCATTATCTACCCAGCAGTTCAATAGAGACAACTATTGTTCAGTGGTGCAATTAGTATTTATGTAATCAACAGCTGTTACAAAGTAAAAGATTCAGAAAACCTATTTAGAAAAACATGTGGCCTGCAGCTAAAATTCCCAAACAGCAGTAGTTTAGAGGAATTCTTAATCAGTAGTCTATTTATGAGTTGCTTTCTGGAGGATGTCTTAAAGATTATTTTGGTTACTACATACTGGGTCATACAAGTCTTTCTAGAAAAATTTTATCAGTCTAATTGTTTACAGGTTCCAAATACGAACAAAACTCCATTTATTTATTTTTTTTTAATTTATAAAGGACATTTGTCTGGACAAAGTAGTGTCAGAGCTGGAAGATGCTTTTTTCAAGTGAAGAAGAGAGGCTAATTTACAGTACGTTCCCAAAAAGCATGCCCACTGTGCACTGCTGTTCAAAGAGGAGAACTCAGGATGTACTTTGTACATACGACTTGGACCACTCGGAGATACCTGATACAACAAGAGAGTTTTCTAACTGGGGAGCAATTGAATTGCAAGTCTACGGAAGTGGACTGCAGGAAATATAATTCCCGTATTTTTCTAATACATACCCAGGATGAAGCAATTGGAAGTACAGATCAGGAGATTTTGAGAGGGTAAATGTAAATATTTATTTAATCTTACTTGAAAGTTGCCTTTATGACATACAGCTAGGAGCTTCTATCCGGCACCTTCACGGGCATTGTCTTTTAAGATCCACATTTGCCTGAACCATCCTGAGTGCATAATGCTACAGCATTTTTGAATAGGAGAAACTTCTGAGCTATTTTCTAGTGTTGTCAAAAGTGCTTTGTCACTGCAGTACGGTGAATGCACATGAATGTCCCAGAAAGCGAAGACCCAGCAGCTCCAAAAGGCATGTGCCTTGTGCCCTTACTGCCTCTCTAGAGGCAAGTGTTGAAAGGAGCTCTCTTAGTGAAATTAAGATGAAAAGTAAGTGCATCAAGCTATCTTTAAATCCAGGCTTGGAGGCAGAGATAGTTAAATATGAAAAACACATTCTTAATTAAAACATTTGCAGAAGGATTGGGCAATAGCAATACAAAAGAGTTCAAGTAGAAACAGACTTCCTCCATTGCCTAATGTTGTGTTTCATGATCTACTACCTGTTGGAGAAGGTCTCCTCGTTCAGATGTTATCTCTGTTCTGATATTCCTTTGCAGTTTTGATTTCTCCTCCAATTCTTTGATTCCCCGCAGGAAGAAAGGCAAGACCCAGTGCCTGGACCCAGAAGCGTTTCCTGGGCTGCCCCAGATGGCAGACCTGCGAAGGCTGTTGCTTCACGGTGCTCTCCGCAGGCATCCACTGGCTGGCTGCCCGCTGCTGTCCCTGGTCCCCTTCCACGTGAGGTGCTGGGAGCCTTCCAGTGGGTGCTGAGCTCCCTGGCCCCCCTCTGCCTGGCGGCCGTGGGAGCGCCTCCCCCACGCCAGGCTCGGTGTCCCGGGGCAGCGCCGTGCCGGCACCTCGAGGCTTTGTTCCCACTGTTGCCCGTGGGAGCAGGGCCTGCCCTCAAAGGCAGAAAGGCCATCTGAGGAGCCCGAGGGAACGCGTGAAATCCACGCTCTGCCTCAGATCCAAGCCCTTGGAGCACTTCAGCTCCGGCACCTGAGTGCGGAAGCCTTGCCAAGGCCTCGCTGGGGTGCACCGAGCCAGCCGTGACGTGGGCTGCTCAGCCCCTCCAGGACCAGCTCCGCGGCGGGGAACTGATTTGCTGCAGAACAACTTGTTCATGCAACGTGAAGAAATAATTCTGCTACCACAGACCCCGGGGCATTGGCTGTGACATTTTCGGGCTCCCTTTGTAGGGGTGAAGTCTGCATTTATCAAAAAGTAGCAGTGGGGACCTCTGCGGGGGCTTCCAGACAGTGTCAGAGCAGGGCTGTGGGTCTGGTGGGCAGCAAGAAGGGATGTGAGATGGATGACAAGAAGTACAGGGAAAGGATGAGGGGCAGCACTTGCGCTGTGCACGTGAGGTTTAACAAGCTGAGTCAAACAGCTCTGTGCCAGCTCCGACCCTGCTGCCTGCGAGGGCAGGAGCTGCTCCGGCCGAGCGGGGCTGCTCCTGTGCTGGAGGCTCCCGCTCTAAGTGCCAAGTGTCACCTTCTCGTCTCCATGATGCCCAGGTTATCTTTCCAATGGAAAAGCTGGTGTTGGAAGTGCAAGTTGCCGCTCTGTGGTAGCCCTTGAGGCCAGTGGGAAGTGACCCGTGCCCCCCAGCCACCAGGTGCTTCGTGAGCCATCTCCGTGTGGCCAGATCCAGAGGCGCGGGGGCTTGACACCATCACTGCAGTGCAAAGAGTGAAGGCCTTCACCGCGCTCTGGGTGACTCCGGTAGTCCCAGCTGAAGCCTGCTTGTGGCTTTTTTTCCATAAGTCTGGGCATTTCCTCCATGTGACCCAAACCCCCTTCACCAAACACGCTTTGGCCATGAGGCTGTGCAGGGAAACGCATCGCTGGGCTCCCTGAGGCACCAAACGTGCCTTCGCTCTTCTGCTCATGTCCCTGCAGATGGAGCCTGAGGTTGTCCAGCGTGACCCCAGCAAGCAGGACAGGACATGACCTGCCCTGGGCTGTGCTGTGCCCATGGGTAAGAATTGGGCCATTTTCTCTGCGCGTGCCTTGAGGAGCTGGAGGTGTGGGGTGTAATAGCCGGTAAGCCTCCCTGAGAAGTGTGACAGGGGAAATGCATTGCCGAGCTCCTGAGGGAGCCAAACTTACTCAGCAGCGCTTTGATCTGGGACATCAGCAAGTGCTGTGAGTCTTGCGACACTTCAAAGACTGGGTTGGTCAGTGGAGCTGAAAGCAGAGGGACACAACGGGCAGCTAATGACCCACCGGTGGTTTGGCTAGCAGTAGCTAACCTCCCCCAGGCTTTTCTGATTGCCCTTTGGATCAGAGGTCTTCTGGGAGTGACTCTTTGTTTTGGGAGCCGAGGACGACTCCGAGCCCTGGGCTGCCCTGCACTGAAGGCAAGGGAGCACACCAGGCTGGGAAGGGCTGTGCTGAAATCTCCACCTGCCCCGAGCAGCCGCGGGCACGCAGCCCGCTGAGCCTGGAGCAGCGTCAGGGCTGCGCTGGCACCGGGGCTTGGCTGCTGGTCAGCACCCAGGGCAGGGAGGGCACACACAGCACTGGGGTGCGAGGCACGGCATCCCTCTTCCTGTCACTTTTATTTAGAGTTCTAATAAAAAAAAATCAACAGTGAAATCGAGAAGTCATCCCATGTTAATTATACCTTGTCACATTTCTAGCCGTGCTGATCTGATTTGCCTCTAGCCTTGGCGTCAGACAGTTGAACGCACCTACACGCTATTTTTCCCACACATGTTTTTTCCTGAACTGGGGATGATGACAGTCTTTCAGCTTCAAAACAAGGCTCACAGTCTCCATTTCTTTTTTATGGTGGGAAAGAAGGTGGTAATAAGGATTTTCAGCAGGAGGTGCCAAGACCAGGTAGGGCTCTAGGACAGGACAGCAGGCTGAACTAATAAGCCAGGATTCAGAATCACTTTCATGAACCAGCAACAGCAGTGCCGCACTTCTACTCAACTAGTGCAGCAAGCCAAGCCAGGAATTATTTCAGGACTTTTTTTGCAATTTCTCTGATTTTACTGGAGGTAAATAAGACTTTCTTTTTTTCTTTTTGGGGGCTTCAGAATACACTTGGAGGATGTTTGACTTCCACTTATGAGCCCCTCTTAGCTCTTGCACCACTGGGAAGGGAGGAGTCCCTTTTTGTGGTGCCTTTGCAGAGGAAACGCTCCTCCTGCTTAATGAGGATGTTATGCAGAGATTTATCTGTAGGGGAGACACTTTTCTGCACTGTCCATGTAGCCTTCATTCCTACCTCTTACACACGTGCATACCCTGACTCCTGGGCATTTTTTTTTCTTAGCAAGGGTTTGTAGCTCCTATATTTGGATTGGAGGTTAGATGCCAGGTTTTGCAAGAGAGGGGGCTATTCTGTGTGTATGCCAGTGCTCTCCACAGAATGGAAAGCATCCTCACTTTAAAAGTGCTGCTTTTGCAAAAATTTATGATGTTCTTCATCAGAGAAATAAATTTATCTGTTGCTTTTACAAAAAGCCGAAGGAAGTAGAAGTGCAGATGCTAGTGAAGCCTGACTTTGCCACAAAACTGTGATTCATGACCACAATGTTGGGTGCTTGGTCAGACCATGGCAACTATGGGGCAGAGCATTTGCACATTGTTCAAAATGTTCCTCTCATGTGAAATTGCTGGGTTGTGCATCTATGCAACATAAGCAATAGCTTTTGTGACAGACATACCTATCTATTGGTGACATTTGTCACCTAAGATCTCCCTGCTGAGAAATGCAGCCTAGCTGTGAGTCCTGATGCACCTGCATTCATGTCCAAGTTTCTGTAAGGTCCAGGGTGATTTTAATTTGATTTTTTCCCAGGCTTTTTCATACCACTCCATGGTTCTTGCAGCGCACAGCTGGTGTGGATATCACGGGCTGCCTGAAAATCACATAGTATTTTTTAAGGCTGTAGGCAGATGACTATGCCCTGACCTGCCTTTGAGCTAACTGAGCAGGACGTAAGAAACCACTGGGCATGACATGAGCAATTGCCAGACGTGACAGCTACGGAGGTAAGAAGCCAACAAAAGTTACGTATAACACTATGAGGAATGGATGGATTTCACAGATGGTTAAAAGTGAATTATGTGAGGAACAGCCAGACCTCACAGATAACTGTAAGGGAGAGCTGAGGACCTTCTGGGGAGTGGAATCTTGCAAGGCCTACAGTGCCTATGTAAAAGTATCTGTAATGTCATATAAGGTCAAAATGTACCTACATATCATTATCAGAAGTACAGAATTTTGGTACAGGTGGAGCCAAATTTGAACTGAGAGGGAAAAAATAATTAGGGGTAGCTTGTTTATTTGGGAGCAGACTAGGGTGGAGAAAGGAGAAGCAAAACATGGGAAAAGAGCTAACAGGTGTAAATGACATAATCATAGCCGTCCATGGGTACCTGCCCTTTATCACTACAGCCTGGAGCAGGACAATTAGCCAAACCTGTTCTGATCATACCACACATGTCTAACTTGTTTCCAGAGTCAGGAGACCCAGGGTGCATTCAGTTGCCAGCAAAAGAACACCCAGGATGGACAAATCAAGCACCCCAGCATCGCCGTGTTGGTGTCTGTTCCAGGCTTGATGGTATCAGCATCTCCCTATCAGCCTAACATCAGTATTCGTGGTACAAGTGTTGATTACATAATTCATAGCAGGTTGATTGCTCTGCTGCAAAATGCTGTGTGTGTTTTACTGACTCATCTTAGAAAGTTTCTTGTTACTCAGCCAAGATATAATGGGGAGAGCAATGACAGTTTCCAGGCAGGGTCTGTAGGACGAAGCCTGCAGTTGTTCCTCTGAGGACTCCGGACACCGAAATGCACCGAGCTCTGATAGTTTTGATGTTGTTGCCTTCGGATCTTTGTGACTCCAGCTAATCTAAACTACAGCACACCCCAGGACAAGGAGCTTGCCAGACTATACAACGAACAAGGATTCAGAAATCACCTGTTCACATTTACCCTTCTGCTTCCTCTCAGCAATCTTTCAGTTTCACTGATTTTGCTAAATTAAATAGAGAAGTTTTTCCCAGGCCAGTAGTAAAAAGTACCAGAGAGCTCTAAAAAATTCAAAGTCCACACCACAAAGGTCTTGAACTTCAGCTGAGCACTTTGGTCGTACAGCGTACCAGGTGCTTGGCACGGGCTCATTGCTGCACCCTGTATGATGGATGCCCCTTAGGGCACTCCGTGTCCGGAGAGCTGGTCTTGTTCATTGCTTCACTTACCTGCTCGTCACAAAATGAGCACCGAGGGGGGAGGACAGGGCTGTCCTGTCTGAAATACGTGGTTTGTAAATGGGAATCCAGGAGTGTAGTTCAGTGAGAAGCTCCTTGAATAGGGGTTTCTTCATGTGTTTCTTATTCAGCTCCTGGGCCTTGACCACCCTGAGTGAATTCTGCTCCCAGAGCTTCAGCTTGTCTCCCCACAGGTGCTGAGGCACACTGAGAGGTGAGGTCTGCATCACCTCTTACCCACTTGTCCCTGTCTCCCTTTGAGGTCTGGCCTCAGTCATGCGGCACACTATGGTTGCCACTTGAGTATAGACTCTGTTCAGCATGAATTGAGAAAGAGATAAGAAAGAAGTTGATGATGATGGGAACTGGAATTCAGGAGGTCCAAAGTACATTCCCACCTTAGCCAGGGATTCGTTGTGTGATTGCGGCCATGGGTCTTAAGCTAAACTGTCTGCAAAATGGAAGTAACTTGTCCCTGCCTTCCTGGAGCACTGATGATATAGAAATAGCACAGTAATGAGAGTCATATTTACCTTTTGAAGAGCAGTGTAGCACAGCCTGGTCTCTTCCGCATGCGTCACATTGCATGTCACCCTTTGGAAACAACACTGTTAGCAAAACTCCCTGCAATTGCCTGAGTCAGCTTTGCTAGTTGGAATTCCTCTGGATGGTGGATTAAAAACAGCCCATTTTGTCAGGCTTTCCTAGCTTTCTGACAAGGTAATTAACAGCAGCACACACAAAGCATTAGTAGGTTTCGCATGGCTCTTACTGTGAAACAACTGTAATGATGAAACATTTTCATCTGAAGACCTGAGCACGGAATCTATAGAGTGTTAATAAAATTAATTGAACAGAGTGAAAAGCATCTCAGGGAGGGCAAGACCTCTCCTTCTGGCAAGCACAGGTATTTTGCAAGTGAGGTGTGCTGTTCTGACAGAGGAATAGAAGCAATGAAGTAAAAAAAGGCTGTTGATTTCCAGGCAGAGAATGGTCTGGTCCTTGTTTTCCAGCCACTTTGTCATGTCTGCAGAAGACAGAAGTGTCTTGAACCCCTCCCCAGCTCCCTTTTCTCAGTATGCTCCAGTCTTACTGACGTGTCTTACTGCCAGGAACAAGTCGTGTGGAACAGAAAGGTTGCTCCTGCCTCTGCTACACTTGGTGTTTTTCTTTCACAGGTCAAGTAACATAAATTCCCCTGGCATTTTCCCTGTGGTTTCTTGGGCTGTTGCATTAATGGTCATGTATTAATGCTGAGGGAGAAATGCCAGTCGTAGGATCAGGATGTACTTCTCATTACAGTAATTGATGTCTGACAGTGCTGGCAGGATGAGGTCTACAGTTCCGTCTGAAAATGGATTTATTATTCTGCCATTCAGGAGCTTGGATAAATTGTTGTCACTGTTTTTATCTCAGGAAAAGATTAGCCTCCTTGAGAGACTGGCATGGTCATGCTTGATGTGAGACATAACACATGGAGTTGGAAGAAGGCAAAAACACTACAGGTTGACTGTGGATGGGAATTGAATGTGTGGCAGCACGGAGCAGTCCTCTGTCTCTACAAGTGTCCTGCAAAGGACAGCAAAATTAATTCTGCCCTGCAAGTACCAGGAAGATGAGGGAGGCATAGGCAGCATGAATAAATGACAGAAGAAAATGAAACACTCAGGAACTAAAAAATATTTTTTTTTAAAATGCCAGTTTCTGAAGATGCTTGCAATTGTGCTTTCTTTTTCTCTCTCTCAGTTTTTGTGTACCTCTGTTGATTTTGCCCTTCCCTCCCATCAATAAGTTTTAACTCTTGGTGTTTTCTAGAGGAATTGAGAATTCAAGAGTGCCTGTCAAGAAGCCTCAAGGTAGACGAGGAGCCCTGTTCCCCTTACTATGGTGAAAGACGAGATCAGTGCTCCTTGAGCAGAAAGGCTTCCATGTGGAGGGGAGAGGAGAAGCAACAAAGTGGATGAATGCCCGGATTGCCAAAGTGCTTCAGTTAAAGATTGCATGAAGTCACAGCTAATTATCTATGGGCTTGTGCAGCTGTGTAGTGGCTTTGAGGGATGTGTGGCAGCCAAGTTGTAGACTTTGGAGTCTGAAGAGGGATTTGGATGCTTTTGAACTGTATCTAAATATTATTCCTGCACAGTTCTGTGGTTTCAGAAAGTTCAGAGAAACAGTTTACCTTTGAAGAGCTTTAAAAACAAACTGTCAGGTGTATTTTTTTAATAATTTACCCCAGCCCTCAAAGTGTTCTAGATATTCTGCAGATAGGTAAGAAGGTCAGGGGGATGATTCAGCAATCTTTATTCACATTAGCAGCCTCAACAGTGAGGCTTACTCTGAGGGATTTATGATCTCTTTAGAGAAGGGCCAGCTAAAGAAAGGAATACAATAAAGTGATAGTGTGGGAAAACTTAGGGGTGTCTCCCTCAGCCAGTATCTTCTGGTTTGATCTCACTTTGCTGTTAATTTTTATATTTATATTTGGCATCTTTCTGAAGTGCTTCTTATCACAATGGAAGCACAAATCATGTTAATTAATGAGAGTAGCAGCCAAAAAAAAAAAAAAAAAAAAAAAAAAAGAACTGGCATTCCTTTGCCATAGTCAAGAGCTCTTGTAAAACTTGTCCTTGACATTGTTTCGGCTGAAGAGAAATTAGATGCATGATAGCCCTCAGACTTGATCAACTTGATTTTTCTTTCTATTACACTGATGAAAAGTACGTGGCAGGAATTCTTATTCTTGTACAACTGTATTGCCACATACACATATTGCTAAATAGCCAAGCATCATCTCCTTGACTTGACCATCTATCACCGAGGGCATTGAAATGTCTGAGGTAGTCCGCAATAGCTTTAGCATGATGGAGAAGAAATCTTTCCTGTTGACGTAAAATCTCTGCCAGGCACAGAATTAGGGTGTGATGCTGTGAATCATCACAGCACAGCTGGAGAACCCATATGTTCAAAACCTTTGGCAACTTCTCATACTCATCTGCAACCGTCCAATGAACATGAATTCAAAGAACCCTCTTCCTAACCCCAGGTCACAACTCACGCTGCTCACTGTGGGATGCTGTCCCCCCGGCCACACACCAGCAGCCAGGTTTCAAGACACCATGAGGTTTTTTTCAGTCACAAGCAGACAACAGTGCAGCATGTAGATGCCCACCCCAGCAAAGAGGGGTGCAACTAGCAAAGCTGTCAGCAAAGGCTGCCTTGTGTACCGTTAAATTCATAACCTATCATTCAGCGGTTGCTCCCCGACTCACCCATGCCAGCTGAACACTGTCTTGTGGGCTCAGATCTGACAGTGGAAAAGAAATAGAAAGTTTACCATTTATCCAGTTCCTTCTCTATCTTCAGCTGACAGATAATGAAAATGATGTATCCGGCTCACTCACCACCAGCAGCAAAGCACTGCAACTGGCTTGGCAGGGGCACATACTTGTTCTCATGAGTAAGATGATTCTTATAGCTCCTGGATAAACCACCTGTTGCAGGGGTGTGGGGTGATTATGGCAATTTAGACAAAACTAAGTAAGTTTTAACCTTTCAAATCTTTGCAAATCCTGTTGGAGCTTTTGAATCATTCTTTATGTTTTATGTATCATCTTTTTCAGTGGCCTTCTGAATGTCCAAGGGTGGGACGGCTGGGGGTCAGTCTTCTTGACCTTGTAATACACACACTAAAAATCTCTGACGGACCAAGAACCACAGGAGATGTACCACAGACCACAGAGAGCCAGAAGCAGAGGGAGATGGCAGCAGATCCCTATATGTGAGGTGAAGGTGGGCATAGAGTATGGCAGGGTTTCAGAGAGGTTTGGTTTGAAAGCCTCTCTTGGCTTGCTTTATTTTCCAGCTGAAGGAAAAGGCTGTGGTTATCCAGCAGTACCAGCACCAGCACACCCCTGTGACAGACACGTGGCATCTTGCCATGGAAGCTATTTCTGAACTGCAGATCAGTCCCAAGGGGCAATATTGGAGTCAAGGGGTATCTGAAGGACAGACTTTCCTATCTGCTGGTACTGTTCATCTCGAAGCTGAATCAGGATTATATGTAAACAAGGAAGAAAGTAAACTGGGTTTCCCCAGCAGCAAAGCTCTATGTAGCCTGAAGATTTTAAATGCAAGACTGGTCCTGAAGATTCACTTAGAAACTTTCTTTAGAAGTTTGCCATCATTCAGAGCTGCTGTCTTGGCATGAGTTATGTGGAGCAAAGCTGGGTTCTTGCCCTCCCACCTGAACAGAAAATCTCTGAGATCTCTAGTACGGTAGCTCGGTGTTGAGTCAATAGGTAGAGAAACCAAGATACTTTAAATGGTTGACTCACCTTAAGCAGCTTAAAAGCTGTAGCTGAAACAGCTTGGTCTATGGCATTACAGAGCTGACAGTCATATACTGTTCAGCTCTTGACACACCAGTTTTCTTGGTCTTATGACAAGTCACTCCTCGATTCTTCTCTCCCCCTTGTCACTTTGTCTTTAATAAAACACTTGCTGTTGGGCTTCCCAGACACAAGTCAGAGTCTCAGTGCAAATGCAGACATCTCTGTCGCTAACTCTTGACAGTATCGTGGCGTGGCGGGATGAGAAAGGCTGCAGGGGATTGCATTCGTTAAGGAGAGGGAAGTGGAGCTGAACAGCAGCAAGCAGGCAAGTGCCAGTAGGAGGGAGAAAGCTCCAACAGCCCCGAGTCAGGCAGCATGAACTGCAGAAGGCGGCCAGACAGGCAGGACGCAAAGGGATGAGGCGGAGCGGGTCTGAAGCTGGTTGCACACCTGCCAGCAGGCTACCAGAGGGGGTTTTGGCAGGCACTTGAGGAAAGGGCTGTGTGGGGCTGCTCGGGGAAGGAGTGGGTAGATGACTAGAGGTGCTAGAAGATCAGAGCAGAGGTCTCTGCTCTTTGACGAGCAAGTGGGTAGAGCTGGAACAAAGTAAGCTGTAGAAGATACAATGCAAACATGGTTACGGCGTGTGGCAAGATTGGGAGGTATTGCTGGATGTGGGCCTGCATAGCTGGGGCTTGAGAAAGGCACAGCACAGCTGGATTCTTTCCTCTCAGCTAAAGCCCAACCACAGAAGACTGCAGCAGCACCTCTGGATTTGGGGCCTGGCATAAGCACATTAAGAGCTGCCGTTGATGGGAGCCACAAAAATAATGCAGGGGGCTGGCTCTGCAGCTCCCATCAGTCACACATGAAGCTCTGTTTGTATCTTCCTACACAGCCAAACGAGCTGCGATTAACAAACACAGACCACTTCAAGCATCACAGACTAGACTTGCTGTTAATTAAAAAAGGGGACGGAGAGGAAAAACAATGTTTTCCAGCTCCTCCCTGTGTCTCATCTTTGTCTTTGCTTTGTTCTCACTCTCTTGCTGACAGTCTTTGTGCCCTGTCTCCCAGCAGTGATATAAAGGTTATTTGATTATACGAGGACTGTTTTGTCTTACAGGACAAACATCACCCTCTGGGAAACATAGGAGTTGCTGGCGTTGCAAGTTCATGCCTGCATGCCCACAGCTGATGGTCTGCATCCAGGAGCTGGATGTGTGTGTGAGAGAGAGAGAGAATGTGCAGATGTGTGTGCCTGTGCACGTGAGTGTCCTCACACTGTGGTTGGGCAGGGGGAATATCTGGGTTTAAACATGAAAAATTTGTGAGCCCTCCTGGTTTGGGAAGACAAAAAAGAAGAAACTCAGAAAGAGGTGGATCCTAACACACAGCTAAAAAAATACATCAGCTGAAAAAGAAGAAAATGAAAGGTATCTGGTGTTATTATTTTCAGGCCCCAGATTGAGAGGAGGCATAGAGGCTGGTGTTGAGCCCCGTTCTCTAAGGGCTGCTTGCTCTTCAGGCTCAGGCCCTCACCCTTCTCTAGCTGGAAGAAACTGGCTGTGAGGGGAGATGTGGGGCAGGAGCAGCAGGTGATGGCAGAGACTGACGGTACAGAGGAATCACCCTCACACGCAGGCTCTGAAGCTGCAGCATCCTCCCCTCCCCGGGTGCCCAGCACCAAGAGGGGGTCAGTAGACTACACTGTAGTCCCGACGATGCTCAGCAGTGATTTAAGGCTCTTCCCGTCTTTTAATTCCCTCCTGCTGCCTTGTCCTCGCGAGGGCCTGTGCCGCAAGCGCGGCGCCTGCTTGCGGGGCTGATGCTCTCAGCTTCAGCGCAGAGGCTGCAGTGAGAAATGGCTGTGCATCGCTGAGCAGCTGGAAGCAGTTATTAACCGAATTTGGCATCCAAGCTGAACTATGAATGCATCTGGGTGGCTTGAATTGTTCTTAATTATATTTTTGTTTTATTGTTTTCATTTCGAACTGCGTTTTACCATTACTCTCTGTATATCTCTGTGCTGTACATTTGCTTCGCTTCCAGCCTGGGGTAATTGCTCCTTGCTGTGCTGTGTTTGCCATTTTAATTTTTTATCATCTTGGTTACTTTCTTTTCTTTTCCCCTTTTGATTATTTGGTTATGTCATTCCCATTCGCCCTGACATTTCAATAAATTCACCGCTACATTATCTTTGTCCCTAGAGCTGCAGTTTATCCTTCTCTTCTAATGTCTCTGTCTCAAAGCTGGGTATAAACTGTTTATTTTTTCCTAACAGCCTCCCTTCTGGGCTGGGGAGCAAACAGCATCCGAGCGCAGCCCTGCCGCAGACAGCGGCGTGCCGTGTTGCAATCCTGGTGCCAGAGCGCCCCCTGCCAGAAATGCTGGGGAATAACACGTCTCCCCTTAGGGGAGGGAGAAAAACCCGGCAGGACCCGCAGCTGTGCCTGGCAGCAGGTCAGTGCCCAGGTACTCAGATGCCATCAGCTGAAAGGGTGCTGGTGCAAATGGCGTGTAAGGAAATGAATTTTTTTGGACTCCATTTGCAGGCTGAGGAAATGCCCTTTATCCTCTGGGTTTTGCACTTCTCTCTCCCCGAGGTGCTTGTATTTTCCTCCGTCACGCTTTGGGACTAAAAGCTCGCAGGCAGGGGGGATGCTGGGCAGTGACCCCGGTGCTGGGCAGGGAAGCGAGCTCTCCTCCTGCTCACGCTGTGCATGGGGAGGCAGCTCTCCTACGGGAAAGCACTTTTTCCCTTTGCAATAGCTGGTTCCACCCCGAGCAGATAGTTTCTGTTTGTCAAGACTTTGGGCTTTGGCGGGTGCTGACAAATCTTGCTCTGTGGTTCAAGACAGCTCTGAGCTGGCCAGTCCACCCACGTATGGAGGGAACCGGCCAGTCCACCCACGTATGGAGGGAACAGCCTTCCTCGCCACATCAGTAGGGTGGCACGAGCGGAGCAGCTCACGGGCCCCAGCTTCAGCTGCTGCAGAGCAACACCTGGCAGCTCAGTTTAAAGGGGTCGATGAAGACGGGGTTTGGGTGAGTTATTGGGCTTTGTGCAGAAGCGGGGAGGCACAGCCAGGTACTGGAGCCCCGTGACTGCTGCAGGGGTAGCAGCATCTGGGGGAGATGCAGCATATGTAGCTGCTGGGTGGAGAGGCAAGGGGGACACAGGAGAATGATACTTTCTTGATTTGCCTTTTATTTTGGACTGGGTGGTACTTATCGTGTCACCAGTCTCTGGAGCAAGGTCCTCACAAATGGTTTGGTTTCTCACCAACAAACTAAGACCTTGGGCTGTGGTTTGATGCATGATTTCACTCCAGCAGCACCGCATATACAGCCCTTTCTAAACTGCTTGCATAATTCTTATTAGACTTCATTCACATATGAGAAACACCATTTTCCTTCAAGTACTCCTTCTAGACTTTAATAAAGTCCTAGTGTATTAATGAGCTGAGCCACTGGAGCCTTGCTCTCGTATCTTTTAACACTGCCCAGAGAAGACAAAGCCCACCTTGGTAGCTACTTGCTCTAGCACAGGCAGGTCCCTTGCTAACGCACAGCAGCTCTTCAGCACGTTGAGAAACACAAAGGCTCCGGTCAAGGCTCTCCCAGCAGTCAGCTTACATGGCTGAATGAAATTCCATGGTATTCACACGTGGTAAGTTATGCAGCAATGGAAGCTCAGGCAGAGCAAGGGTACGTGCCACGTCCACGAGCACATAACAAGGACAAACTAGAGACCAAACCCTAGCTGTTCCTCTCTAGGCCTCACCTTTACAGGACCAGCTTATCATTTTAGGCCATTTAGCTGCAATGACACCAGGAATGTGACCCATGGCCACGCGATCGCCCGCATTCAGGTCTTCCCACTGCGAGCCTGGCCAGCCAGAGCAGCCCTGCAGGCTCTGATGCGGCTGCCTCGGGAGCTGATGCATGCTCCTGAGGGCACCTTCCCATCCCCAGGCCAGCCATGTGGCTGCTGAGCCTGAGCGGGCACGAACGCACACATGCTGAGCACCGGCAGGATGAGGCCAAAGCCGATCCCTCCTCCATGGAAACCTCAGCAGCTGGTAGACATCAGGTGGTTTGTCATCAGTGGGCAGCTCACTGGGCTGACCTAGCCCCTGAGCCTACATTATGCGAGTCTGTAAGCCAAGAGGCAGTCGTTGCCATCAGTAACTCTGTGATAGCAAGGGCGGGTATGCGTGTCCGCAGACAGAAGTGAACAGGCAGGGAAAGCTGTGCCCCGGTTCTGGGGGCCTTGTCGTTTTTCTTACTGTATTTCTCATGAAACACTAGGACTAAACAAGGAAACTGCTGTGGCACTAAGGTGGCTCTGTCGTAACTCTGACAGCACCGTTTCTGGCCATTTTGGGTGTAAGATGTGTAAAGAGGCAAAGCAAATAAATGCTTTTTTTTTTCCAGGGTTTGGGCTGAGCGTGTTTGAAACCCACGCCGTGACTGGAGAGTCACAACCACAAAGTATAGCGTGGACATCAGAGCCTGCAAGCACGTTGCTCTTCAGCTCCAGGGCTATTTTTAAAGATCCTGACCTGGTTACGGACTTACAGAAACCTGGCAGGTGGGAAGAAGCAAATACAGGGACCTTCTCCATGATTCGAAAATAATTACTAGCTGTGGATGTAGTCACCTAACCTTATTATCCCCACCCACCCCGTGTTTGTCTTCTCCTCCAACCCTCTGAACGTGACACTGTCTTGCCTTGGCTTCAGTGCATTAGGAGGCTTTTCAGGGCCAGAAGTGTGGTCTGAGCACGGCTCAGGAGCTGTGGTGCCGTGGGGCAGCCGGGGGAGCTGATGCTCTTCCAGCACAGGAGTAAAGGCTGCTCATTTATGCCAAGGAATTTCTGGCTGCAGGTGCCAGGTAATTCCTGGTATCACTGGCAGGCGATCCTCCTGGCTTTCACAGCAGCGCTTTAATTCAGCCCACCTATGCTCACACAAGGCTCCTGCGCAAGAACAACCCCGTGCAGAGCTTACATGAGTTAGCTACCAGAAAGTTTTATATAGAGTGAAGTTAAAAAGTGACACCCCACTTTGTCTTAGAAAGCAACGGAGGAACCTCTCCTACGGTGAAGCACCTATAAGAAAAATGGTACTTTTTTACACCCAGGTTTATCACAGCGTTTGCTGCGCACGGATAAATGAAAAGAAAGCAGCCACTGACCGAACTGGGTTTCCCAATACATCACTATTTTAGCAGAGCTCATCTGCAAGGCACATGGCAAATGATTGTAAATAATTATGACTAAATTCTTCTTGTGAAATGTAAGAACCAGCATTTGTTTTCTGATCCATTAACCCAGCAGTTTTGTTTATACTCTTATAAAAGGACTAACAGGACAGATGCTCCCCTGCGGATGTCGGGGGGGTCAGCTTGGACCCACACCAAACTAGCAACAAGGGGAAGCCTGTGTGTGGGCATGCAGAGGGCAAATGCATACCACACAGTAGGAAATGGGGCTGCCAAGCCACGCACACTGTTAATCAGCATAAGGCGACGACGGAGAGGTTGGTATTCGGCAAGGATAAAAAGGTGAACAGAAAAAAATCCTCCATGCAGCATGGTCTAATCTCTGCACTATAAGCCAGCCTAAGAGGTACTAGTTTAGACATCACGGAAGTGCAGCATTGTTAAATAATTTGTATCATCTGCCACTGGGGACCCAGATACGTGTTAGGTGGCCATTTATCCATGTGTTTTCCCTATCCCAGAGTGTTGCGCAGAAGAGAGGTCACCTATCAGGATGCCACATCTTTGCACAGATCTGGGTTGCTTACCAGGGCTTCTGTACCTGCATTTGGGCCAAAGGAGAAGAGGGAAAGGGACCAATGGGTACCTGAGGTTCTCCTTGAGATCTTACCATATTCTGGGACTAAGCAAGAACTGAGTCAGTCTCCAGCCTAGGTCAGAGGAAATCTTCAGCATGTGTTGATGACTGAACCTGCAAAAGTGGCATAAATGGGGGCATTAGTGTCAGCCTCATTTTAGAAACCATCACCCCTGCGTATGTATCACACAGCTTTGAGTCTCTGCTTTAAGTAAACGAAAACCAAGGCAGCAATTATCCAGCCTTCCAGCTAACCTGGGGCTGCCGGCATGGGGTCTGTGGAGCACCACAGTGGAGAAGAGCTGTTGTACAGCAGTAATCCAGCAGGCCTGTCTAGATGTGCTTGATTTTAAGCTGCAACTTCTAGGCCAGATGGGTTTTTAACACATCATATTTATTGGTCTCTGCCTTTGTGCCATCTTGTAAGTAGCCCTCAGTGCTGCTGCATCAAATAATTTGAGTCACAATCTTCTAAGCCTGAGGTATGGGGGGTAGGGGGCATGGGCAGAGAGAAAAGCTCTTTGAGAAGGTAGTCCCCCCAGTTTTAAGCATGAAACTTTACAAGTAACCCCCTGAGGGTTCTCCTCCAGCCAGAGGCAAAGGCTCTCCCGGAGAGCAATGCAGGGGAGCAACCGTCAGGGATAACCGCGCAGCCTGCCTTGGGGGTTCAGGCCGGGCAGGAGCAGTTGGTTTCCACGGCTGTAGGAGCCAGCAGAGCTCAGCCCCGTCATTGCAAGTTCTGCCTTAGAACAGAAGTGCTACAGTGTGGGTTTGCAGCAGGTACCAGCTGCTCTGTGAAGGGGCGGCGGTGCCTGCACGGAGAGAAGCGTTGTTAGCGCGGGTGGACCTGCCTGTTCCTGCTAACCAGGAATGTGCAGCCTTGCAGCCGCCATGCGTGCTGGCTCAGCTCCTGTCTCTTTCTCTCGCTAGCGATGTGGCTGTGTCCTTGACCAGCTTTCCTGCCCAGTGAGCACAGCCTTCACAATGTTTTTTCCAAGCTGCCTATTACACCTCGGTCAGCTGCCAGCAGCAGGTGTCTCCAGGCTCTCCCCATACCTGGATGTTCCTCTCCCTCCCCACTCCAAGCTTCAATTTAGAAAAAAGAAAAAAAAAAAAAAAAAAGAGAAGGTATTTGCTGATGAAGGCTCCGGCAGCTGCTCACTGTACTCATCAAAGAAAAGGAAGTGTCAATTATTTCCTTGTACAAACTGTTTCTGTAATCAAAGCACCCTGCAGTTCAGCTGTGAATGCCGATTCCCTCCCAGCCCACACGCTGCCCATGGGAGCACCGAGCAGGAGGGCAGCTGGCTGCCCACACCCTCATCAGCTTCTGCTTCCAGGGACACTCGTACCTCTGTTTGCCTTGTGACATTCATCACTCCCTCACCGAGTGAGGACAGAGACGGGGCAGGCTGCTGCAGGCACGTTCACACTCGAGTCTACGCCATCGACTCAAAGCCCAGCAAGTTACCCACAAACAAGCACGAACACCTCCTGCCCCCATCCTCACAGCATCTTGCCAAACCTGGAGGCTGGGAGAGGGGGGAACGGAATCGTCCTTTTACAGGGAAGCATCCCTCCCATCCCCCCCATTTGCTGTGGTAAAGCTCTCGGCAGGCAAACAGGGAAAAAAAATCACCCATGGCCTACCTGCAGCATCCCAGTGAAAGCTGGAGAGCTCTTCCCGAGGACCTCCCAGGCTCTGGGACTCTGTGGCTCACAGCCCCGCTCACGGGGGCTCAGACTGGGTGGCAACACGGGAAGCCATATGCAAACACGCCACCAGGGAACACATGCCAAGAAAAGAAGAAAGCATTTTTGTGCTGTGATTTTTTCCAGTGCTGGCAGTCATAATTTGGCAGTTTTGGGGTTTGTTTTTTTTTTTTAAACACCGATAGATACAACATTTCCTGGAGAAGCTTCTCTTACCTCCTAAAACAATAAACATTACAAACTAGGAAATAGAGCTAAAAAATCAAACAGATCTTTGCCCTTCATATGCCATCTTCCATCTACCTCTTTTGTAACCTAGCCTTAAGACTGTCTTCACCAAAACCTAAACCATATTCCTTTTTTCAGTTACAGTTATATTCCTGAAAGCAACGAAGGTGTTTAAAACTATCTATTTTGATGACACTACCCAAACAAGTCCATTAACTGTGGCAAACCAAGCGCATCAGAAACCCCCACCGAACCACCTGGCGAGAGCACCCAGCACCACGGGCGGGCTGAGACGCCAGCTCCCAGCCACCGCACACCAGCACAGCCCCTGCAGCCCTGCAGCAGCTGATGCTCTCATCCATCACTTCTGTTTTGTTCATCTCAGCATGCTGTCCTCCCCTCCAGATTTTGTACAGAAAAATACAAAGAACACAGAAACACAGTTTAGCTTGCTGACATAATGCCCATATTTAATCTTTTAAAACAAGAACAAAATCAAGAATAAAATCAAGAATAAAAATTTCATTTAAGTCATACAGTACACTAATCTTTCAGCGATGACCCAGTCTACAGTACTCAAATGTCTGGCATGAAGTCTATTATCTCAGCGTTTAACAAGTGTATAACCAGTGACACAGTAAAAGAAGAGCTCACAATACACAGCTAACACAATGAGTTCAGATTTTCTTCTAAGAGTCCAGCTAGGGTTTGTAATACGTGGGTCACTTTTGAACCGTACTTTAATCAACTTTTTTGTTCAGTCAATCCGTTTGGGGCTTTTTTTTTTTTCTGTTATATGAGTTTTTCCATTATGTACAGGAAGATTATTTCAAATGAAATTGCACAAGTTACAATATCTATCTATAGGCATACATGGTCAATCTAACTAAAAATTTAATAAGCAGTAATTACTCAGTCCTGGTTATACATTCCTAAAGGCTTAATAATACAGTTTTAAGAAGGAAAAAAAAAAAAAAATCAAACCAAACCAAAACACAACAAAACACAGTTGTAGGGTGGCAATCTCTGCAAGAAGCCTCCTTCCCTTCCAAAACAACCAAGGGTTAACTGTACTTTCCACATTTGAAATGGGGTCTACAAAGAAGTCATTCCAGCCCCTAAATAACACAAAACGTGACTGTGTCCTTTCTAAAGTCTGAATGGTTCAATGCGTAATTCAGTGAAGCTCTCAAACAAATAATACTGGTAGGATGCAGACTGTTAACAGAAAATAGGACAATATGCCCCGACAGCACATTTGGATGGCAAAACTGTACGTTAAGGGGCCATTATCCGGTGGTTAAAGTAGCTCAAAGCAGGAGGACAGCTCTCCCTGCAGCAGCTGCGGAGGAAAGGGTGGGCTCTTCTGCTCCTCAACCGAGGCTAAAGGTGAATTTTCCCCAGCTCTTACTCAAGCATCTGCCCCCTTCTGCTCCCGGCCCCCTGGCCAGCACTCCCTACCGCTTTCCGAGGGGACACTCCCAGGGCCGAGGTGACCGGAGCTGTGGCAGGGTGCAAGCCTCCCCTGCCCTGCCCAGCTGCCAGTGCTCAGGGCAGGCACCAGGGCTCCGTCGGCTCGCTGCTGCGCCAGGGCCATGGCTGCACGGCCAGGAGCAGCGATGCGGCCCGGTGGCTTTCTGGCTCCTCAGCTACCGCCTACAGCTAAATGCGGTAACAAACGGAGTCAGCGCTAGAGACCCAGAGGGCTACCTCCCAGGAAAGCTAACTAAACACAAGGGTAATGGAGCGTCTTCTTCCCACATAAGCAAAACATAAACATAACTAACTAACAAAACTGCTTTGACTTTTTTTATCTCTCTTTTCTGATGCCAGGCCCTGCTACAAATGGAGAAAACCCATAGAAAGCTGCTTTTCTAGATGGAAAAGCAGCAGAATCTTAAGCCTTAAGGATCTGCTTTGTAATTTGCTACTGGCATAAACAACAAAAATGTCCCATTTGTTTGGTTTTTGTGGTGTTTTTTAAGAAAAAAAATCCAGACCATCCAGTGCACCTTCTCTGCGCATACACACACACACACACACATGCACCGATGGAGAGCTCCAGAAGAACAGGCATGGGAACCACAAAGCCCAACTTGTGAAAAGACATGGGGAATCTCACATTTCTGTTTTCAATTCTCATTTAGCAATGAAGCAGCGAGATGATGTATTGCAAGAAATAAACTGTCACAGAACACACATACACCCAAACGCAACCATGGATACATTTTTCCCATTATTTTTCTTTTTCCTGATAGATGCTGTTATTTATCAGATAGTTTCTTTCTGGCTGTGCTGAAGTTTCTGAAGAGCATCTGGTGCTTCTTTAACCTTTACCAGAACGTAAGAACCTCAGTGGCAGCAGACAATCAATTCTATTAGTGCCACAACCAACCATCCCCACTTGAGATTCTCTACGAACCCCTTCTAGAAGTTGAATCTGACCCTGCCCCTTTGGTGCCACTCTGGTGGGGTTTTTAAATTAACAAACACAGCATATTAATGCAAATTTGATGTTTTCTAAAAATTAGAAATGCTCATATAATTAGTTCAGCAATATGCAAAGTGCATCTATTTGGTTCTTTCCATAGATCACCTTCTCTTGTAAGTTTAAATTCCTTCACAGTTTAAAATATTGTGAAGAAATTATATGTATACTTTATGTATAGAACTATTTATATACATACACATATATACACACAACTCTGTACTTTATATAGCCATAAACACTCATTACTTAACTATTTATATTATATACACATGGCATGAACACACGCTCAGTGAAGAGTTGGTGCAAGCTGAAATCATTCCATTGGGTTTAATGGAATAACAACAGTGAAACCATGAGTGAGTTATCAAGAGACACAGACATACATCTATTAGATACGTGAAAGACCAATTAAATCAGCTCTTCCATTTTCCCATTAGCACAGGATTGCTCCCACCCCATTCCATGCTCCATATGCATATACACAGCTATTCTGTGTTCCGTTTACATGAGAGGGCAGCAGTGGTTCTTTTTCCTAAATGAAGGAACAGTCCATATTTATTCAGGCTCATCACAACCTCTTCTGCAGCAGTGCAGCACAGCTGGGTCTGGAGGTCTTGGAGGACTCCAAACACTGTGCTGCCGTTAGCTGAAAGCACCTGCTGAAGCGTTATTGCATGGTTATGGAACAGCTATCAATTGTTCACAGTCTGTGAACTCTCTCTCTCTCTCCAACAAGTGGTACAACTGTATAAATACATATTTTAGCACAAAACAGTTTAACACCAGGCAAGTCCAAGTCCAAATGAGATCTAAAGGCCTATGGGTGAACTTTAAAGGCCAAGAGTTCTTCAGAGTGCATGTTGTTTAAGGAACGCAAGTCAGGTAATTTCAAAAGAAGTTTTGTGAAAATAGAGGCTTCATTTGGGTGATTTTTCATGATTAAGGTCCTTAATGCACGGATTAGTGTTTCCTGAAGTGCCTCCACAGAATTGACATTTTCTATTCCGGAGCGATCTAAAGATAAGGGGGGGGGGGGGGGACGGGACATGACAAAACACACAAACAGAACAAAAGAACGAGAGGGGTAGGGAGGGGGGGAGAAGAAAAAAAAAAAAAAAGAAAAAAAAAGCTGAACAGATGTACTTTGCAACATAAAGCCACTAGAAGAATCACTCACTGATGTAACAAGCACAAGAAAAATTAAAATACTTATGCTAGAAATTTCAAACCCACATATCAAAAGTCTTTCAAACATTATTTAGCATCAGCTTTGCAAAGTGTTAAGCTCGTGCCAAACTGGCAGCATTCAAACACCTTTTCTGTAATCACTTACCCACGTTTCCAGAAAAGGACAGGTTGAAGCACACACTTAAGTATTTTGCTGAATCACAACTTTCAACACAAGGAGAGAGATAGGGCACACAGAAATAAGAATTTCAAGCATTTCTCAAGGCTGGACACAGAACCCTAAACTTAAACTGGAGGTTCATGTTTGAGGAGGAAATCCCACTCCGGGCCAGCCACACTTGTATCTGCACAGTGGGAGCCCCAGGGGCTAAGGGAGTATAAGCCCTGACACGACTGAGCACTATTTCTGAGCGCGTTCTGAAGCACTTACAAAATGAAACACAATGCACCCAAAAATTCCCAACTGAGGAAGAGAAGCAGAATTTCAACATCAAGAAAAATATTATGCTTTGACATACCGCATTCGCCCCACACCCGGAAGCATCTCTTTCAAGAGAGCTGTATTTAAGAACATTCCTGTTGTCCTTAGGTGGAACATAAGCAAGCAGCTTAAAAGGATGAATTTTTAAGCAAAACATCTCACCTAATAACCATGCACAGTAGCTGGTTTTTTCTAAGCTGTAGCCTCTCTCCTTAAACACTATGTAAATTCAGCAGGGCACATACATACACGAGTGACGGACACGAACAGAAATGTGCTTTGATGTGTGCATGTACTTAAGCACTTCGCAGAACTGGGACACGGAATGACAACAGCTTTCTGGAGTAACACTGAGTCACATCACAGAGTCGGAGGGGGAATCCGTCCCTTATGCTGCCAGTGTCAATCCAATTTGACTTCTCAGGTGAAAAGCCTAGGAAGTCCTCCTGGACTGTTCAGTGCAGTTCCCTACTGCTATGGGGCAAAATTATGACATAATTCACTTAAGGATCCATTTTGAAGCAGTTAATGTGTTTAGTTCCTTTAGATTGTTCCAGAACCACCTCCTCTAACAATCGGGAACTTCGATTAATATCAAATTATGTTTATTAGCACATACTCCAGTCTTCTGTGAAGATTGTCCATTAGGTTTGATAGCTGTTCTCCAAGATGGCACAAGTGAAGAGATGCCTCCCCACCTTTATTTGTGAAGATATCTATCTCACTTGCCCTCCTGCTTTACAGAACCTTTAGGTTTGCTCTACCCTGAGCAGGGATGATGACATTTGCACAGAATATGCCAGCTGAGGTTTCTCAAGAGCTCTGTACAATACTGCCTTGCCTCTGAGGGCAGAAGAATGCAGTCCAGTCTTCCCTGGCTGCCTCGGGTGAGTTACTGTAGCCTCTTCTCTTTGATTAGTCCAAGTCTTTCCCCTCTTAGTCTACTTCCAGTTGCTTCCAGTGGCCAGCAGTTTTTGCTAGTACTACCCCAATAAGACAGAATAATAGAGGGAGTGTATTTTATATTCTTCTACAAAACATCACCTTCAGTTAAGTCTTCATCTGGTCTCTATAGACCTGCACGAACCACATTCATACAGCTTTGCTTCCACCTTGCTTCTTCCTTCATCAGTGCCTATGACCCATCTTGCCACCATCCCTCCATCTTCAACACATCCAGCTAACCGAAGCCAGAGGTGAAACATTCTTTTACTTTGTGAATGTCATTCCTCAGCACCACCAGAAACACTCCCACATTCTCACTGTATAGCCCTGCTTTTTCTTTCTTTGCCATACGACACCACAACAAGATGTACACAGTTACGCTCATTCCTTGCTACTACCCCTGCACATTCTAAACATCCCTCCTAAGAATGGTTATTTGTCCAGTGTTATGTGGAATTGTTTCTGACAAGTGTTCCCCCACTAGCACTATTTAGAGACAAATACTGCTTTTTTTTCCCACAGGCGTTTTTAAATTTTAAGCAACTGAAAGTCTTTTTAAAAGATTTTTAACTAGTGCAGCATGGTATTTTATATTCTGGATCACTTCATTAGGATTCAGTAGTCACACACTGTGGTGTCTGCTTCTGGAACCGATGTAAGTCTTCACTACTCCTTCCTTTCAGTCTCCTCTTCAATAGCATTCATTCCAAGATGAAGAAGTCTTAATGGCCTTGTTCTTCCACCTTCACTTCTTCCAGTTAGGGCATCTTTTGCCTTTGTCTGCATCTCCACTCTCTCAGATGGTGTTCCTCAGCTCTTCCTCCTTCTCTAACTGAGCTCTGCTTCCACCTGGGAAATGACTCTCTGGGTCACACTCCTCCTTGCGGGGTGGGGTGCAGGTGATCTGCTTCCAAGATCTGTTAATCAACAGGCAGCCACAATCCTTCAGTTCTGCAGGCACCTTCGCTTCCTGGCAAGCCCTCACACTGCAAGCATCTTCCCCAGGAGATCTGCTGGGGGTCCTTCTGTTCTTGGGTACCGCTCAAGCGTGAAGCTGGCTCGCTTACTTGTGCAAGTAACAGCTGCAGTATTTCAGTTCAGTTGCAAGTTACAGAGTGAAGTTCATCTGAAAATTGCTGGACTTACAGTGACCGCCAAGGTTACTGTTGTGTCTGGAACACAGTACAAATGCAACTTTGGGCCCAAACGTTAAAAGATTTATGAAATTGCACTTTATAAAACCCTAGAAGTATTTTGTGAAGATGTCCGGGAAGGCTGTGATCAGATGCAGATCAGATCACAAGGTAGCAAAGACAGGTAGCAATAATGTCCAAAGCTATGATCTGAAAAATCCTCAGCAGCTCCAAGTCTGAGTACCAAACACTTCTCTTTTTGTCCTGTTGCATGGCTCTGACACTACGTGCTGTACAGTTCCATACCATCCCCAGGGCTAAGCCCTACTGGGAGCTAGCAACAGCACGGAGCAGTACCTAAAAGGCTGGGGAGGGGGGGAGGCAGTGGCGTTGTGCTAGAAGCACATTTAACAAAACAGATACAGCCACTAACATTCAAAACAGGTGGCACAGACTGTGATATTCTAGGGCCCAAGAGCTGAGCGAGAAAGCAAGGAGAGCGGCTGTAGCCTAGTTATGACTGCACAAGGAAGAGGCCTGGTTCTCAGTCCTTATTTTAACGGTTATCTACAGTTCTCATCAATTCAGTTTTTGAAAGATAAAATTTGTAGAACTGAGTCTGGAAAAGCAACTAAAATCCCAGGTTTCTCTCTGCTACCTGAAAATTTTCACTAACAGACTGCAGTGCCATGCTTCCTTCATGCTGCCATTCGTCCTGGCTTTTGAAGCTTGCAATCTCTGTACCACCCTCTGCTCATTACCACTGCTTGCCAGCCGAAGAGGCTACCTACAGCTGCCCCATCACATTTCAGTAAGGCCGTGCACAAAGCTATTAGACTGAACTGTCCTACCTTGTTTACAGAGGCTTCACCTCCCTGGTAAGAAAGACGCAGGTCTAAACCACTTATGTGGAAGAGATGCACTGGTTCAAGAAGTGAGTGGCCCCCAAATGATGCCGGCTTGTTGTGTAAGCAGGCACTACTAGCATTTGTGCTAGCCACCTTTAGAGAGCTCCTTACCCAGCAAGCAGGGATTCTGCATCTTGTATTCCAGGCATTGTATGCAGAGCTAATGTGCCTAATTTGAGGCTTTAGATAATACTAGAGAAGTAGGTGCTTAATCCTTCTTTGAATCTGGGCCAGGGTGTTCTGTGTATCCAGGGACTGAAACAAGATACGAGGCTGGTGAAGATGTTAGTGGATTGGCAGACCTTTAGCAGTAAGAAGTCACGATGCAGATGAATAGGGCTTTCTTGCTGACATAGGCAGAGATCAAACTGTTGGATTTAGACTTGAGTAAGACACGCAACAGACTTCAATGACAATACTTGGAAGTAAAAATACCACCTTATCCCAAGACTTAGGCTGTGCAAATCAGGAGTAATTTCATTGATGCTGTCCTGTGAAACTTAGATGAGTCAGACAAACAGCTTCTAAACAGCTACTGGGTAGCTATGAGATATATTTTTGCATTCTATAGAAAGTAGTAGGAAAATAAAAACCATTGTCACATTTTTCCAAAAGGCGGTATTAGAAAAAGCAGGTATGTAAAACAAGTAAATTACAGGCTGCTAGTAGCTTAACACCTATTAAATTGCACTTCGACACGAAATAATAGGGTATACATTTTACAGAAATCTTTTCGTACAGAGCCATATTCAAACTTTGGCAAAGCTGCAAGTTAACTTTCTGTTCTTACCGGCAGATACCAGGACAACCGCTGTAAACAAACTCATTTCCTCATCACTAAGTTGCAGGGCATTTAGTTTCTCACTAAATTCAAACATTGAGTTGAGCAGATCACCAGCTCCCATTGAATGCAAGTCGTCCACACTGTACTTCTTTCCACTCAGGAAGGTGACGGTACGTTCCTTTGCATCAAACAAAGATGCAAACCGTACCATTAAAACCTGGTGAAAGAAAACAAAACAAAACCAAACCAGGTTAATATAGGTGGATTTCTAGAAAGGCCAAATAAAAAAATTAACCCTTTTAAGGTCATTCAAACTGTCTCATTAACCACTGCACAAACATTCTATACAGAAACTGTCGGCATGCTACCGAGCTGTAAAAATCAGTGCAAGCTCTGGCCCAGTAGCTGGAGAAACAAACAAGTGAAAAAGGTAGTGAGTGGATGCAGGGGAGGGGCTACCGCACATGAAAAGGAAGAAAATTAAAATTTAAGCCTCAGACAGCCTGAGCCACAAAGACAATGCCATTCATAAATATGCCAGTAAGACAACTTGTTTAAGCCACTGAGCAGCCAAAGGCATACAGAGCATTAAAAGAAACGTTTTCTTGGCCGCACTTATGAAGAGCAAAAAGAAGGTATTGAACCAGATTCTCACTTGGCATCAACTGGAGCAGCTCCATTGGAACAACGCGGACTTACGCCACCTGATGATGTGGCCCTTTAGGCATTCTCTGGGAAAGTACCATGCCACATCTCTATACCCACAGGAATGTTAATGAGCTCTGGTAGAAAGGAGCCACGTGTACAGCCTCCAAAAGGCTAGAGAAGCAGGGCTTGGAACCACACCTGGTCTGTAGCTGCAGCTGGGAATACCCCTTTGGTATAAGCACCTGGGCTGGAGCAGTTGACATGTACTGAACTTACCCCTCTGGGCTGAAATTTCTCCTGTGGCTTCTCAGTCGTACTGTGAAATGTTTCCCTCTGGAATGGCTTGTAAAGTTTCATTTGCTCATGTTCAACAACCTGATTTACATTTTCAAGGTTTAAGTTGCACAGAACAGCCTTCTTATTTGGAGAAAATTAACCAACTGGCATTGGTTAGAACTTCAGACTTGCTGTAATCTCTTCGTGTGACAGTCAGCTCTTCCCACTTACCCTACATAACTCCATTAATTTAAATGTTTACTACAGATGAGAGGATAACCAGATTTTCTGCAAAGACTAGTGCCTTTGACAAGCTTAATAAAGGAGGGTTCAGGAAAAAATGAAAACGTTTGAGAATTCAAACACCACTCATGCATGTTACAATGACTTGCTTGTAAGTTTTAACAGCCAAAAGGCACGCAGCGATCTCGATGGACACATGAGCACTATGTATTATTCACCTTTGTCAGCCAAGCTGTATGCCCTTTCACTACATCATCTACAGAGTGCAGAAACCTAGGTGCAGAAGCCCGCAGAACACAACAAAAAGAGAAAGGGCAGACACACAAAGCTGAACTCATGCATTAGCACGGACCCACCAGGTACTCAACAACCTTTCACTTCAAAATAGCATTCCCCTTACAGAACTGGGCTTTAGAAACATGAACTTGCATAACGAACAACCAGTATGAATGCTGGTATTCAAAACTGAAGCCCATGAAGCTGTGTTGACTTATGCTAAGGTAAAGACCTTGCCTATAGATTTCAACGTCACCATTCTAACCCATGGAAGAACAGTTTAGACTATGGCATAGCACATGACTGATTCATCCCATTTCACTTCAAGCCAGACTCCTATTTGTGCATGCTGAGGATATACCTGATCAACCCTGCCACCCGATCAGAGCAATATAAACACATAAAAACCTCCACAGAGGCAACCGCTTGCTCGCTTCCCTACCACCTGCACCCAAATTACCAGGTTCCTGAGTCTGTGGAGAGACTGAGTCACTACCCCAACGAATCCAAGGGCTTTGTTAGCTCTACCATCAACTATATTTGGACTGGGGGCTTGTGGAGGTGGGGAAGGACCTGCTCAAATCCAGGAGTTCTTTATTTTAGGCTCACTGCTGTTTCTGAGCTGGCTCCCATAAAAGCCATGTAAATGCCACCACAATATACCGAGCTCCCCAATACTCCCAGTTCCAAGAAGACTTTTTACCTCACATGAGTGTGAATATATAGAGCTATGCTGCTGCTTCACCGACATTGTCTCCATGCATCTTCTTACCCCCAGACAAGCACTCCTTGAATATGAGCTGCTGGTAAGCACAGTTTCAAGACAGCCACACACTGGTGCCCAAGGGAGCCGTAACAGGCTCGGAGGTAGTACTTTTACTGAGGTTCTTCTATTAACACGCGGATGTTGGGATATCCTAATTCAGTTATCCACAAGACAGAAATGACCTTGTATGCATCAGTTTTTCAAGATGCTTTTGCCTCTATTGCAATCATTTCATTAATACTATTGGCAGGGGGGTTCCCCCCCACTGCTCTCCAACATTTTTTATTGGTTCTTTTCTGTTATTAAAATGCCACACAGGCCTTTAACTACAGGTAGAAGCTCACTAACCCAAATCATTAATGTTTCTTATTTATAAGTGAATAGGGATAAGCACGCAGCCACACATTATTATTGATTTCCCTGGATACAGAAACCTCCTTATCAGCAGTGCTTGTAACTGGCAAAAAGGCATACGAACGAAGCTTGAGAAAAGCCTGAAGTGAAGGAAGGCCAAGCCAAAACATTTTACTTGCAAAACATGAATGTCTGGCTTTACATTATAGGAACAGTTCAAGGTGGGCTTTACATTATAGGAACAGTTCAAGGTGTTTTTTCCACTCTCCTTGAGGGCACTGGACAGTATACCACTTTGCAGAGGAAGGAACCAACATTTTTGTGTAATGTGAACAGCAACGTAAGAGGCTGTAGCTAAAGAAGTGAAAATACAGCCCTTAGTTACCAAAGTTGTAGATGAATATCAAAAGGTCAAGAATAACAGCAAAAAAAATACATGACAGCAAAATGGAAGAAACAAAGAAAACTGACATGCTCCAGACACCAAGTCTTCCAGTACAACTCGTGCCTTTCAACCCAACAATTACACATTTTAGAACCAGGCTGTATAAGTGCAGATAAAAGACCTAAAACATTACACAAGAAATGTCAGGTAAATATGAAATCCAGCACCCTCTTCAATAAGAATAAATTAAACAAGAGCGAAAGTATTGCCAACCCTGCCCTCCCCAGAAAAGCACAGTAACATCGAATACTTGAGACTTCAGCTCCTCCGGCCTTCTAGGTTTAAACTTCACACTTGAATACTTTTAAAATGTGCATGGTCTCCAATAAAGATACAAGAGTCTGGAAGAGCAACTGAAACCTTAAGTAAAGGTCCCCTCTGGTGAAGGTCACTAACAGCACCAAGCTCTCCGGTATCATTTCCAAATTAATTCACATGTGTGTCATGACTGCAAGTGGACCGTGAGGGCCCGGTGGGATTCATCTACAGTACGTCAGGCTGCAGCTGGCACACGGTATCTACAGAGCTGCAGCAGCACGGCTAGTTATCAGTGTCACTGCACTGGAGATAGAGACTTCAGCAACCTGCAGCTGCCACCAAAGGCTAGTGGTGACTGGTCGGGATGGATGCTCTGGCTTTGGCAGAAGGACATACAGAGCAATAAACACATTCCTCTACAAAACTGGTAAGTCAATAGACAGCTTTCTAAATTACCCACCTTTCTGGATGCAGTATGCTTCTTTCCAGGCTAAGCAAAGGTAGCTATCACAGTACCCGCTGCTACACAAAACCAAGAAACTCCTTAAGAGTCATTTATTAATGCTCAGGGAAGAGGAAAGGGTAGACTGGCTTAGCACTTTTGAGCAGGCTGTACAAGGGACAGCTCAACAAGATCTGACCAAACGGAAGCACTGGACACCATCAGCTTAAGGAAAGCGTAGAGCTAGCATACATGAACAAGCTGGTTTTGCCTGCTATAACCCAGTTTGTTTATTTTTGTTCTTAAGGGGGTCAGACTGATGCAAAGCTTGTCAGGTCCACAATATACACACAGCGGTCTCACCTCAAAGGTCCCAGCCTTCAGAAGATTAACCTGGTCATGTTGGGAGAGATCTCGGAAACCTGGGATGCGCTTGGCAAACTCCACCACTTCCTTCACCGCAGGGGTAAAACTCAGGGAAAACTCTTCCCAGACTTCATGGCCAGACTTGTTTGGGTCCACATGGGGAGTCTTACTCATTGGGCAGACCTGATGTTTACAAAACATACACAAAAAATAACTCTTAAAGATACCCTTCCAAATACTGACAAATACTTCAAAGAACCATGTTTATTCTTCAAGAAAACTTTGCAATAATGATGCACAGAGGAAAAAAAAAAAAATCCGTATTCCTCAGTCAATTCCCAAAGCAACTGGGTTTTCCCCCTTCCCTTTAAAACAAAAACCCAGCAAAAAATCCATGGCAATCCATCAGTAATCTGTTTCTAGATTTGCTGACCTTGGAGACTCCAACATTGTTTACAGCAAAAGACTTGAGAGAACCCAGGTTATGCTATTCTTCCTTGATCTCAACTCATGCCTGACAACTGGATTTCTCTTGTGTTACCCCTGTAATTTCACAATTAATCATGATTTCACAATCAATCAATCGTAATTCCACAGTCACTACTATATTAATTCTCATAGATCTTCCTTGCTTTGCAGGCAACTAAAGTGATTCAGTCAAGGTGACAAAGGCACTAACGTCAGAGCAAGGGGCCAAGCCTTGGTTTCCTGAGCCACACATTTACACCCTCATTACTGGGACAACCTTCCTCTCCTATGTGTTTGCTTTTATTTGTATCACTGAAGAAGGACCACCAAGGAACTGGTATTCCAATTTTGCTCAGTCACAAGATGACAAAATGCTCTTTTTTATACAAACATGCAGCAATTTTTTACAGGAACATCTGAATCCACTACAATGAGATCAGACTTATCAGTCAAGGCAGACTGCCAGTGAATTCCTTTTGTAAAACCCAACCAGACACTCTTGAGATACTTTCAGTTCTGCTTTCTAAAATTTACATCTTTTAATGACATTTAAACCTTTTAATATTCACTTCAGCTGTCATCACCAAGGACAAGAATTCCTTTAAGTATTCCTCACAAGTATACTAAATAGTGCAGGTAATCCTACGTAACGTCAGCAAAGCAAAGAGAAAACAGTGAAATGAATTAGTAATTCCTCAGAGCTATGCTGCTTTTGCAGAGCAACTTGAATCTGATAATTGCCTAGGAATTCTCTGTGTGGAAGGTCCCAAGATTACAAGAATATCTTCAAGAATTACATTACAAGAATATATTATACAGGTGTATATATATACATGCATGCATGCGTGTGTGTGTGTACTTGGCAACAGCCAGGGAAAACAAGGTGGAGGCAGATACAAATTTCTATGGGTTCCCCCCCCCCCAATCCCAGTTTGTAACTGGGCAGTCAATATGCAGAAAGGTCTCCGCTTTCTCTCTCCCCATCAGACAAGGAATGGAATTGTAGATTTCTTGGTTCAGCTGTGAATCACATCACCATTTGGGTGTCTGAGGACAACACCCAAAACCAAATGATTGCATGTGGGGTAGAGGAGGACCCTTTCCATAAACTGAAAATCATGACGTATTTTGGCAAAAGGAAATGTTTAGGCACACAACTAGAAGCATGGCAGAAACCAATCACTGCTCTATCTATGATATTGCAACAGTTCACGTATGCATTGTTAAAAATACAGCACTCCAAAAAATAAGGAATCTCTGGTTCAGCACCCCACTCTAAACGGGACACAGCACCTCAACTTCTCATCCTAGATTGTTTACCCTAAACCCCCAGCACTGAGTCCCAAAGGGAAACTGCCACTTTCCCCCCACTGTGTATTATGTCCAAGCTGTCTTGAGAGACCTCTTCCCAAGTTCATAGGATCATAGAGTATCTCAAGTTGGAAGAGACCCATAAGGACCCATCACTCCCTGGTCCTTGCAGGACTATCTAAACCAAAACCGTACGACCAAAAGCGTCATCCAGACACTCCTTGAATGCTGATAGCCACTAGCTCTCTTTAGAGGAACTTCAGGAACGACCTGTTCTGCTTTTCTGGTTGGGGGGTATTGACAAAAAAAAACAAACCCCTGAACATCTGTCCCCACACTGCTTCAGAGCCTAGTTACACTCCCTTATGGCTACTGACTCATTTTAGTCGGATCCTGATCTCATTGACTTCTCAGGAGTGCCAAGAAAGCTGTTGTAGTGACTTCACATACTTTCCCTGCAAGGAATAAAGGTTGGGAGTTACTACTATTTGTCATGGTATAGTGCCCAGAGTCTGCAATTAAGGTCAGAGCCTGCAAGGGATGGCATGGTTCACATATGCAGTAGCTGAAGGAGGAGGGAGAAAAAAAAAAACAAAACAAACAAACAAAAAAAATTTTAAAAAAAAATCCAGCATCAAAATAAATAGCCTTCATGTGGATACTTTCAGGGGTCTTCAAGAACCTATGAAGAATCTGTACAAACTGTGAGGAAGAAAAACACCAGCAGCTCCAAGTACACCAGAAAGGTCAGAGGCTTGTGCTTCTCAACAGGAGCACAGGATGAGAATGAGGATGTTATGTTCTCTCATCCCAGGCGGTTCCAGTGATAAAGAGAAGGACAATCTATTTTAAGGGGCTTACAGAACCGGTTGCCTGAATGGCAGAGGAACAGCAGGTGCAAGGCAAATGGGAGGGACCTGTTAAGGGAAAAAAAAAAAAAAACAAAAAAAACAAAAAAAACCAACCACAAACCAACCCAACCCAGAACCCACATGCAAGAAAACAGGAAGCATCCTTTTTAAGAATTCAGTGAGAAAATGCTCTAGCAAAGTCATCCAAGTTACCAAGAAGTGTGTTTAGAGCCTCACTTGTGTAAGTACTACAGAAAAGACCTTGAACTTCTCTCAAGTGGTTTAGCTGTGCATCTTCCTCCTGCCTCTGTTCCAATCTGAACACGTTCTAGGGGAGAAGGATGCATAGCCTGGGGGTCCCGTTGAGCCTGTATTTTACACTGCCTGTAACAGAACCACCCTATCCCCATAAAAACAAAACAAAACACAAAAAAAAGCTTACCCAGCAAGACAGGTTTTAGAACACACTAATAAGGCATGCAGACTGGTTTAAAATCCAAGCCCTGAGGTGCCACCCCAGACATTTGCTCTAAATACCTTTAAGGAAAATACAGCATATCCAACTGCGTAGTCTATTTTAAAGTGAAGTCTTCAAGAGGATTGAGTAAAGAAAGGAATTTATAAACTCCTAACATCTATTTTCTTTTTTAACTCAAGCCAGTTAAAAAGCCCGTGAGTTTGTTCTCTTCAACCAATGTTCTTTGACACTAGCCTACTTTGTTTACTAAATACCAAGCCAAGAAACTCCATCACTTACACGATTTCAAATCCTCAGCGCAACCTGAGCCACTATTCTCCTTCATCACGACCCGTGCTATCAAACTTGTGTCACTATTTTAAGTTTCAGCGTTGCGCCAACTGTGTGCAGCTTCACTGACTAAAGAGGCACAGCTGGATCACACCCATCACTAAGACTTTCACCAAGTAAAATTAAGCAATAGATATCAATATACCAGATGCATTCTTCCTCCAGTGCTGCAAGAATAAGTGGCATTCTTGTTTGGAGAAAAGCCGTCTTCTGGGATCCTATCACACAGCTGCTGAGTATAACCACTCGTGAAGTTCATACAGTGGCCGTTTGTAAAACACATGGTGTGCCCACTTGGATAATGCACTGCGCTTCTCCCTTTGTACTGTCCACCAGCAAGGTGCTGCTCACTTTCAGGGTACTGAGGACCACCGAGCCCACCAACACAGTGCTCGCTGCTCAAGACGTACTGCTCAGTGTTCTTTGACACTCTCTCCCCAGTCTGGGACTGCATCATCTCTGCTGGGTTTTGGGACTGTTCTTGGTTGTACATGAAAGTGTCTTTGTGGGCCCTAGTGACCATACCAATCACTTCTTCCTTAGCCATGTCAGTGCCAGGAGGGGGAGAAGGGCTTTTGATGGTCTCCCGCTCTTGTTTGGGCTTGGAGGAAAGGTCTTCTTGAGGTGCTTGATCTTGAAGTTCTGTTAATGCTTCATTGGGTAAGTGACCGCTGAACTGACTGTTCATCATAGTTTTCATGGCACTCTGCATTTCAATCAGCATCCTCTGTTTTTCACGTTTGGGAATGCGACCAAATCGAACAGCTACCAAGGTGGAGAAATGAAAAGCGGTGGGAAGAAAAAGAAAAACAAAGTCAATCCTGAAAGCGTTCACACGCACACACACACAGGACACACATTGCTACCAAAAATCTTGCCTTTTAACAGAATACTAACTGCTCTCACCAATACTACAGCAGGGGTATTACCAGCGAAATCAAGGAACAAACTGGGCATAGGATAGGCGTGAGATATGAAACGTATGCTGTTGTTCACAGTACACAGTCTCTAAAGCCTTTTCCCCATTTTGCTACAAACCTGGCCAGGGACTATGCCAGGGGTCCTCAAATTTTTTAACCAGGGGGCCGGTGCACAGATGCAGTGGCAGGCAGTCATCTGCGGCTGCTTGGTTTTCCCCCCAGCCCCCAGTGCGGGGGGGGGGGGGGGGGGGGGGGGGCGGCGGCAGGGGGGGTCTGTCAATACCGGGGGCCGGATTGAGGACCCTGGGGGGCCGTATCCAGCCCGCAGGCCGTAGTTTGAGGACCCCTGGACTATACACACAGGTGAATTAGTTAATTGTCGGGTTTTAAGATTGGATCAATTAAACCAGTTCAACTTTGTGAACTGACAATTAGCTGAATGTAAACGTGGTTCATATCATACTTGAATAGAAGTCCTACACAACAGCTCCTCATGGACCTATTATATAACCTGGCAAAACGGTTAAAAGAATCAATGCTGAATGCAGCTTACCTTGGCAAATTTTCCTGATAACTTTGCCTCGACAAGGACATTTTCTGCTGGCAAAGGGATGGGCATCATTGCGGCTGTAGCACTTCTGATCCTGTCCTAGGGAATCTACAACTACCTCTACTACCCTGTTCAACCACAGCCTTACAAGGGCTTATAACCAGTTTCGACTGATGTAATTACGTTCATGCAGTAGCCCATCATTAATGTAACTAAGTCTGTTTCATTAAAGCAGGTGTAACCTTACGCACAAACAAGCGCCTAGGGGATGAAATAACTCCTATGCATGACAAGAACTCGGAACAATTATTTAAAATAAGTTTTAACACTCCACCCACTAAATTATTAACAGCCCCGGATTCCTAGTTATTGTGAAATAAACACCCAGAGAAAATTAAAAAGTGAAACAGAAGGAAGAGTTCTGGTTTGTGACAGTAAGTCGCAGCAGACTGATGAACTATACCTTCAGCATTACATTTTTAAAAAGTCACCAAGGAGTGGACAGCCAGCAAGGTGGTCAGAGACACAGCTCAACATTACCCTTTCCTCCCTGCCTTCCCTCTCCTTCCAAGAAAAGAAAAGGAGGCAGATATATCCTCACCCCATGCACCCAAACCTAACTGTTTACGCTCTATAATGATTAGTCTAAGGCTATCGGCTTGAGCAGAATTCCACTTCATTGAAAAAGCAACAGTTACAAAACAAAGGAGAAGAGTTTTGTTCAGATTCATGCAGGATACAGCTATAAATATTAACTCATTAAAACAAAACCGAGACTTGTTATAACCATTCCTCTAAGAGACCACTGCAGTGCCTCCCGCTGCATTAGCCTCCAGAGACGGACAGCTCTGTGGCCAGTATTACATTACCAGTTCAGAAGAGTCACAGAGCTAGAAGGCAAGCTGATCTAAATGCTCTTGGACAGGGAACCTGTCCCTGACAAAAGGGCTGGCTGCATTTTTTGCCATTAAGACCCTTAGCAATCAGTGTTGAGGTGAGCAGCAGACTTCCTCTCAGAGGATCACTGCTCAGTAGAGGAACATACCATCTCTTGACATCCCAACTGACAGGCATTTTTTGAAACGACACTGCTGGCATCTGTTCCTATTCATTCTCATTATAGAGCAGTTGTTATTCTTCAAGCACTTCTTATACTGGATGTTTTGCTGAATGCTCCTTCTGAAAAAACCCTGCAAGCAAACAAGAAACCACAGCAACTATTATTACAGCATATATTACATCCTGCCAAGGTTCACCTCTCTGCAAGGACAGAAAACCCCACTGCATCTCATCAGCTTCTTCAGAGCCATCAGCCCCAAGTGATTTTAAAGAGCTTGCTACTCCTCATGACTTACTTCCCCATTGTGCGTGATCTGTGTATAACGCAAACTAGTTATGATTTCTAATTATAGAAGATGCTAAGTTGTTCCTTGCATAGTCAGCACCCAAGAGCAGAATACCTCCAGCATTATTTCTATCACTGTACTGACAGTTCCTAAGATACACCCTCAATCTCCGGTGACATCAAGTGCAAACATGAAAGTCAGAATCAGATCTTTTGACTTCAATCTCCAGTTTGGCAACAAAACCATTCTGTTGCACCGTATGACCTCCAAAGGTGGCTCTTTCACATAACCCTTAAGCCGATAAACTCCTTCACATAAGGTAAGATTTGCAGTGTTACAGTATCAGAAAATACAGCTCTACTGATGCACGAACACCCAAGCACCCAGCTCTGGCTTTCCCTGTGGTAAAGCATTGCTTTTCCAAAGCTGTTTTGCTCTGCGTTCCAGCCCTGGTGACAACTCACACCTACTATCTCTTAATGCAATTAACATTTGCATGTCTTGCGTTACATGGTCCTTACCACCTCTGCCTCCAGTTCTCATTCTCTGCCATGCACTCCGGGTCAGGCAGGATTGGACATGGGGCGAGAACAGAAAGTACTGCAGAGTTCGAAAAATGCTGTGGATTGCTAAGTGGTTTGCCTTTTCCCACAACTTATACATTGTCTGAAATTTATCAGATTTAAGTTTGAACAGAGAAGCGTACCGCTACTTTTTCAGCAGTATCACCCCTTTTCCTCTATGGGGAGAACGCGAGCATTTCACCAGCAGAAGGGTAAGCAGAAATACAGCTCACCTTGCAGCCTTCACAGGCATGAACACCATAATGAAATCCTGAAGCGACATCTCCACAGACTTTACAAAGAAGAACCATGCCATTAAATTCTAGAATCAGAACAGAAAAGTCAGGGATATAGAAAACCAGTGACAACTGCAGGAACACGTTTCCAGCTTTTAAAACCTGGACTGAAAGCAATATACATCAGGTCAGCTCAACAACCAAAATACACAGCAAAGGAACAGACAAGAAGAATGCACAAAACCCCTGAACAGTTCAGAAGGTACCAGAGTGCAAGGGAGGCGGTAAAAAAATGTGAAGCACTCAACAGAATAGCGAGAAAGAATATATTCACTGGACTTTTAGTCACAGTAGCATTATACTCAACTGTAGAAAAAAAAAGTCTGCTTGCATTTATGCACTTTTAAAAGTAGCATTTAGTTAACTAGGCCACCAAGTTTGGGCTCTATTTTTTTTTTCTTTCCATCAGGACAAGTAAGCCCTTATAAAGGCTACAGTTTCCCCAACAGAGAATAAGCATCTTTTCTTAAAAACAGAACTACTGGACACTTTATTTTCTTATGTATTGTGAACAAGCCATACACTCTACCTATTTGATGAAAGTTTCAGACTCAGCCACATCTACATATGTACAGGCTACTCATTTCAGCGTATATCCAGAATGGCACACTTGCACACCTGAACTTGAAAATACCTTCTCAACACTGTAAATATGCTCATGGTGTGGCTTTTTTTAAGTTTTTGCCCACGTATTTTTACTTCAGCTTGTCAACAAGCATTTTTTGCAAGTCCTAAGTGCTGATCTAACATTGGTTTCACTGAAGTCAATGGGAATTTTACCAGTGACTTCAGTAACCACAAAGTTACCTCAACAGTGAGTAACACAGACAGCTGGAAATAGTCCCACAGAATCATATTCTACGAGAAAAGTAGATTATTTGACATTTGGGTTTCATTTATAAAGAGGAACTAAAACTCTTATTTTTTGTAAAGTTTTGAAAAAGAACCAAACCACAAAAATTTTAGTTCGCTCTTTTCTTTTTTTCTTTTTTATTTTTTTTAAAGAGCTAGTACTGAGCTAAAAATGTTATCTATCTACCTATACATCTGAACAGTTTACAACAGGTTTCATCCTCAGGAACCTCTGCCCCGATACCAAAAACCTAGATGCAAGCAAATTTCTAAGAGGAAGTAAAGGTTCTTACTACAAACTTAAGGTAAGAGCTCTTAAATTTTTTTTTTAAAAAAAAAATTGTAAGATAGAACTGTGAGATACTAATTCTAGCTTCATAACAATTCAAAATGATAAAACAATTCTGCCAATAGAAGAATGCAGCCTTCAAAAGACTAGTCTGAATTCCAGCTGTTTGTTGAAACACTCATTCCAGTACCCAGTTTGATTCCTGCCCTTCCAAAACTGTTCAAATGTAGTTCTTTATCATTGATCTTCTCTGATTACCAAAAAAAGGTGCAAGAAAACAGCTGGAGCTAGATTGTTACATGCATTTTAAAATGCTATCCTTACATGATTTTAAAATGCTATCCTTTAGTTCCCGCTTATGAATACTTCAGTTTTAATATCCACAAATAAAGACTTAGAAACAAAAAGATAAAAATCCCAGCTACAGCTATGTAAATATAATACAATGTTTTGGTTTTGTTTATTTTGTTCCTCAAAGAAATGTGGGGGGATGAAAGGTGGAGGGGTAGGGAAGAGAGTATGAAAAAACAGAGAAACAAGATTTGCAAGACAGCTCCATAAATACTCCTAAAGGCAACTTCTGATTACTATTACCTTTACTTCACTGCATCTTTTTAACCATGTGTTGGATTTTTATGAAGATCAGTTTTCACTAGTGAAAATGTGAAGTAAATCTGGACTGTATTTATGGACTGTTTGAAGTTAACAGCAACGGGACCTCCCCTCTATTAGCATTTGTATGGCAATACCATATGTATTACCACGCATATAATGCAAAAAAATTAAAATAGAGGCTTTGCTACGTGCCTTCGCAGCAAGCCACGCGGAGGACCTGGTTGTAAATATAAAAAGGGGAAAAATGGTGGTTTCAGGAACCGGCACCAAACATACTTGTGACTCCATTATGGCCTTTTGTCAAACCAGCAACACTCGACTGGTTTGTTTTAATAGTCTCCTCCAGCCGATCACTCTTCGGTGCCCCATCAGAGCCCTCGCTGCTCCGGCCGTTGCAGCCACTCTCTGAAGAGGAGCTGTTTGGAGAAGATGGTACAGGAGAAGAGGATGACTGGAAACCGCTGTCTGAGCTCTCGCTGTGACATGAGGCTGGGCTAGATGCCGAGCTTGAAGAGCTGATGTAAGCTATCACACCCCCTAAGGCAAGAAAAAAAGGCAGCACGTAGTGACATAACAAGCAGACATGCACCGCTGCCATGTGAGCCACGCCATGACCCAGCACACCAGACCCAGCCATCACGTGTTCCTGGGCACACTCCTTTCCCTCCCTCGCTTAAGCTTCCTTCTCTCCATTCATTTTCAGCGGCTGACCTCCCAGTCCGCCCCATCCCCTTCTCCCATCTTAACAGCCTCCTCTGATCCAAGTCAAGATGAGCTGGCAGAACCAAAAGATGGAGCAACGAGCCATGGTGCTGGCAGGATGGGGCAGTGGGGAAAGGGCACAGGGCAGCCCAGGGAGGGTTTCCCTGGCCACCCTCTGAGCAGAGCTCGCCTGGAGCCACAGCAAAGACAGGATCTTACAGCGCTGTGGAGCCAGAATGCAAACAAGCTAGGTTAGGGACAGAAATAGGGCAGACAGAAAGACTTCATGCAGGCTACGCGCCAAAGGCACAGAAAGGAAGGGCTGGGAGGTGCTCACGATGCAGAAGGGAAGGGGGCAAGGGAAGGAAATAGCGCTGCAGCCTGGTTAGCCTACTGAATGCCATTTCTCCAACTACAAGCCTTTGTAGCATTTCTAGCAGCACCTAAACTCTGACTGCCAGGCTGCTACATGCAAACAGTCTCTGTCCTGCCGCATCGCACAATTTGACACACTTGAGAATCCCTCAGATGAAACAGCTTTTTGCCCTCAGGCAGACCTGGGAGCAGTTCTGGCTTTTCACAGGCTCCTTTTTCTTGCTTGTAAGCCAGAGAAATTGTTTTCACTTTGTTTGACTCCAAGACTCAGCATTTCAAAAGTTAATATAAAAGCATCTGATATTTCATACCAAAATTTCAACAACAAAAGCCACACAACTGTTTAAGGAAATTACTCTCTGCATCTTTGCTGTTTTATGCCTGTATTGCTCTGTAGAGTCTCTTCACTCAGGACATTGCAACAAGGAACTCCGAACACCAATAAGAATTAAAAACTTTTTAAAGGGCTGTGCCCTGGCTTCCTCTGGAGGAAAAAAGCATTGGTGTCTGTCGAGTCCTCTGTCAACTGAGGAGCTGGCACAGCAGATTGGGGCTGTAGCCCCTTAGATCAGCCATGGTCTCCTCACAGTAAAAGGCAGTGGTGTTATACAACCCTGGAAATATCACTGCTTGCAGGTAGGAATTCTGACTTAGAAAATGTCTTCACCTTTATCAGCTATAACAGTCCTCTCAGCATTTCTGCAGCATCTTTACTGGCCCATTTGTTCTTTAACATTTAATTTTTTTCTACCAAGGAAACTCCCACCAGCCCCTTAAGGAGCATGCAGCTGAGGAGCCCCCAGCAGAGCTGCTGCGGAGCAGAAGTCAGACCAAGCGGCTGCACAACATAAGCGCTACAACACACACTGCTTCTCACATTCCTGCACACCGGTGCCCCTACACCCCACCACTGCGCTTGTTCCTGCACATATTTTTTTTAAATTTTTTTTTTAAAGAAATCCTCCGTGCAGCGTAGCACGCGTTCAGGATCCGTGCTCTGGGGAAAGGAGGATTGCAAGGGGTACGTGAGTGCAGCAACAGCATGAGAAAAAGCCATCATCAAACACCCGTGTGCTAGTGTTAAGACGCCACCGATTTGACAAAGGTCCTGCAATCCCCTGGCGCCGCACGTGCCTCTGCCAGGTGCCAGGCCAAAGCTCACAGTCCACCTGGTCCACGGGAGGCACGGAGCTCCTCCTCATCCTTATCTGCAAGGGGCAGAGCAGGGCACGCAGACATGGCCCCTGCGGGGAACTCCACGTTTCGCCAGGCTGCCACCTCACCCCGCTATCTCTAAGCTCTGCCTCATAAAAAGAGATGCTCTTTTCCCTCAAATGTAACACCGATGCCATAGGAGGGCATGGAAAGAGTATGTCTGGGGGGGTTTTCACCCCTTGCCTTTTGAAAGGCTGAGGAGCTCCAGAGGGCTGGGCTGCTCCCATACCCTGGGGAGCTCAGCAGTCTTGTCTGTGCCATAGCCAACATCCCTAATATTTCTGTTATTTTAGAAGTTACATCTCCCTACGAACCCTATTTTTGCTCGATCAGCAGCCAGGAGTCAGATCTCGTGCACCGCACCGGGCGACACCTCGAAACAAAGAGCACCGCCATCCCCGCGCGCCCACACGCCCCCCGCACCCCACGGGGCACCCCGATGCCCGGCGGGTGAGGCAGCCCCGGCTCCATAAACCGGCGGGGCTGCGCTCGGGGGGCCCGGCGGAGGGTGGCACAACCAGCCCTTCTGGCCACGCCGAGCCCGCCGCGGCCGCACGGGGTTCGGAGCCGCGGGCCCCGGGGCTGTGCTGGGGGGCGGGGGGGTGCGTACCGCGCCGGTGCTTCACGTACACAGCGACGCAGGGAGCCCTATGGCCGCCGGAGCGGTAAGGGGGGCGGTGAGCGGCTACGCGGCTCGTCCGTTCACCGGGCCCCGAGGACGCTGCTGCGGCTGCCGCCGCAGCCGGGGCTCCCCCGGCCGGCCCGCGCCCCCGGCCGCCCCCGCCGCCCAAGGAGGGAGGGGAGCGGGCAGCGGGAGCGGGCAGCGGGAGCGGGCAGCGGGAGCGGGCAGCGGGAGCGGGCAGCGGGAGCGGGGCCGGCGCTGCGGCAATGCCCGCCGTCACGCGGCGCCGGGCCGCAGAGGGCCTGCCCTGCCCTGCCCCCGGACGCCCCCTCCCCGTTACACAACGCCACCCCCACGCACCGGGCTGGCCCACGTGCGGGCCCCGCGCCCCCCGCCGCACGGCGCCGAAGGCCGCCAACTCCCCCCCCCCCCCGCCAAACCCCGCGCTCCGCCGCGGCCTACGCGCTGCGGGGGCGGGGCCGCCGGCGCCGCGGGGGCGGGGCTGCCGGCGCCGCAGCGGCGCGGCCCCACGTGTCCCGGGCGCGCCCCGCCGCCGCCGCCCCGAATGTAGGTCACCAAAACAGCGGCCGCCCGCCCGCCTCACGTGTCCGCGCCGCCAGCCGCCCCGCGCCGCCGCCCCGGCACTATTATGCAATCCGCGCGTCACCGCCCCGCACGGCCAATGGGCGCGCACGCCGCGCGGAACGTAAACACAGGGCGCACATGGCTCGCCCGGCGGGTCCATGTGAGGCAGCGCGCGGCCGTCCGGGCCACCAGCGGGGCCGGGGCCGGGCAACGCCGCCGCCCGCCGCGCTCCCCCCGCGCCGCGCCGCCCCAGCCGGCCCCGCCCGCCGCCCCCTCCCCCAGCCCGGCCCGCCACGGCGACCCCGCAGAGCCCCTCCCGCCCGCGGCCCGCCGCGGCCGGCCCGCCGCTTACCCGCGCAGACTTCCATGGCGGCCTCCTCCCGCAGGGGCAGGGGCGGCGCCGCGCTGGGGTCCGCCGGGCTCGGCACAGCTGGGTTGCCCTGGGCTGGGCTCGGCTCCGCTCGGCACGGCACGGCACGGCTCGGCTCGGTCGCTCTCTCTCTGCCCGGCTCCGTCCCCGCCGCAGCCCTACATGCGGGCGGGAGGCGGCCGCGCTGTCGCCTGTCAGAGCGGCGGCTGCCCGTCCCCGCCGCGGCACCCTCCCCTTTACAACAAAAGCGATCGGGAGCCGCGCAGAGTGCGGCACCGCCGGCCGGCCGCCCCGCCCCCGCCCCGTCCCGCCCCGCCTCCGCCCGCCCCCCTCACCCAGTGACACACTTTCCGCGCCGCCCGGGCCGCGGGCGGGAGCGCTCACGTGCGGCGGGCGCGTGCGGGCGGCGCGCGGGGCGGCGGGGGCACTGCGGCGGCGGGGGCTGCCCTGGCACGGGCACTGCGGCGCTGGCGCGGGACCTGCCCGCGAGCGGGGTGCGCGCGGAGGACGCCCCCCCCCCCCCCCCCCGCCGCGGGGCCGCACCGCACCCCCCGCCCGCGCCGGGCGCGGAGCTCGCGGGGCCGCCGGAGTCACCCCCACCGGCAGGGACGCGCCGCTGCCGCAACCGGCGCGGCGCTCGCCCGCCGCCGCTGCGGCACAAGTATGCCCGCGCCCGCGGCGCCGCGGGGCACGGTGATGGGCGGCGGTGTCAGCATCCGCCGGCGGGTCGCTCCGCCGCCGCGCACCGGCAGGAAATGCCACTGCTGTGATTGCCGCAGCTAATGAGCTCTGCCGTCCCGACCGGAGCCGCTGGCCGTCCCGAGCACGGCGCCCCGGGCCCTGTCAGCCGCGTGTCTGCTGGCTGCGGGGGGAACGCAAAGCGCGGGGCAGCCCCCCCCGCCCGCGCACCGCTGCGGCCTGGGCAGATGCGGTGAAGCCCCCGGGCACGGCCTGCCGCCCCGCAGCGGGGAGGGGAGCGCCCCCAGCGACCCTGCTGCACCCGGGGAGTAAAGAGGGGATGTCCCGCTCCCAGGAGGGAACCCACAAAGAAAACCCACCGCGACAAGGGGGGGGGGGGGGGGGGCGATGCGGGGTAAGGCTCTCCTCCATTAACTGCACGCAGTGCCCGAAATGAAGTGCTGTCCTCGCTCGGCCCCCAGGAGGCAGAGGGACATGCAGGGGGACAGGCAGTGCAGGGGGACACGCAGAGGGACATGCGTCGCCTCACGGGTGTATTTTGCCCTCCAGGATGAGAAGGAGGTGGTGGGGTTAAACCAGGTCAGCAAGCGGAGGTTAAGCACAGCTCAGTGTGGCTTACCGCCTCCCAATTTGGGTGAGTTTCCTCTCCTCTCAAATGAGGTAAACAGGTCAGTTTGGGCGAGCTTCCTCCCTTCTCGAATACGGTCAATGGGTGAGTTCTCCCATTTTTCTGGCTGTGGCCCAGCAGCCAGGAGGCATCTAGCTTGCCTTCTGGTCCACAGGCAGCGCCCACCACCGTCTCCAGGCCCTCCATCCCCCTGCCCTAATTTCCTGTGGCAAAAGCTTCTGCTCCTCCTCATGTTCCCAGTTCTCCTCGTGCCAACCCCAAGCTGCGTTTCCTAGGCCCTGCCGGTTGCCCTCTGGCCCTCTCGCACAGCCCCTGCCTGCTCAGCTGGCCACCACGCCGTGCTGCTGGCCCGGGCATGGCCGGGTGGGGGGCACGACGTCCCACCCTCCCTCTGCACGCTCAGGGCCTCCATCCCCCTCCTCTGCCTTGCTGCTGGTCTTCGGGGAGCGAGGGCAATGTGACGTGTTTAAGATAGCCTATGCTGCCATGTCAGACCGCTCAACAGCCGAAATCGTCCGACAAAGGAGAAGATAGTCTGTAAATCAAATTCTCTTAGGAAGCCAAGTTGAACATCAGAAACAACAGCAGAGCAATTCCTCTCTGTCCGTGCATTCTGCGTCTCTGGGATATTATTTTGTTGTTGTTGTTGTTGTTATTTTTGGATTTTAGCAAAGCAGATGCTTGTATAATATCCACCAACCAGTGGGTTACCAACCCTAGATGTTCTCTGAGGCTGCTAAAAAAAAAAAAATCTACAGAACTCGAGCACTTGCTGTTGGATAACGCGGGAGTCTTCGGTCTGCAGGTGGTAGAGATGAGTCTGCAGGCACTGGCACTCAGACCAAAGGTCCACCTGGCCTGCAGGCAGTCTGTGGTGCTCAAGGGAGGCTCCAGGTTTTTCGGGTCCATGGACTCCATTCCTGAGAGTGGCCAATAAACGGCAGGACTGCTCCTCCGCTTCCTTTGTGGGCAAGGACAAATGCTGCTGCTCCTGCCTGGCGGGACAAATGGGAAAGACAATGTACATAGCTTCATAGGATGCCATAGGGAGAGGCCACCACACTATTGCTCCCAATCTCAGTCTCTCCTGTTTACCACCAGGACAGGACTTTGTCCATCCCAGAGGGATTCCAGCCTCTAGTATCTTCTACCATCTGCTTTTGAGACTCTCAGGGATCGTTATAGCAGTTTCAGCCTGCTCTTGCCTCTAGTGCTGCACTTTGCAGTCCCGGAGCCACCCCACACCCACCTTAAGAATGCCTTTATTTTGCTTCTCTCTCATCTTAGATCAACCTCTTTTTTAATGACCTTGGACTGCTCCCTGTGCTCCCATACTACATCCTTTCTGGTTCCTTCCCAGAGGCTTTGTGGCTCCCCACAAACACACAGGTTGCAAGAGCCAAGCACTTATTTTTAGGGATGGAGTACAGCAAAAGCAAGTAATGGGCCCACCACCCAGCCTTCCACTCAGGGTCCCTGTCCACCACAACCAGAGGAAGCCGAAAGGTGTGTTTCCTGAGAAGGTCCAGCAGATAGAGATGGCTGTGGGCAGCCATGGGATGGTGCAACCCAGTGTAACTCCATCCTGGAGTTCCTAATGGAGGAGGTCTCAGAAATGGCCCTGTCCACTCCTACGCTGTAGGTCTGCGGGTCAGCACAAAGTGATGGGCTGCCACAGCAGCCCATGAGAGGCGCTTCAGTGTTTGGAGGAGAAAACTGGTTTCGCATCGAGGTTTTTATTCTGCCTTGTAACCTGGGGGAAGACAATGCTCTGCCAACGGGCTGCAATATGGGAGCCAGGTTTTTCTTGGAGCCCCTTCCCACCTACCTCTTCTAAACCCACACAAACAAGCACTTGACATAATAACCTGTGGCTCTGGGTGCTGACCAAGTCATGGTGCCTGGGCTGCTTCTTGAGGGCTTCTCTTTGACCCCCAGCTTGGCCGCTAAAGCTCTAGTGTTACTTGCTGAGCTGCAAGTAACATTTCCATCCAGATGTGATGCTCAGTGGGTATTCCATGATCCCCATGATGAGATGTGATTCCCTCCCTGTTGTTCACCCTTCCATCAAGGGCAAAACAAATCCTGGCATTACGGAGAGGCAGTGTACTGCTGGCATTTACAGTGGTGTGGCATCTCTCCAGCCCAAAGGTCAGGCGGGCACTAGGACGACCACCTGAAGAGCATTTGGGAATCCATGTGTTTGATCAGTCCTTGGAATCCTTCAGCCTCTGCTCTGCTGACTGAGGGTGCTGCTCTCTGCAGAAAACTTGTGGTTCTGGGAAGACTGAACTGAAACATGTGAAGGGGCAAGAGAGGGGAAAAAGCACAGAAGGTGGGACAGAAAACTTCTACAACCCCCTTCCCATCCCTGGGAAAGAACACAAACATTTCCCTCTATTTTCTCTCATCCCCCACACATGGAGGAGCTAAAATTGCATATTTAAATTCCAGAGTTTGCCGAGTGACTCCCACCTGTGCTACAGACTCTCCTACCTTTGGATGGGAGATGACACAACAGTGTTGCACCAACTAATGCTGACCTAACTGTTAAGTGCAGTTGATAGCTGGATGGTGGGACAGGATGCACTTTGGCCACCTCACCAGAGGTATGTGGAGGCTGATGACTCTTTTTCCTCAGGCCTGAAATGCTGGTGGTTGCTCAGGTCAGGACAGAATACCTCCACCTTTCTGTTCCTGCGGAGAGGCCCTCCTAATCCCAGTAAACATCCACGGACCAGCCAGGAACACCAAAGCTTCCATCAGCAGGCATTTGTCTGCTTTTGGATGAGTTGGATTTCTTCAGTGCCTGGCACATTTACAATAACATTAATTTGATCCCCAAACAGCTACTTCGCAAAGAGAAAAAAACTGTTTACATGAAGAGTGCCAAGGAGCAGCATCTTTTCATGCCCCAACAGCTCCTGATGTTTTCTGTTTCTTTGTTCCTTATTACCTCAGGAAAAAATTCCTAACCTCTTATTTGTCTTTTTGACTGATGCTCAGAACAACACTGACATTTGCACATAACTACAATGAATCCAAGTTCTTTTCCCCAGTCATTTACAGCTCAGGATGGTTTACATATAATGAAAGTTCTTTTCCCCCATATAAAATACTTTGGCACTGTTTTTCTGTCCAGTCAGTCTGTTTGACAAGATCCTTCCGAAACCCTCAGTAATCTGTCTGTCCTGAATAATTTGTGCTCCACAACTGCAGGTGGAACTAGTTCATACAAGTATGCTTCTCTTCAGTGAGGCAACTGATATCAAACCTATCCTTGCATTTCCAGCTCCTTTAAAGCAAAGATTTACGTGCTATCTCCAGTTACTACCTTAAATATTGTCCTCTAAAGTCATTATAATGATAGGTATAACTGTAACTTCTTTCCTACATTAAATGATATAAATGGCAATAACTCATCCAACTAATCTCAGCCTCTGGAAGCCAGTGGAAATTTTTCTATCGATTAGAGTCAGCTTGGGTCAAGCCCTACACAGCATTTTCTGACCCCTTGCCCTACTTATTCTCCATTTTGATTTCACGTATGTATCTAACTCTTCAGATTGTTGCACTTTTTTTTTTCTCTCTCAGTTGAAGAGAAATCCTGATAAGGAGGTCCCAGAGGTCTTTAGCTTGTCATTGCATCCCTTCATAGGCTGAATGTGTGCAGAATGCTTCAGGAAGAAGCAAAAGCTAAATATAGAATCATTTAAAGCCTACCCATTAAGGGCATGCCTACATGACACGAATGCAGCTAGCTTAGGTACTGGGAGCGGTGTAGTCACAGAGCTAAGTATAACCGAAACAGAGGAACTGGCTCACAGACCGTTCCCCCGCACTCACATCCTGTCTCTCGGTGCCAAGTATCAGAGCCTTGGAGGAAGATATAAAAGCTCATAATAGACAGTTATATACTAACTTGCCCATAGGGTAACTTTCTTCCTGATTCAGCTCTTTAGCAGTTTGTTTATGGCCTGAAGCACGTAACGCTTAGGTTTTTCTCTCGTACCTAGGGCTATTGCAGGTGTGCTTTTTATTCACAAAAATTGATAATACAAGCGTCCTACTAGGCTGGTCAAAATGATGGGAAATAACCTCATGCAACAGTGACTATTACAAATAGCCTCAGCTGCCCCTGCAGATTTTAATGGAAGATGAGGACTTGGACCTTTATTCCAGAAAGACAAAGCATTAATTTTTCATTAATTAAGCCTACATTATATGGCAGTAATATCACTGCCCACCTTGTCCTTTTTGAGCTGTAAATTACTTATTCTGCTGGTACATCGTCTATTTATCCAGAAATAAAATCATCAGCTAATGAAAGAAAGATGAAAATATTTATTGCTTGATTGCGCCAATAGTGATTTTTGGGAGAGAAGCAGAATGGATTGTGCAAAGGATGCACAAAGATCTACACTTTACTTTCACTGAATCACCAAGACTTACGTGACTTAACTACAGGTGATTTCTAGTGACGCATTGTACGGTCTTGGGGAAGACTTGAGAAGTATCGTATTGAATGCACAGTCAGGAGACAACTGCTGCCTTTTGCTCTGACAGCTGCCAGTCCCTTCTCCCCACCACCCAATCCCCCCCGGGGGCAACTCCTTTTCTCCCTCTGGTGTCTTTTGTAATAAACATCCTTCTGAGACTGGGGTTTCTTCTGCCTTTTTCAAACTCTCTTATATCACAGTGTCCTGCAGAGCATCCTATTTCAAAGCACTGATGCTCACTAGGAAGTTAGCTACACTGCAGGCTGTCCGCAATCCTGCTGGCACTGCATGACACAGTGCTGGCCAGGACACCCCCAGTATGGTGGCATTGCTCGCACCGGATCAAAACCATTGCTTCAGAAGTCACGTAGCTTGGCTCCACCATCTCCCTTCTTAACCCTCTGGGCCACTGAAACATAAACCCACTCTGCTTTTTCCCTTTGTAAACTATGTCAATCCTTGGAAGGATGTAGTGTGACAGAGAAACACAAAGCTCAGTCCTGGGCAGAGCAGAGATGCAAATGGTGCCGGCTCCTCAACTTGGGAAAACTCTGCAGGTTGTATGGAGGGGACATGAAGTCAGAGATGTCACCCACAGCTCCTGTAAGGTTCTGCATATCACCCTTGCTTCTCTCTTCTGGAGCAGCATAAGCTTACGGTGAATACTGGCATATTTCACAAGGAAAATCCCAGGAAAAACTCAGCTCAGCCTCTTACAGAGACAAACGCCACCTGCATCTGGGCCCTAATTATCCCAAGACTGTAGAAAACAGCTTTTCATTACAGGTGCCGTTGGTCCCTGTGCGCTGGCTCCGAGAGAGAGGACTGCCTTTCTACATCCAGGCAAAACAAAGGCAACTATATTCAAATCTGTACAATTTCTCTGGGGAATAAACCAAAACACGTTTTGGCCCCAAGAATTATTATCCATAACTACCCGAAGGACAGCTGGCAGTGTAAGGGCCAGGACGGTTTTGGGCTTCCAGCAGCTCTGTACCGTGCAGCAGCTTCTCCCCATCATTGTCTCACCCTGGCGAACTTGGAGGTCAAAAGTTGATTTCAGGCCTAATGCTTCAAGGTGCTAATTGTATCAGCAGATGACGCATGGAACACTGTATCAGACCTTCTGTCCTGCTGGATTAGGCCGAGCCAGTCACATTCTCGTTCCAAAATGCTGGCTTCTGTATTCTGCTAAGAGCCTGAAGAGTTAAAGTTATTAACTGGCTTCAGAATAAAATGCATTAGGAATAAATATGCTTTGGGATAAACCTATTAAATGGATAAAAAAGCCATTACCAGTGGTGAAATATGATTGTGTGACCTTTTAAATAAATAAGCCTGCTATGCACCAAATTATGTCAGATAATAAGCTTTATACATGATAAAGTCATGCAGTAGGTCTCAATCTTCAGGCATTCAATGAAATATTGCTAGCCATAAAGGGCTTATGAAATGTTACACTAAAGAAAATTGCTTCCAGCTATAAAAACTTAACTGTTAAAACAAATGTAGTTTCTCTCATAAAATCCTATGCAAGGCATTGGTAGCAAGAGTGAAAGCTTACTAGAAACAAACCTGAGGTATTCAAACTATTTTGCAAATATACAAGTCTTCTTAAAATAACTCGGATTCCAGATAAATCTGGAATAACTGTTGAAAGCAAAAGGGTTATAATTCTCTAACATCAGTGTAAGATCCAATTTATGTTTGTAGGGTCTTAGAAACATGTTTGTGGGTTATCTCTGGATACAGACATTGCTGTGAATCCAAACTAATCTACACTCGTAGTTTTGGCACTAAGTACAAGCAGTGGAAACACTGACCTCTCTGGCTGTCCTGAATCTTAGGCCTGTCTGTGTTATGCCTCAACGACTTGCACAGATTATTCCTGACACAACGATATTCCTATTAAGGGACCATTCGTAACCCATGTGATGGAAACAGGGCTGGATATTATCAGCCTCATGAATAAAGACAGACATTCATCTAGTCAGATTCAGCTACCAGCTTCAAGCACAGCAAAAACTGGCTGCCTACAGTAAGTCAGACTAAAACCTTTCTTCTCTAAACCATTAAAAATAAGAAGGAGCGAAGCATATTCTCTCATTCCTTCTAGTGAGCATGGGCAAAGCAGCAAAACCTCCGGGTGAGGCTCTTACAGTTCGAATACAATCATCGTCATCACTTCACTTACTGTTACATGAACATCAGCGAATACATGTGGTTCCCAGCTAGGGTCTCAAACACAGCTCTGGGTGCTGAAGGTACTCTTGGAACTCCCTGCCACAATCAATTATCTTTTCTAAAAGGTGGTATCAGACGTTAACAAAAAGGAGCATTCCTGTTTCTTCTGTTGTTTTTTTTTTTTCCTGAACTGGGAGAATGCAAACACTTTTTCTGGGGATAGAAAGGATCTTAAATGTGTAGATGTGGCAGTTAGAGACGTGGTTTAGTGGTGGACTTGACAGTGTTGGGTTAATGGTTGGACTTGATGATCTTAAAGGTCTTTTCCAACCTATGTAATTCTGTGATTCTTAACCTTCAGCTACAAACACTGACAATTTTCACCAACACTCAATCCAGTACAAACTTTTCCCGGAGGGGCACTGGAAAAGACATAGCAAAATTCAAGCACACAAAAGAAGCCAGCTTTGCCCCCACTCTGAAAAAGCAAAAGGGTCACTCTCTGAACCTTAGCCATTTTAACTGTGAAGAAACAGTTACATTCTCCGCAACCAGTTTTGGTGCTTTTGCTAAATAGAGGGAGGTATGCCATGCTAAACGTAACTTAAATGGGATCACTGCAAAGGAATGGGTGGCATCATGAGGCTAGCAGTCAGATTTTATCTTCTCTTCCTGAAAAATGGTAGCACAACATCGAGAAACCAGTAATAGGTCTGCTGCAGGCAGGAGCTCAGCTGCATCCTGAAAATGCCTCCAGGCACTTGCCATTTTGTTTTATTGCCGTTCCTCAAAAATGGTCAATTGTAAGCATCAATCTCGCAGAGAAGGCACATTATCAGCGGTGAAGGACAACTGCTTGTTATATAATCTTGCCAAATCCTTGATAAAGCAGTTCCTAGCGAACAGCCATCTTGCTCTGAGTCATCTGGAAAGTCTCTGGTTCAGTGAGCTTCCAGGAGCAGGCCGTCAAAACAGGTTGCATTTCCACTTCCCATTTCAAATTACAGGAGGCACCTATGAGTCAAGGCAATCATTTCTCTTTATCTGCCTTCAGATGCCCTCCTGCGTACGGATCCAGCCCACAGTCCTGCTGAGCCAGAATCCCCATGGGAGTTCCCAGCCAGCTCTGGACATCACAGCTTGTAGCTGCCCTGGGTGGCTCTTGGCACGCAGGTCCCGCTGCAGTTACAGAGCAGGACAGTCCGAGGACAGCCACAGGGAGAGGAAATCCTTACCCTGCTCTTCTTCAGAGACCTGGAGGAGCTGGGCTGAGCTCTGTGCTCACCTGCTTTTCTCCAAACACCCATCACTGGTCCCTGTCAAAGGCGGACATTGTGCTCACTAGACCCTTGGACTGCCCCTGCATGGCTGTTGGTGCAGTGGGAGGCCAGGCACTACCAAACACCGCATCCCTGCCCCTCTCACCAGAGCCAGGGGCTTGACTAGCTCACACTTTTCTTTGTTTTTTAACCCTTCGAGGCAATGCCAAGTCTTAATCTGGTCCTGGGCCATGGATGTCAGCAGGATACATTGCACTGGGTCTCCCTTTGAATTATTAGGAAGTCTCCTGCCTCAAAGCTGGCCAGCCTAGACCTACTGCTCCCCCACCTCTTCTCCCAGCCATGCTTGACAGGCAGCTGGAGTCAGCTCTTCTGACAACAGCGTGGGCAGACAAAGCTCAGAAGCTCATTTTTTTTACAAACCAAAACAACTACGAGGTTGGCAATCTCACTCCTATTGAACAACAACAACAACAAAAAGAACCAAGTCAGCAGCAAGCAGTAGCCTGTTGCACAGGGCTGTAATAAATCTAGGAGAAACAAGATGGGTCAAGTTGGGTTGGCTGGTAGGTGCTGAAAGAGCTGGTCCAGAGTTACCACTTCAGGGGCCAAAGGGGGGAAAGATGGAAGTAATCACTTCACTGGTTCTCCACCTCACTCCTCTGCATACGACGAAACTGCTTCAGCCTTTACTGCTGTTACAAAGTTCCTATGAGAGGACCATACAAACTGTCATGCAATTAATACGATTTTAGGACAATTTGCAAAATCTGCAAAACCCATCAAGTTTCAGTGTTTGTTATGATCTGGACAAAAATCCAGTTCCGCAGTTCATTTCCACATAGTCATAATTTGGCTAAAATAATTATTCAGGCTCAAAACAAATTTCTTATTTCCTTATTTTGAAGTTATTTTTCTTAAAAAAAAAAAATAAACTCCAGAATCTTGCCAGAACAGCACCCACTAGAAGACAAGATCATTTATTAGATATTTTAAAGTATCCAGTTCTAAAAGGATGGGACTATCACTGGAGAAAATCGAACCCCTGTATGCCGTATGTTTTCCATAGTTTTATGATTCTTGTGTTTTTTATTAAACCAGCCAATGACAATAATAACTGGAGTTTTTCGTTTAGCCTCAGGAGTCAGAAAAGCGATTCAGTTGTTCACAGTGGGTTGTTTTCTTTTTTCCTTCTCAGCAACAAAAATCATAAATCTAAGAATTGGGTTTTCAGTATAACCCATTATAGTAATTAATTTATTTTGTGTTTCTACAGATAAGATACAACTGTTGCCTTAAAATTGCTGTTTCGGTACAACAGGGCCCAAAACTCAAGCAGCAAGTATGATCTAAAATGTGTATCAAACATAAAGGGCAGCAATCATCTTCCCAAGCACAAATCATTGGCATTAACAAGAAAAACTTAGCATCTCACTATCAGTTCATAGGGGGTTTTAGTTTCTGCCTATTAAGGATGGACAACCAAGCATCTATCAGAAATAAAGCTACCTATGTTAAGATTGGGAACTAGATTCTCCAGAAGAACCAACTGAATCATGCATTTTGTATAAATAATCTATGTATAAATCAATTATAAAAAAATCGAGACAGTTCTTTTTATTTCCACCTCTCTTCCTAAATTTATAAGTTATTAACTGGTTTATATCTGTCCTTGACATTTATTGTGTAGCTGAATCTTACTTTGTGTCTTTTTCTTAAAAAAGATGGTAAGCAGATGCTCTCCATCAACACCTGTAGCTGTAACTTGTAAACAAAGTGAAAATAATATGAAATTTTCTCTTATTTAAAAGCTTTACTATGACTTTAACTGTGCATTGACAAAACTGCTTTCCAAATGGTTGCAAACAACATAGCAACTTTTAAGACATCATTTTTATATATAGCTCTGAATGAACTGAAAACACAAAACTCAAAGCACATTATTTATAAAGGTTGCATAACTTGCTATCTAAACTCATCTGACTAATCACGAAACCCGTGAGAGAGGCAGGTGGATCGTAACAGCAGATGAGTTGAAAGGCCACAATTCTCATACAAGGAAAGGATTCAAATAATTGCTCGCTAGTCACAGGAAAACAATGCTGGAAGAAAAAATGTATGAATAAATGAATGAGTGAACACCGGACTAATGAGCTACTTCCTCCACTTGGCGTACGAGCTCTCTGGGGATGGCGACTCATTTCGCTACACGTGTGAACACAACGCAGAGCGTAACAGGGTCTTGGTTTCTGCCTGCTGTTCTGGCTATGGACACACAGCCCGGTGACGAGGCCTGGGGGATGGAGAGCTTGAGAGCTGGACGGAGCCGGAGCGCCTTTCACAGCCTACGCTTCGCAGCGCCGAGTGAGAGCTGTCCCTTCTGCTCTGGGGTCGGTGACATGCAGCGGCTGCCTGGTCTAGGTTGACACCAGACACAGGCATGTGGAGCTGGTTCTCTGCTGAGGAGACTTGGTTCCAGCCAGGTTTATACCTGGGGCTGCACCGAAGAGCTGGGCTGACGGACCCTGCTGGACCCTGGCCAGCTGTAGCCTCCTCTGTAGCACACCCCTGGGGTACCAGCAAGCCCTGATGGAAGCCGGCTGACTTGTCCTCTTCTTTCCCTTCTTTTCTTTTTTTCCCTTCAATGTGCCTCTTGATTCTCATGTTTCCAAGGAAACTTCTCAGCTTGCACGGGGACAGTCAGCTCGGGTCCAGAGGTGTGCCACCACTGCCCTTGCGCAAGGAGGCACCGGCTGCACAGCCCCTGAGGAGCCAGCTAGGGTCCCAGAGTGACCACCAAGGGCTCTTCTAAAGCCTGGTACCAGGAGGGCAACACAGGGAGACCTGAGCAGGCTTGAAAGGGGGCTACCTTCCATCTGAGAGCACAATCTCTGCCAGCATTGATCTGAACAGAGCAAGGCTTAATTTAATCACTCATCTGCTCCCACTGAGCTCCCTGATCTTCAGGATACCCCAGCTCTCCATTTCCCTGAATGATGGAGAGTTGACAGTATTTAATGAGATTAAATGTCATCTTCATTACATAAGAGCCTTTAATTATATGATACCATTGAACATCACTCGATACCGAAGAAAAGCATGCTCTCTTAAATTTCAGGCAGTGACAAGGGGCCCAGAAGAACTGGGTGCCAATCCTGGCTTTGCCACAAGCCTCTTCTGGCTCATTAGGTAAGAGCAGGAGAGCCACCGAATTAAAGGTTGTGTAAGCAGTGTAGCTCAGTACTTCCTAACTTTAAGGAGCTCGACTTTGCAACCTAAACACTCTGTGTGTAATTACTAAATTGAGGCTGATTCAGAACCTTGACACATGAAGAGAACCAAGCCACAGGCTCTCCATCCTTTTATACAGCTTTACATTTCAAGCAATTACTTGAAAAGGATTGGATCAAAAAGTTGGTGCTTGCTCAAAGCCCAAGAAAAGAGCATCCAATTCAAATCCAAATTGCTTTTTTTGTGGCTGAAACAGTGTTCTCGTCACTCCGGGTATTTTGGCCTGATACTCTCAGAACTAGACCTGTGTCTGCTGCAAAAGACAAGAGCCATACAAGGGCAAAAAAGATGGTGTTTTTTCCCCATCTTGGAGAGTGAGTAGATAAAAGAACAGGAATCAGGCTCTATTTTTAGAGTCTATCTTTTTAATTCATTAGCTGGATAGGACTGTTCGCATGCAGTCACTTTTCTTACTGGGTCAAGGCTAGAGAACAACTGCTGCATTACAAGGACAGAGATAAGTGAGCAAGTCGAGCTATTACTCTCTTCCCTCGCTAATTACTTCATTCTAAGACCCCCACAAAATCACCAGTGACATTCAATGACCTTCTGCTGCACGGAAGGAGCCAGCTGCCCCTTCCACCAGCATCTGTGCCTACTGCAGGCAGCACGCCAGCATCCCTCACCCAGCAGCACACAGCTGCCTCGCAGAAGCTCCCAACGCTTCAGAGACAATGCAAGGAAACAATTACACTCACTGTTCATTAGTGAGTCTGTGCTTTTCGACTTAGCTAGTGTTGCCAAGTAATGAGCACTTCTATTAGCTCCATGGAAGGGGGTTTACTACTTGCTTATTTAAAGAACATGCTAAATCACACAATGTGTTTTCACACATCCCACCCTTCGGGAGGCCAGAATTAGGTTCTAACAGAGGCCGAGTTACTTGCCAGGCCCTCACTCTCTACCAAAGGCTAAGCGATTAGTTAATCTAGACACAGGCTTACAGGAAAGTGAAATCCAGCCTGATAAAAAAGCTTACAGTCAACTATTTTCAACAGCATCTGATACCAGGCTCAATCAGGCTGGTGCCACACAGCCCCGTTTCTCTGCAGTTTAACTGTCGTACGCATTTTGTCTTGCCTAGAAACCAAACGGTCCTTTAATTAAGTCTAGAACATGCCTGTTCAAAATGAGAAATAATCAGCTCTGCAAGCAGAGCCAAGTAGATGGCTTGGAAACAGATTATTGGATTCCTCTGCGTGCTAATAAATTTCGCTAGTGAAACTCCTGATGCTTCCTCTGCCCTCCTTCAGTTAGTAGTAGTTAGTACAGCTTAGTAACAGTGTTGCAGATTCTTGGTGTATAAGGAGGGTTGAACTCAAGTAACAGTCTCTCGCTAGAGCTACTGTCTCAGATGGCTGATTTTCACCATACTCTTAAGGAACACAGACTTGCAATCATCTGTTGAACTTCCACAACAGGTTCAAAAATCAAGTAGGAAAGGAAGAGATCACATAAGCTTTCTGTAAGCTAACAACCCGAAATGAAAGTTTTTCTTGAACATTTTGCCTTTCAAAAAATAGATTGTAATAAAGATTAATTTGCCTTTCCCTCTTCACACCAATACTGCACTGCAATTTCCCCTCCTTCCAACCCAAAACGCTGTCTAGCAGAGCGTAAGACATCTCCAGTGGGGGAAGATGCTGAGGCAATGATTTCCCAAAGACTTGGGGTGAGGTATACATACCCCAAGCTCCCCTTGAGGACGGTACCATCTGTTTCAAATTGCTGAGCTAGTCTGATAATACCATGCCCTCTTACACTTTCATCAGTAGCTTTCAATAAATTTTGGAGGGGATGGTATTTCCCCCCCTATTTTAAACTTCAAAAAGCTACAGGACCATGAAGGAAACCTCAGGAAGCCTCACTGCAGACATGCATGCGAGGTCTGGACCCTGGCAAAGGACAGTGTTTGTGCTGACTGCCCAGTCACCTGCTACCACCCCCACACCCCAAGGACAAGAGTCCTGAACAGCTCAAGACCTAGAACAGCGTCATCAGGCTCAAAGCCGTCACCTTCAAAACCAAAGAAATGGCCACAATGGCTAAACTGACACCACCTTAAGCCTTTCAACCTACAAAAGGGAAAGATCAGCTCCCTCTCTGTGGTAACCCACTCCATGCCCAGGGGAGCCCTTGTTACCCGAATCTGCTCCTCAGAACTTCCACCTCCTGTCCTACACCATCACAGGAGCCCCTTTCAAGAATACTACTGCTACTTCACAGCAAAGGTTAAAAAAAAATAATAAAAAATCTCCCTTCTTTAAAGGGGCTGATAGCACTTTTTAACAGAAGACTAATTTTTTTTTTTTCCATGTTTGAGCCAAACAAAACATATGAAAGGCTTGCCACCTTCAGCTGTTCTTCCTGGCTTGAAGAACACGCTGCCAAAAAGTCTCTTCTTCAGACGACCCATCTTCCTGCAAGAACTTACAGAGCAAAATAACTTCTCAGTTGAAGGGCAAATCTTGGGACATTTAATTCAGTTCCCAGCATTTTATTTTTTTTTATTTTTCCACTCTCAAAGTTGAAGCTCCAGTAAAACACAGCTGCTTCTTGGGTCTTTGATGGATCCCTTTTCCTACCACTATTTGACGGGCCCAGTACAAGACCTGTGGAAGGTAGGACAAGCATTCAGCTAACTGGTTTAACAGAAATTGCAGTTATTCTCCTCTCAGCGTGTATGTACAAGTTGACTTCATGCTGAAAGGTCACACTTAATTTCGCAAAGTACAGATGTATTTTAGGTTATCGTTATAAACTGTCAGGCAAATGTAATTACTCCTACCACCTAACCACACAGAGTAAATCAGGATGCAGCTCTTTACTACCGGAGAAATGTTCTCTGTTCTGGTATCAAAAGGCTGTTCTAAAAACAGTCTCCAATGCAAAATGTAAAATGAATGGCCTGGAATCTTGCACATATGAATACCGACTCTACAGTATTTTATTATGCAACTTAAAAACATTGTATAGTTTTGCAAAGTGTCCATATTTAAAATACTGTGCACCATAATAGACAGAGCAAGCCTTACCTTTCTATTCTGTGCTTAGTCAATTTAGCCAATGTTTGCAGATAACACAGGCTGAAGAGCTGGTTTCACACTGACGACATACAAAAAACAGGACTTGAAAAATAAAATTGCCATTAGTATTTAATAGCCTATAAAAAATAAACTAGGACTTTCAGTTTACATGTCATTGCACAAAATCAAAGCTGGCCTTCAGTCTAAGCACAGGACACAGAGACCCCAACCTACAGACAGTGAAGAAGTACTCTCAGACCAACAGAAAAAAGAACATGGAAACATGGACTAGCCTTTAGGCTTTCACTTCCCACTGCACATCTTTTCAGACTTGCCAAAAGTGAAACCCATCACAGAACTCTATGCTCAGGGCCCACAAACTTCACAAATACCAAATTACATTTTCAAAAGCCTTTCAAAATATGGAAACTGAACTCCTGGAGAATTCTACACTTCTCCAACACAAACCAAGAAGCAGCAGAAGCACTTGTTAAATTCAACAACCCGCATCAGCTTTATTAGACTGTTACATTTACAAGAATCAACGGTAACGGTGCAGCTGCAGGGTATTGCGTCGTCTCCAGGCAGCACGACGTGAACCACCAATGGTGTGGTGAAATTTGTGGCCCTTGCCAAGACCACGACTCTTCCGCCCGGCTGATGTCAGCCCACGCATCTCTCTGTGCTTGTGCACGGGCTTGGTGATCCATTGGGTATCAGGGTTGCGTCTGATGGTCTTATGGAAGGGATCAATCAGGATCACTTCAAAAAACTTGTAAGTGGAATCTTCACCAACCCAATATGAGTTCAAGACTCTCAGAGCCCCACAATGACGACCAGCACGTTCCTAGAGGAAAAAATAAATGCAAAAGGCTGTAAAATCACGAATGCAGGACACTCTTCATGCAGAAAGACACAAATAACTCAACCCCAAAGCTTTGTAGGTGCTAGAAATTTCGATTTGCCCTGAGCAACCCTCTCTTCCTAGAAGAGTTGTTTCCCTTCCAGCTGCAAAGATGCAAGAAAAAGTAATAGCTGGAAGAAATGCTGTATTAAAAAAAAAAAAAAAAAAAGACTGCTCTGATTCCTACATGAAACAGGTTTTAAAGAATGTAAGGAGGAAGGTGCTTGGCTGACAAAAGAACTACTTTGTACACAGAAGCGCCCAATCAGTAAATACACAGGAGTTAGAAACAACTTTACCATGAAGATGAAAAGCACAAGCTGCACTTGGGGCCAAGGAATGGTCTTTTGCAGGAAGCTAGGAAAGACCAATCAATTTGCACATCCAAAGCTACAGGGGAGAAAGACATTTCTGCACAGAATAAACCCATACGGATAGGAGAAAAGGAAAAGCTGATGTAACATGTCTTTGTTCCACTGCTGGTATATGAGTGCTTGCTATTCCTATCCTCACTTGTGGTTGGAAAAAGCAGTCTTAGTTTAGAAAACAAAACAAAGCAGAAAACATCAATTATGCAACTCCATCTGCCTCTCCTGTCAAGAATGGCTCTTATTTAAAACACTAAAAGTGTGTTTAATCATAGGATTTTATCATCACCATGGACAAGCATCAACCAATGGAGCCCACCCATCTTCTGTCCTAATGTGATCCTAACCTACAGTCTTCCACTGAATAGCATTTGACTACTTTCTGCATGTTGTAAAATTCCTTCAAGTCTTTGTTTTATTCTGTCATGTGAGAGCAACAGATATGTTAACCATTAAAACAGCAACCAACCTCAACCAGCTTCTCTGTGGGGATGGTAGCAACAATCCAGGTTTTATTTTTCTATCTGAAAAATGTATCCTCCAGGAAAGAACATATCAAATTCAGAAAATTTAAAACTAAAACAGAGGGCCAATAACCTCTTCCATGAGCTGTCAACACAAGTGAGTATGTGATTAGCTATCAGCTATCTGGGAATGGCATACACAAAGAGCATGCCACGGGCACTGAAAATACAGAATTGCATTTTTAATTTAAACGCATCATCTGTGTTTCTTTCAAATTAGCATATCCCATTTATGGTTTAGGTTTTTTCCCCTTTTAGAACCCCCCCCACCATATTCAACTTGCTGAAGTAATTTAGGAATATTTTTGAAGTCCTGGGAACAGAAAAGTCTTCTGCTTCAAGATGGAAAGGCAATGAACAGTCTCCATCTTTTCATAATGTCTCTTTTTTGAGACTGCAGCCTAGTATTAATTCTAACCTACTGAAAGCTTTTTCTAAAGGTGAGAACTGCATCTCTTCAACACTACTGCTGTGACATGAAATTTAAAGATCTCATTGAATGAAAGCTTCCATTTTCAGCATTTCAGCACGTAGCAACATCTCACCTAAAACCAAGTTAACCACCTATCTTTGTGCCCGTGAGGTACAACGATATTTTTTTTTAAAAGAACCAGAAGATCTCTGGCACGCTGCTTTCAGATCCTGTGATACACCTAGGTACACTGTGCAGTACTCCTAATACACAAACAGGTGCTACAGGCTTCAAGAGAGGAACTCATCTGTACTTTGTGAAAGGACCATTACCTAAAGCTGATACTACATACAAGATTGCAGGGAACACAGAGGTGGGATTTAGTGATGAGTGAAGTCTGACACCTAAGCATATTTGAATTTTTATTTCTCATGTCTAACCCTTTATTTCACTAGGGTTTATACTAGCTGTGTGCCTATTTTTCATTACAAATATTGTAGCATACTTCAGAAACATGTATGCACTATGAACTTCAATACACCACCTAAGCAGTACTTCCCCCCGATGCCATTCCTCAAGTCTGAATAGTTTTTTTCACTTTTCTCAAAACATCAAGACATTCTGATGCTTTCCTGCCACCAGTATTCAAGATCTTTTACCCAACACATTAACAAAACACTTGTTTGGGTTCTTTTTTGTCTCTTGAGTATTTTCAACTTTTACAGACTAAGACCTTCCTGCTGCCAAGTTTCTAAGCAATAACCAAAATAGTCACCTCTGCTACAGACTGAAGACTCCGGGCAAACTTCAGCTGGTTAACACCATGATGCACAGGTTTACCATAGGTTGCACCTTTTGGGACTGGGCGCTTGCGACCACCACGGCGAACACGGACACGGTAGATAACATAACCTAAAAGAAATGGTGACAGGAATTATAAAAATTCTTAGCAACAGCAAGTGCAGATCACAGCAAAACAATTTTGATACTCATACTGCATTTTCAACCTCAAAAATTTCACATGGAACAATGCAAAATTAAGTCACTATACCAATCCTCACTGAAACCTACAACTGGAGGTGGCTAGCACAAGATGGTTTTGCTATTTTGTTATTTCCATTACAACTCAGTAAGGGAAGTGATGTCCTGGTGACTATTTTTCACTTCCAAACCAGAGCTTATGGCACATGCCTACTATCCAGGTCCAAATATACCAAGAACAGCTACATTTTAACACACACACACAAAAAAACCTCTCCCCAAAACACACCACAAAACAACTACCCCACACCTACAATCCCATATTCTGATAGTAGCATTCAGAAAGCACTGAAACACAAGCCATCCCCAAACCCTGCTGAAATGTGATCACTGAAAAGGAAACTAGACGAACTTCACAAACAGTAACAGAGATGTAGACTCTTAGCTTCATATTTTCGTAGTGACAAACATACTAGGATTTGCTCAAGTTACAGATGGATGGCCACTTTCCCCAGGTTTCTTTCACTGACTGTTTTCTAATGACAGTCAGACTATGTCATCTTTACTTAAGCACATGCAGCTCTAAGACAGTCAAAGTAACACATAACAAAATCTGGGCAGAGAAACGACACCCCCAAAACATAGGATACTAAAAGCACTGGTCAACTCTGCAGTACTAACCCAGCACAAGAATTAAACATAAAGCCCACTTGATCTCCATCTGCCAAAACGGCCACAGAAGGCATGAATTCAAAATGACATAAAGTAAGGTTTCAGGCTGTGGGCACTGCTACCAGTTGAACACATTTATAATACTAAGTGCATTTCAGGCAGGACACTTCAGTTTCCTGGGAAATACTGAAGATTTAGATTTTGTTATTCTACTACCACTTAAGGATGCTGACATAAAACTTGACCACTCCATCATGAAGCACACGGACTTCACCTCTACATCTCATTACCTTGCTTAGCCTTATATCCCAGTCTGCGAGCTTTGTCTGGTCTGGTTGGCCGGGGAGCTCGATGCAAGGCAGACAGCTGGCGATACTGCCAACAGCGGACACGAAGGAGAAATCGCATCACATCCGACTGCTTTTTCCTCCATAGCTCCTGGATGTACTTGTAGGCACCCATGTTTGTCTACCTGCTGAATTGAAAAGTCAGTGAAAAAAGTGCACCAAATCCGATTCCAAATTTGAACAGCTTCCAACAGAGACACTGCATAAAACCATACACATAACACCACTGAAACACAGGGTGCTCTCAAGCTTCTTTATACCACTGCTACATCTGGTAACACGGTTCACACTTGGCAGCCTCCAACAGGACACATGGCAGTTACTGTTCTCAGCAATTTTCCTCCTTTTCGTATATTCTTATGGGTTGAATTCCTCAGCTGAGAATTTTCAAATGTGTATGTCAAATAACTATCGATTTTGGTAGTAACATCTGAAACAAGTTGTACATATTAACCTATAAAGAAGTATGTGACTGTGCATGGCGTGGTCTTTATTCTTAACACTGTATTCTTAATTATCCCTGAAAAACCTTTTCGCTGTCACACACCTGCAGCAATTAGATGCAGGTTAACTCCATCAAATCCCCACCCAAATCACCATCAGGAAAACGCCGCTCGTTTTATTTGCACAAAATCTCCCAACAGTCCATCTGTGATTTTCCATACCCCTTTTACGACTCTGCCCGCCGACAGCCTAGTTCTTGCCATCCCAAGCTACCCTTCTTTATCATTGCGTTATGGCTGCTTTATGGCCCAAAACGCCACAAACCAACCGCAAAACCAGAGTCAAACCAGGAGGCGCGACCTGCAATCAACCTGCACCCGCGACGCTGGCCTCCCGCTCACACCAGGCAACCCTGGGCCCGACGGAGAGTCCCCCTCCCCGCCCCACATCCCGAGCAACCAGGCCAACCCGACGAGGCGCAGCCCACGGGCCTTCCATCGGCCTCCCGGGGCCTGCGGGCCCCAGAGGCCCAGCGCCGCGGGAGCAGTTTTGTCGCCCCCCGCTAGGGTAGCGGCAGGCGGGCGCAGCTACGGGGCGGGCGGATGGCCGCCTCGGGCCCAGGATGGAGCCGGATCGAGGAAAAGGCCGAACCCAGTCTAGCCCTCACCTGATGGCTCCCAGTACCGGAAAGGAAGAGGCCCGCTACCCACAACCCCTGGCGGCGGCGCCGCGCTTCCGGCGGCGGAAGCGAGGCCTCATGGGTAATGCAGTCCGGAGGCAGAGGGGCCGCCGGCCCGGCCCCGCCCCGCCTTGGCGCGGCCCCCGCGGCCGCCAATGGGCGGCAGGAGGCGGGGCCCGGCCGCACGACTTAACGGGGCCCGGCGGGGAGCTCTGCCCAGGTGCGCGCTCGCGCTGGGGGGAGGGGGTGGCACCCCCGGGGGCGCGCGGCGCGGCCGAGGCGGGGGGCTGGTGGTGGGGCGGGGGTTTGCGGGCTGGGGCACCTTCGGAAACATCCCGTGTCCCCTGTGAGAGCCCCAGCCTCGGCGGGGGGGCGGGAGGGGGAAGGGGTTGGCGTCAAAAAGTTCTTAAAATCCTTAGAAAAAAAACTTTAAAAAATTCTAAAAAAATAATAATTAACCCCCCCATACTATTAAATCATAAATCCGAGCGGCAAAAAAAGCCCTAAAGCCTTTTCAGCGGCGGGGAAGGGGCCCCAGGTGCTGCAGGCCTGGAGGGGGTCCCTGGCCGGGTGCCTGTGGCCCAGCCGAGGCCCTGGCCTGGGCGTTTCCAGGTGCCGGTGGGCCCGGCCGCGTCCTGCCTCCCCCCGGGCCCGGCACCGCAGGGCTGAGTTTGCGGGAGCAGGGAAGAGGCCTGGCGCTGAGGGGTCTGCTGTCCCCCTCTGTCCCCCAGCAGCGTCCCCGGTTGGCTGCCTGGGGGGGCTGTGGGGCCCTGTTGGGGCACCCAAATGGGAATTGGGCTTTGTCCAGCCTGGAAGTGCCCCCCAGCCTCCCTGCAGCGGTGGGGTGACCTTCCTATTTTCTGCAGAGCACCCTGGCTTGTGAAGCGATACCCGGTTAAATTGGAATTGAAGCAGGACAGTGCCAGCTCCTCCTGCCCTCCGAAAGGCACTCTTGGGCTCGCTCTAGCAAACCAGTCCAGAGAGTGAACTGGGAGCTGGGGCTTGCTGCCTGGCTGTGGCTCACTGGCAGAGAGAACTGCCCCTGGCTTCTGCAGGCCTCCTGCTAAAACCAGCCCCCACCCATCCACACTGGTTTAAAGCAGACCAAAACACCTGCTTTTGCATTCGCTTTCCTGTGCTTCTGTCTTTAACTCTCCTGTTTTCTAGCTCCTAGCCTGTAAAAGCTAGAAACTTTCTGTGCGTGAAATAAAAGGGGAGGAACTGCCATTTTGTCGCATTTCCAGAAGCTGTCCTGATACTGCCAGATACCATCAGCCCCGCAGCAAAACCACAAAGACCAATAAGGCAAGTCTTGTGGCATACACACATGCCAACAAACACAGCCCCTGCCCCAGAGGGTTTACCCACTTCACTACTCACAAACTCTCTCCCCAAGCTTGACAGGGCAAGCGTCAAGGCTGCAGGTAAGCATCGGCGCCAACAGCAGCAGCCTAAAAACTTAGAAAATGGTGTGGGAGGAAACTAGTCCTAAAAATATCAGTCGCTGGTGAGTGCCTGGGAGGGAGCTGTGCCGCCGAGTCACCCGCTGCTTCACATTTTGCCTCTCGCCTTTCGTAGGCTTTGCTTCTGTCTGGTGCTGAGCTCTGCCACCGCGCCAGGCTAACAGACTCCTGTGTCTGCACAGGGCTCACCCGCTGACTCTGCCCTCTCAGGAAAGATGGGAAAGGGCTACAAGGTGGTGGTTTGTGGAATGGCTTCAGTGGGAAAGACTGCGATTTTGGAACAGCTTCTCTATGGAAAGCATACTGTTGGTGAGGTATTTTTCTTTCGGGGGGGTGGGTGTGTGTGTGATTGTTTCCTTTTCCAGCATCTTGTTCTGTGTGGGCCCAAAAAAGCCCAAGGACTATGAACACAGAGGTGAAGCAGGAAATTAATGTGGTTCTGTTGTATCTCTGGGCAGTTCTTGAAATTCATGGTCCCTTACATACTGATATTTAAAAGAGGCTTATATAAAAACCCTTTCCGTGATGTTCCTAGTTACAAAATAAGCGAATGTTTAGAAAGAAACAAACACAGAAAGTAGGTGATGTGCTTGCTGTCTGTTTACCTAAGAAATATCTCATTCCCTGAAAGATGCTGTAGATGCCTGAAAAATAAATAGATGTCACATGATGAGTGGAGAGACTGTTTTGACTTTTGTTCCGTCTTCTTAAAGCTTTATTTTGCTTGGCTTTGGCAAGTGTTTAATCAAAGTGCTGGAAAGAAAACCAGCTCAGCTTTAGGTCCCAAGTTCTGTGCTAAGCTTCAAGGGCCAAGCTTCTCGGGTCTCAGAGAAGTCCTACTGCGGAAAATGGACTTGAGAGAGGAGCATGGGATGTCTGAGACTTGCTGTGCACAAGAGAAAGGGAATGAAGGCAAAGCTGGCTTGTTTCCCTCTGTTTCCACATGACTTGGCGTTGAGAGGAAGGGCAGTGATCTGCAGGCTGACAAATTATTCCTGCCCCACCCAGAAACAGGGGGTGGCACCAGAGGTGAATCTTGGGGCTTTGAGAGAAGACGTCTAGTCAATCTGTATCTTTTCCTTGGGCTGATGAATTACATGTTGGGGTGAGTTTCAGGATAACCACTAGGATTTCTAGAACGATGCTTTGCACGCACTGTGCCTTTAAAATGCGTGGATGGGAGGAATTTGCTGGCAAAGCGTGATACAGAACTGCATGCTAATACCCTTGTTTAAAAGGAGGATTTCCTCTAATGTTGCAGCAACATCTGTTTCCAGCATCTACCGAGCCCTGTGCACGTAGCCCTGTGTAGCTTTCAGTGTGAAGGCTGCAAAACCTGCAGGCTGAAGGTTTTCCCCTTTGCCACTGACCTGCCTTGCACTGGGCTGGGTGCTTGTCGGAGACACCCGAGCAGCATGAGGAAGGCCACGTTACTTAAATCGTATTGCCTTGCATTACTTCCTGCCCCGAGCTCCTATTAGTGATCCAGGCAGGAAGGATATTTGAGTGTTGCTGATCAGAGGAGCTATTTATGGAGCCAGCCATGTACACGATTATACAACGTCATGGGTACTGGCTGACATAACCAGAGGGAGGCCCCTTGCCTGGGGTTTAGCTGCCTGTGTCCCCCTGTTGCTCCCAAATGCTCTGCTCCAGCTCAGCCAGTGCACAACATAGACTTTTTCCCCCTTCTCTTAGAAAGATCAGTTTTCCTTTCCTGCAGCTCTGCTCTCATTTTTCAGCGTTAAGCTTAAGGGAGCGGCTGATAGCGGAGGGGCAGGGCAAGGGGAGAAAGGAAGAAGGTAGCCTCCTGTTATCTATGATTTTGGTCAAGTCTTATTGCCAGGACATTTGAGAAAGAGGGCAAATAGCAGAGTCAAGATCAGAGCATGGAGAGGGCTCATATGGAGCCACTGCAGCCCTAAGGGACAAGCACCCATGGCCTAGTGCTTTTGGTATCACCCACCTGTGCCATCAGGCATGTTTTGGGGGATGGACGGATACACTGGTGTTTCTGGCAGTCCCACTGAGCGGTCACTGTCCTCCCTGCCTTTTCCTCAGCCCACAGGCAGTTCTGGCAGAGGGTGCCTGAAATATGGTTTGGTGAAAATAGTTCCCAGAAGATCTTTAGTTACTGCTCCAGCCTGTATTGGTTTAACTCTCAGACTGTGGAGGCAGGACACCACTGTGAGGGCCTCGTTGGGCAAGGACAGAGTTTGAGAAATGGTGAGTCTTTGAGTGCTCCTTAGTTGAGCTGCTTTAAAATGCACAGTCCCGTTGCTGGTGCTGCTGTTGTAGTGGTGGCCCCTCCACGCTTAAAACATGATTACCGAATCTCAGTCCTCGTTTCCTAAAGCTTGCGAGCTCCAACAAGCTGACATGTACATCTTGGCTGCTGGCCTTTTTGGCAGGAGGCGAAAAGGACTAGTGTGTTTGCTGAAAGCCTGTCTGTTCAGAGCCAACCAGCAAGGCAACTCACTTGGTACGGCAACACGGACACAAGCTGTTTCAAAACCTGTGCTTCCTGACTGACGTCAGGAGCAGCTCTGCGGCTGGTCTGAGGGCCGGGAAGCCAAGGGGAGGACTGCCAAGCCAACACACAGAGTTTCTCCATTCCTGATGGCATCTACATCCACCTCCTAGTGACAAGAGGAGTGCTCGAACTTGGTTGTAGGCTTAGAGCACAAGCACATCCCCTGAGATGTCCCAGCCACTGACACAGGGGTCTCCTCCTGGCTGTAAATCAGCCATGAGTCTATATCAGTGCTCATGTACCTCCTGTTGACTTTCCTGTAAAAAGGAGTGGTAGCACAGCTGCTATCAGGGAAGTGCTTAGTGTCCTTGGAGGTTTCACACTGCTATATAAAGCCCTCGGCTTTGAGCCTGTGCTCTTGGCTGTGTGTTTGGTGATGGTGCTTTAAACCCAGTTGTCCTGTTTCTTTTCCTCGAAAAATGTGCACCTTCAGCTCTCCCTGGCTTAGTGTGGATGAAGTCCCTAAATGCTGCCATCGCTTGCATGGTCAGCAGCTAACGCTGTTGCAAAGCCACTCAGACTGCTTGAGGTCAAAGAGGAAAAAAAGTACTTGAGAGGGAGGAATACCCCCCAAAATGGAATATGTGTGTCCCTGGAGCATGTGAGCAACAATGTGCGGTACTGGGCTTTGTGCTAGGCTTTAAAACTGCAAGAGGGGCTGTTTGCCTCATGCATTTAGGATGAGAAAGGAGAGGGCAAAAAGGTGAGAGATGCTATCAGAGCCATGTAAAGTAACGTATGTATTCCATGGCAGCCTCTCTGGCTAAACTGCTTACAAGGAATCAGAGAAAACCTGAAAGGAGATGTTTGAAATTGGTGCACACTTAGCTTTGAGTCGTGTAGGGACCATATTGCTGTAGTCAGGCCAAGCAGTTGTTAAGGCTTGCACGTATGTATGTGTCTGCCTGGTAGCTGGGATGATCTCTCTTTTTGTGGCTTCAGTGTTGTCTTTGTCCAAATACTCCATGTTCTCTTGCGCTCCTGAAGAAAGAGGGGCCAGTCCTTACTCCTTGGTCATGAAACAGGTCCTTGACTGGCACTATTGCCCTGCTAAATACCTGTGGTACCTGGCACTGCTTGGTCTGAGCTCTCTTGAGAAGGCTAACAGGAGAGCCGTTGGCTGAACTTTGGCACAGGACATGTCTGTGAAGGGGATAGCTATTTTTCCTTAAACAGTGTCCCTGTTCAGTGATGGTGCAGAAAGGAGTCTTCCTTCTGCCTTTAAGAAATCTCTGGCCTTTCAACCTATGGTAAAGCTTATCAACTCAACAGGAGGAGATGAGAACTCTTCCTGGAGAAAACACGATTTTCCTTACCTCTGCCTCCTGGCTGTGTAAATAGCTAGTATGGTCAGGTTATTCACAAGCAGCTACTTCAAATCATCTTACCAGCTAGGAATGAAAACACCATATATTACTGTGGTAGAACCCATAATGAGGGAATTTGCCTCGCTTGGTCTCAGTTGGAGGGGTTTAGTGTTTTGGCTTTCACCGCTCCAAAGATGTGGAGGCTAATTAACCAAACTATGCTTTCTTACATCTTTGTTTTTAAAATCAAAACTACCTCCTGATACAGCTGCAGTGATGTTTGCATTTTAGGAATGGATGAAAATGGAGCTGGATGTATGCAACTGAGGGTCACAACCATAGCTACTGGTTTGGTGGCACCTGTACTTAACTAGCAGCTAAATCTAAATAGACCAGCTCCTGTTGAGGCCTGTCTAGCTCTTCTCTGAGCCGGGGGTCCTCTGATATGCTGTCATTTGATATCTAAGTAAGCAAAGCTTATTATCCTGCAGTTTACAAACATAAGGGATAGCAGGCTTTAGGAGGTCTTTGCTACGTTTCTGCTGGAGAGAAGGAAGGAGAGATTACATAGGAGATCTTCAGAAGTACTCAAGATGACACAAAATTTGCACTGCATTTATGTTCAAGACTCACTTGGGAACTTCTGAAATTCCATCCATCTTGAAATTTTGCTTTATTTGGGTATTTGCAATATCTCTGTCTTGCCTAGCCTGAGTGTGCAGTATTCATTAGTATATTGAGCTTTATCTTTTCCTTGCTGGGAAACCACCAGGGGTAGAAACGCCACATAATTTATAACTGAGGCTTCCCCTTGCAGTTGCTTTGTGGCAGCCAGCAGTCAGTAACAAAGACAAAGACATTTCTGCCTCTCCCAAGACTTGCGCCAGCTAAGCAGGTGCTAGAGAATGGCATCAATCTCCTGTCTATTCCTCCTTTCCGTCCCTAACTTTTTTTCATCTTTAGTTTCCAAAAAAGCCATGAGATCATTCACTGTCTTGTTAGTTCTCCTTTCCTCCCATAGCTTCTGAACCTGAAAGCTGGTTCCATGTGCCCGTTCACCTGTCTCACAGCAGTAGATATCTCAAAATATGTTTCCGGAAATTTAGAAAAACTGGTATCAGGAAAGAGACGAAAGGCCCACGAGGAAAACCTAATTGAGCTGGCAGCAGTCTGCAGGGCAGTAACTCCCCAGTCCCAGCTGCCCTTGCCCACCCACGTAGCGAAGGTGGGAGGACGCCTGGGCATGCCAGTGAAGGAAAGGAGAACCAGGATCCTTGTGACAGGGAGGATGGGATGGTGCCAGACAGCTTCCTAGGACACTAGGCTTTCCTGACTCGTTTTGCCACTTGTACAACTTGCCCGGTGTGTGTTTGAATGGAGACTGGGCAGGTGCTTGAATGGGATTGTACTAACAAGAAGTGTAAATATCGTTGTCAGCAAGATGTGGCTGGCACACGGTCTGATCTTTAGAAGCAGGGCCCAGAATAAGGTGATACAGGTATGTCTAAAAATTATCTGTGTGTGCTTAGGAATCTGTTTGCATATACTCCCTCCCCCAATGTACACAGGTGAAATTTCACCTCTGGAATCTGACACCGATGCATAAATTTCAGCTCCTGCCAAAGTACCCCCCCATTTCACATCAAAATTTGTTGCTCTATTCTGCTGACTTAAGTTCCAGGCCTTAATTTTTCCTTCTTGTTTTCGAGTAGGATATTAAAAGACATAATTTTCACTGCTACTTTTAATGCCATTAGGAAGAGACTGTCACAGGAGAACGTGACATATTAAACACTGTTGAATTACAGTGCAGCATTTAGATGGTAAAAACCTGTACAACGTTATTCATTGCTTTCTAAAAAGAAGACTTAAGTACTTATGGTTCATTCCTTCTTGCCAAAGTACTATTTACTGATGCTAGGTATTTCCTTGACCTGTCTGTACAACGCAATGAGGCAGAACAAGAATATAGTGCTGTATCTATACAAGAAAGCTATATCCAGGTAGGGCTCTGTTACTACTTCTGTCTTTAAAAATGCCTTTGTAACACATTCTCCAACCACACAGAATACATTTGCGCTTCCTCTTTTTATTAACCTTTGTTTTGCCCTTCTGCTCTTAGTTTTGCTCCCACATATTAGCATGGCTATATTTGGAGGCAAGATAAATTAATTTGTTGCAAACCTAATAAGAGTTTGATCTATGAAGACTGCACAGAGAGGGGCAAAAAGAACAGCTTGTGCCACTTTCCTGCACAGGAATGCCGCATACATCATGGGAAACCATCAGCGTGGGTGGAATGCTTTAGCTTGTTTGTCAATGTGAAGTATTTTGAATAGTGTCATTGAATATAGCAAAATCCTTATTTTCACAGGCCAGATAATCCCTTGTGTTTTCTTAAACAATGCACTAATATGGTCTCTTTTTGGCAGACAAAGAGAATAATGCAGGACTCATTACTGTAGCCCTGCAACGACAAACAATTCATGTATATAGGAGTGCAGTGGAGGCAAAAATGTGGCTTGCAGAGGTTTTATATGAATACTTAAAACTGACTCTGAAAGTGGCCCAGCTACACTATACATAGTTTGTTGGGACCTGTAACCTTATGCACCTGCATCTAGGGCGAACACAAAGCTAAGGTGATCTATGTGTTTTCAGGTTTAGCTTGGAAAAAAATTGTTTTAATTAGTACAAAGTAAGCTGTCTTGAATTACTTCATGATTACCATGGGGAGAGGAAGGAGCAGATAGTTACCATGGAGCAGGTGGTATAGATATGAAAGCTTGTTACCTTGTGCCTGCTCTTACCTTGCAGTAAACGAGCTTGCTCCCATTAGCATATCTGAATCATTTTAAATCCCTAAGGGATAGAAAAAGCTCACTGTGTGTTTGAGTAAATACAGCATGCAACTTTGCTTACATGCAAACACCCCCTTCCTCTTCTGGCTTGATTTCACTTGTTGGTTAGTTGTACCACCATTACACATTCATTTCCAGAATTATTCCTTTGGCTCCTGTTTCTGCCGTATGATCCAGCTTAGTATGAAGCAAAGGAGTAGGCTCAAGATGTTTGTACTTGACTATCTGGTGTTCTTTGGCTCTTCTTCCGAAAGGGTACGTTCGGGCAGGCCCGTTTGCAGCATGTTTGGCACAGAACTGGTACACTGGGTGGCTGGAGTTTGGGAAACCTGGGGGAAGAGCTGTATAGCTCATCCTGTCCTGAATGTGCATGTTGTATAGATCAATTTTACAGGCATAATCATGTGCTCGCATATTATATGGCTGTATTTATGCAGTGTCACTATTGTAAATAGCTGGTGGGGTGGTGATCTGTGGATACAGCGCTTCATGGGGATGTCAGGCAAGGTTGAGTCCAGGTCAAGTCACTCTGGAAAACATGCACTGAAAGCTGTTGTGGGGTAAAATTGTGCTGTACTGCAAATAATTCTTATAGCTGTGCTGTACTTAACACCAGCTGAACTTTTCTGCTTGTTCTAAAACAGGCTTAGAAGAGGGTGCCACAATGGAAGATGTGTATTTGGCGTCGGTGGAAACAGACCGAGGCGTGAAGGAACAGTTACGGCTTTATGACACCAGGGGTCTGCAGGAGGGGGTAGAATTGCCAAAACACTATTTCTCTGTTGCTGATGGCTTCATTCTCGTGTACTCTGTGACCAGCCTCGAAGCTTTCCAAAGAGTCGAACTGCTCAAAAAGGAGCTCGACGTCTTTAGAGACAAAAAGGAGGTAAATGCACAGTGCCTGAACTGCTTAGCTTATCGCTGTATCAGTGATAAGAAGTTAAGGTTGCAAAGCATAGATCTTGTTTCTATAAAACTTGCATACAAAGGAAAAGGAACATACCCTCAGCCTTGGGCAATCCAGCAAAAGGAGGCTTTCTCGTGCTGGGGAGGCCTAATTCACATGCTGTGCAGGTCATACAAAAGAATGTGGGTTTTTTTTTCCTCCTTACTTCCACTACTCAGCTAAAATTCAGTTAGCTGAATGCACCAGCCAGGACACTTACGACTAATAAAACATATGGTCTACAGCAGTGCAGTTCATATGTTTTTTTTAGATATTGTACACGGGAAGTCAAGTGCATAGAATAATATAACGAAGGGCATTATCTTTGTTTGCTTTGTATTCATGTATTTGATGGCTTACAAACTAGTGTAATTGACAATGGGTCTCCCAGACATTAGTCAATTGGCAAAGCAGCTTTAATGTATTTTAACAACCATATTGAATCAATTCAATTGTGTGAAATGACTGCTCTATTTTCCCTTAGAAAGCAGCTAGTGTTTTCAGCTGACAGTGTTCCAGCTTAGCTAAACAAATATAACTTGCATGTGGCATTAGCATTATGGCTTTTCCTACAGTATCTTTATATTCTTGAGTAGTTTTCCCAGTTCAATGTCTTTAGCCTACAGCTTTCCAAATGTCTGTTTTATGCTGTTTAAAAAAAAAATAAAATACGTGAAAAATTAATTGGATAATGGTAGGGAGAGACTTTCCAAAAATGTAACTTGTTTAGTACCAACAGCACATAGGGTGGTGAAGGAATGCAGCTCCAAGTTTGACAGCAGCTGAATGTGCAGTCACAGGAGAGGTATGTTAGCTGGTGTAAGCTGCAGACTGTCACGTATATCAGGGATACAGGAGTCAGCCATAACTCCCCTGCAGGGCAAGGAAAGGTGGACAAGCAGGAAATTTTTCCCAGGCGCTGTGTTTTGTGAGGGCCCAGATTTCTTTACAGCATGTTGTAATGCAGAGAGGGAGTCGCAGCCCCAGCAGGATCTGCGTCCCTCTCTTCTGCGTTGCCTGCCAGAACTCTTTTCTCTCATTCAGGTATTTTGGAAAACGACCAATTTGCTTATCCTCTGGGAAGGCATAAAGTTGTGATCTTGACTGAGGATAACGTAGTCAAAAAAGTGGTGCCCACAATAAGCTAGATATTTTATTGCTGTGATTTCTAGTCCTTATAAAATAGGCTTTGAAGCATAGAAGGTGAGGAGTCCTACCTTAACATAAGAACAGCAGACTTAAAGTATGGGCTCTGCTAGAACGCACCCTTAACTGAATTAGGGATGTCTCTCCACACATGGTGCTTCTGAGCTGGCAGAACTTCACCTTGTTGAGTTGCACAGTCCGCTCTTGTGTGGCAGATGACAGAAAGCACTGATGGCTGATTCCTTGCCTCCGCTGGCTGTGGGGGCTCTCCAGCACGCACCTTAAAGCCTGGCCAAATTTTATACTAAATAGAGGTTGTGTTCTCTCATACTGACAGAGCTTAACCATAGGCAGAATTCAGTTGGAGCATGTGGTAAATGCATATGAAGATTATGGTTTCTTTCAAAGCCTTCACAGAGGTGAAAAAAAAAATTTCCAAACACCCCAGGCTGCTATAGAAAAGAAAGGAAGTCTCAGACCCCACAGGAACAGGACAAACATCTCTAGCTGGAAAGAAACAGAAGACATCCTGGAGTTAGCCTGATGAACAGGAAAGAGCAAGCAGGTGTGGCCACAACAAAACCCCCAAATCATCAGCAAGGGAAGACTTTATCACTTGATCTTTGTCAAGTGACTAGTGTAGAGATGAGACCAGAGCTTGACTAAGGACCTTGAACTATAAATACAGGCATGGTTTCCCCTAAGAGCTGATGGTGGTAAAACATTTTTAGAAAATCGTTAACTTAAAATAAGCAGGAGCAGTAACTCTACGTGGCCAGCACTACCTTCAGCACCTCCTGGAACTGGGGAGGCCACTAAGCTCAGCCACACTGTACTTGATAGATCCTTACAACTCAAGATCTGCCTTGATACAGCAGTGCTGCTCTAGTGAGCTAACCAGCTGCTCTTGAATCTGCTACTGAGAGGGAAGTCCTGGTGCTTACCAGACCCTTTCAGTGACAGAGGACTGTCCGCTTAAGTCCTAGTGGCTTACCCTGCCTGTGGGGGCTGGCAGAGGGCCACACAGCCCGGCAGCCTGCCCAGGCTGCCTTGTGGCAGGCTTGGCTTTCTTTGTATTGTGGACTAGGGCTTGGGAAGAAGCAAGCTGGGCAAAATCCACAGCTGTGTGCTCCAGCCTTTCTCCGCTGCCATGCATTTTTTCATCTCTCAAGCATCCGCTGCTGTGACCTATTCAGATGTCACGCTCTTATCATTTGTCTAGGGCAGCTCAATTGCCAAATACATGGAGAATAGGGCTGTTTAACTTTGGTTTTCTTGGCAATCGGAGGGAGAAGGGGAGGTCTTGCATATCCTATAATTAAAACCAGTTCCCAGCCCACAAGTAGATGAGGCTAATTCAAATCCCAGACCCTGATCTTCCAAACTACTTGCAGCTTACCTGTGCCAGTGCTAAGTTAAAGAACAGGTCTGAACTGTGTTGCTACTTGCCCGCTGTTTAAAAACATTGTGAGTGGTGAATTCTTTCAGTGTAAAGCTCACCCTTTCGTTTTGTTTGTAGGTAACTGTTATTGTCTTGGGAAACAAAACTGACCTCCTGGACCAAAGGCAAGTGGAAACAGAAGCAGCACAGCAATGGGCAAGAGCTGAGAAAGTGAGACTGTGGGAAGTGACTGTGACAGATCGGAAAACACTGCTTGAGCCCTTCACCTTCTTAGCTAGCAAACTCTCCCAATCCCAGAACAAATCAGCATTTCCCTTGCCTGGAAGGAAGAGCAAAGGGAATAACTGTGATAACTAAGCTACTTTAGCATCGTCTGCTGCTGCTAGGTCACAGCCTAAGTCCTCTCTGTGCCATTTGCTTCTCACAGTTTCACTTAAAGCAATAATCTCATTCAGCAATAAAATCAGCAAGCTTATGGCTAAGAGGTATCCTTCCTTCTCGTGGACTTGGCTTGCAAAAGTCACTGTTGGTAAAAGCCTTAAAAAGCACTTCATGAGACAAGTTATCTTCCAGTAAGGGTTATGGAGGAGGGAGGGACAGGTGGATGCCTCTCTAGCAGGGGCTTTGACTATGCCTAGATAGAACCATGCTGAGGGACAAATCAACAAGTTTATCATCAAGCAATCCCCCTGCAATCTATAGCCTCTAGTCACAGGTAGTACTAGCTGCAGTAAAGCATTCAATTTGGAGAGAGGCTATGTTTGAAACTGCAACAGTCCTTTTACCTTTACCTTAAACAGGGCCACAGGGCTTTTTGATGCTGCAGGAGGCTGAGGTCAGTGTGTTGTTGCAGGAGAAGGGTCTGAGGTAGGAGGAATAACTACCAGCAGAACTAGCTGCTGAAGTTCTGCTAGTGTCTGGAAGAAGAAGAAGAAAAAAAAATAATCTTGTGGGAGATACTGGAACAGGTCTACCCCAACGTGAAGCCTGTCAGCAATGTCTGGCAAGTAATGCTTTTAGCTCAGGAATTTATTTGTACAAGCCAGAAAAGCTCTCAGAGCACTCATTAATTTAACTGCGACCTGAAGGACAACATAGCTGTACATGGTTTTGTTCCAGCATGTCCAGTACAAATCAGTCACATTCACGTAGGTGATAATTTTACTGAGGAATTATACAGAGCAGTTTTGTATGCAGGAGGTACTGCCCGGGCTCTGCTTAGCGCATCGCGTACTCCTCCTACCCAGCTGTTCGGCCAAGCTGCAGGAATCCACCCTTGGCGCGAAGCTACAGGCCAGGTAACAACTGGGACGAAGTGCTGTACTACTTTGTGAGAGGGGGCAAGGGAGTGCGGGAGGCTGCCTTTTGGGAACACCCCCACGGCAAATGCCCAGAAATACCTGTACAAATGGCCTCGGTCTTAATACACCACACCTTGTCCAGCAGCACAAGCACCACTGTACGTGCTGTATTTGACTCTCCATGCTGGTAAACCTGTCCTGCAGGCAGCTGCTGTCTGTCCTAGCTCAGCCTGTCAGTAAACTAAACAAAATTGGAAATAGAGGGACAGAATGAGCAGCCGTTCCCAGAGGGAGCGGTGAGCTTTTGGCCTCTGACAACCTCTTACACTAATTGATACTAGATTTTCTTTATATTTGAAGACAAGAGCAGGGAAAGGGAGTTAAATGAAGTACCCAGTTCCCTCATTTTCCACTACATTAATGTTGTTTTGAACAAATATTGAGAATTTCACTGTGAGTCAGCAAAACCACGACCAGTATTTGCACTGTCACACCATAACTGCTAAATAGTAAGTGTGCTTAATGAACACAATTACACCGTGTGCTTATAGCATTGCTCTTCCTGAACACCGACAACTAACGTCTGTCAGCATTACTAATGGCAGAGCAGTACAATTCACTAAGAATTAAGCAGGTATTCCTACCTTTATAATGAAGGTAGACGAAACTGTTTATGTGCTTTGCTCAACGTAGTTTGGATTGCTGTGGCCGAGGAGTAAGATAAGAGAGCAATTACGAATGAGCAAGCTCTTGTAATGCCCTGCTAGAAACAATTCTGTTTCCATTGCAACACTGCAGCTGAGTAAGCACTATAGCACGACCTCCCCCAGCCTAGCTAGTAGTAGTCATTGTCCCCAGCGATGCTGCAGAACACTCCCTCCTCGCTCACTTCCTACCACACACGTGTACTCAAGGCTTCTCCCTGCCACTGAAGGCTCCACAGCTGCTTGCGTGCTTGGGAAGTGGGGGTGATTTCCGAGCAGAAGTGGTTCAACTCCTTGCTACGACTTCTCATCAAGGAATTGGTCACGCTCCTCCTCTTCAGGTCTGCAGAACCTTTCTAGAAAGGACTCAATTCAGCATTGGATTAATCAAAACAAGCAAAGACCTCTGCTAACCACACATTGTGGCTGAAGCTGACCCTTGAGCCAAAGGAGTGCAGGCTGACAAGTCACAATTAACTTAAAATGCTTTGAGATGGAAGGAACAGAGATGACCGGTTCCTGCCCACTTCTGCACCCAGACTCTGTGCCAGTTCCACTGCCCAAACTGATGCCGTGGCTGCCAGAGCCATGTTGTACGAGAGCAGCTTGCTCGTTTGCTCCCCTGGACATTCAGGAATTGACCGTGTTTTAAGAAAGGCAAGAGGAAAGGCGATATTCGAAATGACTGTGGCCATTTTCCCAAACAGGTTACATAAAGGCAAACACATTGATTTGGTTAAATTCATTAGAAGTTAGTTTAGATCATTTTGGGCATTCACATCAACAAGCACCACCCACTGTTTTCTTTCATAAGCTTATTCTGAGGCTTTTTAAGCACTCATATCAATTGTCTTTTCTAAATACCATAGTAATTTATTGATGAGTGATGAAAAATGTAGCATCTCCTCTGCAAACAATCTACACATGGTAGCTGGTACGGAGTAAAAATGAAACTCACTGTAGTACAGTTTTACATAGGGTTAATGAGTAAAGTACAGGGTATAATGCAGTAGCTAAAGGGCAGAACATGTATTTTGTTCTTACTATTCCGCTGACTCAAAACCTGTCCTAGGTCACTGGGCTCACTTACCTACTAACAAAGCTAGATAGTCCCTGCACAAGATCATGATGAAAAAAATATTTTAAAAAAAAAAAGTTAGTAAATGGAACTATCTCTCTTTGTTCCTCTTAAAACTTCTACCCTGCTGAATGAACACTGTGCAGGTCGGTCACCCCAGATCAGCTCCCTCCCTGCTGCCAACTACAGCGCGCTTGGCATGCCCCGCTAGCACGAAGCAAGGAGATGACACGAACCTGCTGCGGTTAAGCCGTGTACCTCCTCTCTCAGTAGAGGACAGGAGGAAACGGTTAGCAGAGATGCTCCTGGTGCGATGTAGCTCTAAACCAACAGTTTTCTTAGGCTGAGCCAAACAGCTGAGGGAGCTCGTACACCAAAACATGCGTTGTGTCAAAAGGTTCAGCAGATGAGGCTCAGGTACTGCTACCCACAGCCACCCAGCGAAGGAAGGTTACCTCTAACAGAGATTACTTTGGACCAAGTTAGGTTTGATCTATAAATAGGAAGAGAAGTATATAAAGAAGATATTTACAAAATTTATTTTGAAGTACCAAAACGAATCTGAGGCTGCAGATGACCTCGTATCACTCAGAAGAATGTCGCAAGGTGACACTTGCCATGTGAAAATGAATCTGTACTTCCGGCCTCTACCTCAAGGGAGTGGACAAAAATGCCCTATCCACAGCTAACCGCCCCGTTGCTACACACCTCAGTGTAAACACCATGTCTCTAGGAGATAATCTTTGTAGGTAGTTAAAGGATCTAGAGATTAAGTCTTCTTTACTCTCCTTTAAGGTGTCTTCTTGCTAGCTTACCAGGACGTGATCCTTTCTCCTCTTCCAAATAGGAATAGACCACTCCATCAGAAAACCCATGAAGATACTCTCTTCTTCCTTTTGCCTCCTACCTGTTTCCCTTCCCTTCTCTTACACTTTTTCAGCTGTACTTTCAAATAACATGACAGTCCTGAAAAGGCAATGCTGTGAAAACTTAAAACTAAAAAGTAACTAGCATGAGCTGTGTGGCAGGCTACCTCCTCGAGGGCCATGCCAGCCTGTGCTACACTTAAGACAGTAAATGGCTGAAGAAGTCTTTATGCTGTCATTCATTCATTGTACGCTTGTCCAGAAGCGTCTTCCCAAAACAGCAGCAGTCAGAGCACTCACCTGCAGATCTCCATTGTCCTTGTCCAAACCGTAATCCTCAAAGCGTACTGGGAGACATTGTTCTGGCAAAATGACAAAGCAAGGCACTAAGCAGAAATCTTTTCTTCTTTTTTTTTTTTTTTTTTTTTTTTAAACATCTTTTTATTAGCACAGTAACAAATGCAGACTTAAGTAGCCCACAACATACAACCAATCCACTGAGTGACTCCTACTCCACGCCTTACAGTTAAACAGCTTAAGGTATTTCACTACAGGTTTCCGTAAGTCCTGATTAAACCCTTTATTCTTTTCACAAAGATAGATTGGCTTATAAAATAATACATTAACTACTTCTCATTTCATATATGACGCCATATATCCACCTCTCCGTATCACAGATCATGAGATGACAGTCTTTAAAAAGGATTTGTTAAATACCAGTGTGCCCTCCATAAGGGAAAACAATCCCAACATCTTTTTACAAAAAAAACCCAAACAACAAAACCAACGGGAAAAAAAAAACCAAACCAAACCAAACACCCAACCCAGAACAAAATACCCCCCCCAACCCCAAAACATAACAAAAAGCAAAAACAGTGTGTAGAGTCTTGAAAGGACTTTTACATAAATGTCAACATATGTACCTGTACAAAATTAAGCTGTTTTAATCTTTTACATATTGCAAGCAAACTGAAAACCAAAGAAGTCTAAGAAGTTTACATTCTTCTCGGTACTATATGTGAGCTAATATTGCTGAACTAATTACAGTCTTAAAATATGCTATTCCCAATCCTAGCTGTCTACTGTAGCAAGATACCTTAAGTTACAACAACAAAATCTTAGGAAATAAAAGACTGAATAAAATCTGTTATAGAAATACCCTACTCTTTACCAGCACCCTCCCTCCCCCCACCCCTTCAAAATCATAAGCAGCTCTTTCCATCACAGACGAATAATGTAAGAGTTTGACGAAAATCCAATTTATGTAGCGTATCTTTTGGTCCATTGTCTGGCCATTCTGTCATGCTCTGCTCTGTTAGTCATATACTGAGTGGCAATACTTCCAACCAGGGGGTCAGCTGAAAAGGAAACACTCATTTCAGACAAGTTACCGAATAAAAACTTAAAGCTGAAGTGTGAATTTAATATAAAGGAATTGCACATGTAAAGTACATTGCAGCAATCGAAAAATACTGAATTGATAGTCTGTATCTTCACTGATTTGTGTGTATTTATGGTGATGCACTAATCTATTACTAATAAAGAGTGAAATGCCACTTAAAGTTTTAAGGAGTTTAAAAGGCAACAATCCAATAGCCATATTTTGCATTACGGAGGACTTCGCTGATTCACACATTACAGGCTTATTTTACCCCTTCTAAAAGTGCCTGCGACATACTCATCGCTAAGTGTTCTTGTGGCCGTATAAATCTGCCTTCTAGGAAAGACCAGATCTCAAGGAGAGGTTTTATTTTTCCAAAAAGTTTATTTTTATTATACATAATATAGTGTGAAAGGAATCTGGTGCTTCTCTCCTCTTCAGACCCATACAGAAATACGACCTGTGAAATTGATTTTGGAAACCAAGGCATATTCCTTGTAAACTGGTAAACTCGTAAACTGGTGTGGTGGGTTAGAGGAGCAGCAAGGACCACTTGCGGCATAGTTGGTCGCTGGTTTTAAGTGGATGATGGAAAGTAAAAGGCTAATCCCCTTGCTTTCAGAATGACGTTTGTGGCTCTTCTAGCTCTGTTACTGAATTACTACAGTCCTACAGACCAGCAAAGCACGCTTAACCCTTACCCAAAACCAGAGCTGGCTGGGAAGGGGAAAGAGCTTTCATGTGCAGGAGGAGGACCGCTGCTTCCCCCGTGGGTCAGCCCGAGGGGCAGTGACCAGCAGGCAGGTAGGGTGCATCACCCCCACCACCTCCAGCCCCTCTCCGGCTACCTTGGAAAGGGAAACACGCTGCGCTGGAGGCCAGAGCTGGCCAAAGCCAACGGGATGAGATCAGAGTCACCTTACTTGGGTGCCGGGAGGGGTGCAAGGCAGCAGGGGACTTACCCGGGTTGCAGTCTGTGAGGAGGGAGCAGATGGAGAGGAGAACTTTAGAAATGGTTAACGCTGGACTCCAGTTGTCTTTTAAAATGTCCAGGCAGATGACGCCTTGGCTGTTAATGTTACAGTGGTAGATTCTTGTCCGAAACGTTACCTGCAAGAAACGGGCGTTAGCAGGCGCGCTGGGCTGGCGCACGCAGCGTGCTGCAGCCACGGGCAGCAACAGCCCGAGCCCTGCGCGCCGCCGGCCGGGGGCTGCCCGGGCCGCCACCGCCCCCTGGCGGCCTCCGTCGGGAGCGCACCGGCCCCGCAGCCCGGCGGGCTGGGAACGGCGGCGCTGGCCACCGGTGGTTCCAGGGTGAAACGACGGATCCAGCCCCCCCCCCCGCGTCCTCGGCGCCAAAGGCAAACCCAAAAGAGCTTCATCTGAAATGTAATAAGAAATAAAAGTCCGCCCGCCGTGCCAGGTGACGGCACGGGTGTCCCATCCCAAAGGTGGGTGACTTCGGGGAGCCCCGCGGGGAATCACTCCGGCCCCCGCAGGGGCTCGCGGCTGTCAACACATTCACCGCCTCCCCGCGAAACAACGGCCGGTTCCCAGCCTGGGGCGCTTACGGTCACCGTGAAACCCAGGTTGAGGTTGTTTTTTTAAAAATTTTTAAATTATAATTTCTATTTTTTTTTTTTGCTTTATTTTTTTTTTTTTTATCTTTTTGCTCACAGTGGCAAAGGGTCCTGGGGCTTTAACACGAAGCCCTTTTCTTCTGCTGGGCTCCCAAGGACTTTTTAAAATCCCCCAGGCAGGCAGGCCGGGGCACTTGGAATCGCGACTCCCATCGCTCCTGAGAGCTCAGCGATCGGGGGAGCTGGTTGGATTTTATTATCTTCCGATCTGGGAGATGTGAGTGAGCCGGGCAGCTTGCCACAGAAGTTATCCGAAAGGGAAACAAAAGCACCACGAGACGTTTTCAGGAGCAGACAATGTGACCTGCAGAAAGGCCTTACTCTGACTCACTGGTTGAACAGGGACAACAAATTTGGTGGAATTTGCATGGATTAAGATTATCTGCATGAATAAAGGCTGGCGGGTTCATGCCCTAAATCCTCAGAATTTGTCAGCTCTCCACACCCACAAATTTTATTGTCTGTTTATAGGTCACAGGGGTATTTGCAAAACACACTCGGTAACTGTGTGGTATGACAAGAACACACTAGTGCTTTCTCTCAAGACAAGACCAGCCCACACATTAAACTTGCCAGCCAACCCTCATTTTTTCTACTGCCTTTCTGATGCAAAAATTTTGCCTGTGCCCCTCCCTCTCACAGGTTCGGGGAGCAGGCACAGGGTGGGGTGACACAGCTACGAAACCCCAGTGCCGTGCAGCGTCGCTCCCAATGCACAGAGCACACGGGCTATTTTCACGCTTGCAAAAGCAGTTTCTTGTCATACAGGAGCCACCCACAGCGCACGCTTCGAGAGACTTTCTGCTTTGTTCCTTGTAAGCTGTTTTGATTGTAGATTAAAACAGGAAGCAAACAAACAAAAACCCCCAAATCCCTACACTTTTGCACATTACATGTGGGAATAGCAAAATGACTGCAGGAAAGGGGAGATGTGCCCCCCTCCCACACCTTCAGCAACAAGCTGCAACTCCAAAATCAAGAACACCTGCGGCTTTCAACCCAGGGAACCTTGGAGGTACAGCAGGTCAGAAAACAAAACGACCCGTTTCCCAGATCATCTAATCCTCTGAGGAGAAGCAGCAATGGCTCCCTACAGTCATGTGGAAGCCCATCAGCCTGAGCAGAGGGTAGATCTGACACTGTGGTACCTGTCCCAGCTCATGCTGTTTAGGGGAGAACAGAAGTTTATGGCATTTGCAGCTGCTGGCAATGGCTCTGCCTTGGGATCTTCAGTCCAGCCCCACTGCTCATTCAGTATTTCTCTATCTGACCTGCAGCTTTGGTCTCCTTCCAAGAAGACTTCTACACGCAGGTGAAGTAATAATTTTAACAGATTAAACGCTTCCAGAAGGGGAAGCATGGAGTATTTCCAAGCTGATACAATAAGGACCAAATTAACAGAAAGGCCAAGAGTTCTAATTTGTTAAGACAAAGTTGTTAATTCTGATTCTGAGCACAAAAGCTAAATACTCTGTAGGCTGTCTCTCAGTCCAGTTGACTAATAACTGATATCAAAGCATGAATCCTGCTTGCCTTTAAGAACAAGACCTACTTTTTAATTATTATTCATGGAGGAGGAGAAAAAAAAAAAAAAGAGAGAGAGAAAAACAACTCCCATGTATTTGCAGAGCAGCCTGGTTCCTTAAGAAACCTTAAGGTATAATCCTTAAGGGTTACAGCCATGGCATCAAAAGCAGTTTTCTCCACTTAGAGAAGCTCTACCTAACCAAAGCACTGTGGGAAAAATACAAATTTGTTTTCGCTTAAGCAGCAAGTCAGAACTGGGATGGTGTTAAGACACACGTAGTCCAGCTGTTTGCCATTTAGAATTTTTGCTGATGGTACAAAAGCCAGTCATGCAGGGAAACCAAATGAAGCTGGGAGAGGGGGAGGAACTGGAGGCCAACTTAAAAACAACCCAATAGTTAAAGTAAATGTTCATTACACTGTAAGGGGAGGGGCAAGTGTCACAAACCTAGCAGATTCAGACCAAAACCAAGAGAAACTGAGTTACTTGGAAGGTAGTACAATGTATTCAGGGTCAAAAGAACAGCCTGTGGAATAGCAGAAAAATACAGTGTAACTGAATGATCCTCTGGAAACGTCCCACCTGAGATTACACTGCTGCAGTAACTACACAGAGTTAAGCACAGCTTTTGAAAAGACATAAAAGCAGCTAATCTCAGCCTTACCCCAAAGTGATAGCAGAGGTTAATTTACACAAGCTGCAAAATGGGAGTGGGGGGAAGGAAGCGGTTAGAGGTTATTAATACAAATGATCAAAGCACACACCAAGTCACCACAGCTACTGTTTTCACCTCAATAAATGAAATCTACCCCAACTACAATGTAACTCTTGGGAAAACCTCCGTTGTAATAGTACAGAAGAATAGCAATCAGCTCGAGGACTAAGTATTGGACTCTTAAATTCTAATTATACTTGTTCATCGGATTCTCCCGAATCCAGGTCCACCTAGCATGTGCCTAACACAACTACTGTCTGAAACAAAGGCAAACCCAGAATATCACAGAAAATGAGAAAATGTAAAAGCAGAGAACAGATTAACATCTTCCAAGTACAGTATGAAATGCTCCGTAAATGCAAAAGAACTCCATTATACATATTTAGGACAGGACAGAGAGTATCTGTCCCTGTATCAGATTTCTCCCACTGAAGTTCCTGGTACTGTGCAATGCATTTCCAAGTAAAATTTCAAGCTCTTAATTCTCCATCCTCAAGTACAGCAGTGCAGTCCCTCTCTATATCCTTCCAGGGATTTAATACCACTTCCAGCACAGTCTTCCAAGCTCTCCTATAGCAACACCCTCCCCCCAAAAGTTTGCTCCAACATACTGAATCTAACCCTCAGCTGGAGTCAGACCCAGTCCTCAAAGGCTGCCCTTGTATATCCTTCACCACATCTCCAGGATGCTCATCAGCCACACAGACATGTCAGCAGTGGCTGTGCCCCAACACCTTCTCACGCATATTGCTAAGGGCTGGTAAGCCCACCAGGATGGCCAGTTTCACCTCACTTTACTTAACAAAGTAAAACCTTTAATGACATTTCACTTTCAAGTTATGAAATGTGTTCTACTATAGACACTTCACCATGGGGCAGCCCCCAACAGGGACTGTCCTTGTGAGAATTACCAAGGATTCAAAGCAGCAGCAGAGGTTCTTCCCCTGGTCTTGTAAGGCTTACCGAGAAGATTCAAGGAAAACTAGTCCTTTCACTCTAGAGAGCTTAATCTTTACAGAGGTCAAGGCTTCTGAAATGACCTTCACCCACTCTACTGCTCTACCAGTGCTTATCATCAAAATGATACACTGGGTTTTGTTACAACTATCTGTTTCTTTATTTCTTGCCCTAAAAGACAAATACAGGAAGGCTATGGGGTGAGTACATTAGTCCTACCACTTCCAGATGACCCACAAACAATATTTATCAGTCACTGCAAGCAGCTGGACAATCTGAAATCAACAAATTAGCAGGAATAAAGCAGGAGCCATATGATATTTATGTTTTCCACACCATCATTTATTAATACTACCACAGGTGTTAACACAGGAGCTGCTATAAGTCTTTGGTTCTCAGCAAAAGAAATGTCCTTCATTTAAACCTTAAGTACCCAAGTAGCGCAAGTGCATTCTATTAGAGCACTACTATGCTTTCTCCTGTATTCCATGTCAATGTGACTGAAGCTGTGTGTATTTTATTTCCGTACATATATGTGGTTTGTAAACCGATTTGGACTCTGCTAGATGAAAGATTCATTGTAAATGCAACTCTGCTACAATACAGTGAATCTCCACTAAACTAGTCTTTTAAGGCCTCACTAAGTGGTGCCTGTTTTCTTTTCGTCTGGGTGAGGGTTTACATCCAAAGATAAAGGCAAAGAGATCCCTGTCAGAAGCGCCGAGCAGAAAGCAGGGCTGAGCTGGAACAAAACTGTATCTCTGGTTCTGCGTCAGGGAACTTGGCATACGTGGCTGTCTCAATGCCACTGATAGTTACATTACAGTCCTGTAAAGCATCAGGCTGGGTAAGCCTGGGACGATAAATGCTTCTGACTGTAGCATAGAAAGCAAAGGTGTAGTAAAGCACACACGGAAAGGTAAAAGCTCCCTCTTTAAATACTTACTGGGCTCATGACATAAGATATTGCATATAGTTGGATGGACAATAAATTCTCCAATGCAAACTAATTAAACCAAAATAATGAAAGACTATGCTGCACTGAATTAAATTCTAACACAAGACAACCATCTGTGCTGCCAGAGAGCCTCCAAAGAGGGATGGACAGGTGTCAGCAGGAAATCACTGGAAATGTCCCAAGGTAGAACATGCTGCTTGTGAACGGGAGCCCTAGCTTAAGGGTAGAATTTAAGGTCCTGTTGAGAATACCAGAAACCCTGAAGTTATGCTAGCAGGAACAGTCAAACAGTTTTCTTAATTTGGGAAGCTTGTATTAATTTGCCCGATGTGACAAAGTCTGGTATGGCAAGTCCTTTCTACTGCAGACTAGACCAAGGCCTGAAGGCGGGGCAGTCACTGGCATTTATCTCATCAATGCAATGACTTTTAAGTCAAAAACATGCAATAAATGCCTTCAGATACAAGGCAAACACGAAGTGTATACAACAACCACCTCTTCTTGTAACGCAGTACTCTTCCTCTGGCCAAGTATGTGAACCGCAAGATAACATTCACCTGCACCGGTATTTGCCTTGTAGCATTGAAAAACAGCAATACTGGAATGTAAGAAGAGCTCCACAAATATAACACACCTACGGAAAAAGTTTGTTACTGTCCAAGTAGGTGAACACCACAAGTACCCAACAAAACTGAAAGACTAAATACTACTTTAGCGGCCAAAACACACGTAACTGTTACGTTTATGGTAACTGAGTCGTTTGAGAAACAAGTATTTGTATCCTTTCTCCTCCCCTCAAGGTTATTTACTTTTCAGTTTCTCAGTCCTGTCCCAATGCTTGCATTAATTACTTAGGACTTCTTATAAACAGAAGTAGGGAAAAAGAAAACAAGCTCTAAAACAGTGATCGAGAGGATTGGAAAAGCTGTTAACATTAGCTAACAGAAACCAACACAATGTCTGAAATGAGCTTAAGCTTGTTCTCAAAGAGAGCGGCTTTCAAATGGGCTGCACGCCATTAACACATCGTCTGTTGAGTGTTCATGACTTAGGACAGCAGCAACGGTCTCTTACCTTTGGAGGCTTGAAAGGATATTCTGGTGTAAATGTGATGTCAAGGAAGAAAACACCTCCCTCATAGACTGAACCTGGAGGTCCTAGAATGGTTGATCTCCATTCGTAGATGTTGTCACCTTTGGGGCCAGCACTAAGAGATAAAAAAAACCCAAATGGTTTAAGAACATTACTACAGTTAAAATAAATATCATGTCTTACATTCTTCAGGTATGACATGGAAGGAAGTTTTCAGTGTTAGAATTCATATACCACCTGAAGTAAAGACAGGGATTAAAAGTAGATTAAATGCTTCCAAAACCTTGGAGATCTCACCTGGACTTATCAGTGTTCCAGACTGCTCTGAGAAGCTGAGAAGCTAGAGGTGGGGTATGGCTTTCTGCTTCTCTTTCCTGATTGTTACAACAGCAGTATTGCCCAGAACTACTCTTAAACGTGCTACACAATCTCTACACAACAGGAAAGCTAAGTTTCAAAGAACAATTTCCTACTTACTTCAGAAATGGCTCTCCCAGCTCAGCCTTAATAAAACTGTGCCACATCAAAGGCCATATTAAAATCAAGGACTTTTATTAATCTTGTGTGCTCTTTAAAATCAAAACATATTCCTGTATTATTGCTAAACCAAGACTCACGGTATAACTGAAGGAAGGCAAATGCACAATAATACTCTTAAATGTAAAAATTTCCTACACTTTTATTATTTTGCTGCACTGATTTCTAAAACAACACCACATGAAGTCATCTTCTTGTATGGTGGAACTGCTTTTGTAAGAGGAATTAAAATCGCTATATCAAATTAAAACAGTGCTTTCTCAAATCAGCTTTATCTAATTCTAGATTCTCCCTCACCTGCCAGCAGCTCACCAAGAACAGTATAAACTAAAGGTGCTGTGGAACACCAATATCTGCTTGTTGAAAATTAGTTTTACTGAGATCCTCAGCCAGTTGTATTCTGTAGCGTGCCATATGTCACTGAGTATTTCAAAGTACAGCTCAACCTATAAAGCCATTAATGGTTTAGGACTCCATTGCTGCCTCTTTCTGTGTTGCTACAGTAGTATTTCATCTGTAAGGTGCCAGAGCTGAAAACTCCCTTTGCATAAAGGGAGGTGCTGACACAGCTTTTTTCCATCACGGATGTGCTATGACTCTGGAAATCTCTTCTCCCCTTGTTCTGTAAGGGGACAGAATTTAACATCCCTAATATAGCGAAAACAGCCTTCACCTTCTTTCCCCATTCTTTTGATAAAGCTAATATAAGACAGAAGGATAAAAAAAAGCTCTTTTCATACCATAACACTGATGGAGCAGTATTACCTGAGAGGGAAGGCAATCCAATAAATTCAACATACACACGACAATATGCATTTGATAAATGTGAAGGGAACCAGAGTAATTGCTAGGTGTTAGTAACAGTGTTACAAATAGAAATACAATTACAAAACCATAAATTCTCAACATAACAACAGTGATCAGAGACATGCTTTTTTCCTCTGCTCTTTGCAGTACTGTTGAACAATTCTTGACAGCAGGGGAATCAACAGAGAGAAAGGGAGTTAATTCTGTTATCAAACCTAAAATTTTATTTTCATATTAAACTAAAAAATAAAGAGTTCACAACACGTTGGTGCTAAATAGTTCAACAACAGCAAAGCTATGACTAAAAGCATGCTTCCAGGGGAAGGAAAGCATACGAGAAAGTAAGGGGAGACCAGTTCTCTGCCAAGCGAAGCACCAGCCACAAGGGAAAGATTTCTCTCCTCAGACCACAAAACCCCGTGCAGCTCAAGATCAGTACTAAATTAAAGTCATTCCATGCTGAACACTACTGGCATCCCACTCCACTTAATGACTTGTCCCTGTCCTATGCAGGTCTATATATTTGGGCACTCAGTACTCTCCAGCTACCACTTGTGCATCAGACTGGAAGAGCATTGTATTTCGACAGGAAGCTCTACCTCTTGCAAGACACCAGTTTAACTGTGCAAACTTACTGAAAAGGACTCTCTGGGGCACCCTTAGCCACCACTCCAAGGAATCACCTCTTTATGTACATATTAGCAACCTCCTGACACACTGTCATTACTGCAAGTTGCACCAGTGATCATTCCCCCGCTCCCTCCCCTAAAGATGGAGCTACCCAACGGAACAGGTACTTCAACTTTGTTAGCACCGATTTACTGTTGGAATTTATACCACAAGAACTGCCAACTGGGAGCACTTCAGCACTCAAGAAATGTGATGTGCGATTAGCACTGAATACAGCCCTCTGAACCAACGAGAAATATTTCAACATTCTGCATTTTACTTCCAGCTTCAACCCAAAGGACTGTCAATAAAAAAATCCCACAGACTTAAAAAAAAAATAATACAGTATTATTTGTAATAGTCTTAGAAATCTCTTGTATCCTATTAGGTTTCCAATTAGAGCTATCACCGCATGCAAGCAATATACTGCTAGACCTCTGTATTAAAAGAGTGCCACATCTTTTTGTAAGACATCAGTAGGCTTTAGGAGTGACGCACTAAGCTTACCTTTTAAGCTTTTCACAATTCAATTAACAGACTGAAATAGCTGTAGATGTCCGATTTTTACACATTAACATTGATTTCTGACAAAGGAAAGACTGAAAGAGGAAGATGCAAGTCAGCTTCAGAGTGCGATATTGCTTGGGTTTAATTTAGGATTAGGTAATATCAAGCAGCTCAAGACGACCCAGTGCTTAATAGAAAAGCGACAATACCGGACCACAGCATAAGTGCAATGGCACTAACTTTTGGTGGAAATACAAAAACCGTCGAAGGTTAAAGATTACATTCTTTGTTTAAAATCCTTGTAATTATCTCCCTGGAAAACAAATTCACTGATGCATAGATACAGGGCTCACAGGCACAGCTGCCGTCTTGCCTGACGTGTGTCACCACTGTGCTCAAATTAAGTGTCTATATCTACCAATGCAACATTTTGAAGCTGTGCAACATATGACCAGTGGGAAGACAATTCTAACCAATTAAACAGAAATTGTTTCCACTGCAAGACGAGAGTATGAAAGCAACAGCTTTCTGTATTGAACTCAATAGCCCACAACCTCTTTACTTCCCAAGAAAGAAATGAGACTAAGACTGGTAATGCAGAGCAAAAGTTGACATCCAACAGAAGACTGAAAAAAACTCAACCCATCATTTCGTATCAGGCAGCACGTGCTACACAGCAGTGCAACAGGGATCTCACTTCCCTGGAAAAACAGTGATATACTCAGTGAAGATGTGCTGCACCCGCTGCAGCAAATGTTCCTGATCATTCCCAAGTTGCTGCTGGCTTACCCTCTGGACAGATATTATGACAGTAATACCCTTAGAAAACTGCCCAGTGTCAAGGTAATTTTTGTTCGAGGACTATCTAACTTTTCAAGTCTAGAAACAGGAGCCTGAATCCTGGTAAATGCAAGGCAAGAGAGAATCTTGGCACAGGTGAGACCAAGCACGAAGTTCTGCCTGGGCCAAGTCCCAGCCAACCTTGTATCTCTTTGGAAAACCCTCATCCCGCTCTGCCTCCCTTTGCTGGAAGGCACTCTGTTTCTTCCCAAGTTAAAAGCCAAACAGGTAAGTTAGAAACGCCTGCAGTGGAGGCCGGGGGGCAGAACGATGGCCAGGTAAATTGGCTGCATGCTCAGATGCCTTGCAGTACCGAGCAATTGTAAACATAGGCCTCTGGCTCAGAGATGAAGTGTGCATGGAGAAGACACACACAACACACACATACGTTTTTGCATGTATTGAGAAGGCTGAAATGACAGATAGTCTGCAAGGACAGCCAACCTGCAGCTTTTTCTTAAGCCAGCCAGATAGAACCTCCGCCACAGGCCTGCATTGCATGGTACCTCTCTGCCCTGCCCAGCCATCCCTGTGCAACCCCCCCAGAGCATACCTACGCCATGGAGAGAAGGCAGGGCTTTTTGGGCTTCACTACATGCAGCTAACGCACAAAAATCTGTGGGAACATGCTGCTGGTACTTTCCAGGAGAATGACTCAAAGTCCACTGTTTATGTCAACTTGCTAGTACTTTTGGAAACTACCTGGTCCCTTCTAGGAACTGACCAAATGATAACGTGTGCTTTCCCTCTAGTGAAGGCACTGCCTGGTGAATGCTTTAGTTCCTCTTCTTTGAGATCCAGAAAACACACCAACAGCAATCACTGTAGTGATAAATGAATCAAAATCAGTTGATGCTACAGACACTAAGTTAATATCCTGATATACCAAAGCAGTGCATATTCCTTTTAAAAGCTAACTAATTTAGCGGAGTAGTTTAGAAATGCCAGAGACTGAGACCTGTAAGGGTGGTAAGAAGAAGGAGGGCAATTTCATGGTATGCTGAAGCAAATAACAGCTAATGAAAACCTACAATATGTTTCAGTTAAAACCACAAGGAACAGAACCACGAACTCATACTCCAGCTACTCCATATCCCTAGATGCTGTTTTTGAGGCTACTTTGCCCTGAACAGAAGGAGTCTGATGCAAGTAGCTAAGCTGTTTTGAAGTTGCACACTTGTGGGAAATAAATATAATTTCCAAAAACACTGCAGACATGACCTCTTCCAAGGGACACAGGTTCAAATCAGAAAGCAAACAACATACTAACGGCACATGGGAATTCCAAGGTAGCAGAGAATCTCCAACGTAAAGTTGCACCATTACAAACTGACAGACATTTTGTTTGTTTGTTTTATTTTGTAGTAAGGAACAGTGAATGAATGTACATGGAATTGCGCCTCTGTCATGTACACAACACCTTACTAAGCAGATTTAGGAAATTTCAGTTGTCTGTTAGAAGGCCTCTCCCCCCCCCCTTTTCTTTCCTTCCCCCCCCCCCCTTTTTTTTTTTTTTTTTTTTTTTAAATGCAAGCCCAAAATGCATTAGAAATTTTGACTGGCAAAGAGGTAGGATATCATTCTCACATGAAGTTCTGGTGCACCTTGATTTTCCCTCCTAATCCACCCCATTCCTGACCTCAGAGTAAATATGCTTTCTTTTCAGGTAGTCCAAGTGGGTCTGCTTGGTGAGCTTGCTCACCTACACTGTTCGGCTGAATTAGGTGCAGAGATTGCAAAAGTAACTGAGAAGTCCCAGATCACTGGGAAAGGCAGGTGCAGGGTGTAAAAAGAGGCAGGACAGCTCATCTAGCTTAGCACTGAAAAACACACACTTACAAAATCCCTCATTCAAAGAAATTTTGCTCTACAGATCTTTAAGCAAGCTGTGTTAAAAATGGGAATGTCAACAGAGTTAAAACCAAAGAAACAAAAAAGCAGCTAATCCTTCGGCTACACTTCAAAATCTTCATTTTAATGCATAGCTCTATGTTTAGAAATAAATCGTCAACTTCGGCACATGCTTCAGCTACCAAAATGTTTTAGTTTTATTACCATAGCACTGAGACACTCCATTCACAGGCAGGATGTCACTATGCTAAGCCTGCTGCAATGCAACCCAAAGACTCACGTACACAACTTCCACAGGCTTTTCAATTACAAAATAAGCATTAAAACATTACATAGCTATTAGGAAGAAATACAACGAGACAAGACAGAAGTAATTAAAAGGATACCCTGGGCCATCCATTTAATTGCCATTTTTCAGTCAAGTAGTTTAAAAGCAGGATATAATTTTCTTGCCACCCATTTTTAGTCAAAGAATGGAAATGAAAGGAAAAGAAAAAAAAAAAAAGAAAAAGAAAAATCGTAACACAACAAAGCCTCTTCTGTGCAACCGTGGAAAATAAAAGGTAACGTACTGAATCAGCACGTGACTACGTGAATCAAAGTGGTATCTTTTGCCCACTGTCACACACAACCAAGCCACTACTATGTGTTAACATTAGCTAAAAATGGTAGCTTGACCATAGGTGAAATGCCTGTGAGCTTTCAGACATGCAGAGAAAAGACAGCAAGAGGAAAAAGTTGCAGCTGGCTTTTATTAAAACATAAGAAGGGAGCAAAGGAGGGAAAGGAGAGCTAAGTGAGCAAAGATGGAACATTATATTGCTACAGCAATCCCAACCATAAAACTGCAAAAACAAAACTTAATTTTCCGTGCAATGCATGTTCATAGGCATGGTTTTCAACTACAAAGCAGTAAATATTATTATTTTCCTTGTAAATCATGGAAGGTATTGCATTTTCTGTCTTAAATTTAAAATGGCAGTCACAATATTGTCGCACAAGGGTAGGGTATCTTAGAAATCCCACCACATTTCTAACAGGGAAGAGCATGCACAAAATTTCTGTTCTAGCACTGGCAAAGCTTTTCCCTTAAGTATCAGACTGATGTAAAAATTGGGGAGGGCAGGTTTGAGAAATTGCACATAAATTGCACAAAGCTTAAACTGGAGGATAAACAGTGCAGCGAATTACATTCTTATGAGGTTAAAAAAAGGAACTAAATAACTAAATAGCTCTGATAATGGAACTGATAAGGTGTTATGCAGGAATTTATGAGACTTCAAGGAAAACTGTTTCAGGGGGATTTCTTTGTGGGAAGAAAAGAAAAAAAGACTGGGTTTTTCAGTTTATATAAAAAAAATACTTGGCAGTAAGATCACACAACAACCAAGAGCCTCATTGTTGCCAAGATCTCACTCTTTTCAATGCCCAGGAGCACTTGCAAATTTAGGACCTTCACCTGAAATATTTCAGTCTCTGCGAAATATTACTGTGAGGTTACTACTAAACTACTTGGTGAAAAGGCCAACGCTCTTGAATAATTTCGCTGCAGAGTTTGATTTTTAAACCGGGCTTCAAAGATTTAAAGTAAAATCTCAGTTAACAGGGAGGTCAGAAGGAGACTTATGATATTCTCAGGGGTCTGCTGCAGCTCTATTTAGTTTAGCAATAATCACTTCAATTTAGGAGCAAGCCCTAATAAAAAGGTTCAAGAGAAATTAATCCATTTAGCATTGGTTCCAAAATTGAAAATAACTCCAGCCTGCTCAGCTCTCAAGGGCTTCTGTTTTCCTTTGCAGTGGCTTCTTCCCAGCCTTCTCTACTTCAAAGCACTGGAAGTTTGTCCCACTACACGTAGGGACATTTTTGGTGTCCAATATGACTGCAGAAGGCTGTTTCTGCAAGTCTGTGACTTTAGTATGTACAGTATGCAAATACAGAAAATGCCAAACTAAGTAGTCAATGAAATTATTTTCATTGTATGCAAATTGGTTTTGCTTTTCTCCTCGTAGTTAGAGCTGGACAGCAAGACCAAAAATTAAATATATTAAAATGTACTGACTTATATTTGACCTTGCATCTCCCATTAAATAATACGCTGCATAAGAAAGAGTAAAACAAACTGGGAAAGTGTGGAAGAGAATCTGACCCGCCCAACAATTTGCAACAGCTTATTTAAAATGACAAGAAGATGTGATGGGAGAAACTGCGCTCTGCCAACTTAACCTTGTGCTATTTTTACATCAGTTTCCTTCCTGCCAGTTGTCACCTGGACTATTAGCTGCCAACATGGGGACAGAAATCCCTTCACACCATCAGACCTCATTTTCAGTATTGAGGTCCATTCAATATTTATGGTACAGATGTGTAATTGACAATTGGTAAGCTGAACTAGGCACTTTCACAAATGCGCTATTTTTGCAATTACACAGCTTGCTTGGGGTCTCTTCACATTCCAACAGGTTTTTGGAAATCGGTATAGAAATATAACTAGTAAACCTATTTGTTTCTCCAATTTCAACGCTTTTGTAAAACACACACACTCTTAAAGCGGTTGCCCAGCACCAAATTGACAGTCCTGTATTTAAAGGTAATAAAGAGAATCAATACTATTAATGAATATGAAAGTTCTTGTGTGTCTAATCTCAAATGTGCTGTACCCCCCAAAAGAAAACAAAAGTTGTACTTTCTCCTGGCACTTATTGGGATGTAGGTTCTTCACACATGGAAAAGAAACTATTCCCTCTGACAACAAAAAATTTCAATAATATCCCCCTCCCACCCATAAGCAGCCCTAACTGTGCCACATTAGATGATGAGAGGGCTCTCCCCTAAATATTGTGCTTATCCGTCAGTGAAAATAGAAATCCACCCCAATTAACCTGCCATTCCAGAAGCAAGCTGGGACCTACATTTGTGTTTGTCCTCCATGCCCATGTCTTGTCCTGTCTGTATTAGTGTGGGAATATGAAAGGTGGTCTCAATAAACTGATAAAAAAAGCCCAGCACCTCATAAATATTCAGACACCCTGCAGTACATCAGTTGTAAAACCGCTAAGTTTGGACCCATATGATCTGGAGGCTCCTGTCTTTTCAAAAGTCACTTGCCCTGTTTAGGGGAAACAAAAAATACCCAAAAAAGACCCCCACCTCTTTCATAAGTCTACCTATCCAGCATTGAGATAACATAGTAGACTGGCTATCTTGTACTTTATCATCAGTTTGCCCTATTGATTTTGTTATAACTCGTAATTATGTAGATCAAGAAATGCATATGCTAAATAACTTAGATCAAAAGGGCAACAGCAGCTACAAACGAGCTTGGAAAAACTGGCCCCAGAAAGTTAAAGATGATGTGTAACACTTGGCAATATGCCCCTGCTGTGCTGAAAATTGAAAGCAGACAAGACTCTCTAACTTCCTCAGACTAGTAAGGACCTGGTTCTTGTGGCTTTACCCAACTGCCTCCTCGAGCTAGTTTCTTACTTCTACAGGGAGGAAAAGGGCTACTTTAAAGAGGGCAGACACTGCATGCCAGACCAGAGATACACTACCACCTCTCTTGCATTGAACTACAGGAATTCTGTTTGAAGTTTGTACTCAGAACAGATGATGCAGTATTTTAAGACTGCTAGTTTATATGCAACTAAATTTTCAAGTGAACATAACCTAAGGAAAAAAAAATAATAATCTGTTAATGTACGACATGCTCCAAAACTGATCCACCTGTCCCACCACCTACCTACCAACCAACTCACCCTAAAAACATGCTACAAATTGAAACACATCCACCAGCCAGTCAATACCACAGGTCTTTCGCATTAGATCAAGGATAGGCAGAGCCAACATCGCTTAACTAGAGAACCAGGTCATCCCATTATCTTGGCTTCACATTATTATATTCCTTCCCATCAGCGTGCCAATGCTGATACCAGTAATGTTACGTTGCTAATCAAAATATATTATGTTTTGAAGGATGCATCTTAACGACACATGAAAACTAGAAAGAAAAAAGAAATGCAATGCGGATGCCATCTTCTCCTTTACCTACATTAAACTCTTTACAATAACTTCCTTTCCTTGCCATTCACTACATAAATCAGACCACTGCATTAGGATTAACTATTTCACTGCAGGCACTAACAACAAAATTACACAAACCACCCGATACCAAAATAAAATTTGATTACTCTTCTCAAAACAGCAGCAAAATATTCTCAATTGTGCTGCACTACCCAGAGTCTCTCTTTCCTATTTTCACAATTCTGAAATACTATCAAAGCTGCCTAGCAGAAAAGTAATTTGAAAGCGCTGCCTTTGAGTTCTGAAATTGTGACATGCACAGGCTAGAAATTTTATCTGAGATCTAAGATGAGAGTTTACTATTTTTTGAGTAAAACAAGATTACCTACACTTTAATATAGCACAGCTGCCAGCCAACTACATAGCAGTCACTAAAAATTGTTTATATACCACTGCAAGTTGTTCTCATTAGCAACAGGCACAAGCATGAGCCAGTCACAATAGCTAATCAGCATTTACTGTAGCAGATACATATGTAAGTATTATTCTGAAGCCGACATGAGGGCGAAAGCTTGAAAAACAAACAAACAAAAACTTTCAAGGGATTTAAAAACAAAGAGAGAGAGGCTTTTCATTTCTTGATAGTATATTCACATGTTCAAGGATAGCCTGAATAGGCTTTTGTGATGGCTTTCTAAAGTTTTTTTTATTTTTTTTGTTTTCAAAGTATTAGGAACCTTAAATTTAACCTACATTAAGAGCCACAAGAGGACTAAGCAGCACTCTTAAATAACATATACAGTTTTGGGGCCAACTTGCATGCCTTAACTTTAAGGAATGATATAGCCCTTCACAAACTATCTTTTTTTTTCCTCTAGACCCATATTTGGCAATTGATGTTAAGTAACTTCCCCCCAAAGCAAAAAACACACGCATCACTGATTTTCAGACTTCCCAACGCCTTCACTTCATGACATTTTCATCTGGAAGTATCTCCTGAATGTAAAGAAACACTAAAGACAGCAAAGTGTCAGGCAATACGAGTTTCAACTCAGGGCATTACATCACTTACACCTTTTATAAAAAGCATGCCACATTCACACATGTAAAAGCCAACACAGGTGTCTGCCCCTCCCTGATTTCCACCAAAGAGAGAAGACTTAGCAACAATTTAATAAGCTGGAAAGACAACACCCATGTGTGGCAGTAAAGTTCTGCTGACAGAGGTCCACAGCAGGCAGGTGAAAGTGAACTGCCAGAGAACGCAAGAAATGCAGGCATCCTTCTGGTCCATCATTCCTGGTCTCACACAGTTTGGAAACTTCACTCCTACAGCTGACCACTGGCATTCTTAGTTTAAACTAAGTTTCAACCTTCTGCTGTCACGAAAAAAAAAAAAAAAATCATGCTAAGTTTAACACCGTAATTAGCTAAAAACGTGATGCTAAATACTTCATATATGTTCCTGTGATATGGAGGCTTTTCTAGTCATTAAAAAAAAAAAAAAAAGACATATTTTCTTCATAAACCTCTTGTGCAACCCATGAAGTTCACAGAGAAGGATCTTTAGCGGCATTTAGTAAAAATTTGCATTTCTTTATTGGATGGTGTTGACATTTTAATTGGTAGTAGTGCTAGCATGAGATTTCCTACTATATTTCATAAACAGAAACAGGAGGAAAGCACATCTCACAGACATGTGCAAGGGTTTTAGAGACAAAAGTTTACATTTTCTAACCTTGTAACCTCAGCATTTAGCAAGTAATACCTTAAAGGAAGATTGACAAGATTAGGAGTGAGTTCCTCGGCATCTTCTGAGAGTTGTGTATCATTCTTCTTCTGCCGTAACCATTTCCATACAGAGGGCAACAGAAACAGAGAGGCAAGCCCACAAAACTGTAAAACTGACACAGAGCTAGATGTACAACTTGCACCTAATTTTAGACTATTGATTTTTTGAAGAAAACCTGAACACGTTACTTCTAACTAAGCACAAATATGAAACCAGCATAATAGTATACAGTAGTATAGCAAAACACCTGGAAACCAACAGCCTTAACACTCATGCTTGATGTTATTTTACATACATAACATAAGAAGAGAAAAAGTCTATCATTAGCTGCAAATCACAGGAATTTTGGGTATGGAGGTACCAAAAAGCACTGTAAGAACAATGAAAAAAATATTTGTTTCCAGTCACTACATCTTCATTCTCTTTTATTTTCTCATTAAAAGTTATTTCAAATACTCCTTTTAGTGAAATAAAGATGTTCAAACTTTAATACCTTCACAATATAAATATACTTACAATATTCACAGGATGTTAGAAAATTGCTCAGCCAGTCTAGGCAATCTCCCCCTGAACTTTCAAAATAATATAATAAAGAGATATTTCTTAAGTTTCCAGAGTCAAGATCTCATTTCAGAAAGGCCAGTAAATAAAACCCTTAGGGTACACGTAAATAACCTGCTGACTAAATCAGTAAGAACAGACATATTCCAAAGGCTGCCGGCACTCCCATCATTAAGACAGACTTCTAATAATTCTTCTGAACAGATCACACACACACAAAAATCACCCCGATGGTAGTATCATTAACAGAATAGGAAACTGACCAATACTGAACGGATTTTTCAATTCAGTCTGTATAAAGACATGTAAAAGGACAGGTCACACGTGTAACTTTCAAGCCATGAGTTAATGATACTACAAACTTTGAAATCTGATCAGGCAAAGTCAACTTTAAGTAGTGGAGTAAGACTCCGAAGTATGAGTGCACTCGTTTTCAGCTTTAAGACTCAATTCCTGGAGAAACATACTAATTTGAGAAAAACATTACGGGGAATACTTTTGGAAATTACTCTTAAAGGTGCTTTTGTCACACATATGTATATATATATATAGATACATGTGTGTGTCTTTCATAATGCACTAATCTTGTTATAACATGACTTAAACAGTTTTCCCCTATAAAACAACGTTAAAATAAAGCTCAGTCCACCCATTAGTAAAACAGAAGCAGTATTACTGCAAAGACTTTTATCACAGGTCCAATGCAAATCTTGCCACAGAACTTTGTTCCTTTACTAGTTTATTAAAAGAGATATAGGAAATCACCAGGCTGGATCTGATCTGAAGTCCACCTATTTCAACACCCTGTCTCTCACTGGTTTCCAGTGTCAAACAGGGCAGAGATGGGCATCAGACGACTCCTGCCAGGTCTTCTGCTTTCCCCTACCTTAGCAACATCACAGCAGTAACTGATTAAGCCTGAAAAAGTAGCATCTATGTTCCCCTTCCAAAATCAGTATTATGAATAAACTGCAGTAATTCTGTCTGGTTTTGCCCTCCATAGAAGTCCGAGTCTTTCTGAAGCTTGCTAAATTCCTGGCTTCATCATGGAACCCTGTGTCTAACTGCATTCTGTAAAAATTAAATTAATTTTCTCTGTCTTTTCATCTCATTCCATATACCTTTGTTCTTGTACTAGAAGAGAGGAAAATAAGCTTCCCGTTGAATTCCTCTAGAGAATAAAAATAAAGAAAATAAATATTTGGTATTTTCTGAAGGAAATAATCCCTGTGCCTCTACATGAGAAATTATCCTGTTCCTTTTTTGACAATTTCCATGTCTCCTCTCCAAAATCCACCCACTTCTCCAATATTCTTTTTGAGATAAAGCAGACAGCTTTACACAACGGTTCATGGACGTTACTTTGTATATATCTATAGCCTTTTTCTCATTCACGTGCCAGAAAAAAACCTACTGCCCTTCCTTTTTCAAAATGGGAAAGACTAATCACCATAGCTATGAACTTAATGAGCACTAGGCCAGTAAAGAATAAATTTCTTCCCTGCTTTCAAAGAAAGAAGCATTCAGTAGACCATGTGTTGTTAAAAGATCTGTCCTGTTAAGAAATGCGTTTGTCCAGTGTCTTTCTAGAAGCCAGGACTTCTGTATCAGCCTGGGCTAGTTAAGTCAATGACAAAACTTCCATCAAATTCAGCAGAACAAATTCATATGCAATGCAGAACAGAGAAAACTCTTTTTGGAACTTGGGAAAAAAACATCAGCGACTACAGAAGGCAGATTGCAGCAAAGCACTCTGACCGGGGGTTTGCTTCATCATACAGTCCAGTCAGTAATTATGGCATTCCTCATTCTCACTTACTGTCAGCAAAGAACATTTTTGAAAGCATCCTTGTTGCTGTAAAAAGACAGGATACTGTATTCTTTATGGAAGAATTAACTCTGAAGAGTTCATTATCAACCAATGCTGGCGCTGAGCATCTTAGAAACAAGCAACAAGCTTTGCTTCTGTCATTAACCTGACTCTAGTTTTTGGATAATTACAGAAGAGCAGAACCTTACAAAGGAATGCACAAAGCTCTGCAGAGGGCTGAACTCCTGTAGAGAAGACATTTTAAAGTTCTTTTCTTTCAAGCCACAAGGTTTCAAGTTGCCTTTCCTAAACTCCCAATAAGAGAATCTGAAGACCAGGAATATTTTGGCTAATGTCCAGGGATTTCTAATTATTATTTCTATTATGCTTTTCCTCAACTATTTTTTTTCCCTTTTTTCCCCTGATACTTACAAGTGTAGGTTTATTGGGTTTTGTTTGGTTGGGTTTTTTAAATAAAGCTTTAGCATATCAAGAAGATATTTCTTCTCCCTGGCCCCAATGTGTAGGAGCTGTGTGGTTTAAAGCCCTGTCGAGATTTGCAGGCATAAATGTCAACTACAGTAGTCAAACCTTTTAACATAGTTATTACTTCACTCCTGATATTTTTCCACTCTGTGGAATTAATTCTGTAACTTGAAGTGCCACTTATTAAAAAGCCAAGACATGGTAAAGAGCCTGCTACCACGATCACTTCCTTTACAGAAATATAGTGATTTCACTCATCACAGCATACTCAAGTTTAATCAACGCTGTGGCTCTTGCTCTGTGTAGGTATTAATCATTCATAAGTCTTCAGCTTCTATTGCTCACTTTGTAGGTCATTTCCGTAGGCATTCCCTTGCAAACTGATCAGACACGATGCACAACGGTTGTTCCTGGGATAAGCTGATACGGAAAGGCATGTGGAAAATGGGGCACAGAAAGGGACAAAGAAAATAGGTGAGGAGAATATCCAGTCCCAAAGAGATTTAAGACAGGTGTGTACATGCATATGTGGAAGGAGGGAGGAAGAAAAATGCTTATGGACAAGCCAGGATTGGACAAGAAGATTTCCATGCAATGCTCAGAATTCAAGGAAGTTTTAGTCTATAGGCAAGTTTAATTCAAAAGAACACAAAAGAAGCACACTCTTCTGATACAACATCTCAAGATAAACTTGCTTGAACCTAAGAGCATTGGCTTAATATTGCTCCAAAATCACTATAACTAGTAAGACTGACTTTGAACATTCAAAATAGCCACATGCCTACCCAATCCCATTTCAAATTCTGTTATGTTCTTGGCCTCGATCGTTTCCTGTGACAGTAAGTTCCACAGACTAATTATATGTGTGAAAGACACATACAATACACCCCTTTTATTACTCTTATATTTGCCACCTTTGATTTCAATAGAACATATCTCTTTGTTCTTCTGTTATGAGAAAAAGAAAGCAGATGTTTCCAATTTTTCTTTTACACTAGTATTCAGTGCAGCATGAAGCTAGCAGTTAAATGACTTAAGTATTTCAGCCTGACTGTGTTCTTCCAGACAGCGTAAACTTGCCTGCCTACTAGGAGAACGAGGGAAAGATGAACAACTTCTTCACAGAAGAAACTCAAACTGATGAGCTCTGAGCAAGAGGCTTATGAGAGAACATGAGAAAACAAATACTACAAGGATTAAAAAACGGTCCCCTACTTGACACTGCTACACCTGTATTTGAAGAAGAAAGAAAGAAAGAAAAACCAACAACCAAACCACAAACTAACCAAATGAAATATACCACATATAGCTGAAGATGCTAGTGAGGGAGAGGGACAATGAAAACGTGAGAGAGAACCTATCATGTAATGTCACCCGAACCTCTGATATCACACACATATTCAGCATACTATTTTAAACCTCATTGTAGAAACAGTTAGAGTCAACAGTTTCCAACTTAGTTTGTGAGCACAAGCAAGTTCTCAGATGCCATCATCAGGGTCATGGATGAATAGCTTAAAAGGGATCAATGCTACAGTTTTGCAATGACATCTCTGTGCACTTGCAGGAAGGGTGTACTTCTGTATTCGTATATAACCACCATTATCTGGGTGAAAGCTGCACTAAACACAAGCATTACTTCAACCAAAACATTTCATACAATAGGGATTTTTCATAAAATAGTTATCTTTATGTAGAGGCATTAGATTTATAAAAGAGGGACTTCACCAGATTATAGACTGATGACATTGGTGTTACAATTTCAGTGGAAATCTTGCTTCATTTAGTTATTGCAGGACAGAAAAGGATAATTCAGAGAAACTACAGAGCTTTTGTATTACCTCAGCCATAGGACTGATCCCTAAATGCAAAGGTTCCCCACCCTCAGATCCAACACCAGCTTGTACTGTGGCTTACTGAACCCAAATCCAACTTCCCTCACCTTCCAATGGCCAAGACACTGCTGCAGTTTGGTCCATCCAAACTAGTATCAAATCATCCAAATAAAATCACAGAATGCAGGAAAAAACTTTTTTCAGAATTCTGGCAGTTTCTGTATGAAACTTAGCGACCTGTCAAGTATGCATAGAGCATGCCTGAAAGATATTTGCATGACTATAGCGCAACATCTCTCCCAGGCTAGGCGCTGAAAGTCACAACAAGATAGTAATTCAGCAGGACAAATACAAAACCAACAGGTCTGAGAAGTCCAAGATCAGTCCTTTTATGTTATGCTACTTAAATGAGGACTCCAGCCTCTTAATTTTGAATAATCTGGTTATTCTTATGTTTAATGGAAATGACACTATGCTTGAGGAAAAATACGCTTACATTGCAATGCTTCATTTTGCAGTATCATGGGCTCCTTAATCTTTACACTGGCATCATTAATATACATTAGTTGCAGGTGAAAAGGCATCAGCTCTATGTGACTAGCTTTGAGGACTTGAAAAGAAATTTCTGGAGTTGAGAAACTCTTACTGACAATACAAGTCATCTGGATCAGATTTTTTTTTTAAAGGTGTATTTTCAACACTGGACCAGTTTATGAAACAACTGAAGTGTTCTTACACAGTTAAGACATTCATTTTTCAAAGTCAAAACTCTGCAAAGACTGAGGGAAAGCCACCAGTCTGCTATGATTAGCCAAGGCCACAAGAGCACAATTAGTTCTTCCTTGCTGACAGAAGGAGTGGGTGGAAAAAGGAAACCCGGGTGGGTGAAATACAAAATGAGGTGTCCTAATTGAGCATGATGACATTCAGATTGAGTTTTCCAAAAATGTGATAAATCTTTTAACAAACGTGGATGATAAAGGTACAGTTATATCCAGTTCTAATCATGTGCACACTATTTCTTATATAAGATCTGAGTATATATGTATATAAACATGCAATCTACACACCTCCATAGCTGTACTAACTCAGTTCAGTTGCAGTTAAAATGAACAGCTACTGCTACTGCAAAAACACTGCAGAATTGCAGAGAGACCATCCAGGACCGATAATAGAACTGGCCTACTTCAACCCCTTTGCTTAGATATCTGTTCAGAACACACACACTCTTACAGTGTCTTCCATAATGGCAGATCTAGAATTATATTATAATTTTAGCTACAAAATGATGAAAAGCATATACAATACTGTAGCACTGATCCCAGCTAACACCTTTTGCTCTCAGTCACAACAAGTTTGGCCTTACCCTTATTACCACTGGGATTAACCGTGGCAAGTCAGTGTTACCTTTGAAGCCTGTTTTGCCCGCACTGGAGAGAGTTTCCCATGTGTGCGTCTCCTGGGTGATGCAATGTTCAGAGTTTAGGAAAATGTGTACTCTGTCAACTTCTGCAAGTCAAGTTAAATGCTGAAGAAATGGGAAGTTGATCTTACGATAATTCTTTTCCACACAACTGTTTTTGCACATTTGGGATGGGAAAAGTAAAGAAAATAAAACCTTTTGCTTTCTCAGAAATACAACTGCACTCTGGTAAGTGAATGCAAAAGGGGTGTTTGCAACGCTCAAAACACACCGCCAGCAAAAAGCAGATCTGATGCAATGCTGTTGCCTTAGAGCTGTTGTACAGATTATCTAGTGGTTTTAAAATTTGTAAATTATGAATTGCCTCATGATTTGCAAAATGAAATGGTGGGCAAAACAAAAACCAAGCTAAAATCTAATTCATTTATTTAAAAGTTGAAGTCTGGCAGCTGTTTTATATTCTCATTCTTCTTGAACAATTCACCTACTGCAAAACAGATTATCAAGAGGCACTATTTAGAGCCTTCCTTACTGCAAGGGGATTTACCTTTAACTGCTGGCAAAATCCAAGTACACGTTCCCCTCCTGAGCATCTTTTAATCTTTATAGTTTGTTTCTGTTCCTTTAATCCAAGTAGAGCAGATCCCCAACAAGTAGGTAAAGCCTCCCCAGCACAGGTTACAGAAGGCAGGCAGCTCTGGCTCAGTGGTGACTGAGTTCAGATATCTTTCTGAATGGAGTGGAAAGCAGGATCTAACCTATGCAAGCTCCAATTAAAGTAGAAAAATAGCTTAAACTAAGAGAAACTCTCTATTAAAAATGTCTTGGCAGCTGCGACTGATGTGGATGAAAAATTGTAAGAGAGGCTGCCCAGTGGCTGTTGTGCTGTTTTTACACACTTTTCCCACAAGGGCAAAGAATGATCAAGAGACTCATCATCTCAACAAGTACTCTTACTGTCAACAGCTAGCGTTGAAAATCAGACCCTTAATAAATATATGCATTTCATAATTTTACTCCTGAGACAATACATATGTTCCGCTATATACCAAAAGAGGTACGGAAAGAACAACAAATATAGGATAATTTAAGCCTTTTTTTTCTTCAGTACTACCTGTAAAGAGAAACTTGAGCACATAAATCACCTTTCATAATCCTGTGAATGTGCTAAGGATGCACACAGGACTGACTCCCTACAGGCATGCAAGTATTAAAAAAAAAAAAGCCAGAACAGTTCAACAGACCTCCCCTCATCTAGATAAATGTCTTGCTGCACATGCATTTATCTTTTTCCTTTTTTTGTTTACTGTATGCTCACTTGCTCTACAATTGTTGAAGTGTCCTAAAATCAAAGTACTGTAAAAGTCAAACCAGCGCAGGGAGAAGACAAGAAAAACCCAATCCTCCCACCAAAAAAACACCCCAGCACAGCATGCCCTAGCTTTTCTTATATTGTGAAATAGGATAAGAAATATGAATAAGAAAGCAACATGAAACTGTGCATGGCATTATTATTATTATTTTTAAACAAACAGTCTATATGTTTGCTTTTCATTAGCTCCCTGTGGTGACAAAACTATAAACATAAAAGTTAAGAGACAAAGGGAAAAAATGAAGTAGCCAATAGCAAAGATTTCAAATACACTTACACAACCACACTGTTTGTTTTACAGCTGCTTTACATAACAATAAAAATGTAACATACCATGGGCTTTTGGCAGTGTGTAGAGAGACAGCATCAAATGGCAATAGCAGAGTAAGTACAAACGATCTCTTTGGAACAATTAAGCAATTTTACAAGCACCACTATGTCCAACAACTAATGTGTCCGAAGAGACAGAAAGGTCAAAAGTGTAAGCTTCTCCCTACTGACTGGAGATGACATATACGACCCTTTGGAAGGGAGGATAACTTCATAATCATATTATATAATCCCTACTACAGAATAACGCTATATAAAACCCCAGCACACTAAACAAGAAAAGAGAGATCTTTCCTTCAGAAGCCAAAAGCAAGATGCAGTCTTTCATCCAGCTGTCTCAGCATATTAAATAACAAAAGGAAGAAAAAAAAAAAAGAAAAGCTTGCCCTCTTTGCATATAACCAGCTGAGAAAAGTCACTGGCTACACATAAAACAGTAAGGTGGTCATGTAGTTCAGTCGAGTCTGGCACTTTCTAAGAAAGAATGCGTAAATAATACATATTGTACATTAAAACTCACAACTTTAGTAGTGACCTTGAACTCCAGTAATACGAACAGGGACATAGAAAACCACTTATTTCTGGACACTATCTCCAGCAAGAACTGAAATTTAGCACTTGACCTAATGTGTCATTAGGATATGACACATTATTTTCTGGGAAAGCCAATCTAAACAAACGTCGCAGTTCCATTACTATTTTAATATCCAGAAAACTAGAGTTTCTCTCTGGAAAGAAACCATTTGCTGAAACAGCAACTAGATGACTTTCTAGATATGTCATTCAGTGTGCACATGAGACCAAGATTTGTAAAAATACTGACCAAATATTCTTTAATTTGCCTGGGAAAAAGCCATGTGCTATGTAAACACTCATATAGGCTCACCTACTGCACGTCAAATGTCCTCATAACCCCAAAGTGAAGTTTAGCTGCATCCTGTTGACTAGAAACCTTTCAAGACAATAAAATATACTTTTCCGATGACCAAAGAGTACTCGAAAGAAAGGTGACAAATCTCAATTCTTATGTTACCTTGCACTCAGGATTATCCCAACTGCCCATTTATGTACTTCAAAACCACCTTCCTCTTCCCCTTTCATCAAGCTCCTCTGATTTGCGATCCAAATACTTCAGCAAATTTTAAAAAAATTAATCTATATACACATTCAGTAGTTTAGCTGATCACTTCTACTTCATTTGCAAGTAAATTAATAAAACAAGAATGTTTTTATCTGTTCATTTTTTAATACCACATTTTCTTTCTGTCAACAGGACAACCTTGCCTCTTCAGTTCCCTGTAGGCATGGGCTGCAGACTTTGACAGATGTAACGGCTTACTGGTGAAGGATCAGCGCAGTGGCTAGAACCTGCTCAGCTCAGCACGACAAGGAGGCAGAAGACACTAGCCACTGTTCCTTACAAGCCTGTGATAGTTTGCAGAAAGAAGCCCAGCTCCACAGGCCAGAAGAGGCACACTAGCTCTCTTTTGCAGAACCTGGACCACACCAGTGACTTGGGATGCATTGGGTTGTAATGAAGAGAGCGCCTAGGAAAGAAGTACAGAGGGAGCTGAGAACCTGTGCAAGAGACCGCCAGGTTTACTGCTGGAAAGGGATCTGGCAAAATGCATTTCCCCTCCCCGTTGTTCTCTGCTTTTAAGGGTCACATCTAACCCCACCCTATATTTTCACTCTTTCCTAGTGCGTCGTAGTTCAGCCACCAACCCTAGCTCCGTCCTTTTTTCCCCCCATTCCTTCTGAATCAGTGAAAACCACTGCAAACAGAACAGACTTCACCGGGTAACAAACAAGTCTCCTTCCCAGATCCAGACCCCAATCAGCAGCACTCCTTCTTATCTCTCTTTAAGCCAAGCTGTGAATAACTAACAAATCCCATCCAGCTGTTCAGCCAGCCACGACAGAGGTCGAAGCAGGTCCCCACTTAGCCTCAGCCCTTTACTGTTACAGCTTACGGCTGGACCCTGCCAGTTCATCATACCCCCACTACAAGGTGTTACCATGCAAAGACTCTGCTATCCAACCCCTATTTCTCAGTCTTTTCCAACAAAATCCAGTACTAGTTACTAAATATGTCCTAAATGGCTACTTCCGTGCTACTTAGCACTGCAGCGAAACATCCACCTGAACCGTCTCAACACTGAATTATTGTCTGAACTTTACACCTCCGCATAAATAAGACTCTACTATGAAAAGCAAAGCAAAACTCCTTGTGAAACAATGGAGAAAGCACAGCTTGCATCATCTATGGGTTAGAAAATTTGCATTCTCTGTGGAAAAACAATGTACAAGACATACCCGATACATTACAAAGCCTCAAATGTAACATAATATTTATAGTCATTAGGAGTACATACACTGACTACTGAAGTACTTTAAATTAGAATGTCTCAGCACATGTAATAGCTCTGCAATTTAACGAATATTTCCCTAACAAATAGTTACAGTCCTCCTAGTTATTGAGGTGGAAGGTGAAGTAGTAGCACAAAAACAGCGAAGAAAGAGATTAGCTGTTGGACACCTTTATTATTTCTCTGTCACTATTCAGGAAGAATAAAGCCCCCAACACTAATATATCTCAAAACAAATTATCCTATTACAATGTAGTAGTATCACAAAGTAACAGCTGTGATAACCTTGATGTGCATAAAACTGGAAAATAACCAAATCACATATTCAAGGTAATACAACAGCTGCTGAATAAAACAACTCACTTATTTACCTCAATCAGATAAGGAAAAAAATGCAATGCTGCAACATAAGCAAAACTTCATTTTTTTGGGGGGGGAAGGGGGGATACAGAGACATCTACAAGCCCAAGGACTAAGCGTACTTTATTATTAAAGAAAATTTAAACATAGCTGGAAATTTACATATCCCTTTGCAAAAAGACAAAAAAATGAAAGAAGCCCTTTGCCCTGAAAATTTTACAGTCTAAATTCAGCAAGACAAAGCCATGAAGGTTAACCCTTCATGGAAGCAAAGAGAAGTGGCTGAGTGGCAGGAAACAAGGGCTTGCTTTAAATGACACAACAAAAAATAGGAGAGCCAAGAACAGTTCTATAAGGGGCTCAAGTTGGACATTTTACGTGGCTAAAAGCAATGTCAAATGGAACAAAGAAACAGAAGAGAGACTGAATTTAGTGAACTGGAATGAGGGACAATGGGGTGGGGGAAGGAGGTAATTTTGTGGGTACCTGTAGAATGCAAAAAGACCACTTGGGGTCACCTAATTCAGTACCTTACTCCTGGCAGTGGTAAGAGCAGATACTCCTGAGAATAGGTGACTGTGGCCACTATCTGCAGTCCATTCCCCCTGTACTCCCACAGCATCGACAGCCACTGGATTAGGGGTGCTAAAGGATACATCCCTGACTTTTCTCTGTGTCTCTTTCTGGACTTGTCCATAAATTGGTTCAACCCATCCTTGAGTGTGCTGATACTACCTGCCTCCACAATCTCCTGCAGAAACAGCTTCCAGAACCCCACCGCATACTGGGTAGAAGGACTTAATCTGTTCTAAAAGCCTCTTAACAGTTCTTGTAAGTATCTCTATTTCTAGTATTGCGGACTTTACTAAATAACAGCCCTTGCTGCACTTCTCTTCCAGTTGCTACAAAAGCAAGGTGTACTCCTTTGGGAGATGCAGGTCCACAGGGCCTTCAACAAATTAAATCTGCAACTTCCTATCTTTAATACTAGTCTACTTGATCAGGATTGACTGAGTTTCAAGCAATTTATGAACTTTCCTATCATTTTTGCTTGCTTACTTGTTTCTCCCTCCCCTTTCTGCCAATTTATGAACTTTCCTATCATTTTTGCTTGCTTACTTGTTTCTCCCTCCCCTTTCTGCCCCTTCCCTCCATTTCTACCTCTGCCTTTCCCACTGTCACTCCCCCAATTTTTTTTCTCTCACTCACGTAATTCTAGGAGATTAATCCATGGCTCAAGAGCTGCATGTGGCTCATGCAGTGGCTCAAAGAGGCCTGCAAAGATACAGCTGGTCACCTGTTACGTGTATTCTTCAAGGTATAGTGGGTTGTGCCACCTTGATTTACAGAGCATTGTAAACAGTGTAAGATTGTGTAAGTGCACTGACTTTATTGCTATGTGAATATTTTGTCTCCCAGGTGGGAGTGTAATACAAGCAGCACAGCAAAAACTATTGTTACAGCTTGCATGCTTGCCTGTTTTTAAAATTCACTCATACCTGAGAAGAGATTGGCCCATGGATGGTCCTCCCCGTTCATTCATGAGGAGGATGCCCCGTCTCTTCTGCTCCTTATAGAAGGCAGTAAAAAAATGGCGCTAAATTGCTGGAGCAGAAAAAGAATCAATCTGTCTCTGCTTCCACCTTTGCTGTAACTATTTCAGCAACCAGGGCAAAATTGCCTCAGCCACCCTGATGGGCCATCTCTCTCTGCTGTCCCTTACAGTCACTGTTAATGTCTTGCACAATCTTGCTGTCCACAGGAATGCAACACCCTTCTGCCTCAAGTGGGTTTATGTCCTTTTCTGTTCCCCACCTTGAACTCATTCATTCTCTCAGTCTTACCAATACCTGCAATCTGATTAACCTCCTAAGGGGAGTGAGGGGATGGAAAAAACAGTATTCTAAAGGAAGTATTAAAATTTCGCTGGAGATTTCAATCCTGGGAAGCAGCTAAAAGACAGGCAGCAGGGCAGCTGAAGGCCTAACACTAGCAACATTCAAGTCCTACAGCTCCTGGGTCACTCTTACTGCTGCTACACATCTTCTTGCCAGATTTTCTGCATCACGAGGGTGCTCTTGAAGTTCAATTTTAAGCAGGAAGGAAGGTATCACCACAACTTTAATGCAATGGAGAACCCTAGTCAGATTCATGATATTTTGAGATTTTATTTGGCACAGCTATTTAAAGCCTTCAGTCTTTTCCCTCTCCCACAGTCCTCCAAGTGTGAGTAGGCATAAATACTTTTATCACAAGTCAGAGCACTACAAAATTTGATGAGATTCTCAAATTAAGATTTACCCCATCAAAACCAAACCTAGATAATTCTTATTGATAAACAACTTACATGGAAGTCAAGAAGGACACAAACTATAAATGCTTGCATGCATCATCTAATTTATCTCCTTTAAAAAGGTTACCAAGACGTACAGGGAATAATGTGCAAATATAGTATTACAACAATCAGTTTGATCAGAATCTTCTGATGAAATGACCTTTTGTGGTATACAACAGTATTGATATATGTTTTTATTTAAAACATATATATACATATATATATAAAACATATATATATATAAAACTATGTCATTACAACTGTGTGCATTTTAGCAATCTTTCAAAACCATCTGCAACAGTTAAACACTGCTTTAATTAAATATATTGCACTTTTGTCACCACTTATACGCTGCTTCTCAGAGCAGTCTATACTTGTTCAGAATACAAAGTTTATAGTTGTCCACTTGAAAATATCAAGCATGACAGATCTGCAACAATCACCTAAATTAGCACCTTAAAATTTCAGTGACGATATTATTTCAGTGAAGATATTATGAAGATAAAATTTCAGTGAAGAAAACCTTTAAGACCATTACCCTGACAAGCTTCCTTGTATAACACTCAGTACTGCCTGAAGCTTTGCTGTTGTCTCCAAACACTGTGACAGTTTTCAGTCCATACAAGAAGTATTTTTCCTCTTTTCATCAACTGACTTATTGTGAAAGGACACTTCCAGATTTCAGAATTAATTTTTAATGTTTGGGAGTCTTTTCACTCCTGTGTGCCACTCTCTGCAGGATCCTAGGCATCAAAAGACAAAAGACAGACATGACCTCAAGACCCCTCTCCTGATTCCTCCATAACAGACACTGGAATTAGCTCACTGGCAAAAATCTATTGCTCAGATGCTCACAGTGGAAAGAGCACTGAATATTAGCAGCTCACCTGTCCCAGAAAGTACCTCCCCTCTAGCCCACGACATTTACTATTGCATTTACAGTTCTCAGTACTAGTTGAAGATTCTCTGTGTTTCCAGCAAGTCCAGCAGCTTCAGAAGGAAAGCTGAGAAATCTCTTAATCGTTTACACTGATACAAAGGAAGTGCAAAACATGCACTTAACTACTTAACATGCTGGTTGATCTAATTTGGTTTACACTCACTTTTGACTCTAAAACTTGAAGCCCCTGGAGGAATCAAGACCTGAATTCTGCATTGATTCACAGAAACACAGAAGCAAAGAAATTTAACAGGACTCTACATCATTAACCATACAGCCTCTTTAATCCAATTACTTTGTATTTTCTCTTAAACAAATGAACGGCCAAAACTTGGCCTGGACCCAGTTCTCAAACCAGCTCCACTTAATCTTACCTGATCTTCATTCTCAGTTTTGAAATAATGGAAGAGATTGGAGGGAATGAGGGGAATCAAACACCGCACCTGCCCTGAAATACAGTCTGCATGCCCCACTCTCCCTTTTTCTACCCCACTTCCCATCCCAAGGAGTGCCAGCTTAATAAAGAACATTGCATATTGGATGCTGAAGTTAAGCATACAGATCTGTAATATATTCTCCTGGTAACATCAATTAGCCCCTCCCACACAGGAAATATCTATCAAATGCACTGTAGTAGCCATTACACTTTCTACAAATGCCTTAGAAGACCAATTGCATGCTGCTAAAATTTGCAAATTGGCACAAGGAACAAGAAAATCCCTCTGAATTCCAGAGCCTACAGTGTTTACTTTGACAGTTGTAGTTTATTTATAGTACTTGACAATACATGTTCTCTAGTTCATCTTGTAAAATAATGAAGTCAGTATTTAAGACCTCCACTGTTAAGCCTCAGAGGGAAAAATAAGTATAAACTTATTTCATTCAAATAGATGTGCAGATTGGCAAGATTCTACTATAATGACTAAATTACATCATTAATTTAACTGAGTTTAAAGCACTTTCTTCGGTGGAGAAAGCACAGCCCTTAACTCTGTATGTGGTGTGCAAGTCTGCACAGATGTGCAATAACCTCTTAACCCGTTCGTATAAAATTATATCTTCTTTTTGTTTAGTACATTAAATACTTTTAGAGAGGTGCTGTATGGAAGGCTGGTCTTTCATGTACAATTACAGAGGAGCGCAGGCAAGAGGCTGCGGAACTTTTCCCAAGCACAAACTCATCGATAACCTTAGTCCACTGACATAACTTGTACCATGCAGGTAAGTCATCTCCATTCCCAGCACAACCCCTTTAGACAGCAGGGCCAAAGTTAACATCTTGTCAGATGGCATCTTACCAGCTTTCAAGACCAACCCATTCTTCAGAAACCACAAAGCTCTCAGTCCTAGCAACTAGCAACCTGCCCTCGTTGAAATCCTCAAACGTAAAACCATCTCCTATCACTTTCTCAGTCCCCAGTTCTCTGTGGATAATTTGGTCTTCATACAAAAAGACAAGACAGATTCAAGCCCCTAAAGTATAAATACTCCACACACAGTGCTTCTCATTTATGTCTATAAAGTACCATACACATATCACGTATATTTCTTAAAAGAAAACCAGACATATAACCCATTGCTCCAATATAAAAATCTAGACAAGCAGAGCTGGAATACAAAGGAAACAAAACCAAACTTAAGACTGCATAACCAAGAGGAAATATTAGAATTTGTCAGATAAAACATAAATGCAGCATCGTAAACACAGTTGCACAGTGCCCTCCAAGGGCAGCAAAGCTGAAAGTCAAATAATAAAATTAAGCGGTATACAAGAGAGTGTGCACAGAAGGGATTTCAATCCTCTTTGTTCTTAGCCATGATACAATTTCACAGCCGCTCTCAAGATTCATCGTTCCGATGTTTGGCATGCAAGAGCACAGAATGCCGTTCATTTGGGAATTACTGAACCAGGATGTGCCAAACAAAATCCACCACAGCATCCAGACAGCTCCTGCCACAGCATCTGAGTAGCCTGGCCACCAAAACATTTCTGATTTTTAAAGGCAGCCAACAAATAAAAGCAGGAATATCTTCCGAAAGGTGAATTCCTGTAATATTAACTAATCAATCCACAGTAAAGAAGCTGCTCCTGTGCAGCTATTGTCTGAGTACGTCAGGCAGAGGACTTCGCCTGCAGGAGCTGCTACCTACACATACTTCAAATTCACCGCGTGTAGAAATGGTATTATTTTTATGGTTTGCAAGCTAGACCATACACAGCTGCAGAGAATCTCTAAATTGGTTAATACACCATTTCAAAAGGAAGAGTTATTTCTCCAGGGATCATATGCCAAACAAAGCGGGAAGGGAATGCTGAACCACTGGTAGTTTATAGGACAAAAGATATTTTTCAACTACACGCAGCACTAATTATGAAGGTCCTTCCTATCCTACAGCTGGAAACTTCTCACAGAAAACACTCCCATTTCACAGTAACAACACAGGGAGCGGTGTGTGTGTGTGTGTGTGTGTAGAAAAAAGAAAAGTGTTTAAATGACGTTTGTAAGCTGATAATTTTCATTAAATGTGACCTGCATTTTTTATTTCTACAAGGAAGTAAACCCCAGCATTTTTGTCATTCTTGATCTAATAATTTGAGTGCGTACATTAAAAAAAAATATTACAAAATGTAAGACCAAAAAATTTATGCTAGAATACGGCTATGATCAGGAAGGACTATTCCAAGCATGAAAATAATAAAAACAACACTGTTATTATAGTTTAACAGTGACAATCCATCTTTAGATAATACACTAGATTTAAAAGCAAAAGCACCTAAAGCATTATTGGAGTTGGAGGTTTTGAGAAAATACATTTGCAAAAAATTTACAAGCACTACAAAATCAAATGTAATCAAAACAAATGCCAGACTTCCATGGTATGTAGATGAAATATATTAATTACAATACGAAACTATTGAGTTCAAAACAGCCTTTGAGCCACACATTTTTTGCAGACTTCTCTCTAGCCAAGAAATCTTAATTCCACATTGCAAAGTTTTGAAAACTATTAATATTCCAAACATTATAATGGAGAGCACTTCTCCCCACCATCTATATGGAGACATATATTTATTATGTGCTGACAGGTAACTTTCACAAGACTCTCAGGGAGATCTGGTCCTTATTCTGTGAATTTATAAAAACTGGGCTGAAGGAGCCAGAAAACACAACTGTATTTTATTATTATTTAAATAATGACTTTGTGATAGCATTTTACTCTGAAGCGACGGTAAGCCTTCGGGCAAATACCTCCTTCAGTAAAGGTTTGAAAATTATTTTTGTTTAAATAGCAGCTGGTCTTGCCTATACGGACTTAAACGAGCCATGTGGAGACAAACTTGTTTCAGTTTGGGTAAGAAAGATTAAAAAACATTAGTTCTTGTTAATATCCATTTTGGTCCCTCTACACAGATGGGAAAAATAACATTAAATTACCATGCTTACATACAGTCAATACCAGACACCCAATAAAGCACAAATTCAAAGCCCTGCTCATAATGCAACTGATGCACACAGTTCCAGCAGAACAGCTCAGCTGCAAGTTAGCCTGAAACAAAGGAGATTTACATTCATTTCTCCACTTTGCCACAGACTTCCTGTGTGACCTTGGACAAGTCACTTGTTTATTGCACGCTGCAGCTCCCCATCCCTAAAATGGGGAAAAAACATTTATTTCATAACCTGACAGCAATAAGCAGATTTACTATCAGGAGATGCTTAGATACTGAGGTCAAATAAATGACATAAAGAGAATAAACAGTACTTAAAGCTTTAATTAACTTCTGTTAAAGCTTTGGAAACTTCATCAGTGACAGAAGGCAAGCTTTGGCACAATTTTTGCAAGTGTTATCTACAAACAAAGATCAGGTCTGCCTATGCAGCAAGATGGAACTGTATTGTGACATCTGCAGACAGTTGCAGACACAGACTTCCACGACCCAAAACAAAGACATGACATACTCCTCTGTCAACAATATATACACAAGACCAGAAGTCAAAAGTCTCCAGGTACCTTCTCCGAGTTGCAGAACAAGAGTTATAACTTTCCGATATAATACAAAGCATGAGAAGAAATCACCAGGTACTCTCTTAAAAGATTTAAAATACTAACCCTAAACAGTTATTCCCCAACTCATACTAACCACTAACCACCTTCTGAACTTGAAAGCCACATTTAACTTTCAAAACTTGGTATTAATATCAGAAGTCAAATCATCTTGTGGACAACAAAAGTTAAGGCCTCTAAAGCGCCAGCCTACTGGAAAAGATGCAGAGGATTAAGAATCATTCAGAAGCAGCCAAACACCACACATACAGTACATTAGGCCACTTATGAGGACAGCATTACCTCCATCAGGAACCCACAAATTTGTGACGAGTATTAAATCTACCTTTTTGGAAAACACCTTTGAGTCCAAAAATCTAATTTCTGAATGCAGGCCAGACCGTGTTTCCATGCACATATTCTGCACCTTTGTACAAGTAACTGTACCAGCCTATGTAAAGTCAAAATCACCACCCAGGGAAGGAGATATGAGGGGCAAAGGGACTACCAGAGATAATGAGAAGCAGTCAATAAAAGATTGACTTTTATATATAATATATATACATATATATAAATAAAGAGCACAGGTAAGCATTTGGGAGACACAGGCAAGCTATGGAAAAAATCAGAAGCAAGGAAACTACTGATGGGAGAGGAAGTTCTGGGATAAACTTCCCCCCATATTACCCACATATATGTAAAAACCACACAGCTGCTCAATCACAGGGTGTTGACTCTGCTTGTGTGTTTTGGTTTGGGTTTTTTTGTTTGGTTTTTATAAACAGGTGATCTGTAGGTTACACACACTAAAATAGGGTCACTGCAACTTACAAAAATAAAAATGAAACTGATTAGTTTATAAGCTATTTTCTTTGAAATAAAATGGTTTTCATTATTCATAATTGCATCTTATATGCAACTTATATGCAAAAATAAGCCAATTCTTACTAAAAATCATTTATAACCTAAAGCTTTTTCTTTCACTATGCAGAGCTGCTCTGGGATGTGTTAAATATCCTGAACTCCCATTACTGCAGTAAGACTGGAAGAAGAACAGCACTTTGCAACGAGGCCAAAAATTAAAGCATAGCCAACAACAAACTGCTATCAAACGCTAGGCACAGAACAGGGGAAAAGAAAAAGATCATGGTGAGGAGTGTACGAACACAAGTCCAGCAGAAAAAAAGAATATGAAGTTTCCAACATAACACAGGATACAGTTTCAGACACACATTTTCAAACGAGACTTCTGAGACTTTGGCACCCCTGAAGTTGACAGCCGAATACCTCGTATCATAGATAGCTCCCTGAATATGTAAATATTGAGATTAGTCTTGCAGGAGAGAGTGAGATGCCTAACAAGGGAGGACTGCCCTCCACTCCAGTGACACCTGAAAAAAGTCTGTAGAGGCACAAATGCAGCAAAGAGATGAGGAGCTGAAGGTCAGAGGAAAGGTGAGGCTAATCAAAATCATGAAGGCAGGAAATTGAAACTAAGTTCTGGAACTATGTATTTAATACCACCACACCCCCCCCCCAGCACACTAATAACATTCGTATGAAAGAAAAATAAATAAATAAAAAAAAGCAGCGACACTCTTAGCAGGCTTCCCCAGAGCAAATTTTGGCAACCATAAACATCATGCAGCAACCTGGGTGTCTCACTTGCTTAATCTCCTCACAATCACAAATTGACTATTTCCTTTTTCCACAAGAGGTGAACTTTCCCCATAATTGCGATAGCTGAAACTCATCTCACTGTTGTGGCAACCGGCACCTGCCTACCCTTTCACAAACCAGCTGCTACAGAAGCAAACTCAGTGCTTGACTGTGCAAGTGGAACCTCATTAGCCATAAGCAAAGCTGCTCTCCTTCACTTTCAACACTATCTTTACTGAAGTAGGATGACTTCACCCCAAGATGAGCAATACCAAAACTCCTTTGGTCACACACATGCACAAACCCCTCCATTCATGTTTTCCTACTTATCAAGGTATTAAGAGACCATAACAATTACACCAGTTTCATGTATTATTTGCAAGAACTGCCAGCCAGCCCTCACTGCCACCCATTTGAATGTTGGAATGAATACAGAATACTTGTAATTGCATTATGGGCAAAGATTAATCATCATTACTTGTACTATGAACTAATTTTTACCATAAGAAATACTTTTAAAGGCTGAAACAACACAAACTCACTATGCAGGCCTTGAAGCATGTTATCCTCAATGGTCTATGTAGTTAAAAAAAGAAAAATCAAAACCATATTCTATTTTGACAGGTAGTCTGCCAGCTCATCTTTACCTGTGAATAATGCCAATTGAATCAAGGACAAATTAGGAATCTAATACTATCTACATCAACCTTTAGATGAAACCTGCAATCTGACATACTTGTATACTATCACAACTTTTGGATAGATTAGCTAAGTTCACACTGCAGTCCCAGCACCTTGATCATCCAGACTCAGTTATTCCGAGAACAAGCCACAGTGCTTTTCTGAGCTGTGCTTCTGGATTTCTTTCCCATGAAAATCAGGTTATGGGAGGAGGAGGAAGGGAAAGCATGTGGACTTCATCCTGACACAGAGCCAGGATGCAGGCAGGACAGTCACCTCCAGCCCAAAAGCTAGAAGCTCTTGTAATATTCTGTTAACTATTACTACCACAGCTAAAGATTTCAGAGCTCATTGGTTATTTTCCAAACAACACAAAAATCTCAGTATTAGCCTAAACCACTACTCATATGCCTCATCCCATTACTCCTTTCATTAATTATGATCCTTGGGACTGGTACCAAAACAATGGCTCCGGACCTGTCAGGCTAACTCTTGTGCTAACGTCTCCCTGCAGACTAACAGAGGCAAAAAGCTTCAATGAAAAGGTTCATATGCATTTGTAGGTGACATCTCAATACTAAAAATACCAACTTAAATAGTTACTTATAAACAGAATTTTCTCATTTCTGCTCTTACCAACATCAAAAGACCACAAACCTCAGCCACAGCAAGAAGACAGGAACAAAGCTGTGCTTTAGCAACTACAGTGAACACAGACCGGAGCAAAAGCCACTTTCCTCTTGAATAAATAAGCACAACCAAGTATTTTACACTACTACTGTCTCCTCTTCAAACGCAAAGAGGCTCAGGCCACCATGCAATGAACCAAATGAACCTGCTAGATGTTTTAAACAAATGGTACAAGTTTCAAAAACACACTTAAAAACAAGCTGCTTTATAAAGGGCAACAGAATATCCCTGCTTTTTATTTTATCAGCGAACATGTGCTCCTGTAAAGCACCTACTGAGAGACAAATTCACAGTTCTCTTCTGCTCTAAGTTACTGTTCACAACAGAACTCTCCGAGCTAAAAAGCTCGTTAGCATTTTACTATTCTCTGTTTCTTTGGCAGGTCTCTTATTTATCTAAGATTAGTGCAATCAGGCATTAGATTTATAAACCAGAAAAAAAAAACAAACAAGGAGAAAGTTTTCACACTCTTCTTTATAGGCCAGTTTTGGAAACATACACACAAAGCAGTATAACAAATTGAAATACAATTGTTAAAAAAAAAACCCAAACCAAAACAATGCCCAAAACAAACAGAATACCTCTATCAAAACACTTAAAATCACTGGAGGCCTCCCCACCTGGAAACTAATGTCATCCAAGCATTCACAAAAAGTACTGTTGGCCACCTAAACAGCTGTTGCTCTGCTCTATCCAGAGCCTCTGAGAGCAGCTACAACACACACAGGCACACTTCAGCCTCCCTCTGCCTGCCTGCTGCCTCCCACCCCCCACGTAAGGAATTGACACCAACCTGCAGTTGGGAGGTGGATCTAAGGTGATGTCGGCCAATTCCTTCTGAATCCTGTGGCAATAGAAGCGAGAAGGAACAAAGGTAAGTCACTGTGTAGGACACCAGTTAACGCACACGCCTTGCAGACATACCGTCACTGTGAGTTTGCAACACTACGTAAGACGGAGGCACTCTCAGCTGCAGCCTCCCACCGGTCCAAACACACTAAGCAGGACAGGCATCCTGTTACAGAGACAGGCAGAAAAGCAGACAGGCACAGTGCACTGAACACAGACAGGTGCACTGTTGTATGCTCCCGTAAAGATGCCAACCACACAGGGACAGTGGAAAAGACTGTCTGCTTTATCCTGCCAACCAGCCTGTAAATGAGGGAAAACCTCTGCAAATGTGATGCACCAAGTGCTAGGAGGAAACTGCAGTCTGAAAAGGAATTTTGTCTTGCTGGATGGAGAGAAACAGTCACTGCCAAACTGACTAGCCTCCCCTCCCCCAGCTTCCCATCACTATCCTGAGAAAAAACACCTGCCTCAAAGGAGTGAATAACGGCGCCATTCCCAAGGACACTTAAAGGAAGGTGAATATCTCTTCCTAAGGTTCCTGCACATTCCTGCCGCCTTCAATTTTCCCCTCTCTTCTCCCTCAGCTGCCACACAACATCTCCACGTCCTCTCCCGCAGGACTCCAGACACTCCCTCTCTTCACCATGTTCAGCCAACACCCTGTCCTCCCTGCCCAGAGTATTCCGGGCCCACGCTGCTTTTGCCACAAAACGCCCAGCCAGCTATCATCCCCTCTCCTGAAGTCCCATTACTGTCACTCAGGCTTCCCCTCCAGATTTCCCCACCGAGCACTCGGTCTGCCTCTCTTCTCCTTCAAACTCAGCCAGCATCTTCTGCCTCTCTTCCACTTGTCATACATGTGAACCACAGTCTTTTCATATTAGGCAGTTTACAATCTTCTTTTTGAAATAGTTAAGGGCACAACACACAAACACCCCTTGGCACTACGTCAGTTTGCCACGGAAACCTGCAGAGCAGAGATCTGGAATAACCAAACTGCCTGAATTCTACAAAGCCAAAGAGAATGTGGTTGCAACAACAGCACATTTGCATAAAACCCCGGTCACTCTTGACACCTACAGATATAACCTCTCTGTGCCGCCTGGCAAAGTTGTTCAGTGAGAAGGTTTAGTCTTCTTACTGAAGTACTTCAAGTTTGCTTGAGAACTTCCATTTGACAGCTTAGCTCCCCAGAGGCAGGATGGTGCTGATTTCAGGTGAAACACAGAATAAACAAGAAAGGGTAACAATTTCTTTTAAAAAACCCAACTGAGTGGCTCCAAGAGTCTGTCCAGGTGAAGAAAACTGACTGATGTAGCTGTTCTGGAATTACTATTCTATGGAGGCATCTCTCCCCCATGTAGACATTATTCTAGAATAAAAATTGTTTCATTCTCAAAAAACAAACCAACCCACTCAGTGCTGTAAGCAACAAGTATTGTGGACATTCTTCTCTAAAAGTGGACTGCTGTGGATTATTTATTCTAGTCAACACCCAACCACACACAGAAAATTCAATATAAGTGAGGAGCGGACAGAAAAGCAGTAATACATTTGGTGGAAAAGATTTGTGACTGTATTACACCACTTGTACTGGAGTGCACTCCCCCAGTGCAAGCAAACTGAAAACCTTCACAAACATTAATTAATCCCCGAAGCAGTCGTGGAAATAAAAAAAAACCCAACACCACTCTAAATCAATTGCAACCTACAGAGAGGTAAATTGACACTGAAATGCAACGCCTTACTCAGGACCACATAGCTCCCAGGAACAGAGGAGGAATTAAGGTCCTACATGCCAATCCCACACCATCTTTGTAAGTGATGCCAATAAGGAAAAAAGGAAAAGACAGTGGAAATAATTAAGGGACACAATAACAGCCCGGAGGAAGAAAAGACAGGAAAATATTTGGGATGGAACAGAGGAAGAAGCAGGAAGAGAGACAAGAGATCCCAGAGAAGTTGGGCTTCTCGTACCGAGACACTGAAAAAAGTGAGACAATGGCAGTTTCATGTGGAAAGGTTGAGCATAAGGGCTAGAGATGAGGAATGGGAGCAGCAAGGGAGCAGTGGGGGAACAGAGCAAAATAAAATGAGGAAGGAGACAAGAAGCAGCGAATCAGTGTGAAAACTGACTGCAGCCTCACCTCTTGGCACTGGTAGATAGCAGCTTAGAGTTTTTACTCATGCTGACTTTGCTTTCCTTCTTCTTAGGCGTGCTTGTTTCTTTCTCTGTCTGTTGGTTGGAGGATGAAGATGAGGAGGAGCTGGTGCTGGCCCTCGAATCGTCATCCGACATAGCGACCCCCCCACCACACACCCCAACCTGGAGAGGAGACACCATGGGGCGTGGGGAACAAACAGTGAGCACAAACACACACAGAGAAAGGCTGCTGACAATCTCACTCTGTGTTTGGGTCATGCCTTTTAAAGGCTCCTCATGTCTCACTCTCCTCTTCAGGCCCTACAGTAGACACAGGAGGAGCAGTAGCCTCCTCTGCACTAGTAACACCGAGGAGCAGGAGGAAAGGGACTTTTAAAGCTTCCTCTCGGAAAGCAAGTGCAAAATGAGAGAAGAGACCGGAACGAGGATGACTGTGAGGATCAGGGAAGCTCAAAGCAATTCCTTCTTATCTCCCCCAAACTGCACATGCAAGAGGAGCCATCACCACCCACCACTATCCAGCCTAGGGGTGAAGGAGATAAAAATGGAACAGCTCTGGTCCCTTGGGTTCCTGGGAGGCACGTGGGGGAGGCGGGAGGGACGGGGCTGGGGGGCGACCGCCGGCAGCACTGCAATGGAAGTGGGGCATCGATGGCAACAGGGGGGAGACCCCGAAGGCACAGCTGCGACCTGCAGTGGGGAAAGCCCTGCCGGCGGATGGAGTGTTGGGGGGGGGGGAATGAAGGGGAGCAGTTAAGCAGGGAGTGGGGTGCACGGAGGGGACCCACCGAGGCCCACTGCACCAAGGGGCACGCCAGCAAAGCAAGAAGGGAACACGGGTCTGTCCTGGGGAGGTGTGGGGCTGGGGGGGGTCAGGAAAAGAAGAGCCAAGGCCTACAAGGGGTGAGAGCGGAGGGCCTGGGGAGGCCGGCGGCAGGGAGGGGGGCAGCGGGGTGCCGGGGTGAGGCAGCACGGATTCATGCGGGCGCCTCGGAGGCACAGGGGAGCAGGGCGAGCATGGTAGGCTACCGAGGGCAGGTCCGCACCCGAGAGGGGCGAGAAGCCGTCGGGAAGGATGGCGGGGGGGGCGACGGGGGGGGGGGGGGAACAGGGCACCCCGGGAGAGTTAGGGTGGGAACGAGGGGGGCAGCCGCAGGCCCGGGGCGAGCGGCGGCGGGGCAGCGGCGGGCCGGGGACCAGCACACGGCTGCCTCCCCTCCCAGGGCCACCGGCCCCCGGGGAGCTCCCCTGTCCCCGCCGGGCCGCCCCTCCGCCTGGCGAGAGCCGGGGACAGGGGGGGCCGGCCGAGCTCCCTGCGCCGCGGGCCCGCAGGGCCGAGCGGCGAGGGGCCGGGGGGGGGACATAGCCGGTACCTGACAGCCCCGGGCACGATCCCCCTGCCCCGCCGGCTCCGCCGCCTCCCGCCCCATCGCCGGGCCGCGGCCGGCCCTGCCCCTCGCCCCTGCCCCCGGGGCCGGCGGGGGGGGCGGCGGGGGGTGCCCCGTCCCCCTACCTCTCCCTTTGTGTCTGGCTGCTCCTCCTCGGTGCGGCTGGGCCTGGCCACTCGTGTCTCTCTCGCTGGGAGAGAAGCGGAAGTGCTGCAACAGCAACTATTAAACAGGCAATGGCTTCCCTGGCTGCCTCCCCCACCGCCGAGCGGGGCGGAGGGGCCGGGGCGCCACCCGCCGCCGCCTCGCACGGAGCGGGGCCCCGGGGCGGGGGGGGCAGGCGGCGGAGCCCCCGCTCCGGGGCTGGAGGGGGGATCCCGGCAGCTACAGTGCCCCAGTCCCGTGTCCTGTCGTCTGTTCGTGTCCCCGTCCCCCCCTCCCCCCCGGCGGGTGCGAGGGAAGGAAAAAAGGAGCACTTGGAGGGGGACGTGAGTTTTTATCGGAGACCCTCTGGAAAGTAACCGGCAGGGGTGTCAAGGGGGGAGGGATAAACGCCCTCCCCGGCTGCGCTTCTGCTTCCGTGCGGGAGCCCCACAGGGACGCGGTCCAGGCAGGTGGCTGGGCAGGGGGCAAGCTCCTGGGCTGCTTTTTTAAGGTTGAGAGGGGGTTATCAGGCTTGGCGGCGGGGGGGGGGCTGCGGGGGGGAGGCTGCTTGCTTTCCTCCTCTTACAACTGTTTCAACCCCAAAGCTTCTCCCCTGCCTCACCTGCTTTGTCCCTCCGGCAGCAGCAGCAACTTCTCACCTATCTCAGTTGGAAAGCAATAAGGAGAAGGGAAAAGAAAAAAAAAAAAAAAAAAAAAAGAGCCCAGCCCAAAGCCCCCCCCCCCAGCAAGCCAGAAGGAATCCCCGGCATCTCTCCCGTCTCTCACCTGTTTCAGCCCTCAAGCAGCAGCTGTGTCCTCCCTTCCCTCCCCCGGCTCAGCCCTGAACCAGCAGCAGGAGCAGCCGCTTCCCACTCGCCCTCGCCCGGAGTTCAGGATTCCATTGTCCCCCACACTGCACTTGGTGACATCACTGACACACAAAGAAGGGGCACTTCGTGATGTCATCAACGCATGCTGGGAGAGAAAACAAAATCCCGGGCTTGGCAGCAACAGCACGACTCCCCTCAACCCCCCCCCACTCCCCTTCGATTTTCCGATGGTGAAAGTATTAGGGATTTTTTTTTTCCTACCCCGCCCCCCCCCCCCCCCCCCCCCCGAGTCCCATGATGGGGAGCCCGTCTGCGGGAAGGGCGCAGCGGCGTTCAGCCGGCTGGCTGCTACCGCATTGTATTCGCGAGGCGCTTTACTCCTCTCCCCGAAATCGTGGCTGTCGATGCCTCGCTCCCTGTCCACCCATCGGAGAAAAGTGATGTGGCCGGAGCCACCCGGCGCGGCGCCCCCGGCCCACGCGCGGGCGCAGGGGCAGCCCCCGCCCCGGGGGGCCGCCGCGGCTCTTCCCGGAGGTGCGGGACCCACTCGCGAAGGGACAATAGGGACCAGCGTTCCCACCGGCCTCAGCCGGGGCAGGTTTGGCTCGGTGCCGCCGGTTTCCACAGCCTATCGAGGGATCGCCTATCGAATTACTCGGTGTCTTCAGTGACCGAAAATACAATGACTGTCACCGCCGCGCATCATGATAATGGACAGGAGTTCGTATTTTCATCCTTCCTCCCGCGGGAGGACGTCGAGGTGATCCGCAGGCACACGGCTGGTGCCTCGACAGAGCGCTGTCACGACATGACGCTTTGGGAGTCCCGGGGGTTCACTTACAAAACCGAGGCCCCGGAGCGGCGGGGGACGGGGGACGGCCCGGCCCGGCGGGACATCCCGGAGCTGGACATCCCCGCTGCATAGCGACCGGCGGGGGTGGGGGTGGGGGGGCAGCCGAGGCCAGCTCCTCCCGGAGCCCCCGCTGCCCGTCCCCGGAGCCGCCGCGGGGCCGGGCCCGGGGCTCCCTCCCGCCAGTGGGGCGGCGCTGCACCCGGCCCCGGCGCCAAAATGGCCCCAGCGGGCGGCGGCCGACGGGCACACGGTGGGTCCCCCACCGCCCTGGGGGGGTCGGCGGGCCCGGGTCCAGCCGGGGGACGCCTTGCCGAGGCCCCGCGGCTTCCTTCGGGCGCCCGTGGGACCCGGGTGTGTGCCCGCGGCGGGACGGGCGGTGCGAGGCCGGCTCCCGAGCAGGAGCGTTCCAGGAGGACCCTGACCCTTAGCAAGGGCGCAGGCTTGAGCAGGCACAAAACCCTAAAGGCTGGGTCGCGTAATGGATGCCCGTGGCTTTTTTAGGGACACTTGGGACCTGAAGAAAAGGGGCATTTAGGCCAGCGGTGAGCAGGAGAGCCTGGGGATGCTGAGCCTCTCCTCCGTGGGACAGCAGCATCACATGTCTGTGACTCCCCACGAGGATCTGGTTGTGGCGCTGATCTTTCCCCATTTATATCCAATAATAATCTGAGCCAGAGGTACCCCCGGAGGGGACACCCGTGCAAGGATACTCTTTCCCTTTGTCACTCTCTCATCTCTTTCCTTGGACCTCTGTCTGCATCTGCTACTTCTCTCTCCTCATTCTCATCCCTCAACCTTTGCATGCGTCTCAGCAGCACCTCATTTCACCTGGGGCAAGCCCCAAACTACCTTTGCTCCTCACAGACTTGCTGCCCAGTCTCCGGTGTAGCTGAGGCTGTGCAGTGTGTCATCAGTGACACCGAGAGTCACCCTGACAAAAGGAGGAATTCCACTGTGGTGTCACACTTCCTGGTCTTTGGATGGGGTTTTTTTGGTTTTGGGAGGGTTTTTCCTCTTCAACCTTTATCACCTGTGGTACCACGTATTAGGCCTCGGTGGATTGTCCTCCAAAAGCAGCTTACTAGCAGAGCCAACCTGTCTAGTTTGATCTGTGGGAATGACACTTGGGAAGTGACCATGGTCATCCTTCCCTCCAGTAACTGTGGAGCTTTGACATCTCCACTGTTGACAACAGCCTCGCAGTCACATAATAAATTTCATGAAAACTGGCATTTAGATAAAGGTGGGTGGTCTGATCACTTCATTCCCCTCGTCGACAAAAAGGGGCAGAATTCAGCTCCTATATACTTAACAGCAACCAGCTGCACTGTCAGTGTTCTAAGTAACCCGTGGGGCTGCAGAGGATGGAGCTGGTGGTAAGGTGATATATGCCAGGTGACACATGCAGGAAAGGAGAGGACACAAAGCAAGGTGACCAGGCTTCACAAATTTCACTTTTGTGGAACAACTTTTTTAGACCAGAAAATCTTCACTTTCACCACAAACCTCTGGCGCTTTCCTTTCATCACAGGAAACCTGCACCAAAGTCGAATGAGACAACGGATATTAATAATGAAAGCCCTCCACTTGTGTAATAAGGAGCAGGGAAAACTTCAAGATTGTTACAAAATCACACATGCACTTTTCCTTTATTATGTTAATAACCTTGGTAGGGGGTTATCTGTAGACTGACCTTTTCTGCAGCACACAATCCTTGGTAACCCTGTTTAAAGTAACAATGCGATAACCAGCAGCAGTGGCTATTTACTTTGAAGCCTACCCAAAAATGCATTTGCTGAAAGCACTTACTAATGTTGCTTGAGCAGCTGTTGCAGTGGCAACTCTCATTTTATGACTCACCTCCTGTAGGGGTCATGACTAGGACCGGGCAATGGGCTGTTGCTGTTTTGTGCTAGCCATGCCATACCCATAGCCCGAGAGAGAGAGAGAGGGAGCCAAGAAGCTAACCTCTGTGCCCAGAAACGTTTTTGCAGCTTGCCTTGCTCCCACTCATGATTGTCCTTTCAGCGCTGCACAGACACCACAGAACTGCAAAAGGCTGTAGAGCATGAACCTTTTTCCAGCAAATAGGAAAACTAGCTCCTCTAATTAATCTCTTTCCATCTTGGGAATTTTGACAAAACCTCACTGATCTGCTTCTGTTTGTTTTCTGTAAAGTGTGCGCACTGTATTGGGTAAGCTTTCCTTCTTATCAGTGCTTCCTCTTGTCTTTTTTTTTTTTTTTTTTGCCAAGTTGTGTGAAGGACTTGCAGAGGAAAACTGACCCAGATTATTCATTTTCCCTGTGCCCCAAGCTTTTTTAATCGATGGCGCTAGCTCAGTGTAGCAAATGAATAGGATTACTCACTTCTCCCTCTGGATCGAGTTTGGAGGAGGCTGCAAAGCTAGATGACTAGAATCGAGTTGTCTTTGGGGCTTTGAGCTTAATTCACAACAGAGGCCAGCCAATTCAAATCACTCTGAGCCTTCTGCTAAAGGAAGGTGACTGGGATTAGTCCCTTTGTACCATCTCAGTTCCAGATAAATTTTCAGCATTATTCCTGGCTGATCTGTTTGGGTCTAAGCCAAAGCCCCTTATATTTCCACCAATTCCAGTGAGTTTTGCATCAGGCCTTTTGTGGGGAGCAAAAGAGAAGTGATCATCTGTTAGGCTCTCCTGATGTCAGCTCGCTGGTAATGTCACGCTTGCAAGTGACAGCAGCAAAGCCAGAAACATGCTGATATCTCACACAGGCCTGTGATGACACACTTTGTCCTTTTTGCATGACCCTGTGATACAAGGTGAGGTAGCAAGGAAAAGCTATGATAAGCTCAGGACTTATGACACAGCTATTTGAATAAAGCTAGGGGAAAACTCTGAATCGGGCCAAAAGAGGAAGGAACTGCATTCAAATGAGAGAATATGTAACAGAGAAAACATAAATGGCTCATTTATGTGACATAAGGGTAGTGAATTTATGGGCTCACCTTTCAGTTTCCTGCTCACAACTATCTGGCCATAACTTAATGATGCAGTCCAACTTTCCTTGCTGTAATTTCCTCACACAATACAGCTCTTAGTCCTTAGAGTTATATTTTTTTCAATTCCTTATAGAAGAATGAAAGGGTCTACAAGCAGAAAAAGACTTGTTTCCTCTCCTTTTATTCCAGTGCCAAAGAGGACTTAGTTGTGGAAGCAAAAGTTCTAGGTCTCATTGTCAGACCTCTACTATTTTCTACTTGGTTTTGGTTTTGTTTGAGACTAGTCTTGGGAGCCATCTGAAGGCCTTGCCGAGAGGCTGTTGTGTAGGCAGAAAGACTTGAGACCTTTTACATGTTTTGGCCTTATTAAATAAGTCCTGGCCAAACGCCCACAGAGGTGAAGAGTGGCTGGCAATTAATTCCAAAAGCTTATGCAGTGAAGTACAGCTGCGTATAACTTTACGTATCTTGTACCTCTACCGCGCTTCTTTTATGCCTCTCCTGGTATACGGTCTGGTTCATTTTGGTAACTGAAAAACCGGAGATGCTTAGATCAATTCAGTTTCACAGTATCATAAGAAGTTTCATGCGATATATTTCCAGGAGTTTCTGCCTTGCTTCCAGGTTGAGTCTTAAAATTGCTTTACCTTGAAGACAGGATGATTCACTGCTTTCTCAGTTTGCCCGATCTATAGCTAGTGTGATCAGGACTGAGAGATAGGTGATGCTTTCCCTGTCTATGTCTCTAGCAGTGACTTCATATTTCTGATCCTCACTTTCCCTCCTGTGAAAGGAGAGAATGATGCTAATCAGGAATTAGACTGAAAGTGTAAATAGAGGTGCACATATAGATTTCACCTCTAGCTACTCATTAGACTTTTCTGTTGCCTCCTCTTGGTGCCTGACGGATTCTACAGAATGCTGCCTCCTCAGCAGTCTCTGTGCTTTCTTTGGGCTTCGCAGTAGCTGGCTCTGCTTTTCTTCTGTTTCTGCAGCACACAGGCTCCCTGGATTGCTGTGTTCCAGACTACTTGATTTTTTCTCTTCTGGCACTGCATGCTCCCCTAGTTCAGCTGGTTTTCCTGTTCCTGCCTCTTTTTCAGTTTACAGAAACTGCTGCTTTATTGATCGTCATCAGCTCTGCATTTCTACATACTACTTTTTCTTGGCAGCAGTACTCAGGTCCTGAAGAAACTCAGAAAGTGGAGTGATTATACTAGATTAAGCGGTAGATGGACTGTTACCAATCAGTCCTGTCCTAGGAAAGCTCCCAGGGCAATGGCATTCCTATTGGCAAAACCTCTGGGAGAGGTGAAAGGTGTTGGCCAACATGACCCAGACGTAAGGACTCCTGGAGGCAATGCGTCAAACAGCAGCAAATTTGCTATTTTTGCCACTCTTCTCCTGCTAACTTGCAGGAGATTCCAACTTGACGTTTAAAGTTGTGTTTCCTTTTTATTTGTTACCACTAAATGGTCAATGGTAATGGCCACTGCTGGACCAAATCCGTAGCTGAAGCTTTGCACTACAGTAATAAATGGTGCAATGCTGGCATAATGCCAGGCGTAGCCCAGGAAAAGCCAGTCTGAAAGACTGTTTTGCCAGTGCAGACTGCACCTCCTGATGTTGCATTTTGCCTGTACAACTGTCTTGCCTCCACAGCTATCCCAAGAGATCTTTTTCTGGTGTAAGCTTAACCTCAGAGTGTCCCTGTCTTGGAACAGAGTAGTCAGAGAGGAGGACTGCTGGGGATGGCTGACTAATAGTGTATACTCATAATATATGTCTCTGCCCGTGTAGGGTGCTTTGATAAATTCATATGAAAAGGACAGTATTTTTCATACGGTCACCAGAATGTTACAGGTTGTCCATAGGCTCTGAAGACGTACCCTGCAAAATCACTCATTGTGGAGACAGAGCTCTGCAATAAGGCATATAAAATGTCAGTCAATTGTACTGAATGGGCTTTTTAAGAACTCAGCAATAAGCGGACAAAGTAATTTTCCTAATATCCAAGACAAAACGGTTTCACACCGTATAAATAATACCTACAGTCCTTTCTTTTTGCCCTTTCAAATATTTCTCACTGTCACAGTATGGGTCACTCTGGATCAGATGGGTTAGCACAAGAAAGTCTGCTTTGCTTGCTCGTACACTGAATTGGTAATATTCTCCTTCTAGTTTATTCTTTTTACTAAAAAATGAGTGATTCCCTGTCTGCTGCAATTCTGTGGATTTGTAAATCCACGTGGGGAAAAAATCCACATGTCCTAACTTCTCAGAAAATGTATTTAGTGAGAATTTCAATTGAATCTTTCAACCTCTGCCTCCTCATCTAACAAAGGTTCTTCTCAACAGAGAAGGATCAGGAGAGGTGTTCAGGGCTCAGTAATTTCACTCTGTGGCTTGACTACAGTTCAAGACTTCAATGGTCTTCAACTGCAATTTTTCTCCCTAGGCCTCCTTATTATTAGAGCCCTTCAAAAGGAAGCAATAGAATCACTCAGACTTTTACAGATCCCTGATGCTGCATTCTTGAGAAACCAGGGTATAGCACTTCTTTTCTTCTTTTTTGTCTGACCAGCACACAGAAGCAAAGAATAGAATATGCATCTGATTGTTAACCATTACTTATATTTAACACTTGAATCATATATTTTTCATATTTATTGAGGGATAAAGCATTCTTAGTTTCCCACGTAAAGTCCACAGTTAGAACAAAAAGGTGTATACTATTAAAAACTCCAGCATTAGAGAGCCCTTCATTTCGACTTCTTAAATGCCATTGTCTATTTTTTTCTTCCCGATACAGACTGTGGTAACTCCCAGATTATGCCAAAGGTTACAGAAGTGTTCACAGCATGGACTAAAACTTTACACATAATATTTTCTCATTATCCCTTCTTACCTTTATGATCGCAAAACTTCCATGTAGCATCTTCAGCGGTTGCTTACATGGAAGCATAAGGCTAGGAAACCTAAACAGTTCTGAATACTTGTCAAAGACTTTTTTTTGTTGTTAAATAACCTTGTGTTGTTCTGTTCTGTTCCCGTACAATCATAACAGATGTCTTTGAAACGTGGCTTCTTGCTAAGCTAAAGAACGTCATGTCTATGGCCTGAAGGACAGCTAGATTTTTCAGGCTTTGTCCACACAGGCACATTTCACCCTTCCCATCAATACAACTCTATAGATACAGTTAAACAGACATAACCCTACCTGTGAACTCCTGTCCCAATGTAAAAACTGCCTCCAGTTCAACCAAAACCCTTTCCAGAGCAATATAAGTCAAAATTGGAAAAAGATTCACTTCTAGATTGTTCGCACGAGGAGCTATACCAATATAATTATGTAACATTACATAATATAATAACTTCTTTTGTTGCACAGACATGCTTTGGGAAACTTCACCCATGGTGTAATGAACTTGCTCTGCCAATCTTTTTACTCAACATTTCTGTTGAGTTAGAACTGGAATAGGAGGACCTTCCTTTGATGCTGTGTTTGTGAACCTTTCTCAAAGAATTCATTGCACCTTTTCTCCCCCTTTTCTTTCCCTCTCCCCATAGCCTGAAGCACTGTCTTTCTCCATGCTTGTCTGGCTGTGATTGTCTGCTTCTTTTTTACCTTTTCCACTTTTTCTTCTTTACACGCTTCCTTGTTCATGGCTTTTCTTCAGTTCCTGCAAGCGATTTCTGAATTTTGGCCAATGTGTCCAGTCAGCCACACTTTTTCCTCCCATCTTCTCCAAGCAGGCAAAATGGACAATTAGTTCCTTCTTCCCCTTCCTTCCAGGTGGTATGGTGACTACTTCTTTAGCAAATGCTACTATATTAGTTCCTCCTCCTTATTTCCTGCTTCTTTCAGGCTTGCAGGCTGCTGCTTTAAATGCCTTGCAAATGGGCATGGAAGCAGCTTTCTCTCAATGGACCAGTAACAGCAGATGCTCTACAGCCTCACTGGTCCACAGTGGCCTGTAGTTTGAGGGCCACTACCTATTGCATCGGTTGGCATGATAAAAACAGGAGCCCTCTGGACAAGGACTTTTCCTTCTTACAGCATAACTGAGCTTTAGGCATTACCACAATATGAACAGGAGACAGTAATGTAACTGCAGAATTTTGATTCCTGGTTTGAGAGTTTTAACTTGGCTTTTTGAACAATACCCCAAGTCAAAAAGTATTTTTACAGACCCTGATTTAGTAAGACATCTACCAGCCTACAGACATATGGCTGGTAAGAATCCAGCCATGTGTATACGCTTAAAGCAGATCAGAAGGACATGCCTCCCATACAGAATGCAGTTCAAGGTGTCAGTAAAACTGCACAGCTCTGTGGCACTTCGGGTGGCAATCATACCACACCCTGGAAGGGTTTGTTTGCAAAACAGATTGAAAAAACCAAAAGACAATGAACAACAGATGTCAAGAGTACTTCCTCTGCAAGGTATAGTCAGGAGGACAGACAAAAATGTTTTCAGTTGCTCATTAAAGATTTGCCCACAAATTGCTGTGTCCTCAAAAATGAGGTTTGCATTTCGATCTCTGAATTTATGTATCGAAACTACAAACTACAGTCAGTCTTTATGGGACTGACTGTTATGAAAGGCATATTCATCTTTTTTTAAAAGTCATCTTTTAAAAGCGGCTAATAATGAAATGGAATATTACCATTTTTTCTAGGAATTTGTTGGCAAGGAAATTGGAGATTTTTCAAATAGCGGAGACAGGACTAACACCTTTCTAATGCCACTTCTAGATTCTGCCATTATTTTTGTTTTAAACACCTGCTAATCTCAGCAGATGCCCATTTATTTTTTGTTGATGTTGTAGAAAGATGACACTCAGCCTTCTAAATATACAGTGTCACACAGGACAAACAATGCAGTACAATCATCTGCAGTCTGGGAAACTGTGGGTTCATTTATCATTATAGTATTTCACCAGTTTACCTTTTATTTAAAGTCATCAGGCCTCATGCATTGACTGATGAAATCAATATGATTCTTTTCACTAGTTTAATCTGTTTCAAACCAAGCCATTGGATAGGAGCAGATTTTTGGAAGGAACTCGTTAGTGGAGATGCTGCTGCTTTCTGCAACTCCATGAGTGCCATCAGGACAATCCTTTAGTTGCCTTAATATCTCTGCTGCAGCCGTGGATTGTGCTGTGGCTGTGTTACCCAGGTATTGTGGGTTTCTTTAATTTAGCTGCCATGATCTCCGTTCAGTCATGTTTTTTCCCCTGCTGTGAAATATTGTTTTCCTGTCTTCTAGTTTCTGTGCTATTGGCAGCTCTTCCTCTCTGCTTATCAGAAAAGCAAGAGAGAGGACAGTGTCACACTCGAATGATTTTTTATAAGGTTGCGATATACTGTAGGTTTCACAATAAGATAGCCTGGCCAATGGAGTTTGTATATATAGAATTTTCAGTTTTGTTGCAGCTATGGGATTAGCTAGCATAGTAAAAGAAAAAAAGGAAAGAGAGGGATTCTGATTTTGCCTTGGCCTATCTCTATTGAGTTCAACAGGCTTACTCCAGATTTATGCTGGAATAGGCATAGTTCAGAGTCAAGCCCAATGGATCAGTTTACAGCGCCTTTGGAGGCATCAGTTTACTCAGTCCCTTGGAAAATCTTACTCCCCTACTGCCAAAGATCTGGGACAATTCACAATTCTAATATATTTGGGGGTCTGCTCTGCGGTGTGTAGATGTGTTTGCTTAATAGAATTAGGAATCTGTAAAGTAAACTTCATATAGCAAGCCCTGCCCTCTCTTGTGCTCGAGGGCAAAGCAGAGAATAAGGTGCAGAGGGAATTTCCTGCCCCTGTGCAAAGACGAAAAGCTCGTGTGTAGCAGAGCTGGGTATGGCCTTGCAGCCAGGCAGCGCTTGCCAGCCCTCAGACAGACACAGACCCGAGCTCTTGTTCGTGGGGGTGAACACCACGGGGCTGCCAGCAGCCTGCTGTGAGCAGGCCTGTCCTGACTGATGGGATTTCTCAGAGCAGAGCCCACACTGAACAGCACCTTCACTCCCTTTCATTGCACAGACAGGGTTCTGGTCTCTTCCCACTATAGATCTTCCCACTATAAATGGCTGAATGTACTACTCTGTAACGAGGCAGGCTTCAGCAAGCTTGTAGGTGGGGGGAAAAAGTCTGTTTTCTTCCTGTATCACGGTAATTACATGAAGTAGGCTTATCAGCTTCAACTGCACGCTACTACTGTAGCTTTTGTTCTAAGGAAAAGGACTCTGTGGTAAGTGAAAATAGAGAAATGTTGCTGTTTGGAGTTTCGTTGACAGATTTTTTTTGTCCTTCCCAAGGTGTGAAATTACACTTGGGCAGAAAGTGTCTGAACACTAGAATATGTCCTTTGGTGCCCTAAGTTTTTATGTCGGAACCCTGGCATAACTGATGACACAACATGCTGCAAGAACAAAAGTCTGTTGGCTGGAATCTGAACTGGTTTCCTAACCTGCTCCTGTGCACTGGTGGAGAAGCAGGCATCAGTCACAGACTTCTGTGCATCCTGGGTACGGTGCTGCAGGCAGGGCAGAACACATTTCTCAGAGTGCTGACCAGGGGGATAGGGTAAGAAAAAACAGCAGAAGTAAGAAACGAAAGGTAATAGAATTACAGGAAACAGGGCTGGAAGGGATGTCAGGAGGCTAGATCGACTATACTTGTGTAATTCCTGACAGATGTGATTAAAAAAAACCTCTTTGAAACGCATTACGGCCACAGAGCCACAGATACAATTTGTTAGAAACAAATCACTCTCTACATCTGCTAAATCTTAAAGCACCATTCCGGAGTGGTAGACAGCAATTTGAATCGCTGTACAAAAGTTCCTATATCTTGTTTTATTTGAGTATGTATTAAGTATCTGTATAAAATATTTATCTACAGAACGGAAGAGTATAGGTATGCATGATTTTTGTAACGCTGTGCCAAGAAATGGAATTTTACTAGAGTAAAACAAGCTCATAACCAGCTTGAACAGCTTTCAGTTTTATGGGTGGATTTTGTGTTTAAGAAGTAGAAGTAAATAAAAGAAGAGAAAAAAAAAAAAAAAGAAAATTAACTCCTATGCAGCTAAATCTTCTTTAGGAAAGTATCAAGGCCAGGTCTTCTCATTAGTTTCTTTCTTCATTAGCACTGGAAGAACAAAGAACAGCATTTACTTTATATTCTAGAGATTAATTGAAGTGGGGGATGAAACACTGAAATTGAATTAGTAAATTATTAACCAATTTCTAAGTAATAAGAAATAATCTATTACAGAGTCTATCCCTCCATCTAGAGATTTGTCTCAAGCATTTGTCTTTAGGAGAGAAGGTGGAAGGAATAAGGGGACACAGCCTAGAGACAATTCATCAAGTCAGCTACTGGAACATTAATAATGGAGACCTTTGAACTTGGCAGATCTTCCAGAGATCTCTCTCTTAACTGTGACTTACAAATTGTCCCAGGGTTGCTGCTTAATCTAATGGCCTCTCTTAAATTTTTGCCCCACCCCACTCCCTGTTATTAAAAATGCTCCTGTTATAATCTCAGTAGCAGACCGTGAGAGCAACAGTGAACAAAGCGTGAACCTGGCGGTGTGTCAGCTCAGGAACTCCCTCCAGCCTGCAAACACCGCTCCACCCGCTCCGATTTTGGGAGAGCGGCGGTGCCAAGGCAGTGCTGGCAGGGTGGCGGCGGGGAAGCCGAGGTGCTGGCTGCTTGGATTTCTGAGGCTGCCTATGAACAACCAGGCTCTTTCTTCGTTTTTCAGTCAAACCTCACTTTGATAGCTGGAAGGCTTCCCCATCACTTATTTTTAAAAGTAAAACTGATTTACTTTTAGAAACCGTAGCAAGTAGCACAAGTGTCTGACTGAAACCAACAAGCTTACTGCACGTAGAGTTCTAAGAGGAAGGGTCTGGCTCTCCTGACGAAGACTTTTCAGTAGCCTTGTGGCGTAAAGGTGCCTTGAAGCAGCTCGCAGGGGATGATTTTAGTCTGTCAGTCCCTCCTGGCCCCTGGTGTACAGGATGCACTTGCAGCATGCATGGGGAGGAGGGGAGGAGAAGGCCTGTGGGGTGCTCACCAGCACCTCCATCCACAGCTTCCCAGTGGAGACTATGGATGTTCTAAACCGTGCCACCCGGTCCCCTGGTCTGGGAAGGGTTAAAGCCTTTACACCAGTTGTAAAGCTCTGTTCTTTGCCTGTGCGGTGGTCTCCTGCTGCCTGCTTCGTATGTACATCTCTCAGCTCACAGCCCACAACACTTTGCAGATGGACACACACACAGAGTGTCTGCTCAGAAGAGCAAATGTGTCTTGCCTTGAAGTCAAACTGTCCTCCACAGTCTGCAGAGCCCTAGGAATGGCTTGATGAATTTTAGACATGGGAGGGGGTGGGCAGAAGTAGGATCTTTTGGAAAACTTCTGTGCTGTGGCACCCGAGCTGTTCCAGATTTCCCTGGCTGGGCTGCAAACTGACGTTGCTCTCCCTCAGACTTCTGCTTAGGCTTTAGTAAAAGCCCACAAGTAATGTACTAAATTCTTTACTCCCACCTCCAGTCTTAAATGAATAGCTCCAGGGGTGAGCCTTTCTCCCCCAGTTTCCTTCCCTGTGTGTCAACACTTATGTCTTCTCCCCACCCTTGACCATCCTCCAGGCTCTTCCAGGGCCTGCCAGGAGTGGGAAGTGGCAGAAGGACACAGGTGGAATTGTCCTGTGCCTGGGCTCACTTTCACCCGAAATGATGCTTCTTTTGTTCCATTTTAGCTACAGCTGTCAGCTCACGTTCAAGAGGGGTATGAATTCACTTTTTTCCCTTTCCCCCCTCCCTCCAAGTGAGTGTTGGTGTGTAAACAAGGGAACAGCTACACACATCAAGCAGCTGGTTTGCAGAGTATAACCTGCCTCTGAGAAAGAGAGGAAACTTGTGGACTTGTTCTCCTCGGCTTCACCACGTGATTGGGCTCTAAACCACGTCAGTCCCAAGGGCAGACCTGCAGTGATCGCCTGCTGTCTGGCAACACTGGCTGGTGATGATTTCTCAGCAGAGCTTTCACTTGGGAAACCTCATTCCTTCTTAAAATGCTCTCAAGACGCCATGCATGAAGAAGAGCTTCCATAGCACCCACATCAAATGTGCTTCTGGATCTGACTCTCCCATCCCTCACACCTGGTGGATACTGTGCAAGGTTCTGCCCATCCTCCCAGTGTGTAAAAGATGTGCATAGATGGGGAGAGCCTGGACAAAATTGTTCTGACTACAATGCATGTGGTGCCCTCTCTCAACACTACCGTGCACTCACTTTTCCTGTACACCTCAGGGGCAGGCTTATAGTCTCTGAAAAATTCTGTTTTCTCCTTCTTAGATCCCAAGCCTTTTGAGTTAAACCATTACAAGAAAAGATACAGAGATAGCAAAGGAACAAGGGATTTTCTTGTAATTTTAGCATTTATTTCCTTCTTAAAGATGCAATTGTTTAAAATAAGTGATGTCCTGGCAAAGGCTAGTGTTATACTGCGCCAGACAATTTTATCATCCCAGCACATGAAGGCTCTAGTGTACCACATAAAGCTGCTTTGCTTTCCAACGTGCCAGTTTTTCAACGGAGACCTCCCTTGGCAGTGCCACGCTCCTCTCCGGAGTTTTCTTCCTTCAAAACTATTCCCCCCCGCCGCCCCCAGCATCCTTCTGCCCTCCTGCAGGTACCAGCGGAGCCGAGCCGAGCCGAGCGGCGCCGCGCTGAGCTGTACCGCATGGCTCGGCTCCGGCTCAGCGACAGGAGAGGGAGCTCGCAGCGCACTGGCTTTAATCGGAGACTTAATTTAGCAATGCTGCAAAATTACCACTGCGGCTGAGGTGCCCATAGGGCCCTTCTCGAGTCCCTCCCAAAGGGAAAAAGGGAGTTTTATTTTGAGGTTGAGGTTAGGATGGAGAATTAAACTAAATGAAAGGGGACTTGAGAGGCGATGTGGCTGCTGGGAAGCGATGGAGCAGGTGGATCTTAATATGTATTTACGGTGCTAGCAGCGATGAATAAGATGCTTCCAGCAATAAATAAAAATAAATAAAAACCTTTGCTCTGATAGATGGGGGCAGGTTCACTGCTGGTGCAGGATCCTCAGTTCAGCCGAGGTGTAAAGGGTTGTGACCGCTTACACTTGCACTGAATTTAGCTGTATATCTGCTAGGAGACCCGTGGAGGGAGCAATGCCATGCCAGAGGAAAAGTCTTTGTTTCCAAAAGTGAGACAGCAAAGCATCAACTACCAGTCCCATCATAAAATCACAAGACCAAAGGATTGTGCTCTCTTCTTTGTTATAAATTCAGGAGAAGGACATGCAAGTCCGTGCTGTTACACGGTGCAATAGGAGCAGAATCTGGCCTCATGCACAAACTTTCTGCCACGCGTTTTGGCCTGATGCAAGGCTGAGTCCAAGTTAACATCAAACTTCATGAAGTTAGGACGCTTTCCTGAAAAATTCCTCTTGAACTTGGAGGCACCACACTTTTTTTTTTTTTTTTTTTTTTTTGCTTTCACTTTTTTTACTTTCTTCTCTGGGAAGTCAACTGAGGGCAGAATCTGGGAAAAATTCCCAGCTCATCAAAGCACCTTCCTGAAGTCATTTCTCCCTAAGGATGCAGAGGAAATCACAGCTTTCAGATTGCATTCATCAAGACAAAACTAACATCAGCTTTTATGGAGCTAAGCCACAAGGAAAACTATTGGTTTCACAGCAGTAGTGAGAGCAGGTTTGCATGACAGAATGGTAGGAGCAAGCCCTGCCTGCCCTTGCACACAGCCTACTGGTGCAGTTCTGCAGCTGAGCGAGTCTTTAAAATGGACATTATGTTTCCTAGCACAGACAGCCCTGTGGAACGCTAATCTCCTAATATTGTAGTAATGCGTTCGAAAGAGATTTATTTTACGGTTCCCTAAGTGCTTGCATAATTCTCCTGTATAAATTCCATGAAAATTCCCAAATTTTAAATCCAGCAATCGCTCATGAGATACCTTTCTAAGGTAAAATATCCTCTCCTTATGTATAAGCTTGTGACCCTCATTATTACTGCACGTTGGGCCTGTGATTAGAGAAAAAGAGCCTACCACTTGAGCTGGAGGAAAAAGAATCTGGATTGGATTCAAAATATTTAGTGCCAAATTAAAGAACTTCCTGAGAAGCTATCCCAGACAGAGGGTTGTATCTTCCCTTCCTATGGAATAGGAGCAGCAATCTCTGCAGGCACAGAAAGCTTTCTGCAGATACAGCCCTGTGATACATTTAAACAGAATGAACCTCGTTCTTAAACCTATCGAAAAATGTTAGTGGAATCATGAACACTGACCTTAAAATGAAAAATGATTTGCAACCTTTGCAGAGGTGTCTTTATCATAGTGCCATAATTTAAAGTATTTTATCCACTCAGCTACACAATCTTACCATTCATTTGCAGTTGTCATTTTACCTACAAAAGAGTTCACCTAATATCCCCCAAAGCAAGAGAAACCTACCGAGTATTACACGGGGAAAATTATTACTAGTATATTATATAGAAAGGCTGTAAAGTTCAAACAGAGGGAGTTGTGTGTGCACACCATGTTTCATGCAAATTACACTTAATAGTTTAACACTGCATTATATTTTGCTTCCTGAATAAAAATGCTTCTTTAGATATTTTTCTAATAATCTATGTAATTTTGGGGAACTAATTAAGGTAAAACATTTCCAATGTGCCTTTTTGGCTGCCTAGATCAAGTGGCCTGCTTTTCCAAAGTGCCGAGTACTGAAGCTATAGTAGTTACTTAGCATTCCTTACTACACCTGGTCATTTTTATGTGGCCAGTATAAATTTAGGAACCCTATGTGAGCTACCTATGTGATATTTTTGGCTAAATTATTTTAAGTGTAAGTCCATAGCTCACAGTAGGAAAATTCAATCTAAGAAACATTTCTAGTAAGTTTATTTCTCCTCTCCCTTCCCCCCACCTTTCCAATTTGGCTGTAGGGAAAGATGCTGACCTACAAGACTTCCAATGTAAAGGTGTTTCAGTAGCTGCAGCAAAATGCTGATATTCTTGATTGCAAAAGGAGCATGTGATGCATAATTAATCCACATACGGATAAGGATGTCTTGCAAGACTGGAAATGGAAGACTAATTAAGAGTACATATAACGCTGGATCCAACACACATGCTTCACTAGGACTTGGCTGCCACACGTCTGGCTGGCTTGGAGCACAGGCAGAGCTGCACATGACTGTCCACCCTCTTTCATGGAGACAAATGCTGAACTGAAGCCTGGCTTTGCCTGCAAGGCTTCAGTTTCATCAGCTTAGTGAGTGCTAAAGTATGGTTTATCCCGCCTGGACTAGAGTTTTGAATATGTTAATTTGCTTCCAGAGAACTAACAACAGCCAATAGGAATATTTCAAATCCTAAAGCTTTGGCTTGGTCTCTACATAGATTTTGTACTGATACAACTAACGTAAGTGCTAGCATGATTTATTTTTTTTTAAATTTATTTATTTTGTTCATTTTATTCACGGACATCTCCCATAGAAGCAAATCCCTGCTGGCAACTGACTTGAAGACTGCATACCAATACCTTGTTTTGAAGGGCCAAGCTGGCTGCTGATACAGATGCCAAATTCTTACCGACTTTCGCAGGGGATCTGCCTGGGGAAGGATGGAGGTATCACATTTTGTATCACTGCATTGGCTACTGGAAGCAGCTGTGCTTTCCAGTTGTATGGAGAATTACTGAGGTTTCGAACAGAGTGTTGAGGTTACCATGGCTGAGCACCTCGAGAGAGGTTTAGACTTGGCTCCCCAGGAACCTATTTCTTCCCTCAAAATGTAGATGAACATGATGAAAAACTAATTTTTCAATGCTGAATGCCACACCTTATAGAAAGATTTACAAAGCTGTTTGTAGCAGGTGCTTTGGCAGTGCTGTGTACTGCTTCAATGAGAGAACAAGTAAGATTTTTATATTCCTTTCCCATAATATTTAATGAGCAATATTTATGCTTATGTCAGAGATATGCTTTGAGCCATGATTATTGGCTGCAATTTTGCAGTCTAATGCGATGTCCAACTTCAATACTCACTGTTATGAGGCACCGTTACGAAGCAGTGGTCCTTGTCATCTGATCTTAAAAAACATAAAGAGCAGTTATGGTTTAGGAGGCTGGAAAGGTCTGTGAATGTTAGCAGTGAATTATGAAACTGTTGATTTTTCGTGTCCTGAATCTGAAGAGCAGCCAACCAAAGCAACATGCCTACAATATATATATATACACGTATAAAAATACACACATGCACACTCACATAAACAATACAGGTATGGAGACAAAATTCGACTCCATAAGTATGTCCTGAATCAAATATGCTAAAATAAATCTCAACTACATTGTCTCAAAAGGCCCCCATAAATAGAGAAGTGCTCAGACACGTACGATCCCACTAGCAAGGTACCACGCATCAGCTGCTCTCTAATACCTCACCTGAAGTATCTGACTTGCCAGTCATGCTGCCTCCCTTCTACAATGGCTCAAGGGATGGGCACCACCTCCCACCTCATGGGTGGCTGTTTGCTGGGGCAAGCAAGAGCCCAGGCTCTGTTTCTGAGGGAAAGAGCTGGCACGAGGCTAATTTAAAGGAAACATAAAGGACAAGACCCTGGTAGGGCCAAATCATTTTAAGTACATCAAAGTGGAAATTTGTATCACCTCGAGACAAGGGCTGAGGTACTTTGAGAACCCAGAGCCCCAGTGAAGCAGGGGATTTTTCTCTTTAGATATCTGTTACCTGTTACAGGTCAGATTCAACGAGCACTTCAAAATGCAACTGAGGGACAAAGATTGCAAAAGTACTTCAGGCTTCCCCTGAATATTCATCTTAGTAGGACTGTGTTTGAGGTACAATACCTCCAGAGAGATCTTTGCACAGAGGATTTTAATTTTTCTCGTGGGAGGATGGTGAAAGCAATGTAGAGAGTGAGCAGTAGTCATGCATGGGTTTGTGAGAGGGTGAGGGAGGGGGTCTCATGCCAAAGAAATTGTCAAATCTGGAAAAAACTGTCAAAAAGGGCTTTCACAGTAGCTTTCTTTGGGAGAGCTGTTCTTCAAGCAAGGTCTCTTGGGGCTGTATCACACAATTCATTAGAGAGAATTGGTGGGTAAAGTAGTGGCAATGATCTTCAGGAAAAAAGTCTAATTTCCACTTCCCATTTTGTCATAAGCTCTCAGGAAGTGTTACAAAGTGCTATTAAACAGCTGTCACCCTTCTCCTTAAAGGCAGATGAAGTAACACTGGCAGGGAGCCTTGCTTTCAGCAGATCTGTGAAGTGTGATGGAAATCCCCCAACCCCCACCTCATCGTAGTGTGAAACCTTAGTTGCCCAGGATGTTTTTTCTTCCTGAATTCAAGAAATTCCAGTTTTGTTCCCTGAGATGTTCCTGGGTTGAAGTTTAATATTTTCCTCATGGAGATGGGTACTGTCACCAACAACTGTCACTTTGGATGGTTCCAGGTCTGGGTGAGGAAGCAGTGAAGAAACAGTAAAGAGGATGGTGGGAGAGGCGGTAGCCCTTGGACTGATGGAAGCAGTTGTTTTAATAGATGGTCCTGGCAACTACTTCCAGCATGGCTTTGTTTGGCTGCTGACAGGCAACAGTTCTGTAGTGGCATCTACACTCTGTTAGGAGACTTGGAAAGGAATTAAGACTGTACTTTAAACCAGATCTTACTGGCTCTTGTTGACACCCTCCTGATTGATGCCAGCATAGATGAGAAAAGAATCTGACCTTAGGGCTTATAAAAAGCCCCCCCATTTCTAAACGAATTTTTTCGTGTAATTAAAGCTGGCAGAGCGCTGCTGGTACCTCAGAGAGAACTGAATCGGTAAGTCGTCACTTGGCTCCACATTCCTGCTGCTCCTGAGGCAGCCAAATGACAGTGAGAGGGGGAGGGAGGAGTTGTGATGAATGTGTTGCAAAAGCACCAGAGTGCAAGAAGATGCGGGAAGAGGTGAGCAATTCCCGGCTTCAAAGCACTACCCAGCAAAGGCTTCTAGCTCGCACGAAGTGGTGCAGCTGAGGCTGTCAGCCCACATCGGAAGGAGGTGGTTTGGGTGGCTATACTGCGTTGCTCAGCGCTCACCCCACTACATAAGCTCAACTGATGCTATGAGGCTTCTATACCTGAGGCATCATCGGTGCTGCCATTCAACTGATACACGGTCCCAGCCAGCAGAGTGGTCCTCCTGCTCAGGTTGTCCTTCCTGCAGTAGCTGAAGGACATCTTTTCTTGTAAGGCTTCACTAGGTACATGCGGGATGAGTGTCTTTCGCTGAACATGGCTTTTGTGGTAGGAAACTGCAGCGGACAGCTGAATTCTCTAACAAACTCGGCGTCTCCTGGGTTCGGGTACTGTGAGGACATTTTTATGCCTGAATGCAAATATTAGGTGTTACTCTCCAAGAGTTTGTATTTTAAAGTCTCTCAGTCATTGGCTTATACGGACTACCAATTCTGCATTTCAGATGCTCCCTTCATCCCATGGCTGCATAGGAGCAATTATTGGGACACCTCTGCTGCTGGTGCACAATGAAGATGGTCCAGCAGAGCAGCAGACTGTGCAGGCTGAGACTTTTAGGAGGGAAGAGCCAGGCTCACTTGCGCTGCCATTGAAGACAACTTCTATTTGCACAGTGTAAGGGACCAAATGCCAGTGAGAAGAATCAAGTATTTTCAGGCTTCTCAGAGGAATATTATAAACAAAGCAGAGTAAAAGGAAAGTGTATAAAATGTCTTGACAGTGCCTTTTAAGTGAGTTGCCATGTGTTATTTTAGCCAAGTCTTTATTCATTTCTACTTAATGCTGTGTGCTAAAGGTCTCAAAGCTGCTGGCAATACTCAGTGGAATAATTTTAGAATAACCTTAATAGAATGAGCAGAATAAAGGATTGTTCAAATACATTGTAGCAAGATAGCTTTTTAATAGAACAAGTTATCCAAAACATTGATAGCTGGGGCTTGCGAATGGAAAAAATCTCCCCTGTGTTTAATTACCCCAGCTTGTCTTGATTTCCTTCTTATAATTCTAAACACTGCTCGCTTGTGCTGGACATAATCCAGTTGGAAAGTTGGTATTTGGTCAATGATGTGTCCTATTCACAGGCTGGAGGTCCAAACAGGATGACTACAGCCAACCATCCCCTCTGACCTGCTGCATAATGTAGGTTATGGCATTCCAACCTGGAAGGCCAGCAGTGGAAGGAATTACTTTTTGCTGCTATTTCGGATTCAGGAAAACATTTATATTGAGAGCAGTACTTAAGCACACACTCAACCTTAATAGTATGTTTATTTCCCATTTAAACATACGGTTAAGTGCAACTTTGAGTTTGCACCTTTGTGAGCAAACACTATGGGGTCCAGTATCTTGCTCATACTGAAAAGTGCACTTTATGACTCCCAGTACAAAGTGAAATCTTAAGAGTTTATTCAAAAAAGTCAGATGGCTTGTTAAGGCATCTCCAGTCAGCAGACCTTCAGAGAGGACTGATTTGCTTGGGGATTTTCAGGTCTATGGGGGTTCAGTGGTGTCGCCAGTTGCAGCATGAAACTACTGCAGGAAAGGGAAGGGATATCCCTTCCACTTAACTTATTAGAAAGGATAGATGAATCAATAGTATTTCATTAATTCAGTAACAACCTCTGTTAAACCTCTCAAAAGGCAAGAAAGAGGAGAAGCTGATTTTGTCTTCGTTTCCAAGGTTTTTTTCACTTGCTTGGGGAATGGAGAAAATCTCTGCTGCACCATAATACCTTACCTAATTGAGCTCTTAGATTAATGTTTAAACTTCATTTGCAAGTCCATTACCAAATCCAATCAGTTACAAAGGTACCATTAAGGAAGGGATTTATTTTTTTTTCAAATCCACTTTTAATTTGCATTTCCCCCCACAACTGTCCTGCAAGTACTGTGTCATAGATATTGTACTTACACCAGGAGGGAAAAAAGAAACCACCGGATATTTTCAGTGGAGATAATAATATACAAAATTACATAGAGTTCATATGCTGGTGTGAGCCAAAAAGGAGTTGGTTAAATCTTGAATCTATTGAAACTTTCAGTTATCAAAGGAAACCAATACTAATGTTTAGCCTCTTTTAAAGGGGTGATACCACTTTGAGAAGGTACTGGATTGATTGAACTGAAGACTTTTCCCTAGATCCGTTACCCGCAAGAAATGTGCAGCATGGTCAGCATTATCCACAGCATCTTCCAGTTTACTGAAATCCTAGCACAGCCCAGAAGTTTCAGGTCTGCTTAGTTTTCCATGCTCATGTACTCCTCAGCCTTGTTGCTAGTAAATCCTCTTCACATTGCAAGTAAAATATTCCTTTTGAGCAACACATCAGAATAAGACCACCAACTTCTCGGTACTTGGGATAGCAGACAATATAAATACTAACACACAGCTGACTTGACCACAGCTCAATGGGTGACTTCAAGCCAAAGACTTTCTCTCCCATTACCTAAACCCTGAGACATCCATACTCCTATCCTCATCAGCACTTAAAAAAAATAATCTGGATTTTATTTTTATAACTGTTCTGAGAAGGTAAACAAAGCTGAGACTGAGATGTAAAAATCAGCAGTGTGATATTATGTAGACACCACTGCTTCCAGGGAAATCAAGATTGTGCTGCTGCATCTGTGTAATCACGGAAAGCTCTGCCTACCCAGGGGGGTCAGACCTGGCTTTGGGAGGGAGGGTGTTTAGAGGCAGCTGCTAATAATCAGGGGTTTAGTCATCTCTTCTCACCCCCCTGGTGCATACATTCATTTCCTGATCCCTATGGACCCTTTGCAGCCTGCTTGCCCAGCCAGCCTAGTAATCTCTACGGGAAGCAGTGGCTGGGAAGGAGTTTTGCAGAGTCCCAAGATGAAAGTAACTGTTGCTGCAGTGCAGATAATACGGTGCTGCGCTGACTTGTCCACTAAAGCATGCAGTGCTGCAGCTCTCCAAACTGCTGTTTAAGAGGATGTCTTCTGCGTCAAAATGTCTCTGATTAAGGACAAGAGAGGCCTCTCCACCAAGCTACTCGGCTTAAGCACATAGCACAAACCCCAACCTGCTGTGTGGAAGCTGTAAGGCCTCTTCCACCCTGTACTGCTGGCCTGCTGTGTGCCCTTGGGCTTGTTTCTTAGCCTTGCTTCTCTGATTTGACAAACAAGGGTGATAATTGTCATATTAGCGCTTACGCTTTTGTAGAGCACTTTGAGAGCTGTGCATAAAAAAAGTGCTGTGTAAGTACTTCTGCTGTGATATGCTACTGCCTTTCTGTCTCCCTATACAGAAAAGAAAGAGCAAAGAACAAAAAGAGAAGCGGGTAAGAATGATTAATAAATATGCAGCCTACGATGGTCTCTCTCTCCCAAGGTAGATGTAATAGTGACAATGAATGCAGAGAAGAGGGGCCAGCGTACAGCAGAAATGAAAGTGTAGACAATGCCAGTATTATATCCACAGATCCTTGTCTCCACGGACTTCAGTCGCCGCTGAGTGCTTGAAGCCAGGCAGAAGAATCCCCAGCAGAGGTATCTGACTACGTGCCCTTAACATAGGATCACTCTGCCTGCTTTAAACATGAAGATAAAGAAGGAGGGAGGAAGAGCCCCAGGGTTCAACGTCAACAAGATCCAAAACTGCTTGACATTCTCGTTCTGAAATGCCAGCTCTTAAATTATCAAGGGCTCTTTTTTCCCTCCCCCCCCCCCCCCCCCCCCCCCCCCCAAGTGCTCTGTATTTCCCCGTGTAACAGTGTGCAAACATTTTATCGGCAAATACTGATGTGGGGAGGGGGGCAGGGGGAATTGGCTATCTAAAACTGATAAAGCAATTTGGCACAGAGGCAGCAGCTATCACTTCTACATGGGTATGAACTTTCTGAGGCTTAACAAGTTGCAAGGATAAAATTCCGGGGATTGACTGGTCTGAGGTGAATGGGAAGCTGTGCTCGCTCACCCTGTGACATTTCTACCTGCTCCACTGCCCATGTTACTGGGACTGTGCCCTGATGAAAGGAGTTACACCACTCTGCTGTACAGCAACAGTCCGTGACACTGTGCTAACAGTATGTTTGGGGCCATTACTTAAGTGATAATCTCACTGCTCCTTTGTTTTATGAGGCAATAATCTGATTCCCATGTGCATAAAATGAGGCCAAAGGGTAAATAGTTTGTTATAATGAGGGAACAACATTAAGACTGATGAAAACTAGAGGTCAGTGTTATTATTTCTGTTATGACACCCATTCATTTAATAATCCTTCTGTTCATATCCTAACGGCAGGAATCCACGTCCTGGCTTTTCAAGGCGGTATCTGTCCCCTAATAAAGCAGATATTATCCTGCTGTCTCTCATCTCTAACTCAGCTCGCTCTCGATGTGGTTCCTCATTACAATCAGATCTGAGAGATTCACAACATGGCTGTGTGGTGAAGAACTACTGGAGAGGGACCAGAGACACTAAAGAGACATTCTCTGTGTGGCCTCAAGGCACAGAGGTATCAGTGGCAGGACAGAGAACTCATCACAGGTTTTCTAATTTGTGATGAGCTTCCCAATTTGTGGACTCTTCTTTGTTTCTGCTTCATATTTATGTACCCGCCCCCCCCCCCCCCCCCCCAAATATCTACTTTCTACTGACAATGTGTCATTCCCAGATGAGAAAATATTTGCAATAGGAGTTAGTGCACTAGTGATGCATTTCTATAGGTCTTTCTTTTTTTGAGAGAGAGAGAGCAAAAACATAGCTGGCCTACTTAGAACAGACATGAACATAGCAATATCACAGGGTTTTCTTAATTACAAAATAAAATATATAAAATATATAGTGCCAGGCTTTCTGAATGGGCAAGGTTTCCATGTTTATTAAGTATGTATCTATATGTATGTATAATTTCATAAACCAGTTAAATAAATAAAACATTTTTACCTGAGACTTCATTATAATACACAGTCTAGAAGTGCCCTGGATCCACCTATTCCCATCTTATTCTTTAGTTAACCTCCTGTTAGATAAATCCCTTCTTCATCTTAACACTGGTACATATTCTTCTGCCTGTGGACTATATCAAATATTATTATTAACGTTATTATTATTATCATCATCATTCTTATTATGATTATTATTAACAATAATAATATATGATGCTATGCTGCCTAAGAGAGGTAGGTAAGGTAGGTATGAGCCAGCACTATTCTGGAACAACATACACAGAACGCGTCTTTTTACACATCAGCTATGGGCAAGAACAGTATAATAAAACCAGTCAGGTAATAGATGACAACTGCTGAAGAATAGAGACCTTCTTATATATTTCCTAACTGATTTAATGTACGGTATTCAGTATTGGTGCTACTTAACATAAAAAAAAAATCTTACTGATATTGTGTCAGAAAATTTGACTTACAGTTCCCAGTGAAATCAGCAGAAGCAGAGCTGGCTCTAACATTCCACATTCAAGATCTTTACTTTGCTTAAACGCATTTTTTCAAGTACACCCAAAGGCCAAGTTTTCAAGGAGGTTTGATGAAGCAGAGAGGCAGGTATGACAGACAAAAATGAACATTTCAGAAAAGGGCATTTTTATTGTAGGAGTTAAATGAAAACTATTGGGATGAATTCCCTTCAGGTCTTCCAGAATATTGTCCCTTGCTTTTGGGGGAAACAGAGAAGTTCAAAACCAAAATTATTTGGTACTAGTATTGTGAAACTGAACCTTATGATGAAAGTCAACACTCTCATACTTGTGGATAAGGTACTGGAATAACCTCACTCTTGGCAAAATAGAATTTGCTCCAGAAATGGGTAACCAAACCTTTTATGTAATTTTAAGAAGCTTCTTTGTGGTTTGTGGAGAAAAAAATAGTCTACAGAGCACAGAATTTGAACCAATGCAGATGGACTTCCCGGGTGTGCATCCAGATCTACGCTGGTGTAGCTGAAGTCTATTCTACTGACTGGATATATATACCAGAAAACTGCATAATAACTGTGTGAATGTTAGTGAACTTGATAAAACTTCCACTGAAATAACTCTGTGGAGACTCTCCTTAATTTCAAGGGTCTTCAGACTGGGGTTAGTATTAACTGTTTATCATAGATAATAACAGGAACCTCCAGGTGATTTGCTTCACTTGCTTGAAAACATAAATTTTGAGGGAAGGACATAAAAAATTTTTGTTTTCTGGGCCTGCTGATAGGAAAAACTTTAGCAATGGGAATCTCCGAAAAAGAAATTAATTTCTTGCCCTCTAACATGATTATTAAAGTTATAACTGAAGTAACAAGCTCTGCTTGTTAGAAGCACCCTCCACTCCACTCTGGATGCCAAAAGCACCAGTCCACCCTCTCCCAGTTGGCAATATCTCTCTGTAGTACCAGAATTCATTCCTTTTATTAATTGATGCACAGAGGTTAAGGTGAAAAGGGATCGTTAGATATCTGGTATAGCCTCCCATGCATTGCAGGGCATTAAATTCCTTGCAGTTATGTCTGTAATAAAGCCAACAATTTGCATTTAGCTAAGGCACAGCCTGATTTGAGGATGCCATGAGATAGAGAATGACTTGTTCCTTTGGTCATGTGGTCCAGGGGCTGATCACCTTTACTAAATAAAATAAAAAACCCGAAAACTCTATTTTCTAATTTGAATTTGCCTGCCCTTAGTTTCCAGCATTTAGTCCTTGCTACAGTTTTCTCCACTAGTCTGGGGATCCCTTCTATTTTCTGCCTATAACAAAGGTACTTCTGTGCTGTAATTCAGTCCATTCAATATGCTTTTTTGATAAGCTAAAGCACTAAGCTCTTGCATCTCTTGATGCAAAGACTTCTCTCCTTTTGTAGGCTCTTTCCCGTTTCAAGTATTCTTTAAACACGTGGACACCAAACCCAGATGTTGTATTCCAATATAACTTGCCCCAGTGTTCTAGTCAGTAAAATCACTTCCTTAGCTCTACTCACTAATCATCAGTTCAGCAGTCCCAGGGTAAGACTGCTCACGTTTTATCACAGAATCACCTTTGGAGTCCATGTTGAACTGCTTTTCTGCTATAATCTTTTTCAAATCCATTCTTCAACAGGATGAAGTCTGTAACTTTGGCTTGATTCCATGCTGCTAAATTAATTACTTTACATTTCACTGTGTAAAACCACATTTTGTTAGAATGATCCAGGATTGTTAAGCTCCTTGAAAGTTTTTATAGTGCTCTGTCCTCATCATTGTCTTTATGTCACCTGCAAATTTTGTTTGCAGTGTTTTTATATTCATTTCCAGGGAACTGGAGATGTTGAATGCCCTCGGTCCTAATGTTAATACTTACAGAAATCTGATAGAAGCCCCCTCCAATACCATGTCATACAGTTACTATTACTTTTTGAAAGCTTAGTAGTGTGTTTCCCAGTCCACTGTAGGCATGTGGAAATGGTATAGGCTAAATTTAAACAAAATGGCATGAAGTACTGTCAGACATATCAACTGGTAAAAATAACTACATAGAAAATAATACATTCAGCTTGTTTGACCTCTTTTCCACAACATCTGTTGACTGGCAATAATTACATTTTGGTCTTCAGATTCATTATTAATTAAGGTTATGTCGCCATTTTCTTTTTCTCTTTTATTTTTTCCCCTGGAATTGAAATCAGCCCAATCAGTCTGATACATTATGTGGTGACCCTAGAACCTTGGGGAGACATCTGCTAATGACCAGCACTGCAGCTATGAAATTTGTTGTCTGATATATGTGCAAACGTAATACAGGGCAAATCTCATTTATAAAATGTATTTGTAAAACTGTAAAATTCAGCTCTGCAGCAACTGAAATTACAGGTGCTCCAGGAGATCAGGCACAGCTTAGCATAAAATACCTGAGGACACAAGGTATTAATACAAATGTCTGGGGAGTCAGCCAGGACTGTAGCTTATACGGTCTTGGGATGTTTGCAGTAGCTAGCACAGGTCCATGCTGCAACTGGGATAGGCTCTCCTATGTTACACTAGGACCCTCTCCAGCATCTGAAGCAGGCAAGACCAGGGGAGCATCCAGGTAGCTCGCTCTTCCCATAGGCAAGAAGACTTGTGCAGCTCTTCTCAGTACACCTTGGGTGGGTTTTTCTGCCTCTGTACCACTTGACACAGAGATGCATTAAATACTTGTTTTCAAGGCTGTCAGTCTGGCACTTTTCACAGGGACTAATACAGTGTTTGCTCTCTCTCCTTCATCCCAAAACCAAGCGACACAAAAAGTTAACGTTAAAAATGACAAGGTGCCCAAAGACATTAATGACTTTATAAAACTTTATACAGATCATAAGACATACAAGCAGTACTCATAGGCAACTGAGAATATCTTGTGCCCTGTCCTATCTATATAAGCAATTACAATTTTATTTCTGAGTCTCAATTTCCCCACTTTTTACATTCCCAATAAACAGCCATTAGCACCTGGCGAGTGTTTTATTCTGCACTTGAGGGTAGAAATGTAGTGATAAAAATAGAAAATCCACACTAGGAAGTAAACAATGATGTTGTTTAGTATAATGAATAAAGCCAGAACTTGTTGGAGCCCTATGCAATATGGATAGCTGATATACCAAGAGTACTTTGTGAGCCTCCCTGAGCTCAGTCAGGGGTTTCCTGGTCTAGCTGGAAAGAGCAAAGATACCTTTCTTCTTATTATTTTTCTTTATTCCCATGCGTATCCAATTAAAATTGCTTGGATCAGGACTCAGGTTTGTTTGAGGTGCCACTGCTGGAGAAGCTCTAACTTGCAGTTAGGTCTAAAGCATGGTGGTAGGGAACCACCAGAAGGGTGGGCATCACACACCTCCCGAGAGCCTGCGTGGTAGCAGGAGTGTTGCAAATTACTGTGTGTAGCTCCACAGATGAAGGAAAAGAAAGCCCAGTGATTCAGGCTGGGGGATGAGAAAACTGCGTGGCTCATGATGAAGGGCCGTATTTTTCAGTCAAATGGCATAGACAGTGTGTGCTCCAGATGATGCTGGACACAAGAGGAGAGCTGTGGCTGGAAGGTGATACGCTAGTCATCAGCCTCACTACTGGAGGTGCTGTGAGCTTGTTTCTCCACCATAAGTCTCATTTGCATTAGGCAACGCAGCTTTTTGTAGTTTTAAAGAAAATGCAAGTAGCAATATGGTATCACAAGGTCAGCTGCAATCATGTAAGGTATCGGTGGTTATCTGGAAACCACATGAAACAACAATCTCTTTCCTCACACCAGCTCTGCACTGCCTTCTTGTGTAGCAACAGCCTGCAGATGAGGAGCTGAGAGTGGTTTTATTTTTTTCCTCTCTGTGCAACTCTTCTGTGGCTTGTGCAGCATTATGTCTCAAAAAGTAGCTGCAAAGCTGGTCCATTCCCGTGAACGCTTCTGAAGGTAACAGGAGTGGAGGTGCCGCTTCGGGAAGCCCAGTTGTTCCTACCTCTTCTGCAGGCTTCAGAGGCGGTGTCACACCAGTGGTCACACAGGGGGCAGAGCAAGGAGTGGCGATGGCCTTACCCAGTTCTTCTGTGACTTCTCTAAGATGCACAGCAAGGATGACAGCAGGAGCACTTACCAGGCAAGATGTGGGCCAGATCTACCTAGTGTCGGTCCAAGGTTGTCTCCAAACAGTAGAAATACCCTCCTGCCTCAGTTTCCCTGCTCCAGTGTGGAGACAAATCACCCCCTTGTGATGGATAAAAAAACAGCTGTAAGACAGGCCGGTCGCTCTCCTTCAGTGGGCGGTAGGTACCAAGTGTAGCAGCTCCAGCTTCTGCTGACCCACAGCTGTCCCCAGAGGCCAGGCGGTGCCGGTGGCCCCCGTGGTCTCTGTAGGTGTGCAGCGTGCCAGGACCACCGGAGCAAATGCTTTTCACGGGAGGGGCAGGAAACGGCGCTTCTGTAGCGCAGTGGAAAGCAAACCATTCACTGGCATCAGGGTTTCGTCTTCTCACAAATAAGATCTTTTTTTATCAATGTGGCTTTGTAGTTCTGTGAGAACCAGCAGAGTTCCACTTTCAGGAAAATATTAATGATTAACCATGAGTAAGTAAGGGAGGGTGAGACCTTTGTGGTGTCTGCTGAGAGATAGCAGTACTTTGCCATCGCTGACAAAAACCCCAAGCCCACGGCCTGTGGATGCTTACTCCGAACTTCCACTTACAAACAAGGCACATACCACATAGTTCCTCTTCAAACTTACGCGGAAAATTGCTTCCTTCCCCAGTACATAACCCTGGGGATTCTTACCCCGAACTTCCCCTGTCCTCCTGGCAGCCCAAGGGGTACGGACTCCAGAGATTTGCCCAGTTTCAGTGAAACTGCACAGCAAACTTTATTAAGCTTTCCAAGATAGGAATCAGTATCTGTTCCTCCTTCTTCCTCCTCCATCAGCACCAGCTGCTACAATGAGTATTGCCCTATAAAACACTTTCCGTTCGATTCTGATGCCCTCAGGTGCCCTTCTCCTCCCCCCTCCTCCCAGATGAACACCTGTGAGAGGCAGATGGTACAGATAATCCAGAATATTTTTCTTGAGTCCATGTACAGAAGCTGCCAAGCTGCTGATTTTTTGGCACTATGCCTCATGGCATCCATGGCTGGTGAGAGATGCAGATGCTGCCTGAAAATAGCTGAAGAGGAAATTCTCCCCGTGTCTCTGGAGGTCCGGGGAAGGCGGCTGCTGCTGCGGGATTCACGAGCAGGTGTCCCGCGGCACCCCTGCCAGGGATGCCTGGCGAGCAGAGAGAGCTTCCTTGCTCACGTCTTTAATCAGTCCTTCCTCCGGCTCTCCAACGGGCTCCATGGGCACCGCCTTGTTTTCTTGTAGTGGAGGGGCAGAGGCTGTTTTTGGTCTGACACGGCCTGGCAAGGGGACGAAAGGGAGCTGGGAGCTGTTGCTTCTGCTTGCAGACATCACCTCCACGCACACACAGAGGCTGCAGCCACAGGTATCGCTATTCGTTTGTTTTCATAGAAGATAAGCACCAGCACATACTTACGTCAGCCAGAGGTATGACGTGCATCCTCTTCACCGCTGAGCTTTGTCAGGGTGGTTCATGGGGAGCCTGTGTGGGTGTCCAGCCATGCAGCCGAGCGAGGGCTCCCAGCGCAATCCTGCACCGCTCTGTGTCCTTCAACAGCCTGCACCAGCAGCCCTCTGATCGATCACAGCGAAGGGGTCCCTGGGACAAACCACCACCATATGCTCAGCTCCTTCCTGACAAGAGAAGTGGTTTTCCAACATGTGGCTGTGTCTGGAAAGCGGCCTCATTCTTACATGAAGAAATTAACCCTGGGGTAGGAGTCGTGCCCAGACACAGCCACAGCTGTCCCACTGAAATTCAGATATTCATCAGGGCCTAACACAACTGAAGCGGGATTATTCCACAGCAGTCACCAGGAAAAGGAGCTGAGACCAGTTTACCAGTGCAGAAGACCAACAATAACAAATACCAAAGAGTCAACATACTGTGCTCTTCCTATTGTGTGGGGCTTCAGAGCAGCGTAAATCCTTGCACTGCCTGGCCGGTTTTGAAAGGCCTGTTCTTATTGCCCAGGGTCTGCCAGACACTTTGTGGACACAAAGGAGAGCGCAGTCCTTGCCTGAAGGGGCTGATGGTCAGTGGCAGACTAGCAGTGAGGGAAAGGAACAAATAAGACAGAAGGAAAAGGCATGTGAGTGTTGGAAAGTGTGTGATGTGCCTCAGTATGTTTTGAGAAGCTGGAAGACATGGGAGACATTAATTTTCTTTCCACTATTTATTCTTTATTGGTTCTATAACCTTCAGATCTGTAATTCAGGATCTAACAGCCTTGGTTTCCAGTATTTAGTCTTTTTATGCACATTATACAGCAAAATGCCTCTTGCTCCTAGCCTCCTCCTCCTCCAAAACCAGGACACTACACCTAGCTCCTTAAAAACACGGGGGTACCTAACCCCACTGGGATCAAATAGGCTTGGCCAGATTTAGGTGCCTAAACACCTTTGAGGATCTAGGCTTTAATCGGCTCACGTAATGAGCTCCTATAGTCAAAATGCACAAACAAACTCTTAAAGCCAATGGCTCTGAGATCCAGTGCAGAACAGGCCCTGCAAATGCAGGCACCCAGGCCAAGGGTCTGGGAAAGGCCCAGAGAGCAGCGCTGGAATTGAGACAGGTATCACTCCTCAGGCAGCAGCACCCTGTCTGCATCAGGTGATGCAGTGGCGATCAGAAAAAAAGCCATGTGTTTTTTGCAGCAGACCTGCTTTCTGCATTCCCTGTAAGATAATCCCTCCTGCCCCCGTTTTCTGAAGGAACCTGATTTCTTGCTGGAGTCCAGGTGATCAAGAAGCAAGAAGGCACCGTGGAGAATTTCTGCTATGCCAACACAGTTTGGGGGGGGGGATTCTTCTTCCTGTTAAAGGGCACATGTAACACATCAACTAATCTCAGTCACAAGCAACTTAGCACAGAGACACAAAGGAACTCATAGCTGCAGCTGCTCTCGCTGCCTTACCACAAAATGAAAAAGAACCTCCCTATAAAAATTAATAATGCTGTTCTCATTACCACACAGCTTGTGCACCATTCCTGCTCTACTACAGAACATAACTCTGCTGGGTAATGTATGAACAGAAAGCAAAAGAAAAAAGGGTGCCATTTGACTGGAGAAGTTTAAAAGAAGAATAGACCGTGTCATAAGCAGCGAGGAGCGGTATTGGTGCTGCAGCAGCTCAGCCATAAGTGAGTGTGGGCTGTGGTTTTGTGGAAAGTGTCACGAGAAGAGACCTTTCAGGGTGAAATTTTAGGAGGAAAATAAGATTTCTTTCTCAGTGGCTAATGGGCAGCCTGCAGCTAAAAAGATGTAGGTGGTGAGGGTGCTATGCTATGAATTGTGGCAGTGCCAGCCCTGGGGCTCCGTGAGGGCTGTGCTGTCCTGAGCAGATGGCAGCTGAGCAGGGGGACACAGCCCTGCATGGCAGCACCCAGCCTCTCCAGGAAGTCACCTCCCTGCTGCCTTGCTCAGGACATCTGACACAACCATACACATGTGATTTGTGCTTGGGTTGCTGCGTTGAAATGCAAACAGGTGTTACAAAATATGAAAAGCTCCTCTATGCCTTTCACAGAGGATGTGGGCTTTGGTCATATAAGAAATGGAAACTTTAATTATTCAGAATGTTTCACCACCTCTAGATTGGCTGATAGATCTCAGGAACCTTTCTTAACAGTGGTGTAATGCTGGGAAAATGTAAGTCCATGCCTTGAGACAGTCCTGGACCATGATGACTATTTTTCTGTGAGGTTAGATAGGAAAAGCCATTTCTTGGTATCATTATATAGAAGAGACCACGGGTACTAAGTTATGTGTGTAAGCTTGGACAATGAAGAGACAGATTAACATCATGTCTAACACAGGACCTGATTTCCACAATAATCAAGAAAGGCAGTAGACGTGGAGGGCCTAGATGATAGTAATAGCTAGCCATGGTGAGTTAAACTCATGGATGATCATGGAGATTGCTTTTTTCCCAAAGCAATGTCCAACAAGCTGGAGATATAAATGGGAGCAAAGAATCAGGTCCACAGCTGGCAAAGAGGTATGGTGCTTCTCCGTGTTCCTCAGACTGGGTTGTAGAAACTGGATAAGGACCGCAGCATTACATGATGCAAGAAAGAGTCCTTCTCCTAACTGCAGTATGATCCTTCAGCATTGCCTGCTGCACCTCAACATGCTTCACTTGAACTCACCATGGGGCACAGTTTGCCTCTTTTGGTGTTTTGCCCTCCTTCAAGGCAGTTGTTTCAGAAATCCTTGCAGATTTCTTAGATTGCTCTCTATTCAAGTCAGTGCACCAGTAGGCACTCCAGCTCTTGCTCTTGCTGTAAATGATGCAAAGATGCTCAGACCAACAGAGAAGGAAAAATGTAAATGCTAGTGAGCACCTTTTCCTGCGCTCCTGTAGAAGCACCGCTACACCTGACAGTACTCCAGGCTACAGCTCTCTGTCAAGGACCTGCTCATTTCCATCCTTCTAGCTCAATCCTCAGCCCTGCTGACACAGCAGCTTTGGAAAGAACCACCTGTTCCTTAGGATGCAGCCAATCCCTGCTGGATGGCCCGATCCCCTGCTTCTGGCAGGGCAGCATTTCTCAAGTTAAAAAGGTACCTGAAGACCAGTTAGGCACTTCTACAAATTCTGCAGAATATCAGTGCAGGAGCAAAGCTGAACTCTTGATGAAATCAAGGAGAGCTGAGGACTTCGCCTGAAGAGATATTTTTAAAGTAGAGATATTTTTAAAGCAGAGATATCTTAAAAATATGTCCTGTCTGCATTTTCCAGGAAACTAACTGCCTTTCAAGATCTGCCTCTATGGTTTCTTTATCATTCTAGCAGTGCTCAGGATGTTAGGTAAATGTCGCAGCATTTCCAGTGAAAAGAGGCATTAGTGCAAATCATAATCAAACCTGAGGATTCAAATCCTCCCTGCAGGTACGTCAGTGTGACCCTGGCTCAGGGATGCACTGCTCCAAGTATAAAATAGGGAGTTATCTGACCTGTCAGGGTCAAGATGGAGTAGAAATTCAACTCCCACCCCGCACAGCTGCACTGTAACCAACAGAGGAATCCCTGCATATGTGTTTCAGCTTTTAGGTTAGCTTTCACTGTTATTAATTTCCTTTTATAATCTCCATTTCATGTTTACCAACACAGCGCCAGATTCTCAGCTGATGTAAATCAGTGATCCATCGCTGTTAAGTGAGCGGCGTTATTTTACAGCCGTTGAGGGGATGGCCTCTAGCTATCAATTTTGCTTTGCTCCTCTCTCAACAGGAATAATCTCTTTTAGAATTTGAAACTAAGTGAAAAAAACCCACCCCTTGGATAGCTGAATCCTGTAATTCCCTCCTAGCCTCCACTCTTGTTGCTGCCAATGGAAATGAAGAGCACTGAGCACCTGGCAGGATCAGGCCTCCAAGCAGCTCCAAGGCTGTGCCAGCCCTCTAATTCTGGGATAATGATAATAATCTGGTTTGCGCCGAGTGTTGACACATATTTATTAATTGCAAGGTGCGGCTGGATCTGCACCTTGCTAAGACAAACACTTGCAGAACAATGTGCACAGAGGAGGCTGGAAACCACCCAGCGATGTGTCAGCAGCAGCTGAAAGGGGAGGAAATTGCTAACTGTCCCATGCAAGGAGGCAGAACACTGAAAAGCTGGCTGGAGAAGGAAGAATGTACTTCTCCTGGGTTCAGTTTTCCTTTTGGAAAAACCTTTCCTGTTTCATCAGAAAGTTGCCGACCTCGCTGTGGCCCCAGTGGCTCGTGACACAAGACCAAGATGACACAATTGGAGCCAGGCTTCGTGCCAGGGCTGGCACTGATTTAGTGATGTTCCTAGAGAGCAGGGGGAGGCAGGTCCTGGCCCACAAGCTGAAGGTTATTTGTGCGGAGTCAAATATTTAAGGCAGCAGTCATGCGAGTCCCTGAGTGGTGGGAGGGGAAGGGGAGCCTGCCTGCCCTGCCTGCCCTGCCTGCCCTGCCTGCCCTGCCTGCCTGCCTGCCTGCACGGTAGCTGGTCCTGCAGAGGGGAACTGCTGGATGCTCAAGGGAAAAGCCAGCAATGAGACTGGGACAGAGAAGAGCTTTCATTCTTACTTTTGATACTAAAAAAAATATGTAGCAAGTGACTACACGGTATTTATTTACTGCTCTGTAAACGGTGCTCAGTGACTCACCCCTTTTGGTGCTTTGCTTTATTGGTGATGAAATTGCTCTCTCTTGTGAGCAGCTTCTTTCCTTCCTTTTCCTTCAGCCTGAGGATTTACATACAGCGATACCAGATAAGCAAAGACAGTGCAAGACAGCTCACTGAGTTCATACCTCAGCTTTGGTTGAGTTACGCCTGGCAAAACTGCAGCTAGCTTGAATGTGTCTGTAGGCTTTTCACTGCGCCTCTGCTTGCTTTCCCGCACAGCCGAGAGCACTTCGAAGATGCGCTAACTCATGTCACTTAGAGCGACTTTCAAAGCCCACTTAACTTATCTGTCCTGACATAGCTGTGACCAGCCTGGCACTAATCAGGCTGTTCAAGAAATATCAGCCAGTTACACACAGTCCTCTGAATCAGTGAAGAGGAGAAACTTCCTTTCTCATTTTAAGTAGTTTCTGTATGTCTAGAGATGTCTTACAGAAACAGAAACTATACCTGATAAAGTGCCAGCATTAATCCATTTGATGTATTTAAGTGCGGCTGTTTAACAGCAACATATCAAGTTAATGTAATACTGATGGAATAAGAAATGGCATCAGAGGGTTTCAAAAGATTTCTTATCACAAGGAAAAAAAAAAGATTTTGACTTCCCATTTCATTTCTCTGTGAATGAGAACACCTTTGCTATTTACATTATTTACTGTTTACCATAGTAGAGTCACTACTAAAAATCAAAGTGATTTGCAGAGCCCTGCCAGTTCTTTTTATATCTCCTTTGCTGACTCAATAAACATCTGACACTCCAGTATTGTAACTAAGTACTGTACTGATTCTGCCCTCATTGAAAACATCTTTCTAAGAGAAAGGAATTGTTCTGCTTCTACTGAAAATGTGATTTGTCTGGCGAAGCATTTGTAAAAGCTTTTTTCCCTCAATGTGACTGTGGCAATTGGAAGCAGTTAGGCATGTACAGTAACTCGAGAAGCTATATGAAATCTTGTGATATGCAAATATACTGCTGTATACATGGCAAAGAAGAGCTTTGGGCATGCTTACATGAAACAGAGTTGTGTTAACAAAAAATTCCCTTATATGCTATTCTGAAATAAAACTCCATCCTGAAAAATTATGTGAAGAAAATATTTCAGAAAACCTGTGCTGGTAGGGTACTGGTTCTGAATTCAGACCAATTCTGCCCCAGGCTAGTTGTGTTTCTCCCAATACAGTTGCCTTTAGATAAAATGGAGTGGGATTGAGCCAAGGAGCCTGAGCAAGGTGCCGCAAGGGAAAACGCTCTGGTACCAGCTGGCAAGGACAGGGTGTTTCACTTCTCGACCACCACCTGGCACAATCCAACAGGATGGATGTCTCTGCTGGGAAAGGTGGCCGTCTGTATCTGCTTTCAGATCCAAATTCAGGCAGGTAAGAGACAATGGGAAACCAGAAAGAACAGCCTAATGCAACTTCACTATGGTGTTCTTGGATGCCAGCCACAGGCAAGTCTTCCAGGTAAGCACAGAACACAAAGGAATTTATGAGCACATAAATCATAGAAGCTGAAGATGGGAAAGGCCACTGGAGGACTAGTCAATGCAGGCCTGTTTTCTACAGGGAATTTCTCAGTTGACAGTTTTAAGAATTTCAAACAATAGGGCTTTAACTTTCCTCTGGAAGCAATTCAAGGTGGTTAGGCAGCTATCTGAACCTTTCAGCATCAAAGTGCATTTCACCGGACTGGCCCTATGCAGATTCCTAGCAGGTCTTGCTGCAGGTTGTTACATTCAGGTTTCTTTTTGCTATTTATTCCAGGCTTATTCTATAATGAAACAAATCCAGAAGTGAAGGTAGTCATTTCAGGCTTGCCTACACTGCGAGTTTCCACAAACTTTCCTTCCAGGGAAACTGAGTCAAAAGGAAGAATAGTTGTGAAAAGCTCCCTGGGTGGACAGTCTGCATTTGGGTTACATTGAACTGGGAAAATGCGTTAAAATTATGAAACGCGGAAGCCTGCATGCGGCATTGTTGTGGAGTAGCTGTGGTGTGTTGCAGTTACACTCTACTGTACAGCAGAATGTCCTCTGCACAGTCAGGTCCCTAAGGTTTGAGCCACTTCCACAAATTGCTCCTAGAAACTAGGCTGAGTTTCAACCACGCGGATCACCTCTTCAAATGGCTTTGCTGGTTTGCACTCGGGCAGGCTGTGCATCAGCAGCTACTCCACAACAGAAGCCCAAAGAAGATGTAAGAAAGAAAGGGCACACAGAAAGATCGAGGAAACTGCCTCTGCCCCTAACGTCTGAGCATAAGGCTGTTAGAGCAAGAACAGAGACCTGCTTGTGCTGAAATTCCACTTTATATTCTCTGTAGAGATGAGCAGAGTCTGTTGGCATTTTGCAAGGATTGCGAGGAACTTTAGTGGTTAATTATATCCTCTGTATCTTGCCTCGCTATCTCTGTGCACATTTACATGAGTCCTAAAAGGAGTTTACTGTTCAAATGCCTAGGCTTTGGGCCAGGAGCAGTGCCTAGATAGAACACTGTGAAACGTCTCCTCACGTGCCGTGATAAAATGCTCGGGGACGTACTGTATAGACCTATGAGTATGTCTGCAAAGTCATGAAACGTTCTGTCAGCAGTGCTATGAGCGCAGCCAGGTTGTAATTTCAGAGCAGTCTATCAGCCAAAGTAGGGGAGTGACAAACCTAACTGGCACCCAGCATTCAAGGACTGTGTCACTGTTACGTGGTGGTACTTTTCAACCCTGTGTGCCAGAGGTGGTAAGGAAGTGGTTGGGCAAAATCTGCAGGTTAGCAGAGTGGGAGAAGTGGGGGAGTAACATAATGGGCTCAAAGGAAGGAAAGGGTGAAGAGCGGGTGAGAGCAGTGGTGGCAGGGTGGTGGCAGGCCAACAGAAGGCTCCCAAGGCAGTGATGTGCTTAACCATTTCCTCTTGCCCTGAGCTGGTTGCTCGCTTTGGGTGTGTGAGAGGGGAAGAGGGTGGTGTGCCACTGTGGTGTGCCAGGTGAGAGTCAGGAAGGGGGAGGAGAGGGGGCTGGGGGTAGGTGATAGTTTAGCCACAGCTGGAGGAAAACGGCTTGTGTTAGCCTAAGGCTTGTTTGAATTGATCACCACCCTTCACTTTCCCTTTCTCACCACCACTTAAATTAAAATGCTAATAAAATGTAAAGAAGGACAGATACTTTCTACTGAGGTCCCTTGCCCCCGGACGGGCAGCCTGAGCATCTGTGCTTGTGCTCAGCCTGCCCTCTCCATGTGTCTTTCCCTCTTGTGTTGCAGAGGGATCTTTGCTTACAAGCAGAGAAGCTTTGGGGTCCAGCCACTGCAGGAGCTCCCTGGGACACTGGCCGGGTGAGGGGAGAATGGTAACATACTTAGCTAAGATAGGAAGCAGTAAACACATCCAATGCTGAAATGGAAGAAGAACCATAGAATCACAGAATCCTTCAGGTTGGAAAAGACCTTTAACACCATCAGGTCCAACTGTTAACCCAGGATTGCCAAGTCCACCACTAAACCATGTCCCTAAACACCAAGGGGCTTACCTCCTAGCCTCCCCCAGGCATACTGGATTTCTGTGGCTAGGTCTTCCTTACCAGATACCCCACCAGTCGCAAAGTATTCAACAGTCTTGACTAACCAGAAGCAATCATAATACAACATAGTTCAGTAGGAATGACCCCTGACAACCCCCCCTCTCACCCATCAGAATTTGGCAGGTAGCACAAACCTGTCAGAGTCTGACTTCTTTCCTTACAAAGCACTTCAGCTCCAAGCTCTTGACTGAGACTTACAAGGTGCCCTGACGTGTTCCTGGTTCAACAATTTGTTAGCTGTGGCTTTTTGCAGTGGTTGCCTTATTGCAGTATTTCTTCCAGGGCTTCCTGGCTCTCCTCAGGAGACAAGGAGATGTGGGATCAGTGGCAGGGTGGTGCATCAGACAGTGCATCCACAGCAGAGCTTTGCTGCTGATTCCAGTCATTTGCCGTTGCGAGCAAGCTGCACTTGAGGGCAAGACTGTGCTGAAACACAGACTTGGCCACGGGGCCAACATGACTGTAAACGGGTAGAGGACGTGCAGGTACTGATCAGTTTTGGCACGACACGAAACAAGAGTGGGAGGGTGACTGGAGGCCAGTCAAACCAGCAGAGAAGCAGTATTCCTTGCTCACCATGTGCTACTGGTGAGCAGAGCACAGATTGTCTCCAACATTCATACCCACTGGGAGCCGCGCTGTGTGGGTGCGGGGTGTTTCGGTGAGAATGGAGCTGGGCTTGCTGGGAGTCTTGTGCCAACAGGCTCTGAGAATAATAGCAGGCGTGGGAGTTGGGAGGCATGGGTTTAGTTTCTGTGGGATTCCTAGGGCAAGGTCCTTCCTCCTGGCCTTTTGCCCTCCTCCCTGGCACTGGGAGGTGGTGAGTCCTTTGGAGCAGGGGCTGTCCCTTCAAATGGGTGCAGGCGCAGTGGGTCGAAGATCTGGTTTGGGTACCTTCGTATGCACACAAGTTCAAATAATCATAGTGAGGTCCTCCCTTGCTTAATCCTCTACCCTCACTGAACCCTCTGCCTGCATATCCGTGTCACAGTGGAAGAGAAAAGTGTGTCAGGAAACAGTTAATTTGCTGGGGGGGGGGGGGGGGCGGGGGAGGTTTGCAGGCAGAAGGGAGGAGCAGGAGAGTATTTCTGTATTAACATGCAGCTGGTTAATGCAGCTGAATAGCCCTGGCTCAGCTGTTACCTTTCTCAAAGCCAATGGCAAATGATGAAAAACCGTGGTAATATCTATTAAAAGTTTGTGGAAGGGGCCTGCTCAGTGGGAGCTTTTCCATCTCACATACAAGTGATGATTTAGAACAGAGAAAGATCCCCTCGAGGGGATTCTGTGAACCATGCAATGCTAATTAACTCCATTGTTGTATTTTGTTTTGAACATAAGAGTCCCTCTGGGATTGCAGCACTCTTTCCTCCTGCAATAGATTTCCATTTTGCACCACTGTATAAAATCTCCCCCACATCCCATCAGCAAAAGGGATTAACAATAGGGAGAAGCATATGTGCATAGTTTTATGGGGTTCTAGGGAGGAATGTCTCTCCCTTCACCTCCCAGATGCATTCCCAATAGGAGCCATTCTGTACATCCTTGTTTGTGCTGTTTCTTTAACCTTGAATTAAAAACAAGTGTACATCAAACACTGCGCAGCATCTCCCTTTGATCTTTGGCATATTCAAACCACTTCCGAACATGCTGTGCTGGAGTTTATTTTAGTGGTTAGGTTGTTTGGGCACAAATGCAAAAAACCAAAACAAAATAAACAAAAAAAAACCCCAAAACCCAACACCCCCAAAAAATCAACAAAAGCCGTTAACACCAGGAGTGGAAGCACTGGTGAAAGACCGATTTGCTCATATACAGTTCGTTCTAAAAGGAAAGCAAGAGAATGAAAGCTCCCATCTGTTTGAAGCCCTTACGGTCTTGAGCCAGCAATGCTAGGGAGAAACCTGACTCCCTCTGTGCTGGATCTGCTCTTCATTTTCTGGACTACTGGTGTCCCACTTTGACTTGCTCAGACACCCTCCTCTCTGCCCACTCCTTTTATGTTGAATAAAGTGGATCCTGACCCACCCTGGTGGTGCTCTGGCTATTACAATGTGGCATCAAGTTCAGCGAAGTCAAAACAAGGGCAAGAGCAAGGAGCATCAAGTCTTTCAGGTGAATCAAATGTCTTCTTCTGAATTCTTCCACTTCAGTCTCTGGCCTCCATCAACTCTGAGAAAGCCCAGATCTCCATGGGTGTCTTGGATATTCTCTTTTCTCCACTGCCTTAAGTTTGAGTTCTGCGCAGGCCAGTATTTACAGAGTGCTGATGTCCATCTTCCTGCTTTAGGCAACTTGTTTGCTTCATTGTAAGAAATATTTAGCAAGCTGTCCCAAGGGAGCAGCTAGTGTACTGGAATCAGATTGACAACTTTTGGATGGAACTGGAACTGGAACTGCGCTGGGAGCTACCTGCCATCAGGTGTTGTGTGGATTCTGTGTGAATTCAATCAACAGGAGCAGGGATTTGCAAATAAAAGACTTTCTCATGTACCTTATAACACTGTAAATTCTTAAGTCTTGATTCTTAATTCATGCTGGAATATATTTAATTATAATCTGGACAAATTTTGGGGTTCTCTGAATGAACAACAGGAAAGACAGTTAACAACATCTTCAGGGGTGTAAATAACACAAGTTGTAGAGGAGCATAAGCGATGCTGCCTTTGTTCTCAGGCCCCTGGCACAGGACTGTGCCACCTCCAGACCCAGGCAGAGCTGCTGCCCATCGGAGACACTGCAGCTCATCAAAGATCCTACACCCCGCTTCCGCCTTCAGCCAGCTAAGCAGAATACTGGGTATATTAAATGGCTTTGTCAGGGATCCAGTGGGGATGCTCATTGAGGCAACAGCCTCTGTGGCATTGCTACTAGATTGACGAAAGAAAATTTGCCATGTGAAGCTTCCCGTTCTCCCCATAGCATCCCTTGCTTACTGCAAGCTCCTCTTTTCCTTTCCAAAAGGAGGGGAATCAATTCCAAAATATTTATACTGCCTCTGCCCCAAACCTTCCTGCACCACCACAGCTGGATGGATTTTCCCTTGGAGGTGTGCATTCAGTGATCCCAGCAGAAGGTGGTCCTGAGACCCCTCTTGTTCAAACACTATGACGTTACATTCTGCTGGAGGGTCTTGAGGGCTATTGCCACAACAGATGAAGCTGTATTTGTCTATTACAACAGCAGCCTACAGAGCATGCTAGTGTATATAAAGCAACATACTGAAAGGACGTTGAGTCATCCTTTCTGAAAAGGCTGCTAAATCTTTTCTGCTTGAGTGTTACAAGTCCATGTAAATATATTCCATGTAAATACATATTTTTCTTCTTTTCTTTGCAGTCCCTTTTAGAAAAAGACAGAATTAAAAAGGTAAAACTAATGGGGAGGGACTTGCCATTCTAAAACCCTCAGCTTACTTCAAACACACACAGTGGGGTAGTGACCTCAGTATCTTCTCACTCACATCTGTATAAAATAACCAGAGCAACTCCATAGGTTTACCCTACCCAACATCCAGAGAAGAAAGGGTAAGAGCCAGCCTGGTTTTGAGAAGCATTTCCAGTACAGTGTTCTCAGCAGGAGTGCCTCTGCCAAATTGTGCGGCTTTTTTCACCCATTAATATATATATAGCTACAAGGAAATAGTTTGGTGAACAGAACAAACCCACAAGTCATTTTTTGCCAGTCCCCTCTGTAAGCTCGTATTCCTTTAGCGCTCGCTGACCACTGGCTTGTTAGTGTGCAGGGACGGTCAGCGAAGGCGCTATCAGTGTGGTCCTCATCACGCCAGCCAGGATCACCCTCTCCTTTCTCCTGTAGCTCAACACATTAGTTCTTTATCGAGCTGCTGCAGATAACTGCCCCGAGCAGCTCAGGCTGGTGGCTGAAAGCTGAAGAATAGTTTCCTGATGAGTGTGCGACAGGGACACCAAATGCCACGCGAGAAAGCGAGCCCTTTTATGACTGCTGAGATCACACAAGCCAAAGTGCATCGAAGGTTTTCTGCAGATACTAAAAGCAGTTTTTGCTTGAAGCTGCTCCTGCTCCTGGCACCACAGAGGCATCAATCCCCTTGCCCTCTCTCTCCCAGGCTAAGTATAGAAGACGCTCTGACTCCCGGAACTTGCATTCCCACCCCAAGTTTTGCACTGCAGGTCTCGCCGAGTAATCTCCCGTGCTCTGCCCAGAGAGGTCCCCACCAACTCCTCTGGGGCTCTGCAAGAGGCTGCACATCCCCGGCATGCAACCCACAGCTGGGCCTGCCCATCTCTGGTTTCCTTGCTTCAGCAGCAGCGTGGAGATATTTTTGTAGTTTCCATGAAATAGATGCTTAATGCCAACATCTGTTTGTCCTCTGTGACCTATGATTTTCACCCTGCTAGAACAAGTGAGAAGCAACTCTCCTGCTACTTGGCAGTTTTCACGTACTCTTAGGAAGAGGCTGGATATGGGGAAGGGGGCACAAGGAAGGGTGGGAGCTGCTCTGACAGCCCCTGAGCTTTCTTCCAGCCAGTTTCTGAGCTTTGTATCACTGTGTGAACTTTTTTCCATGTCTGACAGAAATGAGTGGAAGGGTAGCTAGCCCTGCTCATCACAGAGAGCACAGGCCACTTGCAAATATCATTTTAGTGTGTCCCTGCTCTTCCCTGTCTTGGCCTAATATTTGCAGTGGTTCATTTCTAAAGCCTAAATAACATAAGCTTATGACTGAACGTGCTTCTCCTGAGCTAAACTCCACCCTGTTCCAAAGTAATTGCTTCCTCTCAGTGCCCCTTTTAAATCCTCAGGAGAACAGGACAGAAGTTCAACCTCTGAGTCTTGCAGCCAAACCACAAAGCCCATCAGCCACCCCTACGTGTCTGGGGGCTCCTGTATCATGCCCGAATCCATCCCTCTTCCTTCTTCTGCCCCTCTCCACTCCACTGTCGTGAGTCAAGCCCATCATCTCTTTTCCTGGAAAACAGGGGTCCTCTGCCTGGGGCTGGCAGCTGTGCAGAGCTCCTCTGGGTCAGGTCCCTGAACTGCCCAAAATCTCCTGCTCAGCTGCCAGCTTTGTGACAGGAGGCAGAGGTGGGTGTCACCTCGGGATGCATTTCAAAGCCAAAGAACCCTTGTTTTAAGTCTGTCGCAAGCTTTGTGCAATAACCTTTCTCCCAGAAGATTGGCGATAAAGCTTTTAAAATTAATTTACATAATTGGATCTTTAATTCCTTTTAAATGGAAACCAAAATGGCACTGTTCTCAACAAAAAAGACTTTCACAAAAGCCAAAGGATTGGTTGCAAGGTGGAGAGTGTCACTGAGCTGAAACTAAGCCCAGATAAAAGATAATTAGGCAGACTGAATCAAATTCTGGTTGTGGATGAAGGGGAAAGCTTGAGGTAACAGCACAGGCTTCAGTAAAATTACTTCACGCTTCTGTCAGTGTAACCGAGACTTGGTCTGCAGTAACTAACTTTTCAGCTCTGTGGTTAATTAGCAACCCTTTTATTTTATGGCTTTTTTTTATTAAAAAATTTATTAGATTAATAAACACTGTAGATATTTTTATAACAGCAAAGCAAATGTTTCATTTGTATAAAAGACCAAGACACCATTTGAGTCAACCTGACAGCAATCATTTCATTCAGTGGAAATTTTGGCCCACTGAGATACTACTAGGAGAGCTGGGCATAGAAAACCAGAGTTCAGCTAGTGAAAAGCCATTCTCATGTGCTTGTAAATGAAAAGCAACATTTCTAATGAAGTGCAACGTATTTTTACCTCCCAGCCCTCCCTGAATTACATGTGCAGCTTTATATGGTGTCTTTACCTTAAAATAAAAAAAAAGCAATTTTAGTAGGTATAATCCACCGCACTTGTTTCTAAAGAGCTGGTTTTATTGTTAAAAATAGCCAAATGGCAATGTACAAGCCTGTTCTACAAGACAGCTTGGTTTTCTCCCCCTGCGTGCAACAATTTGTTCTTTAATCAAATATAAAGAAACTCCATTGGTGTCCTCTACTTGCCAGCACTTTTAGTTACCCAAAGCAGCCTGAATACCAGCTAGAGGCTTATGGCCATAACCTCATTAACCTTTGCTTTAAAACAGTAGTGAAATAGAAACAGTGGAGCTGGGGCAAGCTGGCAGAATACAAATAGAAGATTTCTGCGACTTGTCAGTCCTCCCGGGTGCTCCATCACTGCTTGTGCCATGGAAACGCAGCCCAGGTGGCAGGAGCACGCAGGAAGCCCACAGTTAAATTCTGTTCATGGGTACCTTGGTGTAAATCCAGAACAACGCCACCAGAGCCACTGGATTTAACAGGGATTTTCACCTGGGCAGCTCCATCACTGCTTGTGCCATGGAAACGCAGCCCAGGTGGCAGGAGCACGCAGGAAGCCCACAGTTAAATTCTGTTCATGGGCACCTTGGTGTAAATCCAGAACAACGCCACCAGAGCCACTGGATTTAACAGGGATTTTCACCTGGGCAACCAAAATGCCTGAAGAAGTAAGGCATGGCTGGGCTGCTGCAGACGCTGCCAGGAATAAAGCTGAGTGATCAAGGTTAGTTGCAAGTGCCGCTGCTCAGATCAATGTCAGGTAGTTTACAGCTCTCACAGACATCAGTATTGCCTGATTTTGTTGCTGTTGTTGGGCTTTTTTTGTACTTCTTCAAGAATTGTTGTAAGCATAAAAACTGTGTTGGTGTAAATTAAAAACCCTCATGAAATACAGTGAGAGCAACACATACCACGCTGTGGCACCAGGCGTGTGATCTGTTTTAAGAAACACATGGCTTTATGTTTAATGAAGGGAGAGCTGTTGAAGGATTGCAGACCAGGAGGGCACACTAGAATCGTTTTATTAGGTTCTGGGATACGTACTTCTCCTTTTGCTGGGTATCTGACAACACGGGCCATTCCACTTGCAACTGAATGAGCTGAGGGACGGAGGGCAGAAGAAAAGCATTTATGAAGGACTGGAGCATTATATTTTCCACCTTTTGAGAACAGTGTTAAGGGAAAAAAAATTGTATCATTTTGTCTGAACTAGAAACAGAACAGATGGAAAGAGAAATGGAGTTGAAGGAGACGGAGGAGAACAATTATTCTCCACTAGCACACAGAAGGAACTGTTGGAAATACATAACATACAGTCACTAACATCCAGTTCACTGGAATCATGCACTAAAGATGCAACAAAACCCCACCAGTATATCAGGTACAGGTCTTGAAATTACTTCACAGCCTTCTAGATTAATTGAAAGCACTTGCGATCACACCTGGGATAATTTGCACTTTATGGGGTCAGGAACCGCGTGGCTCTGATCTGACTGTGCTTGCAGGTACATACTCCATGCTCCACCTTCGTAACTGCCTGAAACTAGCGGGTAAAGGGCACTGCTGAGGCTGGCTTTTGCTGCCTCTCCTCACCCAGCATCACTGCAGGCCGCTGCCAGAAGGGTCAGTCCCAAATTCCTCTCTAACTGGCTCTGTGCAGCGAGACGTCCCCACCACTTTATTTTGGATTCTGTGACCATGCAGCCGGCACTGCTCCATTTCAAGTCTGCCCAGGTTCATTTCTCAGAAAACTGTTCTTCCCACACATGCCTCAGAAACCTCTTGACACCAGGTTAGCGAGCTGTGCCAGTTTGCCTGCTGTTGTGCGAGAGGGAGACCTGAGGCAAAAAGAGATGAACTGGAGTCTGTGGCTGAGGCAGAGGGATCTCCTCTTCCAGCAGCAGCCTACACCTACATGGGTGTGACATGAGGCCGACACGTCTCAAATGCGATCCAAAATGCCCCACAAGAAATCTAGGCCTCCTGCCAGTACACTGCGGAGCTGCCAGAATGATCCCACAGAAAATATGAACAACAGAGGCAGCCTCCAAAATGCTTCCCCATTCCCAAGCTGCAGCAGGGGATAAGAGCTGCAGGAAGGTTCACTTCTGCCTGCTTGAGTTTCACAGCCCCAGGCGAGCTCCTGAAGGACATAGGAACTCTCTCCTGCAGCCTTTCATGCGGCAGCTTTCCATTTAAGACCGATTCAAGACACGTGGAGACCTGGGCTCAACTCCCTTCAAGCTCGGAAAGGAGTCAGACCCGCACCTCCTAGAAATTTAAGGAATAGGTGGAAGTGAGGACAGGGAATCCTCCTCTTGATAGTCTAGCAGTGTGGGGCACCAAATACTCGCAGGGTTGCAACTAAGCAGAAGGGAGCTCTAATCCGCCTCTCCTCTCCTAGGTCACTGGCGGGGGCAGTAAGCACGAGCACAGCTCTGCTCTTCAGCTCCTCTCCACAACCAAGATCAACACCTGGGTCTGTTCACCTCTTCAGGGTATCATGGATTTCATGCATTTGGCACTTCAGTGCTAGTAAAGCACTTAACACTGAGATGATTTTACCTGGTAATGGCTTCGTTAGAGCACTTTAAGCCTGTTGCACAATGAAATCATCATTACACTACTCTGGTTCCACACCCCCGCCCCCTTGGGTGGCAGCTTTGCACACTCTCCACTCTCTCCTCAAGCCCCTTGGAGACCGTTTGTTGAACAGTTTGGTTTATTTTGCATGCTATTAGCAGCTGGAATTTCTCACTCCCACACAATGCAAATATCCTTTTATTAGATACTAGAGCTACTGGATACGCTGGTGACAGTGTCTAACAGGGCTCCGGTGCTAGTGCAGTTAACAGACTCCATATTCACAGTCTCCAGTCTTGGATATATAAATAGGCTATAAGGCTCTGGGAACAGAAGATTTCCTCCTCCCTGTCGCTGCCAAAGGAAAATGGGTGAAGAAGCTGGCCAGGCAGAAGTGCTGGGTGTGATGGTGTGTTCCCCCCACCCCCCACCCCCACCCGCCGTGCCCTGGGCTCCGATCCGGCAGCGAGCGTGAGCACCCCTCTGCCTGAGAGCCCCCCGCAGCAGCCTGCAGAGATGGTGTCTGCCCCATGGGATCACCCCCGGGGGAGCACCCTTCGCTTCTAATGGTAAAGGGAGACTTCATTTTTAATTCCCTGGCCACTTATTCCTCACGAGCTCAGAATAACGAGCTGTGACTCTTCAATGAGAAAACCAACGCATTTTAACATTCCTCTGAAAACATTCAGAGAAAATCCCAAACGCATGGGGTTTTGTTTATAATTGCTGCCAGGCTGATAAATCCTGGAGACAGAGGAGTCTATATAAACAAAAAGATTTCCAGTAGCACAGAAAAACTGTGCTGTCATACCAAGCTATCATCACCTTCTGATAGACAAAGCATTTATAGGTTATAGTCAGGAGGACTCTGACTGAAAAGTGTTTGCCTGAGCCAGAACGGACTGACCTTTTGCAGTAGGCACAATAAGGCAGCCAACACCACTGAGCTGTCAGGACTTCTGCAATAAACCCAAATCCCTTTTGATGAGGGGAATCAAAAGCACACCGCTCCCCACCACCTCCTAATCATGTCTGTGACCTCAACGGTGCCTTACAAGTCGGCTACATAGTTAGAGAACTAGATGCAACACCTGCTTTCTGGCAGCAGCCTTTCGTTTTCCTCTGGATAGGTGCTTAGCGATTTCAAATCGAGCTCCCCAAGCATCAACTTCAGAGCCATAGAAGAGTTTTCATTTCCTATCGCGCTATCCTAATGTGACCTGTCCAAGAAGCCTCATCAATATTACAGCAGCAAATAGCTCAAGAACTTCCTCATAAATAACAGGCTCCCACTCTGATTTGTGGTCAGCATTTAACACCATACTGGATATTTTAGAAATACCAGGAATCTAGTTGAAAGCATGTAGTAATAACATAAATGTTTTGCTCATCAAGAGTCAAAGTGCATGTTGCTTGCTCCTAGCACCTTGTGAGTCACTGCTTAATAAAGAAACAACTCAGAGAGGGCTCCAAACAAACCTGAAATGGGTGCAATTACTCTTCCTTTTGCAGTGTGTGTGTGTGAGTGTGTGTCTGTGTGTGTCTGTGTGTGTGTGTCTGTGTGTGTGTGTAAATCCCACTGTAACTGATCCTTGCACATACCCAGACTACCATCACGAGCAGCAATCCACACAAATCTCTTGCTTGATTTGCATTAAAAGCAAACATTTTTCTTTTTTTTCTTTCTTTCTTTTTTTTTTTTTTTTTTTTTAATTAAGGCTCATTAAAAGGGGGAGGGGGAAAAAAAAGAGAACTTAAGGAAAAAAATGAAATCAAGACAAATAATGAGTCATGGTGGGAAGTTACCAGCCTTGGGTGGTGGACTTGAAATGTAAGTCCACGTTCAGAACCAGGGCCTCGGTTGCCTGAGCCACAGCACATGCATTCAGCTGTCAGCATTAGGGGAGTTTAAAATCAAAAGCAGTTTTAAGCTTTCTGGGTTTAATTGCTGTTTCAGTTGGTTTACACAGTTATTTAGATATTAGAGTTCCACAGACCCCTAAAAGTCCCTCCGTGCTCACTATGTCAGGCTGCTCAGTGTCTTCCTTATACCCAACCCCCTTCCTGTGCTTCAGCCATACCTCCACCTGTGAGAGGTCCTTTGCAAGGTCATCCTGAGCCCAAATCATTTCATTGAATAACCAGGTATGAGTCCTCTCCTTAGCTCTGGATCCAAAGAGGACGGGGTTTCTTCCATGTGCCTTTGACTCACGCAGTGAAATCCCAAGTAGAAGGCAGGCCTCCCTGTTTCAGGTTTTTTGCTGGCAAAGTAGAAAATTCTCCACTCAGCCTGCAGATCTGCTGCAGTCTGCTTAGATACCAAGCCTCCGTCTGCTCTGTCAGGTCATAAACCTCTCGTCTTGGGTCTGGGTTCTGCTAGTCCTTTCCCTCCCTTGCCTTCTTTCCTTATCTGAGGATAAGAAATGAAGTGAGGATAACAGCATTTCATTGCTGCACAGCAGGGCTGCGAAGGTAATTAAAGATTCTGAGGTTGGAGCAAAGAGAGATGTATATGCTCCCTAGATAGATGCATTTATTTTCATTTAAAGACATAAACTCCAAAGATGACTGTAACAATACACATTTCCCTTCTCCACCCTGGACGACTGAATCCGTTTACCTGGAGTTTGATCAACTTACAGCACAGCAAATCCTGTTTTAAAACAAGGCTCTCTGCCTTTTTACTTCCATTTTAACGCTTTACAAAGCAAAGCTCCAGACACTTTGTGAGTCACATATCACTACCAAATAAGTAGCAGTCATTGAATGGTGCCTCATAAAGGAGGCAGGAAACAGGAAAAGCTCGAAATAAAGCTGTTTGTAAATTAAAGAACTAAAGGGAAGAATGGATAGGAAATGAGCCCCTTATTTTTTCTTCAAAATTATTCTGATTAATGAGGAGAAAGATCAATAGCCTATCTGCAGCTGCCGTGGGGAAGACAGGGTGAAGAGTGAATCCAGACCCAAGTATCCCTACGGTGCCAACACATCACATTCTACAGAAGCTCGATATAATGAGCTGCAGAGTGAGATCTCATGCGACTGCACTACTTACCTGGCTGTCCGTTCAGTTCCTCATTACAGCTGATGTGATCAGTTATAGGGTGCCAAAAGGAGAAATGTGTGGCATGTATTTGTGAGTAGTCAGAAAAAGGATTGCTTTCGTTCTTGCAACGCTGCTTTCTTCCTGCTGTAGCAAGAGCCTCAAATACTCCAGGCTTCCCTGCACACCGATGCTGCACGCAGCTCTGAAGTCATGTGCATTGTTTCTGCAACATGTGGCAACACCTGGGCCTAGGGCCTGATGCAGCGTACCGAGAGCAGCAAACCGTTCCCATTGACATTTTGGGATTTTGTTTTTTAATCAGCCTCTAAATGAAGTACCTCAGATACTGCTGCTTCCTTTATTAATGTTTGATTTGGGGACTTCATAATTATGTTTAGCAGCTTTTGTGGGCCAGCAGATTCCTAAGCAAAATGACCTGGCAGGCTGATGAGGCCATTTCCACTGCTTTTGGAGTGCTGTGTAAGGAGAGAATGACTGTTATTTGGATGGAGACCCTGGATGAAACACGGCATCATGCTCCCATCCTCTTTGGCTTGCCTCAGCCACAGGGAGAAAGTACCCAGCACTATTTCATTCAGGTCTTGGCATGTTCCTTAATGGCACTTGTGGTAGTTCCAGGCACAAAAGAAGCATTTTCCCCCGGTTGTTTTTCCCATCTGTGGCCACTCATTTGCAGATCTGCCCAGATATCAATCCACACTGGCATGAGAGATAAGAGGGGACCCTGGTGCTGGGCTTCAGAGATTACAGCAGCCAGGCATGCTCCAAGGGCCAATGCAGAGCTGCAGGAGGGTGCTGTGTTTTTGAGCATCCCCCTGCACACGCAGCCCAGAAGTGCTATCACAGCTGACCTGCTCCAGGTTCTGCAGAGGACTGATGGGCACCAGCACTCAGATGCAGTTAGGGAGTGATTCCTCCTTTCTACAGCAACTGGGAATGTGAAACACACACAGCAAGGCCAGCGCCAAAAAATATTACGGATACACATTTGTAAGAGAAAACTCTGCTTCCATTGCCAGCTCTCCAGAAGACACTGTCTCCTTTCTAGCATTACCCTGCTCCAAACGGGGAGGCAATCAAAGGGCTTTTAGCAGAAACCTCTTAGCAAGAGGCACTGCTCCCACAGCCACAGGAGTGACTGGCAGATAATGGGATACAGTTCTTAAAGAGCTGCCTCCTTGGCTATAAATACATACAACATTTAAAAACGCTTCATGTGTGTATTCAAGAAAAACTGCTATGCAATGCTCATATTTAGACTTACTGAGGAAAATGCTGTCATTTGGTAGAGTACTTAACTGTATCCTTACACTTGGGCTTAAGCCGCCCCTAAATTGGCTCAGGCTGCAACAAAACAACAGCTTAAACCAATTTAATTGCTGTCTGCTGCGATCCCACCCGCCTTTCCACCCCTGGTTGCACATTCCCTGTCTCCTTCCTTACGCCAGCTCTCCTGCTTGTCTAACCCTGCTCTGAGCCATGTGGGAATGCAAGCCAGACACACACCCTCGACACCCCAAACCCCCTCCTTTTCCTACCAATTTAGCGTGTTAGAATGACTCATCTCTAGGTCAGAAGTACACTAGAGCCAGTGTAAAGAAAAGGGTGGAATTGCTCAGCTGAGGCAGGGTGGGACGGTGAGGTTCAGACACGAGTTCAGCGATCTGGCAGCTCAGCACGGCAGTCCTGCTCTTTGCACTGAAGAGAGCAAGGACTGGCTGCAGTGAGGAGCTGAGCAACAACCACACTCCCCTGCCTAGGCTCCAGCACCCTCGGCTGCTCCTCCTCGTAGCAGCTGTCCTACCTGGTCAATCTAATAGAAGCCCTGTTTTAAGGTAAGGATACCAAGGATTAAGTGAGATCTTTCAGGAAGAGATGTAAGTCAATTTAAAGGAAATTCAAAGACACTGAAGTAGCCGGAACCTAATAAAAATAAAGGGAAAGGGGCAAGGGGGAAGAAAAAAGAAGCAAAGCCCTAAATCAGGAAGGCAGCTGAGAATTCTCACAGGATACCCCTCACTCAGTGTCGATTTACTAGTGTTTCGTGACATAGACAGATCTTAAATATGAAGGTAAATGCTCATCTGTAATGAAGTTTTCCGCGTACGTTACATAGCACTGCCTCTTCCACACTTCATATATAGCTGTCTGTGCCTATAAATAGAAATTATGCCTCATGTGCATTATCATATATTATGACCTCTGATGATGTGGTAAAGGAGAGGAAATGAGCAAAGGAAGTGGTGTGCTCCACCAGAGCATACAAACCTTGCAGGACCTTGGTAAGTCAGCTTCAGGCCCATCAGTGCTTGTGGAGTAATCCAAAAACATGTGAAAAATCAAAATGATGATCGGAGAGACAGTAAATCGATGGGTTTGTTGCATAACAGAACAAAAGACCAAATAATCTTGTGGAGAGGCTAAAAGTCCAAAAAAAATCCTTGCATGCTCAAAACCAGAGTATTGCACAATGTGGCATGGCAAAAGCAGGGAGAAGCAGAATAAACAGGCCAGAGCGGGTCTGCTGGGCAGTGCTGGAAGATGACAGCCGGGGGATTCCTGAATCGCTGAGGCCAAAGCCAGAGTTGAGCCCCTACTGCAAGAGATGAGAGGTTGGGGCTAGACCTGCTGATTGCTTTCTTTTTTCAGACTGTATCACCTTTGCATTGTTGTTTTTGTTTTTCTTTAAAAAAGAATAAAATTATTCTTTATTATCACACATTTTATGAACGTAACTTCATGACTTGTTCTCTTCAGTTTTTTCTTGTTTGGTATTTCAGCCTGACCACTGTGCCTACGGGGCTAATGAGCTGTGACTGGCAACACAATTAAAGATGGATTCGATGGCATCCTAGCAGACAAGCGTTTTAATTAAACTCAAAGAAAATTGTTGTTTGGCATAGAGTAAGCCAGGAGCCCACAGTGAATAGAAGAAGTAAGCCTTTTGATAGGAAAAGTCAGTGCCATGTCTAAGGGATGGGGAAAGTGAGGTTTAATTCTTGGCTGTAGTAGATTTCCACCAGAGCCCACTACTTTGGGCCAAGAGCAGGTTTTGACTTGCCTTTCGGAATGTGTGGGCAGTTCAGTCTCAGGTTCCCAGGAACTTCCTCACTATTTTCACTAGGGAGGACTGAGCAGAGCCCGAAGGAGGTCCGCACCGCTTAGCAGCAGGACTGCTTCCTAGTTCTCTCCACAACTTCATTTAATAGTAAAACTCAGAGGTCAGTCCTGAAAAGGCCAAGCTATACCTGAGCTAGCTAGGGTTACACCGAAACCCACAAAATTTATAAAAAACAGTTCCCTCTCTCACCCTGTTAAGACTCAAACAAATAGCAAAACTTGCTTTGACTTTACCAAGAGTAAAATCAAAGTCTGCTTTCTTTATCAACTTCAGTTAATTCTCATCAGCTTTGAAAGTAGTATAGTTTTGAGCAATGCCTGATTCATTGTGGAAGCAGCATATGGAGAGAAAGAATGGTAATGAATCAGTTCCTCCACGACAGAAATATCACATATAGGCGTTTCAAGACTGGGTAGGCAGCATCCCCTATTGAAGTTGTGCAAAACTTTTCATTTTAATACTGTATCATCACTTGCTTCACTTTGTCAGCTTTTACTGCTTGGTCTGAAAGCTCTTACTGGATGCCACAAGCTCATCAAGAAGATGCATTTGCTGGTTTTATGCAAAGCATTTAATTTTATTTTTGCCTTGTCAGAAAAAAAGAAAAAAAAAAAACGGAGAAAAAAAAGGAAAAAGAACAAAAAGAAAAGAATATATTTAACATCAACAATGTATGTAAGTCCACAGCTGTGATGGTACACTTTATTTTCAAAGTCCAATAAAACAATCAAATATGTCTATATGAAAAAGAGGAGAAAACTAAAGTTGTTACACAACTGGCGGAGTACCCCATCCGTTAAGGAGCTCACCATAAGTGAGTGAAAAGTGTTGAGGCAGAGGATCATTTACACAAGAACTGAAGTTGATTCAAGGCCACCATTATCTCCGATGGTCACCTCTCTTTTAATTCAGATTTAAAAGCTATGATGCTTTACAGGTCTCTCACACTTTCTGGGGTTGTCCTTTAAGATGCACATAGGTCCCTCCCATTCATCTTCAGCTTTCACCTGAAGCAGAAAATACATCCTACGGTTTTAGCAACAGTCATCCAAGAACCGATGCAGCTCCTCAGGCTTCGGTTGCTGGAACAGAACAGCTTTTCCGTTTTGCAGAAAGACTCATAAACCAAAAATATTCATGAGGTCAGAAGTGTTGGTACCCACCGCCAGTCACCTCCCAGCCAAGCCAGCGGGGGAAGCCAAAGCTGGGGCAGACCTGGCTGCCCCTCCTGCATCCACCTGGCAACAGGAAGGCATCGCCCCACAGCTGGGCAGCTGCAGCATCCCAACGGCAAAGGGCACCCCTCCTTGGGCACAGTCCCTTCCAAGGTGGCTGGAGGCACGCAAGTCCGCAACCTCTGGTGACACTGTCGCGTAAATAGACATCAAGAACACACGGTTTTAATTGGAGCCAGCTCGGGAAGGACAAGCACACATCTAAGCTCAGAGAGCCGGTCTGAAGAGACTAAAAAAAAACCCCCAAACCACCAAACCCCAGCTTCTTATAGCCAAATGTCAATAAATAGAAAGGGAATCATGCCGCTGGGCAGTACTCCTTAACCTCAAGTAAAAAGTCCTCCTTACCCTGGCTCTAAAAGCTGCTCCAGCACCCGACTTTTTTGGTAGTGTCCTATGCCTGACCTGGTCAGCACATGATGCCTTCACGCCCTACGCGGTCCGGCCCCAGTTCCCACCCGGGGGGCTGCTTATGGTGGCCGCTCGTGGTGGCCATCGGCCCTGGAGGACAGGCCACAGAAAATCGCTGCAGCTCCTTCCTCCGCTGCCAGGCTGCTTGCCCCTGGCAGAGCAGAGAGCTGCTCAGGGCACCAGAGCCAGGCTGAACACAACACCCAGTAAATCAAAACCTCTCTTTGCTTATGCTGCTAATGACACCTCAGATTACTAGCACTTAATTGAATTTACTTTTCAGTATGGTTTTTACATTTTGTTTTCCTATCGGCTGAGACAATAAAAAATCAATTCCTGTAGGGCAATTTCATTTAGGTTTATACGGTGTTTTATATTCAGATTTTCAGTGCTGCAACATTTGAGTGGCAAATCCATGGAGGACTATTTTTTAAGTACTTCTATGAAATTAAAGCAGACCCATACTGAGGGTAGGCACTTTAACAAGCAAAATACTTGAAAAACAAATAAGTATGAAGAAAAAACAATATCCTGGAGAAAATTTATTTGGCCAACTGAAGCAGATTCATTAGAGAGACCTCATATACTTTCCAGAATTAAAGTTACATGTCTAAATATTTGGAGAATTGGTGACATAGATAAATAGCTTTTTTTCTTTTCTTTTCCCCGCCGCACCCCCCTCCACCCCCCCCCCCCCCCCCCCCCCCGTGAGGTTTATATTAGATTTGATACAAAATACTGTTGAAATCTTCCCCAAGGGGAAAACTACCTACCATATAAAAGGTCTTACTTCTGAAAAAAGTTTTCATGTGCTCAGCTTTGTGGATCAAGGACAGTTGTGCAGATCTACAAACCGTATATAACTCACAATCCATGAATTTAATGATGGGACAGGTTGGTTGAGACTGTGTGGGTCTTGTGGACTGTCCCTGCTGCTCAGGCAGGGTGGACCAGCGTGAGAGCTGCTGCAGGGAGTAAGGGAAGACATCTCAACCACGAGCTAGCACCTTACCACTTCCCTGAAGAATTATTAACTTTAATATATTTTACCCTTCCCAAAGGATTTAGGAAAGATCTGGAAGTGATTTTTTTTCTCCTTGCTGATGGGCTTTGCTGGGAGCAGCAATGCTTATTTGGAGCAACAGGCCTTTAAAGGGTAAGTATTTAGTATTAAGGAGTTCAGCACAGGGGGTGATTTTACTTGAGCAGCTTTAAATATTTCTAATAGTTTTAATAATTCTAATTAGGTTGTGTAATAACATGTATCAATTAGTTGTCCATAGGCAAGTAACATTTTAATTTCTCCCCCGCCACCCACTGGAACAAGGCAAGTCCATACATTTCAGGGCTATGTACTATGTGTCTGCTGGAAGTGGACCATTCCTGTTTTGCCGAGATGTGTGCAACACTAGACAGGGAAAAGGAGCTCTGTACTTTGGGATATTAATTTATGACTGGAAGGTGACATTTTGGTCCTTAATTCACCCATTTGGACAACTTTACTTCTGCTAGATCTACAGAAGGCTCCCATTGACATTTCCCCCTTCTTTTTATGAAGTGCCTCAACATCAGCTCCTGATAGTGTTATTTTCTTTACCTTTCTTTACCTTACTTTACCTTCTGCAGTACTGGAACAACCCTCATGGGTGGCACTGTGGGCACTTGTGCTTCCACCCACACCGCATTGCTGGGGGCAGTTGAAGGTTGAATGAAACCCTTTTTGGTCCTGGAGGTGCCAGTGCATGTCCAAACCAGGCACGTGTATATGTATATAAAATATACATCAATACACATATATCACATACATATCTATATATATCTGTGTTCAAAGCCAGGCTGGATGGGGCTTTGAGCAACCTGGTCTAGTGGAAGGTGTCCCTGTCCACAGCAGGGGGGTTGGAACTGGGTGATCTTTAAGGTCCCTTCCAACCCAAACCATTGTATGATTCTATGATACATTTATACTTTCAGGTGGGCTGGGGAAGGACCAGACTGGCACCCGATTTAAAGCTGGGTCTCACAATTTTGAGTTTTTTCTTCTTGGTACCTCTGCCCTGACCCTCTGTACTGCCTTATTCTGTCCCCATGTTGCTCTGGGTACATGTCCTGGAAGCAGCAGAGGGATGAAGAAACACCGGGACTAAGGGTCACAGGGCTGTGGCCAGCAGCTGTCCCCTCTCCTGCCACCCTGAGCCTGGCTTAAAATAATATAGGAGAAGGATTTATGAATAGGAACATACGCAGCGTTACCCTTCAAAATACATTCACAGGCTTGATATAACCCAAGAAAAGGCAGGGTACATCTTCCGCAAGTAAGGTCCAGCCACCCAGGTAGGTGTTGTGTTGCCTCAGCTCTGCATGCATTTGGCAGGCTCTGAAGGGGAGAAATTTCCTGCTTCTCAATATTTTTTGTGCCACTGATTACATCTTTCCCCACTTCTCAAAAAAAACTAAAAAAAAAAATCACTTCTAGATCCACACACAGGCTCCTAGGCTCAGCCCACTGGGCTCCTGGGGGCATGGTAGGGGGTAGGCAGAGTGGGTGGGAAGAGAGGAAAGGATGCATGCACAGAGACAGTGCACACCATGGTGGGTTTTTTTAAATGACAAAAAAACGCTTTGCACCAAAAAGACCCACGATAAGTTTCCTAGAACTGCATCTCAAGGCCCGTGCCTGCTGGAGCTGTGCCGTGAGCATTAAGCGGTGCTGCTGGGCAGAGGGGTGATAGTCCTGTCTGTTGTACAGGAGGGCACCAGCTGCTGGCAGCTTTGGCTCTACATGTGGCTTCTGAATCCTGGAAAAGTCCTTTTGGTCCTGAGTTAGGTTGAATTTGAACATGCCAGAGGCACAGTGGCACTAAGCAGCAGCAGCAGCGGGGCTGAATGCAAGCAGGGGAGGAGGGATGATCCCTCCAGCCCCTAGGAGCAGGGGTTTCTGCAGGGGAGACAAGCTGAGGGCTCTGTCCATATTGAGCTGCAAACGGGATTTAAAGCAGGTGCTGGGTGCCTCAGCTGCAGAGGGAGAATGGTATCACCTGGCCAGGCCCAGCCCCGTCTCCTCCTCTCCCCTCGTTTTGCATCATTGCAGCATCAGGGGAACCCTGCCAAATTTTGCTGGGCAGGTGCAGGCTGAAAGGCATCTTAGTGGGATTAGGAGGAGAAGAGGGAAGCCCCCTTTTTAGGGGGTTGCCCTCATGGGACCAGGAGTGAGTAAGAAGGCACAACTCGCTTGGCTTTGCCGTTCCATGTGCTGACTTCTCTGGGGTTATCTGTTCCCATGTGCAACCAGGAGCCGTGTACCCAGCGAGACCCACGCGAAGCTGTCGGACCTGGATGGGGTAAGCAGTATGTTTGCTCAAACGGTTCAGCACCCTGCAGCAGAGCCTGTTTTGACCTAAGTGGGATGCTGCAACGTCCATTGCTGGAGGAAACTTGTCGTGCGTTGTGTGCAGGAGCTTTTTCTGCAATTACTTTTCTTCTCATTTTTTCTTGTGTCTCTTGTCCTTCTGCCTTCAGAGTTTCAGTGTCACTCTGAAAACTTGAGAGAGTTATTAATGTCTAACAGCTCCAGATGGCACATTAGCAGGGCTCAAGTGACTGTTGTCATGTTTTGTTTGCAGACTTTGCTTGATCGTTTATACAGATGGGAAGAAAAAAGTTAGAAATGGGATTATGTTTTTTAAGACAAGTAAGCCCACACAGGACTACGCTGCACAAGTAATGGAGTCCTCTTCCACTAGAAAACTATTGATTAAAGTTATTCAAATCTGTATTTATTTTAAATAGATAAAATGGCAAATATACACAGTAATGAAATACAGTATTTCATGATGTATATTATGAAATAGAAGAGAATGAGATTATTTCTTTAAGCCTATCAATTATTAATTCATCATAAAAATGTAGGTATATAAATAATTCCACAACCCTTTCTGATTAGATTACCTTGATATGACAGAGCACGTTTTGATTATTCTTTGATGCTTTGCCATAAGGATTTAAATTCTAAATAGATTTCAGGAAGATGTTCTTTTAAAACCGCAGCAAGCGGTATTAGGCAGACAATACATAATGAAGCAGAACAGGAAACAGAAGAGACCTTTTAATTAACACAGTTATTTTCCTGTGCAAAAGATGAAGAAGTTCCCACTGCAAACAGATTTTTTGGACAGTTTTATTGTATTTATTAGATGTGTAACAATCGGGGCATTTAATGCAAACCGTTTTGCTGCTACTAACAATACTCTTCCTAGAAGACCAAGGAAGAGTGCTGCTGTGAACTTTGAGACCAGGGGATCTGCAGAGAGTATTTGTGCATTAGTGTAAGCACTGAGTACCAGGAGTATTACCTGCCTTTCATGTAAAGGAGAATAAAGCAGGTTTTCATCCCTCTTTTTCAAAGATGGCAGTAATCTCAGGTGCTGGGATGAGCTTTCCCTTACTCGGTGACATGTCGGTGCACCGTGGTGAGACAGACAGCCATGGGCTGCGAGGAGCCCAGGGCAGAGGTGACTTTGGTGTGTTGGTGGGCTTAGCAAGGCGTCTGGGTCCCTGAAGCCTGAGTGAAGAAGCAGATTTAGGAACTAAAGAGCAGGAATGAAGGTTGCATGTGGTCCAAAGGAAGAAGGAAGCAGGGTTATTGCAGCTCCTTGGTGCTGAGGAGCATTTGCTAGGGAAAGGCTCTTACAATTGAGAGGTATCCAAGAAATGTAAATGGGAAGTTTGAAGATGGGTAAGAGCACAGTTAAGCTTTGCTATGAGCAAGGTATTTCCACAGTGCAATGGGCAAAAGCACTTTCTTTGCTGCGTTTATGACAAGTGGAGAAAGGAGCAGGGCTGTATTGAAATCTGTGTGGTAGGAGCTCCATTCATGTGAAGAGAGTCCATTCAGGGCCTTACAAAGGGTATGAGTCAACTGCAAAGAAAGGGGGCATTTCACAGAGACTGAAGTGTGACCCTTTGTTTTTCCTGACCCCAAGGTCCTCAGCAACACAAAAGGGGACCCAAGCACCGATTCTGCAGCAACAAATGCCTGTTGTGGGTGAGTGTATTTGAGGAGCAGTGACAATAAGGAATGACCCAAGGTGCTTGTTTCTAGCCCTTGTTTCCCAAGGGACTGCCAAGGGGGGAGTCCTGCCTGCAGCCCGGCAGAGGTGGAGGAGATAGATGGGGGTGCTGGGAAGCTCTTCCTAGTGGAAGCATTTCCCTAGAAAACCGCTCCTGAAACATGTGATCTGACCATCCACTTTTTACTATTGGGACACTTGGACAGCTGGTTTTTTTTGATTCAGTTCTGCAAAAGCCATAGAACTAAATACAGGTTTTATTTAACTGTTAGGTGATGTGGGATTTTACTAATTTAGGACGGGCAAGGGATTAGATGGCTTAGTAGCCTTGTCTTTGTTTCAATCTTCCATTAGCCTGTGACTACTTTCTTTCACAATCAAAATCGACATGAAAGGGATGTTTTGCTTTGCCCTTTTCATTATCCTGAAGTGCTGCAGGTCCCTATTAAAAGTTCCTGATGGAATTAAGGTGCAGAATGATGGATTTAAAGGTATCGTAAAAGTCTTCCTGGTAAATAGTAATGCCCAAATATACTCCAGTTGTGACCCGACAGAGGCTGCTGGAGACGTCCCAAGCAGCCGTGCATTGGCTCTGCAGACTGAGCCGAGGAAATACATTTGCATATGGATGTCATGCTAAGGAGGCAGGCCAGCCCGGATTTCATTACTGCTAATGACGTGTGTGGGAGAAGTGATTTAGTTTATAGCCAGTGCCAGGCGTGGCACAATAAGGAATTACTTAATTCATACAAAGCTCTTTGTTGCTTCTAAGTCCGAAAACCCAGGGGATTTCAAGCAGCTCCAGGAGGCCCAGTGTTACGTGATGTGGTCTCATTAGCACCAGGGGAAGAACAGAGCTGCGACCGAGGTGAGGGAAGTGGGGAGAAGGAAGCTTCAGGATTTAGTATTGATATACTGGAGGAAAGTATAGAAGGAGGAGAGAAGAAAAAAGCCAGAGGACGGAAAACCATCAGGCAGAGTTGGCTTTGCAGGAGCTAGGGCTGCTAGGGCTGCCGAGGCTGGACAGTCAGCCTTTTTATTCCGAGTCCTTCCCTTAGTCTGCCCGACTCAAAATGAATGCAAGTGCACTGGGCCTGGGGAAAGGTGTCCAGCTTCAGAGACACAAGGAATTCCTGAGAATTGGAAAGGAGAAAAGGGACCCCAGGATAACGCTGGGGTTGCAGTAACTGGGAGTTGCTGCACTGTCTGAATCGTTGCGTGGCATCTTCATACTCCAGCAAAGCTCCTCTGCTCTTCCTGCTGCAGTAGGCACTGCCTCAGGCACGGGGGGGCAGACTCTGGGCATGCACTTGGGGGACAAAGGGCTTGCTTTGTATGCTTGGGCAACTTCAGGAACAGCTATTTGAACTGGGATCAGTGTCTTGGGTGGTCTCTCAGCTGCGAGTAATGAATTGGTCAAGTAGAAGCAAGCAGGCAGAGAGAAGGAAAGGGTGAATGAGGAGGAGTAGTAAGTCACAGGGATCAACGCCGGAGATAAGACAGCCAACAAGAGGGAGAGGGAACGTTGGGCTAGGACATTAAAGGTTGAAAAGGCATTGGACAGGGGCCCAGTTTGGGGGTTTAGGGAGTCCAACACCTCTGGTGGTTTATACTTGCACGGTATCATTGCACAGGGTAGTGGGGAAGAAGGGCTGTGGAGTGCTGCTGCTGGTTGTTTGGGCATGGGATGTGACTGTGTACCCATCTGCAGCTCACAATATGAAAACCTGAAGAAAGATCTTTCAAGAGGAATCATTCCTGCCTTGTTGATGGCACAGCAGCTGGTTTTAATGGATTTTAACTGCTGCAATCACCCAAATGTGATTCAGTGATTCACCCAATCACCCACAATGCATGCAATCAAAAGTGTTATGCCCTGCTCACTCCTGGAGGAGTTTGGAAATACAGGATGGTTTTGGGTACCTTAATTTAAGCTATGTTGTTCTGTAGCTTTCTGGAGAGGGAAATCAGCTGGTCTGTTGGACAAGGAGACATGGAGGCCACTTCAGTAATTTGGGAATGGGTACAGTTTGAAGAGTTCCCAGATTTCTGATTCATCTGAGCTGAACTCAAAGGGTGTAGGACAGTGACATTTAGCTATGGTTACTGGAAATTAAGTATTGTTTACGTGATATTGCAATTGAATTCAGAAGAGCCACAAGATTTCTTTAAAGAACAAAACAGCCTTAGCATTTGTGTGTCCCTGAGAAAATACTGAGACTTGCTGAAGTGATGGCCTTTATGTGCTGTTTTAGGACAAGGGTATGCTATTGAATGTTTTACTATGTGTGAGTCATTTGCATGATCTTCATACCCGGCTGTAGGAGGGCAGCATGTGGACTTCACCATCTAGAAGAAGTTAGAAAGATGATTTGTCATAAAAGAGGAAGCAGGAATTGGCTGAATTTGCAGAGGATCTGAAGAGTGAAGGTGAGACAGAATAACGTGCAGTATTTTCTAGATGTAGGAAAAACAAAAGGAGAAAAAGAGACTATGCCAATATGTCATCATCCAGTGGGGCTCTGCTGGAAGACCGAATTCTGTTTGGGATGGCTCATTTTTCCTTGGCGACAACAACAGGTTTCACGTAATGCTTCGCATTTCTCAGGTTTAGCAGATGAAGGAAAAGAATTATTTGGGAAGCAAATAAAGACAATCTGAAAATAGAGGAGTGTGTTGTGGGTGTGTTGTGTGGTGGTTTTATTTTTTTTTTTTATGGCCATACATGCAAACATTTAGCTCCTGAAAATGCCAGAAGATTCTGCATTTGCTTTAATCAACGTGGGTTGGTAGTTTCTGATTATTTCTTTGAGATCCCCATGTTTCTTAAGGCAGTAGTTGTGTATTATCTAAGACAAAGCAAGTGTTCAGCTTCACATAGAGGGCAACTTACCTGCAAATTCAAACTGCACAGCTTTTGATTGGTAGAAAAGGCAAGTGAGGGCTGATGAGCTGAGGACAGACATTTATTAAGAATTTAATGATTCCTCCTCCAAGGCATCTCAGCTGTCTTTCAGTTATGTTTTCATTAGAGGTACCATAGGCTCTTGTGTTTATAACTTCTTTATATTTTAGGAAAAAAAAATAGTAGGAATTCAGAAGTTCTTTTTCAAGGAGGTTTAAAGTGTACCTGGGAAATTATTACAATATGTTCAGCTGAGTGTAAATAAAGGCTGCAGAGTGGCAGACACTTAAAAATAATTCATAAGAAATCTTACATTGCCCGTTGATTGCTGTCTCGGGGGACACAGGTCTTTTCTGGCAGGAATTTCTTCAGCAGATGGGATAAGAGAAGTAATGCAGTTACTGTGCTGGGCAAGATGCAGTTCTTCTTTTTAATCCTTTTACGCCTTTGTTGTATTTTTAGAGCACAAAGGTTCCCTTCAGATGTGGAGGTACTTTGTGGCAAGTTGTATAGTGGAAGCAACTTCCTAGGGAAGCACATATAGCAGTCGTCCTGAGAAGGTGTTCTGGCTCGGAGAAGTCTGGTTTTTAAGTTTTGGTTTGTTTCTGAACTTTTATTGTTCTTTCATGTCTGTATTTAGGATCTGTTGGCCCCAAAATGTTGTATGGCTGGGCTTGTAAACAGTTGGCTTCTGCAGACACCAGAAGACTTTCTGTTTGCTTTAATCAAAAGAGACTGATTATTTCCTTGAGATCCCTGTGGTTCTTGGGGTGGTAGTTATATACCGACTACAACAAAGTCAATGTTCGGCTTCTCTTCACACAGAGGACAACTTGCCAGTAGATTCAAGCTGTATGTCTGCGGTTTTTAGCAAATGGCTGAGAGGAAAAAAAAAAAACAAAAAACAAAAAAACCCCAAACAAACAAAAAACCAAAACAGCCTGGAAATGCTGAGCAGCACGGTGGTTGGTGTAGAGACCCTAGGGTTTCACCTTGACTGCTTTAGTTTTCAGAATGGCTGGATTGAGTTGGAGTGTAGTGGGATTGGGTCTCCCTGAATGTTTATACTGTCCCTGTTGTAATGTATCTTCTTTAAGATAAGATCCTCTTTAAACATAAGAGGCAAGGAGAGAGGGGAGAGGGCAGACAAGCACTGTACATAGCATCTGTAATGCTTAATTATATGAGACAGGGATTTTCCAATATGACTTGCAACACAAAGAACACTTAGATATCACCATCGCAGTATGTATTTTCTAAATCGCAACACCCACACATTTCCTTAGCCAAGTAGAAGGTTTTTTCTATGGCTGCATATCTAAAATTAGCCCGAAGGTCAAATCTGAATAGAAATACCCTTGCCATTGAACGTGCTGGGAATGATTGGTGCAATGGGCTCAATTTTCCCATTGAAAACCTTCATTTATTTTTTTAAAATAACAGTTGCTTTTACAATTAAAGAGCATGGAGAAAAGTAAAATGAGGCCTGCTGTATAAAATCATCATCAATATTCTGCTTTCATTGCAAGGCTATTTTTATAGCCAACTATTTTAAATGTAACAAGACGAATACAGTAAAGCCATAGTATGAAAGATGCAGCAAGAGGTTTCTGAATAGCTAGGCTGAGCACCGACATGTGAAAGAAAGGCTTTAAAATTTGGAAGATGTTTGTATATGAAAGATACGCAGAATGAAGAATTCTAAGAAATGCATTGTAGAGAAGAAATGAACAGTTTAGATCCAAAAATAGTTGCTTAACCTGCAGTTGTATTATTTGAGGACTATGCAGCCTATACTGCACAAACGCAAAAGCACCATCTTGCAAGAAGTGCATTTATCAGCCACAGTGTTTTATTGAGTGCTTTAATAATACAAGTGTACATCAACTGATCCACAGTCAAAAGTGGCAGGTCCCTAAGAAATTTACAAGCACTTTTTTTTTTTTAAGTAAATCAAAATACATATTAATTTGTTCAACGCAATAGCCTTTTGTGTGGGAAACAGAAGGCTAGTGATAAACACAGTCTTAGTAATGCACAGTGATTCTTGATTTTAAGCTTTTATACAAAACTTGTTCCCAGTAGCATGCACCCACTATTAAAGACTTCAGTACAAAAAAATAACCCTAAACACTACATTTAAGTAGAAACGAGATATAATTCTGAATTTGTTTATTTTCCCCAAAACCACATGAAAAAAAAAACCAAACCAAAAACCCCACACATTAATACAAAGCTTTGTGACAAAGCTCTATACTATTACAGATCCAACATTCTTTGCACTGATAACCAAAATTCCCTGTCTACATTTGAAGGGAAACAACTTTCAAGTTAACAGAACAAAAAACCCCGAAACAAATAAAAATAAAACAAAAAAAGAAAGTAAGGACAACCTTTTGTCACAAAATGGTTCAAAATTTAATAAAAAATAAGAATGAAGGGAAGGGCTATTGATGCACTTAGTGAATGTGCTTGCACAGGTCCAGCAAATCCTAGAGTAGGTTCCTATGTGGCATATCGCTTGGTCCACTGTCTGGCCATTCTGTCGTGCTCTGCTCTGTTAGTCATATACTGAGTGGCAATACTTCCAACCAGGGGGTCAGCTGAAAAGGAAACACAAACCATGAAACACCCATCAGCCTTGGAAGGATGAAAAAGCTATTCTTAGATCCACATTCATCCAGTTCTCTTAGGTTGAACCGTAACATACTGGTCCCACGTTGAGAGTACGCGTGCATGCATGAAGAAAGGAAGAAGAAGATGGGGAGGAGTTGGCTGGCAATTAGCTATGTATTTCTGGTAAACATATAACTAAAACCATTTTCTAAAATTTTGCCTCAAAACCAGATGTTCCAATAATTCTATTTTGAGCTAGAAGTCACTTTCAGGTGATGAGAATAAACACGCTACATCATTTATTCTTGCTGTTAGACTCCCACAAATATCCACAAACTGTCACTTAAAACCAGGATGGCTCTAATTCTATCTTCAGGTTCTTTTTTTTTTTTTTTTTTTTTTTTTTAGTACTTCTAGTTTTAAAGCATAAAGATAAGGAATTAGGGCAATAACTTCTATTTTCAAAGCGACAAAAATGAATTCCAAACTTTGGGAATTGGTATTTAGTTTATGGTATCTTTCTGAACGTTTATATGGCAGATGCTGCATGATTTGGTCTGGATCTACAAATTACTTCACAAATAATTAATCAAACTTCACCAATAATTAATCAAAACCAATCAGACCTCTAAGAAAAGCGAACGGGGACAAGATTTCCCCAGAAGCGACTGTATGTAATAAACACTTTTCTCTTTCAGACATTTTTTTCTTCTCAATTTAAAGCAGACAAAACTGTATAGATATTATCCCTTTTTTGGAGGAACCCATACTCTTGGTATTTCTGCTGCAACAATGAGTTTCTTGAAACTGTACCATGCAAGGTCAGAAGCACTGATACCATGTTTTTTCCTGACTTAGGACAGATGAATGTGACTTCTTCTGAAAGCCAGTTAATAATCAGCTTTGTAGTTGACTGAAGATGGTGCCATTGAACAATATGAATCTTGGCTTCCCCAGTACAGACGTAATCTGAGCGTAGTGTTTACATTATGAAACCACTGAAATGCCTGTGACTAGATGTCAGAACTTCTGCAAAGCAGTGTGTATCTGGGCTTTTTTTTTTTTTTTTTGTGCGTGGCTGATAAGAGTTTATGACAGGAGAAACACGTTGGTTTAGCCAAAAAAATCAATTGATTGGTTTACTGCCAACTTTACTGACTATTAGTGAATAACATCTAATGAAAAAATCTTTTCCTTTGAATGCATACCCTGTGCTTTCAGGAAAAGCCCATGATTTGAATCTTAAGTTTGCACCTTCTAAATTAGTAAGGCAAGTTATCACTGTGACTGCAGTGTACTAAGTCCCTGCAGTCTCAGTCCTGCAAACACTTCCTGCATATGCTTACCTTTAAGATCTTAATATATCCAGGGGAGGTCACAGAGGCCTGGACTTTGCTATTTTTACATGCATGAGTGTCAAAGAAGCATATCTGATCTAAGATCTATTTCAAAAGCCTTAGACTAGAAAGTGCATCACCTTTAACTCCTCTGCCAAAGAGAAGGACTATATAGGGAATTACCAGGAGGATTTTGTTATGTGCAAATAGGAGGCTAACAGCCTACGGGTATTTCAGGAGCACAGATTTGTTTGTGGCTGCAGTGAGGTTTGAGAAGCCCTGCAGGGTAAATGGGGAACTTGGGCAATGGGAAAGGGCAACATTTCTCTTGGCAAAAAAATTAGGGAGTAGCCACAGGGAAACCTTGTCATAGTGCAGTGGTAGTTTGGAGATGAGCCTAACAGCGATGCTGTGAATTCCCCCCCGCCCCCTTGGATGTGACAGCACTGTGCGAAGAAGCACTTTCACAGACCCGTGGAGAAATGGAGAGTAAGGGTTGAACTTGAAAGGAATCCTTGGAGAAAAGTTCGATGAATGTTCTGGTTTTCATGCTGTTGTGGAAGGTGGGGTTTGGCCTCTGAGGCATCTGGCTGTGATGGGTTGCAAGAACATCACGGCATTATCATCTGGAATGTGGCAAGTTCTTAATGAGGTTTAGTGCATATTTAAAGTGCTGCTGCTAAGACATTTATAAACCCATATATGAGTCAGTGAAAAGTGATGTGCTGTAGTAAAGGTTTACCGAGTTCAAATCTGAAAGTCTTTTATGTGTGGGATGAATGTTTCTGTGAAAGTGTCTTGCACATTGAGAGCTGTAAATCAATTTCTTTGATACACTGAAAACGTACTGAGGTTTGTACTATTATCCCCAGTCCTAGATGACAGGTTACAATGTTTGGTTTCCTATTGTGGGTTTCCACCTATATCTCCTTTCTGGAGCAAGGAAGTATTTCAGGAAATATTTCAGCAACATATATCTTTGGAAGGATTTGGAAGGTGCAGGCTCTTCCTTTCACCTCCTCCCAGCATGGGAGGGTGTCTGCTTTCTTTAGAGGTGAGGGAATCAATGAGAGGCATTCTTGATAAGGAACTGGGCTGTTTATTTATCCATATGTTCAAGCCTTAGTCTTCGCAGTGTTTTGTTTGGCAGTTGGGGGAAAAGTGGAGGTGATGCAAGATGTCTGAAGTCTACATAGCTTTCATTGTAGGTGTGTAAATTCCCACTGAGAGAGTAACCTGTGAATCAGATATCCTCTTGAGTCCTTCCCTCAGGTCAGTGCCTCTCTCCATCAGTGTCTGCCTGCGTGAAGCAGGACTGCTGAAGCAAAGAGAGGTCCTTGCCTGCTGTAGCATGAGCAGCTACACCCAGCTGCACCCACAGCCAGCTGCTAAGCGGGTACTACTAAAAGATGCTCTCAGTAACAACAGTAGTAACATTGTTCTTCGCAATTTGGCTATACATTTCATTGGTTATAAGGACATTGAGTAAAAGAACAAACCCACAGTTTGGCAAAGCCACCTGCTCATTTGAGACCTCAGACTGAAGGAATAGAAAAATAATTACCGCGAGGGAGGCCCAGCTATTTCATGTCCCTGTCAGGGGGCCTGGAGGTGTGCTGTCATTATACGTAGCTATTTATGAGGACTTTAAAAAGGATTCTTCAACAGGTCTTTGAAGAGCTGGCTTATTTTAGCAGTTCCTGTAAAGCCATAAAACCATCAGGAGGCACAACTGCTTTGTTTGGGAAGTCAGGACAGCTGGTGAGGAGGGAAATTGAACTTCAGGTCAGAGCCACCCAACCAGTGGCACACTGGCCGATTAGATGCAGCACACTGCATTTGTGCCAGAGGATATAAGGACGGCACGTGAACTCCAGAAATGCCAACGGTCTCTTTTTGTACCTGCATGGGCAGCTTTGAGCCCAAGCCATATTGTCCCTGGGGGAGAAGGAAGCTGGCCAGCAGACCCAAGGAAAAAAGTCTCAATGCTAATGAGTCACGAATCACCATTGCTATGCAGTTCATGGGGCTAGGCCATAAAATTGAGATTACAATATAAATTGAAGCACCTTAATTAAAACAATTAAAAGATTTAATTCCCAGCATGTACAAGCCTTAGTTATAGTGTCCAAGTCCTACAAAATACCAAGTATGAGGAAGAAACAGTGGTTCCCATTGACCTCCTAAGCTAAGTAGCACGTGGCTGAGCACCACCTGGTTCTCAGCTGGGCTGCACAGTCTAAGGAGTATTGTGAAATCTCCATTAGTAGGGCCAAATATGTATTTATAAAACAAACCGCTGCATAAACTACCTAATTAAGAGATTAAAAGGAATAGTGGATCTCAAAATTCATAACGGTACTTTTCCCATCTTTCCAATTCCTCACTACCATAAAACCGTTTCTTATTTTCCGTTTGTATATATCTGTGGTTTTATGTTAGAAATGTTGATGTTAGAAATATGCTTCCATAAATAGTAAACTGCTCTAGATTCTTGGTTTTTTCTTCTTTTTTTTTTAGAAGTAGTGGGATTCTTCAGTGATTCAGGGTTCATTTTAGAAATTTACTCCAAATGGGAATGTGTTCAAATGACAACAAAACCAAAGGATTGGAATATAAAGCTGTGCCAGAGATGTGTTATCAGAACAACCTAATGAAAGAAATGAAAATAAACCCACAATCAACCAATAACAATAACAACAAAACTACACAACTCCTGGCCTGGCAGAAGGAACATACATTGGGACTTCTCAGGCCACCAGATGCATGGTGCCAGGCTTGAGAGCTGGGGTGGCACCACCTGCGCCAGCTCCTACCCTGCCGTGCGGGCAGCCCACCAGCCCTCGGGGTGCCGGTGGCTAGAGAAGGTGGGATGAGGCAGGGCGATGGCGTGTGGCAGCCTGCAGCACCGAAACCCAGGAGCAGCATTGCAGGTGGTGCTGGCTGCGATAGCCGCACGTGGGAAGCGCGGGGAGTCGCGCCATGGCGCGTGCTGTCAGCTCCCCAGAGAAGCTGCTGCAGCTCCGTGGATCTGGAAATCTTTAAGGTCTCATAATTTACTGTTCCTTCTAGATCCTTACGCTCACACCTAGAAATCTGCCCTAGGATGCCTCTGTAACTTTTAGCTTGTTTAAAGAAAGGCTTTTATCCAATACTTTGATTAGTTCCGTGCAAAACTGGAACATGCCAGGAGTTACAGCATAAATTTCATGTCAAAGGACAGTGCAAAAGTAATGAAAATGCATTAAAAAAATACCAAATTAAACAAGCATGGATGGAAGCTAAGGTTCAGCGATGTAGCTTAAGTGGAAAATGTCTATCAGAAGAACAAATGTATGAAGAAAAGCTTCTGGATGATTTATAGGAAGACTGCAGCTGCTAAATACCCCCTCACCTCACCATATGTAATCCTCGTGTTGTATCAGAATTCATGAAATGACCCTGTATTTAAATGCAGTTTTGAAAGCTGGGTGAGCTGGAGCTTGTCCCTGGCTTAAAAAGGTTGGATGCGCTGCTCTACAATGCCTTGTCATCTTTTGCAGCCACTTAATAAGAGTGTATAAGGAAGAACATTTGTGTCTCATGTCTGTTGTAAGGCTAATCAAATTTACAGCCCCGTTCTAGGGAGTTAATGCTATCGGGGATTTGGATGAGCTGAGGTTTGGTCATTACGAAATTTCAGCTGTGTTTAATGCTAGTTATACCGCTTTATCATTCAGAAGACAGACTATAATTCTTCTTTAAAACTACTTTTCCCCCAAATAAATGAAAATATATTGCTATACTGTATTTTTCTCTGCTTGTATTTTTACAGCTATTTCTATGTCGGCAAATAGCAATTTCAAGGCAGAATTCATCTCCTGGGCTTTTCAATGCTCTTTTAAAAATACCGCAAACATACTCTAGTGAAATAAAAAATGGAGATGGTGTGCTTAACAGCTTGATTTCAATGTGCCTTCTTCATCAGCCACATGATACGCAATGAAATTCCAATTAGTAGTGCCAACATGGTTAAAGAGACACACATTTAGACCTAAATGTACATTATGGGTGTTTGTATGCATTATATATATATTTTATGAGCATTTATAAAGTAGAATTATATTTCTATTGCAGTATTTTACAGTTTTAATAGAGAACAGCTGATGGAGTCTGTTATTATACCATTGCAAGTGCGTTCTCAGAAAGATTGCTGGAGCATCTTAAAAACTAAAAAAAAAACCCCACAGCCCTATACAAATCTCAGTTACTTCAGCCAAATATTTACAATGTTGGAGTTTTTTTTTGGTCCAGGTTTAGATTCAGCTCTGTATCAGGGGGAATTTGGAAGAGTTGGCTGCCAGCTGAAGAAGCAGAATTAAACTGGAAGAATTTCCAAAGGTTAGATGCAACTTGAAAGGTCTTACTCTGTCTCCTGAGCTATGACCAACTCCTTTCTTATAGCTGTGAGAGGCATCCTGTACTGAAATATCAGTTACCAAAAATTAAATTTGCTTCCTTTTCTTTGGACAGGCTGTGTGAAATGTAGAAGAAAGCAAATAAGTAATTTTTTAGTTATTTGAGCTTCAGTTACACATTTGGAAGAGTTTTTGGTTTCTGGAATACTAGTTATTTCTTTCAGGGATGCCTCTCTTTCCAAATATTCTACTGTATTTCTTTTTCAGTTAAAAATGGGGAGTGCTTGGGGATTTGAGCTTTTTGTTTTTAGGAAAAGTCCAGGTGCTCTGTATGTTGTCTGTAGGATAGCTGCCTTGGAGTCATCTTTATACAGCAACACAGGCAGGATTGGTTACCCCAGATTTAAACATCCCCAAACTAAAAGTTCGTATTTTCAGTAACTACATTTTGTTTAGTGATTTCCATGCAAATAGCCATGCGGGACAGAATATATGCCTATATTGGCTGGCAGTGAAAGCCAAGTTTTCTGAATCTAGTTTTTGTGGGTTTTAATACTGTACCAACCTTTAAGAAATAGGTCCCAAAAAGCAAACTAAAAAAAAAAATTAGACTGGCAAAAAAGCAGAAACTGATAATTCACTGAACTGCCAGTTTTCCTAACAGCAAACGCTGACAGCTTGATGCACACCAAAACCATCTTTAAACTTAATCTAAAAAAAGTATTTAATATCTAATTATATTTTCTTATGTTATTTCCAGCGGCATCCGGGCTAGTGTTATGAGAAGACCAGTCAGTGACAACTGCAGACAAAAGTGGCGTGAGACGTGCTATACCAAGTATGTCATAGAACGATATAATACTCTGAGAGGATGGGATTAAGAGAAGATTAATTGTTTGTGAGTAATTTTATTTATAGTGTCACTTTGCCTCAGGAAGTTCCCATAGTTAGCCACATGTCACCTGTTTTAAACTTAATGAGCTTCTAGAAGACTAAGTCTTGAGGTGGAAAATGAGGTATGTGAAATGCATCATAGTACCTTCAGTGATCTTACAGCAGCAGTGTTTCTCTCTTTTGCTATCATTAATAATAATGTGCTGACTAAATAATTCTTTGGAGGCAGACAGGTGAAGTGGCACACTGAATTACTCCACTGACCTTCCACCTTTGAAACGAGTGCTCAAAATCAGGGCGCAAGTGAAAACGAGTGCAGTGCAGCACTAATCCCTGTTTGTGCAGCAATAAAACTAGCCTCACGGCTGGGAGTCTGATCAACACATGCGTACGGACTGGAACAACAGAGTGATTCAAGTCAGAACAAAGGGCAGTAGCAGGGCTCTGAATTGCTTTACACACCCTACAAGCTGAACTACAATTTATTTCTTACTTTCATAAAATCACAGTTCCGACTATCCATATAGAATGCATTTAACCATCTACCAGGCTCTTTGACAACTGTACAGAAGAATGATAAAGTGATCAATAAACACTGTATAGAAAAAGGAAAACAAATAAAATGAACTGTTTCAGTAAAGAAAAAGCAATAATGAGAGGAGTAAGGGAAAGATTCTAGAAAGGTCTAATGTCTACTAGGAAAAAAGTAAAGCTAATATTAATTTTAGCAATTATAGTTTAAAGCAGAAATAATATGATATGGAGTGTAATGAAGACTGCTTCTCCTTTCAGGAATAGTTTTGCAGATCTGCTTGGTCAGATCTCAACACTCAATAGAAAAATTCTAATATATATAAGGCTACGTCAGTGTGCTAAAGCCTCAAAATATGTCTGCTGAAATTGCCTTAGAGCTCATGTACCTCACCAGGCTGGCTGCTATGGGTGACAGGGTTTTGACAAAGCAGACAACCTACAGGCTACCTATACGCTGTAGCTTAGAGACTGTGTAACTTTAAAGCCTAGGTTTGCCAGAAGTTTTTGCCCTTATATAGGAAAGCTGACCTAGTGGTCACTGTGCTAACGTCGGGCTAACTGAGCCTTAACGTTTTGCGTGAGGCTTCCTATGAAGTTGTGTTCACCACTACACCCCATAGTCCTGGTCATTCAGTCATCCACTCCTCGGCTACCACTCTAGCTATACACCTAAAGTCTTTTTCCTGGGAGAAATCTGAGCAGGTGCAGGAGGAGAAAGGGAGAGTGATCTAAAGCATGGAAGACCCTGAGTTTTTGTTCCGTTGTACTGCCAAGGTGTAGCCAGGGTGCGTGTCTGGGCAGGTAAACAGGGAAGTGATCATGTCACACTGCTTGCAAGAGAAGAAACTCCAGAGTGCTTCTTGGTCTTCATAGTCTGCAAATAGTCATGATGCCTCCAAGAAAGTTAAGTCGTCTTACAGTGGTGCCTTGGTTTCCCATCAGTAAAACTGGACTATTGCTTCTCCACTGAGAATATTTTGAGAACAGATACGCTAAAAATTGCGAGGTATCTGGATATTGTGGGAAATGTGGCTGTATAGATGTATATCATAATGAGACTGATATCCATGACATGACTGTAAATTTTGAGCTCTGCAGAATTATCAGAAACACATTTGACTTCTGTTAGTTCATACAGCTATTAGCTACAGATTGAAGCTACACAAATATTAAGGCATGTGTGGCTTGATGCAGTGTCCAAACTCTTATCTGGAGAAAAATGTTACCTAATTTCAAAAATAAGAGCTCTGCAAATCTAGTTTAGAAAACATCCATTTACTAAAACACCCACTTTGGGTACAGGGAAGGGGAAATTCATTCGTGTCTCTAGACTTGCATTTGATTGCTGTCAGGCTACCTACCACAGATCTGTGTGAAATATGAGGCTGCCTAAGAAAAAGATGTTTCAGAAATAAGGAGTATTATCTGGCCCAATTTTATTAACGTGTCTCTTAAAGGAAAGCGTTGGCAGTGATTCATGTCTGTATATTGCCAAGGGAAATCATTCTTGCTTAGAGAGTAAGGGGTTTTTTTGTCTTCGGTTTTTAGCAGGATTTCTATAAACTTCACTGGTTGACTGGGAGTTAGCTAAGGCAATCATGGATCAACAAGGCACTGTGTACTGATCTTGAAGAGTTGTCTTTAATTAAGGAAGAACATGCACCTATTAGAAGTGCCAGCATGCTGGAACAATTGAAGTCCTGAAATAACACACTTCACACTGATGCTTGGATGCATCTCAAAATTAAAAGCACAGATACATTAGCAATGTATCTGTTTGTAATAATGAACTCGATTGAGAAACATTGTTATTAGAATAAAACATAAAAAATAAAAAGGTTTTAGTAAATAAGAACTTGATATGAAAGAGATTACATGGCATGTGGCTTGAAAAAATTTGCAGCAAAAGTTACAGCAATATGTGTTTACCTTGTGGAAGATGACTGCGAGTGGATAATAAGGAAATTGCAGCGCTTGCATCTCAAAAGTGCTGTCAAGCAACCAAAATGCTAAGATAAATAATGTAACTGGCATGTATCCATAGGGTCATAACTCTGTTTTCAGAAAAAGTGTGGATTTTTTTTTTTTTCTCTGAAGATTTACTAAGGGAGGGATAGCTATTCTATAGGAATTCCAGTGTGTTCAGTATTTCTTTCATTTAAAGAAAAAAGAACCTTTTTTTTTTTTTCTGGATTTGTCTCTTAGCACTTCCCACTAATCACCATCTCCAGGCAAAGGAGTGATCTATGGGTCTTATACACCCCAAACGAACAGTTTAATCCCAAAGCAACTGGATGCAAAGGCTTTCCCTGTGACCATGCTCTGTGCAGTGTTAGGCATCCTATAATCACGTGTACTGAAGGTAGATTACTCTGCAGGAAAACCAGGAGGTATGATAGGATCCACTTACTATGTGGATTCTTGGGGGACATGGAAGGGAGGAAGCGTTACTGCACAGCCTGGCCTTTGGTGGCATTTAGACACTGAGAGGAACACAAGTCCTGATGGCATCTTCACTTTTAGGAGAAGGGTTTCAATGTGAGCAATACCAAAATCTTCAACTTAAACACATCAGGATCATTTTAGGTCAGATGCAGAAGTCCTTTGAATCCTGCTCTTGAATCTATCCCTTTGTTCCTTCATTGCAATTAATCCTTGGAGTAACTACAAAAGCCCACATATGTTATGAATGCTGCTTATTTTGGGTTAAACTGATTTTCTCCTTCTTGTCCCATTAAATCTTGTTATTGATTTGATGCATTTAAATCCAAAACGGTTATTAGGAATTCCATACAGAATGTCAGAAGAATACAAGAGGCTTCATTTACAAAATGAGAGGCTGGTGAAGAATTTTATCCCTACTAGAGGCCACCAGGACCCTTTTTCATAGGCCAGAGCCTGAAATCCCTTGGTGAGTCGAACATCCCTTGGAACAGGAATAGGAAATGAGGTGTGCCTTGCTATTACCCTGTGATAACTGAAAAAATGGTCCAGCCTCTCCATTCCCTCTCTATAGCTCCCTTTCTCCCAGAGGAAGACTTGAAGGAAGTCATAGGCCGCATCTGTCTCAGAGGTGTCTAGGTTTCTATCTGCATCAAGAGGCAGTGGAAGGAACATGCCTGGAAACTAATTTGTTTGGGATTTTTGTTGCTACGGCCCGGATGCTCCCTTTGATGGGGTTGGCTTCTTGGGGCTTTTCTGGACTGCAGACACGGGTCGTTTGAGCCTGGGTGTGTGATCGCATGTTGGGGCTGTGCCTCACGTTACCATCTGCATCTGTGGCCCATACTATTCCGGAGGAGGCATCCCAAAATGTTACTGCACTATAAATGTTGGAAATAGGTGCCATCTCAGCAGAGTATAGGACAGGGACCTCTGAAGTCAGTCTTGCTGCTAACGTGTACACCTGACAGGTCTCTGTCCATCCAGAGTGGTGAAGTCTGACCCCTCGAGTGCTGTGGAATTTGCAGCGGTACTGCCCTACCAAAAGAGGCATCCAAGGAAGATGCTCGTGCCAGCACACAGCGGCTCCAGAAAGTATGAAAACCAGAGCGCCATCCTGCCCTGGGGATGGCACAGGCCAGTTGCGGCAATGTTTCTGGAGGCTGATGGCTGAGGTGACACGGGATAGCATATGAAGGGAGCAGGGCGGTGCAAGCCCTGGCCGTAACTGAGAAATCAGCAGGTGAGTGAGAAAATAACCTCATTTTAGTAACCAAATGGACTATCCACCTCTAAATTAACTTCGGGACATAAATATAATTAGGCTTAATTATAAACAGGTTCTAATAGGACTAGAAGGAAAAACAGGTTAAACAAAAAAAAAATCAGCATTCATCATGTAGGCAGGTTTAGTTCCTAGATTAGATGTAATGAAGTTACATGGCAACACTGAATAAAGATTGAATTTATGGTACTTAAAGCAATAATTTCGTATTTAGTAACAGGTAAAATAACTTTATTTGGAAACCCTATCTTTCCTGTGTAAGGGGTCACGTTGACTCCATTGTCGTGCCTGACTAAATGATAATCACTTTGCCAAATGATTTCAGGCATTGGCATAAAAAGTCCTAAGATTGAGCTGTAGAAAAAAGCTATATAAGGTAGAGATGAAAAAGACATGGAAGATCATGAAGGCATTCTTTCTGCTAGTATAATATTGTGTCTTATAGTAAATTCTACTTTCATGCCGCTCTATCTAGTTGGTATTATAAAGACCCAAGCGATGAGGATTCCAGCTCTTGAGAGTTTTCTGAAATCTAATTCATCTTAAAGTTGCAAATGCTCCACTCTATCTATAGAAGGGCCTTTTTCTAAGCCTTGTACAGATGGAAAATTCTACGAACAATTTACTAATCAGAGCTCTATTTCTGTATCCCATATGAATGTGAAATCTTACAGTACAACCCATCCTTAAATTTGGGACAATTACACCATGCATTTTGCTATTTAAGTAACTGTCTGCTACTCCAATTAATGCACCTGAATTTAATTTGCTGTGAAAATAGGGATTCTGAAACACACACTGCATATAATTTGTTTTATTTGTTGCCTTTGATAGATCTGCAAAACTGTAAAAAACAAACAACCGTTTCCTCCTCCCTGCTGAATAATGTAGAAAATTAGCCATGCAAAATAAGAGACATGTCTTGCAGTAGTGTAAATCATCTCTGAAGGTAGAATCTGAATGACTCAGGAATACTAATTTCTGAAATCTTACTGAAGAAAGTGAGAGACTAAACGATTTAATAGCTAACATACTTATATCCAGGAGTATGCTTTTCAGGACCGACTTGACATTCTTTCTGTGAATCTGTTAGAGAGCCAAATGTAGCAGGCTGCTTTTCAGGCGCTTAAAGAATGTGGAGCAGTGTGATTTCTACCGCAAAACAAGAATAATTGTATTTTAAGAACAGGAAGAAGCAGCCTTAAAAATAGTTGTGCTAATCGGTGTCTTGAAGGTGGTTCACAGGCAGTTAGAAACATATGGCAAGAAACTTGAAAATCTGTCCTTGCCTTTATGTTAAAAAAGGTACACAGGAAAAAAAAAAAACAAACCAACCAACAACCAAACCCAAACCTGGAACCCAAAATCTCACTTAGTAAAATGGAACAAAGTCTAAATGAAAACTATGGAGTACAAAAATTCATCGGGACTTATGCCAGTTTATTCCAGCTGAGATTTGAGCTATTTGCACTTACTGGGAATAATGAATACTATATTCAATCATTACGAGTTTAGAGAATTGAGTGTAGGAATACAGGCAAAATGTGATATCTGAATTTATTGATTTCCTAGTTTTCATTAGTTTCTCCTTAAATATATACAATTCTATTAGTGAGAAAATATATCCAGTAGAATTGGCTAAGCTCAGAAGTATCCACTTCATTCAAAAGATTCCAATGTAATTAAGGACATGTCTGTGTTGGCTAGACAACACCTGCATGAAACAAAGAAAATACATGTAATGATTGTAAATGACTGGAGTTTATTTTGAAAGTAAAATGCAGTTTACTTTTTATCTTGGAATTCATTCAAATTAAGCCAGGATTTTGTATTTTATGTACGAAAAATAACTAATAGCTTTATTTAAATATTTCACATTGTTAAACATTTAACATTGATGACTTATCTTGGTCTTGGTTCACACAAAGATTTATTACGTATATGCACTAAATTACCTGTCTTCTGTCTGAGGTAATGGGCACAGGAAACCTCCACTGGTACTTTTAAATTACACATGTTTATTGGAAGGAAAATGAATTGTAACCTTTTGTATTTGTAGCATCCATCACTCACACGTTTTCCCAACTACTTTTGATTTAATGATGGTTAAGGTAAAGCTCATAGAAACCCTGTGTTTCTTGAGCAGAAAACCCTGTATGTATTTTTATCATATAGCTTTTATAAGCTTCGTATAAAAAAAAAAAAGTCAGGTGTATTTTTTTCATTCCTTTTTGTGATAAGACTCTTCTCTTACAAGTGCCAATTACATCCCTTTACATTTATTTCTTGACAGAGATGAACAAAGCCTCTTCACTGATTTGGATTTTAGTCAATCTGATTTAATCAGATGCCATTCAATAAAATGATGGTTGGGTATTATTATGTCCAAAGTTCAATTTTTCTCACTTTGCCTTAAATAAAAACAAAATAGGAGTAGAAACCTTATTGAAAGGGACAAGAAATCATTAGTAGCACAGTCAAAACTTTTCATTCAGGAAATGGTTGAAATCTAAACTTATTTTTTCTAGGAAAAAAAGACAAAATAAGATATGACAGGTAATTTTGCGAAGAAGATTATAAAAAACAAGTGGTCTTGCTTATCTTTTCCATAGTAAGAAAAGAACACAAACAAAACACTGGCATGTTTAGCAAAAGTTAAAAGGAAGTATATGCTTCATACATCAAATAGTTGAACGCATTCAGGAATGTAGTGTAGGGATCACTAGAACTAATTCAGGGAAATTAAAAAAGAATTAGAAAACACAGTAGTCACAGCACCACATAAGTTACGATTGCAAAGGCTATTACTGCTCATGCTTCAGCACATAATCTGATCGTTAGCTGTGGTTTGGAGGGAATTTCCTCTCCAGTATATTACCGTATGACTAAAGTGCTTTGAGGGAATTTTACACTTTTTACTGAACCACTGAGCAACGAACAGTTTCAGGCAACATACCTGGCTGAACCAAGTAGTACTGGTTTTCTGCTAGAGAATGACTATACTTCTCGTGATTATTCTTTGTAGAGTTACAGGTATACCAGCCAAGAAAGGAGTAGGGTAAGTGTGTGTGTGTGACTGGTAACTGGAGCTACAGCTGATGACTGCTTTATGCCTTGGATACCACAAAAGCCAGATTGCACATTTTATTTTTAAAAAGTAATCTCTACCGTTCACTTTCTATCATTTATATATTATATAAACCCACCAATTTTCTTATGTATATAGCTCCAGACGCTTTTCAGAGAGAAAATTATTTAAACAGGCTGTAGACTTCTGAAACTATAATGGAGGGTTTAAAACTAAGTATTTCTAAACAACACTACTTCTATAGTTGTGTTAATCTTTTTAACGATGTCTTGTGAGCTTTGAATAGCCTAAATCTAAACATATGAAAAGCCTCTGTGCCCATGAACAACTGCTCTTATGCCCATCAGGTGTTGTCAATGTGCAACTGAAAAGAGCAAAGATTTAGGCCAACATAAATACTAACCCTGATCCAAGCCTCCTCCCCCTGCACATATAATTCCAAGACATATTTTCCTGAGAACTACTAAAGGGATGACAGTTCACAAATGTTTTTCCTGCTGTTGTAATAATCCCCACAGTCATGGGTTCATGCTGAGGGGACTTAGTCAACTGATAAGAACAAAATCTTGTAACAGTTTCATCAGCTCTTTATGGCAAGGCAAATTAATTCTCTTTCAATGCTTATCTAAGTGTAATTTTCATAACGTGCTGCTGCATTGCTTGCATTTACATATGTTTAATTTTGTGTTTATAGATCACATCCAGAGAGTTTGAGACATATAGGTGTATGTGTCTGCAAATATTTAAAGACCAGATGTATAGAAAGTCTCTTCCTGGCAGTGCAGACAGACTCCTAGTAAGACTTTGGATGCCTAAATCCCACAGGAGGTACAGAAAACCCTGCTGCCTGGCTGGCGGCTTCTTTAGGTGCCTAAATGCCTTTAACGTCTTGGTACTGCGTGTCCAGCTCAGAATATGAGAAACTGTAAGTGATTCAAACTATAGAATAGCAATTATCATTGTATACTACAGTATAGATAGTATAGTACAGTATCTTTTAAAAGGAATAGAAACAGAATCCACTGATAACTATCAAGAATTTGTAAATAGCAGCTCGAGAATATATGATACAATGAGTCCAAATGTGTATATATTGCTTCAATAAATATATAGCAGGTTCTGCAGAACAGGCAGCAGGACATACAGTATTTAAAGATAAACAGGTACTTTCTGGCAAAAAGAACTTTGTTGCAATTGATGGGATCATTTTGCTCATGTGAATGAAGTTGATGGTGACAGGTTTTTCCCCAGGCAATTCTACCTTTGACGTTGTCGTTCTGTACTCACTGAGAGCAGAACAAAACCCATCAATTTTATGCTGCATTTTCCTTTCGTGCTCCTTTAGGACAAATGATTACGATAGTTTTCATGTAAAACACCCATCCACTCTGCTCCCAGTCCAGCAGCACCAAGATAGCAGAGCAACCACACATTAAATTTTGTATTTGCTAAGCAAAAGCCTCTGGAATGAGCTCGTTTCATTTGGGGACAACCCAAGGCAGAGATTTCAAAAGGGACAGAAAGGTTTTGTTGCAACTTAGAACAAACTAAAAAACATTACTACATGAATTGACTCTTTGCTACTCTAACTTTTGTTTACCGTCTCTCACTTGTTGCTGTGCTTGGGTGGCACAGCACAGAGTATTTTCCTGCTCCAGATACAAAGACAGCATTTTCCATTGTGCTGAAACAGCCCAGAAACCTGCCCGTTTCCTCACAGAGCACCGTACACAAACTCTGAAGAAAAGGGAAAAACAGCTCCAAGCTAAAGAATATCAATAATCTCAGACAACATCAGACAACAGAGCAATTTCATTGTTTACATGACCCTCTGCTGCTTACAAAAAGGATATATGGCAAAACGAGATTATTTTGTTGTATGTCTGATAGCACTGTGATGTGACGTTGCACCTGGTAGCCTGTGGGTGCCAGGGAAGAATCAGAGTAGCAGAGGTTAGCCAGCCTCATAAAATTGGACAAATTAAATACCATTTTGCCATCTTCTAAGCATTTCAGTAATTTTCCAGAATATTCATCACATTAGACAAATCTACTCAAATATGTTCTGGGTTATTACAGAAGGAGTACTTAAGATTTTCCTGTCTCCTATATGTCTTCAGAAAAAGGCTCTAAAAGGAAAAAAAAAATCATTACAGACCAGAACAGAATGTTATTTGGGCACAGAAAAGACTAGGAGTCCTTTACAATAAGCTGAACAAAGCTGTTGAGCTCCTAAATGGGAAGGAAAAAATCAGATTGGATTCTGAAGCAAAGTTCCTGATAATAGCAAAATGTGCAGATTATGGCTTTAGGGAAGAAAATTACCAGAATGAGGAAAACGAGAAGTGGCTCATCCCTTGAACTTGCTGTCATCTAGAGTTTCTAAATTCACTTCACAACTGGGGGTGAGGGGAAAAGAAGGAATGATAATTGGGAAGTCTAAAAAATTGCAGAAGGAACATCTGACGTGAGCTGACGCTGACAGAAAGCAGCGCCTGCTATGGAGGAGCACCAGATGAGGAGAAACATCAGACATGCTTCCTGTTAGATTGAGATGTATAGAAGAACAGAGAGAAAAAACGATACATCCAGCCTGCTGAGTAGCGAGGGGCACGGACCTGTTCTTCATTACCCAGGGCTGGGTAGCTATTTTAAAGTTTGAACATGGAAGCCAAACAGCAGAGCTGTGACCACGAGTCAGCCAAATCCTCACTTGGAGCCAAATGCTCCAGTGTGGAACAGATTTTATTTTTACAGCTATGTTACATTTTCCTTTATAAAGCTGCCTTAGATTTATTTTTAGACTTTTTTTTTTTTTTTTGACAGCTAGTGCTTTCAAATCCCTCAGTAATTCTGAAAATAGATCTTTTTTATTGATACAGTGGACATCCATTAGTGTACTAAAATGCGTACTGGTATGGCTGGAGCGTACTGGCTGAAAAAACCCAGAGTTATTCCTGTGGAACCTAACGTGTGGACACATGCTCGCTTTGTAAGTGGCTGTGGCAAGCTGGATGTTAATGCCACTGTACAAGAGACAATCGGCCCAAAGCAGGCTCAGTAGAACGGAGCATGTCAACGTGCATCAAGTCAAAGGCTGGTAGCCTCACTCCAAATCCCACTGGGAGCTGCGTTTTCCCGAGAATGTTCAAGTGAACCTGCTTCCCTTTGCCTGGAGTGTGCAAAGACAATTCCATGGGCGAGGGACCTCCTTAACTAGCTTACCTAGATTTACCTGTCAATGCTTTATGCAGATTGGCAGAGATTAAGGAACTGCTACAAGCAAGCATTTGGATGAAGCTTAAATTTCCCAAATACCAACAGAAATTTAAAATGTGAAGGTGCTCAAAACTTTCTAAATACAAGATCTATCCACGTTGCACTTGCACCTGTACCCTGGGGCCTCCTGCTAGGCATACAGGTATGCACCTTGGCCGGAGCGATTCCAACAGCGAGCTTTGGGGAAGGCTGCTGAAGGCAAACCTGCTGAGGGATGGGGCAGTGGCACTGCAGCAGGACACCAGCTTCCCGCTGAAAACGTATACTGCTGGCTCAAAGGGAAATGGGCTGAGAACTTGAGGCAGTATGCTAATCCAATTCTTCCCCTTGCATGTTGTCTAATCTCCCCACCTACTCGTGTTTGCAAAGGTCCTGGAAACAGACAGCAGCAATTCTAGCAGCTTTGTAGCAGGGCAAATACCGTTCAGGCTTTTAGGGCTTTTATGCTTATGTTGAAAAGTCACTCTCCAAAGTGCTGTTTCAGATCCCATTGAGGATCGAAGATATGCATTAAATTACACAACCGAATCCTTTTCTGCAAAGGATGACAGAACTGGGATTTTATACCCTCAGCAGCAAGAATACAGGACCTTGCAAACCTTTAGGAAAATAACAAGTAAAAAGGAAAGAAAAAAACAAAGAAAAAGAATACCGTAATAACAGAATCCCATCTCTAAAGTTTCCTACATACCAGCACCCTCATGCAGGTGCAGCTAAAGGTGTTAATATTTTTTTGGCAGAAAATTTAAGCAAACCTAAATCATGCCAAACCACATGGATAACCTGAAATTGCAATAGAAAAACAATAGTATGTTATCTTAAATTGCCAGTTATACCTACTCTGTGATGAAAACAAAGAAGTTTCTGGGGAAGATAAAGGCGAAACATAAGGATGGCTCATAAAGAAAGCTTGAAAGCAGTCTCGTGTCCCTTAGTGAGACAAGTAAAGCTCCCCATAATCTTAGGATCTTGTTTGACTTTGTTTATCTATGCTTAGAAAAATGTAAGTCATTAAAATGCACAGCCATGTGACTTAACGTGGGTTAACAAAGTATGAAACTGTCCAGTAAATTCACGATTCATGGCAGTACTTGTAAAACCAGCACATATACTTCTAACCAATGTACATTATATCTGAAAACCACAATATGTGTTGCAAAGTTTTTTAACATAAGCAGTCTACTTTTCAGATGTGCTGAGCAACTGCAACTCTATAAAAATTTATGGGGCTTACATCAAAGTAATGTAGTATCTGTCCAACTCATTTACTCTTATGAGTACATCTACTGTGAGGACATGTGCGCTTCAATCTCAAACTACACTGACAGTAAACTTTAAATGTAACACTGAACAAACTGTCTCACACTTTCTGGTGGGTTTGAAGGATAACAAGAGACAAGCAGCTTTTCACTGCTAGTATAATATGTCCCTGAAGTATCTGAGAGCAGAGTCAGACCAACTAACCTGGCTGCTGCTGACCCAGGTGAAGTGGGTACTGCTGGCAGTTGTTCGTGCATTTTCTTTTCCAGAGGTTAATACCCTTTTTGAGCAAAAGATTTTGCTTTCTTTCTGTCTCTCTTCCTTTTCCTTCCCGCCCCTTTCCTTTTCCTTTCTCAGTCATTTCACTAAATTGGGTTAGAAAGCAGACAATCGGTGAAAATGACAGGGCTAAGAAAGAAATAACTTTTGGCAGGGCTGCCAGTGAGATAGGGACATCCAACGGGGAGCAGTAAATATTTCCACCCAGATGACGGTGAGGATGAGGGGGTTAGTCTGTCTAGCTGTGTGCCTCATGCCCTGATGAACTCAGGTGAGTCAGGCACGTTCAGGAAGGATGACTGCAGCATGATGCGGGGGCATGAGAGGGCTGCGACGTTGAGCAGGGGGAAGGAAAGACTCTGTTACAGAGGGAGGCGAATAGACATAGGTCTGGTTAGCGTGCAGCAAATGAAGACCAGGAAGAAAGAGGATGGTTCTTCGTTAATACATCGGGGATGGAAAACAGGGAAGGGGCCATTTAAGCTACAGGATAAGAGTTGCTTAAAAACAAGAGGGCGTAAAATTCCTGTGAGTCAGTTCAGGCTAGAAATCAGGCAGAGGTTTCTGAAGAGCAAAGCAAGTGAGGCTCTGTGGAGCCCCTCAGCAGTTCCTTCGGTTACAGCTGCCAGCCAAGTGTTCAGCCTAACTGGGCACATTTGTGGGAAAGCAATGCTGTGACTGCTCCCCATCCCCGGCTGCTCCTCTTACCCTCTCTCTGCACCACTGTGCACACCCCCATCACAGGAGCTGGCAGCCAGGCATGGCCTGCCACCCAGGGAAGAGGGCCAGGAGCAGCGCCGCAGCATTCGGTTTGGGAATGTCAATTGAGGGATAAAATCCCCACTGACTGTGGAACTTGTGTGTTGGAAAAACGTTAAGGAGCTAGAGGCAGATGACACCAAAAGGAAAGAGGCTGGTGCAGCAGGCTTTGTCCTGATGTCCTAATCAAGGCTTAGCTATGTGTTATTCAGCAGATGCGATTCGATGTTAGACCGTTCAGACATCGGGGATAATCAGGCCAGCCAAGTTCAGACTTTGAACGTGTGAAAAAGGAGGCCACGCGAAGAAAAAAGTCGCAGAACAGTCTTGTCAGCATTTCAAACTATTTTCTCTGAAGCATTTGCAAATGAGAATTTTCCTGGGGCTCAAGAACCCTTGGCAGGGCTGGGGTGGCAATGACCAACAGGGAACAGTAAGCATTTTAACCAAGCTCAGCATCACCAGCTCGCTAAATATAAAAATAGTTTATTTGGTTTCGTACTTCAAGCTGAGTAAAAATACAAAACCTTAGGGGCCATCCACACTTGAAAGTTCCCTTGGATTAAGGCAGTGTGGGAATTTACATCCCCTGGGCTCTGCCTGAATGCTTAAAGCACAGTTGACTTTCACTCTAAGTCAGTCAGTTCTTTGTGAGTTGACTGAACCCATTTTCAAAGAGGGGAGTGTCCACACATGGAGTTACTCTGAAATAACGATCTACCACATAGGCAAGCCCTAGCAGCTAGCACGGGTAGTAAATATTTTCAGCGCTCAAACACAAAGCCTGTGAGTGCTTCCTCACATACTTGGTTCCATGCAGATGAATGTATCTATCAGGTTTCGTAGGGTTGTTCATGCACATGGCAAAATATTTACAGGATTGGGGCGCTGCTTTGCAAAAAGCTATGCACGCTGTGCCCCAGAGTACCGCCTCAAAGAAAAACATAAATCCCCAGACTGACTGCTAGTGTATCCCATCATCTCTCCCGTCTCTCTGATACCATTCCAGTTGGCTCTCTCACACTCTCAGATAATTCACACATGTTCACTCATACACAAACCCTACGGCACCCCTTCCCCCCACGAAAAAAGTCAGCCAGCTGTTACAAAATTCAGACATTTCATTAACACAGTTTACTGGCTGATACTGCCAAGCAAAACTGTGACAATTAATAATAATCAGGACTGAAGGGTCTGAGACAGCTTATGAGTAAAGGATTGTATTAGTTGTTTAAAAAGGACAAACTCGCTCCTGCCTGGAGTGATAGGGAACAAAGGGTGGTGATGTATAACTGGGGAGGAAAGAGACTCTCCCCGTGGCTTTTGTAGATTAATGTGTGAATGACAGGAGCGGCAGGAGCAAATACCTCTTTTCATTTGCTCAGCCTGCTGGAGAAGAATAGCAGCGCTTGCCAATGAAGCTGCAGCTGTGTTCCAGCTCCGTTTAATCACTGTGTATGACTGAGGGTTAATTAGCCGCCATTCTTACTGCTATTTGTTGTTCTAATGAAGATTTGCATAAATGTAAGACTAGGGGGTAACTGATACTTGATTCTTCCCTTCAGAGAGGCTGGGGGTGGAAAACTCACCCATCCCAAGTGTTTATGTTTGTGGGAGATTCAGTGTTGCCTTTCCATTTGACCTGATCTGCTTCTGGCTGATGAATGGTGAACAAAGAGTTCAAAGTTGCTTATCAAATCAAGACCCCTGTTGGGTTTCTGCCTTTAGAAAGGGGCAGACTAGTTAGACGAAGAGAGGACCGAGGGATTAGAAAATTACTCCCAGCTGACAGACAGGAAGATACATATATGCATGTTTCTGTATCTATATATGCGTACATATAAAAGTGATATATTTCAGTGATACCTAACTCAGTGTAATATACCAGTGATGTATCTCTCAATCTATCTATCTATCTATCTACTTACCTACCTATCCATCCATCCATCCTGTTCAATCTGGATGGCAAAGAACTAATCACTTGGTAATGACAAAATGTCGTTAAAAAAAATAGTGGGACAGGCAGTACAACCAGTACAAACTGTAGCATATTAGGCAATATGCTGAAAAGTATGAATTTGTAAGTTTTTGCGAGCCTTCTGTTGTACATCACTAACATTCAAATTTCACGTTTCAATAAAAAAAATTATCATCAAAACAGGCAGTCTCGAAGAAGGCAAAAATGACTTGGTGCTTCACAGCTACCTGCCGTCAGTGCTTCATGAGAGGGGAATTCACAATACAAACTAAGAAATTGCATTCATTCCTCAAAAAATCATAGGAAAATTTTACCACAAAGCAGTAACAAAACCCAAAACTGCTTTGTAATTAAAGAAAAAATTTGAAAATGAAACATCATAAAATTGTTGGATTTAATATGGTCAGGACAATGCTTATGGCTGCGAACTGAAAGAAACTAAAAGGAAGAATGACTTCCCATCTTTAGTGTGTTCACTTGTTGCATATGATGATACAGTACAGGTAACTGTTTTCAGTGTTCCTCTTACACACTTGGTCTGCTAAAACTGTTGTTTGACAGTATCTGTAAAATAGTCTAAGGGGAAGAAAAAAGATTGAGAGGAAAGAGGTATTAAATTTCTAAATTTCAAATCACTACTGGAAAGAAGCCAGCTTTCAGGTTGACTGTATCCCTCCAAAGAGAGGTGACCACAAGTCAGCACATACATACTGCCAGTTTCTCCGTCCCACACAGCTTTGCAGTGTCTCTAGCACTTTACCTGCTCTCTACAACACAGAAGTAAATATTCCCTTTGCTTTTCTTTACATTTCTGTCATCAATCTGACTGACTTCCTATGGGCACCTCTGCATATTTTGGGGTACACGCTACCAGAAATCAGGCTTTCAGAGACGTAAGCAGAGAGCATCCAACACAACCTGAAAGAGGTGTGCCTGAAATGGTAACTCAGGGCTCCTCTACTGCTCCTGCTCTTAGCTGGAAGGAACACCATGGGTTTTAATGCTATATACAGGAATAAACCCACATGAAAATTAAAGGAGCCAATTGCGTTTTTGCCCACTTTTACCTTATTTTGAGCTTTGAGATAATTCAATCTTCTGTTACAGCTTTTGATTCAGTCCCTGATTAAACAAGAATCTCACATTCTGCCCTTTTCATAGTAATTTTTAGCCCTTTGGTCGCAGAGAAAAGTTTTAAAGCAGGAAACGTAAAGGTTTAAAAACTAGATGGCAAATTAAAAAAAAAAAAAATATTGAAGTGTACAATAAAAAACAACCAGCAACAACCGTCACGACATGTACACAGATCACTTAATTTTTCTTTACTGATTCTTTAGTAATTTCTATATACTGCATTTTCCAAGGCTACAGTCAGAATCATTCATTGGTAAACAGGGTAAAGAGAAAGTGGAAATTACAAATCTAGCGGTCAATGGCAGAAAACAAACCTATAAGAGCTGAGGGAAGAGGTTAAGTGCTGTGCTAGTTAATAAGAATGACAGCTTGCTTTGAATACTCATACTGACTGTCCAGGATATTGAATAAACCTCATTTAAATTAATTTTCATTATTTGTAGAGTCTGTGTTAGATATCTGTCATTGTCAGTACTATTAATATTCTTTTCAGAGACCATATTATCAGCATATTTAAATGAAAGCTTTCCTTTTCAATATTTATTAACTCATTAATATTTCTTGGTACTAATATCCTGGTTGTAATATCCAAATTAGTGCCTACTACAAGGTATTTTCTACTGATTAAACTTTTTGAACTAGAAGATTTTTATTCTCAAGTACTAAAAATGCGCTTGAGCTCCTGAAATTGTGCTTGCTTTCTATACTATTTCTTAATTTAAATGAATAGCATCTAAAATTTACATTTTTGTCTTTTTTTAGTAGGTAGCAGTAAAACAGCATACTGACCAAGCCCTAGTAGCTGACCAAATACGAATTGTGAATGAGGGTGAACACAAAAGTTAATTGATCTTACCTGGGTTGCAGTCTGTGAGGAGGGAGCAGATGGAGAGGAGAACTTTAGAAATGGTTAACGCTGGACTCCAGTTGTCTTTTAAAATGTCCAGGCAGATGACGCCTTGGCTGTTAATGTTACAGTGGTAGATTCTTGTCCGAAACGTTACCTAGAAAAGACAGCGTGTCTAAGTACAAAGTGTTCAAGCCAACAATTAGATGATTATTAAGCAATTAAAAAAATTACATGAACTAACATTCTGCTTTCCTGGCTGAAATAACAGTACTCTGCTACCGTCAGTGAAAGACTGGGCAAGATAGAGATATTCCTAAGAAAATAAAGAAAATAAAATCTTCCTCTTCCACCTGTGGCCAGCAGTGGAACTGCTTTGAGCAAGGTGAGAATGGGACATGTTTCCTGAGCTTCCTCTTGCCTTGGTCTCATCAATTTCATTATTTTTGCACGGGGCCAAAAAATGGTATTCCAGCCCCTGATATGAACATCCTTCATAACTCAGGCCCACAGCTATTTCAGGCTTTGAAGGAAGGCAGGAGAAGACAGAGTCTTATGCTGTCTTCATCTATTCATTGTTTGACCCAATAGGTTAAGTTGGAAAAAAGTGGAGGCATCACATCAGTGACTCCTGGAAAAAGTGGAAGATGTTTGAGAAGGGCTGCTCAAATAAAATGCTTTTATTTCCAAATTTTAAGTTACAGTTGCATCAGTAGAATTGCTTACACCTTATGTTGTTTTTTTTTTCTGTAGTTGATTTTGAGGATTTCTGTATCCATTTTGCATTGTCTCCCAGGTGATCCTATATGTTACAAACCAAGGAAGAGATCATTTCTTTTAGCCTCAAACGATGTGCTTCTGCTTCAAGTTGAATATACAAGCCTTTTATTTTGAAGGAAGTTCAGCTATGAAAGTCCACTTCATAGCTCAGAATAAATACTGGGGCTACTGGGTAGCAAGGGACAATATAAAAAACCACCTCTTGGGAGACATCAAGGACTAATTTCTCCACCAGTTCTACCCCAATGACAAGTCAAACCAGATGGTTTTAATGACATGTTCATAACATCTAAAATTAAGATGTACAATGTCAGTGGTCTACCTAATCAGCAATAACCCTGCCAACAGAGGGGCTGATTAGACAGGAGACAACAAGCCCAGTCCATTTTATGTGATCTTCACATATGTCCAATATATATATGTCCAATACAGTGTGATCTTCACTAAACTTAGATCATGCCAATAACTGGGAGTGCTCATGCACTCATGCTCTACCACACAGATAAACCTGCTTCTGAAGAACAATGGAAACGGAGTGACAGGCATGCTCTTGTCCTGATTTTATTCAGTATCAAAAATCTCAATGATTTCAGTGGCACTGAGATGAGGCCATTTATCAGTAAGCAGAAGAGAGGATATAAGCGAAATAGCACTGCACCTCGCTTACTCCTATTAAAAATAAATAAATTCTTTAACACACTAAAAAATTCTGCCCCTTTGGATTAAATCAAGCAGCTTTGACAAAATAATGGGAAGAAAAGGTAGTAGATTTCTGGTATTAAAACGCTACATTCAACACAAAATAATTTTTCTTGTAAGTACTTTTCTGCATAAATCTGGGAAAGCACTTTTGGACACCACTGTCATGCACCAGTGAGTTCTGTAACAAAGATCCCAGCAAAGCTAGTTTATCAGTTTTTAAACACATCTATGTCTAAATGTATTGCCAATTAATATGATAATTTAATAGTTTGCCACTCCATACCCTACATATTTGTCGGCACTTTCCTTTTTTCCCCTTACAATTGTAGTTTTGCTTATTGTTTTCCAGCCTAAGTGCTTCGCTTCTGGGACTTTTATGAGAATTTAAAATATTTCTAGCACGAATGAGCTCAGTTCATCCACACACTATAGCCAGACGATCTATTCCCCCCGCCCCTTCAGCATTTGGAGTGAAGGAAGTCTTCTGCAAGATCAAGAAAAATAGTATTTCGTGATAAAATTAAATGTTCATCTACAAAGGGAAGCTATTTTGAACGAGGAAGGTTGCAAGTACACCGAAGTGGTGAACTACCTTACACAAACTGCACGTCACAAGTGCCCGCCGAAGGAGCTGGTGTGGAGGAGCACGCTGTGAATTCTAGGTCAGTGCTCATTAAGTCCCCAGACAGATTAACTCCCGCCACTCTCACACTTGAGCTATAAGTGAATCAGGGAATGCTTCCTAGCACGATGGTTTATGACTCAGGCAAACGCTTTAGTACCTGCTTAATTTTAAGTGTTGTGTGCTTACTGCTCAGTACACTGCTGGAACCAACTTTTTGCTTAATTCTTTTTCCTGAACAAAGGTGCCTTCCTGTGCTTCCGTGATGAAAAATCTGGGGACTTTATTCAGTGCTATCTGAATACACCAAGTATTAAGACATATGTGGTCTCACCGAATGTGGGGGAAACACATTGAATCAATTGCACAGATTAAATTACACTCTCCAAATTATTTATGGACAGGTCAGTTGGAGCTTATAACCTGCTTAAGAGAAGGCCATCAATTTGAGCCTGTATTTTAGTGTATAACTGTTTTGCTGTCAGCTGAGAGGACAGACACATTGTCACATGTTCCCCTGCTTCGGTTGCTTTTGAAGCATTGAAGCAAGGACACTGGGAATTTGGCAGGATTCAGAGAGCCACTGGGATGAATGGGGGTAGTTCATGTCTTTCATAACCTGTTCAACACTTCATCGCCATCTTAGTCTATCTGGTGGATAAGTGTAGGTGGGACTACACCCGTTTGTAGTTGGAAGGCTATTTTTAGCAAATATTTAGACCTGAAATGTCGCATTTTTTCACTACGAGCATATCTGAAACCCGTGACACTGCGGTGCCCACTCACAAGATAAGGCTTGCTGCTTATCACTGACAAATATGTCACTGACTTGCCAAACATGCCAGTGCACTTTAAAATGCCTGCCTAAGTACACAGAGACATTTTAATGACAAAAACCATAAAAGTTTTCAGAATTTCAAAAGAAGCTGTATTAACGACAGTCTTAATGTGCTGGGACCGGTGGACGGACAGTGGCAGGTAGTGGTGTTCTTATCCCAAAGCCGCAGGGTACTACTGTGAGGAGACAGTGCTTTCCTCAGCCAGGTATTGCCTCAGATTGCAACTAACATGGGAAAGGCTGATACGTAACTTTCTGGATTTTGTTTACCATACCCACATTTTAAAGTTATGCAGGGTTGTTCCTATTATACGTGGTACAGAAAAACCAAGTGATAATACCATACCAGGGGAACTACATTTTCTTTATTACAGTCATATTTTTAACTTTGATGCTACTTAAATGGTTGCTATAAACGCTGCACTCTAATTCTATTTATCCCCTAATGAAAACACCTAAACCCATGCAGGGGCTTAAGGGAGTGTGTGGGTGTAAAGGAGAAGTTATCATCAGACAATTGAAAAGTAGAGGAGTAATCTGTCCTTTTTTTTTTTTTTTTTTATATATATAACAACTGTCCTTTATGGATTTACTCTCCTTGATTCTGCCATTTTAAGAGGGTATCTCATTTTTGTTGAATAAAAGTGCAGGTCAGAAAAATGTGAATTACAGGAAATAGGGAAAAATGCAACTACCTTCTGAAACCTGTAAGAGTACTATAAACAAGCTTTTGAAAGGTAATGATAAGGAATTTATATTCAATCAGTTTTGGAAGTAAACACTAATAAACTCATCTGTTTTTCTACTGCTGAATGCTGAACCCTTCTGAATACTGTAAAACAGAATTAAACAAATACCCCTCCCCCCCCCCCCCCCCCCTTTATATAGTCTCTAAGAAGAAAATGAGGTTATCTATTCAAAAGGAGGAGAAAAAATGATTAGAGAGAAAGGAAGTATATGCAAAGCTGTGGCTGGCTGTTCACTGAATAAGTTTTAGGACTGAATACAGACTGTTTATAAAACCTGGGAAAACTGAATTAAGATGGATTTCAGTTGAGTGATTGTAGGTTGTAGGAAAGATAAATCACTCCTGGATCTCAGAGTGACTTTGAATACCAGTTTTGCAGCATGAGGTAGTCCTAAAACCACTCACTATCTCTCTTTTGCCCTGAATGTTCCCATGTTAGGTCTAAACCCAAGCAGCCACTGCGGCATTGACATCCATGTATGTGACTTGCTTAACCTTCACTGTGAGATTCAGAGACAGGCACGTCAAAGCATCGCCGGTCTGCAAGGGCTGGTCCCACAAACACGTCTGATGCACTTTCAGACTCCACTGAATTCAGTCACAATTCTCTTCAAAAAGGTAGGAGGAAGAAACAATTATTCGGTTTTGCATATTAGCATGCAAAGGGTTACAGTGTGCACACAGGAATTGCTTTCTTCAGCCTGTTTGGGTTCAAACCCTCACCTGCTGTTCCTCATTCCTCCCACTGAAGCCTGATGACTGTGCAGGGAGAGATGAAAGATTCCCAGAGTCAACAGGAGAATAAACAAAACCAACCCTATTTTGCTCGGCCAAAGCTGGAAGCAGGGCTGAGATCCCAGGGCTCTCATTCCCACCGTTTTGGAAAGTTCCTTTCAAGCTCTTTCATATCTTACAAGGGTGCATTCCCACGTGCCTGCCTGAGATGAAACTTCTGTCTTCCTCAACTGTTCCCCAGGAGTTCTGTTTTAATAAAACTGCAGTGGCAATACCTGAAGTGGAGAAGTTGTACTGCATACACAAAAGGTTATATATATATATTTTTTTTTCAAATGATGTCATTTATAATGATGTTCATGGGGCTCAGGAGGGATTAAATAGTTCCCATCTCAGTTTGTCAGGCTTTATGAGCAATAGATTTGTCTGCTCAAATAGAGAGAATAATAAAAACAAGATGAGACCTACACTCTTTAGTCATATTAGAAAAAATCCTTTAAAACAACCTAAATGAAAAATATCTGTAGCTCAGAGTGACACAATGTTCGTGCAATAACCTTCACATTAATTAGCATCCTTAAGTTTCTTACAGAGTGCCCTTCATTTTATTTATACCCAGCACTGAGGCTGCCTTTCTAAGAGAGGGTGGTCCACCTCTGGTTTGTAACTACAGATTTGTAGCATGCACGCGAACAATCATTGAGATACTTAAGGGATTATCACATAAAGTGCATAATAAATGACAGACTGAAGCTCACTATTAAAGAGCACAATATAAATATACACCAAGAAATGAACTTCAGCCAGTTTTTAAAAAACCCTGTCACACCTAATTTTAGTTGGTAAAGAATACCTAGAGTTTATTTTATCAAAGGAAAATATGTCATCTGCATTAGCAGGAAAAAAATTGCAATTATTTTGCTTGATAGAATCCACATGAGTTAACCTTTAATATCACTGAAAATGAAACAGTATGCAGTATGAGTAATTATTCATTATATTCATAGTAATTACGAAGCTGAGTAACTACTCACACTGTCTCATTGGACAGACTGCTGCAGGAAAAAAAATACTAAGCACAGCAATACTAGGCTTCTACATTATACAAGTACTTATTTTGCACACAGATTTACTAGCAGAAAAAGTAAAAAGGGACCTTGATGATCTTTGATGTACCTGAGAGGGCAAATAAAAAATTATCCTAAATGGTACAAAGTTTTATGAGAATGAATAAGAGCAGGACAGAAGAAGGGCAATAGATTACCGTTCGGGTTAAGGACATTGACAACAGAAACAACACTGTAAGGTGCAAAGCATCAAAAGCTTTCTCTGACAAAGTCAATATGAATTTTTATAAAATGATTTTCATTTAATCAGCATAATCTTTCTTACACTTAGCAATTCCATATGGAAAGTCAGCAATAAAATCCTGTTATAGAGAGTAAAATTTTTAAAGTTGTATTGGTCATTTAACTTTGATAAAATAAATCCTCCCTTTCACAGTTGAAAGCATGCAGGCCGTATTGTTGTACGTGCACACCTCTCTAAGTTCGCAAAAGTGCTCCTTCATGTTCGCTTTAATGCAGTTCCAACCTTCTCACCTAAATGTGAGCAAGCCTAGCACACAGCAGCATTTTTATTCTACATAAAAAAAATTGTATATCACCATGTGACAGGCAGCACCTGGTGTTTCACTGTTCTTCCTAATTCTGTTACGCTTCTGTAAGAAGGGAGCTCATGGATGTGCTCAGGGAACTGAGGCAGTGGCAGGCACAGGGCTGCCAGTCGGTGGGACATGTGGGCAGGCTACGACAGGCACTTCAAGTGCTAAACTTTATTCTAAGAAAGCTTGGCTATTTCTTTCTCACCCAGTTTTAACAGTCTTTGGGTATTTAGGCGATGCCTACATAAATTCTAGGCAGAGTGATGTCAAACCCATAGTTTTCTGTCCTAACCAGTTCATCTGCTCTTATTCTATAGTAATGATGTACATAAAATTCTTGCTTTCACATATGTATATATATCTCTATGTGTGTAAAAGAAGACAAGAAAGAACATGGATATATGATGTATTTTTAGATCATGTGGATTTTATGCAGTAGTAAAACATGCCTGATATGGCAGAATTATGTAGTTTCTGAAACATCCAATAGACGTCACAAGTCCTGTCTTGAAAATATATTTGGCAAGCATAATGCAAACCACTGCTGTGAGGCAGAAGATATTCCCCATAAGATACCTCTACAGGCCCTTTTGAAGAACTTCGTGTACTGGGTATGTATAGGAAATGGGAAGAAATGATGAACCACCTAAATTTTGGAGAGGGAAACCAGGAAAAGTTTAGTTGGATAGAGCCGATTTCATCAAGACTAAATAAATCAATGCAAGTTACCGATCTAAATTATATTGAAAACAGACTGAAAAAGAAGGCTGTTCATTAGAAGAAATGGCAATTCAATCTGGCAATAACTAGAAGAAATTATCAGACAACTGAATTCAAAGGAAATCTCTGAGACTTACATGGTATTGCCCTATCAAATGTGACCTTTACCTTTATTTGCAGTAAAATGTAGTTATTGATCGTTTCCTCAGCCTAACATATTTCTGCTTGCATCTCTGTCTGCTTTACATCTCTGTGATTCTTTCATGTTGAGAGCCATTAAAGTTTCTCAAGGAGCTGCCTGGGTATGACCTGTCCCAAGCCCTGCACCGCTGCACGCTGCTCTATAGGTTCAGTGTTACCTGAACATATGGGACCTATGGGATGAACCAAGTTTCACTGCAGGTGGTGCAAGGGTGGGAATGGCATGCTGCAGTTCACATGTCTGGGAAGAGCTGCTCCAAGAAGAGCAGGACTGGGGCTGATGCTGCTAGCTCTGGCAACGGTCTGCTGGTGGTAGGTTGTCCATTTCTCCCTATTAAAGGCTCCCGTGCATCCGATTTCTGCCTGCAGCCACCCAAAATCTTTGCTTGCTGGGAAAGCCTGCCAACTCCATTTATTGTCATGGATGAAGGATCCACGGGCTGCTTTCAGCAAGACGCAAATAGCAAAGCCGGGCAGGAACAAGGGAGCGTGGAGGCACAGCAAAGGGGCCGGGGGAGGCAGTGGTGTGGGAATGTGCCAGGCGAGGGACCACCAGGCAGTCAGGAAGAGGAGGATGGGGAGGGCAGGAGGCAGCCAAGAAAAGCTGTGGGCAGCACAGCATGACACTGAGAGCTAACGTGATGTGACAGAGGCTATGAGAGAAGTATGACCAGCCAAATGAATGTAAGGGATAACAGTGACAGGAGACCATTGCATCTGAAGGCTGGTCATGTGCTGGTGATACCTGGGACAGGGGCAAGAGAAGGCAGAACCTTGCCTGCACCAAGGTTGCAGAGATGGTAAACAGCGATGATCAAACAGGCTGTACTGAAGGTTATTCCGAGTCCGAGAGCTTCAAATGTGAATTGTGTTAAGAGCTATATATGCAAGTTAAAGTGTGGGTCTGCCTTGTAAGGTTCATTATAACAATTTAGGTTAGAAATACCAAGGAATGCTTATTTTTTCTCATCTACTTTTGTAAGCACAGTTTTTCTATTACGCTGCAGATAAAAGTGTCCTTAACAGCCAATCACATATAAAGTAAGCATGAAAAAGTGGAGTAGAAGCCAGGAACAGAAAGAACTTCCCCTCATAGATGAGGCTGAATTTATGAAACAGGTAGAAAGTTTCTGTCACAGGAGAAGGATTTCACTTAATGATATTTAGTGCACAAAGATTAGTGCTACATGACAATTGCACATGAAAATTTGAAGAGATGTTTAACATTGCCATTGAGCCCGGATTCTATAGACACTGTGCACTGTATTTACAGAGGAAAAAGACCCTCCCTGCAGTCCAACAGTTGATTTAAAACAGTTAAGGTTTCAAATGCTGAGAATAATTTTTCAATCAGTCGATAGACATAGGAGATTTACAAGGAGGAAATAGAGTTTTCTGTTATTTTAATTTTGATTTAGAGATGATTTAGCATATTGCAGCTTTCAAGTCCTGCAAACCATTTTTCAGTCAGCTGAGATTAAAGTCCCTAGCAAGATTAATTGTAGAGTTGGGATTAAGAGATTTTATAAATCACTCAAATTCAAAAATAAAGCTAGCAGAGTGCTAGGATAATGATAGATATATACATATTGTATCAGCTACAGCTAAATTGAATTGACACTGTAATAGACTGAACGCAGTCAAATATGAGAGTAGAAGTTATTAATAAAGATTATTCTTGATAAAAATGCAGACACCACCGCAGTGACAATTCCTGGGGGGAAAGTTCTCTTGAAGAGCATTCATTTTTCTACAAACACCTGTATGAAAGACTCTGGTGTGGTTCCCTGATCGGTCAAGGCTTTCTGCCTCACGAGGACAGTATGCAGGATAATTAAATTATTGCCCTTCCTTCAATAACTATAGTGTACATAATGATGCAGTGTTAATAATTTGTTGTGATGGCTAAACTTTACAGATCTCAGATCAAAAGGTTGCATACTTGGGAATTCACCAATTTCTTATGTGGACTGAGGACAGAAACTGAGCTGAAATTCTTTCTGTCGGATCAGGCTGACTAAAATAAGTGATAACCCCTGTTCATACACACGTGTGTGTATATATATACACATGTACACCCACAGATACACCCCTCGCACACAAGAGACATGTAGTTATGCGTAGCTATATATCCCATTCAATACCCCAAAGAAAGAGACAGCAAAAGAGAGAACTTTCCTTTGTTAAAGCCAAGGGGCGAACTGTCTGAACCCACTAAGGATGAAAGGAAGATAGTTAGCAGGAAAAAGAAATCTCAAAGGCATTATAAAAAAAGGTTGAGGAGTCATTAAGGCCCTGGAGAAATGTAAGGTTATTCCCTTGGCAGGCCATCTAAGTATTTTTAGTTATTTAAGTGGCTGCTCTGAACAGGGCATAGCTTTCTCTTTTCTTCAGCCCACTGCACTACAAGGGAGATACTGTATTTTTGGGCTGAAGCAAAACCTCACCTTGTGACCAAGACTGAAGCCTCAGCAGCATCTGGCCTTTAGCAGAAGGTGAGATAATGTCCACATCTATGCCTCGCTTTGTCTGTTCCATACCTTCCTCCTGTCTGGCATCTCATAAACCCAACGCGATACTTAGGATGCAGCTGAAAAGAGAACGGTGATTCCGCAGGCTGCCTGCTTTCTTGCTGACTCAGCCAACTGGGTGCTCAGCTAATTTCTGCAGTGCTACAGAAACTTCCTCGCAGTGGAGGTGAGGAAATATTTTTCATTGATGAGACCCTCCCAGAAAGCCAAAGTTAATTTGTCAGTTCTCAGATGAGCTGTTCTAAAAATCGTGTTTTATGGTTGTAGAGATAAATCGGAGTTAGGCTGGGATGGCCCTCTATCACTCCTACTCAGTCTGCATCAGTCACACATAGATAAACTTTTTGGGGGTTTACTCCTTGGCACGAAGGTGCTGCAGTTGTGAGTGATGCCAAATGTCGTTGCTTTAAAAGGAAAGCAAAGCTGAAAAGGTCAGTGACCTCTGGCTCCAAAAATACGGAGTTCAGTTTCAAGGCATGAGCCAAAGCTGAAAGACTGAAATAGACTGACTGACTTCAAAGGGAGAAAAAAAGAGCATCATGAGAGCAAATTACACTCTGACTTACCACATGGTATATTCTGTTTTGGTGAAGAATAACTTAATTTGATATGATGCTTATGGCTTAACTTTTGAGAGACACTGACAAGTTAAGGAGAGACAAAAAGAAAACTATGGACCTGGAGGGGAAAGACTTGTTGGTGCAGACTGGAAGGGAAACCTGACGGCAGTGATGCATTGCTATACAAAACTAGGAAAGTGAACTGGACCACAAAAGATAATTAGAGGATGTAAAGAATAGAGATAAGGCTTTGAAATCTTAAGAGGATGTGATGTTGAAGGCTACAAAGGTGTAAAAAATGAAGAAATACATAAAAATGAAAGTTTTGGGTAGACACTTTCTATTTCAACAAAACCTGAATGAATGAGTGATTCACTTTCTTTCACGTGATAAAGACAAGTGGGAAAGCAGGTTAACTATCTAGAAGAACAAGTGAAAATTATACATTTGTTAAACACCCCCCCAAATATAGGCCAAACATGTTTTCTTCATGTGCAATTATGCTCTCAGATGTTTAATTTTATTTTAAATAATCTTTTCCAATATGCAGCAGGGTGCCCAATGATCAGAGTAGGCATCAATGGTTTATAGAAGGAATCTGGATCCTTCAGAAAATACGGAGAACTTTGTATAATCCAAACCAAACAATGGTTACACCACAAATGTATAATAAATAATAACAATAAAACCAATAATAATAATTATAATAATAATAAAAAATCCAGATTCCACCTTCAATATATTTTTCTTATTTTAAAAATTATTTTACCCTTCCCAACATCCATGTGCATCATGCACATGCACAATAACAGAGTGCACAGCATCTGAGAATAGATAAGGAAAAGGGATTGTGGAAATCTTTCAGCAGATTTTAATACACTTTGGATTAGGCCCTTTAACAGTAACTATGTTATGTGACATGGATATTTGCCTTTGGAACTTCAGCCTGGGTCAAGTAATTTCATCTGGGAAATACAGTTTCTGTTTCTTCCCAGGTCTTCTGTGGTCACATTTTTGGAAGATCAATTTTGACAGTACTCATTTAAATGTTTCCTTACTTCATAGTAGAAGAGGGATAAAAATGGCCCACAGAAATCTCAGGAGTAATGTATGAATTCAATCACAGTGAGAAATGTGAATTAGACCCTTTCTGCTATGTACTTACAGGGACGTAATCTTGCCAACACTCAGGAATACATTTTATGTCTTTCTCAGTACATTCCACAGTCTTGTACTTTATCTCTAGATTTTTTAAGATGATTGAGCCATAAGAAGTGGGACTATACTTAGAAAAAATATCTAAGTTGATCTATTCCCATAATCCTAGGACCTATGATTTTGAGAATAGCACCAAATATCACAAATCATGCAGTGAAGTACAAGAGATGTCAACACACAGTGACACAGATAGCACTGTACCATGAGGCCATATGTTACGTTCCATGCACTCACTACCTCCCATTTACTAGAAATAAGTGTGTGGAGAACATATTTAACCACCCTTTCCCAACGATGCCGACTGGCAGCAGCTACCTTATGACAAGCAGTCATCTTCCCACGCTGCTTTATACAAGGGATTTTTCAAACTATTTTACCTATGAATCAGTTTGATAGGGTCTGGAAAACAGGTGTAATGAAACAGCAACAGGTTGAGAGATCCTACAACCTAGGATCCTAAAATCCTGTCGTTTACAACAGTGGCTGAAGTGAATAGAATAAGAATGCACGTGTACAAAGTATGCTAGCGACATAGTTCTATCTGACGTTGTCCCCTCTGCACATGTACTCATTACCTTCTTACAGATAACAGTGTCCTTCATCATAAATACTGGCCTTTTAGTAATACAATATGGCAACATCAACTCTCTCATCCTGTATCAAGCAGTAAATTTTCATATAATTTATATGCACATGCTTCTTACAATGACAACTGGCATTGAGATGAAGGCAGACTAAAAAATCTATTACAAAGCAGGACAAGAACCACCTCTTTGCTTGATATTTCATTAATAATCAATGCACAGCTACATTACTCGTGACTCAAAATAATACAGCTGCCAAGCACAACTGAGTGTGGACTGAAAAAGTCTTTACCTCATGGTGAAACAGCAAACTGGACCTTCACCTTCTGTTTTAAAAGGATGCCTATTGCATATATTGCCTCAAGACTCAACAGATTCAACAGAGAATGACAAAAGATATCCCTCCAGCTTGTCTTTCAGATCTAGTTCTTTACATATTAGGTTTGGATCTCTGAGAGAACTTCAAGCTCTATTTTATACTCAGTCAATCCATTTAGTGGATACGCCAATATCCCCTAACTAATATAATTTTAATTTGTTGGGGGACTGAATGTAACCCTTACGTTTTGGCTACTGCAAACAGATTAAGCCCAGGAAAGAAGCAAACAAAAGAGGACTGTTAACACAGACCTTGCAAAGCAAGTCAGAAGTCTGGACTGGCCTGGAGTGGGAGGGGGGCAGGGAGAACAGGGCATTGCCCCAGCTCAGTGTGCTCAAAGCTTTAACTAACTGAAGGAGAAGTTAAAGTTTCAAATTCTTTTATGAAGTTTCATTTTTTTTTTTCTCCACGGTGTAATCACAGTTACCTAAATCAGAAAATGTGCAGTCAGCAAGGTGTACAACTCCTGTAAGACTTGTCAGTGACCTCAAAGCTTCCCTAAATTGGAACACTAGAAGTGCGAAACAAAGTTAGACAATTTCTAATACTGTTATACTGACCCATCTTTAGGTCACTGGCTAGAAAGTCCAATTTACAGAATGCCAAGTACTTTGAATTCACATCTCATTCTTTTTTAATTTTTTTTCCTGATAATATCCGTGCTAGCTACTATAAACATAACCACTGTGGCATTAAAATTCCGTTTATAACCATTTCTCTTTCAATAGTGTACTCACAGTAATCAAATAGAAACCAGATACTCTCTCTTTTAATGCAACACCCTTCTATTACAGACCAATGTGGCAGATCAACTTTTTCACAAATGTGTCAAAAAGAAGGTAAATACTTTTGCTCCCATAGCTCCTCCTGGGAAGATGTTCCAAAGCCTCACTCTCCACACTGGCAAGGTAAACAACTGACTTCTTTTCACTTTGTTTCATAAAAGCAGGCCCATCAATTTATTTGACTCCATTAACAGCCCTGTGGTGTAAATTTTCCCAGCTTCTGTTCCTCTTAGTGAACATGTGTGTTAAGAATTGTACTCAAGTCTTCCAGATAAGGTCGTACGAGTGTTTTGTGTATGATATTGGTAATTCCTTATCTGATGCATCTTAGGAGTGTATTTGCCTTTTTTATAGATGCATTAGATGAGTGGTTTGTAATAATCCTGTGATCACCCAATAAACCCCCATTTCGACATCTTCCCTCAGCAATTACTACTACTGGTTATCGATCACATTCTACTACTATATTTCACCCCATTTCTGTTTTTCCAGTCTTCATAATCACTAGATTTTTCCTGTTTGACATTCCGAGCCTACCTGAACAAGGTAATGGTCTACCACCTTCATGTTATCAATACAGTTCTATGTTTGTGGTTAGTGTTGTTATCGATAACATTAGAAAATTAATCCATATGGAATTCTGTAAATCTCTGTCTTTCACTCCAGTTTCTTGCCTTTGCTGCTGTATTTCCATATTCTTCTAGAAAACTGATGCAAAGCAATTACTTATAACTTTTTGAACAATAGCGTACCTTGCACCTGCAGAGGTAATGTATATGGGCTAGTGCAAAAGGTGCGTATTTTTGTCAAGGCTGCCACAGACCCCTGGTGAATGGTGTAGGTAAACTGGGAAGATTATGTATCTTCAGTTGCTTATAAAGGGTGCAACTCAAATATAATTGCTTTCATCTAAGAAACAAATCCAAATCAAACAAACAAAGTACTGTTGGAAATTATGCAACCATTTGCTAAACAAATCCACAACCAACCAGCCATACTGGCAACATACAGGCAAATTTTAGGCAGTTACTTGAAATCTTTCCATCAAAATGCTCAGTTTAAACAGTCACTATTGCCTTGGAGGCTTTATGTTTCATCCTACAATGATATACCAACACATACATGAAAAAAAATCACAAGGAGAGGACTCCTATCAGACTTATAATATCCTCCTACTAACCTTAGGTGGTTTAAAAGGATAGTCCGGTGAAAAGGTAATGTCAAGGAAGAAAACTCCACCTTCATATACAGACCCTGGAGGCCCCAGTATAGTTGACCTCCATTCATAAATGTTGTCTCCTTTGGGTCCAGCACTAAAATAGAAAACAAAAATACAATAACCACATACAATCAAGAATATACTCCATCAGTCATACTCTACCAGTAGCACTGCTGGTTTTGCGATAACACTACAAATCAAAATTGCATATTACATTCATTAAGTTAGTCCTGGATAAAACATCTAACTGGTGTCCTGTGACACTTTTGGTGAAGTAATATATTCAGTTAGGAAGAATTATTAAAATCACATTATAAATTATTCAAATAAGCACAGAAAAATTTCTGACTGCCTTCTCTCAAATACTTTAGTGGGCAGATGTGAAGTATTTACAGTGCAAGGATACAGGGACTTACTTTGCTGAGATGTCTTGTCACTGTCTTGCCTCACAAGCCATGCTATTTTCACCTACCTCCTCATCCACCTACCTCATCAGTCAGTTGCAGTATAATTACACATATTATTATACAGCACAGACTGTACTAAAGACTGAGCAGGGCACAAATGACCTTGCAGCTGCACTTTCTAAGTTACTAACCTAAGGTCTCCAGTCACCAGTACAGAAGGCTGCTTTACTCTGCAATCATTACCGTATCTTAAAAATATTACAAACAGGAAGCGGGTTAAACTTTGGATTATGTTAATTCAAAGCCCCCGTTTAAAAATACAGCACTGAAACAGTATTTAAAATGTACAAAACATAATCCTTACGTGCAACAAGAAAAATCTCTCACCCACATGGTCAATTTCTGAAAAAATAAAATTAAAGCCTAATAAAAGTTCTTGGGCATGACTCTTCCACAAGCCAACACAGCCTCCTTTCATACAACATAATGCTTGCCCATAGAAATACATACTTTACTCAGGGTGGCCTCTTAAGGAATATGAAGGCTTCCTTTTGGTTCACAGCCTGCTGATACCAGTCACTGATACAGGTTGTGAATTTCAATTAGGATCAGTTGGGACGGTGGCTTCTAAATAGCTGATGAATATGTTTCAGAGGAAGGCAGTGCTGGTAGATATTTCAAATAAGTGACGTGGTATTGTCTTAAGGCATTTCTTGTGATACAATTCTTGCTACGTTTGCAATAAAGATTTCCACAGCGTGCAGGGGTTTGTGAAATAACCCTGTGTGTAGAACAGATGAAAGCTCTTGGCTATGCTCCATGCCTCACAGTGTACCCAAGGCATACAATTATTATACGACATCATGTCATGTTCACTGCTCAACTATTCATTTTGTTCATTGAAAGTTAATAAAACCCTCTTTCACCTGAAATTCCTTGGGCCCTCTTCATTAAAACTTCTGGCTGCATGATTCCCTGCATACAACTGCGTGACTTAGTACTGTGAAGTGTACTTCATTAGTCGTGGTACCTACATCAATTTTCTATAATAGCTGTTAATGCTTCCTGGCTTTCTAAACTATGCGCTTTCCTAACAAAAATGGGTTAGAGATACTATAACATTATGGAACATTCATTTTCTATCAGCCATAGTAACAAAACTAGCAATTGTTTTAAAGATAAAATCTGGCTTTTTAGAGTGTCACAACAGCAGAAGTGTTGCCATCCATATTTCACAGTGTCGATAATACATCAGGTTGCTAGCTGCCAAACAAATTTAATTTACCCAGTTCTCAGTTTGCATTAACCTTTGAATAATAAAGCACAGCTGAGACTGCTGTAAAAAACAAACCAGTGAATGAATAATTAAAAACACCTCCACTGCCTTTAGAAAGACCAATCCTGAGTCAACAGGGAAGGTTTAATTGTGACTGAACTAGGCATTAAGGGGCTAATTGAACTCTTTATAAGCCCAAACAAATGTGGTCCTACATCAGTACTATGGTATACAAGGTTCACAGAAAGTAAAACTCTAAAAAAAAAAAAAAAAGATCAGGCAATTAGTTCAACTAGAAAAGGCAAGAAGCAGGGGCAGTCTAAATCTTACATGAGAAAAAGCTCATAATACATGAAGGAAATCCTTTCCCATTTTCTGCAGAAAAACATTCTAATATTTGGAGGAGCAATGACTCAGTTGATGCCAGCAGGTTAAAATGGAAGCGATATAAATGTCGGTCCCAGAGAAGTGGTTGGAAACGGCAAGTAACAAAAGCAAGCCCTGTCTTTTTTAGACCTCATTTAGCCAAGAGGGGATGGTTGGGCCCTTCTGGGGCTTGAGCAAGGCTCACTTTTGATCAGAACCCTCTCTGATAGTGGCATTTTTGTAATGTATATTATTCTTATTTGTTTTGCCTATTTATTTAATTGCATTAACATTTGAAATGAGCAGTCATTAATTAGAATAGTTGGAAAATGCTCCATCTGCCAGTTGAACTGTTTCGGCACGTCCAGCTACAAGCCCAGCCTGATCACATTCTGAGGATGCTGATTAACATTAATTGAAGGTTTTCTTTGGAAACGAGAGATGAAGCTTTATTAAGTATTATTATTAATTTGAAGAATAACTTGAATTGTATAAAGCGTGGGAAGACTGCTGTTACTGATGTTGCCTGTTAAGAGTGCTTGCTGGCAGCAAGGCTGTTCAGCCGATGTAAAATAGCGATCCATGTGCACAGGCAGCCGCTGGTATTAAGGGCAACAGCGTGCACAAGCATGATGTTTTTTCACTTGCACATTAATAATACAAAAAGTTTGACAGGTGTATTATCTTTGTTTTGCTTCTTTCCTAATTGTTAAGCCTTTTATTTATCCACACTATTGGCAACCAGAGCGACGACTCATCAGGCTTCACCAGAGAAAATTCCCATATGTGCAAGACCTCAGCCAAAGCCTTATTCTATAAGGTTTATAATGCAAGAGGATTTAATTGCCCTTCTCTCTACATGGATATCTGCCCAGCACACTGAAGCCCAAATGTTTTACATTCAGTATGATTTATATTCCAGCTCTATTAATGTTACTGGCAACCAAACCACAGATCTCAAAGAAAGGAAGCCAAACATCTCAGTGCCTGAAGTTCTGTTATCTTTGGAAGGACAGATTCAGATGTGCACCCGCTCAGCGAAGGGCAGACTAAATCTGCCTTGAACTCAACTGACCCAGGGCCAGAGCATACACACGCTGCCTGCTACTAACCTACTGCTAAATAACTCCGTTTCAGGGGAAAATAACAGTGGCTGTGGCAGCTCCAGGTGGAAGTGGCTGAACTATTAAGGATAAGGTGGTCAGGAGAAGGCCAGGTCTGCTGTCAGACCAGCAAAGCAGCCTCCCAGTTTGAGCCGTGATGCTGAAACCCTAGAGTGACTCTGCAGGATGAGGCAACCGAGGGGCTCAGCAAGAAGCACGTGGTGTGACAGCAGCTGGTACTCCCCATGCTTCCAGTGTTAGCTCCCAGGTAGAATTTGTAACATCGAACTGGGAAAGTACAGTTGCAGATAAGGGCCATGGACACTTGGAGTTATCAGTGGTTTGTCGGGAGCTAGCCCTCTGCTGTTATTATTCCCGACACGCCACAGAATACTGCGCTTCACCTGCTGGGGAGGCTTTGCTTTCTGGAAGAGCTGGGGTAGGCGGACATGGAGCCAGTCTTCTTCCTCTTCCAGAATGACATCAATAAGGGCGTGTGAAATTCAGGACTAGGAGTCAAAATATGTAAAATGGTCTCCATTTTATTCCACTCTCCTTCGCCTCTCCTTATATATTTTAGTTTTGCCACTGCTTCCCACATACGTACTTGCAGGTGAAATGTATGCTCATCAGTCACAGCAGCAAAACACTTTAAAAGCTACTATAACTGAATTAATTTTGCTTTAAATATGCCTAAATGCACTGAGTATTTTCTATTCCCTCAACATGTTTTAGGCAGGCAGCCACTTGAAAGTAGTGCTGCTAAAAACTGCTTGTCCACTACAATGCCTCATAAACACCGAACTTTCCCTGCACTTAGAATATCCTAAAATAATAATTTCAAAATAATGTTTTAGGAGAGTTGTATGGAAACAGCAGCATCTATGAGACATACCAGATGAAAACCTGTCTGGAGAAGTTATGAAAGTACAGGTGACTTTTAGTTTAATCAGAGCTGTTGTTTGTACAGAAATTACTCCATTTCTAGGGAATGACTACAAAAAGTGAAAATACAGAAGGTAAAAAAAATATCAGTATCTCCCTTGCGTACCAAGTATTCATATGGAATAAATTAGTCAAAATAATGTTATTATTTTCTAATCTAACTTGTATTTCTTGATGAGGGTCACATGCTTCACCAGCATCTATAACTGGAGGTAGCATAACGTCCTGGTGTGTTTCTGCTGATGTGGAAAATGAGGACTAGTTTAGTGTCTTCCCTTCCATTCTTGGTCTCTGAAACTTTATGGCATCCACTTTTAAAGTGTAACTGTACTCTTTAATACAAGGAAAACGCAAGCCTGTGGCACAAAACAAAGAAGTAAGAAAAGGACTTGTAAGTTAAATTACTGTCTAGATCTGACACATGAATGGTGTGTGGGGGAAAGCGATCAGGCCAAGTAAAACAGGAAAGTGAGATGGTCAGGCGGCCTTCCCATTCCACAGGACTCAAAGAAATGGAAAGATTCCTCTGGACTGGGTGAGTTTAAATTAATTTTTATCCTCTTCCGTTATAACAGGATAGAATAAAGCAGGACCAGGATATTATACTAATTTTGTCATGAACTCACTTTCCATGGCATTGTCTATGGCAATTCATACTTATTACTGCATCGTCTAGCCTGAATTGGTTTAGCACACAGAAACACACATCAGAACTGGGGTTCCTCTGCCCTACAAGCAGTCCCTCTCAACTATCTTCAGAAACATGACAGCAGAAAGAAGAGGGTAACCTCAAGTCTCTTCCACTTCCCTTCCTTTTACTACGCGGAGCTTTGACTTTACTGTTGAAGAGAGTTCCTTCTGAAGGGAGAAGCTCACCGCAGAATCACCGCCGTATGTAAGTATTAAAACAGTTTGTTGCAATCCTACTTCTTGCACATCTCACAGTTATGCTGGAGCAGATCCTGCACTTAGCTGCCCTCCATGAATGCTTCTGGGAAGCCACTTGCCCAGAGGGCAAAGTGGATACAAAAGTATTGGAAGATTGGCAAAATGGTTCAAGATCACAGCTGGTGAGAGAAGAGGATGGATGTGACAGAACAGAAGCTTGCAGATTCAGCTTTCATAGATACATATTTCAAGATACATCTCTTGATAAGCCCACAGAAAGCCTCATTAAAATAAAACCCATATATACCTTTGCTCTCTGTTTTGAACGTGGTGCCAATACTGAAACTGGTCCTAAGCAAAAGCATTGCTTTGGTCTGTACCGCAGCTCCGGTCTATCCCCGAGCTTGGGGGCAGCCACAAGACCAGCACTGGGGCTGTGCTGGCAAAACGGTTGCTGAATAATCTTGGTCTGGGAAGAAGACCCACCTGCACACCCAGCCCAGCCCCATTCAACAAAATGCAAAAATAGTGCCATTGAGAAGCACTGGCATCAAAGCCCTGTGAGCCACTGCTGTGTGTCTTTGGCTTTGGACTAGACAGTGCCAGCAGCACCGGTTATCTGTTTAATTTCATCTGCTCTTCCCCCAGTTCTCTCTCATCTCCGTTCTGGAAGCCCACCTGATCCACCACCTCTCAAGCCTTCACCCTTTCTCTTCCCTTGTTACCGACAACTCTTCTTTGCAGAATCTGTATTTTCTATTTTCTGCTGGGGGGTGGTTTCTTTCCCACCCCCTCTCTGTATGGTGATAATTCATTGCTCCATGATGGTGGACCCTTACTCCCTTCAGGTACATGCAGATCCCCCTCCTCCTCCATCCTCTTTCTTTTTCTCTCATCAACAGTGATCGGCACATCCTGCTATTTTTCATTTTTCTCCAGAAAGGAGGAGGGGGTGGAAAATGGTGCAGGGGGATTTTATTATGGTACAGCAGTCACTCATTTTGTTTCTTCCCCTCCCTGTTGCGCTTCTTCTGCAATGTAGAAAATGAAGAGCAAGCAGAGCGGATGCTGCAGCAACAGTGGCATAGGGAAGGGAAAGGGAGTCACAGCTGCCTACCCAGATGCTACAGTGATATCAGTAGGTACTTTTATAAATGTATGTAATAAACAGTTGCCACAGCAGCCAAAGGAATACATTTCTACAAAACAAAAACAAAGAGATAGCAGAGAGCACTGAGACTGCCTGTGGCAATGGGCACAGTTGTATGGTTAATAACACCTCTGCTATGAATAAAATTAGCAGGCTAGTCTCTAAGCAGTAAAATCTAAGAACAATTAAAGAAATAAACTTCAGAATTAGAGCTAAGTGCTTACTTCGGCTGTAATATTGATGACTTAAACGGTCATCAAGAAATAACATCCCCCCCCCCCCTCCCAAATTTGTACCTCTAGAATGCATAACCTTTTCTTAATTTCTTTTTTCCTGAAAATCTGCTGATCATCTGAGAAGATGCTCATGTTTCTTATTAGTTATAATCTAGACCAAAACTAGAAATTTTTCAGCATTAAATTTGAGGCCCAAGAGATCTGAATCACTCTAAGAAAATTAGTAATACACATACGTTTTTAAAGAGTTGTTCATTTCACTTTAACTAGATGCTATATATGTAGTGAAAAAGCTTGGCTTTCCGTGATCTAACACTCAAATTTGAGTCTATTCTAGATCCAGTATTTTTTGTCACCTTGCAATATTACTGGGAATTTATGCCTCACATATGTTGGAATAGCAACCTAATTAGATGAGGTAAGCATGATTTTTTAGTAGGTATCTCTCATTAGACTTAATTTTTCATAATGGAAACTGAGGGTGAAATGACTGGGTCACTAGTCACTCAGAAAGGCTTTGGCAGAAAGAGAAACTTCAGACAAACCCCTTACAACACTTAGTTTCCATTACAGAGAGAGAATTCAGCTGAAAAATTTGGATCAGACTTTCTTTCAGTTTGTCCAGTTTTCTGATTGAGAACATCTTTCCATAAGAAACTTAAAAAAAAAAAAAGTACTTTTAGGCAAGCAGTAAGAGAAGGAGGATATTAAGACACTTTTCTAACTTATGCTACAATTCCTTCAAAGTGGTTATATCCTGCTTTTAGCAAGTGCTTTTTATTGAAGCCAGTTACCATTTTCATCTACACTTTGGAACCAATATGCTTGTGGCAAATGCGATTGGAAGAATATCTAGGAAAACTGATCCCAATGAGCTGTCAAAGGAGCAGTAATGTATTACAGGATAAACCTAAATACTGCTTCATGTGCTTATTGAGAGCTCTTGTATACAGTACGATATGGCATTTTTTCATTGTCAGTCTTCTCTGGTTTTAGGAAGGTGTCTCTAGAGGTCCTTTTATCACCCAAAGCGATATGGCAGTTTAACTTTGGGCCTTCCTGCCACTTTATTTCTTGCAACAAACCCCCACCACACCAGGTCAGTGTGCTGGAAAGTCTGCTACGAGGCAAATCCTTTTCTCCTTGTGATTAACTTTCTCTGCCTTCCTGTCACTGGAGCCATTACAAATTATTGGCTGAAGCTGTGTTGTGTTTAAAATGAGTTAAGTTTTGGCCACAGTAAAAATAACAAACAGATTAAGACCAAGTGAATATCACTTTGTTGATTTTATTATTCACTTCTAAATAATACCACTAAAAATTATTAAAAGTATCCTAGCACTTTAGCAGACTGGCATTATTCAAAGAGCACTTGGATGCTTTTATTCTCTAAAGTCCTGTCTTCAGAGCATTCCTGAGATAGAAACCATAATGAAGAAAACCGCTTCTTAATGTACAGAATAGTTATTTATATTATAGTATCTACAGCAATTTATTCATTGCAAACACCATTACACAGTGTATGATCACAGCATGCTGAGTATTCACAATGAGATTTTAAAAATGGCAATTTTGTTAAGTATTCTCCACTTTGTTCAGCTGAACAAAATTACATAAAACCCTTCACAGAAGGCTTTCCTTGTTCAGCACTGGAAACACTCATTTGCCTCCTATTACACATCTATAGGCTTAATTCCCTTTTGCCACATCTTTTGTTTCTTTTTCTTTACAAGCAGTACCACTAACTGTAGTTCCAGCTCTTCTACGCCACCAGAAATAGACTGTGTAGTTTAAATAAGATAAAATATCTATAAGCCTGATTTGCCTCTATGGTAAATCATATCAAGCATGATTTGTAGCCACATTTTAGCAAAAGAGAAAAAGAAGGAATGAGAAACACTACAAAAGAATGAACAGACTGTCCTGGGACCTTCTATTATGGCCTCCAACCTTGCAGCTTGCCAAGTGATATTATTTTCATGTTACTCCTAATCTGCTTTTCCTTGATTTTTTTTTTCTTTCCCAGGATTACCATTTACTTTTCAAAATGAAACTACTTTTTAATTTCACAAGATTTCTCCTTATGCACAACAGCTGTAATTTACCATTCTGTCTTTCCTAAGTTAAACAGAAAACATGCCACACAACAGCGGGGTGGCACTATCAGGCACTATATTTTAAGATTTTAAATCTAATTTAAAAGGATGAGGTTACTGAGTGCAGACAGATAACACAGAAACCCCATAGCAGCTGGAAGATTTAAGAGGTGCAGTTGGGAAGCAAGCATTCTTTAAAGGAGCACTGACTTCAGTTCCTGTGGAAACCTCAGATTCAACACAAGAGACAGAGGTAGACAGGGCTAAAGCAGACCAGCTCAAACAGACTAGAAAAACCTGCCATGAAAGGGTGCAATATACTGAAAAATATAGATCTGAAATCCATTTGATATGTTGGTTTGATCACTTATAAAAAAAATACTCCAAACTCCCGCACTTCATCAGAAATAATGAAAAATGAAAAAAAAAAAAATCACGCACAATGGATTAGCGATGAATGGATCAGCTGAACTTCAATTAATGTCCCCTTCACTTTCTGATGATAGACTTATGGTTTCATGTAAGAAATTTTTTTAAGTCTTACCCAGAAAAGATCTCTACAGCATCTAAGAAACGTTAGTGTGAAGCTATTCTGCAATAGTCAGCCATTTCAGTAATTGAGAATGATTTACACAGGATTATTTCTAATATATGTACACACACATTTTCTGATTATTACGAATACTGTAAGCAAGGCAGTAATGTTTTTCAATGACTGCATATTCTCTGTTCCTCAGAAAAGTGCTTTTCTGTATAACCACTAGTCATTGTATCGTTCCCTTACTTGGAAACTATTTATTCAACTGCCTGTAAAGAGGTTTGATTTGCTCAAGACTGTCATCTTTAATAATCCTGTCTACAAAGCAGTTGTATAAACAGGAGCCTGGAAATTTGGAGACCTTATGCAACAAGAATTATTTAGTAGCATTTTTTTCTGAAGGGGCCCCATTCTGAGATTTCCTTTTGTGACATTTTGGAGACTTCAGTTTATATACATAAGCTGCTTGTAAAACTGTCCCAAAATATTCATGAGGGAAAGCAATGAGAAGAAAATTTAAAGAAGTCAGTATTTACAGAGGGATATCTCAAACATAAAATACAGCTGTGTAATCAACAAGCCTGCTCTTCTGTCCATTCTGTAAACAGAGGAACGGGCCCGAATACAGACTCCCCTCATTTCAGCGAGAGATTCACACATGCTTACACATGAAATGCTTGCTTACACAAGGAACAACTCTATATTATGGCACAGATTAACTAACATGATGTTAAACACATTATAAAACAAGTCATTTCCTCCTGAGTAAACAAGCCTATAAAGCCAACAGGCACAGAAAAAAGGAAATTTGATTCTGAAATCCATATACTTCAAAAGCAGATTCCTTTTATTTAGTCAATTTAGTTAAGAGGCTGCCTTATTTCTCCAGATCTCTGGTAAGTAGAAGAAAACACACTTGGAAATTGCGGGCAAACGGACGCATTTTCACAACCTTTTTTCTTCATTTGAAATTATTCTCGTACTTCAAATATGGAGACCAGCCATAGGTCCAAAGTGAAAGAAACATTAAAATGTCTCACTCAGTTTTTGATTGAGACTGATTGTCCCTATTGCAGGCCCTGTTCTGACTTATCAAAAGAAAACACCATTTATAGGCAAATTTCTTTGCCATGTGTGTGAGGACTGAACAGTTTATACCATTTGACCGACTAGTCAAAATAAACAGGGATTCTGCAGATTTTGGGGAGTATTTACATGAGACTGGGACCTGGTAATGTGGCTTCTTCCACTTCAGGAGAATATTGTTAGGACCTCTTCTCTGACATGGGGGACTTAGCTGGATCCAGAAAAGAAAATATATGCAAAATTTCTCATTTTTCTATCAGCATAATTTTATCCTAGGATCTTTTGGGAGAGACTCTCGGGCTGGGGTTAGGAAGGGCTTATGCAGGACCGAGCTTTCTGTTCTGAGGTTGCTGGAAATCCTCTCCAAGTCAGACCTGGAGTTACGAAGTGAACTTACTAAAACAGTCCCAGAAACCGGTTATCCTGCAGACTTCACTGTTAGAATGCAGTTGGTCCAATATGGTTTTCAGTAAAGGTGAGCTTATTTAGGACAACTGAGGCTACGTTCTTCTCAGTACACAGCCCTTCACTGTGCTCCTAGGATCAGGAATCCTGATTAGAAAACCCTTCCCTATAAATGGCTTAGTTTCATCCCTTGCTTTATTCAAAAGAATTAGGATGGAAAGATGGAAAGTGGTCCTGGGAAGGATGATGGCAAAACTGGTTCAAGAAAAGGAGACTCACTTGTAATCTGAAAGGCATAATGAAAGCATATGGCTGGAAGAAGAAGTCCTCAGCCTCTGTTCTCAGGACGGGAAGGCAAACAACAGGTATGCAGGTACTTGCTCGTGAAAGTGGTCTTCACCTTAGAGCTGGAGAATTCAGAGCTCTTTAAAATCCCTCTCAAGGTTTCAAGTGACACTTCCACTGCTGTAGGCCTCACACATGATCTACTCCAGAAATCATGCCTTGTCTAATGATGAACCAACATTTCTAATTAGTAAGGGTGAACCAGCATTCTAATCTCTAAATCGTAATCAATAACTATGTCACAGAAGAATTAAACTTCACATATATAAGACCTGCTTTTTACAACCACAGCGTATGTTCCCTACATCAAGATATAATACCAACAACAGTTGAAATTGCCATTATAATTTCCTTGGCAACAACAACTTGGAATCCTTACTCATACAGATGTTTTTTGCATGATAAAAATCACATTTGTGTTATTTTCTTTCCCATTTTCAGTTCCAGCTCAGCCACAGTGCTACTTCTCTCATCATTGTTTATTCTGTAAGATTACCAGTTGCGTGCATTAAGTGACAAACGACTCTTTGAGTCAGAGGTACCACCACCAGGAGAACCACGGAACACTACACTAAGTCATACTGAAACTCACAACACAAAACTAATATGTAGCTTAAACTATGAACACTAAGAGTTATGTTACTTACCTTTATCACGCGCTACCACTTATCTTTATTATCCTAATCACGACTGTTTAAGCCTTGTGTATTCAAAGCAGGCAGCTGGAGCAAATGGCTATGAACTACAAAAGCGTTCATCTTATGGTCTCTGGTTCGGTGCTAGTCTTGATAGCTTCTGTTCATATTGTTCATACTTGGAGGCTCTTCGGTGGTCTGCATCCAATTAGTAGGTTTTTTACAAATCCATTTCTTAGCAGGCAGATGTCCCAAGTCATAAGAATATCACTGCTGTGACTGCAGCCTTGCTGGCAATGCTGACTGGATGGAGGAGGAGATACTCTTTGGCTGCTGCATGTGCTACCTCTTGGTTGAGACCCTGACGATGCTGTAGGAACACATGCAGACAGCTGCCTGACTTTATCTGTTAGTCACAGGTTAATTAGGAAGGTATTTGTACTAATTGCTGTAACGATCAGTTAAGGACTCTTCACAAGCACCATATTTGGTGTAGTAGTTTTAACAGAAAAAAGTCCTGTCTTTTTACTAATGCAGAGGGAAGGCAAGGCGGAGGTATTTAAAGCCATATTACTGTTCAGTATCTTGAATAGGATCAAACCCAGCAGTAGCTCACCTGTACTGCTTGTGATAATTTAGCAAAAATCTAGCCACCTGAGAAAGATTTAAATATTCCATTTTATGTATTAAGAGGAAAAAGTGCTCCTCTGTCAGATCATATTGAATCACAACAGCATGTGTATGTATTCTTGTCACAGTTTCTGCACTTTCTCTGTTTTTGATGCCTTCAAAATAATCTTTTTTAAAATTAATGTACTTGCCAATTGTATATTCTGGAAGGGAGAGCAGCTGTTTCCTCACAACTGTACGCACAGCCTTTTGAAGAAAATTTTGTTTATTAATAGTAATCTGTTTTTTTCATAGCTTTGCAATTTCTTAGATAATAGGGTAAAACACAATTTTCCTTTCATGTTCTCTGCATACTGAAGAGACAGATGCAATTGCAAGAGACTACTTATGCTGAGGGCAAAACTTAGTACTGCTTAATGTGATTTAATGACTAAAAAATGTGTATCATTTATAGATGACATCTAGTACTCAGCTAAGATATTATTATGGTCAATGAGTACTCTTCCCTGCTGGTTAGTAAAAGGATTTGGAATTAAATCTGTTTTTATTTTACTTGTTCAAGTAGACGCACTGAAAGCAACGCAGCTAACCACACGGGTAACACAAGTGGGATTTAGTCTTTGCTCCTAATCTTTTTCTAGACAGAAGCTCACATATAACAATATATATATTAACTTGAAACACAGAACTGGGGGAAAGGGGGAAAAAACAGGACTTAAGAAAGGCTATTTTACAGCTACACAGACATGTAAACACCTCCAGGAACTTTGCTTAATAAGGCCAGCTACTTTCAGCTATCACTCCACTGCCCGTGACAATCTGCATGAAAGCATTTCTTTCTCCCCCAGGCAACACTATCAAGTTAGTGCAGTTCCCTCGAAATACAAAAATGATGTATTTAAAGCTAAATGTATAGCATATGGAGGACTGGAGCTGTGCTACGAAGTGCACCCCCCTCACTCAAAGGCACTCAGGCACGCCAACAAATGTGCCTAAGAAAAGTGGCAAATATGACAGGGAGAATGTCAGAATACAGAAATTGTCTGTAGATTTTAACTCCTGTCAAGAGACACTCTTGTGTAATAGAGATACCACAGGGCCTACCCTCAAGACATGATGTACGCAATGAAGCACTCAACTCAGCAGTGTTTAATACATGAACACTGTTTCCCCTACAGGACACATTACTTAGCTTTTCCTAAAGATACCAAAGTGATTTACATGCATGTTTACCAAACTAGGTGAATTCAACCCCAACGCACAGAAGCTATGAGTGACAGTCGAGTTTCCTGGGAAGCAAAGGCTCAATCCTGGTTGATCCAGTGTTCAGTGATGCCAGTGAAAAAACTCCCACTGACTTCAATACACTGAAATGCACAAAAAAAAAAGCATTTACAAGCCATTTGTAAATCCATAAAATGTCATGTAGTTGTGCTTGTAATCTTAAAATCTATTTTTAGTGAGTCTCGTTAAAAAAAAAGCCTTGTGTGTGCAATTGTGTGCATTCGAATTTATGTTGACCTACTTCAAATTGTTTTCTGTTTATCACATTAGGAAACGTATTCTAAAACCTCATCCTCAGATGATCAACCCCCGCCCCCCCAACCTTCAAAATCAAAAAGCAGTGGATGGTTGTGCAGTCCCCACAACCACCAAGCTTTGATCAAGTTTTTTTCCTTACAGCAATATTTTAGAATCCTACAGAAATATGAACCAAACTTGTTGATTTCTGGGCCTATCACTTCTGTAGGTGTCTGAGATTGTGCAGAACAATTTAAATACAGTTCTCTGACATTCAGAACTGAAATGTCAGTTCCTGTGTGAAATAAGAGAACACAGTAATTTGGGAAGTCTATTAACTTGTTACACAAAACTAGATTTATTACATTTTTGATGTACACTCCTTCATAAGCCATTATTCCATATTTAAATAATATTTCTATTTTCATTTGCATTTCAACACTTATTTTCAAGTAATTTTATCACTCATGGGGATTATTGTTGGGTTCAGGACTCTACACTTACTAGAATTTTAAAAAAATTGGAACACTTTTACAGGGGCATGGTTTAGTGGTGTACTTGGCAGTGCTAGGTTAATGATCTTAGAGGTCTTTTCCAACCTAAATGATTCTATGATTCTATGAATATTTTCTCTGCAGAGGTAAAAGGTCAAACTGAGTAGCACTAGACATGAGAAAATGAATTAGCAAACTGAAGGAAAGATAATCAGTCTGGCTTCCAGGTTAACTTTCTGTTATTTATTGTATTTTTTTTTTTTTTAATCTTTTAACAGCATGCCAATCCTGTGCTCAGGCTTGCTGTGCTACCACAGCAGAAACTACACAAGAAGTAACAATGTCTAAAAATCACTCCCCCTTTCAGAAACCCATCCCTGCCCTGCAGCCACTCCCTCCTAAAAAGTCCAGAGCAATGAAATACCCTTTTTGTTGAAAATCAGGAAACTGAGGTCCTGGCAAACTGACAGGTAAAGTAAATTTATCTTCCTCAAAAACACGATTGTGTGAATAAGAGGCGTTCACAAATGGTAGCGGCCAGCTGCTTCCTCACATGTGACTGTAAATACTGCATTTAAAAACAGAATCATAATATTTACAAATAGAAATTACACACAGTGTGTCTTTCAAAATCTGTCTGCTATTGTCCAGAGGTTTTTGTGGTAAACAAACCAGCATAAACAGTGGGAAGCAAAAGTGGTTTAAAAATAATTTTATTTTTTGCAAATGAAGCAGTATTAGCAACATCAACAGTACTACTCTTGGATTGACACTGCTGTCTTATTTTACTCCTCTAACTTCATAAAACCAATACATATATTTTACTTCATAAATTGAGGAGAGCCTGCAAAAAGTAAGTTTTTCTCACCTTGCATGCTTTGGAGAATTTATCTAAAACCCTGTAATGCTCAGAAGCCCATATATCTCATTGTATAAATAATTCTATGTCTGAACTTTCTTCTGTTTCCAAAAAATGACAGGAGAGATTTAGTGCAAGTTAGATGTCACCCTCACAAATACAATTTCAATTTATGGTTATCAATTTAGGCAAATTACGATTTCCCAACAATGTTAATTAAAAGTTTTGTACTGACATATCTGTTGTCCAAAAAATCAGATACCTTTTTCATCCCTTTTCATCTCTGTTTCCCTATATTGACCACAAGTATTTTTCATTTGTGGGCTATAAAACATTACAGTTATTCATTACATATGGCATTGGCATACCTGTTATAGCCACCTAGTGTACATTTCAATACTAAAATACATTTCTCAGTTTAATACACAGCTAATGAATCAAATAAAATTCAAGTGGTTTGGGGCTTCAAGTGACGTTTTAAGTTATTACCCCTGTAATCACATCATGAGCAGAAATGGCCTTGTACCTCTTACTCCACGGTCAGGCAGTTGCTGTGAAACTCACCATAATATTCTTGCTCTGTGGTTTATAATTACTTCCAAATTTCAGAAAACTGGTATTATTTTTTTGGGAGTGTGTGGGGTGTGTGTCTGTCAGGCTAGCTGCCACAGATGCCAAAAAATAAAGAACCAAGAAATGCATATTCAAATATACATCCAAAATTATTTTTTTAGTATTTTAAACAAAAGATTTTGCTTCATTAAAATACTTCACACCTCCTCATCAGAGACTGCCCCAGTACCAGAAACTCCTGACTGGGGAGTGGGGGCAGGCAGCTGTTCCCTTGCCGAATAGATTTTCAAACCCTTTGACAACCCACGCTTAAAACATTCTTCATTCATTCAATAACATTACTTTTACAGGCACAGAGAATAAAAACCCAGAGGTTTGGAGCAATGCCCAGTCCTTTGCTGTGGGCTTCCCACCACACCGAGGAGAAGACCTGGACTCTAGGTGTTAGGGAATAGTTTTATAAAGTTACGTCTCTGCAGTCACACGTAGTACACCTTGCAGTCATTGCTCTGCGATATTTAAAACTTAATAACATGTTGCTGCAAATACTTTCTACCTGGTGTCGCCAATGAAAATATCCACAGTACTATAAAGAGGAGTCATTAATTATCTTCAGGTTTTACAAAATGTTAGGATCCAGTACCAAAAATGCATGTGGATGTGAACAGCAACGTTTTGTGCACATAAAGCTACTGGAGGACACAAGCTTCTCAGGACCCACGCTTCCAAGCTGCAGCTTGCTGGTTTTGACAGCAAAATGAAAAGTTGCGTTCCAGGAATTGAAATACATTTCTTTTATAGCATTATTTTTCAGCCAGTACATTACCAGGAGGCACTAATAAGCAAGGTCTATTTAGTTGTGTTGGGCAACGAATAAACTCAATTATCCAGGGATGGAGTATTTCAGAACAAGTCCTAAGAGTTTTCTGTTGGATTTTCAGGGGGTGTTGCTGCTTTTTGTGGGTTTAGGGCATGCGATCAGTACCCACTGCAGGCACAGAATACACGGCTTGTTACCAGCTCAGGGGCACCTTACAGTCGGGTTTTCATCTGTTCAGCAGAAGTTTAAACCCAGGACGCCCTGTGTTGAACATCTGCATCTGCTGCACCACACGACAGTGGGAAACAGGTTCTAGAGCCTGAGGTGAAGGGACCCAGCCACACCACACCACCTTGGTGTGCTAGTGGCTCTCTGCTGTAATTGTCTCTAGGTTCGGCCTCATTGCAATATATCCTGCAGGGAGAGGAATCCAAGGAAACAGGCTGTGGTACCTCTACTGAGTACAATACTTCAGCACATACTCAGTCAGATTCACTGATTGTAGGGAATCTACTTACTCTAAGCTGAGTGAGCAAAATCTCTATCCATGGGTAGAATAAACACTATTTAGGGTGGAACCATTTGTAACACACTTTAATTGGCAATTTTCCCTTAATGAATAATATAACACCTTTCATATGAGGATTCTGCTGCTCCGTGATTTTTTGTGCCTGTAATAAGAAATATAAAAACTGATGCACAGAATAAATTTTCTTAATAACAGAGTTTAAAATAATACATCCATTATCACAGGGATCATACTTGTCTTCTGTAACCACAAGAATGCAATCAGAGCAAGAACATAATGTAAAACACCCACACACTTAAAATCAACATCTTTGCTTCAGAACAGATGGCAATTGCAAACATGAATTAAGAGTATCTTCACATAAATTAAGAAAAAACTTCTTTTGAAGAGTAGAAGATACCGACTGTTTAGGAACTGTGTTTACACTCTTTACTTTTCTTCTGCATGGAGGTATGGCCAGGAGGTTCAGTCAACGAAGAAGGAATTGCATGTTTTTTGTAGGCTGCACAGTGGCTTGCAGACAAGACAGCTTGACAATGCCAAAATGTCACTGAGGCTGTCTCAAAGGGACAGCTGATGGAGTTGTGCACAAATTTAACCTGCTCCAGGGAAAAGGTAACCTGAAATGGTGAAGTCCAGTTGACTGGGTCCATCCAGGAGATGGAACATACTCTCAGAGAAAACTGCTGGGTGTTGGTAAGGTGAGCTCTGTCGGTAGCTATTACTGTACAGTTTAAAGTAACTGAAAAGTCTCAAGTGAAGAAAGTTTTAATTCCTTATCTTTTAAAAAAGCTTTTATATGCTCTGTTCTTCTCACTTAAATTGGGCAGTACCTATCCCTCAGGGGTCTGTACTGGGACTAATAATATTCAGTATTCTTCAGCAGCAACACGGACAGAGGGATTGAGCGCACCCTCAGCAAGTCTGGGGATGGCATCAAGCTGAGTGGCACAGCTGATACGCTTGAGGGAAGGGGTGCCATCCAGAAGGACATTGACAGGCTCAAAAAGTGGACTGACGTGAACCTCGTGAAGCTCAACAAGGCCAAGTACAAGGTCCTGCGCCTAGGCTGTGGCAATTCCCAATAGTAATACAGACTGGAGTACGAACGGGTTCAGAGCAGCCCTGCAGAGAGGAACTCAGGGATACTAGTGGATACAGAAATGGACGTGAGCTGGCAATATGTGCTTGCAGGCCAGAGAGCCAAGCGTCTCCTGGGCTGCCTGGCCAGCAAGTTGAGGGAGGTGATCCTCCCCCTCTGCTCCGCTCTGGTGAGAGCCCACCTGGAGTCCTGCACCCAGCTCTCGAGTTCTCAGTGCAGGAAAGAAATGGAGCTGTTGGAGCGGGTCCAGAGGATCACAAAAATGATCAGAGGGATGGAACATTGCTACTGTGAAGAAACGCTAAGAGAGCTGGGGCTGTTCAGCTTGAAGAAGAGAAGGCTTTGGGGACACCTCACTGAGGCCTGCTTAAAGGGGACTTATAAGAAAGATGGAGATATATTTTTTTACCAGGGCCCATAGTGATAGGACAAGAGGCAACGGTTTTAAACTGAAAGAGGGTAGATGTAGCCTGGATATAAGGAAGAATTTTTTCTGTGATGGTGGCGAAACACTGGAACAGAGAAGCTGTGGATGCCCCATCCCTGGAAGTGTTCAAGGTCAGGTTGGATGGGGCTTTGAGCCACCCGATCTGGTGAAAGATGTCCCTGCCCATGTCCCTTAGTCCAAGGGTTGGTCTAGATGATCTTTAAAGGCCCCTTCCAACTCAAACCCTTTGTGATTTTATGATTTTATCATGTTTCTCTATATTAAAAAATAAACTGGATAATCATAATACATCATACTCTATGAGGATACACATTTCCAAGATTGCATTTTCACTAGAATAAACACCTACTTTTCTTCATGTCGCTCAGTGTGTTCTTCTCAGAATATATACTCTTTCAAGAGTTTACCAGTACCAACTAGAGCTGCTTGTAGCAGAATGAAAGAAACCTGCTTCTAATACATGCATATGTAAAAAACCTTTCATAAATTAATAGGCCAAACGTTGTCATGATGCAATTCATTGACCAGCGGAGGTGTACTAGCTTACTTAAAGATTAAACTTGGCTCAGTAAGATCATTAGGAAAATAAAAGACTACGGAAATAAATTTTCTACATCATGGAAGTGGATTGTGTAAGATCACAATAGAGTAAAAATATAAATGGCAGCATAAAGATATATTACACAAAACTCTGTATGGGTACCAAGACCAATATTGTCAGAATGTGATCTGATATAAAGAAACACACATACACTGCCAGAAAAATAAGAATAAAATAATTTCTCACAGGTTTGATACAAAAGACATTTCTCCCTTAGAGAAAACCTTATAAAGGGCTTCCTCTCTTCAAAGCAGGCAACAGAACAGAAGGGAATGAATAGCAGCAGGTAAAACCTCTGCCTCTCCAAACATTATTCAAAGTTAGAAAATGAAATGTTTCATTATAAGATGAGGAAAACGACATAGCTGATCAAAGTCGGTCAACTTGCTTATTTGTATCTCAGCAAACACCTCGGGTCTGCACTTTGTCAGTCTGCAGAAAGCAAAAGATTTTTCTGACCTCACAAATTGGCAAGAAATGGCTTGCCTATGGATCTATTCAGCTCAGCAGACACTTGGCACCATTTACCCCAGCTCTCACAGAACCAAATACACCTACCATGACCATGATTGCTATGGAGATTCTCAAAGTCAAGAAGAAAAAGCCTCATTTGAGCAACTGGTATGTCACAGTGGTGTCCCATTGACTCTGGTCTAATTGCCTGACCTAGCCAAAGACTGTGACCACTGAACACCACATTGTTGCTATTCTGTAGCTCTGGACACAGCAGACCTAAAATATAGTGAGGCAGGACTTCAAAAAATTCTCAGAAATGTCATATTAAAAAGTTGTGAGGAGATGACACCTTGTTTGTGGCCTGGAGGTTTCATTCAGCATCCCAAATCATTTGCTGTCCAGATATCACCCCTAAAAATTTGCAATGTAGTGCTGTATTTGCATAGAAGCATCTAAAGAGAACAGTATGTCTAAACATATCTATACAGCAGCTAAGTTTGTCCTGCTAGTATATATTCACATTCACCTTCACATCCACCAAGAATATCTTGGTATGTGAATAGGAAATAATGTGTTTATTCACTAGGCTAAATGAGATTTTGCAGTATCGTACTTACTCTTTGCTAAGTATGCGTGCTGGCAAGATCTATGTATGGATTATATGCTCGGACTAGATTGCAGAGAGAATTCACTATTTTTTAAATTACATTAGCTTTCTTAAAAATACATATCTTGAAGGAAACTTCTAAAATTTTCATTCTAAAGCTTAAAACTCTGGTGCCTCTCTCCCATATTTGATCGAAACATGTGAGAAATACAACTGTCCTGTCTCCTGTTCTATGTCGGACTGTCATGCAGATCCACTGACAGCGAGGCAAACATGGCAGACCTGCGGCTATGGAGGCACAGCTTCTTCCATGTTTTGTTTCTAAAATCAGTACAACTATTTTGTACCTTCTATATGCATTACTTCTTCAGAACACACGGAACCCGAGACTCCTTTTCCGATAAGTTGGTTTTCTGTATCCTGATGGTTTTCTTTAAATAAGTATCAGCGTGGCCAGTTGGCTCCACTACATTAGCACAACCTCTAGAGTGAGCAGAACTGGCCACCAAGCAGATGCTGTGACAGCTACCCCTTTAAGCAAAAATAAAAGGCTGTGAGGGAAGATGCACCTGTTTTTTATTTAAGATTTCACATTACCTCTTCAAGGGTCTCTGCTTGCTGACAAGCAAACACATGACCCAGCCATCAGCAGCTAGAATTACCCATTTGCTGAAAGTGTGTATTTGCTGACTTAATGCGTTTAGTTTTTGTCACATACACAGAGGAGTTGACAAATACAACCTTCTTGTCCTTACTTAATAATGTTTTGGAGCCAGAAATGACTCAGTTCTTTCTTCTTCCTTACTTTACTTGTTCCTAACTATGGTAGTGTGCCAAAAAACAGCTCACAGCCATTTCCCTTCTCTAACATACAAATTCTAAGTAAATTTCCAGCTGGCAAATGAAATGCAATGTCAATTAGCAACGCAATATATTTGAAACATTTGACCTTTAAAGCAGAAAAAACTTGCACCTGAAATATAGTAAGTTTGTCACATATCCACAAAGCCGTATCAGAACAGGAAATGCAGTTGTTAGAGCTGATTAACGCTGACTTTGCAGTTTCATGATTTTTTGTATGTATGTTTCATAGCCCAAACCCTGTGAAAGGAATGCCACCAAGTCCTTGACTTCCCAGATATGTTCTACTTTTAAACCACTATCCTCTTGTGGAATTATGTTATATATATTCCAATTAGATTATGTTTAACTAAGATCTCAGATTTTATCTTCAAACTGACAAAGTGCATCAAAGAAAACATCTGAGAGCTTGACATTGAAATACACTCGAAATCTTACCAGTTTCATGCTATCGGTAACTGCTGTGTCAAAAGTCATCAAATTCTGAACTTCCTTTATACTGTTTGGAAACCAATCTCCTGAAATACAAGTTCCAGAAAGAGCTTGACATTATTTTCTCATGCTGCTACAAAATGATTTGTGTGCTCAGCCATTGTCTATCAGGTGTTTAACAAGAAGAAGCACAAAACCCGCAACACTGAATATGAGAAACCTTTAGTTATTTGCCATTCAATCACTTAAATTCAACTGATTTCGTCATTTTTTATAAGTGTGGACTCAAATTCTGTCCATATGGAGGAAGGCTTATTCAGACCTAATGCTTCAGAGATTACTGCACTAGTTAGCTCTATCCAGGACTTTCTGCCTGGATCTGGGAGGAAAAAAAAAAAAGGCAAGAAAAAGGTGAAAGATTTCAGGCGTGCACAAGTTCTCCAGCTCTTCCTCTTGTGTTACAGGCTGTAACACGCAACATAGAGATATAGTGATAAAAATACTGCGGCGAAGGCAGCGCAATAGGTTGAATATTATTCCTCTTAAATACAGGCAAGTCGGCAGTACAGGCTCCTGGTAAACTGCATGACCTGGATCATATTCTGGAATTCAGCTTTTCCTCTTAACAGATTAAAAACATTCACAATTTGTCCCAATGCTGATTTAACAAGATTGGAAAGAAAATTGTACTGATTTCAATGAAAATTAAGTTCTTCACAAATACAGTTTTGTATTTTGCTTAGTTGAATGCACAAGCACGCTTGCCAGTAGAGGGGGTATAGCTCAACCATTTCTCTTCCTCGAAGGAGTTGTCGTAACAGAGGACAATATGAACAAGATGTAAACAGGAAAGCTGTGCAAATTTACACACCTTTAGAAAGAGGAGCTACAAGTGTAGAGGAGCTTTTGGAATGCAAAAGAAAAAAAGCAGTAGGAAAATAAATATTAAATTCAAGCTTCTAGTAGTTTAATATAAACCAACCAAAAGACAGGAAAAAACACAAGTACCTTCAATTGATTTCAGACTGAAGCCTCTTCTGTTAAGTATTTTAGCTCAACAGTGTACGTATCCTACTTATTCTGAATACAGAAACTTTCCATGTTAAAAATTCCAGGAATAAACCCAAGCGTCATGTAATTCAATGAGTTTCTGCATTACCACAAAATAAGATGTTGATGTATTCTCCTTGAGAAACGATGAGTAAAAAACTTAATACCATTATGTGAGTCCAATCTAGTTGAACTGGAACAGTTGCATGACACTTTGCTATGTCCGCATTGGTAACAGCAAATTCTGGTGAGGAAAATTCCCTCCCCCAAAATGGCTCACACCTCAAAGTCAGACAGAAGACGAGTTTTTATGTTACAGAATTCCTGGCTGCCACCAAACCAACAGCAACTAGTAAAAGGAAATTTTTTAGATTTCCAAAAATATGCTTCAAGAACGTTGACAAATATACGAGCTGTCATTAACAAGCAAGTTCAGGCTCAAACTACCAAACTGATCTCTCATTTAAGAGGCCTGGGGTTTTGTGTAACTACATTACACATTTTTACGTGAAGACCTCACAAATACCTTTGAGACCAAGGTGTGGTTGCCTAGCACTTCCCAAATTAGACTGTTAGGTCATGATTCAAGAAAGCTCTTTAATAACTGCTTAATTACTAACCCAAATGCATAAGTGTTATTCTGACCTTCAAAGTCAGACTCCGGAAACAGCAGCACCCAAGGCAGGAAACCCTTTCTGAGCTCAGGCAGCCCCGTCAGGGAAGCATGCTTTGCAAAGCGCGTCCAGAAGGATGCCTGGTCAGTTTTGAATTCTGCAGAAGCTTTGTAACACTTCAGAGAAACACCCATGTGTTCTTAGACTCCAAGTGTAGCATCATTTAAGATTAACCCCCGCCTCCCCGGTACAATGTCTTAGAAAGGTTAAAACGCTTTGTTACAGACCAAAGCAATTCATGTTTAAAAGACATAATATACCCTGATGCTATATGTCAAGCTATTCCTATGCTGTAAACATTCTTGTGTTGATTCTTACAGCCCATGGCTTCCAACAGAGATAAAGGGGTGTAATTCAGGACAGCATTAGCTCAATTGTGGCCACTCGATTTGTATGACTAACACCACTATTAGATGGGCAACCATGCACAGCTGTTCTATTCAGGTAAATGTGGGGGGGCTTCATATACATCACTTTTGTGCATGTTATATTACTGATATAATAGATATGGCATCTACCTGTGAAAGAAACAAAGTCTGCCTACGATACCTAGTTCACTGTATCTCTGTTAATGATGTGCAAGGTAGTCCCAAGGGGTGATTCTTTTCACGGGCCAGACACACACAGCACGATTGTCTCCCAAAATGATTCAAACATACTCAGAAATATTTTTGTCCGTAGTAGGGAGGCTTTGCACAGTGGACACTGCAAAGCCACTACCCAGCTAAAGGCTTATTTATTACTTGAGGCTTAAACCTCAAGTCTACTTCATCCTCAGAGAAACCAGAGGAAGGAAGGAAGGAAGGAAGAAGGGAAGGAAGGAAGGGAGAGAAAGAAAGAAAGAGGCGACAGTGCTGCAGTAACAGAATTATTTATTTTCTCACACTTGGCTAGACAGACACAAGTCCTGCCTGAGTGACTCTGTTATCTCCCCAGTTGATCCATTTTCCCTTTAATCTTTGGTAATGGCAATACTCTTCAGACAGTCCTTCTCCCCTCTAGTAAACTGCACCTTGCAGCTCGCGTGCTACCCAGAAGGAGAGGACGAAAAGCAAAGGCAGAAGGCCCCACTTTGCCCTGCAAAAGGTCACAATTTTTTTCTGGACCTAAAATGTATATCCATATTAAATTCTTTTCAAGTGCCAGGAGGCTAATTATATAATTAATGAAAGGTCTGACATTAAATGAGTTAATTTTGTTCTCCTTACTGTGCATAACATCTAAATTTGAATTTTCCTCTCAAATCGTTAATTAATTTTTCTAATACAGACTGTAATTCTCCCAAGTGAGGGAAGCATGTTTGGAGCCCAGGAGTGCTGCTGTCTGACAAACTCCTGGGGTCAGTGCTGAATGGATGAACGTCTACGTCTGCTGTAACTAAAGCAATGGGGAGAACCGTGGCCAGTTTGCTGTGAAAGATTTACATGATAGTTTCTGGAAAAAGCTGGGCGCAATCTGCTCAAAGGATGTGTTCGGGATTTAGGGTCACTGGCTGTATTCATACCAGTCTGGACAGAAATCTGAGAGATCTCAGTTCAGTTCCTGACTGTCTCAGGCTCCTGGGTCATCAAACAGGGAAGAAGAGTCAATTAATTTCACTGTATCTCATTTGTAGTCATAACATGAAGATATAAAGCTCCTTTATCGGGTGGGTAGGAGAGGGAGAACAATCATGTGAAAATATTTAAGAATGAGTAACTGAAGTCCTCACCTAGCACCAAGTTAATACACTTTCATTAAAAAAAAATGCTCTTAATTCATTAAAAGAAATAAAAAGAAATTACCGGGTTTATGGAAAAAATATCTTCAGTTTAAAAAGAAAAGGAATGAATGCCAAATTTCACCTAGCTCTGCTCACTTAAGATTACCCACAAGTTCAAGGATTTGAAAAAAATCTTGATTTAGACTTTGTCTTATACAGAGGTTGCAGTTTCGTGAGTAACCTCACCTTATTTACTGCTACTGAGAGCAGCAGTCCTGCCCTCCCTGTTGTCCATGATTGTGTGCTCCAACTCCCTTGTTTGTGCTGGCATCAGTGCTTGGGCAGCTGTGCAGCTGGACTGAAAATTAATCTGACCACAGAAAAAAAAGGGTGATTTTTTTTCAGCTGAAGCAGCTCCCTGAACTGACAAGCCCTGTGCTGACACAGAGAAGGGCAGCAATGAATGGCTGAAGGATAAAGCAGAGGGAGGGACAACCTCTTTCAGTGACCCCAGGGATTTAAATAGGCTTAAATCCATCATGAAACCACTTCCTCAGCCTTATCCCCGCTGGCCAGAGGATCCTTTTATATCTTTGGTGGGGGAGAGCACCTTCACACAGACAGAAGGCTAACAAGTTATTTCCCACAGATACTATCTGTGCATGCATAGGAAATGCAAAACTATTCAAGACAGTCTGGCCTGGAATACAGCAGAGGTAAGCGACATTGCATTTACCTTGGGACAGACTCTGGCCATGGCCAGTTACCACACAGCTTGGCTTGTGTCTCTTTTGGTAATATATGCATTTTTACTTAGTAGAAAATATCTGACAACTCAGTATTTTAAGTCCTCAAACAATGTAAGGAAAAGATTTGACTCAAATTAATGCAGTAAGAGGAATCATAAAACTGATTTAATTAGAAAAAATAAATGCTTTCGGTCCACACAATGTAATTTGTCCGGGGAAATATGGAAATGTTTTAAATGTAAGAATGTAAATATTCCTAGAAGGGATCCCCAGTATTACAATTACACCACTCCTAACAGCTTCCCCTTCTATGCATCTTTGGCAGAGCACTGATTTTAATACAAATACTAACATCATTGGGATAATCTCATATGTTATTTTGAAAAGACTTACTTTTCCTAAAATTCAATTTTGATAATAAATGTTTGATCCCAGATAAAACTTCTGTTTCTCAGACTCTGATGAGAATTTGAAAAAAGGGTCTCTAGTGACATCAGCTGCATGTTCTTTGCAGATTTATGAAATATTTTGCAACAGAAGTGTTGCAGAAAGTAGAGTATCATTCCATTGAATGTCAAAACATAATTCAGTAATATCCTTAACTTTAATTTTTAATGATGTCAATACCACATTGCTACTTCAATCTTATATTACATTTCTAATACTCTTTTATGAGCAGCTAAGAACAATGTCTTCATGTGACTTAAAAACACCAACAACTGAAATGAATCTTGTCTGTAATCATGCTCAAATCAATTAAACAGATCCAGAGCTTAGAAAGTTCTCTAATTATACTTCAATTATTACCCAAGCTTTAAAAAAAATACAGAAAGAGAAAGAAAAAAGCTTAAAGTTATCAGGTGCCTCATCTTCCTTGTTATTACTTTGAATATGCGATGTTAAAAGACATCACATGTTAAAAGACACCAATAATGAGTTCTTCATTTATGCCAAGTGAGCCGATCATTTTCTTATGATGAAAGTATTTCTCTGAGCAGTAACACTTACTTAAATAGAAATATTCACAATCTTCTTCTCCAGTTAATTAAAAGCACTTGGTCTGATTAAATATGAATCTGAACAATGTTTTCCAATTCCTATCCCTCCCTATTCCATTATAAATCAGTGCTCTTGAGTGAGCCGAGGCTCTTGTTTTAAGTATTGTCCCTACACTAATTTTATTTTTATTATTTTAAGAGTTCTTAAAAATATTAGCTCAAGTGAAACACGAAGGCATGAAGTCTTTGCGTGAAGGCTTAGCAGATGTTTGCCAGCTTATTGTTTCTAAGGCTTTAATGAATGACCACTTCCACAATATGAAAGAGATAACATTTAGTTGCTGAATGGTCGCATGGGCCATTCAGTAATTGGAAGGAAATTAGCCAGCTCCCTCCACCACATGTGTGCTCTTCTCAGACTTCAGACGGCAACTCGCCCTACGGCTCAGGGACTTGGGGCGAGTTACGGAAGCTGGTATGGACAGACAGCAAACCCTCCATACAGTGACCCCTGAACCGATGGTCTTCCAGCGGCAACAGCTCTGCAACAGCCATCTCGGCTGCCCAGCACCTACGGATGGATGTTAGCTGTCATCTTGGCGCTTGGTCAGAAGGTGCTGGCAGTGGGGGAGCTGCCCTCCCCACCCCAGCAGCCCGGGCTGGCAGCCGGTGACCAGGCAGCCAGTTCAGCTTTGCCGCCGCCTCTTTGCGTCGAGGTTTTAGGAGCCTTTGAATGGCTCTTGTCAGGCAGTCCTTTCTATAAATTGGGGGTGGGTAACCTGGCAGACCGCAAGCAGCTTCCCTGGAATTAAGGGTACTGGAAGATTAGACTATGCTCTAAAATATAGAAAACTAAAAGATACTGGAAAAAGACCCCCTGCGGCCTTGCTGCATCATGAGTATCAGAACACGGCTGAGGTGAACACAATTGAATTAACATACTACCTACGCTTTTCCCATTTTTATTAGACAAAATCACCTGGTTAATGTTCTTAGGTGTAAAAAAACAAACAAGCCCTGCCACAAAGCCCAGTACTGCTATTTAAACTATCAATAAACTGAGCTTTTAAAACAGGTTTTTTCAGCTAGCACTGTTTGTAAACACGGCTAAGAGTTGTAATTCATTCTCCTAATGTAAAAATAATAATAATATTTAGGGTTTTTTAATGTTGCCACTGTAAATACTTGAATGGGTTACTAAAAAAAGCTGGAACAAGACCGGTGCACCTTTTATTACGTAGTATACCACGATGAAAAACCTTTTTGTTAAACGCCAAAGAACTAGGCAAGTAGTATATTTTCAAAGGAAGTCCTAGTTCATGTGAACAAAACACCACCACGTCAGTTTAGTTCTCTGCAAAAATAGATGTCTAAAGATTGTGGCCTGCTAACGAAACGTTTTTTCATTTTGCCTGTGGAGCTCCCATTCACATTATGCAGCCTGAGAGATGACAGAGACACACATTCAAGAAATATGATAATTATTACTTTTCATAAAAGACAGAAAGCATAGCTGTAAGATTACCTTCTAAAAGGCCTCCAGCTATCTGAATTTGGAGTAACACCTTTACAAGGGTAGAAGGTAACATCTCACAATATCAGAGGCTGGGAGGGAAAGACAGGAGTTTAAAGGAATACAGCAGCTCCTCTTTTTTGAATTTGCAGCCTAAAAGTTTCAAGTAATTGTACAAGTAACAGTCCATGTTTAATCTTTGAAACAACATTTGACAGATCAAACACAGAAGCTGTAAATTACCAGTAACGACAGTAATCTTTTCATTTAACTATCAGTATATCAAACCACAAATGCACTGAACACAGTAATAACTCGAAGATAGGAATCTAAGGAGGCTCAGCCTGTATATTTATTTGGTTCTCAGGTACACTGTTAACCTGGAAGAGACAAATATGTTTGGGTTTCCCAGCAATAATAGGGATATAAAAAGAGGTTTATGCAAGAACTAAAACACTTGAGTGCCAAAAAAATTACCTTTCCCAAACATTGCAGGTACAGAGCCAGGTGCAAAAGACCATTTTGAGCTGGAACACCCACATGAAGGGAACGACTGAGGGTTATTTCAGTGCAGCTACCGAAGCGAGGTGGAGTAGCCCAAAGGCTGATCTCACTTGTTGGGAGTGCGCTCTGCCTGGCTGATCACAGGAAAGAATGGGACCGTGTGAAATGTTGAGATGAGTAGCTCTGGGACACCTGGCTATGCCTTCTGTACCACGGGGTGCATCCATTGCTCTATTAATGGCATTCAAAAGTTGGGATGTGAGCTCGATATTTTTGAGAAAGTTCGCTGGCATCATTTGTAAGCCTGGGAATCTGGCTGGGTTCATACCTGAGAAGTCTTCCCATGCAACGAATTTACTCATGAACATTGTTTTGGTTCCAAGACATTTCTACCTGGAAAAGGCTTAGTGAGCATGTAGCTATAGGGCTTTATTGATACCTGTAGCGGTGTAGTTATTTCCTTTGCTAAAGCAAAAAAAGTAGAGAAACATAAGGTACCTCTGTATCAGTATAAGTGAACTACATGATGGCAACTGTTTTAAATGTGTGTATCGATTTAATATAGCATTTTATAATGCAAATAATGCAAAAATGATGAATGATAACCAGCCATAATTTATGCTGTAACAGAAGTAATAAAAGCAGGCAGTAAACCCATGTGCTATTTCAATTACAGCTGCTTCCCTTTTTCCTGACGGTGAAGCACTTCATACAAATATTGCACTTTCAGTGCTCGGTGGTAAAGTCTACAAGGGAGAATCAAGACCGTACAGCAATCCGATTTTATTCTTCTCTCTTTTTTCTCTCTCATGAAGTCTCTTTGTGAAAGCAGTATTCTCTAAAATTGTTTCACATCAGTCAGAGCCCATGATTTGCAATCTATACATCACATATACTCTGTACCATACATCACATGCAACTATACATGCCTTTTTAAGGCATGACTATTATGACTTTGTTTAGATCTTTAACACCACACTACACATCTGCAAAGTCTACACTGTTATCTAACCAAACACATTATCCACTTTTAATGGATGGGCTAACATGTCTTTTGCCTGTTTTTCTTACAGTATACACAGTGCCGCATACAGCTTGTGGCCAGTCTATTACTGAGTGACTGGGGATGTTTCTGCAGCAGCAGGGGATCAGCATCTTTTTGGCGTTAAATGTGCAAAGGGATTTGGGTCCAGCAATACTGAGGGTCATTACTTCTCATCCTAAATACCTGCCATCCAGACTGAGCCACTCGGACCGGGTTAGATGCCCTGAGGCCCCTGCCCATGGGAGAATCAGATGCCTCAGAAAGGAATTCAAAGCAGACAGGCTGAGCTGGGAGCTGTTGAAACTAGCCAAGAGAAACACTAAGGGAAGGGTGTGCCTCAAATTCTTCTCCTTTTGCAGCTTTGGTTTCTTTTTTATGGCCTGCAAGGCAGTGCCTATGTCAGATAGGGTTTCAAAGCCCCAGATAATCCACCCTAACTTGTTCAGGTGCCTCACTTACTCCTTTAACGAGCAAAACACAATAGATGCCTACTCTTTAAATAATGATGTAGGGTCAGAATACAGAGGATGTGGAATTAATTCCTGGTTTAATTCCTTCTCTAGCCTGCCATGGTTCAAACCTACACTTCTCACTTCCCAGCAGAATGTTCCAATTCCATTGTGCTGGGGAGGAATAGAGGAAGGGGTCACTGGCCCCTGTCTGCCTCAATTATGCCAGTGCTGCAATGCAGGCAATTTACTTAGTTAAAGCAAAATGTAGTTTACAGTAGTCTGTTGCTTTTTGGACAAAAGTCCAAAGTCTATTGTTTTTTAGATTATATTACCCATTAGTCTCATTTTCTTATTCCCTCAGTATGTGACAGTCTCTTGGGGTTCTTTACACTTCCATTTAAACTCCAGGGACACGCTGCTTAGCACTGGCATTCAATTAGTTCTCCACTTAATAAATAACTGTATATAATTGAATATCTTTGTAAGTATTAAACACAGACTATATTCATTGTTAAAATTTAAAGTCTTTAGTTATATGCTTGGAGCCAGTGAATGGCATTGTTCACATTAAAATAAAATCAAGGGATTACAACATGGAATGCTTATGTTTAGAAATGGATCATTTGCAATTACAGAAAATAGATAATTTACAATATTTAAAATAAAACGCATGATTGCATTGTTCTAAGCATTGAGGGACTGAACAAAAGGCTTCCGCTTTCTTATCAGCATCAATTATGGCACAAGTATGAATAATAGGAATTGTGATTGAATCATTACTAACCATTTTTGCATAATTTTCCACTTTCACTTCACCAATATAACATTTTTATAAAAGATAAAATTGTAATTCTTCTAAAAGCCATAAAGAAAAGCCACAGAGCTTGATCTGTGACAATTATTAAGAAGATACAGATGATCTCTCTATCCCTAACAGTTATAGCTAATAAGAGTCCTGACTGATTCCCAGCCATCATCCCCCATGCAGAAAGCCTTCACCTCAGTTTTGATGAAGCCAGAATTGGGACAAAGTTTTTCTTCTGCAGGCTCCTAATGTAGTTCTTCTTACGCTTCCAAGGCAGAATCTGGGGACCAGGACTGGCACACCAACTGCATGCCTGAAGGATTTGTTTGCTCTTTCACGAAGCCGCAATAGGTGCAGAAAGAGAAGCTGGCTCACTTTTGACCTGTGTTACAGGGATATAGCCAGTTACATGGAAAACTGAGTAGCGACTGGTGGGAGGAGAGAAACTGTGGTGTTACGTGTGTGTGAGACATAACCAGGCTGGGCATTGCAGCCCATTAACATAGGGAATGGGGGAAAAGTGATCAATCCTGTGTTAATTACAGAACCAGCAGATCATTCAGCAGCTAATATTTCCTTTGTCTGGAAGGTTACTTGCATCGGTGACAGCAAAAGATGATTACCATATATATACACCTTACATTTCCATACCTTTCAAACATAAGCCTTAATTTGGACCGGGAAAAAGATGAGATTAAAAGAAACTTGCACTTAAAGCATATGATAATCAATCATCCAGAAAAAAATGTTTGATTATATGTATTGTGTTATTTAAGTGCTCTTTGAAGACAGATGAGATGAAACGTATGTTTAAATATGTCAAATATTCAAGGAGTATTTTAAACAGCTATTGTACACTGAGATATCTTAAGGGATGGGCTCATGAGACCGTAGACTTGGGCCCTCATTTCAAAGTAGGACACCCTGAGAGGCTGGACTCCAGGTTGCATAAATCACTCCACACATGCGCATATGGGGACCAGAGACTGTAGCACAGCCATTTTGCTACATTTTCAAGTGCAAGTATTGATTTTTCCAGAAGTTGTTTAACACACTGAAAGAGCCCACAGAATGCAGCAGGAAGCAATGTAATACCGTGTTCGATAATGATTTCTCTCCAGGTTTGTGCAGTTTTCTCTCTCAGGACCACTTTTTGTGAGGTTTTCTTTAAGAGCGTCTGGATTGGTTAAAAGGCTTTTAGTTTTTCTGTTCTCTGATATTTATAATTTTTGTCATGTATCAGAGGGATTACTGATGCATATAAATCATTAACGAAAATTTAATGAAGGACAATGCAGATGTTTAACTGTAAACACCTGCTGTAAATCTTTCGAGGAGCCCTGGGAAGCAGGGGGCACAGAGATTTATCAGGGTCTTACTTGTGGAGGCATCTTCATTTGAATCAAACTAAGTGAAGCATAAAGGAAAGATTTGTGAGACAAAAATCTGTGTTATTACAAGGAGGAGGTTTTTCTACCACATAAAAAATGAGTGACAAGTGTAAGCCAGGCTTCCTGCTTTACTCAAATGAAAACAAAAAGTTGCACGGTTACTTAACCACCTTCCAAAAGAAATTTCATATGAAGGCTCCAAATTTCTTTATGCCACACAAAGGATAAAGCAGCCTAGGTGAACATTCAGACTTTCAACACTCCCTGTAAAAATTAACTCTGTTAAGATGAAAATAGACCCCTGCCCAGTAATAATGCCTGAAGGTGCTATATAGACAATTCCAACCTACTGAAAGAGAAAAAAAATCAGTGTCTAAGAAACTTGCGTAAGACAAGGAACAAGCTGATTATGGAGACATGTTTTATAGTCCTGTTTCACAACCCATCAAGTACACTAAAAGGGAATGCCTGATGACTGGAATAACTGCATGAACAAACACACTGATAATCAGTCAAATTTACAGATAAATCAGTATGGCTTTGCTAGGGAACTCAGTTGTTTTGAAAGCTCAGGTTACGGCAGATGGCTGTAGGATGTTCTCCTTTACAGACCTGTGCTACCAAATGTGCAGTTCAAATAAAACCTACTTATTCTACACACTTAATTTATGTGGACCTACCCTAGCAGCTGGATAGATTCCCCTTGAACGTTTAGAGGTAGTGACACAGGGTCTTATTATGCAGAGCGCTGCCCCCGTGTATTGGGGTTCTATGGTTTTCAAAATGAAACAAACACTTCCTGAGCTTCCTCGTGTTTAGCTGTTCTGTATGATATTTGCCTTCTGAGCATTGCTTCCCCATTGTCTTACCAGGCTCGTGTGGTTTTACACAAACTTGCTCATTTGCATGCAGTCTTCTTGTAGAGCATCTTTTGTAGGCTAGTATGAATGGCTGCTATGCAGATTGGGAGGCTCTTTATGGAGGACACCCTTTGTGATACTGCTACCCACTACTTTCTGTGCACAGTTCTGAAATTACAGCCAAGCCATGTAATTTTTTATTCAGAAGCTAGATGCAGAGCTTTTTTCAGCTGTAAGGATTCACTCCTTCCTGGAACTTGTAAGAGTATCAGCTTCTTAAAAACACAATTTTCAAAGCAAGAACACCATTTCAGATATTCTGTTGCCACTATCATTGCTTTGCATGAAGGCACTGGCAACCAGCTGCACGCGCTGGCACATGCAGGCACAAATACTTTACACAAAGACACCTACAATCTCAGTAGTCCATGAAGATCTCTCCCTCCCTGTGGTGCCTAACATAGCCGTCACCCTCAGAAAACCTGGGATGGGGCAGGGCCCTATGCACCATGACCCTTCATCCTCTCCATTGCCAACCAGGTGGACTCGGTCCATGGGACCCCAGGGAGGCACTGCACAGCGCAAGTGAGTTAGTGCGGGCCCGTGCATTAGCACTTGCTGTGGCCTCTTCTGCTTTCCTAAGTTTTTTTATGGCTTTCTCCATGATGTTCAGCTTGGCACTAACTAGGGATTACAATAAAACTTCTGGTGTGAGTATGCAGACTTCATTTCTTAGTTGGAACATTCTTTCTTTTTCAAAAGTAGTGCAAAAAACATGCCATATGTATGTAATACTTTTTTTGGAATAGTCTTTACTACCCTTAAATACAACTGCACCGAACTACCTCATCACTGTTCTTTTATGGACACCATGCCATACCAAGATGTAATTTGCTTTTTTTTTTATATATCCATTTTTTCCCATAATTTTTTTACTGTAATGCTCAATAAATACTTAAGTGCCAGCGTGAAGTGGATTATTGTTAACATGTTGCAGGAAAATTGCACAGTGCTAAAGCTTGCAATAAAAATAAGCAGAACGCCCACTGTTAATACACTGTAGTTAAGCGTATTAGCTGTTTTCAAAAGCATTAACTCCCACACAAATAGCAAAGCTATTTTGTCCAATATATTATTATCAGACAGTGAAAATCAGTTGGGGACTATCTGAAGCCCTTATGCCCATACATATTAAAACAAAATTGTTTCACAAAACTGGGAAATTGTGTGGGGATAGCACTTAAGATTTTACTAGGTGTAAACAAATAATAATAATAATAAAAATTTAAGAAATTACATACTAGTCATACAAATGACTCTTCCCTGTTCCCTACTTGATATTCAAAATCATTGGGTGAAAAAAATATCTTTTTTTCTCCACCTTCCATTTTTTATTCTATTTTCTGTCTCATTAGCTGGTGAGACTTCATAAATTTTGAGCTCTTGTCCTTTTCCCTTCACTGGAGTTGGAAAAACTAATACTGGATAAAAATGATACACAAGAAGAAGCAATTGTTAATGATCCTTATGCGGCAGCGGAAGCTCTTCATGAATTTAACTATTATCCTTTTGTTTCTACTTCCTGTTCATCTGTTTCAGCAGCGACATCGTGAAAATAATAATAATGTGCACCCAGATTCTCAAAGTGGTTTGCAAATATTAATTAATTGCAAACCTAATTAAGCCTCTGAGACACATTTTATGTTCCTGTTGTGCTCTGGAGACCTACGTGCATCTCTCCTTAAATCGTATTTCTTCTCCTTATGGGGCTATTCAAAACCATCTGAAGTTAAGGGGGGGGGGGGGGGGGGGGGAAGAAAATTAAGGGGCAGAAGAGAGGGAGGGAGAGAACGGGGGAGCTGGGGAGGGAGAGAAGGAAAGGGAAAGAGAGATGGAATAAACACCTCTTATTTTATTAGGCACTGTACTGATCTCTACCTACCTGATATAGGAAAAATGCTGCATTTTCATAGCATTTTCTGTTAGTGGTAGTATTAAAGATAACTGTTTTGTTCTGAGGTACTGTTATGTGACAAAAAGTAAAAATATGACTAAAATGGTAAAAACTGTCAAACTAGGTCTTAGTTTCACATGTTCTCAGATGATGACTGTCATCCGGCACCCAGTAGTCTCTGCTTCTCCCGTGGCTGCGGTTTTGGGTTTGGGCTGAGCTGCAGGGGTGCACTGTCACGCGACCAGGCATGCTGTGACATAGCAGGTGTAAACGCTGCAACATCTCCTCTCTGCTGTCAGACTGTCACAAGCTCAAGTAGCAACTTTTCAACAACAATAACAACAGAAAAACTCTTGAAAATACATCTTCTAGGGAAGCTGCTGAGGATTTTTTTTCTTTTTTGGGAAGCATACTTTGGTATAAAGCCAGAATGCGTGTCCCTTGGAATAACTATTACAAGAAACGCCTTCTTTTACACCCCTTTTTGTTATGATACTCTTATTTCTTTTCAGAAAACCCCTCATCACTCTCAGAGATCAAAATATAGAAAATACTGTTGTTTACCTTTTTCCCTACTTCAACATCACAGATAGTCAGTTGGGTAATTCTGCCCTGCAAGCCTTATTCTTCTGACTTCAAAAATTTGGGAAAAATTATTTCAGTCCTAAAAAAGCTGCCATTTAAGTCTCATCCCCTTACAATAAGAGCAAGCAGAACAGGCCAATTAGAACCAACAAGACAATTAGCTTCAAGTCTCTGATTGTCACCAAAATACCTGTTTGTCCCAAGGGAAACACACATGCTTCCATAACATAACCAAAGGGAAAAAACCTCTGCAGTCCCCCAGATGTCTTACCAAAACTAGATATTCCTCCTGTAAACAGCACACAGGGAAATGAAGAGCAACTAGAGCTCAAGCAATGTTTAGGAGACTGCAGGAGTGCAGAAAATTCAAGTAAAGCTGGGATGACAAGTTTAAGACATTTTCTTTAAATTTTTTAAAAGTTTTCTTTAAAACTAAAACAGGTGTTTGAAACCACCTGTCCTGACTGGCAGAGTGCAAAAATGTGAATCTCTTTGCAGACCTCAATCTTATGTCTATAATGAGTATCTGACTTGAAATTACTTTCTAAAATGAAAACAACTTTCCTGATATTTTAGTCAAATTTAGTAATTTGGTTTAGTTAATTTTGTTTCTGAGCAGTTGAGCAGATGACAGTGGTTCTGTTCCTTCTATTGTTTCCACATTTTGGAATACAAAACTATGGATAATGTTTTAGAGGTGAATTCATATGAGATGAAATAGCTGAATGTGTTGAAGGATTTAATAAAACGATAAAAAGATAAAACAACCTGTAGCTTTTCCGCCCAATTATTCCATACATCTTTAAACCTATTTTTTAAATAAAATATAACCTACTGGCTTATACATCAGAACATAATTCTTAAAGAAATTGAGAGCCTGAGATTTGAAGCTGTATGAGAATCTTGTAGAAAGGGAGTTGTAATAAGCTGGCAATGATCTCTGGAGCAGCAGATGGCGGGAGTAACTCTCTCTCTTACCTTTATTCACCATATGCCATTTGACTGATTAAACTGTATTTATGTAGCAAAAAATAACACAAAACAACACACATAACTATAGCTCTTCAGTGCATGTCATCTCACTAATTTTTTTGGTGTGCTGGTAATTCATCTGCAAACCTCATGCATTTTTGTCAAGGTTTCCCCTGCCTGCATGAACTTGCTTTATGTTTCTGCACCCCTGCAAAGTAACACATACTCCAAACTGTTAAAAACTGTGATCTTCTTATCTGGCTGAGTAAACACAGCTGATTCTAGAAGAGGAGGGAAGACCTGGAGAAATGATTGAGGCACTTCAGAAAGTCTTGGTAATTCAACAGGTGGCAACTTTCTTTCTCAGCAAGAATCCATAGTGCCAGACAATGCGGGAAGAATACCACGCTGGAGAAGGTACAACTCAAAGCATCAGTGGCTGTGCATGAGGTCATGCTGGAACACCTCAAAGTTTGTGGCCACGGATAAGCCCATGACAGAACAGGTACACCCCTGGAGGGATTGCAGCCATGGATAAGGCCATGCTGGAGCAGATTTACTTCTGAAGGAACTGTGGCTGTGGGTAAGGCCATGCTGGAGGAGGTCTATGGTCATGGACCATGGATAAGGCCATGTTGGAACAGGTGCACCTCGAAGTCACTGTGCCTGTGGATGAGTCTATGCCACAGCAGGTATACCCCTGGAGATACTGTGGCTCGTAGCTGAGGTTCCACTTGGAGCAGGTACAATCCTAAGGGACTGCAGTCTGTGAATAAGTCCAAGCCAGAGCAGGGGCAACGGGAGGAGTTCACTGCAGTGTTAAACCCTACAGGCTGGTCCAAAGGGACCAGGGTGGAGACTGCAATGGATATACCTTTAAATTGTTATAACTCATTGATTTGAGTTGCGTGTTATAGGAACTACTATAGCAGGAACCACCTGAACCACTGGAGGACAAGCCTTACAATAAGCAGTGCAGGTGCAGCAGTGACCCGATCTGAGCTGGCTTTGGTGCCCAATAACCCCATACAACACACAACCCCTCCTCTCCTGAGTGACCACCATAACAGATGGAGCCCAAAGGCATGAACTAAATGAACTCAGTGGACATTTTGTGGACATTTTATAGACATTTTTACAGCAGTGGTCCACAGACTAGGGGAATGATATCTGTGTATTATATCAAAGGATGGGAAGCCTGGTGGCGGTTAATGAGGTTGTATTGGAATGTGGCATGATGCAAATGGTATGGAAAAAGGGGTGGATACTGTCCTGGTTTCAGCTGGGACAGTGTTAATTTTTTTCTTCGTAACTGGTGTAGTGATGTGTTTTGGATTTGGTGTGAGAACAATGTTGATAGCATACTGATGGTTTTACTTTTTGCTAGGTAATGTTTATATTAAGTCAAGGACTTTTCAGTTTCTCAGGCCCAGCCAGTGAGAGGGCTGGAGGCGCACAAGAAATTGGGAGGAGACACAGCCAGGGCAGCTGATTCAAACTAACTAAAGAGATATTCTATACCATAAGATGTCATGCTGAGTATATATAAGCTGGGGGAAGTAGAAGGAAGGGGGGAACGTTTGGAGTGATGGTGTTTGTCTTCCCAAATAATGGACGTGTGCCACTGCTTTGGGTCAAAAATGTCAGCGATGAGATCTAACTTCCTTAATTAACATGCAGCCATTTATTTAGCCGAACTCTGCAGAGCCTGGCAGGTAGTCCAGCACGTCCCTGGCTGCTGCTTTCAAGCTCAGTCCTGGCATTTGTGCTAGGCATGCTGTCCCCTGTGGAGTTCTCCTTGAGTAGGTCTTTGTAAAAATGGCAATACTCTATGAGAAAACTTTGAATGGGCTGTAGATCTGAGGTGAAGTTTAATTTGCTTCACTCTGACCTGATTTTCTCATTCGCCTGAGCGAGGTCAGGATCTTTACCACCTTGCTGAGGCAGGCTCCGCTGATGTCAGTTATAGCCTGGAGTCACCTGGGCCAGACTGAAGTGGCTTGGTAGTTAAGAGTGAACAGGGGCGAAATCACGCCTGACCAGCCTGCTAACCTTCTGCGGTGGAATGACCGGCTGGTAGATGAGGGGAGAGCGGTGGACGGTGCCTACGTTGACCTGAGCCAGGCTTTTGGCAGTGCCCCCACCAGAGCCCCCAGGCAAGCTCAGGAGCTGGCTGGGTGAGCGGGCAGTGATGGGCTGAGCACGGGCTGAGGGCAGAGCTCGGGGGCTGTGACCAGCGGCGCAGAGCCCAGCTGGGGGCCTGTAGCCAGCGCTGTGCCCCAGCTCAGCACCGGGTCCCGTCCTGTTCAGCTGGGTCATGGGTGACCTGAGGGGACGGAGCGCAGCCTCGGCAGGTCTCCCGATGGCACAAACTGGGAGGAACCGCCGGGACACCAGCAGGCCGTGCTGCCCTCAGCGAGGCCTGGGCAGGCTGGAGAGCCGGGGGGAGGGGACCTCGTGGGGTCCCACAGGGGCCAGCGCGGGGTCCTGCCCTGGGGAGGGACAGCCCCTGCACCAGCACAGGCTGGGGGGGGCTGCTGGGGGGCAGCTCTGCGGGGAAGGGCCGGGCGGTGCTGGGGGACAGCCGGTTGCCCGCGGGCCAGCGGTGGCCCTGTGGCCGAGAAGGCGGGTGGGACCCTGGGGCGCGTTAGGGGCAGCGTGGCCAGCGGGTGCAGGGAGCTGATCCTGCCCCTCTGCTCGGGCTGGTGAGGCCCATCGGGAGTGCTGGGCCCAGCGCTGGGCTCCCCAGTCACGGGAGACGGGGAGCTCCTGGGGAGGGCCCAGCGGGGGCTGCGGAGCTGGTGAGGGGCCTGGAGCACCTCCCTGGTGAGGAGAGGCTGGCAGAGCTGGGGCTGTGGAGCTGGAGAAGGCCGAGGGGGGTCTCACCCCTGCGTACCAACACCTTAAGGGTGGGTGGCAGGAGGACGGGGCCGGGCTCCTTCCAGTGGTGCCCAGCGACAGGACCGGGGGCAACGGGCACAAACTGCAACGCGGGAAGTTCCAGCTGAATATGAGGAAAAAGCTCTTTACTTGGAGGGTGGCGGAGCCCTGGCACAGGCTGCCCAGGGAGGCTGTGGGGTCTCCTTCTCTGGAGACATTCAAACCCACCTGGACGCGATGCTGTGCAGCCTGCTCTGGGTGAGCCTGCTTCAGCAGGGGCTTGGGCTAGGTGATCTCCAGGGGTGCCTTCCAGCCCTGACCAACCTGTGATTCTGTGAATATAGGAAGATTAAGAAAAAAACTAGAGACCACCAGGACTAATGCAGGGGTAGGCAGCAAGCCATGAGAAGTGTGGGAGAAAGAGATCAGATATCTCTCCAGCCGATTCTATTTAAACCAGTCAAAACCTCGCTCTCAAATAAGTGAGCTAAGCCTTTCCTGCAAAACTGACAGAATCAGCAAACTGGGAATGACTGGTTCCAGTGATTGCAGTGACCAAGAGCTCCTCAGTTTGACTTCAGCGGGGATTTACTGTCTGCATCAGTTGACAATTGTAGCCCATTGTTAAAAACAGCTTCTAATAGCTTCAGGCCATTATCGTTTGTCTTGATATCTTCCCAGACTGTGAATAATTCCTTCCATCATCTACACAGTTACTCTGAAAGTATTTATAGATGATAATTGGGTCCCTTCCATCCTACTGAGTTTTCTCTAGGCTGTAGGACTGTTTTATCATTTGTTGTATTATCCTATCCTTCAATCACATTGTTATTTTAAAAAAATGCAGCTTCAGATATAAAGGCAATCAGAACCATGTAATACTTATGATGTTGCAGGATCCAATAACGTGAAATACTCATTTATAAACTGGAATATGAAGTCTAAAAAGAGAAAGTGATATAAAACAGTGCTCTCTCCCGATTCTCTGGGTGGGGTCTGTGAATATTCATTATATAGGTAAAAATTTCTGTTAGTTAAGGCCAACAAAATACACAAAGGAAAAAATAACAAAGATTTTAATAATATTCAGCAATCAACTCAGTGAAGCTTCTGCTAGTTGCAGGCTTTTTATAAAATATCCAAATTACTTAACATTCAGTTGAAATGGTGAATCAGAATATCTTGCTAAAATGTCTTCAAGGATGCAGATAATTTGAACTACACACAGATATTGGTTTTTTTATTCCAATATGCTATTATTCGCCTTCCTTTACGACTGCAAGAAAGAAACTAGGTTCTTATTTTGGCTAGGTCTGGATTAAATGTGGAATATGCTCATTGAAAATTACAATTTTAAAAGATTTTAAAAGATAGCCTAAATTATCCTGATTAAAGAAAAAAGAAGCTGTATAATTTTGCAGGTTTTTTTAGGGATTTGGACTCAAATAAAACTTTGACGCCATACATAAGGCTAATACAGATTTGAAACAGGTGTACTAATCTGAAACAGGTACTTAAAAGATGGATTAAAATTTCCCTGGTACACAGAAACAAACACCAACTAGCAAACCTAATTAAACTGTCCCTATAAAAAGTTCCTTATTTCTATTTAACACTGCCAATTTTCAGGCTATTCATGAACTATTTTCAACACTCCGAAAGATGGTTTCATGTTGCCAAGATCTTTTCACCCTCTCCTTTCCAACAAATGAGATTAGACTCCTTTCTGTGCTGACTGTCTACCAGTTTATTTGGTGATAGATTATTATTAACTGTCTTCAAAAGGAGAAAACACTGTTTTATTTGCACACATCTGGTAATGATATTCTGGAGTCTAGACAAATGAAATAGAAGTTAGAAAAGATCTGTTAGTGAACTCAGTTCTGTATTTCCAAGAGAATGATGAGCTAAAACTTGAGAAAAGTGATGTAGTTCAGTACAGTTAAAAAAAATAAATTAGAAATGCTACTGAATATTTTATTCAAGCCTTTGGAAATTGAAATAGGGATTCTTGCCATCTACAGTGGGTCAGTAAAATAAAACAATTCATATCAAATTAAGCATTAAACTCAAACAATACACCCACTCTAGTTAAGTGAAGGAATAAATAATGACAAACCTGGTTTTTTTATAAAAATATATGGAAAACCCCTCATCTTTTATTCATAGATGTAGCAAATATAACACCCTGCATCCAGATTCATTCTCCTCTCTCTACATCATGTGACATGAGATTATTTCGGTAAGATTTACCCTGGACAAATCACAGACAGGTTCCCAATCCACTTAAACTATTAACTCCATGGATTACATGTGTTATGTGAAAAAGTTTAACAAACAAAACTGAAGCCTCCTGAACATAAATAAAGTATTTTTTTAAAAGACCTGTACAGTTCTATCAAGTAGGAGAACAAATTGTCTCAGAGTAGACCAGCTTTGGACATAAAAGTCTTTATCCCATATAATGACAAAAATATTAAAGTGTTATTATTACGTATTGTTGTCCTTAGTAAAAATTATCAACAGTCTGTTTTTATACTTCTTGTGAAAGCATAATGATCATACCACTATCTAAGAACTTGCTCTTAGCTATCACAGTTTGGAATCTTTAATTATCTTTCATTATTAATTTTGAAGACCTGTACAACATTTAATTGATTTAATTGTTTTATATACATGTATGGCTTTAGCATACCAGGCACTATAAGTCTATTTATCTATATGATTTATTTGTGAATTTAAGAACAATTGTATTAGATCCAGTGCAATTCTAATACCACTTGATAACCTGATTACGAATTTATATAGCATCCCAACTGCACTGAAGTCAGGTAAATAAGACTTATTTTCTCCCATCTGAGCCATGGCTCCAGTGACAGTTCAAACTGTGCAGGGACTCAGATGTAAGTCTATTCCCACCAGCTCCAGGTAGGTCACCTGCAAAAAGCCTATGCCTTAGCATTTGCCAAAGAAACAAGGATTTTACCACAATATTTAGAATTAAACTTACCATCTTTAGAAATCTCCCAAAATCCTTACAATTAGTTACATGAGACTGTCGTTACAGCACCTTTCCTCCATGGAGGACTACTCTATCTTGTTTCTGCTTTTTCACAGTTTAGAAAAACCTACAGTGCTTTAGTTCATTTACTTTGCTCCTGTAGTTTTAAATTAAACACTGCCTTGGGCTAAGGATCTTCTGTTAATGATAACACAAGTTTACAAAAATTAGTGCAGATAGTAGAAACCAGATTAAGAATGTGTTAATTCAAATTCCAGACTGCAGATTTCCACCACCACATACTTTTATATGTATTTATTTCAATGAAAACAAATTACTGTATTTTATCATCTCCATTTTTCCTGGAAAACAGATGATACTCAGATATCTGCAGTCACTGAATGGGGCCAGGATACAGGTATGGGAAGGGGGAGGAAGGGAAAGGTAAACCCAGTAAGGATAACTGTTACTCTGAAAGAATCCTGCTAGGAATGTCTCTAAAGAATCCTGCTGGAATGTCTCTAACTTGCCTCTAATACAGACCTTCTCTAACCAAACACACTGCAGTGAGGAAAGGCCGCATCTTGCATCAGTGGGAACCAGCCTATGCTCTCACCTGCTGAGATGCAAAACACCATGTGGTCATTACTGCAGCTTTTGGAAAATATACAATGTCTTACGGAAGCATATATGTATTTTTAATCATTTTTCAATGCATGTTATGGTATCAAAGCCAGCTGCTCGTGAGTGGTGATGTCCATTTGGAACATGCATGCATTTCATCATTAACAGTCTGGGTGCCTGTTTTCAATTTGGTTAAATTTTCTGGAGCTTGTTCAGCATGACGGTATTTTTAATAGAGCCCTGTAACATTACATATATCGATGTACAAAACTGGAAATAAGAAGACTCATAGTCATCTCCTAAAAGTGATGCATCATGAGAATGTATTGGGAGTGAGGGGTGGAATTAGTTGCTTACTATTTTCTAACTATGGGGCATTACATTCATGAATATGAATGATTTTATTCTGTTTGGATCATGTGAAGCTCTAAGTATCTGGATTCACATATCTGGATTCAGCAATCAGCAACCAAAACCTCTGAGCTAAACAACAAAGATAGCAGTTGATTTGTCTGTGAAGCAGAAATTTCAACACTATGGCTCTAGACTCTTGCAACTAAAAAGTGTATAAAATTAAATTAACATTCCTAAGCCCAAACCACAGATATATAGCAAATCGTATATGCTTTATATAAGTTTTATGTAAGATTTTTATATAAGCTTTTAGGTATATTGATCTACTGTTTCACATGTTTATATTAATATAGAATGATAATTCATTACAGGAAACAAGGTAATTAAAAACTCTACCTGGAAAGTGTCTTATTTACATCACATTTAATTTTTTCTCTTCCTCTTTCAGTCTATTTCTTAAGCATTTTTTCTGGCTTATATCCTTTCTTTCTTCCCAAAATATTTTAAAATGGTCCAGGAATAAACAAACAAAGGAAAACTACATGGCCAAAAAGAAACACATTTCTTAAGTTTTTGACTCATCTTCAGCTAAGTTCTGGGGAATTTCAAGCACTCAACAAACAGTATGCAGCAAGAGGCCCACTGCTCAAGTTTGGCTGAAGACTGCTCTTTGCCATCAGCCACTTGATCTATATCTCTTCCTTTTATCATTTCTTGTTTGAATAAACAAGCTTTTCAGGAATGAAATGTTTTTTGCACAAAACAAAACTGTACTCAAGATTTAAGTTATACAGTGGCACTTTCTTGAATGAATCAGCTTTAGTTTCTTCAACTAGTTTACCACAAAAAAAAACCCTACTTCTTGTTGCATGAAGATGTTTTACATGTAGTGCCGTGGATATAAAACTAAATGAAATATTCTGCTGCCTGATAATTATCTATCCTTAAAAGATTCAATTATTTATTTGTACCTTCTGTGTTATCCTGCGCTTTTTCTCCTAAATACTTTAACATCACTTTAAGAAGCAGTAATTATAATTCTTGTGCTCCTTTTCATTTGTGGCACAAACTTAACAACTCTTTGAAAGGTAGCTATTTAAATTTCCTTTGTGGCTATTTCATGGTATAAAAATAAAAAGCAGCTGACTTCTGCATTGTTGTAATTGTGCTTTTCATAATTTTTTGTCATGTCAAGTTACCAAATTGGTTGTGGTTAGTCTGATCTATTGACACTTTTTACCTCTAATGACTCTGTACCAGAATTTGTTATGAAACGTCTGTATTTGTTCTCTCTTTTTTTATACATAATTTATATAATTGAAAAATTAACAATCATAATTAAATTGATCATGGTATCTTCAGTATGTATGTATGTATAGAAATGGATTTTCAAGTAAACATATCATATATTTTCATTTTCCTATTTTTCCCAAGAAATAGTGAGGTTGATATTCAAATACGGCATCTGTATCAACTCGGGGAACAGGATCTTACAATTATTTCAGAAAAGACCATAATTTTCATTAATAAAAGGTCTCTCTTTATTAAGCATGCTAATCAGTTTTACGTCCACCCATCTAGAAGCATGCAAAGAAGTACCTTTATTTCCTTTAGTGTGCATAAATCATAAAAATGTTTTGCAATCTGAAAAATGAAACAAGCCATTGAAGGTAAATTTTCTTAATAAAACATTAGGTTACCTGAACCCTTATTTTTGCAAGTATATAATTTATTAACTCACGGTATCAAGGCCTGAACAATACAGGTATTGTAAAATGAAGATCTATGTTTAAACAGGTGCTAACTCTTGAATCTCACTTGTAGATCGCTAAGCATATTTTAACAATTCAAGTAGCATTTGCAAAGCAATACCAAGTATTGATTGGAATATGACCAGATCTGGCACTTTTGGAGAAGTTAACAGAGACATTATAATATTGAACGACCTCACATTTCCTTTAAAAATTCATAGAAACCCTACATGAGCATAAACTTGCTTTTCAGTGTAGCAGGGACTAAATGGTCCAGCACTCACAAGGCCTTTCTTTGTGCATCATTCAGTAGCTAAGTACGCATGATCCTTGGGTAGGTCCTTGACTACATTCCTATCAGGCATGGTCAAAGAATTCAAAACATAAATAACAAGGTTGAATATTTAACACATACGCTATTATGCTAAACACATCCCGAGTGTTTCCTCAAATGCCAGTCATGTTCTTGAAAATATTAAATCAGCATAAAGATTGAAACATGTCAAAACTACTGACAGCTAAAACTGAAGCCATATTAACTTTTACTTTGTTTGCACTTCATTGGGCAATAATTTTGAAGATTGGATATTATTACATGTCTTGGGAAATGGTCTTTATCTTTCTCTGCAATGATGAGAAACACAGAACATAGTAAATAAATACATTTATGAAATTTACAGTCTTTTCTGTATTATCTGACTGCAACAACTGACATACTTCTGGAGTGACTGTCCAAAGTACAAAGTACAAAATACAGAGCTCTTGGTAGATGTTTCTTACTGCATTTAGTGCTTTACGGGTAAATAGATTCAATTAAAAGGATCAGAAATGCAGAGTTAATATCAATTTGTTCTCATGTAAAAATTATTTATTTCAGACATTCTCTACGTGTTTCCTGCTTGCCTCTGTAAACACATCATCTTTACTCTCCTGATACTCAGAAACTTGTCTACACAGTGATCCTCATAAGTAAGCTTGAACAGTTACACTAACAACTTTCCTGCAAAAAGGAGTTTTATTAAATGAAATTACTTCAAAATACGTTTGCCAGAAACTTAAACTCTGTTTTGTGAAATTTAAATACTTTACATCCTACTGATAAAGCCAATAGCTTCCCAAAGCTTTTAATAGTAGTTGCAATGGAAGTAGAACCTGCAGAGCTCAATTTTTAGGCTATGAAAGCAATAAGGCTCTTTGGTCTGCGTTTTGAAAGATATTCTGGCATTATGGCTAAGACAATGTCAGTAACAAAGCTCTGTTTTTGAAAATAATACATGCAGATATGAAAAAGATGTAAAAAATTACAGAAGCCTAACCTCACTGAACATTACAAACCTTCACTGTTAAAATACTGTATAAAAAGTTAGCAAGGCTAAAAAAATGTAGGACTAAATATTTTTAAAACATGACATCTTACTTAAGAGAAGGGATTACAGCATCTGAACAACACAGCTCAGACTGTATGGCTTAAGAAATCGTGTAGCCACAAGAAACAAGACAAACAACTACACAAAAGAAACTCCTGCATATATAAACATTGAAGAAAATTGTGTTTGAGATGCTTAGATTTAATGCTTATACTTCCCTGTCCCCTATGAAAAAATTTTTTTTCTTGCCTTTTTCAATACTTCTTAATGAACAGAGCTGTTATGGAAGTCACAGCTGTTGATTATATATTTTACCTGGTCACTGTAGGCAAGCACACAAAACTACAGCGATGGGCAATGTCTTTACAGTCATTGGACACCCGAAAGCTTAGTTCCCTTCGGCTTTCAAAATCTGTTTTGCGGAGAATGATTTTTTTTCTCAAGTATCCTACTAAGTAGACTTGACTGACATCTTTGCAATTCTAACTCTAAATATTTATACGACATATATCCTTTTGCTAACACTGACTTATCACAGGGTAGTCAAATAGATTTAGTACCTTATCTGTCCAGTAGCTAGGGCTAAACACACTGATCTCACCAAATCCACAGGAGCTGCTTATTATTTTTCATATAGTGATGACAAGAGGTCCAAATCAAAAGTCAAGGTCCCTTTAGGTAATACAGTCACGGCATTTAATGAAAACATGGTCCCAGTCCAAAAAGATAATAGAGTATTTTTTTAAACAAAGGAGTAGTGAATCATTTTAATCTGAATAGATCTTAATGTAAACTAATTCAAAGCAGCCAGTGTACACATAGGCAAATGTAATTTCAAAGAAAAGAGAATTTCTTTCATTAGATCAACTGATTCAGGTGGAGAAAAAAGGCATGCTTTTATATATACATGCTCTCTTTCATCTACGCACACACGCTCACCACAGAGCAAGGCAATTGTAAGTTACCAGGCATCTGTACAGACACAGGGCAGATAACACAGGGCACCGTAGCAAGTCAGTCACTGCAGAAAGTGGGTGACCGTGAGAGTTCAAAGCCCTGCTTCTGGACAGAGTTGCCATTCAGTTGCTCACGGCAGACCACGTTTCAGGCAAATGAAGTTGTTTTTTGACCACAAAAACTATACAAAATGTAATTTAAGCACCGTTTTATATATGCCCATTAAACCGACTAAGGTAGCACATTAAGAGATTACAGGATTGCTTTGACAATCTTTAAAAGGTCTTATCCACTACACATGACATCTGTAGAGGAAACACGATGATTCATTTGTCAAAGGCACTAGTTTTTTCTGACCGTATTGTATTCCTCATAAACAACAGTTTGTCTGGTGCCTCTAAGGCTCTCATTATGGTAATTTCTCTCCTTTGGTAAATAGGTGGCAGATCTTGGCAAACAGATGAAACATCAGACTGTTCATTTGATACCTTAATTGAAACTATCGTATCTGATACAACTATGATTTCTTTTTCCCAATATATAACCAAAATTCAGGATCACAGGCATGGGCTTTTTTTCTTTCACAGATCTTACAGAAACTGGACCTTTTGTGGTTTCCCCTTGACCATACTAGTGGAATTTGATTAGACATATTTACTCACCCCAAGTCATACTTTTATGAGTCTATGAAGCTATGAAAGAACACAATTGTGATTGTAAAAATGACTAATTAAAACCAGCAGTATTTTTGCTCAGCAGTTTTACTCTCTGAATGAGGTCTCAAATCTATTGAGTTTTGCAGCAAAACTTCAATCTTTTTGCCACACTTTATTCACTGGTACTGCAGCATCAGCACAGGTGTGAGACAGAGAAGTAACTATTATCACCTCACATTTTAACAAGTAGGTGGCAATCATCCCCCAGTATGTCTTTGAACTAGGAAACATGAAGGTGAGGAAAGTGTTTTTAAGTGTTACTAACTTCTCTGCTACATCCCAGAGAAACACTTAAGATGAAATGAGAATCTCCACGGGAAGGGTGTAGTAAATATAAGAATAACCTTTTTGTTTATCAACTGACTATGCCATTTCCTAAACAAGTAAAAGCTGGCCATTCTAAACTTTTAGAATACTGGTTTTTTTAACATTTACAACCACCACTGCAAAACTGACATACTCATAGAATGCAACAGCTTTTTTTTTTGGTGGTGTTTTCACACTATTAATAAAAGTTTTGTGGAAAGAGATTGCTCAGCTTTTTCAGGAGTACTTTTCAAAATACCCTATTTTATTAAATTGACCATGAGTAATTCAGAACGGAGTAAACAGTGCTAAACTACTTCCATTCATGTTCATTCCTTTTCTAATGGTATTTAAAATTTCATTTGTAGTATTTTTCATCAGTTTTTCTCCTCCTTGGATTACCAGTCTAACTTGCTGACAGGTCAGTGATCTGCTTTTAAATGCTAACTACAACACACATACATACACCACCCCCCCCCCCCCAACACACCCCCCCCCCCCCCCCCCCCCCCCCCCCCCCCCCTTTCCTGCCTTTAAAACTTTATTTTATTAGGCTATCTTCAGATGTCTTTCCCTCTCTTTTGGCTGTCACTGAGTCAGACTAGTAGTGTAAATCCGCCAAATGTTCAGGCTGCCCGGATAAGCTTTTAAAGCTGAATTTCTATAAATAACGTAGGAGCATTCAATTTAATGAGAAATGACAACATAAAAAATGGTAGATAAATGACACATTCATTTTTTACACAAGAATTAACTTACAGATCTCAGTTTTTCAGAGATCGATGAAGTCTACTGAATGCTTCACAAACTTAAAGTAGATGCATGGAGATGAAGAAACTTGATTTGTCTTGTGCCTTTTCTCATGCATCTTTCAGTGCACGGCACTGGCCTCCCAGAATGGCTGCTTATATGCTTTCTAAATATGCAGCAGGATTAGATATCCACAGTATGTGTCTTTAAAGATTTTAAATACCACTATGATAGCAAGGGGCTCACCAAGATCATGAATCTGAATTATTTCGCTCAGTTTTTTAGTATGTGATAACACCTGCTGATGACTTGGAAACCCACTGCGGCAGATGTTACGCACACAGACAGGATGAATTGCTTCCTCCTCCAGGGAGTTTATGGTTGCGTTTTGAAATTAATGTATGGTCTTTCTGGTCCTTATGAAAAAAGTCGCAGCTCAAATGAAATAGTCATTAAAATTTCAACAGCTATGAAAATTAAAACATTCCTCCATAATATTTACTGTCATTGTTATATTATTTAAGTATTTTGTTTATTATTTGATTAGGCTTTTAAGGCTTTACTTTTCTCCTCAGCATTAAGAGCTACACACATTTTCTCCCAACAGTTTGCGGACAAAGTATTATGTTCTGCCAGTCCATATGAATATTACATATCCACATGTGATTTTCTTTCCTTCACTTACATTTCCCTTTGTCCCTTGCAGCAGATAATCTTAAATAAATGTGGATAGAATGCTGGGAATGGATAATAATACTTTTGTTGAGTATAGTAGGACTTCCTTAAAAAAAAGGCAAAACAAACCACCCCCCAACTTTTTTTTCCTGTTGCAGTAAAGTACAATTCAAACAAGGTCACCCTGGGATTTCTCCCTCTGCAAAGTGACAACAATAAGGAAATGACAGGTATAAGGAAAATGTCAGTAAAGCATCCATCCAGGTTTTTTTGGTCTTAGATGAACTGCCCACCCTGGCAAGACAGATCTTTCTCTTTACTTTTCTGCAGCAGCACCAATGAAAAAACAAGTATACGAGGCATATGCCTGTATACGAAAAAGACAATTTTTTAATATAGTCATATATACATACACATACAGCCAAATACCTGTGAAAGCATCAGCTGAACTCAATGTACTTAAGGATGCTATAATATCTGCAGTTTACAGCATCCTATAGTCTAGTTCCTAATCTATGAAATATTAAGTGTACTAATAAGATCTCAAGGCCACAGTTATCCAGCAATTAATCCATTTTAGTAACTTGATTTGTGAGATAAGGAAAAAAACCCCACTTGCTTGCTTCTGTCATGTGATACCAGAAGCTTAATTAAAGCTCTTTAAAAATAAAATCCATTGGATGCAGTAAAAGTGCCAGGTGTACAAGTCATTATCTCAGGAGAGAAAAAGACACATTTTACTGGCCATAAAAGCGAAACTTTTCTAATACCAGCACCAATAAACCTTTCAGTTAATCTGAAAATGCACAGTGCTTGTTAAAGGTAAGCACAATGAAAGTATTATCCAGGATAATTTTTCTTTTAATGAGCAAACATGTAAAAGTAACTGCAAAAGAGCTCACGGTATGGACTGAACATAAGCAACTAGAGACTGCGGCTACTGCATAAGTACATACATTGTGGTTCAAAACCATACAATTGGTTTAAATAACCCACCAGTTTATCAGTTCTTCTAGAGCAATCTTAAATACTTAACAAGTATTAAGGAAAAAATAGTGGTGTCCCAGCCCTTTTAGTAAAAGGCAACTTGGGATACCCAGTGAAGAATGATGGTAAGAACTCAAAGTCCGTTAGTATAGGTAATAAGTCTAAAGCAATTACTACCTGCTACGGAAACACTCTATTGATTTGGCCACTTAAGTTTGATAAATGGGTGTCATATAGCAGAAACCATAAGAAGGAAGAAGCTCATAATCCTGGCACTGAATCTTAATTTATTGCAAGAATGTAGAAGTCAATATTTTAAAAAAAACCTGGTATTTGTGATAATGCAGGCTGCTTTCGAATGACACCCTCTTCCCCTCAGCATGGTAAAATGTCACAGCATTAATATTTCATTATAAACTGCTTCTACCATCAGAGAAGTTGCAATATACACCACAAAATTGTCTGCAATCCAGAACACGGAAATAATACTTGTTCCACTTATCAATAAATATTATTTTAGAATTTTTGTATCAGCTGCTGGCAACAACGTCTACATGCCATTGGTATTTTCACATCTTCAGTTTACTTCTCTCTCTGTGATTTACTATATATAATTTAAATACCCAAAGCACTGCACCACAGAACTGATAATGAAAATGTTCTGCATGTCGTAGAAACTTGTTCCAACTTAACAGCCTATTGAAATACTACACTTTATTATTGGTTTAAGTAGTTAATAGCTGTAAGAACCATTTACAAACGTATACACTCAAACCACTATTGGATACAGTTGCATGCTTTAAGAATTTCTGCAGATTTTGTGGAGAACTTCCAGGACAGCAGGTTGCAAAAACAGAATAAATAATGAATTCATAAATCTTTATGAGGAAAGGAGATTTACTCCTCCAAAAGGCACTAAACAGTTTCTAGATTATCAGTAGACAAACCTGGGGTGGAAATGATGGGTAACTGCACTGAAATGGAACATTTGAATAAATCAGCTAACAGGTAGAATCCAACATCTGTGTAAACCTCTGGTTCAGCTGTTAATTTAAATACATCCCAAAACATCCAGTAAAGGTTTTGCATTCACTTAAAGGCCATGAATGAGGAATAGCTCATGACTGAATAGGTATTTCTAATACTCTCTTCCAGGAATTGGTTCTAGCATCAACATTATTCAATCATTTTCATGAGCGATCTGAAAGGCAATTTCTGATACAACCACAGAATACTACAAAGATGGGTGAAAAGTAAAATGTTCAGAGGACATCATAGTCAGACAGGGCTTGTCCACAAGGTGCAGTGACCATGAGAGAGGAGCCTAAAGCTCATGAAAACCTAACAGGATTTGCTAAGTATCTCCAGCACATTGCAGTGTGGTGAGGACTGACCAGTTTAGGTCTCGAAGCAGCATGGTACGCCTATGCCGACTCAGCAATGCTACTTTTAGATTGAGGTGGATCACGGGACTCAGCTTGGGGTTATCTAATGCGGACACAGCTGAAGATATCTGTCTGGATCTCAGGTATAGAAATGACTGTAGAACAATCTGGATTATATCATAAACTCAGCCCAATCACACAAGGTGTATTTTGACACACTGAAAACATGTAGGGACACATCACACAGGCCAGGTCTTCAAAATGGGGGACTATAAAGTCGTGGTTCTAAAAAATTACACTGGATAAGCAATATTGCACCAATATTCAGTGTTGTGCAGTGGCTAAAAGGGCATATAGTCAATAGAGAAATAACTGTACTTATATAGAGGGTGTTGGAATACTACATAGCATTCTGGTGTTCATATTTTCAAGAGATACTTGAAAACCTGGAGAGGCATAAGGAAAAGAATCATAGAGTCAAGGTCTGGAAAAAAAGCCTTATTGTGAAAGAGATAAACTGCCGAATACTGGACTCTAAAGAAAATTTATTTAGCAAAACAATGGCAGGTTCTTTTGATGTCTTCCAATCACAGTAAGATCTCTTTCTGGAGGACCAAGCGTGAGAAATCAATCCTGCAGTAAAGGTAAATGGTGGAAATGAGGGTCTGTGATGAACACGTTACCTTGGCTCTTAGTGTCCTCTGTCATAAACCCTACACATCTAAAAAAGTGAAAAGCAGGCAGCAACAGCGCATCTCCTGTATCCTTTCATGTAACCGTTATAGTTTAAGGTATCGATCCTATTTTCCTCTGGAGAGAAATGGATCAAGAGAACAGGCTCACAAAAGAAACTTGGGCTCTAAAACTGGTAACTACATCTTCTAAAAGTAACAACCTGGCTTCTGTGTTTTGACTGAGAATGCATTCTATAAACAACTGCAACGTTTGATAAAATGGGAAGAGATATGAAACTTAGGGCTGATATTTTGGTAACTTGAGGCAAACTCAGGGGATCTTGAGACCTATCATCGATGCAGTGAAACTGTTGTATGCAGAATTGACTTGCTAGCTCAGGAAAAAGAACGTTAACGTCAAACTGGTCATTGAGCCAGGGAATTATTTCAGTGGTGCGTATCATTGTGAAGGTTGCCTAAGATTTGGTAAACAAGTACTCAAAATGAGAGAGAGGAAGAATGGGCAGATACAGCAGTGAGATATTTTTTCCACTGATAGCCAGCGGTCAGTAATTACATGGAAAATCTGTAAAGAATGTCACACAGGAGGTGAGAGAGGAAATGAAATATGATTGAGAGTCCTATTTAGGTGCGCTCTGTGAAAGGCCTGTCCGTTTGTCACCTCAGATAAAGTGGTTGAGGGTATCACATTATAAAAAGGTCTTTTTTCAAAAAAGATTCTTCTGATTTGTATGTAATGACCATTGTACCATATGCCTGTACTGAGTAGATGATCATTAGAAATGTGGTCACGTTAATGAGTCTTGTAAGCTCATCAACTCATGCATGTCTTTTTTGACCATCAATTTTACCACTGTTCTTCCGTACAGACTAGGGGAAGAGACATCACTGCACAGCAGTGTCGTTTTGACCTGGGGTTTCTGTTGGCCTGGGGAAACTGTCCATCTCACCGGGGCGGCCACCACTCTGTGACACCATGGGCCAGCTAGAGGTGAAAGTCAAAGCTGTGCCCAAACAACAGTTCCATTTCTTCCCCAAAGGACACAAAGCTCTGTATTGAGCTGCTTGAACAGTCATTATAATTACATATATATTCACAGTGAGATGAACAGTGCATGTACCTCACCCTAAAGGTATGCACTCTGATTTGTGTCGCAGAAATGTTGATGTTTTCCCAAAACCACTTCATCTGTAACTGAAGGCAGCAGATCAACACGCCAAAACTCAGATGTGACTTTTTTATTGAAACGGGGATGGATTTCCATACTCACTTCAGGACTTAAAAAATGCATTTCACTTTTAAAAAGAAAAAATCCCACAACACATTTATGAAATCTCTGTGGATTGCTTTCTTCCTAGCATAACACCGAATAAGTTCTTCCATTCAAGTGCTTTAGTAAAGGAAAAAAATGGACTGACTTCAACAGATTTTAGGCCAAGTCTTTTGCCTAAGTAGTACACCCGTATTTTCAAGTGGTTTTCCTAACAGGCTGACCTAAAGTTCACTGAAGTTCATCAGATTTTTTCCTGTTGAGTACACTGAAGTTTGAATCCAGCCTACAGAGTAGTCACTCCATGGGCTCAGATGCGCGTCTGACAGGAAATACTGAACTTTCACTTTCAAACTACAGAGTCAACTTCTGTCCATGAGTGGCTAGAAAAGAGAAGCAGAACCATTAGACTACGAAGAGTGGCTGAACCCCCCAAAGCCTGGCACTCTTCACTGCCCAAACAACTTCTCAAAAGCTGCTAAAAAAAATCATGCAGAAAGAATACTGGAACTGCTGATGCTTTGTTCCATGGTGAGTCCAGCACTCACCAGTGATAGCCAAAATATGGCACATACCTTGGACAGTGTTAGGTACAGTCATGCACTTTCAGCCACAATAATTTTCTGAGTGACAAAGCAAGAGCAGGAACTTGGACTATTTTTAGGGAAAGCAGCCTTAAAATGGACTTTCAGGCCCTCACCTGGGTGAAACACCTCCATAGAGGAACTGAGAAGGAATTTCCATAAGTAGTTATCAACATCAGGACCCCATGGGGATAACCAGATTTAAGAGTATCCAGCCCTGCCATACACACATCCCCTGGCATAAAATACATGACGTTAACATTTACAAGCTGATAAATGAGATTCCTCTAATGTTTTTCTTTTTCAGCTGTGCAAAATGGAATGTCAGTGAAGATAGATACTATCTTTTATTAGATCAGCTGATGCATCTCGAGAATAAAGACAAGTTTACAGTCACTTAGCCCCTTTTTCACTTCTGAACTAGAAGCAGCTATCTTCAAAATGAAATCCCAATTAGGCAGTGTTCCAACTAGATATGTTGATCAGTCAGGGCACCCAAAATGAAAGGGATACAATATTTGGTGAGTAGACGGGGCATTAGCAGGAAGAGGGCTGATAAGGTGCTTATCTCCAGAAGAAAGAAAGAAACAAACAGGTAAATTATCAGATAAATTCATTCCTCATTGTTTGAAGGTTCTCCATTTAGACGAATGGCCAAGACCTTGAGTAAGAGATATTAAGACTGTTTTTTAGTAACGCGTACTTTCTTGATGAGAATGATTTCAAGGACTAATACTTGACAGCAGCTTGGAGATCCAGACGATAATGAACACAAGCAACAAACCTGAACTTGAATCTGCTACACCTGCAGTGCCCTGTATGTTGCTAAGAAATACACTGTTGATTTCACTTTAGCTTTTTTTTTTCGGTCTTAGAAAAGGAATGTAGCAAGAGTCTTTGGACATTGAGAAACTGTGCCTCACTGTTGGGTAACTTCTCTGTGGCACAATGCTGGCTGCCTGTTAATGCCTTTCCCTGTGTTTCAGGCTGACAAGTCAGTATTCGTACCCTAAAGGACATCCACTATTTAACTCCTGCACCCAAGCATTAAAAGAACATTTATTTCATCAAGAAATGTACCGCTATGACACAGAGGAAGAGGAAAGCTGTGCCTTTTTTTAGTAAGAATCAATATTAGGATAAGATAGGCTTTTCTTTAATGTTCTTACTCCCAGCAGGAGTAATAGACAATGCAAGAACAACTATTTAAGTCCTGAAAGTTATAGACCTAAAGGCTGAATTATCCTAATGCTAATCCTAAATTATCCTCAACAGTATAATATTTGTTTATTCCTTTTTATTATCTTTCTCAATTTTGTTGGGTATTTTTGTCCTAAAACATTCTTAATCAGAACACAAAGCATTGATTAATTGTCATTTATATGATTTTAATGATAACACTCTACCTTTTCTGTTGAACATACTCTGCTACTTAGTGTAACTGATGCACTCTATGATATTTAAAGGATAGCTTTTAAAAATTTATTGGATGCTTTCCTAATTCAGATGCTTATTTTGCTTAATATTTTTCTCCTTCTGCAGAACAAAGTAGATCATATCCTCACAGGAATTCCTTTACCTCCATCCATAATACGTCAGCAGTAGCTTTTAAAAATTATTTTTACATGACTGCAGCTTCTCTTTTTGTAAACATATGATTTTCACTGTCAAATGGGAAAAGCAACTGAAATAATGCAGACTTACTCTCATATCTGTTATGCTATTTTTTCACGCTTGGAAGTATTGTAATGTTCAAGGGAACAATTAAAATTGTTCCACTGTGTAGTAATAAAGACTATGATTCTCAAGACAAGTGCCAGCCAAGGTTTCATAAACTAAAAGAACACTGAATTTCTGGATGTTATAATATGCTATGTAGATTTTTACTCTGAAAGTACTAAATTTCATTATAGTTTCAAATTTTTAACAAAAAAAGTGAGAAAAGAATTTTAACAGTGTCCATAGCATTATACCCATGCAAAGGACCACTTAGAAGGCAAAACATTGGAGCAATAAGATTAAAAATCTATTGAATATAAATAATGTTGTTTTAGAAGGAACAAACATTTTATTTCATGAATGTTTTAATTTTATATTACATACCATAAAATATATTTGGGTTCAGTGGCTTCACCAACCTCTTCAACACTGCATTTTTCTACTTAGAAAGACAAATTTAATCCTATTTCTCCTTCTATTATATATTAATGTTTACAAAAATATTGTACCCATGAGAGTTATATATCTAGGATTCAATTTCAGTACTTGAAACAGCACTGATTTAAAGGCTTTTATAGAAATAATATGTGAAAGCATTTCGATGAAACATAACTGCTTTAGGATTTCCCTTCAGTCCCTTCATGACACACTTAACGGTATTTCTCACGCTTTCAAAGAGATCTGGTCTCTTAAGGAAATACAGACAAGAAAATGTAAAAATAAAGAATTTTGACAGGTATCAAACTTGAAGCAAAGTGCAGCAACATTAACACATGGCAAATCATACTATACCATGCACAAATCCTTTTGCAAGAAAAATGGTAAAAGGTTAGTATGACTTGTAACACCATCCCTTCCTTTTTGCCTTTTAATTATTCCCAAGCTCTCAATTTTATGCAGCTCCTGAGCCACACGCTCTCCAGCTTGGCATTCGTGCACACCTAAGACCAGGTATTCCAGATAACTACTCTGGGCAGAGCAGGCAGGACTGCAGAAGACCTTTATTCCAAACCACGCAACTTGCACTCATTAAACCCAAAAGCTTTTCTAACTACAGTATCAATGGGATGAAAGGTGTCAGTGGACAGGGATAACAGGGGAGCTAAGGGTACATCAAAAGCTCCAGTACCATTAACTGGTGTAGTGTGGTGGTTGTGTGGTCTAGTCGCATCATATTTCTTCAGCATGTATCTCCTATTCTACATATATGTATCTTTTATTCTACATATATGTCACAACGATCTGCAAGTTACAGTTTCTTACCCATAAAACTAGGTGCAGCTTTTTTGGCATGGGTTCTTTTTGTTGTCATTTTATATATACATATTTATTACGGACATAATAAGAACATTGCTCGTGTAAGTCAGACTTGACGTAAGATCTAGGCAAGGTACCCTGGAACCACAGAGCCAAGTAACTCATATATTACATTTTGCACTGAAGAGATGAAGCAGCACTGTTCAGAATTGTCTCATTCAATTAAATGCTCCACCATTCTAGTTTTGTAAATTTTATAAAGCTAATCCTGTTCTTCTCTGTAACTGTGTCTCAGAACAAGCAGACTGGGCACAGAGCACACTGACACTGGGATCGTGTATGATTTTACTTATGGTAGATATTGCTTCAGCAAGGTACTGAGAGCACACGCTTGTAGATAAATAAGCAAATCCTCAACCAGATGCTGAACAACTACATACCTAATCTATGCATCAGGCTCAAGCCTCCTCCTGCCTAGGGCTGGCAGAGAGCTCCAAATTGCAGACACCTCCACTGAACGGCACATACTTGTACTGCTCTCCCCCACTTTGGCAACGGAGAAAAAAAAGGGATTGGCCTGAGGAACACAACCAATTGCTCTGCTCTGTTGTCTTTAAATTTGTGGAGCAAGAATCCCTTGCGGTGAGCGTGAGGATGGGCACTGAATATGCAAAGGGATGGAGAGGTATTACACGGCAAAGAAAAAACTTGAGGAGATTTTCTTTCTACTATTTTAGTATTTTTATGTTTTGAAACAATGATACATAAATGAGAGTTTTGGAGAGGTATCTTTCCATATAAATAAAAGGTAATATCCCAAAGAGATTAATTTGTATTAAAAATTTTAAAAGTAAAGAAGAAGGGTCTAAAGACAACTATAGTATAGCCATACTGAGTACATATAAATTACTACTACAGAGTCAGCATACTACATTGTAGTTTGGCAGAGAGCTCAGAATTCCTGAACCCTCGCCCAAGGGATCAAAAGGTGAAGATCTGAACATCTGGTTGATGGTGGGAGAGAAGGTGGTGGGAGAGAAGTTTAAGTTTCCATTCTCTTCAAGCTGGCTAATAAGTCAAGCTGCATTTTCAGCACAGTAATTGATCTTTTGATTAAAACAAAGTGTTCCAGATTTCAAGGGGGGGGGGGGGGGGGGGGGGGAAGCAACCCCCTATATTTCAAAAAGAAATAATTTTTTAGAAGTTTGGAATTCTCAAAGCATGCACATCTTTTGTGTCTAACCAAGTGCAACTTGAAAGTTAAAATGAACCTTCTTATGAAGTTGACTGTATAATGTTTTTTTATTTAAACATTTGAGGTACATTTAATAGGCATCCTTTGCTTCAAAAACATTCAAGAATACAAAGTAGTATTTTTGCATACTAAAATAACTTTGTTTAGTGTTCATAAATAGCATAGAGAAAATTCAAACTGAATGTACATTAGGGCAATTTCACACCATCTTTTTATCACTTTTACAGTGGGTCAATTTAACAGTGGGTGAGGAGGTAACAGCTACAATGAAAAAATCCAATGGAAATGAAATAACCATAGTCTTTCATCTTTTCCTTTAGAATATGCTTGTATGCATACACAGAAACTGTTAACTCTGTGATTTGAGTAATGACTGCAAGACAGAGGTGTCAAAATAGTCACAGCCTAAACTAAAGTAATATCCAATTTTCCTTCAAAAAAACCAACAAGAGTTGTATGACATAAACTATCCTGTGCTGTGGGATGACAGCTAAAATGGGACGGGAAAACCCAAGCATTTAAAAATCTTTAAAGATATCCTAAGAATTAAAAATAGAATCCAGTTGGCATACAAATAAAATTTGAGTGCTATACTAATCAGTAAGAGCACAGCTGGATCAGCAAGAACAACAAAAAGCTGGGTCTCTGCCATTCTTCATAAAGTAATGCTTTCCATGCTTTTTTAGCCAAGGTTTCCATGCTTTTTAAGAGGTGCCTTACCATTATGCAGAGGGCAACCAAAGCAATGCAAGGTCCTCTGACTTCTCCAGGGTCATGTAACCAAGCAATTTAAGAAAACAAGACACCCATCCTGTATCTCTTCTTGCCTACTCCTGTGCTCTCAGGTTATGTGCTACTCTGTGCTACTCCACCTTACCTCTCAGCACACATTTCAGTTTGCTTAAACTCATCTGTCAGGGCAGCTAGGATGAGATCTATTGACTATGCTGCTACAGAAGATGAGCTTCATAGCCACAAACACACTCAAGCAATTAAAGACAGGGCAAGTAACAGAGAAAAGTGAAAACAACAAAATAAATCCTAAATAATGGGCTAGATTAGGTTCTGCTGCTGGAATGGACTCCTTCCTCACTGGCCATTTCAGAGTAGATGGAGCTCTACCAAAGTCTGCATTAATTTCCCATGTTTACCAAAGTCAGGAAAACACAGAGATGAGAAGAAAATAACATCCTTTTTACGACTGCAGTATTCAAATGGCATAGCAAATGCAGGAGGATTGGCTCTGTGCTTCTCAGGCGTACTCAGGCTGGCAGAAAGGAGAGGTTCAAACTGGGGATCAAAGGGATGATTTCATCTGAGATGTGACAAAATGCAGAGAAAAGTGCACCTGCTGAAATAAATGTTTTGTTTTCTGTGTGCTGTTTTGTTTTTCTTTTATTTTTTTAATGAAAGTGAAGCTCTCATTCAAAGAGAGATTTTCTTAATAAAAGTATTTTTTTTATTAGGGATAACTGTGATAAGAGGGCTTTCCACTTTCTGCATGTAACTAAGATCTCTGGGTTTGATTTATTTGGTTCCTTTATTCTAACCTTCAGATGACTTCTGCAGTCTTTTTTGCGCAGTCGGAACACAAGAAATGGAAAGCTTCACAACTAAGAATAAACTGTCATGAGATGAAACTGGAAATTTGGATCTCAAATTCCTCGGACTGCAAATGGCATGAAAACTTGGCCTCCCTTATCCTTGGAGACTCATTTGTGTAGCTACAAATCACAGGAAAAATCTTTCAAGATGAACTATGAAAAATGATAACAGAAAATAATTGCTTAACACATGCATAAAAGTATGACCTGAGCAGTAATGCTGTGATTACATTTACTATCTGAATAAATGCTTGGCTTTGAGGAAAAGAGATTTTCTCAAAAGACATATCTATAATTAAACTCCTTTGAAATGAATGTTGTACAAATCCTTAGAAAACATTACACACAACTAAACAGTTTCTGCAGCTAATATACAGCAGAGCCTGAAAGCTCCCTCGTACATGTTGCATCAAAACAAGTTTGTCTCTTTGTGAATTCTGTCAAAAATTCTGTACCTCTCTGGGAATAACCCCCTCTTTACTTAATTCTTTTTACTTCCATAAACACTACTGGAAAGGGGAAAAGGTGTGTGGATACCTTTGGAGTATGTAAACACTAACTATCCATAACTTTGATAAAACTTCTGTAATAAATGACTGTAGCTACGTGAACGAAATTGCATCACTTTATGCTGCCTATGCAAATGCATCCTGGTAACTGATCTTTTACTATAAACCTTTGTTATTTTTAGTTAACTCTGAGCAGGATGCCCTTGGGAGCCACAAACTCCAGTTATAATTGCCGCTACAGTTTTGCATCTATCTCCCTCACATGTACCATGCTTTACACTGATAATCAAACAAAAATTATATACACAGATTTCTCATATGCATCAACAGAGCAGGCTGACCTCCAAGTCGTAATTAATATAATTCCGTCTTTATTGTGGGCTCTGCTTGGGTGTTTCTTTGCTTAGTACTGTCAGGCTGACTGGAAGATGCATGACTTCACGCAATCTTTGTCCACCTTTGGGCAGTCCACTGAGGTAGACCTCTGACGTTTCCCACTGAGGACTCCTTCAACAGACAGCTGCATAGCTGTTGATTCTTGGAAAGTGTGGCAAGAATTTGTTTCTAAGTTATATAATGATCTAAAAATGTATCTTACAGGTTGCTTTAAGTCAGATGGTATTTCACAAAATAAATTTTGTGGGATATGCTTTGGGGAGTCTGGAAGAAAAGAGCAGTAATGCTTGAGAAATGGAGAGAAAAGTTGCAATACTTAAAATTTTTAAATACTTTTTGGGATTTTCAGTCTCCTCTTCCATTATGCGACTTTTTCATCAAGCTGTAAGCACTTTCACACTTCTTAAAAAATGACCACATAAACTATGTGCATTTCTATTTTACACATATGTGAAAATCTCTGATATATTGATACGTAGGTCTGCTAATGGTGTTTTATGGTATCCAGCCTATTGCAAACACTGACTGAGAGGATAGTTGGTGCTTTGTGAAAAGACATTGTGGTGTAATGGCACGGAACCCTTTTGACACTTCGGCAAGATCTGCTGCCTTTCCTGCACTCGGACAAAACCTCCCACATGCTTCTTTCAGCCTGGCAAGTACTTGGAAAGTAATCCCTCCCATTAATGAAATGCAGATAAAATGCAGAAATAAAGGATATACTGAGTATTAAATACAAAGCCATTTTCAGTAAAATATTCCCTAATCTAACACCAATCTGAGGATCGTTCCAAGCTCCTTACAGCAGCCACACACACTCCGCACTCTCTTTTCCACCCTTCATGTGGACCGTCCAGAGTATTTCAATCAGAAGGTTCCTATCCAAACCACGGATCTCGTTTTCTACAGATTTGGGAAATATCAAGCCTCAGTTACACCTTCAGAGGGAGCGTTCCTCATCCACTATAGCCCTCATTTCTGCAGCCTCCTTATCTACACTGGTGTAACATCAGCTTATACAGCTGTACGAGGAACTGATACAGCAACAAAACAATAAGCAATAATAACGGCAATGACAACACTAAAGGCAAAATTAGTAGATAGAGGCTGAAGCTGCCGTTGAAGAAAGACCTGGGTAAGGATGGTTGTAGTGGGAGAACATCTGCAGCAGTTACTTGTGCACCAGCCCTCGCAGATAAATCACGTGCTCCAGGTGAACACAAGTATTTGTGAGACAGCAGCAAATTAAGGTACCTAATGTATTGGCTTGCAAACTTGATGATTCTGAGTAAAACCCCATTACTAGCTCCTACTAAATTGATTTATTATCCACATTTGCCTACCACAGGATCCTAGAATTTTCTTTCAGAGCGCACAGTTGGAGACTAAGGAAAAAGCGACGAAGCAGGACCAACATGGCTATTTAATTCTAATTTCATTCCAAGCTGCAGAGTTGTAATTTGGTTGATTTGGGGTTAAAGTAAAAATCAAAGGATCTCTGTCCTCTGAAATGTTACACGGGCAATTTTTGCTAAATGAGGACTCAAATACACGTATGTAGTGCAACAGCTATGTTTTACAACTGATAGCATTACTTAAAGCACATGCAGTATAAAATATGGTTAAGTATTTCAGTAAAACTTAAATAACAACCGCAAAGCACCAGAAAAATGCTGTAAAATACCCGTAAGGGCTTGGTTCAAATAACAGAAAACAAGAAGTTAGGGGGGTGAGGCTTGGAACTGTCAGAGAATCCCTTAAACCTAGATGAATTTCAGGGAAGTAAAAGATGGTTTCAGGCTATACTTTGAATTTGGGGGCATCTATCAGTATGAAACAGGTCATTAACAGTATCTAAAACTAATTTTCATGTGAACGTGGTGATGTTTTTCGTTGCACAACATTATATAAATAAAAACAACCAAGGGCGAATTTGATGTTCTAATTTATGAAATAGCAACTGGAAATCCTGCTTTGCTTATGCACCTGACCTTGCCGTGCTCACAGTGTCTCTTTGCAAAACTGCTGAATACTAATTTTTAAGCACGTCGTCCTTCAAGGACTGTTTTAAGCACCCCCTACTACGAACAGATGAAGCAAACTGCCGACAAGCTGCAGTGCATGTAATACACACAATGTGGTTAACAAACAGCGTTCTGTAAAACCACAAAGGCCAGCTAAGTCTCTGATTAAGTCAAGCGAAATCAGTATTGTTACGCCAGGATTACATTTCGATCTAACTTCTTAAGTTTTAGGTATCTCTATCTATGTCTTGGAAAAATTCTGACCCTCTCTGTGAAAATATTAGACAAAACTAAGCCCGACCTTGGGGAAAATTTGCAGAAGGGGAACAAAGCAGCAATTAACCCCTAAGACTTGCACTTCCATTTTCTACCCTCCCACTGCTGACTTTGTCATTCCTTTAATAACAGAAAGATTTTCAAAATTTCTAGTCCATTAACCAACAGCTTGTGGACACCAAGAAGCAGCTAGGAGAAGGCACATTAAAATTAGATTTTTTTCAGGAAGGAAAAAATAGAAAATGTTGCACATAACTACAGAAATGAAGATGATAGCAGACCAACCCATAATCTGAAGCTTTTAAAAGTATTTAAGGATTTTTCTAGAGCTTTACAGGACTCAGGCTTTGGAGTCCTGTTGTTAACCATGACTACTTTTGACAGAATTTATACCATTTTTACCACGATGAGATAAAATATATTGTTTAAAATATTTGAAAAATAACACAGAATCATTCTTAATTTCTAAAATCTTAAAGCTAAGAAATACAGATGTATTGAATTTTATAATTTAAATGTTACTTTAATACTTACTGAATTTTACTAACAAATACACTAGAATAGTTAATTTGTAAAAAAGATGTCCATTTTCATGGCTTTATTTTATATATTTAACTGGGCTTTCTACATTGTAAATTACATTCTTAAGGGACAACGTCTTACATTTCATCAGATTAATGCTCTGCCAATTTAATACACTCACTAAGAGTAGTAGTTTTCATAACAATCAATGAGCTCTCTGAATCCTCTTTCGGATATTAAAAAGACATTATTTCTATTCCTAAGATCTTTGCTATTACTCTCTCCAGACACAGCCTTGCTCATAATATTAGCTATCAGGAGATTAACATAATGTGCTAAATGGCAAATAAAATCTTTTATATGTTTTGTATTTATTAGTTGAGAATTTCTACTTTCTTTATCAACGCAGCGCAGTGACAAAGATCTGGAGAGCGATTCTGTGAATTGTCATACGTTTATGACGAAACATTAACTGAGATCTGTACTCAGGTTATAATCTGACTCCACCAAATCTTCTTCCTGAGCTCCCTGTATGGAAATTAGAATGAAGAAACAGAAACTCCTCTGAGGTTATAAAGTTTCTGGTGTCTGATAGAAGAGAGAGAGAACAAGAAGCGTTCTTCTCCCCCTCAAGTCAATTCACACACACACACACACACACACAAAATCAAAGACAGGCAGCCCTGAAATGCCCAAGCTCTATTGCCTGCTCCACTCAAGGAGCGATTATTTATACAAACCCAAGCAGCACCCGGGCAAACAGCAAGAGTACACCTCCCTGGAACATGTCACAGCACAGGTTTCCCCAGATGTCCTCCCAGGAAAAGGAAAATGCAGATTCAAGCCTACTCAGGCCACGAAGGAAACTGCGTGAGGCTTTCCTGCACCTGGATGCATTTCTCCCTCTTCAGGGATGGAAATAACACCAGTTCTCCTTTCCACTTTTATACATATGCTCCTCCATTTCTTCGTGTGCCTTACAATTTCATAAATATTTGTATTTTTTACAGAAGAAATGGAAGGAAATCAAAAGAAAACTGAAAGAATCTAAAAAATTTCATTTAAATTTTCTCCCTCACTGCCTTCCCTAACTCTTCTCCCACTCACATTTTGGTATGGGTGTGAAATTACAGATTCCCAATGACATTTCCCACTGTATTAACTTCTGTATCAAACATTTCTGAGTGGTTGCATTCCCTGCATGTCAGAGTACTGCACAGTCTAAGCCTCATCCAAAGGCTCATAGCCCTAGACTTCACGTTTAAGGGTTTATTTTTCAATTAAATGACCAAATATGGCTTTGTCCCTCTTTTACCAGGAAGCTACAGTTCATGCATTTATATTTAGAGAAATCTACAAAAAGTCCAGGGTGACAGCTTTCTGGATGTTAATTCCAAAGCCCAATGCTCTAGGGAATCCCACTAGATCCCAAGCAGGGGGCCATACATGTGCCAGGAGATTAAATACAACCCCTCTACTACTTATAGCTGGAGATACATTTCAACTACTGTTAGCATTCAGAGGGTTTCCTTTGCAGATGTACCTGCATAAGGAAATCTGCTTTTTCCAAGGAGAGCAGAATATTGCTCTATCAGATGCAAAGACATCCCTTGCCACTGCCCCTGCCTTCGACATCAAGAGCCTCACAGCAGCTCTTGCATGATTAACAGAGCCACGAAGCAATGGCTGGTCTTAAGGCTGCCTTAATTAACCCTGATTCCCCTCACCGCTTTTTTTGGCTTTGTGATCCACGGATCTGAGAAAGCACTTCCAATCCCCTTCCACACCTTCAAAAGTCTTTTTAAAAGGTGGCAGCTGGTAGTGTCACTCTCCCCAAATTAATCTAAGTAGCTTCACGGGGATATCCGTTGCTCGGTCTTGTGATGCGAATGGTCTCATTACTGCAGGACTGAAATTCCCACAGCAAAGTGCAATTTTCGGAGGAACCGCTCTCAACCTCTGAAGCCTCTCTTTCTGTCGCAAGGACACAAAGCTACACAAGATGGAGAGAACTGCCTTGCCTCTCCTCAATCTCTGCGATAGGTGCTCAAAATAGGAAAAAGCTCAGATCTCTTCCCCCTCTTTATCAAAGCAGAAGAGAGCAGAATACATTTTTTGCTCCTTGCACTTAGCTGAATGGAGAAAAAACATCAGCTGGATCCATGCAGCTCAAATCAACTGCTGACAGCAACAACGCTGCTGTTTTTCTCAACATGACACAACCACAACCTGGCAGATTAATATTCAGGCAATACTGAACCAGTGAATCTACAGACCAAGGGGCACTTATCTAACTACTTAACCTCCGCATCAATGAATATCAGAGGTTATGCATCCCCACAACAGACAGATTTTTCCACGAAGAAGATTCATGTTACTCATTTAGCCACACATTTCTTCAGCTTGTTAAATTCTATGAGGCACCTATACAGATGTATACAAACATGCCGTTTATATATCAACAAAGGACTAAAGCAATTACAGAGTGTTTTTAAATGTTATAGCACACACTGTATTATGCAAGTGAGGAACAATGTATCAATCTCACTGTTCTCTTAGTTGAATATAAATGCAGTAACTGTATAATCCACCTATTCATATCGCAGGCAAATATTGTCTATTATTTTGTCTGTGTTGCTCTGCAATATCTTATAGCAGGATGGTATCACAAGAAATGGCATGGTTTAGGCATTTATAAACACCAAAATTGGAATATGTACATATAGCATGGTTTGGGGAACCATTCTTAACATAAACTGCAGGACATGTATGGGAAGATCACCTGCCTGATTATCCCAGGGGGAAGGGAGCTGGAATATTGCAGATCATTAGATATGACATACTCATCACCATTATGGCTGTGAAGAAAATACGGGAAGAGGAACTGTCACAGGAGATGCTACAGAAAGAACTCAGTAATACAGTAGCACAAGTAGGCAAAAATAAACAAAAAAGAACTACCCAGTGTTCAGAGAATCCTAATTAAGTTAAAAAAAATCAAGCACCTGAAAGTTCAGGAATGGCATATTTATGGTTTTCTGTGCACTTGTATTTTTACATCGTACATCTTATTCTGTACTACATAAATACAACCTACCCATTTCAACACTTTATTTACACAAACACAGAGAGAATTATCTCGAGTACTTCTTTGTTCACATTTTCAGTATATGGTTATCTGAATTTATTCTGCATTTACTGCTAATTGACATTAATGTTTCATATTCACCAACTTAATGATAATCTAAGGGGTTTTAGAGATAAGGACAGGAAAGAAAAAATTTAAAAAATACACACACAATTTCAGAAGCATTTCTCACTTTCTATTTTCTTTCCTCTCTCAAGTGGATTTGAACTGAAATAGAGTAAGGATTTACTAAAGACACTCACTGTTCTGCTAAGATGAATCATTTCACCTCACTCTCAAACCTAATTAGCAATATGTTATCGGGTGGAGAGAACAGATAACAGACATCTAATCTGCCAAACGCTGCATCCACAGAGGCCCATTTATCTAACCTGCATGGTGTTTGGTGAAAATCTGGACAGTTTGCTGTGCTCTTAGAGAAGACCGCCTTTGTATAGACATGACCTTGTAATTTCTGAAACAGCAGGTTTAAGTTTCAAGTGCTGAATATCTGGGTATAAAACAGTGAGCTCTGTGGTAACTTGAAAAATTGATTCACAGTGACGCATATTATATTAAAAATAATCTCATTGGTCATTTAGGAGCCATTACTACCAATACCTCACAAAGGTGATTAATCTTCCAGAAATACTGTGTTTATAGTCTGGGACCCATCTTATTTCATATTTTAGCTAATGACCTTGGGATGAAAATAGAGATGCACTGATACAGTTTGTTGAGGATACAAAGTCAGGAGGTAAGAGTGTTCCTAGAGGAGGAGGATTTGAACATCCTGGGGTGTGGTGGGGTTGGGGGTAACTGCACAATCTTGAAGACCCAGAAACAGAACCGGGTTGAAAGTAATGGTCCAAAGGGTACATGAGACTAATAACATTCCTGATATATACTGGGAGCTCATTAGTTGGAAATTGCAGCCTATTTCAGTCAGCTACAGGATGGCTATGAGCCACTTAATTGAATCTGACCATGAAAAGGGCAAGGTGAGGCATTTTCGTAAAGAAGAGGGAGTATTCCTACCTTTGTATAGCCTGTACTGAGACCTCATCTGAAGTGTTTTGTATAATTCCAGTTATACATGTTAAAAAAAAAAAAAATAATCAAATTTGAACAGGTGCTGAACAGGACTGTTACAGAGATCAAACATAAACTTGACTTATGGGAGGAGACTGAAGGTGTTGGTGTTTTTTTTTTTTTTTATGCTGAAAAATGAAGCCTAGGAAGGAAGATGATTGCTTCCAGCAAATGCACTGGGGGCTAAAGAGAGAATGTTGGTTTTAGAACAAACGGGTAGAAACTGGTAATGAATAAATTAAAGATGCAAACTGGAAGAGGGTTTGTAATTGCAGTTACAAGAGTGTGGTCCTACAACAACCTTCCAAAAGGAGATACTGTGGAAGGAAAATCTAATAGGTGGAACCCAACAAGTCTGTGAAAAAGACTGTATAATGCTGCATGCCACAGCAGAGGACTGGATTTTGTGACCTCTAAAGTTCCTTAAAATGCAATGTTTCTCTTGGCTTAGCTGAAAGCCCTCATGTCTCTGAAGAGCTGTTTGCCGATCACAGAATCATAGAATCATTTAGGTTGGAAAAGACCCTTAAGATCCTCAAGTCCAACCACAAACCTAACACTGCAAAGTTCACCACTAAACCATGTCCCTAGGCACCATGTCTGCATACAACCACCACAGCCACCACAGCCCATCCAGTGATTAAGTTTATTTTAAACAGCCTTTTTCATTCTGAACTATATTTATCCTTCAAAATAGCCATTTGTAATACCTTAATAAGGCACAATTGCTCAGCCATAGTTTCAGAACCCACCGCAGAATTACAGTCACGCAGTTCAAGATCACATTTGGTGTCACAAGCTATCTGCATCTAAAATGTACAAGTTGGAAGTGCTCTGCAAGTGGGTGTGTTTGGCTTTTAAGTCTGATATCTTGTTTGAAGCAGCCAGCCCATCCCAGGAAAAATTAGGACCATAAAAGAGAACTCACTGTAACCTGGAAAAGGGAGGATGCTAATAGCTAGGACAATGACTTCTGGGTATTTATTCTCTAATTAAGTAATTGTTTACTAAATAAAGCCTCTAAATAAACCAAAAGTGAGAGAAAAAAGAAACTCTCCCTATGATATATGGTAAACAATAATTCCACATTAAATCATTAGCATCAATCTCCTCTTGCTTAACCAATTACAGCAGATGCGCTTCCAGGCTTTCATAATCCAAGCTAAGCAATCTATATATAACTAAATTTTGATGAACGCTGATTTCTAGTACTATTCCTTTTTGTCTCACTAACATAGCTTTTTACAATTTTCAATGTTTCTGCTATATAAAAGTTCATCCAGATAAAATATGATATCTCAAGATAGAAATAGTTTCATACAATTGTTAAATGGGGTAATTTGCTAAGTTATGAGTTATAATACGGGAGTGAGAAAGAAGCTTCATGACCTCCTGTAATATTAAATTTCCAAATGACCATTTCCATAATGTTGACTGAACCTTCTAAGTATTTAAAGATGTGAAGAGTTAATACCACAATGTTTAAAAGGCATCAGTTAGTCAATGTTCAAATCCAGAGACCACCAGAGAACTGCTGCCTCATGTAGCAGAAGATTCATGGCCGCCTAAGTAATTTCTCGAGGCACGTGGCTCTACGAAAGAGTTGTTCATACCGTTGTGCTGTCTGTACAACACTTACATAAACACAAGGGGAGAAGACAAGCACTCAATAATTTAGTTCAACAACAGTATAATTCCTTCTAAAATAGCTTGTTGGAAACACTCTGATTTTAACTCTATGGAAACAGCTTGTCAGCCCATTATTAAGGCCTGCCAGAATAAAGTAAATAATGACACAAAAGCTAGGGTTCTTAATATTAATCCAAATGTAAATTTTCAGCAAAATTAATCTCTGCTGAAAGAGTAATTCCTCTTTGTTAGAAGAAGATACAGCATTTTTCATACAGCACAAACCACTTTGATTCCTGCCCTAAGTGTAAAGTAAAGCTCTTCGGTCAAAGCCAGCTGACACCTCCAGAATGCAGTCACGACCCACAGCTCCAGAATATGCTTTGAAGGCACAATTGGAGCTTTATCCAAAACCAGAACTACTTACACACAGCCTGTGACTGTCTTACTGGGAAGGCTAACGTTTCCATTCATCAGAGCACAGTAAAACATTTTAAAATACTGAATTACTAAAACATTAAAAATACAGCTAGAAAATACGCAATTTCTTGATAGACGAAGCCTTCAAGGACTACCTGAACCGAAGGCATGTGTCTTTCAAAAACGGAGACAAATCATATCGGCTAATTTTTTTATACAATCCAGTGCCCAATATGAATATTTTTATATATTAAAAACTCTGTATATATGGGGAAACTTCATAATACATGTAAGCTGTGACTCTGAAGAACCAGATTTACGTTTACATAATGAGATCAAATTGTTACATTGGAAAAAATACAAATAACTTTGCTAGATTTGCTCAACTAAGGAAACTACAGGATCATATCAAATACATGCCTGTCGACAAAGAATTAAGCCATGAACTGACAGTAGCAGAGGTTCACCGTAAACTCCAAATTACTTTGCAATTGCAAGGGTCGAGTGCTGCCACTATAATCATTACAGTTTTGCCAAACTGTCTTGGCAACTTACTCATAAAGACATAAAATACATTCACTTGACACAGTGATTGATGAAAATACTATTGGTATTCTGCTTACTTATAAAAAAATTACTCTAGCTCTTCAAGCAAGTTGGATTTTATGAAATTGAGTTATTATGTGAACAGTGCATATAAAGAAAACTTACCCCTTCCTGCTATGTCTTATATTATCCAAAACTGTTGCCACAATAATCTAATGTCGTGTCAGATGTCCTCTACAACTGCTCTCTGCTTCAATGCAATACTATCAGCATCTTCCCACTATTCTTCAAACCACCTAGCTTCCACCTTTCAGCTTTTTTCTGTTTTCTTCCAAATAATTTTGGATGCGAGTCCCTGTGTGTGCAGCTCAGCTAGATATTGAATGTGGACCAAATTAACTTGAATTTCTCAAGTTTATGCTGCGGACCTTCCCCAAGCAGAAGAGTGGGGGGAGAAGTGGTGAGAAAAGCTCATCAGCATCTCTGCTGAACTGTTGCTTTCAACACAAAACTTGTATAACATACTAATGAACATATGGAGAGGAAGCAAAATAGTGTACATCTCATTTAATGAGAAAAATAGACTATACAGTTTACAATTGCCCAGAACAACTCAAAGAAGCAGAAGAATTTCTAAGAATGGTATGCTGCATTTATTTTGCTGTTTGTGGTCAAAATTGCTTAACCCTGATAACTTAATTTATATGTATTTCTTATATGTGCTCATTTTTTTCCCCCCTGTTTTAATTTTAGGGCACAGCAGGGCTCCTGCTCTGTTCCTAATAGCCCTCACTGATGAACACGTGGCCATAATACAATAGTGAAAAAATTATAAGCAGAAAGCAACCAAACCAAAGCAAACCAGCACCAAAACATGCACAAGTATCAGCTGGGGAAATCTCACTGACTTCAGCTGCTGCTAGCATTTTCTTTGGTGGTTTTCTGTTTCCCTGAAAAGCTCCAGCCTCATTTAAGACCTGGGTGAGTACAATCAGCAACAATTCTACTTTCTGTTAGTTTTAAGTGGCTAGTAATAGGATGTTTCCATACAGATACCTGGAAACTCCACAGTGGCCCAAGGCGTGATGTTCAATTCACTTGAGGAATTGGTCCCAGAAGAGTCAAGTTCAAGTCCCTAAGAAAGTGGTGCCCCAAACAAATTAAGAGAGGCAAAAGGACAGTCTCTCACTATACCACAGGCAAGCAAGGCCCCTAAAAGAGTTTCCAGGTCAGCTGCGCCTCCAGAAGAGAGGATTTTTCTACAGAGGAAGATTCTCTGACTCCTCTAGAATTTGAAGTCCTGCTGTTGTGTTTATGCAGTACAATATGGCTACAGTAGATCAAATAGTCTAGTTTCTAAATTCTGCCACTAGATTACTATCTACCTACACTACCCCAAGAGCTGGGAAGTTTATATTGCAGTACTACAAAGTGATGCACAAAACACAAACATGTGTCTCTAGGTGAAACGCATCTATTCCAGCATCAAATGTGATGGTCATCATCTACATCAGCCATTTCTCAGTTTAGATCCACTTGAAACACCTGCACCTGAGATTCTATGTCAGCAGCAAGCTGATAAGATGAGAGGAAAGGAGTCTTTCGTATTAATAAACAATGTAATGGAACTGATACAATGTGTGGCTATTATCCTTTCAAGTTGCTTTGAGAACATCTACATAAATTAAATGCTCCTTCTTTCATTATCATATCTCTGAGGTTATGATGTGCTGTATTTTATTAGTTCAGCAGGCTCATTCAAATAGTAGCTATCTAACACGATCCTTGCAATTAGTACCTTATGTACATTCTTGAACCAAATTTCTCCTCTGGGATTTAAAGAAGACCCAGGGTCTCATTTGAGTCTGTCTTGTAATTCAGCTACATGCTACACTTTTACAGCTATGCAAATTAGCTTCAAGGAAAACTGTGATGTACAGCAAAGGAGGAGAACTGAAAATTAAAATCCTGCAGGAGAGAAAACATTTAAAATTTCCTTTACATTTTTTCTTTTGTTTAGCTAATCCCTAAAGGCATTAGGGCACCATGTTCCATCTTGAAAGTCCCTCTAGATTCATGTACTATTGAGCATAACTACAAATGTGATCCTTTGAGCAGCCAGATAATGGTTTTTAATTGGCTCATCATTGCAGCTTCAACCCAAAAGCACAAAAATTAATTTAGAACCAATATTAACAGGTGATAATTAAATTATGGGGTCTGCATGCTTAATATATTGGAATAAGGCAGATGAGGAAACTAAGACCATTAACTTTAATAATGGAAATCAGTATCTATCTTAAGTAGTATTTTATAGCACATTAGCAATGGTTGATTAGTGTTAAATTATAAAGTAAATTTTGTTTTCTTACTAAAGCTTTTTTTCACTTATTCTACTCTACCTATGTATTTCGTGCGCACACTAAACTAAGGATGCCCATTTAAACCATTGGGCAAATGAGCAAAACCTACAAATAAACCAGCTAATTAATTAGTTCCCATGACTTGAGTACTTATTTGTTACTGGAATAAGCTATTTGCTACCTTTTCATATTAAAGCACACGTAGATCGAACAATGAGTACAGTGGGAAACTGTTTTAAATTAAATAGTTTTAGTGAAAGTATTCATCATTAAGTCAGCCAGGTCCATAACCCTGATTTCCCCTCCTCCCTTGTTGAAGCAGAACTACCTGGGTGCGCTGTTCTGACCCCTGTAAGATACGATGCCATGTACAGATGTACATGCCTGCGCTTCCTTAGAACAACAAACCTAAACTTTGATGACGTCTCAGCAATCACCTGAATTCAACAAAAGAAAGTGCTGTTTTCTCTGGTTTTGTGCTTTCTTTTCCATGTCTTTACACCTGAGGAAAGAGGCAGGCTTTGAGTTTTCCTGTCTTCTTTAGACAGGCACCCCACTAGATGTCTTCTCCACCTCCACCCTCTTCTCCATTCAATTTACCTTATCTACTGCAGCGCTATCTCCTCAATCTTGTAAAATTCTGTATCACCACCTATTCTGAGTGTCTCATGACTGCTGTCTCCAAATTAAAGCTTTCATTCTGATTGCCTTTCTGCCGCTACCTACACTTTTGTCTTTTCTGCAGTCTGTTCTGTCAACTCATTCTTTGCCTTTACACCAGAGCGCCAGGGTTCCTTTTTCTGCTTCTATGCCTGCCTCTTCAGTTTGAGCTCAGCCACCAGCTTCCCTTTTTTCCACTCCTACGTACACAGTGTGAGCTACCAAGTGCTTTAGGAAACTTAGTTTCTCAGTGAGACTTCTGTCCATTTGTGAAGTCTCGCATTTCTGCTTCTCTCTTCCTGCTCAAGCTTAGTTTTCATCAGCACTTGTACCTTCCATGCTATTGAGGATTTTTCATGATCAGCCTCCATCCAAAATAAGCTTCTTCAAAATCTATTCATTCATTCTCTTACCTTTCCTTTCCTGACTTTTAATCTTTTCTGGCATCTTTCATCTGGCTGGACATGTATGAATTCCCTTCCTCCCTACAAAAAAACATCAAAATGGTCTACTGACCTATAGAGTGAAGCAGCTGTAAAGTTACTACAAAGCTACCCATTCCCACTAGTGGATCCAGGAACATACATAAATTAAGCCATGGAGGAGAAATATGGAGGTGTAGCCACTTGTTTAGGCAGCTAAGTATGAAATCAGAAGCCTGGGTACCTAACTCTTTGAATGAAAGCACCTATTAAGCTTGAAGGACTGAAATTATCTGCGGGCCATGAACCACAAGGTTATCACTGGCCCTCAGGGAATATATTCTATAACTCTTTCCAAAGGTGCATGGTTTATTAATACATACTCTTAATATCCTAAGTACTGAAGTCAGACTTCATGAAAAATGCAGAAGCCGGAGGTAAGGAGGTGGAAATGGCACTTCAGAATATGAAAATCAAAATCTTGAAGCAATTACCTAGAAGTTGAATGGGATCCACACAAGCTTCTTACGACATCATTGCTACCCTACTGTTGTTAACGTCAAATTCCAGTGGAGTGCCATTAAGTAACTGAACAAAGATTGAGCAAAGTTGAAACAACTGAACTAAAGATTCTTCAAAAAACAATAACTCATTTCAAACTGGAAGTCAAGCTTTGTATCTAAACTACATGAAATTGTTGCAACACCTGCGATTTTCACTGAAAACAAAGTAAAACAAATGCTTAATATGCCTGATGCAGCTGTGGGAAGGCTAAAGATAGAACAGATCTTGAATGAAAATGAAACTTATCAGTTACATACCAAAAATTAGAGACGTATATGACTGTAACACACCCTCATAGCTATGAACTGTTACACTCACCCTAAAGAATTGGACAGCTAAGGTTTCACCGTATGTGAGCCCAGTGATACTGCGTTATTTTAACCTAGATCATCCCAAGGGAGTGCTCATAATACCTCTGTTTTGCACCATCGTTTATCATATTTATAACATATTTTGCAGACAATCTATTTTAGATCTGTGTTAGAGATTTACTTTTTTATTGATAATGTTTCTTATATATCTACATGTAAAGCCACTTGATTTTATTATCATGAGTTCAACTTTATAGGCCTTAGAGGGAGAATAAAATGAAAATGAATATATTTCAATAACCTATGAAAATTTTTAAAATATATTCCCTATGAGTCATGGTATCACAGTTTTAACGTCCAATAACTCAGAACCTACCATGAATTGAAAAGAATGTCTTGCTATACCAGAAAACAGAATTTTCAGCTCTGATGATTAAGCTTTTAATGGCTCACAAAATACTGGCTCTTAGACCACTGAGTAAGGCAAAATAAGACAAAAGCATTTTAGATTATTTTTTTTTTAATGCATATGGTGCAGCGGAAAATAAATGTTTCTATTTTACAGGGTGATACTTCCATGTAACAGTGAGTCTGAATCAAAGTGAACAGTAACGAGAATGAAGGTGAGGCAGTAAAACGTGCATTGTAAATGAAATTTATCTCATGGTTCCACAGTCTGTCACAAAAATCCTACTGTCAAACATATAATGTAGTCACAAAACACATCCCACGTGCTGAGTATTCTTCAAAAACACTGTAATACACAACACCGAGGTGGCATTTGCACCCAACATGCAGAGAAACACAGCAGAGAAAATGAATTCTAAAGAGGTATTTATGTATCTTTCAAAATGAACCAGTAAAAGCTTGGAAACAATGTTCATTAAGGAACCTCCAGCTACTGCTAAAGCAATTCCTTTGAACTTCCAGCAGCAGGATTGAAAGGCCTTTCAATGAAACTACTCTGTAGTCATTGTACCAGTCATACGCTGAGTATCTTATGTGCTACCGTGGTCTTTTGTGACCTGGTAAGAAATAATAGTATTATGGGGCAGTAATACTTATGTGAAGTGACAGCAACACAGAACTCACTGAATTCTTCTGCGGTTTTCATTGATTTTGACAGCAGTGTCATCTATGCTACTGAGAAAGAGACATATCTAGTTGTTCCATGGTTTTTAAAATGGGCTTTTATTCTCACTTTATAGAAGTCTTAAACACAGAGAGAGTGTTCAACCCAGCATTGCCAATGCCAAGTACTCAAATAAAAATGATGAAACAGTAACATTTATTCAAAATTCTATTTATTTAACTTCATTACTAGCTCTTAGGAACATGTTCCTTTGGTTTTCTCCAAAACCACAGGAGCCAGACATGCTATTCTTCTTAAACAAAGGCTGAGTTTTTAATGTGTGTACATATCTCCTAAAGCACTGCACATGCACGCACACATGCAAGAAGTATGAGAGTCCCAATGGAACTTAAAGATTTGTCAACATTGTGTATACATGCACACATCTCCAGAGGGAAAATACATAATGAAGATAAATAGTAGCAGAGCTTAAAAAAAAACTTTAAAAAAAGGTCAGCAGTTGTAGCAAGCAAGATCAAATCCAATACCAAATCAAGTGTCTAATAATGTGGAGTGAAATGCTGTTACTTCTGAAGCCCGGCAGATGTACTTCCTCTCGAATGCTGCAGCAGCAGTCTCAGGTTGTTCACAAATACATCTGATTAAATACATTCTTTGGGCTTGCTGTTCAGAAAATACATTTCTAATTCAGAGTCATCCCTGGTGAAATGCCACACTCAGAATTCCTGTTTCACCTTTGCCCGAAGCTCACAAAAACGGAAAGAGCCCAGGCAGACCTCTGTTTGCATGGAAGCACCCATGAGCGGAGGCAAGAGTTGGCCGCTTGTGAAAACAGAACGTGGGACACTCCATCTGCCTTCTCAGGGGAACAAGGAGTGCTACTAAGCAGCTCAAAAGCTCTTTAGTTTTGACCTCTTTATTGCAGAGTCCTCTTCACAAGATATTCCATGCAACACGGCAAGAAATCCAGAGAGATCCCAAACCTCCTGCACAGCCCCAGGGCAGCAAATGCTGCAGCCAACAAAATCTAGCAGGGAAGAGTGAGCAGCTACAAGGAGATCAGAGTAGCAAAGAGAAGACCCAAAGGATGTATTTAGATAAACAGTTTGTAGATAAAGTGTCATAGAAGGAATTCAAAGCTATGTGTCTCACTGGCTTTTCTTGAATCCATCAGTCTTGCTGCATGCAGCAAAAGATTTCCTCTGTGCAGGTTTTTACTTGAGCTCTTAATAACCTGAGACTTGTATTCCTCTTCTATTATTACCTAATATTACTATTATTGATTTATATAGCATTGCCAGACAGAGAATTTAAGACAGAGCTGATTTCAATAAAAGCTTTTTATTAAAATGACAGTATTTAATTATAAAATTGAAATTTTAATTTTAAAATGTTAAAAAAATGGAGAATGAAGAATTCCTATTTATGAAGGAAAGGAGGTTGTAGTTAATACACAAAACCTTTACAAAACATGACACTCATAAGTTTAGAAATGGAGAATCCCTGGCAGCAAAACGTGTGAAGACAGAATGTTTATTTATTAGTGTTATTTTTAAAAGGATGTTCCAAGTCAAACTTGACAGCTTGTTTACAGTGGGGTCCTGCCCAAGGGTGGCTTAAAAGATATTAAACAGGCATACAACCAGAATATCATGTTACTGTACAAGATACAAGTTTGCCCGTGGCTTGATTTTACCATGACTGCTTTAGCAATGTCTTATTTATTTTTCAGGAAGCACTAATCTGTTCTAGCTTCCCCTCCCTCCAAAAAGAAAAAGACAAGACAAAACTTTTCATGCATATAAATATATATAAAAAGTCTACAATCCTAGAATAAATAGAATATATATACGCACTTATATATCTATATGAATGAACAAATGTGATGACCCATAGAGTCCATGCCAAGTGTTGCTACTGTTTCCAAGTGTTGGCTTTCTTCAAAGAACATTACCTTTTTCATATCTGTAATAATTTTAAGGAAACCCATAATTTTTTTGAGATTTCTCAATTTTCAAAGTGAGTTTTTAAAGGATGGTGATTTCATTACAGACTAGTAAGTGTTTTGCAGTCCTTCCCACCATACAGGTTTGAAAAGGGAGCAGCTTTGAGAAGGATGAATTTCCAGCAGGCAGTATTCTTGGTAACATCATAGAGGTGAGAGTTATTTTGGAAATACAGCAGCTGTTTCTGAGGCTGTGAACACCAAGTTGGAAACAGAGTGGGCAAATGGGAAACTACCATGCCAAACCTGAAAGAATTACTTTATCTTATAAAAAACTTGTCTTCAAGGAATATTTAAGTCATCATACAAATATGTTTCCTACTTTACAAAAAAAAAAAAGGTTTTCTTAAGAGCTCTAACACCGTTAAGATTCTCAACAGGAAAAAGAAAAATGACTTTGTAGAGGATACCTCCCTGACTCCAGGACCTCCAATGTAAACTGGCCTCAACTCTAAATTATTTTAGAACTGCAGATTCTGAGCAGCATCCGGCTAAGCAGACCTTACTAGAGGTTGATTACTAAAATCTAGTAATATTTCCCCAGCACCATGAATGCTTCATCCCAAATCATGCCACATGCTGCTTGCTGAACCTTCAGACAAGACACAGGCAAAATATTACGGCACAGCTGGTAAGTTCAATATCTCTACTTTCTAATTTTTTGAGGTGTGGTTATGTGAAATCAAAATTCATGTAGCTGATGTTACATGTGGCATGTGCCAGGTAATTTTTGTGTGCACATATGGTGCATATAGCTACAACATTCAAAATGGAGCTGCTCTACAGAAGAGAAAAAGTGGAAAGGAAATCATATGTCAGAACGGCTAAACCACCACACCAGAATTTCCTCTTTTACTACTGCATACGTCTACACAAATAATAGATGTGAGGTGCAACAGAAATCCCTATAGAGCTTGAAAATAAAACACTTATATGAAGCCATAGGTGGTGCAGATTATATTAAAAGATATACAATAACAATTGCTTTGTGTGTAAGGACTAAACTGAAACTTTTCAGACAAAATTTTGCCCTAAATTACTTTTTAATCAGCATCACGGACTGAATGGGAACACACAGATATAACCGAGGCATAATCTAGCCCCTTGTAGCTATGTTTGGGTTTTAAATTTGAAGCAGAATCTAATTTGCAATATTAAAATAGCATTATCAGTTATTTATGAAACATACCAATTTACCACCCTCTCAACCCAATAATAATGTTTACCAAAGAATTAGACAGTTCGAGTTTAAAAAAAATGAGTTTTGCATTCTAGATCAATTTGTCTACTTTGACAATAACAAAGAGCTTTCCTGAATTACCATTTAATGTTGGTATTTGATGGAGCAATCTTCCACACCACACTGGAAGTTTACATTGAAAACATGGCCTGACATGCCTCCGTTTCAATGGTATGCTGGCACTAGTTCTAATTTTTTCCCTGCTTTTATGTTGCTGCCTCTAGTTTGCCAGTATAGGGAACTGATCTAGCTCAAAAATAACCTTATTAATTTCCGCCGCCCCCCGCCCCCCCCCAGTAACTTGGCTCAGGTCCTTGATCTGGTTCACTGCACGGCTGCACAAATACTTCCACCAACAAAACCAAGGAGTTACAAGGGCTGTATAACCCTGAACATCAGCCAAAACCAATTGTGTGTCAAACTATGCTCTGTGTCTGACCAGACAATTTTAAAGTACCAGATGTAAAGAACGTTGAGAGGTCTGTAAATGTGAGGATTACACAGCTAGCTGAATAATACTGATGTACATTCTCTGCTGTCAGAAGAGTGCAAAGGGTTAATTCAAGCGCATTATTTAAAGGGGGCGGGCACAACAGCTTCACACAGGCCCATTTGAGACAGCAGATATCACTGAGTTTTAAGTTTTACAGCTGTAGATGTTTCATATAGATGAACTCTTCAAGTCTGGCTGAGATCTAATATAGACCGTGCCAGAAGAATCCCAGCGGCAAGGACTGGTATAAAGACTCTGAGAAAGAATGAAATGCCCAGCCTTCAGAGGCAATGCTAGGAGGCTGACAGTGAACAGTGCAGTGCTGGAGAAGAATGACACCTCTCCCAATACTTTTTGCCTTTTTTTCCTGATTGCAGTTCCCAGCTGCTCTCCTAAATCTTTTATGAGCAAGAAGCCAGGGTAGAAAAGTGACCCTGTACTAAACTAACTCAAAAAAACCCCAAAAGCAAGCTCATGCCTCAGTACCAGGTACTAAAGAATCCACACAAAGAAGAGAATTGGTTAACGTTGCTACCTACTGTCCTTCTGTCACTCACTTCTCTGACATCAAATCCTCAGCTGGAAATAAAGAACACAAAGGCAATCACTTGCTCTTCTCCACGCCTGTTCCTCACTAATTTTTCTGGTGCGCACCTACTGTTGGGTGTAAATTGCATTACGGAGGAGTTTCATAAAGATTAACTTTATACGGAGACTAGTTTTCCTTTCCAATTAGTGGTTAAGGACCTCAAGAGAACAATTCATTTAGACACCCGCTCTCTGAAATTGCCTTTTGGATGGATCTCTCTTTTCACTTGTTCTAGAGAAAGACCAGAGGATAACCTGCCCAAGCAGGGCTGTCCACTAGTTCTACCCATCACCATGTGCTGGGTAGATGGAGCAAATGTGGTCAGAAGTCCCAAGAGATTAGCAGTCACAGTTAGCACTTAAAAATAATCTCAGGGCCCAGAATAACAGCAAAGGAATCGCAGGTTCCTTCCCCTTGAAGCACAGCCAGCCTCTTCTCTGCAGAGAGAGCAAGGTACGGCTGCTCTGAGTTGCAGGACACTGAGCAAGTCCGTGCAGGTGGCTGCACAGCGAGCTGAGGGTGTAAAAGCGCAGTGCACGTACAATGTGAAGCGTCAGGAAATTTGCAAATTGCCAAGCCCAGCAACTGTGCCTGGGCCCCAAAGCCCTGTGACCCCAACAGGACGGGGAGCTGGTGCAAGATGTACCGCCTCGCCTGCTCTGCCCGCCCCGGCAGGGCAATACGGCACCTCGGCGCCGTCTCTGTGGGTCGCAGCCGGCGGCTTGGGAGCCTCAGTGGTGTTAACTGCAATGGCCGTGTTGGCTGCGTATGACAGAAATGGATCTGAACATAGTTTTTTTCTTTTATAAATCGTATCTGTAGCGTGCTTTTGAGAGCTAGTATTTCCTTAATCTGAAATGATCACAGGTAGTACATCTCTGTTAGCTTCAAACGTGAGAGCCAAGATTCATGACACCATAGTTTAATGCTGCTCTTATCAGAAACCTGCAGAGATTAGAAGCTGTAAGGAAAACATTGATGGACGTTTTCAGGCTTTCTGGATTAGTTTGGAATTAACTACCGGGGGCTCGCTTTCTTTGTCAACTCTTTTATAATTGGGCACAGATGGATGAAAATACACTACAAACAGAGAGATTTTCTTTAATCATTAATTTTCACTTCATTTGCCAGATGGCTTTGGTTTCTAGCGTACACTTTATTTGCTGTTGTGTCATTTGCAGGGTAAGTTTTACTTTTTTTAGTTAAAGTTTTGTCTCCTGAAACCGTTATTTTATTGTCTTCTGATCTCCTTCTAAAACCTAAAGAAGATGAATTTGTGCATTTGATTATTTTACTGTTAATTTCTTGGAAGTGCTTCAGTTTTCCCTCTCAGAAACAGAAGACTTTTACACTACCAATGAAGTTGTAATATTGAAAGTTAAAATGTAACACATTACTTTCCTAAGCTCAAGTATAAAATGTGACTCTAAAAGTAGCCTGATTTTTAAAGCATACATACATGCCCTCCCTGATCATACGTGTGTATTGTTTGTGAAAACGGGACACTCATTTACAGGTTCACATCATCACTTTTCCCAGGTACTCCTGTCTCTCTGCCTCATCTCACACAGCAGTTGTTGAATTCACACCTCATGAAAGTATTTGGATGGAAAAATTAAGTACTCTTTTCAGAAAAAGTATTTCTCAAACCTGTGTTTATTCCAGTTAGGAGTGACTTCAGAAATCATTTGTGTTTCATGTCAATTGATTTTCTGAGGCTTTGCTTGTTCTTTCACATAAGCCAGGATGCTCCTTTAGAAGTTTTTCATTAGAAGTCCTTTGTTTAACTAGGGTGACAAGATGCTGCTGCTCTTTTGCTTAAAAAGGCTGTTGAAGTAAGCAGAAAACTTTTCCTAATGTTGAACTACGTGTATTGGAGTTTCTTAGTCTTTTTATAGCCTGAGATTTACTCTGAGCTGTGTGTTGCCAAACTTCCCCCCAGGATGACGTCTGGTTCTGTGACAAATGTGTTGGACACCAGAGAGGGCAGCATGTGGAGCGAAGAGCTTCTCACCGTAGGTGAAAGCAGCAGAATCTTCTAAGAAGAGTCAAGTCTCTGACAAGCAAAAGGACTAAAGGAAATGCTAAATGTGAACCTGCACGTTTTCCCACAATGGGATTCTCCTCTGCTTTTATACAACCTTGGTTTGGTCTTGCGACTTTTCCTTCCGTGAGGCACTGATGAGATTATGTCTGAAGGTCTTTGTTATGCTTTCTGCTGATACATTGGATGTAACATTATTCTGAACTGATGAATGAAGGCAGAAAGAAAAATGGAGAAAGTGTTAAACGGATATGAAATGGAATATTCAGAAAACAGCCTTAGGCAATCAGAACAGGGCAGGGATGAGTGAACAAAAGAACAAGGTTATCTACTCTCATATGTTAAAAATTCTCAGGGGGCTCTGTGTCAACCTTTAAAAAAGCAAATCAGAACAATGCAGCAACAGAAACAAGAAAGGAAGAAAAGAAAAATTCCCCATTTCTTTCCTGTCTGCAAATGTTACTTCATCTTCCATTGCAGCAATGGATGCCTTTAAAAGAACAAAAGGGAACAAACAGGAGGTATAATTAGACTTTCCAACACTTAAGACAGTTACAAAACTCCTTTTTTTTTTTTTTTCGCCCCTAGAGAAAGATGATTCAAGTTTCTTAATACATGGTATTTAACTTGAATAATACAGGGAGCAACGCAGCTACAGCCCAGGCTGAGAGCCAAGGTTCTTTTCACATAAAGCTGGTAGGCAAAGCCATTCTGTAAAGCAGTCTGCCTGCTTAGGAACATAGGCAGCTCTCAAAGTGAAGAAGAAATCTGAACAGTATCAAAATATAGAGTGTGCATTTCCACTGAGATTCCTAAGGCTTTTACTGGAAATTCCCCTTTGATATGCACTCATCTTTATAATAAGAAAACAAACTCACTTCTTCGATGAGTTTTAGAAGTACAACTATGAATGCAAGTTTCTATTGATTTTCACACAATTCCTATTTTTTTCAGTTTCTTTAAAAAAATAAAAAATCTCACCAAGGGAACACCCCCAGTATAATCACTAACACTAAAATTCGAGTGAAATATTTCAAATTAATGTTCCTGTAAAATTTAAATAATACATCAGAAGTATCAGTTGTACTAGTCAAACCATGTCCTGCAGAAAACACACTGGATCCTGTTGACATCAATGGAAGCTCTACATGCAGAACCGAGAAGAGATTTTGGCATCGGGCTGCAGTCGATGGCAAATGTTTATATCATTTTAGTCCCACCTGACACATTCATGGTAGATATGGATTTCAAGGTATGTATAAATCAAGAATAATGAGCACTGGGTGTGACACTTCAAAGAAGACGATTAATAAGTATAAGAAATGCACAACTGAATGGTAGTTTGGCCTTTCTTTTTAATGAAGAGAGAAAATTTGAATCTCAGTAAACCAACAGAATTTTTATTTGACTAATATTAGCTTTAAATAGAATATGTTGTTAGCAATGGCATTTAAGAAAAGGGAAAAACCAGAGTTAGTGAGGCTTAAAAACAGCAAGGGAGTAGAGTATGTTCCAGTAAGAAAGCATATGAATCACAGAGAACTGCTTTCTGTTATAGCAACAAGATCAATTAGATCTGCAACAGCTGAAAACCATTAACTGCTGTTGGCTGCTGTTAGCGTAATGGGTTTTTTTCTGCTCAGTATTCTGGTGTCAGTTTATCACTTTACTACCCAAACAGTTCTGCCTGAAGCCTTGGTAATCTTAAATATAGAATTGTTAGGAACAAAAGAAAATCTCCCAGCATACAAATTGAAGTATTAAATATTACTAACCTGTTTATAGATTAAACACTACTTCAGCTGCCAAAATTGTTCAGTACGGTGTCAGAGATATCTTTGTTTTATGTTTTCATTTTTTATTTTGTGAGAGGCAGAGATGGTTGTCCAATGTTAGTCAGTTAATTAATTTCTAACCAGACATATGAGGGGGGAAAAAACTGGGGTAAGGAGAGCTTCCCTAGAGCAGCCAGCAACAGTATTTTTTACTTCTCTTACTTTATGGAAAATAATAAAAGTTAAGTTTGTGAGACTGTTGTCCTTACTGTCTCAGGGTCCTTGCACCATCCCCAAAGTTCTGTACCAGCTGTGCTTGGTCCTTTTCTCTTTCAAATTAGCAACACATTACCTTCTCTAAAACCATGGCACTTTTTTACATAGTTTATCTACAGCACAATTTATTACTTTCTGATTTTCAGAAGAGAAAAATGGTATATCTTTGTGTTTTCATTTAAATATTCATAGCGCAACATTCAAAGTGACAGGCGGTCTTCTTCTAGATGAGGTTTGCTTTCTTTTGCTCGTTAATGGCTCAACCTCAGGCAGCACTGTTTCTGTAACATGTCAACTCGGCTTTCTCATTTCAGCGCTACTCCCTTTCTTCATCATCTTGGTGGCTGCTTTTACAGGCTTTCAGACTGTTGGGTGGGAAATATCAGGAACACCACTGCTTACCCTGGGCTATAATAATGCCTCCCATATAAGAAGCCATGTAAGCAAGTGTTTGGGTTATTTTTTTTGGTAGCAGGGGGTCGGGGAAATGAAATGCCAACACTGATTTATGTTCACTGGGTTCAATTGAGAGATAAGCCTGCCTGCTTCAAACAATGAGGTGTGGTGAAGAGATCCACAAGATAGTACTACACCAATAACAAATGTTTGCAGAGGACATGCAGGCACTATGCTGACCTAGCCAGGGTCTGCGAAGTACAACAGACCCCAACTCTGACCAAGAGGCAGAACAGGTAACGCTAGCGTGGTGCCACACTGATGCTGTATCTTCTAGGACTCCTCAGCTTAGGTACCTTACCCTGCCTGCATTCTGGAGTAAATCACCAGCAGGTTGTGCAGATCTCTGGTGCTCAGCATAGTTGCGCTTGGCTGACAGTCCCTGCAGAAGCGATGTGTTTAACATCCCTATCTCTGTCCTGGGCACGATTACATTATGACCCTCTCTGACGAGAGGGGCCATAAAAAGCTGTTTTCTTTATCATAGAATCATAGAATTGTTCAGCTTGGAAAAGATCTTTAAGATCATCGAGTCCAACCATTAACCTAGCACTGCCAAGTCCTTATCAAACCTAAATCCAAAAGAAGACATCTGAATTCAAAGGCAGAAATCACATCCCAGCTGTATGATGCTAACAAGGTGTTTATGTTTGTTCGATACATGCAGAGCTTGATGTGGTTACACAAGACTCCTGTAAATAATGCTTCACGGCATCAGAATTCTCTTCACCCTATCCTTGTGCCTCAGACAGAGCTCTCTCTGTGGTTAGGATGGGAATGAGTAGTAAAACATCTGAGGTGTGCTTTCAAGCCCTCAATACATAGCTATTTAAAGGAATATCCTGCAGCCATCCACTCCACTGCATCATTTGGCTGCTTGGCATCATCAGAATATCTGAGTACCTATAACTCAGCAGAAACTGTATGAAATTATAGGAAAAAATGTTGCCAAGAGACACCTGTAAACACAAAGAGGAAACTAGTAGCGGAAGACTCCCCACCCTACCCTTTTGTGCACAAGTAATGACAGATAAATAGAAAAGAAAAAATGCAGTATTTCATGATAATTTATATAGCAGCTAACCCACATTACATTCAAACTTATAATGCTATAGCTTCACATTTCAATTTTATTTATTATTTGCCCGTGTCTTAGAAAGGAAAAAAAATTAGCGAAAGCCCTTGTGCAGCTGAGGCAATTGGGTGGAGAGGAGACAAGGTGGGGACGGAGGATAATGCAACCATCCATCTAAGGATCAGTTAAATACCAGATCTTGTTTTCACCTCACGAGTACAGTTGTGTTAATTGGTGAAGCATGCATCTACAATAGCCAGCGGGGAGTGCAAACCATGTTTCATTTTGTTTTTCTCTACAGACACGGATTTTTTTTATAAAAAAGGGAGAGCTCTTTCAAAGCTTTCATGATTCATCTGTCAAAACTTGTCCTTAGTGGACAAGCCAGTCCCTTAAGAAGGGACTTATGCTTGCCCCTGTATCAGAAGCACTAGGTATGATAAAGTGGACTGAAGTTATGCCAGCTATAAGGTCCCCATTATCACAGTCCACACACCCGAAACTAGACGACTAAATAAATGTTTAATATCCCCCTGAATATCCTGACTTCAAAATGCAGCTCAGGAGCTTAATAAACACGCACCCCAGGGGCATTTGGGATTGTCCCAAATGGGTGATTTTCATCTTTTCTAGGGGCACTGAACAAGGACTTCTGTAGATTTTACGTCTCAAGAGTTTTAAAGTAACAGCATTTGTACCTATGAAAATATCATAGATTCTTAGGTGTTCCAATGTCATTATTTCAGAGAGCTCTTGCCATTGAACTCTGCAAAGAAAAGGGACAATACCAGAGAGACAAAATACTAAGCTAAGCCAATCTTTTTTTTTTTTTTAATTTAAAATCACTATTAACTGTATAGATTAGACAGAAAATAAGCAAGAGGTTGTGTAAGTTTGTTTGTTTTGGTTTGTTTGTTGGGGCTTTTTAGGGGTGGTGGTGGTGGGTGCGGTGGGGAGTTAAGTCACAATTCTCCCCTGCATTCCCAATTTAGGAAAAACTCTTAAATTCAGCTGGCGTGAGCATGGACTTGAACAACTGCCTAAGACCCTTTTTAGAAAAGGACTCCTTAACGGGGGATGGAAGAAAAGTTAATGTAGAAGATCTGTTCCCCAACAGTAATGTAATACAAAAAGTTGCATTTTTGCTGTGAAAAATAATGTATCTGTCTTCTTTAATATTGAACACTAAAAGTAAGAAACAATTTCAAGAAGCAGTTACAACCCTTCATGTGCAGGTTTAAATAAACTACAACCTATGATTAAAAATAAACCCAAAAAACTTCTTAATGCAGATGTTACACAAATGGTTTAATGCCTCTTTCCTCAATGCAACTGAACCTAGCCTATTCTAAATAACTTTGGGGTTTTTTTTTTCAACATAAATCTGAAATCTAGGAGGCATTCCTTCAAATTCTGATGGTGGGCTGGCCTTTGAACAACATAAATTACTGTGAAACGGCTGACAAATACATGCTTATGTATTACCACGAAACAGCAGAGAAATCACTCTGTTAGCTAATGCATATTGAGATGTTCCCTTATATTGTATCTGTTAATCAGATACTTGAATGGCAAGGCATTCAGAGAAGATATTGCCCTTATAAATTGGCTCATAATGATGTGTTTTTAAATAAAAAAATATACCTATATTGACAGAAAGGTTACGAATAAATATACAGATCCCTGGCATTCTTAAACAAAATTGTATGTCTCCATGAAGTAATGGGTTCATTTTTATTCTAATATATAAGAAAATACCAGATTACTTGAGGAAATGTATGATCATGGGGTGTAGAAGTATTCTGCTCTACAGTAGGTAGTATAACTCTTCAGAACAAGAGCTAAACAACTATTCAAATACCAATGATTGAAGTTTTAGTGAACGCTAATATATCACATCCAAAAATGTGAGGTGTTGGCTTATTTTAAACCTAAGCAGCACATTTTAAATTAAAATGAGATAAAAATGGTTTCTAATAGGACCAACATAATTTTCACCTGAAGAATAAAGTAGGAATCTCGAGCCAAGCTGGAAAATGACAACAAAACTGCCTAGACAGGCAGATAGACATATGCATACATACATATACATACATAAATAGTGTTATGCTAAACGATTAGGCCTGCATTAAGTCTGTTTTAATAGACACATGATAACTGACTTTTTCTTGTAACCGTTCTTTTTCCCAAATACATAAATACTGGGAAGTCCTAGCTCATCACAAGTAATTCCAAAGAACAATCATTACCTCATTTTCTTCCTTACCATTACCAGGAACAGAATAAAAGGAAGAATTTCATTTTGTAAAAGCTACTTAAGATTTGCACCATTTTTAGCAAAATACTTCTTAAGCCCAATACTTATATTTTGAAAGCATCTTGTTTCTGAAGCGAAGTGCGTGTAAGAAATAAAGCAGGTGCAAACAAGTACAGGAGAGAGTGTTGAAATGCAAGTCCCAGCCTTAATCCCCCTGGCAGCTCACGGACTAGTGCTGCCCAAGTTCGAGTGCTGCTGGCTCTCAATTGCCCTCAGTACAAAGAAAAGAGATGTTACGATGCTTCCATGGACTTTTTCTACCCTCTTTTCTGCCTTGAAGAGCATCCACTGACTGACTAATTTGATAAACTATACAACTTGATCAGCTATTTTATATGATCTCTAGGTTAGATTAAAATGAGAACTGCTTTGGAACTTGCAGAGTTGGCATCCTTGCGCGTATAGCATTTCAAGGGCTGAAATAAATGGTGCTGCCAAGATAACAACAGTGTAGACTGAATAATAAGAAAGTATTTTGGAAATGAGCTTAATTTCCAGTTCATAATTAAGCTTCAGTGAAAGTTACTGTTTGGTGAAAAACTGAAGCTTCAGGCTACTACAATGCCGCCTTACCTGTTAGCAAATTTTCATATCACTGTAGCCTTAGTTTTTATTATCAGTATAGGGCTTGATGATAACCTGTACCATACACCCAAGAAAGAAATCACATTAAGGTCTTTGTTAACTTCCCAATAATTTCTGTTAGAAATTTGTACGTGATGTCATTAAGGGAAAATTATCTTGTGTTTGCCGTCTTGAAAAATCAGAGTTTTGATTCTGAATGACATGTCAAATTCTGCATTGCCATAGCAAAGAACCTATTAAGAAGGCAGCAGAATCAACTGTGCAAAACATAATAAAAACAATTTTAAAAGGAAGGAAGGGAGAAATAGTTCATTTGATGAAAGGGAGCACACGGAATTAGGGAGATGGTACTTGAATTTACCACTCTGTGGCAATGGTGGCCTTGCCATCCTACCTAGAACAGCAGAGCAAAGGATCAACACAATTTTAGATCTCCCTCCTCGTACCCAATAGATTATAATATGGAAGGAGAAAGAGACAAGCTTGCTGAAGAAGGGAGAAATTATAACTTCACAACGAGACAGCCCACAGTTGTCACTCAGGAACCAGACTGGAAAATGTTCTGGTATATTACCATTTTCTGCAAGGTTTATTTTTGTAAAACTGAGGGTAATCTCAATGTCTACAATATCTGATATTGATACCAAGAATAAAGCGTTAAACAGTTAAAGTACAGCACCTAAATAAATACCATTTTCAGGAGTACAGTCACCTTGTTACATTCACCTACTTCTATTTTTGAAATCAATGCTTCAGATCTAAATGTAAATGGATTCAGCACAATGCCAAAGCCCTCCTAAGTGTATATAAAAAATAAATACTAATCTTGGTTATCAGTCTGTTTATAGGATTTGAAAAATCACCTGCAATCATAAAAGATTTTCTAAGCCCTATTCTATGACAGTTGCATGAAGTATCTTCATTGGTAACAATGGAATTTTTATTTGAAAACTGGATGGTATTACTTAGTTTCAGTATCTGACTTCATGAAGTACCTTATGTTAAAAACTCTTGGTGGACTTCACACAAGATCACCCAGCACTTCTCTCCTTCTGTTAAAGAAATACTATGCCAAGAGTATTCTTACGAGTTCCCTCCTCTGCCTGTTAGACAGGCAGGAGGATTTTTGTGAATAAGGGTCTGAGGCAGGGGAGACCCATGTTACAAACAGCGTCTTTTCTGTGAGATGAAGCTTGTTTGAAGAGTGGTTGTGCAGACGTTTCCTAAGACTGTTAACACTCTGGCTTCATGTAATTATTCAGGGATGTTTATTTTGCATGGAGACCGTGTTGGTGGAGGGTCTTCATCCCCCCTTCTCTCACACTTTGTCTTGGATATTGGCTGAGTAAAAACTAATTATTTCACTGTTGATCACTTTATTAAGGCTGCCATCTAAAATAAAGCATATTTATGCTTGGGAAACAACAGTCTTAAGGAGAAAAAGCTGTAAAGAGGGAAAAGAAAGCTTTTCCTTGCCCTGGAGCTTACACCAGTATGTTGGACAGGATACAGCACTTCATCAGTGAGCTACTTTCACAGTCTTAACTACATCTCAACCAAGAGGTTTTGCCATTGGAGCTAAGCCTGGTGGTGGCACAGCATTTTCCACTTTTTGACTGAAACGATCATGATGGCAGAACTTGAAAGCATAAACCAGCCTGAGTCCCATGAATGAGATCAAAGCCACGGGGGTTTTTTGTTTTTTTTTTTTCTCTCTCTCTCCTTTTTTTTTTTTTTCTTGAAGGCTTTGTTCTAATAGTAATAGTCAGCAGAAAAGGAGAATAGCCTGATGATTACTCTGTTTTTAACAGATGACTCATCCTTTGATGAATCTTGAGGGAAAAGAGCACTGGGTTTGCTTATGTCTTTCCTGGAGTAGCTTCAGGCCTTAGTGAGTCAAGCCTCATGCGCTTCGAAGTCTGCAGCGTTTACCACTGTCAGTAATGAACATGTTTTGTATCAGCTAGCATACATTGCTTCTTGAGGCATATATTTAAACCATATTACTTCAGCAAACATTAGATAATTGGCAGTTCTTCGTTCTGGTTTCATGTCTTACTTTTCCCTTTAAGTTTTAAAATGCTATCAGAAATAAAAGCTGTTTCAGTGCTTCAGAGTTGCTCCATCTTGCACTATTCCACCAAATACATCTCCCAGGAACCCAGTTAAAATGTTTTGCAAGTTCCTCACTGGGCTACAAAGGGTTAAATAACCAAGCCAAAAAACCTTTAATGAAAATGCTGCGATGACCTTAATTTGGTTTCACAATAAACCTACATATTTGTACATATTCTGTGCACTAAGAAAACAAGATACATTTGGGTCAGGTAATAAGTACGGTATAACCTTACAGTTCAGTGTGTTTAGCTCTGAAACGTATGTGGGCACACAGCACACAACTGCATCGCTGCTCTCTTGACAAAGTCTTTGCCAGCTCAGATATGGTTATTAAGTACATGTGGTTTGAATAGGGAACGCAGCTTTTTACAGTGAGAAGTTGCTTGTACTAATTAGGCTCGCATATGTTCAAGCCACTTCTGTGATTCAGTTACATAACATGCATGCTCCTTTTCAGATGTGTCCTACACGTAAAATCACAGCAAAGCAGATGCACAAGAAGGAAAGTGAGGAAACGGGGGAAAAAAAGCTTGCTAGGTCATTTTAAGTTCCTGCCATTGCATTTGATTTTTCATCCCCAATACCTTCAAGATTCCAAAATTCCTTTTTCTATATTTTGCATTACACTAGTCTATTAAATAAAAAAAAACCAACAGTCTATTAAACAAGTAATTTAAATTTAATCATATTGAGTGCATATTTCAGTTGTAGTGGAATTTTTCTGCACATTTGCACGTACTAGTGGCCATTAAAGTCTGCTGTTAAGTATTCTTGCAGAATATTTCAGTGGTTGTTTTGTTTGCTTGCCAGCTCTCTTCTTAAATATGGCAAATAAGAAAACCCAAATCTGTGAGGGTCTAATTGTTATCTAGGCTTCAAAAAGCAGACAGGAAAGTATTTGAAAATGTTTTTTTCTATGAAGCACTATTGGAAGATAATGTATTTACATGGCTTCATGGTTTTAAGCATCATTGCACATGAAAAAGTTCAGGAAATTTACCTTTACAACCACCTTACAAAACTCATTATTCCCATTTTACAAATAGGCAATTAAAACACACCAAGACTAAGCAACATGCCATGTTATAAAAGAATGTGGAACCGAACGTTTGTCTTTTGTCTTCCAAATCACACACTAGTACTCACATCATACAAGCTTAATTGCTTCTTTTTCCAGAGATAAATAGCAACCATCCTAATCGAAGGAGTATATTGGAAGGTTCAGCTGCAGAAATTCTTTTTCACGCAGGATGTATTCCTGAGATATAACAGTTCTTCAACTATCTTTCCCCACTGACTTAACCCATCCCCAACAACTACCCAAACCCATAAATAAGGCCAACAAAACTGTCTCAACTATGTTTCAAAGTTACAAACTGACCATATCATAACTCAGGAGGATGTTAGCCTTTCTAAATGATTGAATTGGGAGTTCAAGTTCAGATGTCCTTTGTTCATCCCCTCAAAAATGATGCACTGCGTGTATTTCACTTGCTCACATCCAGTCTATGAATTATCCATGTGGCTTTGTAAGAATAATCTGTGTTGCTCATTATCAATCCCCCAATCACTTGTGTAAATCAAAAAGAGCAACTAATTTTATTTCTATCAGCTTATTGATTAAAATGTTATGCAATACAGAGTGAGGAACTGATTCCCAATAGATGTGCCCCGTTTACAGGTGTATTGACAACCCTTTGTTTGCCAATTTCAAATCTAGTTAGAATGCCAGATTGATCTTGTATCATTACTTTTAAATAAACATGTTAGATGGTACTATGTCAAGCCTTACAGAATTCTGTATATCTTATAGTAACAATATTAGCTTTCATCAGCCAATGTTTTAATCTAATAAAGATGGATGTACAGTTAAATGAATATTGATTGGTGTATGTTCCACCTCTCTCCTTTACTTCTGTATCAACAGAGACCTGCATCAGCCTTTTGATTACTTCACCTAGGAACGATGTCAAGAAGAGGCTATAATCACAGCAATAATTTTTGTTAATGTTAAAAACTTTCTTACAGATAAAAGTAAGATGTCAAATTTCAGCTAAATTAAAAAGAAGGGAAAAAGATCTAAATAAGAGCTTGCTGGACTAAACCTTCTGCATGTTGGCTTCTAACTCTGAACTAGTTTCCCTGTTTCTGCAGGAACTTATGACATGCCTCACACAAGGAAGGCAGGGCAAGATTTCAGTCATCGTTATGAATTTCTGATGCTGCATTTGGCAAAATGATGCAGGGAATTATCTGAAGAGGGAGGGAAGGAAGAAGAAAGAGGAGGAGTAAAGGGAAAAGAGAGAGAACAACCACTGATTTTAAATCCCCTCTTCCCATGGAAGCAGAAACACCTCTAAGGTCAGGCTTCAAGAATGTTGGTTGTAGGCTGACTGGTCTCCCCATCCATGAACTTACAGAACATCCGTTGGCATAAACATGAAAAGTTTGCTAAAGTGGAGCAATTTCAAATGACCAAAACTCCTTCTGTACAGTTAGTAATTTTAAGTGAATACAATGTATTTTCTTTGTAAACCTTGCTAATGCTCAGTCCTTAACCTTAATTCCCTGTCTTTATGAATGTGGTTTCTAAATCGAGATTCATGTAGGAATGGCAAGTACTATATCTATGCTGTATTTTAGTTCTCCCAATTCTGACATGTACAGTTCCCAGTTATGCCTTGGCTGCGAGGTTCTTGAACAACTCTGTAGAATGATAAGGTAAGACCTTGAAGAAATTTAAGCCTGCCTTCAAATCAACCAGGTACGCGAAACACACACTATATAGAAGAAACTCCTCTACACAGGAAAAATAATTAGCCCTAGTTGTATTAAACAGAAGATAAAGAAAATACCTACAAGGATATGATTATAAGGAATACGAGCGGATTGTCCTCTTTCATTCAGACTCTCATCATGGAAAAAGGAATATACTAGGTGTAAGGCTGTATTTGGCTGGGCTTAGACTGGCTGAATGAATCTAAGCCACCATTTCAGTTTATTTAGTTTAAAAAGCAGGTCAAAATGCTGCTTTCAGCTACCTATTAATATTGAAAGGATCTTCTGGTTATTACAGTTATGTTCCAAAATGTCTTCAAAGCATTACAACTATATTAAATTGTATGCCTTGCTGAAGAAAAAGAATGATAACTAAACACCATTTTAAGACTTAAGAGTGCAAAAAGATCATTAATAACACTAGACTAAAAAATAACCGACTTACCACTGCCTGATGTTTTCTGAAAAGACTACTTCAGACTAACAGGAAAGAAATATTTCTTTTAAAATTCTCCTTGCTCCCCTCCCTTCCCTCCTACCCTGGTTGCCGTTTATTTACTTTGTGAGCATCTTTTTCCTCCAAACAGCAAGTCATAAACTTATTAACCAAAGAGTAAAAAATTCTGGAAACACTACAATTATGTTCTAACAAAAATAATAGCAACATTAAATTTAACCTTGTATGATTAAAAAAAGACTGATTGTTTTTTTATTTGAGGGATCAGAGATCAAAACAGGGAACAAGAAAAGTCAAATTTTAGCAGAATTCTGTCTCCCATGTTACACCATCTATCCTGTAATACCTGGAGTTCTGGCTACTCAATTTCACCATGTCCTTCTGCCGTTTATACTTTATTTACAGAGATGTTAAAAAGGGTACAAAAAGCTAGACTACTTCCATAGTGGAGCTTGACGTACACTTTATTGCAAATCGTGTAAAGACTGAGAGAAGATACTCTTTGCACTACAAGTTGGTATTAGACCCTTGTTTTGAAAACTTGCATACCCTGTGAAAAGTGAAGACGACTAAACAGTGGGTAAGGTTATACCGGGTACTTAAGTTCTTGTAGGATCACAACCTTGTTACTAGATCTAAGCGTGGTTTGCTTATTTCTGGGACTAGAGGGTTACTACAAGCTCACATTTGGCTTTTTCCAGATCAGATTTGCTATAATGTGATGTCTGTGATGTTCCTCTTAATCACAACATAATCATGAGATTTGGGGTTTTTTTTTTGAAAAGAGAGAAAGACAGAGAGAGAGAGAATTATTTTTTCAGCTAATTATTATTAGCTAATCAAAACGGAAACTCCCAGGCTATTTACCATTAACAGTATAAGCAGATTGCTTTGTGGAAAGAAAAAATGACAATCATTCAATATTCTTGTAATAATACTGTAAGTTCCTGTTTGATAACAGCAATATTCTCATTTGTTCAATTTATAATTAATCAACAACAATCATTTAATATTTTGAAGTAAAGAATTCTATTAAGAAAATGCCGTTGTGTGCAGGACGATAAAGGCTATCTGTTCACAAATTAATGCTTTGCTTCAGAACTGAACATCAAGAGTTGTCCTCCAAACAAGGACAGATCTGATGGGGAGGCTGAGGGGAGTACAGTACAGCCTGTGTGCTCTAGGCAATTTCCCCATCAGTATCATAGATGCATCCAGCCCTGTCCACCCCTAAACCCTGAAAGTCTGAAAAAAAATAATAGAAAACTGAGCTAAGTGACTTTGAACTTGTTTTACTGTACACATTTGTAACAAAACCTCGCCTATTTTGACTTTAAAGAAAATGAAGCATTTTTGTACAAACTGGTCTACCTATTTGTAGAGAAACATGTAAGAAAAATTAGCCATACCAAAAGTAGTACAAATCAGAAATCAGTATTTTACCGGCAAATACAGAAACAAAGGCTAATCCAGGTATGTTTCCATGCATCTCTGGTTTGCCTGGGCAGAATCTGGGATGCCCAAGCAGTCCTGGAGTTCCCATATGAAACTCAAGTGTGACTACCCACAGTTCAAAGCAAACCATTCATTTTTTATAAAAAAAGGTAATTTAGAGGAAAATAAAATGTTACGACTTGAAATTTATATTGTAAATCTTTCAGACTGTTTTTGTACTAAGTAGTCTCCACCAAGAAGGACAAACGAGTATTAACAGTTTACACGAAAAAAAGGTTTGCAGAAGCAATCTCTGATGTAACTAAATTCTCAAACAAGAGAATGAGTATCAGGCAGCACATTGGACAGCACCAAAGTAAAATCCATCTTAAAGTAATAACTATAGATTAGGGAGAACAGAGGCATGACCTCTCAATATGTATTCACATATCCATCAGACTGAAGTGGTTTGATTATGCACTGGGTTTGTGTGGCAAGGGTTTGCTAGCACAGGGGTGCTACAGGGGTGGCTTCTCTGAGAAACTGCGGGAAGCTGTCCCCGTGTCCATCAGAGCCGATGGCACCCAGCTCCAAGATGGACCCGCTGCTGGCCTGAGGCTGAGCCCATCAGTGATGGTGGTAGCACCTGTGGGATAACACATTTAAGAAGGGGGGGGGGAGGGGAAATGCTGCACGACAGCAACTGCAGCTGGACAGAGGGTGACAATATGTGACAGAAACAACTCTGCAGACACCAGGGTCAGTGCAGAAGGTGCTCCAGGTGCCAGAGCAGAGATCCCCCTGCAGCCCCTGGTGAAGACCACGGTGAGGCAGGCTGTGCCCCTGCAGCCCATGGAGCTCCATGGTGGAGCAGGTACCCACCTGCAGCCCATGGAGGAGCCCACGCTGGGGCAGGGGGATACACCCAAAGGAGGCCGGGACCCTGTGGGAAGCCCTCGCTGGAGCAGGGTCCTGGCAGGCCCTGTGTCCCCATGGGGAGAGGAGCCCAGGCTGGGGCAGGTTTGCTGGCAGGGACCGTGACCCTGCGGGGACCCACGCTGGAGCTGCCTGTGCCTGAGGGGCTGCACCCTGTGGAAGGGACCCACGCTGGAGCAGTTTGTGAAGAACTGCAGCCCATGGGAATGACTTATGTTGGAGCAGTTCGTGGAGGACTGTCTCCATGGGAGGGACCCCAGGCTGGAGCAGGGCAGGGTGTGGGGACCCTCCCCCTGAGGGGGAAGGAGCGGCAGGGACAGCCTGTGATGGACTGACCCCAGCCCCCTTCCCCGTCCCCTGCACCGCTCGGGGGGAGGAGGGAGAGAAACTGGGGAGTGGGGTTGAGCCCAGGAAGACAGCAGCGGTGGGGGAAAGTGTTTAAAGATTGAGGTTTTATTTCTCATTACCTTTCTCTGATTTGTTTGGTAATAAATTAAAAGAATTTCCCCAAGTCAAGTCAGTTTGGCCGTGACAGTACTCGGTGAGCGATCTCTCCCTGCCCTTGCCTTGACCCATGAGCCTTTTGTTGTATTTTCTCTCCCCCGTCCAGCTGAGCAGAGGAAGTGTCAGAGTGGCACCTGGCATCCAGCCAGGGACAGGCCACCACAGACTGTTGACACATTGCTGCTTATTGTGATAATTTTCAATATATCATCACAGCATCTAACAAACACATATAGGAAAATTATTTCCTTCATATATTTGAACTGACAAAACACTGAAACATTAAATACATTATCTGAAGCAAGTTATTACTTAAGCATTAAGCTAATGCGACAGTCAAAATACTGGAAAATTATAATCTCATCACAAATCAGATCACAATGTATCTCAGCTAATTAGCAGCAGAAAAGCAGTAATAAATTACTTGTATTTCTTGTTGTCCACTAAATCGGCTTTCAACATATTTTAAATAGTTCTAAATATGAAACTACTGTTTCTTTCTAATAAAGACTTGGTAAAATACCCAATTTCTATTGTTTTAAAGTGTTCAGTCTTGGAAAGCTCTATAGAAAATAATAAAGATTTTTCTGAGGCAGCGAGCAATGGCTGTTTTCAGAACATACGGTAACACCAGCATTTATCTAACGTACCTAAAATACCTGCTGGTATTTAATAAGTAAAGGCATAAAGTTACTACAGAAAACACTTCCCAAGCACTTTGAGACTCTACTCAAGTGCAGGTCCCTAAGGTAGCATGCACATTCGCTCAAAGTACAGATCCAGGGCCACGCTGGCAGCTCTGCAGGTCCCAGAGGGGGCACTGCATTTCTCGTACCTCCCCAACCCGGGGGTTCTCAAATCACATTATGACTAAGCTTCTGCTCAGTCCAACGCTTGGAGATAATCCAGGGGGTTCATTTTCACCAGTTGTCCTGTGTAAGTATTTTTTTGCATTGCATGACTGCCTATTGGTGTGATGACCTGATTACATCCTTGTTATTCCATAATACAATTTTTCAGACTTCCAGTCTCATTTACTGCTTTTTATGTGGTGGTACAGAAAATGAGGCGGTAGTCTCTCATGAGTCAAAAAAAACCAGAGCAAAAGGACTGTTGCCTTTGTGACATTAACCCACTGAAGAGCTGCGCTGCTACAAATGAAAGCACTAAGCGACACCTTTTTGGTGAACTTGGAGAAGGTGAATGAGTAGCAGTTGATGTGGATCCTGACGCTGGGGGAAAAAGCATCTATAAATTTTATTCAGACTGTACAGGTTAAATAAGATTATCAGTGACACATACTTCTTACATAGACAAAATATCATTTAGTTGAGGACAGGAGCGTTCACAAGAGGAACATTAGTGTTAAAAAGCCTAGTGAAAGTGGTTGTGGTAGAGCAACAGCGAGAGAAACCATTTTCACTCTGTACCACATTTCACTTCTTTCGCTGTTCAGCTTTGTGCCCTTTTTCATGGAGGCGCCTCGCCTGCCACATGAGATGCACTCGCAAGGGGCAAGTCCCTAACCCGAGAAGATCCCTGTGTCAGGACAGACAGAGACTGGTGAAAGAGGAACAAAGATGATGACTGTTACTTTTCAGCAAAGCGAATGGAAACACTTTATGAGGCTGAGTCAGAGCACTGACACACTTTCCAATGCATGCATACTCCCTCCCCCACTGCTTCCTACACAGACTCACCCCCCACAACAACAATAAATAAGTCAAAATTAAAGCCAGAAAACTGCTCAGTTATCAATTCAGAATTGCAACTGCCTCCTGAAATTAATTAAAATAGCCAGACTTGCTACCCTTCTGCTTGTTAGTTCTGGGTGTCCCTCCCCTGAACCACAATCTTTCCCTCGATTTGCCTTCTTTGCAGTCACTTCTAGTCCAAGCATCCCCAGGTCTCGGAAGTGGGTTTATTTTCCTTTTCTTCTGGCCATAGAGATGATATATCCCAGGAGACTTTATTTGCATCTGTAAATGATCCCTTTGAACTGTTACCAGTAGATGGGGAATGAATGGTGGTTGGGGAACTCTAAAAAGGTGAGGGGTGCTGAAAGGAGAAGCAATTGGAACAGAAGATTTGACAGTGTAGGAGAAAATACTTATTTTAGGCTTTTAAGCTGTGCTGGAAAGGGTATGGTTGCCCCCTGCAAAGGATTTCCCTGAGGAATGGCTCATTGTACTAGCAGTGGGAAACATGAAGGCAGGGGAAGTATGAGCTCAGATGCAGAGACAATGAGCAGAAGGCTCCTTCCAGAGTGACTCATCCAGCCTCTGGGACCGAGGAAACCGACCGCTCCATAAATCAGCATCTTTTTCTAACTATCCAAGTAGTGGCATTTGGCAGTGGGGAAAGCAGCTGTTCACTCCTAACAGCTCATGGGGTGGTGCTGGGAAGTGGTAGTTAAACAGAGGTTTGGGGGAGATGAAATTTGGTGACAAGCCGAGAAGGAAATAGTATCGTAAGGTACTTAAAGGAATGAATTTGCCTTTGCATAAGTAATAGGGAATTGGATCAAAGTAGTATTCCAATAACAGTAAGGTTCTGTTAGAGCAAAGAAAATTTTTTCAAACTTGTGGACCACTGAACATTTTCCTGGTAAGTAAGAGTTCATTTTTACATAATTTATGTGCCAGTAATGCAGTTTTCTCATAACAAAGCCAAATCCAATATTTAATGGAAAGGAGAGAGAGATTTTGGAAAAGCACATATTTTCACATAGTTATTAGATTTTAGGTAATAAAATTACATGCAAACTAATTGGAGAAAAAAACCCATTATGTATTCCTCAGCTTTATTACTTTTATGTTTAGCATGGTAATACTTAAGAGTCCACAGGGAGCAGTCCCTTTTCTGATGAGCACTGTTGGCATTTCCTGCCTTGAGAAGCTGAAGAGCTACTCTTATGGAAGGCAAGTAACACACTAGAACACCAAATTAAGTGATGTGTCAAATATTACATTAGTTTCACTATTAATTAAACAGGGCCAATGGTTTGAGAAAAATTTTTTTACTAGAAGTGGCTGCTTTCATAGCTTGTCTTACAGACTAGCATTTACGGTTGTCTCTTCATTCCCCTCTAGCCCCAGAAGGATTGGGGGAAAAAAAAATATTCTATTCTGATTGGTTTTACTTATTATCGTCTCAAAAATTTCAAAAATACAACTTAAAGTAGCATAAAGTCTTTCAATTATATTAACCAAACAAATCTGATGTAGGCAGCTGAGCCAGCAAAGCTCACCCTAGATGACCAGAATCAGACTGGGTCCTTTCTAGCTGACCTGTCATCTCCAGCTGCATGTAGACCCCTGCAACCCAGCTACATGTGCAAGAACTTCCGAGGAGGGCCAGGACTACTCAAACCTGAAGTTCATTGCTCCTACAACTATCAGGAGGACCCAGGTGTCAACTGGAACTATTTGACCCACTATGAACTCATTTCACACATGGGAGCTGAAGCAAAGGGCAAATGGGTTGCATACTACATCAGAAGTTTTGAAATGCAGAAATCCTCTCCCTCTCAGATTCTTACCAGTGAGCAATAAAAATAATAATTTAAAAAAAGGGAAAGAGAAAAAAGGAAAAAAAAAAAGAGAAGAAAAGCGAGAGGTTAGTTTACAAGCAATGGTCATTCCTCAAGAACTACGTACAGCCAGTTCAGAGGCGACTAAATATTCTGAAAACCATTTAACTGGTTTTGTGTTGGAAACAGGCAAAAAATGGCAGGGAAAAAGAAGGGTAAGTGCTCCCGCTTGTTCCCCTTCTCCTCTGCCCTCACCTCCCAGGAGATTAGATTACCTTTAAAGAACTGAGATAATCTACTAAAACTAGATACTGCTCCTTTAGAAACTTTAGCCTGTGGCTAATAAACCCAAGCCATTTTGTTTCAAAGAGCCATATTTACAGATAAATAAAGAATAACTGCCTACCAATGTCCAGCCCTGAAACCAAGAGGAAGATTTCTAATGTGAATACTGAAATATCTAACTTTTTTCCAGAAAAAAAAACTTCATAAAACAGCCTCGTTTGAGAAAGAGAATTCGGAACATTGAGAAATCTTTCTTGGGCTGGGAAAACATTTTTTTCAGCTTTGACAGTCTGGGAAAACTCTAGCTGGTCTAGTAAAGCAGAAGATGAAAATGAAAAAATAACCCTGAAACAAACAATCTTACTTTTAGCCTTTCACATATTCTCAGTGCTTGAATTTCTCCTACAAAAAGTACAACAGCCTTGAGAGGACAAGCAGCAGTGTCTGAAACCATGGAAACTGTAGTTTGCCTGTCTTTTTTCACAGCTGGGCAACCGGCCCCATCTGAAATGTAGTTTTTGCAATTAGGTTTTGCAATTAGACAAGTCAAGTATGAATGCAGCAAGTTAGGGAACAAAAATAAACAGCATTTCATACTTTATCCTAAGAGTTTCTGAGTTATTATGAAAGCCTTTTCAGAACCGCCCTTTGAGACTGAAATTACTGAGTTATCATCTGATTTTCTGACCAAAAGCACTTACAATTTAAAGAAAAGCAGCATAAAGAGCTGTATCAGTGTGGCACAGGTACTTTGCAAGATGGAATTTATGTAGTCTTTTTTAGTGTTTGGTGTCTTATTTGAAATAAAACTTTCATTGAAAGATTTTAAAGCAAGAATCCAGTTCTGCAATTTGCTTGGAGAAAGACACATGCAGACTGATAGAAAAGAGGAGCTACAGACAAAGCCTTTCAAGACAAAATTCTTCATAGATGCTGACTAGAATGTCACCCTGTCAGCCACGCAGAAGCTGGTTAGATGTTCAGCATGAGGTACCACAGAAAAGACATCAATTACCAGAGAGCTGCTGTGGCAGTCTATGGTTTAGTTCTCAAAATTGCAAATAAATCTTTCCTTATTTTTTGCCCCGCCCTTATCTGGGGTTTGCATGGCAAGGGTTTGGTACCAAGGGACCACCTACAGGGGTGCCTTCTCTGAGGAGCTGCTGGAAGCTTCCCCTATATGCTGATGTCTGATAGAGCCGATGCCACCCAGCTCCAAGATGGACCCGCTGCTGGCCTGAGGCTGAGCCCATCAGTGATAGTGGTAGCACCTGTGGGATAACACATTTAAGAAGGGGGGAAAAATGCTGCAAAAATGGCCACCAGAGAGAGGAGCAAGAGTATGTGAGAGAAACGACTCTGCAGACACCAGGGTCAATGCAGGAGGAGGACAGGAGGTGCTCCAGGTGCCAGAACAGAGATCCCCCTGCATCCCATGGTGAAGACCACGGTGAGGCAGGCTGTGCCCCTGCAGCCCATGGAGCTCCATGGTGGAGCAGGTACCCACCTGCAGCCCATGGAGGAGCCCACGCTGGGGCAGGGGGATACACCCAAAGGAGGCCGGGACCCTGTGGGAAGCCCTCGCTGGAGCAGGGTCCTGGCAGGCCCTGTGTCCCCATGGGCAGAGGAGCCCAGGCTGGGGCAGGTTTGCTGGCAGGGACCGTGACCCTGCGGGGACCCACGCTGGAGCTGCCTGTGCCTGAGGGGCTGCACCCTGTGGAAGGGACCCACGCTGGAGCAGTTTGTGAAGAACTGCAGCCCAAGGGAATGACTTATGTTGGAGCAGTTCGTGGAGGACTGTCTCCATGGGAGGGACCCCAGGCTGGAGCAGGGCAGGGTGTGAGGAGCCTCCCCTGAGGGGGAAGGAGCGGCAGGGACAGCCTGTGATGGACTGACCCCAGCCCCCTTCCCCGTCCCCTGCACCGCTCGGGGGGAGGAGGGAGAGAAATTGGAGAACGGGGTTGAGCCCAGGAAGACAGCAGGGGTGGGGGAAAGTGTTTAAAGATTGAGGTCTTATTTCTCATTACCTTTCTCTGATTTGTTTGGTAATAAATTAAAAGAATTTCCCCAAGTCAAGTCAGTTTGGCCGTGACAGTACTCGGTGAGCGATCTCTCCCTGCCCTTGCCTTGACCCATGAGCCTTTTTTGTATTTTCTCTCCCCCGTCCAGCTGAGCAGAGGAAGTGTCAGAGTGGCTTTGGTGGGCACCAGGCACCCAGCAGGGTCAACCCACCACAGCCCTTCCTTCTTTTGAGTTTTACAGAAGGGACGATAAAGAGGATAGAAGAGATAGTTATGACCCTCAGGGTACTACGATTTATTGCACAGATTCTCCTGCCTTCTCTTCGTAGCCTCTACTATGCAGAAGATGCTGGTAGAGATTCAGCTGCAGAAACCAGTTCCTTCTGCACCCACAGCACTGAAGTTCCTTCTCCAGAGGCATGAAGACTTTTTAGTGATACATACATGAGGCTCACCAGTGTAAGTGCACTGACATTGTCAGATTGAACAATTTAATTTCTTTGCTTCTGTTTCTTCATAATGTAAAGTTTTTTACTATAAGGACTGTTCTTTTGCTTCTGAATGTAACAGAGACTTGTTAGTCCATCGTGGGCCCAGTAAGCACTCCACTGTAATAAAAATGGACAGCAGGAGAAAAAGATCAGCTGTCCACTTTCTAATACCGGATGACTCTCCTAATGCTTTGAAACTCATGTTTTTGTGGGTAGTGCTGCAGTTTCTTTCCCTCCAGATAACAGGAGACATACAGATGTCCAATTTGCTGACCCACCAGACCCAGTGCATGAGTCCAGAAAAAGGAGAGTGGTAAACTGCATACCCAAAACTAAGAGGCAGCAGAGTAGCGTTATGGCCTTTCTCTTGACAGCGTGACTATCCTGATATTCTTCTGTGGCTATGTGTCACACAAGGAGGTGTATGTTCCCATCAGCTAGCCCTAGGACTAAGTATCATGCCTTGCATTTCCAATACTATGTAAGGTCTTCTACGGAAAACTTTTACTAATCTCTATGTAAATTTATAGAAAAGGAGGGAAACTATAGTTGGGGTTTATGAATATACGCTATCGTATTCATATATTGCTTCACTAAAGACAAAAGTCAAAAGAACAAATCTGGCACTTTGCTGAAGAACAAATGAATAAAGAAGACTTCTTAAGAAGCTCTGCATGAGCGGGATATAAGCACTACTTATGTGAAGGTTTACTTTGAGTCATGGTAAAGTGCAACAGGAAGCAGATCTATTGAAAATCAAAAAACGCACAAGCCAAACCCAAACATAATTTGTGTTTTCCTAGCCCTTGTTCTCATGAGGGACATTTACCAGATGTCCGCTGGAAATACAACACAGCAGCGAGGAAACAGTCTAGGAGGTTCCTGGAGTACGTGGAAGAGACCTTCCTGACACAGCTGGTGAGGGAGCCAGCCAGGGCAGATGCCCCACTGGACCTGCTGTTTGCAAACAGGGAAGGACTGGTGGGTGATGTGGTGGTTGGAAGCCTTCTTGGGCATAGTGATCACGAGATTATAGAGTTTTTGATTCTCAGAGAAGTAAGGAGGGGGTTCAGCAGAACCTGTACCTTCGACTTCCAGAGGACTGACTTTGGCTGTCCCCATGTGCCAAAAGGTGAGCTGGTGGGGAAGAAGACTGGCCTGGCTGGACGGAGAGCTTTGGCTGGAACTCAGGGAAAAAAGAATTCACCAGCTTTGAAAGAAGGGGCATGCAACTCAGGAGGACTATAAGGATGTTGTGAGGTTATGCAGGCAGAAAATTAAAAAGGTGAAAGCCCAGCTAGAACTCGGGGTGGCCACTGCTGTAAAAGATAACAAAAAATGCTGGTCAGCAGCTCGCTGAACACGAGCCAGCAGTGTGCCCAGGTGGCCAAGAAGGCCAGCAGCACCCTGGCTGGGATCTGAAGCAGTGTGGCCAGCAGGACTAGGGCAGTGATTGTCCCCCTGCACTGGGCACGGGTGAGGCCGCACCTCAAATCCTGTGTGCAGGTTTGGGCCTGTCACTATAAGAAAGACATTGAGGTTCTGGAGTGTGTCCAGAGAAGGGCAACGAGGCTGGGGAAGGGTCTGGAGAGCATGTCTTGTGAGGAGTGGCTGAGGGAACTGGGGTCCTTTAGCCTGGAGAAGAGGAGGCTGAGGGAGGACATTGTCACTCTCTACAACTACCTGAAAGGAGGCTGTAGTGAGGTGGGGGTCCATCTCTTCTCCCACATTACAAGTGACAGGACAAGAGGAAAGGGCCTCAAGTGATGCCAGGGGAGATTTACATGGGATATTAGGAAAAATTTCTTCATGGAAAGGGTGGTGAAACATTGGAACAGGCTGCCCAGGGAGGTGGTAGAATCACCATCCCTGGGAGTGTTTAAAAAACACATAAGATGCAGTGCTTAGGGGTATGATTTAGCGGTGGACTTGGAAGTCCTGGGTTAACAGTTGGACTCAATGACCTTGAAGGTCTTTTTCCGACCTAAATGTTACTGATTCTATATTCACCACATTTATTCCTAAGACCACTTGTTTTCATAACACATGCAAGGCTGTTTTGCTTATCTGTAAAACTGCTTATGCATAACTTAAAATTTTTTGCAAAAGGTATTTCTGCATCAGTGCTGGATCAAGGAGTTCTTGGATTCCATAACTTCATCATTAGAGAGGTGCATCTCATCCCTGCTAGAAGAGGGGCAAAAGCCATTAAATCTCAGAACATACTGCCTCTCACCCCCCTCGTCAGGTAGAAACATACTGAAAAAATACCAAGTTGAAGACTAGGACAACAAAGTTTGAAGTGATATATGAGAAACTCGAGTTTCAGAGCACAGTAAGTGAATGCAACAATGGACACAGCACCTCCCCTCCTCCAGCATATTCACTGTTCCCCCTTCACTCCGAATCTTTAAAAAATGCAACAATGATACAGGACATCTCTTTTCATATATATTCCCCTCAGAATTAGCTTAATAGGTCTTTTGGTCTGCTGGAATAAATGGGTTGCATTTTAGTAAAGATGTTAGGATTCACGGTTCACTTACATTCCTCAGCTGACCCGATCTTAAGTGCAAAACTGGAGTTTTCACTTTTACTCCCCAAAATCTTAACAGACCTGGCGAAGAACACGCTTGGTTTCTCTTCTCTGTTAAATAAAGCAAATCTTCAGGAGGAAAACTGTTTGCAGACTCAAAATATGAGCAAAGATCCAGAACAACGAGAGAGACTTGCATTCAAACACTGACCTACTTCCTATTATAGCTTTCCTCATAGCTGAAGAACACACAGTGCTGCTTTAGTAAAACTGAAATGCTGTGGCATATGCTTCTGTAGACAAATAAAATGCTGACAGGCAATGCAGTAAACTGAGCCACGCCACTTTTTCCTCCAGTGAAAGCCCTTTAAACATTGGTATTACATTATTCAGTCAGATAATGACTGAATACTTTATAAATGGGACAGAAAGTCAATTATTCTACACATTCACCATCACAAGCAGGAGTGTGAGATCAATGTGCCTATAACCTGTTTTATAAATACTTCAACGAAAAACAAACAAGAGAATTAAGTTCATAGTTTCTTAACACTTTCCAGAGCTGCTAATGTATGTACTGTAACTCACAAAGGCTATTTATACAGGCGAGCTTCTGCACGGCATTCTTAGGAAATTGTTTTTATTAACCCTCAGATACCACATTTGTTGAAGCCCTAAGGATGTGTTACAATTAATAATTGTTGTTAAATTTGAATTTCAACAGTGTTTTTTACTACCCAGACATAAAAAGCCGGTTGACACTTTGTGATTAAGATGAAACACTAAGTATTATTTGATTAAAATCAACAAAAGGGCAATAAAAGCTACCAGCCCTAAAAACCCCAGTGTTAAACTCAACACGTCTCGTCTCCCTGTCACTGGGATGTGCAGCAGGCACGCCTGTTAAGAAACCTACACAGCATGGCTGTGACTTTCAAACATGCAAATTTAAAAGATCAGGATTTATTCTGAAGCAAAGTAGTATAGATTTAATATTAAATACCTTTTTCTTCGGCAGTTTGAAAATTAACACAATCACTAGCATTCATTGCCTCAATTTTCATTTGCAAAAACAAAATGTTTGGGGTTTTTTTTGTAAAGCAGAGAGTACCTTAGTTGTGCTATGAAAAATAACACAAATTCTAAGGAGAGCCATTTGTCGATTTATCCTAATTACTACAGTAAAACATATTTATTTTTTTGTTGCTTATATACAACATGGTAAATCTACTTACAGTTGCTAAATTTAGGATTATCCCTAGATGGGTATATTAAGCCTGAAAATGAAATGATTCTAGAATATGCTACCAAATCTCTTTAAATAACTGAAATGTATATTCATTAAGTATTATGCTGTTCCTAACGATAATTCATCTATTTTAAAGACATGAATAAATAAAATATATGCATGTTTTAGGGATGCAAGTATTAAATCTAATTCAAGAGGCCTTCCCAACAGTTTCTTTCTGAAAATTCACACTAGCCTTTTAAAGTTAGATAGAACATAGTTAAATGTATTTAATAGAGAAACAGGCCAGAGAGAGTTTTTTTGTTAGCTTCTAAAAATATGCTGTGCTAAATATTTTTGGCATATTCTTATATGTCACTAGGAATGCTTTTAAGCAGTTTCCTCTCAATGCATTGTCTAAAAATATAGTATAGTACAGTAAAAATACTGTCTAAATAATTTGTATAATTAGGAATTTAATTGAATATTTTACAAGTTCGTAAAAATCTGCAATAGCGTTTTCTGCTGTAACTTGCTTTAGTCTTGCATGTTAAAAGACAAAAGGTAACCCTGAATTCCAATAAATGTCCTCCAGTAATTAAGGAAAGACAGATGAACCAATGCTTTGAAAATAGTTGAAGTAATAAAAAAAGACTAAAAGAACGTTTATGCAAAAAGTGATTTAAAATATTATTCAAATTCTTGAATATGAAAGATATTCCAACAATTCTGGGCATAGTATATTTTCTCCAATATGAACACCCCTGTCTAATGGTGAAGCTACACACAAGCTTCTTTTGCAAAGACTACTGGAAGCTTTCGGAGTGGATTATTGGTATCTTAACTTTCTCTTATGGAAGCACAAGTAGAACCCAAGTATGAGAATCCGTCACAAGAGCATATGAAATCCCAGACTATATTAGTGATTCCATGCTCCAATACCAATAATTAAAAGTGAAAATCTGCAGAACCTACTGCTTGATCAGCATAGGTAATGAATTATAATTAGAGAAGTATACTTGAAAAGCATTGGTGACAATGAGTAGGCAATTTGTAGTTATACTCTCAGAGCTTAATTAATAATTTGATTTTCAACCATCTCTGCTTCAACATTCACTAGGTGCAACCGTTATATGATACGGTTTGGGAAGGAGGAGCAGGCAGTTTGCACCTGTAAAATTTAGCCCCTGTTGATACTGTGTCGACACACACTGGAGCAAATCCAATTTTGCACACTAGGGTTTAGCCCAGAACAAATAGCCCTGACTTTGCTGGCTACAAACTGAATCCCAAAACAGGCAGGCCCAAGCATACTATTAATGTATTTGTCCCAGTATAGTGGTATTTCAAAAACCTGCACCTAAAGTTATCTATATAAAAAGGAAGATAGAATCTGCTTTAGAAATTCAGTGTAGTTCTATAAATCAAAAGTTAATAGAAGCAGATAACTCAGCTCTTTTTACATTCAGAAGCATTTAAAAAGGTGAAAATATAATCTGTTCAGGAAATATTTAGTTTAGTTTTAAAAACACCCACAGGGAAACTGATGATGAAAAGCAAGAACAAGTTATAACTGCATAGACGCAGATTTCATTAGAGAAACAGATTTACTATATGCAAATATTGTAGGTGGTTGTAGATTGGTATTCGGGAAATGTCTTTTTAGGTTTTTGCATTCCAAATGTTTTATGTGGGTTTTTTTAAGCTAGTCAATATATTTGCTGCACCAGCTTAACATCTTATTATTGCTTTATAACTAACAAATAACACTGTGTTTTGGGGACAAATACGCCCAGTCACGTGGTAGTATGATTCATGTGAAGAGCAGAGAGTAACTCAGACTCATTGGTATCTCTAACTACTCTGGTGGCCCTCACGTGTTTGGAAGCTACTCAGGAAAATTTCAAGTTGGAGGGGTCCATCAGCACCACGCTATAATTCCTATAACAAAATCAGTCAGAGGCCAGTTCACGGTGCAGTAATTCCAGTCCAAAATGAGTATGGAGTCAAGCTGGTGGTGATGTAACTTGTGATGGCCAGAAGAACTGAATTTATATGTCTGAATAGAAAAGCTGTTTTTCACACTATGTGTTTTCCTTTTATTTTAAGCATGACAATTCCAGTCCATTTTTAGAAGTACATAGCTTGGACTTCACCCCAGTCTGAAATTAGAAAACAAAAAAAAAGAAATCTCTATCTATCAGTTCACTTTTAAAAGGTAGATATTGCTGATTCTACAACTACCACAGTCAATGTTATAATGATCATAAAACTCAGTGGAGTAGTCTGACCATTACTATTGTTTCAAAGGAAATTTAATAGCAGTAGTAGCCATGTAGAAAACCATGACTCCAGGAATAAAGTAAGATAAACAATTCTTATTTTTTTATACTTGAATTTTATTTTTATATACCTGGCTTGAAGTATTGTAGCTATGGTATAACCTTTGACACCCTGTCTCAAGAAAGCACCTCCCATTCTGAATTCTGATGACAGGGAACGAGACAGTGTCTAACGGAATCCAACAACCCATCAGCTAAGAACTCCACTTTTACAGGTCCTTGCTTTTATGGCGTGGTGTGAGCTTTGTAAACAAGCTTTAAATGCTAAGCACCAGCATCCAAAAATAAACGCTCATCTATTCAGAAACAACCACCAAAAAAAGCTTTAAAAAGAAAAAATCATTTAAGAGTTTATTTTTAAACAGTTATTTTTAAAGTGATCGGCCTTGACATCAGAACATTCTTCTGTCATCATAAGAAAAGGGAGTTTAATTCTGAGCTATCAAGCTGCTTGCTTTACTTTGAGTTCCATAATTCTTCCTTTCGAAACTTAACAAAAGCCACCAGAGTGTAACTGCTCAGTGGCAACTGACTTAAACGTCTAGAGAAAATAACAATTAACAAGGTACAAAGGGTTGGTTCCCTGCTGTACAAATACATTAAAGTAGGTAAATATGAATTCTGAATAAATGAATTTTTAATACATTCACGCTTTGAAAAGAACTCTTTTTGTCTGTATACACAAGCATCAGAAACTATTTATGAAAACAACTGTTTTGAAAAGTAAATAAGACATTGGCAGCGTGTGCTGTGTCCTACTTCTGGGGCTGATCTAACAGTTGATAACTCACTTTCTGTACTTTGTGGTTTCACTCCTTTAGCTCAAGTATTCCAGCGGGTGGATCGAAGAGTCACCTTCAGGGAGACATTGCGTTCTGTCAAACTGTTTCACTGTTCATAATATCCAAAGTGGAAATGCTGCTGGACAATAGCATGTGATGACATATGTCAACCATGGGAGGGAAGCTCAATAAAGCAGGACATGCCATAAAAACATCTGGCTTCAGTTTCTGGCTCTGATAACAGCTTTTCTTTATGTGTCAAATCATTTCATCTGCCTAAATTGCTTTTCCCACAATTGAAATGGGATAATATTTGTTTACTTTTCCAGACACTGTGAGAATTAATTTATTACACTTGGGAAAGCATTTCAAATCCATAAAATGGAAGTCTCTGCTGGACGTTATAATGAAGTTGACCTGTATACTGGGAATACTTCTCGTCAACAACAAACAGTCAGGCTCAGATATGTTTACTGGAATTTGAACCCCCTTTCCATGCAACTTCTGCCACAACTAATAACAGAAAAAGTTTATTCCTGGCACACTGGCATTAGTGGTCTTAATTGTATCAGTCTTATATGTGAACACACAAGAACAATAACCAAATTAAATTTATTGCACTGCAACTGGATTAATTTTATGGCACCTTCAGGGTCACCAGCACAAATCTAACAGTTCTTCTTACCATCTGGAGAATTTCTCATTCTACCACCTACCCCTACTTCATCCCCACAGCTTCAGAGCTCCTTTTTTATCTGCTTGGTAAAGACTTCAGGCTCAGGTACAACTGCCCCAACATGTGGGACCGCTCCCCCCTCCCCCACCAATGGTATGAGTACAACCTATGAGTAGTAAAATGTAAAAACACACATAACTTTTCAAAACTCTCCAGATTAAGCCTGAAGAGATTACGGAAAAAACGTATAAAGGTATATTTGTGGCACATTGTAGAAATAGAGCCTGAGAACTCTCCTGAATCATTCTCAGAAAAAAAAACTGTCTCAGCAAATTCACTGGGGATTGAGTAGACCACGAAGGTTTCCTACATGCATATCCCATCAACCAAAAGGAAGATGGATTTGGTCATTAAATCATAAATAAGTTATCAGTAACTGAGCTCTCAAGAAAACACAAATTAAAATTATGACATTTGAAACTCCAAATATACTTAGTTTAAGAGCTGCTAAAGAGTAGGAAACATACAAAGAAGTTACTGTCTAGCGGGCAAAATTACAGAATCTAATAGTGTGAATGGCTGCACCAATTCTCCTGATATCACAGTTAGATGCTGCTAAAAGAGACAGTTTAATCCTAGATTAATTTTTATTCTAAATAACTGGAAGAAAGCTCTTGATAACACTCTTGCATTCCTGGCAAGAATCCAGATTGTCCCAGGTAAAGTATTTATCATTCACACAGCACTTCCACTGTCTGCTTAGAAGAAAGCATGACTATTTTAATCGACTGAGATTGTATTTCTATACCAGCAGTACTGCATTCACTTAGCTTAGAAGCTGAATCTAATCTAAGTTGGTATGATTTAAAAAGGAACCATATGCTCTCCCTGTAAAAAAATAATCTGTAATTAATGTCTTTAAAGGAAACAATTAATTTTGAAAGCAAACAAACAGACTTGTATCTTAACTGAAATGTCGAATTATTTTTTTCTCTCAAATCAGGTACTTTTAGAAAAAGTGAGATGATTCAAACCTGTTTACTTATATTTCATTATTTTGAAAGATGTTCCTTTTGCTACTGGTTAACAGCACATATGTGGACAGATCAACTTGTGGTCCATATTTGTTTATCTGTCTAAATCCACAAATGACAACTGAGGAAAAGAAAACCCCACAGTTCCAGTGTGCATGAGTTTTAGCCAGTTTGCCATGAAATACGGGTTCAAAACTGTTGCTGCTGTTCCCTATTCTCCCTAAAATAGTCAATGGCAAGAAGTGTCAAAAGAACAAAGTGCTCACTGAAAAAAGGCCAGCTCTGGTGCAAATCCAATGCCGTTAAATTATGAAGTGGCAGTAATGAAGTACAGATTGTCACCTGCTGCTTTATTCTCAAAAACTGAAAACAACAATTAATTAATTCTAAATTAGAAACGGATGTTCCAGTCACTGAAGGGTTGCAAATACACACACCACAGAAAAGGCAAAGCAAAACCATCAGCACAAGATGGGATCCTACAAGTTGCTGCTGCTTTAGGAAAACAATAGTGTTTCTTCAGAAGGAAACAATGGCCATGAGCAGCAGAGGTGTCACAAGATGTGCACTAACAGATGCTGGGGTAACTGCTGATTGGGACGGAATGACAAAAAAATAATCAACCCGTTCTACAAACTTCAGAGAGACTCAACAGAGACTGATGATGGATCTATCTATCTTTTTTTTGTCTACAGTAAAGACCTACAAAACCAACACAGAGCGTTCCCTAAGCTGCTCTTTGGTTTGTTTGGTTAAAAAATATTCTTAATTCTGTGTTATACTAATGGTGATTTTTAATTAGTATTTTATGCCTGAGTGGGGGTACTGTACCTGTACGGTACTGTACACTGTATGCTGGTCAAAACCCTGTGTCCTGAGCAGCAGGTGGTGGCACAAAGTCAGACAACCAAGGAAGCAGACCTTTACGAGATGTCCCGCTCTGAAATATCACTAAGTAACTCTAATACCCCCAAAATGGAAAGATAATTTCACATCTAACTATCCTCAAAATATTATTTTTTTGATATGTCTATATGATTACTTTATCCAGCTAAGATCATTAAAATTCTGAAGAAAAGAAGAAATCTTTGGCTGTGTATTCATTACACTTGCAAGATGTGATGGGACAACCGTTATCCAAAGGATGATGCTGGACATCCTTCACTGTACCGTGAAGCCACAGCAGCAGAGCAGCTCACCATTTGCCTTTAATTTCACCTGCATTCACTCATTCCATAGGGAAATATGCCTAAGGGATCCATACGATGATGGATGTGGGCCAGGGCCTGATGATACAAGCTGGGAGAGGATTCAGTTTAAGGAGCAAACTCTCGTTCACTCTCTGTCCTGCCTTTCCATTATGTTTGCTATGGCTTTTCTCTACCATCAGTCCAAGTTATTGCCAGGGAATAACAAGAATAAAAAGAAGGACCTAAAAATCCTACAGCTGATGTTCTCCTGCCTTGGATTCTGAACAGAGCAAGAAATTCTTATTTTAATTCAGTGAACTGGAATTTATATAAAACTTCAAACACTACTTGACCACATCAAATACTTAATCTGCACCTAACAGAAAAAGTCCAAAGCACAGTCTTGGAGTTACAAAGACAATGGAGTAAATTAGAGAAAATACTAGAAACCTGTTACAATTTGGAGAGTTTTTAGGGATGTGGCAATGCCAGGTAGCAGGGATTAACCTGCAGATTTTCCTCATTAAATCACCTGCTTTTGGAACTTCTGTCATTTACAGAGCTGTCATCTAGTAACCTCCCCCCGTCCCCGTAAGATCAAAAGAAAGCTTAGATGATTTAGATAATTTTAATTCTTTCTAAACATTTCCAGATCCTTTGCAACTCATTAACTGAGTTAAGTTTCAAAATAGTCCTTTGTTTCAAAGGCTGTACATGCTGGCAACTTGTGTTTTGTAACACTGAAGAAAAATAGGATAAATGCACTATCATTTTGTTACTTTCTTTCCTTAGAGTATATCCATCCCCAAAAGACCATATTGATGGATTTTTCCTTGTTTCTTAATGTAAAATACTTCAACTGTTTTCTCTGAAAAAAATACCAATACATCAGCAGCCACACTCATGCACAACCTAGATGCAACAAATCCTTATATAGGCAATATAAGGGAAAAAAGAAACCCAGGAAAACATTTCAGTTTTAAGCTTTTGTTGATTACAGCAGATGACAAAGTTTTGAATCAGTACAAAAACAGCGACTATGTCTTGGTTTGCTAGAACAACACACTCCTAAACAATGATATGTTTTCCGAGTGCCTGAGCTAGTGATACCATCAGCTGAGAATCTGATGACTCAGAACACTGTCAATTTTGTTTGCCGACATTGTTAAGCTCGGTAGCCTATGTCACAACTTCTGAGTAGTTTATCTACAGTAAGCCCAAAGAATGCGAACTTTATAATTCAAAATTAGTTGCTATGCCTAAATATTTAGGAAGAAATGTCAAGTTTCAAACACACTGGAGTATTTCTCATCATTTAAAATCAACCCTACAGCTGGAGGCAATATACATTCACTACCTAAAGTAGAATTACTTGCATGAAAGATGTCTCTTGTCACACACAGTGCAGTGGGTCTGGGCTGACCCATCTGAGCAACTGCTGCCTTGCCCCGAACGCAGGTGGCTCAGCAGCTCTGCGGGCTGCACGGAGTGACGAGGGGAGCCCAGCTGCTCCACTGCCTCGCAGAGTGCCACAGCTCCTGCTGGAGTCCACCGTTTGCTTACGGCATGGGCTTCCCTGCAACCAGCTGTTTCTTACTTCACCCACACAGCCAGCCTAGCAGAAGGCTAGTGCACAATCTGGGAACCAAAAAGCACTGCCCCCTCCTCCTTCCCAGGCAGGCCGTAGAAGAAATTATTCTACCTTAGGTCATCAGAGAGCTGTGGATAAAAACAGAGATGCTGTCCTTCCACAGCGCCCTGGGTTCTGCCGGCTTCTGGGCTTCAGCAGCCTCGGCTCTGCGGTGCTGGGCTAGCTATCCTCATTGGGCTCTGTGACGCTTATTCCTTTTATATTTTGTGCGAATAGACGAAACATGGCAGGGAAAGCATGTCAAAATACACTTTGTGTTCTCTTAACCTTTCATGCAGAGTAGTATGTTCAACCCTCAGGCTGCAAACCATGAGCATCACTGTAATATATGCTTCATTGATATATGTGATAACATTCTCCCTGTGCATCACTTTTTATTGTAGCTGGGGAAGGGAAGAGGAGGAAGCTAAAGAAATCCATTTAAAAGAATTGCATATTTCTTTTAGCTGCTGATTTTCCTGACAATTACTAATGAAATATTTCACGGTCCTGTTCTTTTTATGTAAAATATACTCCCAAATACAATCTTTTCCTTCTGCACCCTCCTCATTTATTTTATACACATGGACAATTATACGCTTACATCTTCCTGGTACCTCACCATTTTCTCTATCAGACCAATTTATGATGAAAAGCAAGGTTGCTGAGATAACAGGGACAGGTTAGATGGACAGATCAGTATGAATTGTATATCCACCCTTCCACACTTCCCTCCACCTCTCCCCCTGGTCTCCATCTAATCTTTGTTCCTCTTAAAAAAATAAGTCACACATTTTTTCATTAGGCAGTATAGAAAGAAACTTACCACTCCACATTCACTTGTCCCGCAGAACACTCTTCTGTACAACGATAAACTGACAAATGACGCGTCTTACAAGTGAGGAATCTTCCTGCCCCTCTTACAGCATAGGTTTGCATTTTGCCTTTCATCACCTCTAGCCTCCACCAATGTCAAAAAAGATTGATTGGCTGTTGAAATATTAATACTTTAATCTCCTTTTCAATTTTGGTCTTTTGAACTGATGCAAAATGAGATCACAGCCCAGTACTGCCGGTGACATGTGGCATAAACTGTCACGTCTCCTGATTTCCTACTTCCCTAATCAACCGTTCAAGCATGTCCTTCGGAAGATTCTCCATCTGGACTGGAGAACTGAAGGCCCCCTTCCGGCAGAGAGGACACATTCTACAAGTGTTTTTCTAATTCTTTCCCTTCACTCTCTACACATTATCTCTGGATAGAGCCACCACCAAACACACTCAACTACCACTTCTCAAAGACCACTCAGACGTCTGCCATTATTTTAGATCAGCTGCATTCTCTTGACCAAATCAAAATAAACCTCCACCTCTCTAAACATCTGCCAGCTAATACCGAGCCAGCAGCCCTGTCTCCTTCCTTCGTTGCTCCAAGCACCATCCTCACCCCACTATTATGCAAGCTGATAGTTAAGGCAATGTTTCTTTTATTTGGGTCTCTTAGTTCTTTGTATTTGAAACCTGTCTAAATGCTTTCTTTGTCACTGCCCCGTGACTTACATTTTCCTACCCTTCACCAAGCATATTCCCATTTGGGCTCTGATGATGTCAGATTTCTTTATTGCACCTTCTAATTCTCTGGCCATTTTTTTTCTCATTTCTTTAGCAAATACAGTTTACCACATTCACAACTGCTCAGAATGCATGTACAAGAATCAGTTTCTTAAGCTCTTTGAACAACCATGTAACCCATTTATAAGTTCCTCCCACTAACACCTGCTCCTCCATCTTACTAAATACAAACTATTTGTCTTCACTTTATGCCCTATTTCCACTTGAACATCTCTTATTTTTATCAGCTTTTCTCTTCAGCTAGCCAATATTACTTCCCTCCATCATTCACTTGTAAAATTCCTAAGTGCTGTTGTCTAGGGTGCTGGTCCATGCTTACGCTTAGCTAGTACTGTAGTTAAATTAATAATATCAATTCTATGGCATCCACTGAGGATTGCCATGCAGCTGTAGTAGAACAGAACTCTACCTAATTTAAAAAAAAAAAAAAAAAAAAAAAAAGTCTAATAGTCTGTTCTTCACCCATTTCCTGGCACGTACACGTTACTCCTCTTTTTTTAAATCTGGCATTCCCAACCATTGCTGGCAATCATCACTGATCATTTAAATCTTTCCATTTTCTTTTGCATCATAAGCAGTATGTTGTATTTACTTAGGTGACAGCCTGTGCTTATCAGCAGTTAGGTTCATTAAATCTTATTCATTCACCCACCTCAACACTGGTTGCTTTTATTAGGAAGCCTTTTTGTCGGAAATAAAGACAAGCTATTTTCACTTAAGAATTTGAAAGTCACATTGTAAATGACAGCAAATATTCATAAAAACTTTTAAGTCTTGTATGTGACACCCTATGACCTTCTAGAGGTTTATGTTTAAAATAAACAATTAGCATATCTGTACTCAATTATTTTGAAATATTTTAAAATATTTTCATAACATTTTACTGCACTGCCTGCAGCAACATCTCAACCCCTCTTTGTTTGATCTTAACTTTCTTTCTGTGTTATAATCCCCACTCAAACTTACATCTTTGTGTAAAGAAATGGTTGCAATGATTTTCTCATTTGTTACTTGTTTATAAATATTTATATATTTATAAAGTGCCTATCACCATATTGATAAACATTCTCTGGAACCTCTCTTGATGGCAGAGGTAAGAACAGGAGTCAGCCTGTTAGTACCTCAGCACTTCTGTTTCCAACCAGTCTAAAAAAAAAAAAACAAACACAAAAAAAAAACCCACAAGACTTTGCTGCCAGCCTGCCTGGCTGGTGTAGCAAGCTTGACTATTGCAGTTCACACAAGCAAAGGCACAGGAGGTCTGCATGGATGAACAAGCAGCTCCTGCCAAAACTCAAGCACAAAAAGGAAGTGTACAAGAGGTGGAAGCAGGGTCAGGGTGACCCAGGAGAAATACAGGGACACTCTTAAGCTTGCAGAGATGGGGGCTAGAAAAGCCAAAGCAACCCAGAACTGGGTCTGGTGAAGGTATAGCGAAGGTGAAAAGGTCTTCTACGTGAGCAGCAAAAGGAAGACAAGGGAAAATGTGGGGCCACTTCTGAATGGACACGGGCCCTGGCCACAAAGGATAAGAAAAAGACTGAGGTACTTAATGTCTTCTTTGCCCCAGTAAAGGCAGCAAGACCTGCCTTCAGGAAGCTGAAGCTCCTGCAGCCGGGGGGAAAGTGTGGGGCAATGAAGACTTGCTCTCAGTGGAGAATGGTGGGGTTAAGGAATACTTAAACCGGACATACACAAGTTCATGGGACCAGATGGGATGCAACAAAAAGAGCTGGCTGAAGGAGTGGCACTGCAAGGACACTCCAACTGCAAGTTGGGAGAGTTTCCTGATGACTGGAAGAAAACAAACTGCACTCCTATCTTCAGGAAGGGCAGGAAAGAGTACCTAGGGAACCACCAGCAGGTCAGCCTCACTTTGATCCCACCCGAACCCAAGAAAACACTTTTTTTTACTGTGAGGGTGGTTGAACACTGCAACAGTTGGCAAAGAGACACTGTAGAGTCTCCATCTTTGGAGATATTCATCTAACAGGACACAGTCCTGGGCAAGCTGCTCTAGCTGGTCCTGCTTTGAGCAGAGTAGTTGGACTACATGACCTTCAGAGGTGCCAGGCAGGCTGTGATTTTGTGAAATATTCAACTTATTTAAGAATGAAGACTGAGTCCCAAATATGAGCACTTTTCCAGAGCAGCTTTTATATAATAATCCGAAACTATGTATCTTCCATTAGACGTCACAAGATTTCATCTGCCAAATCTCCGGCCCAGTGTCTTTATTTTTAAAGCTCTCAGTGGACTCAACAGTAGCTACAAAGCTATCTGCTTCTACCGGAACAAAGCACGTTTTTTTTTTTTTTTACAGCAAACACAGCTAAGAAGCCTGGCACAAAACATGGGACAGCAAGTGAAGACATTCACAGTGGAGGGAGCCTGGAACAAACTTGCAAATCGAACCAGATTAAAAATGCCTCGTTAGTTTTAAAACACAACAGAAAATTGTACCTCAGACTACAGCTTTCCTAACATTATGAAGAAATTATACATGAGAGAACCCTATTTAACTTTTACTTACAAAAAATACATCAAAAAGATATTCAGAACTGGGAAAAGCACTATTCCATGAGAAAACCTGCTGGTATTCCAAAACTACTTAAACTGCAGTACTGTAAGGGATTTGATGCTGCCTGCTGGCAAACAGCTATCATGGTGGAACAGCAACTGGTATGGGCTCCAGAGCTGGCAGCTCTGAAATTATCACAGCAAGATTTTGTCTTCTTCATCAGGGCAGACTTTGCCTGACTCAGAAATCTGTGTTTGTTTTCAATTAAAGCATTAAAAAACGAGGGCAAAAATTTTAATCAAGAAACTTTAGTCCCGTAGCCAAAGAATACTATGTGGATTAATCATTTCTGTTCACACGCTTTTGTTGCTTTTGTTAGGGGCAGAAGAGTTAATAGCATATTTGGGCATAAACAGTGAGCACATGACAGTTGAGACGCTCTAGAAGACAACTCATGTATGACCTTATTTCAGACTACGACTTGGATCCATTGAGCTGATTTAACAGGTCTACAATAAATAACATGGATAAATTCCTGCTTTGTCTTAGGCAGGAGAAGCTGGCAGCTATCCGCAGGATGAATCAGAGATTTTCAGCATTACAGTTTGGGGCATAACAAGTACAGCAAGTATGACTGAGCTTTCCTTCCCCTCTTATAAAGCCTTAAAAACTTACTGTAAATATTTTTCAGGAGATAACTAACACTATTGTCATTTAATAGGCCTGTTTTATTTAGTATACCCACATTTTTCTTTAGAGTTAAATCAGAAGTACAAAAGTACATTATTGATATCATGTAACATAATAAGCCAATGAGAACATATACTAAGAATTTATACTTCAACTAAGGACAAAATAACAGCGTCCTTAAGAATGATTTAGTAGTCTAAAAGGATGTGATATTTCTTAAAAACAAAACAAAAACCCCAATACCAAGATAGAAAAACGTATTAACAGTTAATGCAATATTCTCTGGGCTTCTTTTTGTTGAACTGCTAAACTTTAATAAAAACAAATTAATATTTTCAGTGAAATAAAAGTTATCTCCTATTACTCTAGCAGACACCTAAAATAGTCTGAAATTGGCAGTTGTATGTAAAAACTCATTTAATTTTCACAAAAGCTTTTAAGTACTGTTGCAGTGAGAAATCAATATTAACTAGCTGACATAACAGTGAAATAGCTGGGTGCAAAGCAAAAAAAATAAGTGCAATCAAAGTAAATGAACTGTGATCATACCAGCAGGCCTAGTAAAATTAGCTTTAATCTTGGGAATATTTATGAAGTATAGGTGTAATTTTTCATGATAAAATCTCACCTACGGTTCAAGGCATACCACTAAAACATTTTTTGATAGGTACACAAAACAGTTTGATTGGAATTACTTATCTACCGAGCTAACTTACACTAGAAAATAGATGAACTTCACGACCAAACAGAATGTTTTTGCCTCAAATTCTGGTTTCACATCTACTTATTAGAACTGTCTCCTGAGTGAATTAATTATCATTAAGGAACCACACGTATTGTATCCAGTCTCATTAATAACATCTTTTAAAATAACCTTTCAGGTATCTTGGCAGGTATGGCAAAATTAGTATTTAATATTTCTCCACTGAACTAATTAGGATGAACATAACATACAAAATACAGGATTTGTAAAAATATTTTCTTCTGAAATTACACGTAATTATAGTCTTTTCCAGCTATGTGTGCCTTTTAATATGCTACTTAATCTCTCTTCTCTTCTATGAAAAATGTGAAGTAATAGGAGGACCTATAAAGCTTTTCTTGTATCAATGAGCTGAAGAAAACTCATCTGTATGTAATGCAACATTCCCTTTTTATTCATCATTACGAACACATTTGTAGCATAGAAGTTGTACTAGATTAGAGATTGCATAAATATTGGCTATACATTATTCACTACAGTTTCCATGTCAGTAATTTCAAGCCTCACCAAATAATTTTGTGTCTGTTAGAATCAATTTGACCTTTTTGATTCCCTCTTTCCCTCATTAACATCCTAAATAATATAATCATATTGGCTAACTACACTGCCATTATGTTAATTCTTCATATAAAAATATTTCTTTGCTGAAGACAAATGATAGGCATTTATTCTGCAACAAAGCAGAATGGCCACCACAGCAACAAAAGACCACTATAGCCCTGTGCATCTTCTTGGATTTTTTTGGTCATCTTCTTGTTCACCTGACAAGCCCCCGGCCAGTAGAACTTTGTAGTGGAGTACCTACAGCCCTCATGACTCTTAGACAAGCAATCGTTTTTCTCCTATATAAATGTTCCTACTTCACTAAGCATAAGTCCTCATGGAAGCGTTTGTTGAGAGTAAGATCCACTTCAGGGAGCGATTTGGCAATGGAAGTAGAAAACTTGTTACCTCAAATAATACAGAACAACACAAAGAATAAACCGATGAGATTAAAAAGAGGCAAACAGACTTGGAATTTCCTTGGAAGAGTGGATTTTGCTGCATTAACAAGGCAACATACACTTTGGAATAAGCTAGTTATAAATGGCAGTAAAGAGAAAACTGAATAATCAAGGTATCCACAAACAAAATACAGAATAAATGTGGGAGAAAAAAACATGACTTCTTCTGTTCTGGTACTACACTATTTAAATTTACAGTTTTGGAAGTACTTGTTCCAGTGCCTGGCTTTCGGGGCGCTAAGTGGCCATGCAAAGGAGGTCCTCTACATCCCATGGGAGGCACGAGCCGAGGCAGCTTGGCTGGAAGAAGAACTGAAGGGCTCAAAAGAAAGGTCTCGGCCAAAGCAACTCATTTCACAAGACGGAATGAGACTCTGGTAATAGTTATTTGCTGACACTCAGTTCTGACGTTTTTATTTTTTAAATGATACTGAACAGTTTATAATGCTGTCACCGTAGCAAGTCTACAACCGTTCCCACGGTATTGCACACCTTCCTGCTGAGAACCAAAAAATGATATGGGATATCTCACTTCAGACAGCCACCCTTCTCTTCATGCGAACTTCTCATATGTTCAGTGGCCTTTTCTCTGCCAAAACCATACCATCTCCATACAAGTAAATATTTTTCCCCTGACTGTGAAAACACATTACCAAAAGCAAAATTTAATTGGGAAAATACATTGTTAAGATTGTATTTAGTTTTAAATTCTTTGTGTTCTTTAAATAAAAATTTCCATCTTAAGTGGCAAGTTGAAAGATACCTTATGTGGAAAATAAATGTCTTACAGAGCAAAGGAGCTAAAAATCTACGGTTTATGTAGAAAGTGATGTTCTGGTGCTAATGTAATCTAATGTAACGGAGAAGCAGAAAGCAGGGGGAAAGATGAAAATTCCAAACTCAGAAATTTTTTTTGTCATTTGATTACCATTGCTTGCTCTAATTTCAGTAAAGCTTTTATTTTGAGAAGGTGGGGGTAGGGAGGAAAAGGAAGGCAAAAAATGTAGCACAGCAAAAGAAGAATTTAACTTTAAAAAATTGCAAAATCATCTACTTTTCATTTTTGAAACAAATTCTGTAAACCTAGCCAAATTCTGTGCTCACTTAAAAACAGAGCAAGTAAAAATAGATGCTAGAAACCAGGCAAGATACCACAAAAGTGAAGCCAAACAATGAATTCATATAAAATCACAGAATATGCTTTGTGAATGATAAAACTGTGGAATAACTTGGGATGATTTATCACCAAAATAAAGCTGGTCTTCCTAGAATGCATCAAATAAGAGCGGTTGCTGATACTGAGGCAGTGGAGTTGAACTTCTTCAATGGTTATTTTTTTTGTGGTTAAGTGAAAATGTATGCATACCCTATCAGTAGCTTGTGCAGGCTATCAAGTACCTCACTGTATTCTGATATTTCGTAGCAGCAGATTTTAAACTAATCCTCATGAGCGTGCTTGTTGATGTTAAATTGTATTACTGCTATCAACCCGACATTAACGTTTCCACTAGGCTTTTTGAGATTTTGTGAACTATGCTTTGTGCCACTAATCCAAGATGTTACATTATGACTTTCACATTTTGATGGCAATAAATTATAACAGAAAAGAAATAAAAATGGTCAAAGGAAGCATAAGGTATGAACTATTTTCTGGTTTAGTTACCCTCTCTTTTGCCAATTTTTCTACGTTAACTTTCTTACAGATTATTCTTTCTTTTGGCAGTTAAGCTGAGCTCGCTTCTCAAAAATAATGAAAAGCAAAACTAAAAAGATATCCCTGTCTCCCACAGACGTCTGGAAGCTGGCACTATTGGTAACCACAGAAGCCCCATTTACACACGCAGTTGTGAGGAGCTCTGCACAGCACCGGGTCATTCCACTTAGACGATGCAAACCCGCCTCAGCTGCCCTGGCTGCACGCAGGCAGTTAAGCCGGGAGCTCGCAAGCCTCCAGAAATACAGCAAAGGTAACCACCAGCGTTAAGTGCAGTGCGAGACAGCCTAACACCGCTCCTGTATTCATATCCACATGCCTCCTGGTCAATTTTAGCATTTGCTGTGTCACTGGGATTTAAATAGGATACTTTGTCAGGATTTTGCGCTACTCCCACTCATGCCAACAAAAGGCAAGGCTTAGGCTCAATTAAGCAAATACTTTCTACAACTTCTATTTTAACTACATCCCCTAAGTTAACAAGTTGTTCCATGTTAAGTGGCAGATTACATGTCACTATGCAAGACAACACAATAAAGGTTAGCCATATCAGAAAATTTATAAGCTCATAAAAGCTTCTTTCCTCAAAACGTGAATCAAAAATATCCCAAACTATGCCTTTGACTTCATCTGCAGAAGTTCGTATTTTCTAGCAAAAAGCAATCTACCAACTGCATTAAAAAAATGGAACATGTTTGTCAAATTACAGAAACTACTATCCACAGAATATTCCACTGGTGTTAATGTGAGCAGAGCAATATTGAACATACTCTCATCTCTGCCTACAAGAATAAAGCCAGACAGCCTAGGTCAGGATTATGTTTCTGACAGTGGCCAAAAGGGATGTGCACAGAATTGATCACAGCAGGATCACTGCATAAAATACATTTCCCAGTGCTTCCCATTCTGCAGCCAAGGGACCTTCTGCAGCTAAGACAAATGTGGTTTCTACATGCATCGTGGATGCAGCAAGAATTTATCTCCTAGGAACTTTTCCACTGTCTCCTTGATTCCACGTAAAGTTTGAGCCTCCACAGCAACTGTCAGAAAGGACTTCCCTAGCTTAAATAGGTATTTTGTGAAACCATTCATGAATGAGTCAGTTGCTAATTTCATTTGATGCTCATTAATTCCTGTATCTGAAAAAGTGGAGAACTACTACCTCCTTATGAAACAGGTGATTTTACTCAACACTATCATATCAGCTCTTTGGTAGTCCTTACTTCACACTGAAGAACCATATTCAGGCTTTGTTTAACTGGTGGAAGCTGTTCAGTACTTTTCCAGAATACATCAGGTGAACTTAGAAATCTGACCTTAATTCACAAACATCACAGCACATATTCACTTGAGCACCTGCAAGGCTAGAAACACAAAGTTTAAAATAATAGTTAAAAGTGATATTTTAAGAGTTGGTATGTTCAAAGTTTTGAATCTCTAAAACCTCCAAAGAATCAAGTCAAATTTATACTAGTGTCAAAGAAATTCAACTGAACTCCAGAATGGCTGAGGGTTATTCATAGCAATGCAAGTTATTGGATGTGGCATCACAGAAATCTTTTACCATGACTAAAATAGAATTCTATACTACAAAAAAACCTGAAAGTAAGGGGGTGTTAATTTTCTTGATGTATGAGTCAGAACTGAAGCTAAATGATCCTTTCATTATTTTTTTCAGTTTCATTATTCTTGCACCAATAATAAAATTAAATAAAATGGTTATTGTTGCTATTTCACTGTTCTCTTGAAATTAATTCTAAAGGACTGAGAATAACAAGCTTTTTCAGATCTGACCACAGTTCTGATTATGAAACCCACTTCAAATGGCCTACAAACCCAAATATTAATATAAACAAATAATGTCACTTATTTTGGGTCACAGTATCAGGTGTGGATCTGTTAAAAATGAGTAGGACTTTTAGGAATTTTTTTTATGCAAGCTATAACCCAAGACAAATTGAACTCTTGAAAACTTCTCAAAATACACAGTAAACCAGATATACTTATCTGTCTGATGAATATCAAAAACATGAATCAAAATTTTAAGTCAGGAGACTGACACTAGAAGAATGTATAGGGTTAATAGTGATGTAGACAGCAGCTAGTAGGTGAATAGTCTTGCAAAAACTGAGGATATACCCAAACCATGAGTAATTGCATAATGGCTTGACTATTTACCTTGTTCAATTATATATTCACTCTGCACTGAAAGCATGGATGCTGCCTAATTATTAAGAAAGCAAAGATACAAGCACCACACAACATCAGTTGATTATATTTTATATAGCCAGTTGCATTCTTTACATAAATATAAATTGCTTAATTGGCTAATTCAGTAGACCTTAATGTGTCATTGCTGCAAAAGTGATCAACAACAACATTCCTGGCAATTACATGACAGAAAAACAGAACAGGCTGCACATGAAGCAGTAATCACTTCAGTTTATCCTTTTGTCCTGTCTGTGTTGGGGGGTGGGGATGACCACTAGGAAGTTAAATATAATGTTCTGGACTTATTTTAATAACACCATTTATAATTTAACATGCATACTCCAACTTAAAAACTGCCTTCCTTGAAACTAGGCTTTACAATGTTCGTTTATTTTTTTGCTGTACACTCTGCACAACAGCCTCCCTCTTCTAATAGGTTACGTATTCAACATTCAATTTACGTATTCAATACAAGAGTATGTATATTAGAGAACAAATATTAGCAAAAGTATCTTATGTATTAAAAAAATCTAATGTGAATTAAGTGTTTTTAAAAAAACTAATAACATTTTATGACAGCAGACGATCTGATGACATGTTGGCTTGGCTGCAGGCACCCTATCAAGTGTGGCAAGGGGACAAGAACCGAACATAGCAGAGAAATGATGTGCTTCCCCATCAGGGGCAAAATGAGAAAGCCAGTTGTCCATAAAGCGGTAGCAGCTTGTCTGAACCATACTACCCTTCCATTAGTAGCTTTCCAAATTTCTTTGCTTGCTTATCATTATAGATGAAGGAACAGTGCTATAATGCAGCAAACCAGGAGTAGTGAAGTTGAGAAAACGTATGCCTGAACATACACAATATGCCAGCAAAATTTTCAGAGCAAATGAAATGACTAAGCAATCTATCCACTACTTTTTCCTATTTTGATTAGTAACCTTCTGCCATGTTTACTGAAACAGAATACTTCTATCATCTCTAAGGAATACAGATATGCTCTTTACTTCGATATATTTCCTGTTCTGGGAAGAAGTCAGTATTCCAGCATTAACTTGTATTTATTTTTCTGCAAATACAAAGTTTGGACTTTGGACTAATGATACAAACCAGCTAAAAGCCAGAAAACTAGACAGGTCATTTTATGTGAATGAGTGTTAGCGCCCACTTTAACAGAAGACTAGAGGTAAATTCCTAGTGAAGGTCTAGCTGCATGTATGAGCTTAGGTATATGTAGTAGAAAGAGTTTGAGACAAACCCATCCACAGCTCTCTGACCACAGGAAAGCAGGGCATGTGCCTGAATACTGACCCCAGCATTTTACAGCACAGCATCACGGTGGCAAAATCATTTTTATCAAAGGGCAGCCCTCTCCCAGGTAGTAAGTGCCAGCAGAGAGATCAGAAGCATCTGGAGATGGTAACACCTAAAGCTGTTGAGCTACGATCTGCCAGAACTCATTTGTCAGAGGCTGGAGGCAGCGCGAAGCTGCCGTCATCCCTCCCGATGCGGGTCAGACGAGTCGTGTACAATTCCATGGGCCTGAGGGATGCAGCGTCCTTTTCAAGGTTCTTGTTCCCCCTCAACCTCTTGGCTTTCAATGTTGGTTTTAACTAAAAGCAAAAGTTAAAAGTCCCACTACAAGGGTTTCTCTCAGCCAGATTCCTACCTCCACCCCTAAAATAGAAAAGGAAGCCTAATGCACTTCAGAACAGGTCACTCATGTCTTCCCTCTGAGCTATTTTAATTAATTTTCATGAAGCGGAGCTGGTTTTAGGTGACCAGCTGAGAGCAGACTGGCCGGGCAGCAGGGCACCTCCTCCAAATCGCCGCCACCCCCCCCCGAGCAGCAAGGGAAGGAGACAGAGAAGGGGGCCAAGCCCTGCAGCCCAGGGGCAGGCAGGGGGGCAGGCAGGGGGGCAGGCAGCCCCACCACAGCTGTCTGAGGAGTGGGACCAGCCATTCACCAGAAAACGCCTACTGCCACCTTATAACAATCCATCAAACTGTCTAAAACAGCATCTTAAGTCCCCAAACACAGATTTATGAAAATGTAGTGTAAAGGTGTGGACATTTCAGAGGAACTGAAGTTGAAATCTCCATAATTGGTCTCTTCTTTTGATGGATTACATGTATTTGTTTTTTAAAATCGACACCTGTTAAGAATTTTCTGAGAAAAGCAAGGAAATTATAGCAGATTTATTGTCAGATATCAAAGGATGTCCACTTCAGATTAAAGAATGGTTATCTATCATGCTACTGGGCAAGTAGTATAGATTTATTTTCTTATCATAAATAGAGAACAGTAAATTAACATTGCAGCATTTTAAAATGCTAATTTTATAAAACACACTTTAAATTACAAGAAGCATTCACAAGCTTTATTATGAAGTCATACCCACATAAGAAAAGATAAAAAGAAGAGAACACAAACTACTTCCACCTTAGCTGTCTTTTTTTGAAACTATTTACCCTGTAAATCCATACCCTTAAATCACTTCAATTTACATGTTAGAGATTTAAGATGTTTAAAAGTCTGTTTCACTAGCACTGAGATACATATACAAGAGGGTTCCCTGGTTTTGTTACCCTAATGTCTTCATGACAAACATGAGGAAAACATTGAACTGGTCACAGGTCTGGCAAAAATACATCATCTTTATATTAAAGCACTTCATTTCATTGTATTTTTATTAGCCAAAGGGCACCTACTGCATAAATAGCATCTTCAACGTGACTGTGCAGAGAAGGTAACTGCACAAATACTTGACAACTGCTAAAAAATTAGGGTGTTTGATTTAATAAAGCTGACAACTACAATTTTGTAATACAAAGCCAAACAAAATAAGCCTGAAACTTGCAACAGAGCTCATTAATACGGAGGTGAATTAGCAAAGCAGGTTTTGTAACAAACTATAGCTAATAGCTAGAGTTAACTAATACACCAACTGTAGCTAATGCATTTACGATCTACGATGAATAAACACATCAGCAAACGAGCTACTGAGATACATGTGTATATATGTGTACACATATACACATGCACAAAATTATCAACAGAATGGACCACTGAAAGGGAGTTTACCATTCTTGGTTCCTTACTCCAATGAGCGTCTTTAATGCCACCTAGGACTGATAGCATTCACCAGTGTACAGGCTCTCTAATGCACTTGTTCAAAGTAGCAGAGTAGCAGCACACAGATTGGAACAGTACTTTCTTTATTCTACATCTCTCCAGGCCAAAAAACATGTTTGGAAACTATTTTGACTTACAACAGATGACAAGCCCCTTCCGTTCTCTTCCTGCCCGTCATTTTGTACCAGGCAGCCAAAATCAGAGGTCGAAAGCACTGCAGATACATTTCCACCACAGGGATCATGGGGTGGGGGTGCAGCGTTATAGTCAATATGAAGTTTTCTTCCCCAAACAGGGTAGACGGAATTTGCAGCCAGCCTAAACAAGCCAGATCTTATGTATCAAGGGCAATAATCTTGCCCTAAATTATTTTTTTTTTAAAAAAGTTAATAGGAAGAAAAATAAATGTCTGGACTGGAAAATGATAAAACCAAGAAACCTTCAGTGCAGAATTTGTAAGGTGTATTTGAAGGCTTAAAACAAAAAGTCCAGTTATTTTTTTTTAAAATAAATTCATTACTTTGGGATTGAAGAATGGATACAAACCCACATTTATACAGACTGCACATATATATATGCAGAACTATACATATACATCACTATAATAGAAATAGTTATAGCTGAGCTGCCTGCACTAAGAAATTAAGCAAACACACAGCACTTCATGTGCAGTCAATTTTTGTTTGTTACACGAGTGATTCAAATCAGAGTTAAAATTCAGTGCATTATCTGACATTTGTGGTTGGTATTAAAACAAGTAAAATCTTCTTGGATTAGTTAAGAAAAAAGCCAGCAGCCTGGAGTAGAAAACAGCATCATACAGACACTGAGGGCATCACATTTTATCAGGCGAGCCATCTCTTTTGTATTTACAATCCAACCCAACTCTAATTTTGCTTGTGAAGTACAGGTGATGTTAGAAAGGCCTGCTTAATCATCTTGAGAGGTGCAATTAAGCCAAAATTTTGGAACAAATTCAGAAGAGAGGTAACTATCCAAACAGTCACTCCAAAGAGCTAGATAGTTTCACAAGGGAATGAGGGAGCGAGCACAGACAATTACAACAGCAGACTAGGTCCACTGTTGGAGGCTTTCCTGGTCCGTGTTACTCCTCTCCTTGCTGGCCTTTGGTCAGATGCACTGCTTCCACATTTCAGACTTGTCTTGTGAAAGCCACAGGCTCTGCGAGAAGGGCTGACACAAGTTACTGCTGCACTCAGAATGCCCTTGTGCATGTAACCTTCTTTCAGGTAAGAAAGGAGAACTACTTCCCACTAGCGTTATCAAAATTCCCTTCCCTAACTACTGTATCAACTAGTCCTTATAGCACGAAAGCGTATTAACTTTGTTACTATATGCATATATTAGTTCACATTATACACAGTCTTGGAATGAAGTGGTGGAATTTTACCATAGACTTTGGTATTGTTCATGCTGAAGTGAAGCAAACTAGAGAACAGCCTGGCACTGGAAATAAGGAGTCTGCTTCTTGAAAGCTTAGAGCTGTCCATAAAGGATACCCCTGGACAATCAAGATAACTTCATCATCCTAGTCCCTCTAACACATCGTTGAAACCCTCCCAGTGCCATCTGGCATCACAGATAAGTGACTCCAGCAAGGCTGACGCCAGGGATGTCTGAATCAGTAGACAAACAGCAAAAACGCTGTAAAAATAGAGCTGCTTTACCAAGTTTTACTGTGATTAGTATTCACTAGAGTGAGTGCTAGCGGTTAGTCAAATCGTGTTGTACCTGAACATTTGAACATGTAAAACCACAGCTGGGGTGTCCCAGTTCGGCTGCGACAGCTCAAGCAGACGAATAAGTATTTCCCCTTGTAATTTTCAACTCTGCCCTAGCCAATCTCCTCAGTTGGCACAGGCCGGTTGCAAATTTCCATGACGCCAGCCACTGCTGCACCTGCTCCACACGGAGGGAAAACCCACGACAGGGAGCAGATGCTTCCCATCTTCTACACTTGAAGACCGCTAATGGGCTTCCCCCCAGATATCAGCAGAGTCCACAGTACCACAGTTATGGGCACCAAGGGAAAGTACTCTCCCGAATGGCCGAGATTACAGATCCAAGCATTTGCCCAGGATTCATGAAATTCATGCATGAAAGACATGGCTCCTGTTTCCTCTCACAGGACAAAGTACTTTGAGGAGAATATTCATGCAGACTGAAAATAACCAGTATTTAAAAGTTTATTATTAACTCACACTACCTGTGTTATTTTTTTCAGTTTTTATTTACTAAAATAAAATCAAGAAGAATAAAAGGCTCGGTAAAAACTTGCTTAGAGTTCATGAAAGTTGTTTTATCGGGCCAGTTAACCACTGCTAGTTAGTTTATTCTGGCCACCTACTTTATTTACAGAACACCAAAGCTTTTTTTAAACTCTTGGAATACTTTAAGTAATTTTGTTACAAAAAGTCCTTAGAGAGAATTTGCAGAAGCCATTTTTGAAAACAGGATATTTCCTTTCTGTGCTACTTTTGTGGAGATACTAAGCAGGACAGAGTCACAATATTGACACATTAAATATCATTTATGCTTTTTAACCACAGGACCAAAAAAACCCTGAACAAGCCATAATTAAAAAATGATTTATGATTTTTAACCCAGCCTGAAGCAAGTGAAGAGCTGAACTGCAAGCCAGTGTAAAAATGCAACAATACTGTATAATACTATGTATTAATTACTATTTTTAAAATAAATATGATAAGATTTGATTGATATCATACATTTAAGGAATATGTTTGCTGTTGGAGATTAAAAAAAAAATCCATCTATATAGAATTATAGAATAGCTTGTGTTGGAAGGGATTTTTAAAGGTCATCTAGTCCAACCCCCTTGCAATAAGCAGGGACATCTTCAACTGGATCAGGTTGCTTAGAGCCAACCAGACCTTGAACGTTTCCAGGGATGGGGTATCTACCATCTCTCTGGGCAACCTCTTCCAGTGTTTCACCATCCTCATTGTAAAATTTTCTTCTTTATATCTAATCTAAATCTACCCTCTTTAGTTCAAAACCATTACCCCTTGTCCCATCACTACAGGCCCTGGTAAAAAACCTCTCTCCATCTTTTTTCTAAGCCCCCTTGAAGTATTGAAAGGCCACACAATAAGGTCTCCCCAGAGTCTTCTCTTCTGTAGGTGGAATAACCACAACTCTCAGCCTGCCTTCATTGCAGCAGCGCTTCCAGCCCTCTGATCATTTTTGTGGCCCTCATCTGGACCCGCTCCAACAGGTCCATGTCTTTCCTGCGCTGAGGGCTCCAGAGCTGGACACAGCACTCCAGGTGGGATCTCACGAAGGCAGAGTAGAGGAGCAGAATCACCTCCCTTGATCTGCTGGTCACGCTTCTTTTGATGCAGCCCATATGTATATAGATTTTCCCATTTTTGTTACATAGTAGTAACACGTAGTACTACTACTAGGTACCTCAAAACGGCATTCCTGCTGGTATGAATCAGTTCTTATCAAGTGAAATCTAAGTGCTATTATAAATAGACAATTATGCTGTTAATAGCATGACTGAATCTAATTACCTAAGTATGAGAGCAGGATCTTTAGTCCTTTGGTTAAATCACTTCTCTCAAAAGCACTAATTCTGTAACCCCTGTATGTTCAGGCAGTTGTTTCTCAATCCATTTGTTTGGAGAATATACATACGTATAAGGTTGACTTCAGGCATAAAGATTGCAACACAAAACATGTAATTGCTGCATCACATTTTGAAACTAAGTGCGCAAATGCTACCTTTGACACCATATAACTGGTTCAGAGTTTGAACAATCCTTTGCAAAACTGGCCCTGTAATTTTAATACCTACATTTGTCCCTTATACCTTGTTTCATTTTTCCGATACACTTAATTCAAGATGGATTCATAAAATAAATGTTACTCTACAAGCGTGCTTAAACCCCTACCTGAGTCTAAGCTTAACAAGAAGCAAGAAAAATAATGGTATACTCAATAGAATAACTCCAGTTATTGATTGCAAGAACACAGCTTTTTAAAGTGGCACGTTTAACTCATGAACCAGGGTGCCATAACTATTTTGTTGTCTTGAAATACAGTTGAATCAGCAGCAGCATGACTTGCACAAAGATCAAACTTAACATTTTGAAATAACTCATTTTAGTGTGCTTAGCACATACAAGGAAAGAAGTTAACGCAGTAAGGAGGAACTTGCTCCATCTGAAGGCACTGCTGTATCACTAGACTAACAGATTATTTTGTTGCCTTCAACTATAATGCCTGTGTTAATTATTATACTCCCAGGACATCCTGGGAGGATGAAAATCAGGTAAAATCTTGCATGAGCTGGTGGGCAAGGCATACTCTATCTGGAATAAATCTAAGAGATAATTAAGCTTCTTGAAGTGCGCAGTTCAAGAACAATATGAACCACTGGCTCAGCCATGGCTTGCAAAAAGCTAACTAGAGGTAGAGCTGCACGGGCTCTTGCTGGAGGTTGAATGCTACCTGAGGGATCCAGGCGTGGATTGACATTCCTCTGATATCATGGTCATTGGCAGAGAAAAACGTCGGGGTGCTAAGGATACTCCAAGAAAAGCACAAATAGCGTGCTTCCCGTTGCCCTGATAAAACTTCTTTGCTTGCAGGTGGGACTGTACGCTCTGGCCTGCAGTATTGATTCATCCTCTCTGGCAGGCTTCCTGGAGACACAGGCTCCATCTGAAAATCCTTCAAGAAAAGACGACCTTAGGTGCTGGCTCACAGATGCTTCAGCAGTCTAGTCACACTTTACCAGAGCTTCCTCCTTGCAGACACTGCATTTATAGCTCACCTCTCGAGACATGCACACACAGAAGTTAAGCAAACAGACATTTTGGGCACTACGCAGAGCCACCTAGAAACCATTCTGCCTGTATTTGAAGCAGTAGAGGATATGCACAGCTCTAGACAAAGCAGTGAAACACCCACTTCACCGCTTCCCTGTGGGTTTCACTATTTCCTAATTGAATAATTTTAAGGTTCAGAAAACAAGATCCCAGCCTATACACATTGCTTTCTGTCTCCCCCTCCCTTCTCCGCTGCCAGTTTTTGTTGTGATTTGTTATGCAATTACAAGCGCTCATCTGCGAAGAAAACATTCCTATCTGTTCCTTTCTTTTGTCCATCATGCCTTTTCTGCCTCCTGTTTCTTGCTAGTTCTATTTTCAGACCTGAGTCCCCTGACTAGCCTAACTGAGCAATCAATACTTGTTTTTGTTACTTCCCCCTAAGGATGAAAGTACAAGTAATTGACATGCTTTTGTCCACTGATACTCTGTCTGAAACAGGATGAAAGTTTAAAAACTAAACCAACTCCACCTGCTCCCAAAGCTTAGTAACAGTATCCATCACAAAAATACATCCTGACACTGTCTTGCAATTTTTATCTGAACAGAGGGGCAAACTGCAGCAGGGGATACAACCTGCCCTCTTAATGAATCTGTTAGTGAAATTTGCGTGCTGACCCAGAGAGACCTGGGCACTCCTCAGCATTGAGCAGAATAACAATTCTTAGGATTGCCACAGTAGCCTAGAAAGTCCAAGTAGAACAGTTCCATGGAAAAAAAATGAAATAGAGAGGAACTTGTAATTACTGGAAATGTTTTCCTCATTGTTGAGATGCTTCTTTACAAGTTTTGTACATAAAGTGATGCCAAAGAAACATTAATTTTCCCCAAAAGGCATCTTGACAACCCTGAATACTGCCAATGGTTTGAGTAAAAAAATTAAAGGGTAACGGTGTAACTGATAAAAAGATTTGTAACATTCAAAGCCCCGAACAATACAGTATTGGTACTTAGAATGTTTAATTGAAAAAAATACTTTAATTTGGCTGAAATATACTTCAAAGCTGTAACTACTTGAAACACTGTTTAAGCTACTTAGATCTGCATCTCTAGATGTTACTTTTTAGGTTTATTAGTGTGTCTTTCCGTGTATGAAAAAATCAATTAACATTTTCAGGTGATTATTTAAATTTTTGTTTTGTCAGTATTTAAAACAACAGTATATAAAAGCCAAGCACTATAGTTTTGAAATAGTTGCAGTATAAATTTACATAATAACTATATTACTTGTAGTAAGCTACTTAGAATTGTCCATGATGGAATATGTTTATTTAAGCTAAATGGGTGATTAAAATAGATCCCAATTAAGAATTCTCAACCCTGACCTGGAACTTCACAGAGCTGCAGGGAAGTCAGCTGAGATTTGTTTCAGAATTAAAAAGGAATACACCAAAAAACCCAGAAGTGATGCATATATTAGACATGCTACTACAGTTTTCATTTCCTACTCTGGTTTTCATTCTCTTAAAGAACTTTTATTGGTGTAAATTTGAAGAAAGCAATATCAATGTGGTAAGCAGCCATCCATGCCTACCTCCTCCTGAATCCTTGTCTAGCTCCATCATTTTATGTACAAATGGTGATTGCTTCCTGGGTGGACACGGTTTTTAGTTCTATGAGAACTTTCAGAAAGTCCAAGATTGTTAACAAAAACACACAAAAAGACGGCCTTAATGTCTGCCTCCCTCCCTAAGCATTTGCAATCATCTTCTCACCCACACAGTTCTCCTATGAGCTGTTTCTTTTGCCACAGTTGCAATCTTTACAACAAATACTTCTGTACAACGCTGAGATCAGATCAGCTTACCCTTGCTTAGAGCCAGCTATCGAAGTAAGCTTCCTAGCCACTGAAGGGAGGAATTGGTTATTTAGTTGAGGTAAAATGCCAACAAATTCTTGATACATTTTCCCAAGGGAGGAAAAATTTAGCACTTTTTATGACAATACAACATAATTCCAATGTCCTTCTTGCAAAGTTAATGGATATGGTGTGCCTTGACTGACGTTGCAAGACATTTTCTCTCTGTTTTTTTAATAAAGCTTGAAGAATACAGATTGTAGGTCCCATGACAGAACTCTTCTAATCTATAGTGACATTCTTCCCAAGGATCAGTAAACGTGAACAGATGCATAATCGATTTTGCTCTCTCGTACATTAATGGATTTTCAATAGTATTCTACAAAGCAATTAACAGCTTCTTTATTCCAAATAAAAATTAGCATTTTATCTTCAAGATTACCACACTACTAAAATAAAAGTAATTCCCTCCCCCTCCTAACAGCAGAAACTTTTTTCATTTTTGTTCACTTGTTGACATTTGACATTGTTCAATGCCCAAATTTATGGAACAGTTTGACACAGTAATGACTGTTCCACTATCTCACAAGTTTAATGTGGATTAAAGTATTTCTAATTTCTAAAAGAATTATTAAAATTAGTAATTCTGCTGCAATGATCTGACCCAAATTATCAGAAATTATTTTCAGTTTGTTTAGATAGATAATTAATAGCAAAAGGAAAACCTTTCCTTTTGATGCAAGACCTACTCCCATATGAAGTATCTTGCCAATGTATTTCTTTGCTGTATTCACTTCAATATTGGAGTGAAAATGCCACTTTCTTTAGAGGAACAACGACCTGTTCTACACATCTACAGCACGCTGATCACTATAGCACAGCTATTGATGAGAGCTGTTTGCTTTCATTCTTTGTCCTTTCATATTCAGTTATTTTTTTTCCCTGGATCTTGAACAAGAGACTACTGTTGCTTTCTCTGACAATTACAAGCTTTGTCATCAGATATAAAGTTCTGCTATTTTTGAGACACTAAATAAATTGAGCTCTCCATCCTACTAGAAAGTGTATAATCTTTTATTTGGGATTATATTTCCAGGATTTATTTGCCCTATCTTTGACTCCCAACTCAACTGCTTAGAACAAAATTTGATGGTCCATGGCAATAGGGCTGTAAAAACGCACTTTTCTGAATGGTAGTGACAACTGGAAAATGGTTTATAACCACTTTGTCATCTAACTCAATAATTGTTTTTATGAAAAATAATTACATTTTGCAGCAAAAATAGCTTCCTCTCTTTCTATGGCAAAAATGTAATTTTCCAATTATAAACTTAATAACCAACTGTAAACCAGTAAGGCTGTATTCCCAAAGAAAATTCTATCTGGCTGCACACAGGAGCAGAATGAAAATAAACTTTTTTTGTTGTTTAAGTGATTCTTTTCTTCAGTCATATGCCAAAACCAAACTAATAATAAGTATCGGAACCGAAGTCTTACCAGTAAAAAAAATATCTTATCATGAGTAGTAGCAATGACTCATTGGAAAGAGAGATAACTCAGGATAACCCAGATAACCTGGGGAACTGTGTAAAAGACTTTAAAAATCTCTGTTTAAAGCAACAGCAGCCAGGCTGCAAAAGAAGCAAGTGATCTAAACCTAGCATTCAGCCTCACAGGCTCCAAAATACCTTGGACAGCCTATTCCTTCCAGCTCCTAGAGGCAAGTGGAGCTTCAAATTCATAAGATACTTTCATTTAGCGACTGACAGGAAAGGCAAAAATCCTTTACAAAAATCTAAGCGGCAAGGAAGGAAAGTCTCTAACTGGGCTTTTCCCTGAAATCCCTTATTAGTAGAGATAATACACTACCTTTCAGTAATTTTAAGTAGCTGGTTAGTTATTTGGCTGGTCTGATGCATACATGAAGTTCTTTTTGCAATAACTGAATTCACTGGTTTATTACTTGTATTTTTTAATTTATCTTGGTAATGTGATTTATTTTGTTCTCTCCAGAGCAGGTGATATTCATGGGGACATGGTGCAAAACATCCACCAGCAAGCAGAGAACGTGACTACGTGACTAATCAATCTTTGCATCCCATGCGTTACATTGTAAAGTAGCGAGTGCATCTTCTCTGTTCTTTCAGAGAGTAGGTTCTTTATTCTGCCTTACTGAAGACAAATGAATCCACGTTACACCACATTGGAATATCTGAACACCTTCAGTGTATCTTCCTGTGCTAAATTAAATAAGTTTGACCTGGTAAAAATACCATACAGATAATAGTGAAGAGACCCTAAGCAGTCAGGGCTATTCAAATCTATCCTGAACAAGTCAAAATAGTAACTACAAAACCTGGAAATACTAATTTCGGTACAGGAATCACTTAACACTATGTAAAATACATGTCTGTAAAAGGTTTGTTTGATTCACCACTGTTATTTGTATATTTATTTTTAATCTGGGGACTCAGTCTGATCCACAAACCAATTTAATTAGGCCCTAAGTAAAACAGAGAATTAAGACATGAAACAACAAATGAGAATTGTAAATAATACAGTTTCTCTAGTTCACAGTAAATACATATAAGCACTCCCTATAGGACTTGCAGATTCCTATCAGATTGGTAACGAATTGATCTATTGTAAGAGTGCCAGGGAGCTGTATTTTTCTGTCACATGCAAGGAAAGTAATCTGTAAAATTATGTCATCCAAAAGCACTTTCAAAATACCTTCATGATCTGCAAGGCAGCCCCAGAGGCACTAAACTGGCAAACAAGGATTGGATGTGGAAAAAAACAACAACCCACAACAACAAAAAAAACCCATTTTTATGCATGTTTTTATAATCTGCTGCCTTCCTGCCTTCCTGGGCAATTGCTTCTTAAATATACGTTGTCATAAATTACATGACTGCCAAATGAGAAAGTCTACTGCAATGTTAGTAACATTCTGCTTAAACATTTGCTTGTTCTCAGAAGTATTTCCTCTTTGTGCCTGACATAGCCATCAACACTATTTTTCCCACCTCCCTCCCCCTCAAGTATGCAGAAACACTGGAGAGCTATCGGCACTTTTGATAGTTCTTACTGCATCTTATTGAAACCAGCATGTGAGCACCTCAAAAATATTGTGGTTTGATTTGTCCGAATGTATGTTAATATTGATTCTCTTTCAGCTCTTCTATAGTGATCAATGCTCATCTATTTATAGGTCTCCAACAGTGCTTTCCTGTGTAATTACAAATATATACCAAACCATTTCTCTTTGCTTGCTTACACTATATAAATGGAATTTCTCTGTGATATCTAATGAAGCACACGCAGTTGTCACTGCCTGAGACGCTTCTATTATAAACTCAGCAAAGCAGCAGTATGATTGCAGTAGCTGTAATATCACTTCAGCAACCATCACTAACATTTGGAGCAATGTTTGGTATTCCTAAATTAGATTTCTATAAAGTTATTTGCATATTGCATTACAATTTTATTACTTTGTTACCTAAACCCAATGATTTTGTTCTATTTCAGCAATGATAGTACAGGCAGACATGAACCTCTCTGAATCTGAAGATCTGCCAGACTGTTGAAACATAAATAAGGATTTGTCTAGGCAACAGTCTATTGCCTTATTCCCTCTTCTGTAAAGCTCACTCCTGTAGCACCTATTACCTAGAATCTGAAACAGAAACAAAAAAAACAGACAGGACACTAAAGACTCCACAAACTAAAGACTAACTTATTCTTCCAATTATGTATTTAGCAATATGAAGGCTATTTATAAATAATTTTCCTGAAAATTTGAAAACAAGATTCCAATGAGGATATGATTCTTTAAGCACAGCTCAGTCTAGCCTATCAGTTATGGGATGTCAGTCATCTAAGACTTGCAATCTGGAAGACGTTATATGAGGAGAGGAAGGAAGAGAGAGAAGGCCGTACTCTTTCAACCCTCCTGCAATATAAGAAAGGCAGAAAATAAGATGGCAGGGCTTTTTGCTCGGTTGGAACAGGAGGAATTGCAACAGTCTAGGAGCAACGTGTAATATCAGGTCTTGGCGCTCAGGGGTTTCACATTTGTATTCATGACCTGAAGTAAACTAAATCATCACTGATAACAATTACAGCTTCAGCAGAGATGGGAGGAAATGGAGAACCCTGAATTGCCTAGGTAAAGCAACCTGAACGCCTCGATAAGACAAGTACAAGTAAATAGCAGGTTTTGGAATATGAAGCAACACACAGTCTTACATGGAAGATACAAAAATGCAAGATGTACTTTCAGAATAACAAGAAAATCTAATTCAGGAAGGAAGACTCATAAATGCACCACAACAACCAGCTGAACACAAGCATCTTAACATGAAAACAGTTAAAACCTGAAAAGCTTACTTTAGAACAAGAACACTCCAGGAAGTTGAATTATTTTGCTTTCAAAGAAAAAGTTAATGGAGAAACACAAAGTATGGGAATTTAATGGAAAACACAAAGTATCAACAGCAAAATCAGCATTTAACTATACCTTAAAAATACTTCAACTATAAGATAAAAGTAACATGTTTCCACTGTATTTTAACTATGGTCGGAAGACAGAGTGAAACATAGTATCTGAAGTTAAACAAATCCAGGGTGAGATCTACCTCAAGAATAACTGATTGCTGAACCAAACAGCCAAGGACATTAATTTATTTCAACTAGAAGTCAATCTTCTCAAGAAGACACGCTTTAGTTCAAACAGGAATGAACTCAGAAAAGTCTTAATATCACATGATAGGCAGAAGGTCACACTTGATGGTCACAGTTGTCCCTCTTGACCTATTGATCTAAAAATGAATGTTACATTAACATCTTTGAGGCCTGCATTTTATTTATTAATGCTGTGAGTATTCTGCATCAAATGAAACTAAAGCAAAGCGTCATGCTAAGGCATTTGACTTGAAAAGGACAAAGCAGAAAACCCAACCATGATTACTTTGTCACATACACACGTTTAAATCTGTAGCTACAAAATGTTCTTATTATTTTTCTGCTTAAGTCATTTAGCCTCAAATAATTTATTGCTCTTTGAATCTTAAAAAAAAAAATAGCTACATTTAAAATATGCTCCCATTAACTACCAAAGAGACTCTGAAGAAGATTAGTATTTGGAACTGATGACAACAGAAAATTTGGGAAAACATGATAAAAAAAAAGAGATCTGAGATTGTCTGAGCAATATGCAGGTTTCACTTCTCATTGCATTAGTACTAGAAATAATGATAATTTTTATGGTACATTTTTGAGTTTCATGTTTAATACAGCTTATAAAAAAAGTTCAATATTACTCCCTGATGTATTACTATTCTGCCAGTGTACTGCTGCCAACAGTAGTTAAATCTGATTAAAGCCCCCTGCCGAGTTAATCAATCTGATAATGTCAGACATTATTAAGGAAGCATACATGATACGGTCACACTGCCTATTATCAGTGGCATGTACACCCGTGCCTTTGTCTTCACAGAGCACTGAAGCTACTTAAAATAGATAAGCATAAAAAGGATAAAAGGCATTATAAACTTTCCGTCTCAAACATTTGCATGCTAAATCCTGCTAAAATACAGCTATTTAATACAAGATACCTTTGTTTATTTTAGGAGTTTGGGGAGTAACAAAAACATGTAAAATTTTAGAAAGTGCAGCTTAAAAATACATCATTCTGATCAATGCAAACTTGTTTCTATGTAAGAAAGTATTTTCATTTTAGAATAAAGCCATTTTACAGAAGCTAAGTATCAGTTTGAGGCATACTCATGCATAAAACCCATAGGTCTTCTAAACACTGATATACTACTTGACCTAATCAGAAGTCAGCAGACATTGCTTCTACACTACCATTTCACTAATACATCCTAATGCTGAAATCATCTGCGTTTCAAAGGGAGCTCTTTCTTTTCTGTTCACATTGTATTAAAAAGCAAAGTCAGATCTATTTACACTGAGCTGCATTTAGCACTATCAGCAAAAATACCTATCATTACCTCTAACGCTAATCAGCTCCACAACAGATGAAGGCTTTGTAACACCTGACCCTGTGCAGATCCTTTGCAAAACATGAAAAATCACAGAGGACAGAAGGACACACTATGTTATTTTGGAACAATATACAGCATCTGTGCAAGAAGTGTGTGGAGGGAGAAATAAGGGCAAAAATAAAGGTGGCCAATGAATGTGAGCTGCAACTCTAAGGATTCAGCAATTGTATCTAGCGTAAAAAACAGGTTGAGACAAACTCCTCTCCTACTCCTCTCCTGGTGGAAAGGCAATTCCTGTAGTGGCTTATGATCCAAGAGAAGTGGGAGGCTGATCCCCGTTCTACCTGCAGATGATTTCCTGGGTACCCAGCTAAAGTGCTGGAGTCCTGGACAGATACCCATAATGAAACCTATTCAGTTGTTCCTGACTTGTTTCAGCACTGTAAGTAACATCAGTTATCCCTTCTATACAGCTATCTATTTCACTGATATCCCCTGTCAACCTAATGTTCAATCCTGAATTACACAATCAGTAGCTTGGACTACTACTCAGGACACCTACACCTGAGAATCATAAATGCAGGCAAGACCTAAATCTTCTTGTCAAGAAATAGACAGCCCAAATTATTACCGGATAGGGGACAGGATGGAGGGGGATGGACACAGGCTATTACACCACAGACCAGAAGACTGAGTGTATACAGATTGGTAAAAATTCCATGCAGCATCTTCCTGTGCTCCTCTAGAAGCAGAAATGATCTTAAAAGTTCTATGTAATATGCATACAGTGGTACACGTCTTTGGCAGATTCAAGATACCTGCACAGTAAGTCAGTGCCTTGACTGGAAAGAAGCTCTCAGTTTTGATGCAGGGCAAGATAGTTGTTACAGAGCAGCCTGAAATATATCCATATTTTTATACAGATGTAACCAGCACTTTCCATAACTGGAAATCATAAACACAGAATTTAGCAGCATAATATTTCTTTTCCTGCCATTTTTAATTTGAGGGAGGTTTTCTGCCCCATGTTTGTTTCCTAATATTCAGCTGCACTTTAATTGCAGTATTTTTAATTTTTTTCCCCACTTAAGAACAAGAGAGAAATAAACTACAATGCTGCTCAACTGAAGAGTTAACTCTAGTTCAAGAACTGAGATGTAACAAGTATTTCCAGTTACAGCTGTGAGAGAAAGGCTAAAGCATAAGATTTTTCAAAGAAAAGACTGCAACCTGTGTCTAATCAGGGGCATCCAATACTTACCATACTGCTCTTTAGAAGAAAAGGCAGATTTAGCCAACATTAGTTCTTTAAAGAAAAGCAACAACATTTTCAAAACTTGCTATGATTTTAAAAGAAACAGAAGTGAAACGTTTTTTTTTATTATTTTTACAGAGCATCCTATTTTCCTCATTTTTCTCCACTGCCCTCACAAAAACAAACAAACAAACAAACCCCAAACCCAAAAACAAACCACAAAAACCTGGAGATCAACTGGTAAAAATAGGAAACAAGCAAGAGAGTGCTAGTAAGCAAGTTACGGGTACTGATGTATACATTACAGCATTCAAGCTTACTGCTATGAAGGTTTAAAATAGAGTTCAGAAGCTAAGCCAGTTTAAGCCACAGAGCACTATTCCATTATCCTTTCAAAGAACAGTACAGAGTATATATGACTGACATACAAAAACATAATCTTATTTGCTATTTAGCTATTTCTAGAAACCCAATATTATGCTAGGATGTCTGCAAATAATACAAATACTGTTTTGTGAATGAAAAAATACATCAAGTAGAAAAATACAGTATTGAGGTCTATATCTGATGAAATGCTTCCAGCCTCCAGATAGTCACGTTAGAAATGAATTTATTTTAAACGTATCACGAATGCATCTATTAAAGATATTTATGCTTTATAATACTGAGTCTGAAGAAGACAAACTGTAAATCGGGATTATAGACAAAATTGAATGAATGTGGACAGGTTGAGGTGAGGTTGCTTGTTGAAACAGCACATGCTTGGCATTTCATTTTAATTGAAAAAGTTTCATCATGTAGCAATCAATTTAGCAATATTGTCTGTTCATCTGTGCCAGTGTTCTGAATTATTTTAATATTCAATTGTCTACGAAAATGCCTTCCCATCCTATATCCCCCATCGAAAGGTGAAATTCAGCTCCACAGATTTCTCATTAATAAAATACAAACCTAATCCTAAAGACAAGCTTGTTTCGGCTTTAACAGAAGTTTCGTAACATGCTCTAGCACTTTGCATCTTTCACAGCGAAGGGAAGTAATCAAGCATCAACTCATTCAGACAACAAAAATTTACGTACTACCTGTGCACTAGCCTTGCGGCCTCTACTGGAACACACATAGGCATAGGCACAACAAATTTAAATCTATGAACAAGAATAATTTCTGGTGCATGCTTTGGTGTTATACAATCATTTAAGACCAACTTGGCAAATTAAGATTTCTCAGTTAATGTATGATGGTAACACGCAGAGCACGTATGCACCTGTTGCAGGCAGCTTATAGATGCTAGCAATAAAAATACTGTTCTTTGAAGATAGTTGGTCCAAATTAAAAACCCCACAACCATGAACCAATCAAACAAAACCCCCAAAAACACCCCAAACCCAAACACACAGAGAGATACATCAACAAGAGGGTCAGAGCGACAGCACAGAGCAATTGACATCTAGGATATTATGCCCTGTTGCTGATGCTCAGGAGAAAAAAGGTCCTGCAGTAGGAAGGAAAGGGGACAGGGGGCTAATTCTCAAACACACAGCTAGTTTAATGATGCCATATGACGACCATCCTTCTCAGCACCAAAGGAGCAGATCTGACTTAGCATCTGTGTACTATCCCAGAGAGCATCTGGAGGGGAACTAGTCCCCTTGGTTCCTAAGAGTATTGACAATGGAGGAGGGGCTGGGAGGGATCTGGAAGCAAGATTTAGGAGTTAGGCTGAAGCTTGGGGCGCAAAGTGCAGAGCTGTATGCTCTGGAGTGTCCCTAGCACTATCCCCTGGGCTACAGACAGACGGCTTAGTGGAATAACTGGTGTAGGGAAGAGTTTAGGTTTATTTTGAGAGGGAGAACTTTTGGATTGAATACAGTTGATACTGGAAGAGGAGTCGGGCCTGGGCTGGGGTGGGTGGGTGGGAAATCACTGTGTGTGCAATAAGCCAAGATTTCCACTCCACATCTTCAGGCAGAGCTTCTTGTTTCTTTTATGGGAACGTATCTAAAAGGATGTTAAGCTTCTACTATACTACATTTGGGAACCAATTTGATTAGGGAGTAATATATTCTCTCTCAAAGGAGAAGAACTTTGTTAAACTTGAAGTTACATGATATTATTATTAACCGATATATTTTAGGTTAGAGGAAAGGCTGGTAGGGCAGAGATAATATTTACCATGCTACAACCATATTCAGGGCTCAGTGAACCCTGAAGGGAAAGTGATTAAAAAAAAAAAAATCTCCAATGAGAAAAAAACCAAGAATTACAATGGATAGAAACAGGCTCTTGCTCTCCCTCCGCATACCCAAATAAAGAAACATCCAACAGTATTTCGATTGCTGGACATCACCAAACACAAAGGTATGTCTAGGAATCGGGCACAGTCAAACAGAATTCCTATTATGTCTGAAGATGAACAGCAAGTAGAAGAGACTCCAAGCTGATGAAACATGAACTACAACTGGGGCAAAAAAAAAAAGATAAAGAAAAAGGTAGTTAGGCGGAAACAGAGAAAGTTAGCTGAAGATAGTTACCCTTATATCAAGCAAAGACACACAGAAGAAGAAATGCTATTATAACATGTTAATGTATTGACTATGACATTTTATTACAAAACATTCATCATAATTATCAATCAAATAAGCTCTTTTTCACCACATGAAGTGTTCAAATACAGCTTGATTTTGGAATAGTAAATACAAGTGTAAATTTCTTTTAATAGCTAAACTACAAGAAAATTAAACACAATGACATTCAGAATAAAACAAGTGAGTTTCACACTCTCCATGTAGTTAGTAAATAAATAAATAAAATCAGTAAAGCCAACACCGGAGCTACGTAACTAGCACTGGTTATTTCAGGCACACCAAGTTTAATAATTGCCTTCTGAGCATGTTTTTGGTCCACACACAGTGAGAGGAAAATATGCTGTGGGCTGGCCAATAACTCAAATTCAGTTTTTACATATGGTAAAAAGTGACAAGATTGATAACAATATGTCATCCATTCTCATCAGTCACACTTAGGCCTCAGACCTCTATTATCCACAAATCCTGCTACACAATCAAAGAGAAAGAACAACTGAATTATTTATTAAAACTGACACCATCAATTATACCACCATGTAAAAAGTCACTGAGCAGCCATTTAAAGAATTAGAATGCACATTTTGGTAATTTTTGACCAGGTTAACAACCACTCTGCTTTGGGAGAGGACGGAAGCTCTTCTCAGACATTTTGCGTGCCTTTGCAAAGGTATCATTTTTCTGCCACTGCAAAGTCCCTTATTTCTGGTCAACAAGAGCTGAAAGTGTGATACCAATACTCTTGTTGGTTTGGGGTTCCCCCCCCGCCCCGCCACGCCATTTTTTGACATAATCTGAAAAGTCTACAGAAGCACACATAACATGACAGTCCTGGAATGGTCTTTCCACACTGCAAGGCCAACAGTGACCATCATCAACCCTAACAACACCAAAACCCAAAATGGGCCATGGGTGATATTTCTTGGCAGCCAGCTGGACTCACATGCCAAACTTCTGATCTCTTGCTACAAGCCAGGCACGCAGTTGCCTTGTTCCCTTTCAGCACATGGGGCCCTTTTTAATTCACACATGATTTTCATGAATTTTCTATTGTCTTTTAACATCAGTGTTATTAAGTTCACGCTATAAGAGATATGAATAACTATATTATTGCTACGTAGCAATACCAAAATACCAACACAACATTGCATTCAGAAGAGGGGGTTATATTCCCAAAACATCCTGTCTAGACAATTATGCAAAACCACGGCCCGCTGAGGAATTTCCCAGCATCACCTGGTGGCCCTTGCTCTGAGAAAACACAGCCCAATCACAGCTATGAAAGTTACTCTTTCAACAGCACCCAGCAGTAAAGGAGAAACCTGGAAGTAATCTAATATACGAATGATATATAACCCCTCATATATATGCCCTCAGCATGGAAAGGTGCCCAGATTCACACAGTTTCTGTTTGTGGTGGTGTAGAAGACAAAGACTGAGCTATAACAGTAAATTACACATGCCAGGACTGTCTGCTGGCACACAAGAGCTTATGTCCGTACTCCCTTACCCTTCAAAGCATGCAGCTGGCAGAGGGGTATATCTTTCAGCCTGCCTTCTCCCTAGTCACACTCGGGATTTGTTCAGGAGAATACTGGCTGACGCTGTCCAAAGCCCTGTCAGATTGTTCTAACAACCAAGTAATACTAACCACTGAGTTTTATAGTCCAAGAATGCACCCTGGTATTGTTCCATTTACCCATACAGACTTAAGTGACAAGTTTAGAGGGCCTTGCCTCCCCTTTATAACCAGAAGTAGCAGAACATAAACACATAAAGAGTAAACTGAAGTGGCTAGGATAAACCACGAAACACCACAAGGATGAACATCTTGTTACCAAAAGCACTGAACAGCTAGTTTCCCAAGTACTTGGGAAGAAAAAAATGGAAGCTATCAGAGCAAGAAAGATGCCCTCAGTTTCAGGTACCCAAGATATTTTTTATTCATCTTAATGCCATTGGTATTTTAGGGAATTACCATTACAAGGAGTATTTTTCCTAAATTCTGCTCAGACAATCTAGTCTAAGTGTAACTACAATTCAGTGGTTGATCTAGATATAAATTCTTGCCTTTTTCACAGAACCCAGTTAAGTCCTAATGAATACACTCAGTTTTTCCCCTAATTTCAACATTTATCTAGCTCGCTTGGTTAATATAATTTCTTTTAGTTTCTGTGGCATTAAAAGGCCACTGCTATGTCACATGCTCGGTTACTGGCATTTTTAATGATATACAGGTTCACTAACCACAAACTCTAAATAGAGTTCTTGCTTAAACACATGACTATTTACAATATGAATGTTTATACAAGAACAAATTGGCAGCAAAGGTATTCTTGTTAAATTTATCCTCTGGATCGGTTACTGCAAATTGGATAGCAATTTAAAAGCTATTTTCAAAAGCTTTTTCAGGAGTCTTTACTTCTTACATGAGGAATCATGTGGCTCTTTAGACAGAGTTAACTCAGGAAAATATCTCTTTTAAGCAGTACTTGGACTGTCAGCAACAGGACATCCCTCTCCCAGTGTTACCCTTGCCTAAAATAATGTTGAAGTTACTCTACGCTCTCCGTTAAACTGTAATTAAATAATAGAATTTCAACTTCAATAATAAAACTACTGGAAGCACGACAATCAAGTGAAAGTCACAAGCATTAACTGTTAAGCCTTGAAAATTAGAGAACCAAAGCTCTGCAGCTACAAGAAGGGACGAAATTGCCCACAAATGAAATTCAAGTGGTTTATAAAGTTAATGGACTGCAAGGAACAACTGATTTTTTTTGGTTTTGTTTGGTTAAATTAAATTGCAGTAAGAAAACCCAAATCACCAAAATTATGCATAAACTGCATTCCAGATTAATCAATATACATAGTCTGAATGTGCAGCCCTTCAAAGGGACTGCTTACAAGATCTGGGGGGTGGTTTGTTGGGTTTTTTTGTCGTTTTTTTTAAGTACTGAAACAGAAGAAACACTGTTTTTAAAACAATAATGGCCATCATTTTTTAAACTTTAGTCTTAAACTTTGTAAACTTTTAGATAAATTTCAACCCCAAATTACATGTATATTAATCTGAAAGTATTTTTTTCATCAAACAAAAAAATTATTGCATAGCTGTATTTTTTTAATGTAGTCTATCACTCCCTATAAAGTCAGCAGTGGTCCACATCCCTCAGATAATTTCTTCTTCCCCATTTTTGGTGAAAGATGCTTCTATTTTCCATCTCAGAAATGCCACTCCTGCCTCTTAAGCATCATCTTCACAAAATTAGTACAGTGGCACATGACATGACTCTGTACACAGCCAGTACAGGTCCACACCTTTCATTTCCTTATTCAATGCCAATTCTTCATCTAACCTACAAGATGCTCAGTGTCTCATCAGCAAGGCCTTTTTTGCTGACTGAATACCATTGTAAAGCCATTAAAGTTTATGCATATAATTTATTCCTTTTTTGCTGAGCTATTTAGTTACTACTTTTAGAAGCAAATAAAAGGACTTGAATGTTTACTGTTCTGATATAAAAGAACGTTTTGAGTAATATTTATGGGGTTTATTAAACCGCTTACGACCATTCTGGCATGCCAGGGAGAGTGCTAGGGCAGGCAGGGATCCTCTGTCACAGAAACCAGGAGCCACACCACTGCTGGTAACAGGGGGTTGTTGGCAATTCTTCAGGACTGTTCTGAGGTTAGTTATTGATTGATCTCTTCCTGTATCTGGGTTCAGATGTGTCTGAATATATGAAATGGGTTACATTTTTTAAGAGGGATTTCAGCTGCATGGATTTGGAAAGCCTTAAGGAATTGGTTGGCTCTTGGTTTCGATTCAAAAGGAAATGCAGTAAATGCAAAGTAGTCCAGTAGCTTTCAAGTGTGGGAAAAAAAACCTGTTCATGATAATGTTCATGATAAAGTTTCTTCATCACTGTATATATACTTCTCTGAAACAAGCAAGTGAAAGCACTTAACAGCCTTAAACTTTGATGTTTAAAGACAACAGTTGGACAGGTTTATTTATTAGAAGTCTAAGAAACATAAAATAGTCCAATCCAAGTGAGTAAAGTAGTTGCATGTTGCTCAAACAAAATAGTTCTGCAAAATTTTCAATCAAAGATTGAATTAGTGAATTTAAATGTCAGGCCAAAAGTTAACAGTCAATTCAAAAAAGGCAGAAGTTTCTCACATCCACTCTGTGAGTTCTCTAAGTTCATCCTTTAGCTTCAGTCGGTTACCTGCAAACACAAGCTATACTCAGCTCTAATAAGAAACACTGCACATGATTTCTTAAGATACAACAAAAGTAAAATTTGCAATGAAAATGTTAAAATATGAAATAAAACTAAACTCACAGAAAGTGAGTTCACAACCACAGAGTTTATTTTTAATCACCTCACCCTCATTGTTTCAGTTAAAAAAAAGTACATCAACCGCCCTTAGGTTTTTTTTTTTGTAATGACCTGTCAACTCAAAAATGCTGGAATATTTATGTGTTCCAACAAGAAAAATACTCAAACAAATTACATTGCAATTTTCACAGAATGGTTGAGTTTGGAAGGGACCTCTGGAGGTCACCTGATCCAACCCCCTCAGGCCAGGCCACCTACAGCCAGTCACGTTGCCCAGGACCATGTCCACATGGCTTCTGAATATCTCCAAGGATGGAGACTCCACCACCTGCCTTGGCAGGCTGTGCCAGGGCTTCGTCACCCTCACAGTGAAAAAGTGTTTTCTGATATTCAGATGGAACTTCCCGTGTAGCGGGTCGTGCCTGATGCCTTTTGTTCTGTCACTGGGCACACTGCCAAGAACCTGGCTCCATTTTCTTTACACCCTCTAGGTACTTACACGCTTTCATGAGACACTACCACCCCCACCCCCGGCCTTCTCTTCTCTACAGGATTTCATTTTAACAGAAACTGTACAGCAGATGCCATCACGAACAATGTTGTATGACATGTGTTGACCTTGCCTCCAAAACCCATCTTTTGTGTTAAAATAAGGCTCCTGTCAAATAAACACATTGAAACCAATAAAATTTGTAAAGCTGAAGTTAACTATGGTTATTTGACATTTCTCCAACATGCTACTTAGTTCCTGGACTTTTCTGTTTTTTCTTCAGGAAGAACTAAGGAATAATGCAGCAAAACAGACCCCTAGCTGAAGGCTTGCCTATGCATAAATTTGCATTGTTCAAGAAAAACATATGATTTAAGACTATTTTTAGCTAAACCAGTTGAAAAGCTGAAGGAACATTTAGGAACAAGGTTTACATTGATTCAGTTTAAAATCAATAGACTTAATAAAACCCTAAATAAGACAGAAACTAAAGGATTCAAAGATCTATCTGGACACTTTTTAATTAAAATCCATTTAAAACTAATTCAACCAATTCATCAGCTTTCATAGCCTGCATATTTAGATAAACCTGATGATTCAAGTCACTGTATCAAGGGGATGAAAGAACACATAGCAGAAGCCAGAAGAAAACAGCATAAGGCTTGCAAGCCAATTGTTTTGCTAAAGGGCGAGTGATATGGTGAGCAAAATTAATCTGTAAACTTAACGGAAATTGTAGGACTGAACAGCATTTACTCTTGAAAAACAGACACTAATACATTTTCTCTCCACAGATATGCAGCAAATTTATCTTTTTCAATTGCCTATACAAGCATTCTGTATTAGATACTGCATTCTCAAGAGAATAACCACTTTCTAGGACTGAGATGAAGCCAGGAAGAATTCACAGCAGAATGTGATCTTCAAACTTGCCACAGGACACAGAATGATCTCTGAAATAGGGACAATGAAAATTCTGAAAATGAAATACAGGAAGTTTTATATTTATTCAACTCACTAAGCAACAACCCAGTGAATCAAATATGCTCAGATTCTTGTGTAACAGTAACAGTTTTGGGTTTAGTTTTGTTCTTTATTTCCTATTTGTATTTTGGGGCTTGCTTTTTTCTTTTAAAGCTTGCTTCCAACCAATTCAGCAAAATAGATTGAAAAGCAGTAACAACGATTCTGCAGTTGAGTCCTCTCTCCGTTACTTATCACACTGCACTGTTATTTCCAATTCCATTTCTTCATTTCAATCAAAACCCAGTCAGAAAGGATGCTCATTTTGTAGCCTTTGCAATTGCTACAATATAAATCCTGAAGTTACTTATCTATATCTTTGATAAACATTTTGTTGTTTAAAAGTAACTGTCTTCCTGCCAGGTATTTTTCACCCTTTCACGTTTGCATAAAGTAAGCTCTAATCTGTTTGGTAGTTTGTACATGTAACATTCACTAAACTTCTACAACATACCCATTTATCCAAGCAAAAAAACCATTTCATTTATTTCTTCTTAGTAACTCACTGTAAATGGCTACTAAAATTACTTATGATAAAGAAAACTAAACCATGTAGTGAAGTGTTCATATGAATAACCCAGCCAGACTGCTTCTGTAGTTGGACAGTCTCACATCACTGTGGTACTTACTAATCATCTCCGCGTGTTTTCTCTTTGAAACATTGTTCTATTGCTGAGCTATAACAAACAAACCGTGTATGGCTGATTATGCGACTGCACTAACAATTACAAGTTGGCCCTTTTCCATTTTGTTTGTTAAAATCTTCATTAGTCATGAGGAAAGCTACTAAGCCACACAGAATCTAAAAATGTTACGAAAACGTATGGAAGTGTTTAGGAGTGAAAACAATCCATTCAAGAATTTATGTTTCTTAGCCGCAGGACTATAATGCATATTAAATAACAGAATTAAATTAACAAGTCAGTAGTCTCTTACCAGTAAGTAATGAACTGTCATCCTACAAAGTAATAATATGCAAACACCTTAGCCACAAATTTATGGATGGTCATGGCAAAAATCATTCCCTTGACATAAAACGCTAAGGTACATTTATTTTATCTTTACTTCTTGAAGTCTTAAAAGTAACTATTCTATCATTTTACTGTGCTTAGTGCAAATTTTTGACATATTTATAATGTAGCCTGTCTAGTAGAGTTACATCAGTTATTAATTTAGTCCAAAAATTGCATCAAATTAACATTCTAAATAATAAAAATGCCCAAACAAACAGAACCCACTTCACTGAAATACAAGCAACAGACAAATGACTAAACACAAACCATAAGTTTTCAAGTGAATAAGGGAAAAGTTAGTTTGGCAGTGCGGAAAAGAACAGCAGTACAAGTATGAAGATACAGCTACTGCTGCCCCAAAACAAAATTAAAAATTCTCAAGGCCAAGAGACCCCTGCAGCTAATAATTTTTAAACAGCTGGGGGATGGGGGGGTGGGGGGGTGGAGGATAGGGGTGTCTTCCAGGGAGCAGCAGGTGGAGCAAAGCATCTGCATTGTATTCAATTAAAATACATCAAAAAGAGGGAAAGCTATGCAGTCAAATCTTAATTTTTAAGACCCTAACGTGAAAGGGGTTGTGTAAATTGAACAAACCCAGCACCAGATTTTGGGACAACCTCGTGGCTCTCTAGAACATAGGACTACATTGTTGCATACAGCTGACCAGCTCCCTTAAGAAGTTGTGCAGCTACCAAGAATAAATGAAAAAATATCCAGTAGGCTAATTTATAGCAATATTTGTATGTTTCTGCATTATTTCTCTCGCCACTGGGCTGCTTACAAATCCCCAAATCTAGAGGGGAAAAAAAAGAAAGTTATCTTTAGAATCAACGTGAGATATGTAGAGCATGGAGTAACCCTAAGGATGTGCAAGGCACAGTACAAATTGTAAACCTCTCAGATGCATCAATAAGGTCAGGTCATAGTGCATAAGGAGTCATATATAAGGTAACAGCACAACTGCCAAAAGCAACCACAGACATAAAAGAATTAGGATGTGTTGACAAGAGGAACTCAGGCTTAAAGTATTTCCCCACAGCCCACACGGGGGGAAACCCGCTCCTCGTAAGTTCTGTAAATAATCAGCATGTTTTTACTACAGCGTCCATTAGTAATATTTACACACAGTGATGACCTCATTCTCTAGCACAGTGAATGAACATGAGAGAAAAAAAAATAAAATATTTTTGTTGTGTATTTATCAGCATTTGGACTCATTTAAATACTACTTGAATAACAATTATCTTTCTCAGCTGAGCAAAGCATCAGGTTGGCAGACTGTGCTTCACTTCTTCTCAAAGTGATAATTAACCTTGATATCAGTCTGCAAAGTGCTCTGTACTGGCAGCAGAATAAAATTATCATTATCATATAAATCATAAAAATTCCACTGAAACTGAGATATCTGTCATCCCTCAGCTATTTGTATTCAGTAAGGAGCAAAGCAGGATATTGCAGAACATCTTAAAACTGCGTCATCCTACAGCCACCACACTGTGGGCTTTTGAGGCTGTATTTGTGGCTACATGAAAATCTATGCCATACACACATGCCAAAACACTCACAGTTAATATACATTATTAATTAAATATCTCCCAAGGAGGTTAGCAATGCAGAAGGTCATTACATTTGAATCATGAATTTAAATCTGATTTACACTACAGTAATTCCAGACTCAAATGAGATTTTCGAGTTGATTCTGTGATGCCTATTAGACAGTTTCCCATTCCAATACTTGTGATCACCTGATGTTACTCTTTGAAGACTACAGTTTACAGATTTAAAACCAACAAAACGACAAAACTATCATTCAGTTAATGCTGACTCAAAATATGCAATAGTCCTCTTGCACTGATGCCTAGTCACCATGTTCATAGACTTGCTGAGGAGCGTACTCAGACAACCGGGATTATAGTAGCTGTGCCCACACCAGCACATCGAAATGCTCTATTAAGTAGACGTTTCTTCCCTTCTAGGCAGCCCAGACATGCAGGGAAGGAAGAAAATTGAGTCATCTTCTCTAAAAATTTCCCACCTTCAAACGTGCAATGACAAGTGACTGTGAAAATGTTTACAGCCATTTTTGATATGACACTTCGTTTTTGTAATGCACACACTGTGTGTCAAAGTGTTTTACTGTTCTTGCTGCTACCGACAGGACATTGCTGTGAATAAGACATGGCAGTGAAGCAAGCCCCCTTTTAGAAGTATTTTTATAGACTGACAGGTCTTATTTTATATATGTGTAACAGAACACAAATAAGCAAACAGCTAATTAAGAGGGGGAGCGTGTTGGGTTCCCCCCCCTCCACCCCCCACTGAAGCTGGCTGTTTTCTCCAAGCCAAATGATGGCAGATTTTATAAAAGTATCTCAGGAAGGACAGAAGCAAGACAAAGAACCTGCTTTTTGTACCCTAGGCAGAAAGTGACCCTTGAAGATTGTTTTTGGCAGGCAGTGGTAGATTATACGCAGGAGATACAAGAACCCATGGTTGTATTTCTGACCCAGACATCAAAATCAGACTTCCAGGAGGTGCAGCTCCAAAAAGTGCACTGCCACCAAGTATTTTGAATGAGCAAGGCTGAGTGTCTCCTATGATGCCTGCTGCAGAAAAATGAACAGACTCCAAAATAACAGAGATCAAGGCTAATGCTTATCTAGTAATCAAAAGCCAGAAATGCTCTTCCATAAAAAGTTCAGTCAGGAATGCCTTTCTTTTCAAGCTATCCAATGAAACCCAAAATAATGGGAACCGTGCATTTTTACACCAGACACCCAGTCAAAATTCCTGTTCGACGTTCAAGCCCAGTCAGCTCCAGCCAGCAGTTTAACCCAGAACACTTAATGAATCTCACCCATGGTTACTTTACATTACTGCAAAAGCTAGCACTGCATTTACCATAGTGGTTCTGAAACCAGCTTTCCTGTGAACCCTCCCTGGCTACAAGCCCCAAATTTTAAACCTTTTTTCTTTATCCCTAGTTTGCGACCCTAAATGTCATTGCTACGAGCTTAGTAATCAATAATTTACATCAACAAATCTGAAATTCCACGCTAGGCACACATCTAATTTTTCAGTCATAAACTTCTCTGAAAATTAAATGTGTTTTTCCACATCCCATCCATCCTCTTGTGAAGGGTTATAACATGCCTAATTTTATAGGCAATACATATATTTATCCTATTTAGGATACCTAACATACCAAGTAGGAAGACTATAGCATTTTTAAATTCTCTGGATCACATCTATGGTAAAATGACCTTGCAGTTGACACCATATAGTTATTCCAAGCATATTGTAATGATCTAAAAAAAAAAAAAATCTAAAAAATTTAAAGAAGTCAAACCTCTATTTAGCTCAGAACTATAAAGTCCTAAATGCCGCCTTCTTATGTGTAAACTGACTAATCATAAATAAGTGTAATAAAACACTTATTTGCCATTTTAGAATTAGAACACCTTAAAATGTAAAATAAATCCAGTTTGTTTATACAAGTTTATATGCATTGCTCTATTATTGAAGCAGAATATACTGCACTGATGTCAAACAAAGAAAAAATGTCCTCTGGCAATGTTAAAGTTATAAGAAGTATAATAATCTTTATTAGGCTTATGATGCATATTTTCAGTAGTGATTACTGTCAATACCTCCCAATCAAAAGTTAAGTCAAACATCAGCTAATCTTGCAGAAATAAAAAGCCTTCTTCCCCCCAAAACCAACCTGTACTGAAAATGAGGTGATCGTTTTAAAAGAATGAGATTTATTTGCCATTTTTACACTGAAGAATATTATTTTCTGATAAATTTCATTATGAAGAGCCACTGCTGAATTTTATACAAAAAGAGTGTTTACAGCCAGACAATCCAGAACGAATGCCTTTAAAAGCTCTAAATTTCATAAAGGCTGTACTAAGTTTACATAAAAAAACCAAACAATGACATGCAAACCACAAAAAAATTTTAAGCTTTACGTTGTCAGCTGTGTCAAGTGTTAGTCACAGAGTAATTGCTCTAACTGTATACCACTTATTCTTCAAATACAACTCAATCTCCTAAATTACGCACAAACCCTTATATTTCAGTCTTAGCTACAGAGTCACCATCTTGGCCTCCACAATATTTACAACATTAAAAGGCTAAAAAGCATCAAGAAAGCACATTATCAGTCACCTATAGCCTCCTCTAGGCACAGTACACATCTCAAGTTAATAAAGGCCACATAAATATGGCTTTTGTGCAGAGCAGACAGTAAATTATGTATTTAATTACATATTTTCCCTAAAAAAACAGAAACAGTTGGCTCTTTGCTATTTTTGTTAACATTAATCAGAGGAAACTTCAGATTCTGGCATAAATTTGACTATCGTATAAAAGGTAATATTTAAAATACATAATGCCTTACCACACAAACACGAGCTGCCATATGCGAGGCACTGCTAAGCATGGTTTCTATTAAGCTGATACACAGTAACTGGCTTCTTTCCAAGCAACATGGAAGTATTTAAAAAACCCTGTTTAATCCAATTCCACAGCTTTGAAACAAAAATAAATTAAAGTGATGCAAGAACTGTTAAAATGAAAAATTAAAGGCATGTAAATAAGTGAAAAAAATAAATTGTCAGAGAAAATGAAAACAAAGATTATTTCAAGTAGATATCTTAATTGTAATTATCAACATTTGGCATGTTTATGACATGATTCAAAGCTGCAGCCAATTAGATACCCCAAAAAGCTTGTAACAAAGCTGCAAATGTGTAACTACAGCATAAATAAGGTTTATTGTACACCAAGAAAACAGCACCCAGATCAATTTCATAGTTTGTTTCCGAAACACTGTAAAGCATGGTCTGTTACTGGTTCATTACTTTTTTGTCTTAAACTGCAGCTTTTCTGCCAGGAGATTTTGGAAAACAATTTCCTTAAATTCAGACTACTAATTGTAAATCCGTAAACATTCCGTGTATACCAAGAATAAAAGATGAATTACAGCATTGCCTTAGACTGTCGTGCCTATGTAAAGACAAAACAAAACCAGTAACAACAAAAGCCCGAAACAAAAAATATCAACTCAAAACCAAAAGAATAAATTGCATAAGTTAACAACCGTTAAAAAGCTGTAAATTGTGGTATTGGAACTGAGAAGGGCTGATTTTTTAAAAATAAATTTAAGGAGAGAGGAAAACAGTATTAATAATAAGAGGTATACAATGGCATTCAGGAAACAACATGAATTTGTCAGATGCTTTTTAAAAAGTTTTCTTAAAAAGAAAATAATTGAAGTATTACATAGAAGATCAAATTCTGATCAAATGTAGGTGTACTAAAGACCGCAGCATTAGGCACTTCTGAGATCGTGCCATTTATTTAGGGAAACAAATACTTCATTATCAGTAATGCTGTCAGTCCCAACCAACAAAGTACCTTCCATTTCCCCCATTCATTCAATAACGAGTAATTTACTAAAGGGTAATGAGTTGCTAATAACAGCATGTTTCTTACATGATTATCATGAAATGGCAGTGACTGCTAGTTCAGTGCAACAGTACCTACTACAGTCACACTTTCAAACAACTCTGCTCAATTTCTGTAAAAAAAATGATCCTTACGTAGCTTTTATACAAGACTAAAGTCTACATTAAAAAAAAAAAAAAAAATCAACCAAAAACCACCCCCAAACACAAAGCAGGACACCACCACCCCCCACCCCCCACCCCGAAATAGCTAACTAAATTTAAAAGCTACACATTTAGATATTTCTTTGCAGTCTCCTAACGATGATACAAAGTCTCATCCAATGTGATTTTGTTTCCCCTTGATGTTTTATTTAACATACTTCAGGATTTGGTGAGGGGAGAAGGTGTTTTTTTGGTGTTTTATGAAGGCTGTATTAAGGAGATTACAAAAACATGCATATATAACATCAGTATACGTTATAAACCAAATTCAGGCTCACAGGGAAAAAATGCACCAACCAACCAACTTTGTTTAGCTATTAGGAGAGGGCAAAAGAAACCTCTATGGAGGGTAGTCTGAAGAATTCTGGAGCTGAAAGCGCTGGGGATTGCCCTTGTACTTCCCAGGAGACGGATTTACAAAGATCATCTGCAACTCAATATGAAACCTCTGGAAGAAAACATCTCTGTTCAGAATTCCCCACACTAAAAGCATCAAAGTGTTTCTTTTTACCCTTGTTACAGCCCTCCACTCCACCTTCCCAACACCTGCATTTTAAAATAGAGCTTTACTAATCTTCTATACTAAGCACACTGCAAGTATCAAAGATCCTTTCCATGTCCTTCACAAGCTCCTTTTGAGGCACTTTCCTGCTTCATGGAATATGTGATTGTCACAACCCCTCCTTATGCACCTATCTCCACTCATTCCCCTGCTTCCACAGTCCCATGGGATGTACTCTGGCACTCCTCTGACCTTCCAAACCTGCACTCACACTCTGCTCGATAAACTACTCTCATTCTTCTCTAATGCTGTTTTTTTCTTCTCCTGGGAGAGAAGTTGTCATCATTTGAAAACTGGGAGAACTGGCAGAAATCATGTGGAGGTATTGTTATGCTGGGAGGTATTAATGGGTGTTGTCAGCTAGTTCCTTACTTCATCATCAGTGAGTGAAGCTGCTAGTCCTGGCAAACAGCCAGCAGCAGGCTCCTTTTACTGCCTTTTCTCCACTCCCCCCACACCCCCACACCCCCCCGCTCCCGTCTTCATCAAAGTTGCTACGGTTTCTAACCACCAATGCCTGCAATACATCCTGAAGCTTTTGAGTGCTGCATCTAATCAATCCTAAAATCACCCCACAACTGCAAACAGAAATGGAATCAAGTAGATATTCAGAATTCAGTTGAATAAACTGGAAAAAAAACCCCAAAACTCAGTGCTGTCTAATATTTTTTTTGTATCAAACATATATTTTTCAAAGATACCAGACCACTACAGAAACATCAGCTATATTTTACATGGCTTTCTAAGTACACTGCATCTTGACACGTGGAAGACCCATGAAAAGAAACATCTGTGCACTGTTTTTTAAAACCAGATGCTTTGAACAATATGACATTGAAAAGTCACTTTTACAGTGAAAATAAACAGATATTTTAAAAAAATATATGTTTAAGTGCAAGTTACATGTTTCAGACCTTAAAGCACAAGTGACGCTGTCCTGCACCGTCTTAAAAGAAAATAGCTAAAAGAATGAAAAGATTACATTTTAAAAAGTAACTTGACACTTTTCATCCAAGGTACTTCAAGGTACCAAGGTCATAAATTTAAAAACCCCACCAGTTACAAAAAACAGGCAAGCTAACTCCAGTGATAAAATACAGTATCATTGCTATTATAAAATATAATCCCAGTGCAATCATTAACTTGCGTGGTATTGGGACATGTTTCTTGCTGGTTTTGAAGCAGAAAGGGAATCAAAATTAAAAAATAAAGTGGTTGCAATGAGCACTCAGATACATTTTTACATTCATTCTTATCCTCAGATGAATGTCAATACAGCACAGATTTTAAAAACAACAGGATTCTGCACATTAATATCAACTGCTCCTGTGCATATCTTTTTGATTAAGTTTCCCTATTTGCTTTAAATTCTTAAGAGGCCTAGCCAGGCAAAGTTATGTACGATTTTCTGCGTCACATTTTCTCTTGAAGGTTATAGCTAACTAGCAGCAGATCAAAGTAAGTCTATACAGGCAGACGGTAAACTCCATGGGTAACAATGTAACGGGAAGAGAGCCCAGATTCATACCATGGAGGCTGGAAATGTTTGTGAAGAAAAATGTTCAAAGGAAGCATTCCTTATCCTGGTTTTCATCCCGCTCCCACATTAGCATCACAAGCATCACAGTCATGTGCCTATGGCAACAGACTGATGCATCCCTAACTCCAACAACCAAAATCACTGATTGCTGTTCCTTTAAAAATAAAAATATAAGATGCTAGCTCTTGGGGATTTTTTTCAACATGGCTTTTGTGCCTAGGTCCTCCTTCAGTGAAATCCTGATCAGAAGAAATAGGATTAAGCCTTTTTTTAGCCAGAGAGGCCACTACACTCCCATATTCCTTCTAAGTGATAAGACAACCATGAGTATAAGAACGATCACCCTTTGCGCTTCCAGAGTTTTATGAAGGAAGCAACAAATAAAGACAAGCTGTTCCGTGCCTATGCTGTCTTAAAGTTTATTCTTTGGTTCCAGAGCAAGGAAGCACCTCACTGAAGTAGCCTCTGCATTCTGCACAAGAGTAAAAAGAACTCAGCAGGTATCTAAAGGCAGCAAAATAGGTAGTGGACACTCCATAAGCATCACTGAGCAAGGCCTTGATGCTACCAAAATCATTACATAAACCCTCTGTGCAAGCTAAAAGAGGCTAACCAAAAGAGAAGCAAATTTAGGTTGAGAAAACTGCTTTAAAACCAGAATCCTTCCAGCCCTCAAGAGAAATTGGTTTTGGATTTGGAGAAGGCCTTGCTCTGCTTTCTCCAAATATTTTCACATTTTTTCAAATATTTTAAGGAAACATATATAGCCAAAATTATTCAGACCCTCCCCACCCCACGTCAAACTAATGTTGTGAGCATATGATCTAAAAAACGGCAAGGCATCTCTTCGCTCGCATTGGAAAGCTACATGAGCATCGAGGTGCTGGTGTATGCGCACAGAGGGAAGAGGGGAAGACCCCAACATGTCCCTTGAGTGAGAAGGGGAAAAGGGAGGAGACTGTAGCAGGCCAGGGCAGCGCAATGGATACTGGCTGCAACTGCTGCTCTAGGCCCCTACACCTCCATCTCCGCATCGCAGAGCAAGGCCGACACTCTGCTCCCTCCCGGTCTTCCCATGACATTGTGCTAATGTTTGCTCTCTGCTCCTGACGCTTGTGACGTCTCCTTAGCTTTAAGGCAGCACCAGGCAAGAGTTTAAACAAGTGGCCTCAAGAACTGTAACTTTAAATTGTTGGCATTCGCATAATCCCTTAGAGCTGTGAAGAAACCAGCCTCACCAGTTCAGCAAAAACGGTCAGGGCAATATTGAACAGGAATGTCAGGCTCCACACAACCATTAATCGTGCAAGAGGGATGCATGAGGCACGCTAACCTCTCTCCCTAAGCCAAGCTGAATAACTTGCCATTCCACTTGGCTCTTCTCTACATCACCCCAAGAACTGTGTTTTGATTCTTTTCAGTGTGATTAGTTTTCACAAGCAAAATACTAGGATCAGATATGTTGGTTGTTCATCAATTTTGCAGATAGTGTAAGAAGTAAGGAATTAATGTAATGATTTCAGACTAATGGAAGAGATCAGACTACGTGCAGGGTTTTAAATTGATTGTTTTGGAATGAGAGCCAGTCAATTTGCTGACTGAGCTGCACAGACCTTTAAAGTGTATTTCTGAGCCTCAAGCATCACCCACATTGCTACAGGGAAAAAGAAGTAAAATGTATAACGCATAAAAGAAATCGCAGTAAATACACAGAGAAGAGAAGAATAGTGACAAATATGCTAGAGAACATCAAAAGAAAACATGAAGAGGAAGATAGGTAACAACAGTGACTTAATAGGAAAATTTTGAGCAGTTGCTCCAAGTGGTGTCCACAGAGAGCTGCTATTCACTTTGTGCTGGCTCCCTTTGTTTCCAGCTGCTAAGTTCACATTGAAAGAAGCTAAAAATACATTAAATACTTTCCAAATATTATTCTCCCGTGTAAGCAATTGGTATAAGTTGCCACAGAGATGTTGTTCTCTTGCCAGTCAGAAGGGAAATAGTACACAACACTGACAATAGAAGTTTTATTCTATGAAATCTATTGTCTTAGACAAGATGCAGTCCAAAATCAGGGAAAGTTTGAAAAGACATTATTTCAGCAACAAGAATTCCCAACTATTCCCCTCTTCCAGCAAGACAATATATGAAAAATGACACTTAAAGATGAGGTTTCCATCACCTACGAGAAAAGGTATACTCTGCACTACTCAGAGGTACAATATGCAACATTTCCAGCAACCAAGCTTTGGTACTTCAATGAGGAAGAAAGAGTGGCAAACACCTACAATTTAGGAATACTGTCTCCTGACAAACTAAAATTTCACAATGCTGCAGATTTAAAATACAAATGTACCAAATACAGGGACTTCCCTGACAGTAAGTTCAGCTCTATGCAAAAATAAAAGGGGTGAGGTGGGGAGGTGGTGGCCGTGGGATGGGACACAGCACATATCAAAATCCAACCATTTGCATTTTTTTCTGTTAAACGTGAAGTATAACAGGCTTTCTTATGACATACCTTCCTCCACAAATAGCAACAATTACACTGCTCAACTCCCACACACACCCCAGCTTGACTTTTTGACACTTGAGAACATTACACACACTCAGCCCTGAGGAATGATCCAAAGTTTCTGGTGTCAAGAGGGACTCTTTCCATCGCTCAGAACCCAAACTACAGAATATGAATACCTCGGGAAGCAGGCAACTCCCATTACTTATAACATTAAATCTTCTTTTAAAGCCAAACGTGACAGACCTTTTAGGAACTCTGAAATCCACAGCTTTCCAGAGTTTTGGAAAGATGCTGCAAGTCGCAGCAGTGATAATCTGCCAATTACAAGGCCCATGTGTGAGCAAGACTTGTCTTCCAGAAAAACAAGATTATACAGCCTGTGCTCTTCATGGGAATGAGGCAGGGGAAGCGTTAAGATTGCAGCTGCTGCAGAAGTAGAAGCTGCAACTCCCTGGGAGCTTGTACCGACTGCATAGCCTAGAATGCCATTAAGGGATGCTACTGTACTACAGATACTGTTCCATTTTGTTTATTTTTACCCCTGGATGAGACAAACCTGAAGCTTTGGCCTGCTGTAGTTAATGGAAAGTCTTGCAACACATCTTGCAATATTCCACCCAAGTTCCAATTCAGCTCAATGTCCTGCCTATCAAGACTTCGTAAATAACTACTTAGAGAGCATTCCTGAATAATACAGCTTTCCTTCATATCTTCTGTGACATATAGTTTTGAGATTTACCACATTCCTATTGCCCAGTCACGATTGATTTTATATATAAAAGGGGATACATAGTGAAGGCAAGCTGGAATCACAACCATTTCAAGTAGTCTACATCTGTAAGGAACTTATCTTTATGACATATGTTTTTTTAATAGAAAATCTAACACCTCTTCTAATAATATTCTAAATTTCACTAAACCCAAGAAAGGGCATATCAATACTTTAGGGTAAGATATACTGTACTATGGCCTGGCTTTCTTCATTATGCTGAAGAATCATGTCTGGCTGATGTATTTATTTTGTAATGTTTAACTATAATAGAAAATAGATGAAGTTCAAATGAAAACACTGCTTAGACTATGTCAACAGAGCATAAAACTAAATGAAGTGATTCGTATTGACTATAAAAACATATTTGCTAATAGTAAAGTTACTAATGGTTATCTATCAAGATCACAACATGAAATAATTCTGCATCTTATGAAATGTGTTAAAGCAACAGACATCATGTAAGTTAGATGTAATTTTTTGATGTTACAAAACCGCACCATGCAGTGCACTTTATTGCTATTTTATCATTAGTGTAAATAATTCAAGAAAAACAGGAAATCTCCAGCTCACTTTTTTTTTTTTTTTAATTGCAAGTCACTGAAGGGCTTTCCACTAAGACAGCCAATGCTCACTTTACAGTTGCTAGCAAAAGAAAATCAAATTAACAGTATCTTGTATACCGAAACAACTGCTTTGTTATAAAGGGAAAGATTCAGAAAACTAGAACAAGTGACACTGCTATAAAAACTATAAGCCTTTTAGACTCAGTTCAAAGACTTATGCATTCTTCTACAACAGACTCAAGTTTCATATTCATCTCAGCAAATCAATCCACTAATAGGCATCAGTCATCAACACCGAAGTAAAAACTGCCATATAAAACAGCTTTGATGTGATTGAAGACTCGCATACAGTCGTAAGTATGACAGAACAGCTTAGCTATTAAAATGTTTTATCTAGTAAGGAACTGTTCATCCTAATTGACTGAAATACTCTTTGAACGCTATTATTGCAAGGCTACTTCACTACGCAGCACTTTAGTACACAACCACTTGACTTACATCTTGAGATCCAGCACAACCACATCAAATCTTGTTAGAATATTTTCTCACACATCCTTTTGTCAAGAGACCAAAACAATAAAGTTGACTGTCATTTTTACTACCAGTTGCTTAGTTAATTCGATACTGAAACATACTGGGATTCATTATAAATGCTGCATGCAATCAGACATTTCTATCAATCTTTCTTTTTACTGCACTAATAGAATGAATCCTACTAACCACATCAGCTGAAATGGGTCGGCAGGACTGGGTGGAAGCTATTCTTCCGCACCGAGCTCGACCTCCCACCGCACCGCGAGAGGTACGGTGGCAGAGGCTCCTTTAAGCAGTGCTGTGCAGCCCTGGCCCAGCTCCAACACTGACCATATGTCAAGCTGACAGATAAGAAGCCCGAGACAGCCATCTGAAAACAACTGTATACCGCCTGGGCCACCAGGCAGCCAGGGTTTCTAGGCCTAGCTCATTACTCATTTCAAAGCCAGTTTTAAACACACTGAAAGTAAATGTACCGGACAAACGAACAAACCAAACCAAAACCAAACAAAACATAAGAAACCCCAAAAAAGAAACAAACGCAAAAAAAAATCCAAACAAACCCAAGCACAAAGTCATTATTAGAAAGCCTATGCAATGATATACTCTATTTCAGGAAGCTTCCACTGAATATCATAACTGATCACTAGAGACACAGTTGGAAGATTAATAATGGTTTGTGCCTATAACATTTCTCCTTCTCCATTATATTCACAGTGTGTTAACAACTTGCAAGAAAAAGGAAGCAAACATACCAGCAACTGCCACCATGACTACATTTTACAGAATCGAACAAAAGGCCATTGATTTAATACTTCACATGAACAGTGATTTCATTTTTACCCTGTCTCTATTAACACATCATAGGGTTCATCCATTTTTACCATTACTCCTGTTACCAGGAAGTACGTCATATCTTTGCATGTAAGCAAACATGTTAATGATCAGCTTTTATTCCAAAATTATTAAGCAATCAGCACAAAGGAATAACTAAAATTTACTCCAGTCCCCTACGCAATTTCCATAATTCCATTTCTGTATGCCAAATTAATAAAATCCAGGTGAACTTACCTACAGTTTGGAGGAGGGTCTAATGTAATTTCTGCAAGTTCTTTCTGAATTCTTAAGAGAAAAAAAATAAAAACCATCAGGACTTTTTTGCAATATGTTTCTTTCAACTTTATGAACATTTCTACAGTAATCAATAATAATGAAACATAATTCTTATGATTTCTGATGGAGAGTTGATGCTTTAAGGTTTCATTAAATGCTCAAAAAAATGTGGAAGAAAAATTCAAATCTTTTCTGAAAAATAAACCTCCAATCTGGGACAAGTTACAGCATGGGCAACTACCTAGACAATACCACTTCTTCTATAGGTCAGGGTTCTAGGCTCCTTTGCTCACTTACACAATAATTACATGCCTCGTATACCCTCCATTTCTAATTCCTCTGCTTATATGTCTCATAGTTCTTGCTCTCCAGAATATTTAGCTTCTTAATGTCTCTTGTGCCAGCAGGGCAACATCCCCCCCCACCCCCGCCAACTTCATAGGATAGCTGTGTCTCACCCTCTGGGAAAGAGCCCATCCCAGTCTTCTCCACAACCTCCTCCTAGCTATTGGGGGCTGCTATCAGGTCCCCCCTAAAGCCTATCCTCAAAGGGAAGTGCTCCAGCTCCCTGGCCAGGCTGGGGACCTGCTGCTGGATTTGCTCCAGTGCATGCTGGATTTGTACTGGGGAGCCCAAAACTGTGTACATTATTCCAGATGCAGTCTAATGAGAGCTGAGTAAAGGGAAATAAATCACTTTCATCTACCTACAGACTATGCTCCTGTTAATACATCCCAGGAGGCAGTTAGATTTTGTTCCTGCCTCATGTTGAGCTTGCTGCCTGCCAGGGCACCCACATCCTTCACAGCGGAGCTGCTTCCCAGCCTGTATCATTAACAAGGGGTTAGCCCTTCTCACATCCATGATGCTACATTTATCCTTGCTGAATTTCACGAGTTCCCTGTCAAGCCTCGCTTGCAGCCTGCCAAGGTCTCCCTGAGCAGCAGCCCTGCCCCTGCCTGTACAAACCGCTGCCCCGCAACTTGTTATCTGCAGACTTGAGAGTTCACTCTGCCATATCCTCCAGGTCACTGATAAAGATGTGAAGCTGAGCTGGTCTAGTACAGATCCCGGTAATACTGCACTTGTCACAGGCAGCCTGCTGGAGTTCTTCCTCCAGGCAGAGCAACTTCATCGTTAAGGGTTTCTGGACATTCCCAGGCTGATGCTCCCATGCCAAGTCCTTGAATTCCCGATTTCTGCCACATCTGGCAACACAGGCTCTTTTCCCTTCTACCAGCATCTGCAGGAGAGCCACTAACTCACCCTCTGAACAAATTCAAACATGCAGAGTAGGCGTTTCCAGAGTTCCCAAAGGAACCTGTAGGAGTTTACAGTTCCTAAAGACTCGCCAGAGTATGATGCCATAAGCAGGCCTGTGACAGCCACCTTCCCTACAAACTATGCCCCAGGCTTTTTTTATAGGCTATTTCAGTACAAAACCATGAATGTTTAGAAGGAGGCAGGGAAAGAAAAACAATTCATTGTACCCTCAGTATTTTCTTCTTGCCTTCTCCTTCACAGGTTTTCATGTACAGGAACAGATTGCTGTTCCTATTATTCCCTACACTAAAAGAAAACCTGCATGGATAATACCACTCAAATTCCTGAGATACATGCTCAAGCCACAACCCAAAAGTTCAGGCCTGATCTGAGAAGTGCATGTTAAAAATGATTGCCACTCATTTTGCACATTATATATAGGCAAAGAAAATGTTTTAACAAAATAAAAATCCAGGTATATTGGTATATATAACAAAAATGAGCAGCTTAATGCTCTATAGAATGTTTAGATCCAAACACAATCTTACATGCTAAGGAGTCTCACAGCCACGATCAAAATTCCCCTTACACCACTACGAGCTGATTTTATGGCTATAATGAATAAATGAACCAAAGACAGTAAAGGAACTGGCCTAAACTAGAAACTCCAATCCTTTATCACTCATTCTGAAATAATTAGGACATACGTGGGTGAGATTTGTAGGTAGCTGTAATGATCGTTTATTAGACCAGCTGATACTATTGAAAAGATAACAACACTCTTCCAGATGCTTAGCTTCTCTTCTAACCTCTATGCACACCAACCCTACATACATACACACACTGAATCAGAATGTTAATGATACAGAAGTGGAGAAATTCAGTGTTTATTTGGTTTTTGTACTCCTTGAAATATTCACATCTCCAGTACACAGAATTTCCCCAGCATCATTCCTTTCCTGTAAAAGTACAGGCATGGGCTGCTTAATCAATATTTGCAGCAAGTCACTGTACTAACACTGAAAATCTACCATCTTTTAAAAAAGGGAAAATCTGATTAGTGAAGTCTTAGCATAACAAACATACTGCTTTCAAAAAGTTACTCCATTTAAACAATCCTGACAGTTCACACCTTTTAGAAGGGAGATCTTACAAGTGTGGGAGATACTTAAAATGTTTTTTCCATATATGACAAATTCCAACTGTGTTTTTGAAATTTACATGATCATAAATTCAAATCACAGGAAACCTAGGTAGCACAGAATATTCTGTTTCATGTTTTATGGGTTGTTTTGCTCTTTCTGCCTTTTGTGAAGTTACAGAATGATGGGATTGAACTTCCATAGAGTCAGGGATTATTCCTTTAGTTGCAAAACCAGTTATTATTTCACTGCATTACAGTGGGTCTGAGACACATCAAGAATGGACTGGCAAGTGCAACTTCAGTCCTAGACCAAAAACCTTATGTTCTTCCTCCTAAATTCTAACTTATGCCACTTTCATTCTAAAAAACAAAAGGGTACAGAGCTCTCTCCTTTTCTCCCTCCATTCTAGTTGAACCCAAAATTTCTGACTTCTAATGCCAAGAAACTGAAACGGTCCTTTACCAAGCTTTTCCTGTAATTGAGCAAACAAGAACAAAATACCTTTCTGCTTCAAGCCATAAAAATTGATCAAATGGTACTTTCTATTTATGTTCAAAAGTCCTAATTGCTTCTGCAAGCGTCTAAGATAAAGAGATGTTTCATTCATTATTATGTTTATACAAGCAAGATACAACATACTAATACGACACTGTCCATCAATTGCTCCTCAGCAAGTTGTCAGTGTTTGTTCTCCTACTCTGTGGCATTCCAAACTAAAATTAATATATACACCTTTACACCTCCTTTTCTTGCAACCTTAATTTACCTTGCATTCATGCTGAGAGCACATTCATAAACAGTTTCTGCACAGCAGCTGACACGCAATAGCTTCTTCACATGTCACAGCATTCAAAGTTACAATTAAATCATCAGACAGCATCCCAGAGAGCCTTTCACTGATAGAGACCTCCAGTGTGTAAGCTGGCCTTTGTCTGCACGAGTTATTCCACTGCTCTGGCACTTGTTTCATATCTCCATTGAGTTGCCCTCAGAATCTGGCACAGGAGAGTGTGTGCCTCATTTCCTTCGCTGACCACAGAGGGTTCACCACGAGAATATGTGGCCTCTGGCAACAACACATTTTTTGCAGGGTACTTTCTGGCATCTTTTTCTTTGGATTTTCTGCCTCAGTACAGTTATGCTTAGCTATGTCAGAGAGGAAAAAGGACTCAATTAAAATCATTATATATATCCAGTTTATATGTAAACTAATGACGTACTGGTTTGCTGTCTATTGGGGAGTGGAGTGACGGCAGACAGAGAAGCCTTTGCCAGTAATCAAAACCCTAGGCTGTACACATCAGACATTAAATTTGCAATGTCAGATCTGATACTCTTTATTTGGTCTTTAAGTAGTCATTTGCCCACCCCCCTCTCTTGTGTGTGTGTATATATATATACACACACACAAATATTTTTCCCCTCCATTTTACTAACCGAAAAGAACAAACATAAGCCTTTGAATAGTAGTGCAAAGGTTAACCTACCCCTAAATTCAGAAGCATGAAAGTACATTGCAGACTTCAAATACTGTTAATTCTCACAGACACAGATTTAGTACTGTTCTAAGCCTAAGGGGACTGCATGTTGTTTCCTTCATGAAACAGTTAAAGCTCTCTAAAGCTATAGGAGAACGGAACACGTCAGAGGATTTCCCAATATGATTAATAGGAAAAGAAGCAAAATAACAGACTATATGACAATAAGCTTTTTTTTACCACATCTACTTTTTTAAAAGACATGCCTTTTTACCCATAAAAGCCAGGTGAACTAATATTCCATACTGAAGAATATGCTACTTCAAAAATACTAAGAAATGCAATCACTGGTATGTATTTCAATATTACATAAACTGTGACTGAGCAGGAAATTAATCTAAAGATGGTTAGATTCATGCTTGAGAAAAAGAAATATTCTTGCCTCCATACTTGAGGCACAATAAATGGCAAAGATGTTTCTTATAAGAAAAAGCGCTCCATATTTTGCCATCATATTCAACATGCTAAATATCATACCCAGAGTCCTTGAAAATAATGCTGTGATAAAACTCTCTGAACAAAAAAAGAGGGGAAAAAAAGCTCATTTTTATTTTGTTGAGTTCCAAACAAATTGAATCCATTCTCTATTTGCTATTCCTTAAGGTTGTAACTTCTTCCAATAAAGAAAAAAAAATAGTCAAAAGTTTTTCAGAATTCATTGTAAGCACAGATACTTACAAAAAAAATTCCAGGACTGGACAAAAACGTTGACAGATTTTCAACTATCAACTTCAAGAGCCAAGCAAAACAATACATTTATTTGTTGAGCTACTATGTCAGCCAAAAATGGTTACACTTCTCTCAATCCAAAGGTCATGCTAAGATTTGCTACTTAAGAGGTAACAAGATGCCTGCTGTTTTCAAGGACAGCAATTCAATTCCATGTCTGAACTGTAATTGTGATATGCAGCGAGTTTCTCAATCTTGACATGTTAGGTAAGAAAGGTTGCTATTTAAGGTGATGCCCTCCGGGTGAGGAAAATTGAAGGACCGGTACGTTGTATGACATATGCTGTAAGCTATTACACCTGTATAGCAGCTAGTCCTGAAAGTATTAACGGAGAAGGACAGCATGTGATGGCATTCTGCCTTCTTAATGCCATCTATAGCAATGCTAACAGAAGAAACTCTGTATCTTAAAACTAAAAATCTTACTCAAGTATGGATTCAAGTGGTTTCATACAGCCTCCATAATCAGATCATTTTGGAAAGCAGTAAGCTGCAGCAGTAGTATATTCATACGTAAAACACGGTAGCAGTTTACTTTTACACAAGCTAAAGTCAGCACACTGCTAAATCTTGATTTATATAAAATCTAACACTACTGAAAATTCTTTAAATCTGACTACATAAACACACAAATAAAAGCAGAACATAAGTATTCCAAATACAGATGCACAAATCTTCATTCTAATCCAAGATATACAGTAAGTATCATAATGTAATCGAAAAATACTGTGACTACTACTCCATATGCATGAAAAAGCTTTCCAAGTGAGAAAACGTGACTTTCAGACTCAGATTAGAATCAAGTCTGTGACTTTAGCTCCAGCGCTACGTTAACTTGCTGGTGTTCTCTGCTCTAAACAGGAATTAAGGAATATTGCAAGATTCCTTGACCAAAGCTGCAACTGCAGTATGCTCTTGTTGTTTGGGGGTTTTATGGATTTTAGCAGAGCTGACTCCTTTAACTATAATGAAGTTATTAGAGAGAATTGTGTAGTGAAACAGTTAAGCAAAGATTATTGTGACTTTAATGCCATACAAACCCAGAGAATTCAAAAGCTAGAAAAAAAGTTGCTAAGCATACGTTCAGTACTTTATCATCAGGACAGCTGAATTACTTCAATTTATTTCAATATTTAAAAGATCACTTTTTTAACCTGGTCAGCAATAACACTCCCATTGAAGGAGTGTAGCCATATTCCTGTACTATTTTTCATTTCTAATGAACAAAAATAATAATCTTACTATGAAGATATTTTATATACACAGATTCTGTAATACTTATCACATATTGATGAGACTCTGCCATTTTTCCTCTCTTCATGTTACTCCTCTCCTTTTTAGGCTCTGCTTTAATTTCTGATTTTCCTTTCCGAAGGCATTAGTGATTTTAATTAAGAAGCAAAGAAACAAGACCTCTAACAGGAAAACCTGGCCAGATTAAGGATGTTTATATAATTGTATTCCCAATTCTAACACAGTGACAAACTACTGAACATTAAAAAAAAAAAAGGGGGGGGGGGGGGGGCAGGGGGAGAAAGAAATAAAAGAATACTATGGTACTACTAAAAAACCCTGTTACTATAAAAATCATGTTGCTGTGATCATTCCACAAAGTGCTATGACAACTAGCACTCTTAAAACAGATTTTTTTCAAAAATGTTATTTATTGTGCACATATCTACAGAACTCTTATATATCATCCCAGCTTTTAAAATGCATAATCAAAGGCTTTCCTTCAATATTAGTACATATGTAAAACTAGTTTTAGAGTCTAACTGGCAAACGTACTGATGTCAGCAACTGGCATAATTAGTTTCAGCAGAACCATAAGCAGATATGATTAAACTTTAAAAGGTTTAAGTAATTTTATCACTGCAAAATGCATGTTGATAAAAGCTCTAAGCTTTGAAGATACAAAGCTAAGATTAATAGACCAATTTCTGACATATCATTATCAATTTTTTAATAGCATGGTGTCCACAGGCACTTGTCAGAACTGTGGCATCATTACATTAGGCATTGTACAAAAGTTCAGAATACATAGACTCTTTTCTAAAGATGTTCAAAACTTTTTCATGACCTTAAAAATCATGATTAGTTGAATATTCCTAATATTTAAAAAATTAACACTAGCAGGAAGCAGACAAGAAAAGCTGGCCAGAAACTATAATGGCTGTGAGGGTTAACTACATGAATAATATCACGGTTTGAAGTGAAACCTGGGGTTGTTTTTTTTTCCTTTTTAGTCATAAAAGGAAATATGGGCAAGCTTTACTGGCCATCCTGTAAGTGATAGGAATGGAGAATCTAACAGCGTCATAGTAGAAATGGGTCTTTAGAAAGCATTTCACCAGGGAACAAAAAAAAGAAGAAAGGCTAGCTGTAAGGAAGGTGTCTATGGCAGAAGAAAAGCATGATAATACCTCACTGGAAAGACAGAAGAGACTTCAATATAGAGAAGTATGTAAAAGGTAAGGGACAGACTAAGCCAAGACAAAGGCTTGAATCTTGAAGAGATGTACACACACATTTATATACTGCTATTTACAGACTCCTACTACACGCATATATTATAAATTATGGCAATAGGGCCTTGATACTTCTCTGCCACAGCACCATAGTGGCACAATTCCAATGTTTTTTCTTGTAGTTTACACAGCCTTGAACTAGCAACATAAGAGGATCTTGGAATTCTGCATCAGGAGAATCTGCAGAATTAGTCTCTTGTCAGATTGTTTTAAAAGTGTTTTTTAAGTTCAATCACTATAATCCCGTTTGAATTCTGTTGCCTAGACTAACACCCCTACGTGCACTAATGAAGTAACACTAAGCTGTAAATTCCTTCTGTCTGGCCCGAGCAAGACAATCATTATCTGGAGATGGACATGATAGCATAAATAATGTAAATAGTTACTCTACAAACCCACCCTTCCTCTCAAGTAGAAAAGAGAAGGAAAAGAAATTGGTATTAAAACAGACCACAGTTTAAAGTAATGAAACCAACATGCATTTGTTGTTCACTCAAATATTTCTGACATGACCATCTGGGAAAAGGAAACACAGTACTTGACAGCAACAGGTATTACGGTAGCCCTAACATGCTGAGTTACTGAACTGTCTGAAATGTTTATGGTTAATTAACTGTAAGTTACACTGACAAGTTTCAACATCAGTCATACATACACATACAGAGATATATTTTATAAGGCTACAAAACCGTCCGAGTTTTACTAGCAATAAAAAAGTGTCAGCTTTTATCATGCAAACTACTATTAAAACCATGTGAAAGGGTCAATCTGTCAAAGAAAGGAAAAAAGTATACAGGTCTCATTACTGTGACCCATCTCAAAAGGCTATTACACTGACATAGTAGTGTTATAATAAAACACTAAGAAAATTAATATACTGAGTCAATACATACATCTGACTGTCAGCTGAAAAAAAAGAGAAAGGAAAATAAACAGCCATAAAGAACACTGTACCTTTTAGCACTAGTTGACAGTTTAGCAGCTGTTTTGCTTGATATTTTGCCCTCTTTTTTCTTGGGTTGAACTTGCTCCCTTTCTTGTTCCTGCTGAACACCTTCACGCTGATCTCCATCAGAGCTGCCTCCACTAGTGCTTGGACTATCATCAACTCTCTGCCCCTCTGTAGACATGGCAGATGCTGCACTGAACAGAAAAACAAACAACAAAAGTTAGCTTTTTCAGAAGAAACCATCCAATAGTATTTCTCACATGCCTTAAGGAAGTAACAGATGAGATTCATGTGTCTTAATACATAACGCTTGTCTTCAGTGCTTCTTAGTACTTCAATAATCTTAGTACTGAAGAGTTTTGCCATAAGCATCTTAACAGTAATTCAGGAGGCGGTCATTTTAAACCCCATACCAAATAAATAATAAACACTCATATATATGAAAAACATAATTTATTGTAGTTCAGCAGGAAACAATTCTGTAAGTATAATAGCATTCACTGTCAATGATATTTTTCAACCGCTTGGCAATATCACGAGTTCGCTATCTCATCACTATGTCACCGGTTCAAATCTAGCACAGTTTGTTGAAAACTGAGAGCTATTACTATCTTATGACTCTCTGTTATCCCATATGAAATAAATCTGTGGGCTCAATCCAAGCCTATAATGTGGGTTTCCACATTACAAAATCCACATCTTGGCATGCTCGATGGAAACATTCACAGAACCAAAAGGCAGGACTGTTTGTATTTACTAAAACAGTACGCTTCTAGAGAGGCAAGCATGCTCGTAGAGGGTAAAAGGAAGTTTTCTCCTGACAAATTCTGTTCAGGCAATGCGAAGCAACAAAGCTGTCAGAGAGCACAAGTGCAAGAAAGCTCGGTATATTTCAGAAGTCAAATCAGTGCTTTGTTTACACACTTCTGATACTAGTTAGCTATTTTCATTTCTTCCTTCCTTTTGAATAGTATAACAATACACCGACAGATGAGGAATTACAAGCCCACTGTTACAGCTGTCACGACTTCTCAAACTGTTCTAATGAAGGGCAGATGTCCATGAAAAACTCTTACTGAATTAGCATATATGGTGGCAATGACTGTTAGAAAATTTTACAAAAAAACAAAGAACCCTCAAACCCAGACCCAGAGAGTCTTTCCTTTAACTCCAAACTTAGAGCTTATATATGTATTTTATATATCCTCCTCTAGAGATTTTAATAAAAGAACCACCTTCAAAGCCCACGGGCCTAAACATTACTTGCTTACACCCACGCAATCCCCATATATCCGGGTGGTTTTCTGATCAAATCTGTCTGAATCCAGAATTTGCTCTTTCATACACAAAGAGTTATAAATTGCTGTGAACTTTGACTTGCCTTTCCTCTTACCTATGTACAGACACCATCACAATTAAGAACAAAACTATTCACCTTGACTATTATATGTTTTAATACTCTCTCAAGGGAGAATAATGAGATTGCAGGCTCAGATTCAACCATGCTCATTCAGTGGATTAAACAAAGTTCATCTCCCTGCACATATTTATGGAAAGAGACAGCAAAGGAAAAGTAAAGTAACATCAATGCCAACAGGGTTATGTTGAAAAGGATGGTTTTTAAAAGGGCTATAAGTGTTCTAGTTATAGCTACATGTAAGAAAATAAATTCACTCCTGTTCTGCAAGAGCCTTACTAAGATCCAATTCTATCAAACCGTACACACAGTGGAGTTGAAGAACTAAACGTTTCAGGCATTATTGACACAATCCAACCAACTTCAGGAGGAATTAGGTTTTTTTAGTCCCATTTATAGCTATACTGAAAAGGAAATCTGGAAGCATGGAATCCCTTCAAAATGTTCAGATGCTAAAAGAAATAGCAAGTAGTAGCAAGTGATGGATATGGGGCCAGATTTCTCTTGATCAGCTTAAGCTGCATTTTGGATTTTATAATGGAAAATAATACTTTATAAATACGATTTCACATATAAATTTATATAAAAACACAACACCTAGTCTGCTCATTGAAGCAACTGAAATAATGCATAGCTTGCATCCCAAAATTAGAATACCAAAACTGTTCACTATTCAAGAACAATTTTTCATATGGTACAGCTACAACATTGTATTTAACATAATTCATATATTTGCACAGGTTAATGTTTAGATATTTACATCCAGGTTGTCAGATCTTAAGATTAAAGCAACAGAAGATTTAGAGGTGATAAAACACAAAAATACTGTATTCTGACAAGTCAAAATATGCCTTTAATAACTGTAATGCAATTTTGATAGTAGGTACCCATTTTCTTTGATACAGCTAAAACACAATCTCTTTTTCAACATAACACTTTTGATGGCCTTTATTTACTCTAGATTTTAGTCCTGATCTTTGTTTAATACATCTAATTTTAAGGAGAAAAATTCCTCTCACAATGTACATAGGCTTTAACACTGCAGGCCAGAAAGTTAAAAGCATATTTAATAAAGCCTATATGCACAGGACATCTGCTGTGAATAATCTTGGCTATAAGTACTACTATTATCCAAAAACAACTGTATTCACTTCGTAAGTTCAGGTTACTATCCAGCAGACACTGTAACAGTAGCCCAGAGCATATAATTACTGTAACATGTAATGCCAGCATTTACAACAAGAAAATGCTTAAATCTGTCATTTGATGTCTGGCTAGATTCTTGGGGTTTTTTCCTCTCTCCTCTCTCTCTCTCTCTGTTCCCCTTTCTGACATCCAGGCAGTTCTTTCCATGCCCTCTCCTCATGGTGTCTACAATTTTAGGGATTTTGTATGGTTCAAGGGATGCTCGGTATCGTCATGTAAAGTGTGTTTTAAAGGCCCTGAAGTTGGACACTTCAAAACGTGGTCAAACTTAAAAAGAGAAACAAACACATGAACAAATAAAAGAAGGAGGGGGGGGGGGGGGGGGGAGGGAAATAATCAACAGAGAAGATGACACTGCAAGGAAAACATTTCACTGCCACAAACGCAGACAGAGAAATGCAAGATTGAATGAATCTGGAGAGCCATGAGTGTGTTTGCAACTGTCACAAGGAGCAAGAGGAAAGTCCAGGTCCCCGCTGCCAGGCTATTCCACATTCAGATGAGGGTTGCTAACCTCCCTGCTGTTGTGCTGAGAAAAATGAGCAGAAGGGACAGGGGAAGGAGTGAAAGGGGACTTAAGTCTCTCCCTTACCGGGAGATGATTCAGCAGAGACACACATTGCAAGTGTAACTACAACTATCAATTCTAAGCGAAGAGTGTCCAAAAGATCCTGTTTCTGTCATACATATCCACTGGCACCTTCCCCTCCCTCCTCAAAAGGAAAAAACCCAAACCCAAACCACAACAAAGAAAACAAACCACCACCACTCCCCCACACCACAACACCACCACCCCCAAAAAAAAAAAAATCAAATGCAGCAGTCAGGGACAGAGAGATCCTGGCAATGTGCAGATGGGTCCCAAGGGCAGCAGAGCTAGCAGTGATGTCTTTCTAAAGCGGTCTTTATTTCCTGTAAGCCAAGGTGAATTGAATATTTCTGCAGGGTCCACGAAGAGCAGCAGCAGCCGCCTTACTTCATCACCAGAAACCGTAAAGGGCAAAAGGACCGAAAACATCACAGCAGGGGATGAAGGAGCCCGGCTCGCGGCCAGGCAAGGTCTGCCTCCGAGAGGGGCACCCGGAGGGCCGGGACAGCTGCCCCGGGCTCCCACGGACCCGGGTGGGCATACACGCCACTCGCCCCTCTCCCCCCGCCCGCCGGGGAGACCCAGCACGCGCAGCGGGCCGTTGGGCCGGGGGGGGGGTGTGCATGGGTACCCCCAAACGCCACACGCACCACGCACCCCCCCGGCCGCGCAGGCGGCAGTCGGGCCGGGGTGAGAAGTAGAAGACAGCCGGGGAGAGGAGGAGGAGGAGGAGACTGCGAGAGGAAGACGTCGGGGGCACATGAGGGAAGGGAGGAGGTTGGGCTGCGGGGCACCTCCGGGCGCTCGGGGTGGGGGGGTGGGGGGGGGGCTAGAGCCCCACCCGAGGGGCTCCAGCCCGGGGCGCCCACCGCTGCGGGGCCAGGGGGGATGTGGTACGCCGGAGGCTCGGTCATGGGGAGGGGGGGCACGGGGTCCCCCAGCGCCGAAGCGACCCAGGGGCGCAGCGAGTGCCGCGGGGACCACGCGATGGGCGCGGAGCTGGGGCGGGGGAAGGGGGGGGCGCCGCTGCTGCCCCCGCAGCGGGGCACGCAGGACAAATGGACACGGAAGAGTTGTTCGAGGGGTGTGGGGGTGCCGAGAAGACATGGAAGCTGGAGCGATGGCCGGAGGATGGATGGGGTCGGGGGCTGCGGGGAGCGCTGACAGAGATGCCGAGGTGGCGGGGGGCGGCGGGGGGCGGCCGGGACTGCTGCGAAGAAAGCGCAGGGACGGGGATCACGGGGGGGGAAGGGGGTACCAGGCAGCGCCGGGGGGATACGGAGGGGGGAGGGGAGATGAAGGATAAAGGTAGAGACCGAGGGTCGCAGCTAAATGGGGGGGGGGGGGGGGGGGGGGAGGCGCCGTGAGGGAGGGATGACGAGGGACGGGGGGGTAGGAGCCCGGCGGGGGGAGGGGAAGCAGGCGGGGACCCAAGCCGGGGCAGAGGTGTACCTCGGGAGGGACGGGGCGGGCGGGGGGGACCGCTGCTACCTGCAGGCGAGCGCAGGTCTCTCTCGCTCCCTCCCTCGCTGGCGCCGGGCACAGGCTCACGGGCTGCGGGACAATCCGACGCGGTCGCCCCGACTCCGGCCGGGCGCGGGGCTGGGAAGGGGCTGCAGCCGCTCACTGAGTCATGAGCCCGCTCGCCCGCGCTCCTCGCCCTCGCCTTTCTCTCCGCTCTCTCCCGAGCAGCAGCGGCGGCCGCTGCTGCTGCTGCTCCTCCCGCCGCCGCCGCTCCTGCCCCCGCTGCCCGACGAGAAGTGAAGCCGCTGCCGCGCGCCCGCGCGCCCCCGCCGCCGCCGCCTCCGCGCGCGCGCGCCCCCGCCGCCGCCGCCTCCGCGCGCGCGCGCCCCCGCCCGGTTAGCGCCGCGCGCGTGCCCGCCAGCCAATTAGCCCGGGCGCTCGCGGTCCGCCGAGGGAGGGGCGGGGTGGGCGGGCGCGCGCGCGCGCTTTCGGCGAGGGGGCGAAGTGGGAGGGGGAAAGTGACAGGCGGGCGGGGAGGGGGGGGGGTGGGGCGCGGGCGCGCGACCGCGGGGGCCCTTGGAGGCCGCGCGCCGCCGGGGCGGGGGGGGCGGGCGAAGAGCCGCCCGCGGGAGCGCGCGTTAAAGGGAAGAGCGGGGGGGGGCGGGGGCTGGGCGGGGCCAGCGGGGCCGAGTGGGAAGGAGGCGTGAGGGGACGGGGGGGAGCGGGGAGCTGCGGCCGGGGGTCGGGCGGGGGCGGCGGGGCTGCGCTGCGGAGGGGGATGGAGGGTGGGTTAGGGCAGGGCGCGGTGCGGTGCGGTGCGGTGCCCGGCCCTCCTCCCGCCCGCGGCCAGGTTACTGCGGCCCCACGCCCCCGCGTGTGCCCGGCTGCGCCGCGGGACCCCGTGAAAGTCCTGGGGGCGGGCGGGACCTGCGCGCCCGCGGGGGGCGGCCGGGACCGGTATCAACTTTCTTTGCTCTTCTCGTCTTTTTACGCCTCTTTGTTCCCTGCGCCGGCCACCCCCCCGCCAGCCCGTGCTGCCAGCCCGCTGCCCGCACCCCCCGCGGCCTTTGTCTCCGCGAAGCCACCGCGTCCCTGCGCCTGTCGGGACAGGCGGGGTCACGGCGGGTGCTCCGGGGGAGCGGTGGGGCCGGGCAGCTGCCGGGGGCCGTTACCTGGCGAGGCAGTTGCGGGGGCGCACGGTGCCGTCCTCCGCGCGGGGCGGGGGCCGAGGCCGGTACCTGCTGCTCGCACCGGTGCGGCTGCCGCGGCAGCTGGGACCGCGGGGCTGCTGCGTCGCGTTGGCGCGGCCCGATGGCCCCGGCAGCCCCGGCCGCTGGCAGCCTGGGGTGCCCTGCGGCTGCCCGGCCCGGGGTCGGTGCCGTGGCCAGGTAAATGCCTCTTGCCTCCCAGGCAAGCAGGCATCGCCTCCGTGGCAGGCATCGCAATGCGGGGTGGGAGAGGCCAGGAGACTTAAACGTTACGTTTTTAGTATGAATATTATTAACCTGGAACAAACCAAACCTCTAACAGAGCTGGCTGTCAGGTAACAGGCTGTGTTGGCCTAACTGAGATACTTCTGTCCCCGTGCTGACCTTGCTGCTTTAATCTTTACATAACCTGCAGTTTATGCTTAGCTACATTATGTAAACTCCTATCACCTCAAACCTTTCTCCCTCTAACAGGGAAATATACCAGCCAAGGATAAAGGGGCAGTGGCAAGTCAAAATATTTTTCCCCTTTTAACCACTGAAGGGAATGAAAATGTGATCTTGCTATTCCACGTGTACAACGAAAAGTTTCTCCTCGCTTGGGGAGAGAAGTATTGTACTTTTTTCTGACTCACGGTTATGGTGTAGGTGGAGTCCGTGCTACCAAATAGACAGAAATTGAGAACTGGAAGCACTGCTGAGATGTTTAAGGATTATAAACATTATTGGCACCTGCTTTCATGTTATATCCAGACAACAGAAGTGATTTTCCCAGTTTCCTTGTACATAAAATTAATCTTTTTCTTTGTTGAGTGATTGTTTTGAAATAACTTGGTTTATTGTCTCTTCCTATTTCTTTGTTAAATAATTCCAGTGTCATTTTCACCTAAACTTAAAAATACTATAGTCAGCTACTTCTTCCTATTTTGTGTTTATAAGATATTTTGCTGCTTCAGGTGAACTCATGGAGAAAAGCTCCTAATGTTAGCTATGTAGGTTTCTATCTGCTAGCCTGCATTGGCTTCTCACGAGAACCAGTAACTAAGTAATTAACAGAATATGACACACAAAAATCCTTCAAAGAATGCAAGTCTCCTGCAAGTAATGCTTCTCATTGCACTGAAAGGCTGCTGGCTGCATTGCATGCCCTTGACATCAGGTCCCATTTCCTAAAATTATTTAAACCATGCCTTCTCCTTTCAGTCATTCCAAAACAGACATCCTGAAAAACATCCAGGAAGAGATGAAGTTCACTTCTAGATGAGCCTTCTGTATTTCCTTAATGTTGCTCTGATTGCTTAAAGATGCCTTAAAGGAGGCATAAATTTTCCTGCCCGAATACCCCATGTCTTGAAACTCCTCGGCCCATGTCAGGACTTCAGTGACAGTTGGTGTGCTTCATTATAGATCTTTTTTTCTGGTAGGATCTGCAGGAAGCACAGAGAGAGCGGCTCAGTGAACAGCCTAATTCAGACGGGGTAGGATGCGGCCATACACCATCCCAGAATCTGGGTCATAAATTCCTGATGCCAAAAAAAAAAATCTAGGGAGCGTCAGAAGTGTTCCAGCACCAAGTTAAGGGTTTGAGTCGTCAAGAGTTAGGCCCTGATTTTTCTTTTAGTGTGTAACCTCTGGCCCAAAGCCCTAAATGGTTGGACTTAAATTAAGAACAGCTAAACTAGGGAGAAGGTTTGTGCTGCTCTATGAGTAGAACGTGCAAGCTGAGGTGTGCCTTGGGATTTTACAAGTGGAGGTTTTGAATGAGCCCTACCTATGCCATCTCAGGAGAGCAGGGCAGGGTAGTCAGCTGCTCCCAGTTATATCCTTTTGACTTTTCAAAATAACATGTTTGGCCCTTGGATGTTAAAGGTAGCATAATATATTATTCAAAACCCTTTGGAAGACTCTGTGAGTTTGGATCATACAGGGTGAAATCCTGGCCCCTTTGAAGTGAGTGATCGTTCTCCAGTGTTAGATTTCACCCATGCTGGAGTGCTAAGGACACACACAAGTTATCCCTGCCGCCACCCCCATCCCTCCTTAGTTTTATGCGGTTTCTAAAATCTGACACTATTTACAACTCTTTACAATACCAGATGCATCCAAAACAACCTGCGTTCTTGACTCTCACAGAAGCTTGCAGCTTTTTCGGAGAGACACGCTGGAGTTCAGCTCACCTGGCGCAGACAGTCACGCTTCAAGGCTCTTACAGGTAAGGACACTTCTGTTAAGGCCTCTTGATACAGTGTCTGTTATAAGGACAGATACGTCAACCAAAATCTATGAAGTTGGAGAAATCTGAGCCGAGTTTCCATTTAAGAGTGTTTAATTTAAAGAAGTGTTGGATCAATTTAGATTTTTAGACTTACTTAGCTGTACTGAGATGCCATGGCAAGTTTTATCCATTTCTGTTCAGTTAAAAAAGGGTGAAATTAAATTTCAAGTTATTGTTACGGCTCAAAATAAGAAATAGGAAAATGCAACTTTGATGTTTCTTCTGCATTTCTATTTATGAATTGTCGTCCATTCCTGTTTAAAAGGACATGCCATTTTAATATTGCTATTAAAGTTGTTAAATGAACATTTTTGTCAAGTTATAGCTGATAAAAAGTGATTGGTTTTCTGAGGTGAAGAAAAGATGAGGAATTATCTCAACTGTGATACAGCTGCAAACATAACAGTGTGTCTCTTGTGATAGTATATCTCACTTTCAAAACTTCAATGTTTTGTATTAAAAAGCGAGATGCAAATATTCAGTTTTCCATGGCACACCCTGTTGTTCTATCAGTCTCTTTCAACAAATCCCAATGAACCAGATCATTTAATCCATCAGAACTATTATCAGCAGAGGATTGGAGTAATGGGGACAAAGGTGCCTTTATTCATTCTTTACCTGATTCCACTTCTCAGCTCTTCAGGAGCTATCCCAGTCTGTGGCATTCCCTCCCCCCCATTTCTTCCCTGCTGAGTCTTGGGCTCCATGGGGCTGTTTAGAGGCAGCTCTCAGCAGCAGGCCCTCTTTCCCAATCTTGTCCTTCATCCTGAGCTGAGGCAGGGACACAGAATGGCATGGGTCTCTGCAGTAGCTTTATGCTTTTATGGGTTTCTTCTCCCACAGCTGGCTTTCCTTATACTACTGTGATGGCACAACGCCTTAAGGATAGTCCAGAGGATCTGGGCTGTTCTCTATTCTTTTTCCTTCTCTGGTAATTCTCTTTCTCCCATTTGTAGATAGTTTATTCTCACACTGCATCTAATTTATTTTTTTTTTTTTTTCGAAATCTTGCTTTGCTTTTGTTGCCACTTGGATGCATCCCACTCTGTATGTTAGCAAATGTAAACTGAAATTCACAGGTACCCTGATCCCTGAAGCACCAGCTGTGTCTGAAAATACAGCGTTTGAGTGATTCAGAGATCAGGATTCTTCATTCTGTTTTCCCACTACCAGCATGTAGAATGAAGTAGAATACCAAGGAAGATATCTGCAGCAGAAATTTCATTAGTTTTCATCTAATTGCGTATGTCCTCATCCCTTAAAAAATGACATCTTGTATCAAGGAAAACATGACTGAATCCTGAACACCAGGTAAGCCTATTATTCAAATAGTGCCTTGACAGAAATCTGTTTAAAGTATTTTCGTGGCATTCTGAAGTAAAATGATTGTGTGGGCACAGAGACAAGTTATTACTAGCCTGACTTCTTTATTTGCTCTACAGTAGTGTAAACCCCCAAATAATTAGAATTTATTCACCCTAATCTTTTCAAGCCATTAAATATTAAGAGTTGTAAGTTGTGAGCAAACAACTTCTATGATTTCTTTCACTTCTCTAACCTAAAAAACTAAGAATTTGCAGCTCTTCCTGCTCCTCCCCTTTGCTCAGAAGAACAGCTCCCACTATCATTCAGCTGGAACTAGAAGAAACAACTGGGACAATAACCATGTGGCATCAGAAATCCTGATGGCTCTCAGCCGCTTCGCTATCTAGGATTGTAAAGAATAAAGATAAAACATATTAGGGATGGGTGGGAGGGAGGTAATAACTTGCTTCCGTGTCCTTAATGAAAGCCTGGCTTTTTCTTTAAAAGAGGGAATAAATCACTGCTTAGCGTCCAGAATAGAGGTTTGTTTCTATGTGCTGGTTTAGAGTCCAGCTTAAGATAATTGCAGAGGATAGTTCTCTGATAGTTTCTAGCCAGAAATCATTGACAACTGAATCCTAGACTAAGACACTGCTTTAAAAATCTCATCTTGTACGTACTGAAGGGAAAAATCTTTATTTCCAAAGCTATTGTAATGCAGTGACCTGTAACTGGAAGAATTCCCTGCATTGCCTGTCTTAATTCATCACCATACGTGGGAGAGAGTGTTGAAAAGTGAAGATAGGTTAGAAAAGAAAATTGGGGTTTCTTAGGTGTTATTTCCACACGCTTTTCAGCACCTCCACATTCCTATTGTTTTCTGTTGGTTTCATAACATTTAAATTCACTGGATCAGAGCTTGGTTTTCTGATTAAAGATGGGTAAAATTCTGAGGATATCTTGTGGTTTTGTAGAGAAAGTTACATCTTTACACAGAAAAGAGAAGCCGTGGGCATTCATGTTCCCTTTTAATAAAGTTAAGGTTCCAGAAGAATGTGGGGTGATGGCCTTTATGGTTTAATGCATGATTAATGTATGCTTAAAGGAGTAGGCTAGTGCATCCACCACAGCAGACGAAACCCCATACGGCAGGCTTGTTCAGTTTTTTCAATATGAATGACCAAATATATTTCAGGAACCCAAGGGACCACAATCAGTCTGAAGTAGATCATCTGCCTTGTACAGAGTGGAAATTACCTGCATGTTCTCTGCAGGGGATTCCCCCAGTGAAATGGAAATCCCCTGCAGCAATAAGTCAGACTAGTCATGTTTTGCACTTCTTTCCTGAAGATCCTGGCCAAAGCGCCTGATTTGGGCTGTGCTTGGAAGGGATAAAGGGGAATGTCTGCAGTTTGATAAACCTAAATTATCCCTTCTGCTTTATGGAACCTTATACTCAACTAGTGCTGCCAGTGGCTAAGTCCAAGGACAAACAGAGGAAGAAAAAACCCAGACCTTGTTTGTCTCATCCTTGGTGGTAACTGTTGCAGGGAGAAAATGACATCTTTTGCCTATAGGTCTGGGCAGAGCCTGCCAAACTCCTGTGTGCTTTTCCCTAAGCTCCTGCTTCAGAACCTCAGGGAGGAGGGAACAGAACAGCTAGTGCTCATCTTCCTCACCTACCTGAAATGAAGGAGGCAAGAGCAACTTCAGGGAAGGGACACACTCCTTTAATCACACTGGAACTGTTCCTGAGGCTGCAAAGTCATGAGGAGACAGTGGGGAGGACACAAGTGAGGCATACATTTCATTTAAAAAAGCTGCAAGGCACAGCACAGGAACACGTGTCTACATCATAAGTAAGCGGACTTTTTTCCTGGGTGTCCTTACCACAGTTCAGAGCCCTGAGCAGCACAACTGGGCTCTTGGACATTTTAATCTTAGCATAATGAGTGTTTTAAAGAATTGTGCTTAACCTCACAAGTTTAGAGCCTACCTAGCTGTATTTATTACTGTGTTTTAAGCCAAGTAGACCCTTATTTTGACCAGCTTTACATCTTACATAGCCACTTCTACTTCTGCAAAGTAGATGCTTCTGGCATTTTACAGTCAATTTGGGAAAGTGGAATGTAAGTAGAGAATCCATATTATATTTTCTCTTTGAAACGTTGCTTTGTCTTGGTTTCCTGTGCCCGACAGGGCTCTTTGAACTGGAACCTGTGGCATAGCTGGGGGGTAGGCCCATGGAGGCAATTTGGGATCTCTGTTGCAGTGCTGTATTAGCTAGTGAAGTTCACCATTCTCAGGGAAGGCCGTACATTTCAAGTGAGATATGTTAGCAGAACATGACATTTAGACAGTGGAGGTCCACAAATGTTTGGCTGAGTAGTGAGCCATTTAACCTAACTTAACTAGGAAGTGGCAAAGGGAGAGATGACACTGGCAGTGTCTTCGACACGTACAAGTGCCTATCTCTGGTTGGGGCTTCTAGCTGTAGGGTTCCTAAATCCATCTCCTGGGTCTAGCAGAAGAGTCTGGTGATGGAGGCATGGCTGATAATGTGGGAAATGGAAATTTAATTCTGTCTGCTGACTGAAAGGACAAACCCACATAGTTTCTAACTCCCCAAAGTATGTCCTAACCACTCCAGCATTTTGGTGCTTGGCTTATTTGTTCTCTCTCATTGCATCTCTTCTTCTTTCTAAAAAATAACTACGTGTACACTGGATTGGAACGGCAAACGTGAGAGGCCTAACAAACAGGCTAAAAGTCATTCTCTATCTTTTGATCTTTCACTCTTTTAATATTTAATGATCCCATTCAAAGTGGAACAGCATTAGCAAGAGCGATTAGGAAGTCCCCTGTCCCCTTCCCACGACACTGCCTGTTTTAAAGGCAGCAATCTGAGACGACGTTTCTGTTCAGGAAAGCAGGTGTTTTGTGCCCATGCCTCTGACATCCTCAGTGAAAGGTCTAATGCTTCACATTTCGATGAAGTGCTTCTGCCTGCGCTGTTGTGAAGGTGGGAGTACTTGCTCTGCTAGACCAACATGCACAGACAAGGCAGTGAGATCCTTAGCTTCTGAATCATCATTGTCAGGATCACAAATAGGTGTTAAATTGCTCGGTGGCATCAAGACTTTGGGTGTCTACGTGTGAGATCAAAGGCATGACTTAACTTAAAACCAGAAAACACCATGATCCACCGTTACCTGGAAAAATACATTAAAATACATAAAGTGGGTGTTACTGATTCAAAAGTGCTGTGTGACTGTGTGCTGATGCAGTAGTGAGATTTCCAAGCATCCAGTTCAGACGGTGTGGGGCTAACAGACCCGACGTGACAGGTGAAGGGTCACTCTCGGTGAAGACATCCTTGTTTGAAAACTCTTGCAGTGCTGTGTAGTGCCCTGCCCTGGGCATCGGGCACCTCCCTGGGGATGGGGACAGACCAAAGTGGGGGTCGTGGCCAGGCTGAGCAGGGCTGCAGGGAGCTGGAGCCCAGCACGGCTGGAGCAAGGGCTGGCAGTCCCGGGGGGCTGAGATGGGGCCCTGGCCAGGGTGGGAAAATCCCCAGGGGAGGCTGGACAAGGAGAGTCAGTGCTGCTGAGTGCCCTCAGCGCCCCGGCACTATGTCAGTGGAAACCACTTTCCACAGCTGTCTGTTTTTGCTAAAGAGCATTTTATTTTGACTATGAAAACACAAGGAGTATATGATTCTGAATTACACCATTTCTCAATTTCTTAACTTTAGTTTTCATGTAGTTATGTATAGAGCAATCCTGCTTTTCAGATAAGAAAATTATTATCTCAGAAAAAAAACGCTGTTTGGGAAAAGCAGAAATCAGTCACTCCCAGGAATGCCCACTAATTCAGCTAGATGATTGTTATATTCCACAATCAGCCAGCCAGGGTTTATTATTCCTTTGAGACAATGGAAGATATAATTTGGTTTTGGAAGAGTTTCAGCGATAGCTTTCACTCCTGCATGCTGGCAGCTTGGATTGCAGCGTGTTACTGGACCCGAGTTCCCTGTTGTGGGGGACGCCAGCTAAATGGCTTGGTATGCTACATCTCCCGTGGGGTGAAATGCCACAGAAGCTGTGATCTGCACAGCTGCCTCAACATCTGCTCGCTCAGCCCACAGATCTGAAACAATGGACCAGAAATTGGCTGGTAATTCAAATATAATGGTCTGGCCATTACTGGTAATTAAAAATCCATTGGTGAGACCCCAGAAGGTAAGGGAAGCATGTGAAACATACACGAGTTTCCTCTCACCTGGGTGGACTAGGGTAGGCCTAGAAGCAGGTGTACATCTTTTTTCATGTGGACCTACTTCAAACTCCTTTGAAATCAATGGAGACATTCCCATTGACATTAATGGACTTTGGATCAAATCCTAATTGCCACTATAAAACGTTTTTATTGATGCCATACATTATTTGCCATGTATGTATTTTAATAAAGCAGTCCTGAATGTACCATAGGGAATGTGCTCCTTAAACTGGATCTCTTTTTTGAAACTCTAACAAGGGTAAGCTCTGACAGGAGAATTCTGGTTTACTTTCTTTCTGAAGGAAGGCTTAAGGCGCTGTTTAATTTTACAGGGAAAACAGAGACCTGTGCAAAAGTCTGTGGGTTTCTTTAGGGAGAACCTCACAAAACCATTTTCTTTATTCTGATTCATAACAGTTCATTCCCTCAACTAAAGCTTTGGTCTGAAACTCAAAATGCAAACCAAAACTGACTAAGAAGCATCAAAACTTGGGTGATCTGGTTTCATGTACTTTACATACTTTGGTCACCAAACCAGATCTATAGGCTGGTTTGCTCAAAACAGTATCTAGATTAATTCAGAAGTTCATGAATGTCAGTAAGGCTTTTTCTAAAAACGGGCTAAGTTTTAAACTTACACTGAAACTCTAAACCAGCCTAGTTTCATGTGATTTAAGATTTTGTTATGAGTGTCTTGGAGGAAGAGTGGTCTTTTCTGGTAAAACTTATATATTAAAAAATATAAAGCGAGGAGAGCTAAGACGACTTGTGTAACCGTGCAAACTGACTAATGTTTCCTCAGTTTCCCTTTCACAAAATATACATAATAGTCACATGGGTGTCAAAAAGCTAAGACCCGTTGATATTTATGAGTCCTTCAGGTTGAGATGCAAAATATTAATATAACTCTTGAAAGCATCAGTGAATACTACAAGAGCTTTCATTTTCCACAGCATAGCTGTAAAGGTGAATTGTGATACCATTTTTCACTCCAGGAATAGAAGGAAACATACATTTGAGATCTGAGATTGCAGCTGTACTCTTGGTAGGAACAATAATGTATGGTTTTAAAAATGATATGGGAAGACAGGAATCCTAAGTAAGCTACGAATGATTATTATCACAGTTTCAGACTAAGCTGTAACTTTCTGTTTGGCTGAGTTTTTTTGTGGTCTTCTCCACAGGGAACTCCTCATAAACATATTGGCACACAGCTAATGGCAGTTTTAAAATTCAGCGGCTGAAGCAATTAATGCCCCCAACCTTGCTGTCTTTCAGAGGCATCTGCCCTGTGGCAGGCGTGGCTGGATGGCTTGTGAATCAGCTCCTGAACCTTATAGTTAGCATAAACCAAAATCAATGTTGGTTTACCTTAATAGGCCAAGCTGTAAGCTGTGGTGGTTTAGAGCTGATTCACGAGCCGTTCAGCTCCCCCCCGTTAGGAGATGGCAACCTCTGGGAGAAGTCTGGTAACCTCTGTAAGGATTCTTGGGAAAAGAGTAGCCAACACTTCAACCCCTTCTGTTTAGTTTGCCACTCATAGAAAAGATTTATGGCTGCATGCCCTGACGTGTTGTCCCACGGGGTCGCGGTTTAGATCAGCTTTGAACCTCAGGGACAAAGATAGAATGAATCAACAACCAACTAACCAACTTTACTGATAGAAAAAATCATTATGGAAAAGATATACTTCAAAGCAATAAACAGTCAACAAACATGTTTCACTTGCCAGATACTGCCCTTCTGTTTCAAATGAAACCTAATTCTGTTTTCTTTTTATTGCCAGTCTTGCATATCTATTCAATAGTTTTTGAAATCTCTCTGTGTCCAAACCTCATTTCTGCCACAGTTTATGTTCTAAAGCCACAAAATATTGTAGAGCCTCATGGTGCCAAGAGCACCCTGGGAAGACACGTGCCTCCTCTTTTGCTCCCAGACTCTTTTAGATTTTCCAGGTACACAAAGCACCAGGTAGCCTGCTGTCTGCTTCAGAGGATTCTTCACATAGTTACCCCAGTAGCAAAGCCACAGCCCCATCTTCTCCTTTGTGCTTTCTTGTGATGCTTCATTGTTTGGAGCCAGGGATTGCTTTCGTAGCTGGCCTTCTGCAGCCAATGTGACTGTTACGGCAACTCCATATAATGCTTGCTTTCCACATGATGTTGCTTTGAAAGGTTGTGAGCCAAGGCAAAATGTGTCTTTGCACGAATAAACTATTTTATCTCTTCTATCCCTTCGGTGAACAGATGATAATGTATTATAAATTTGACTTGTTTGTCAGCTTATGACCTTATTCATCTATTTATTTAGTAGCAAACAGATTCTGGCATCTGGAATGAAGTTCTCTTTCATTAACTACCTTGAGAAAACTGATGGAGCTGAGTATTTTAAGCTTTAAAGCCCCACAAAACTAAAAGAAAACAAAACAAAACAAAGCAAAAAAGCCCCTACAGCAAGTGGAGCAGAGTTGTACTAGGGAGAAAAAAGCTGTTATGAGTAATAAAAGCATCTCACAGTCTAATTCTGAGTAAGCCTCCCATTGTCTCTTCAGACATTTCTGCACCTTTGCTTTCATTTCACCTTTTTTTTGTCACTTACTTTTACCTTCCTTTTTCCCCTGTTTTTCTTTGAATAAGGCTTTTGTACCTGAATTGCTTATTTTTCTCTCTCCTGTCTTCCCTTTCCTTTTCCAACCACCCTGTTTTTTCCCTATTGTCTCTTTGCACACGTTCTTTTTCTTGACTTTGTCCCTGGATGATCTTCTCTCCCCCAATCCAATCTGTTGTGCATTTTTTCTTTCCAGATGTGTAAGTGCATGTCTTAGTCCCTCACTTCACAAATGCACAGACTGTTGGCTGGTGACGAACTGGGAAGCTATTAACCAGAGAGCACTGTTCTCTTCCAGATACTGAGTAAACTACCTTCAAAGACAAAGCATGTCAGATACCTATCTAGTATTATTTCCTGCATAACTGTACATGTTTTTAATGACATCATGAGGATCAATGTACAGATCCATACGGCTGTGAGTAAAAGCAGGTAGTCATGCTCCTTGCATGAACTCTGCTAAGATGCCATCCACACTAAAGTCAGGCTTGCTAAATATCCAAGGCAGTAGTTGAAATTGTAGCCCTCTCTATACTGGGGCATGTAGTAATCTAGTGATAGGGTTCCCCTAAAGCTCTCAAGACACAGCATTTATGACTAAGCAGTCTTCCTTTTTAGTATGAAGACCTCATGGTGGCCTTGGTTCATACTTTTAACATATCTAGAAACCTATAGATGGGATTCTAATGTACAGTAGTAGCAGGCTCATTAATGACTGATTTCAGAAGTGGAAAACATTTCTAGATTAGCAGCAGCTCCTAAAGATATTAGAAGTACCGTCAGGGGGAGAGTTTGATTAACATAGGAATAGTACTGTCAGAAGAGGATCTTTTTTAACTAATTATAATATTATGGGATTATACGGCTGATGGGCCTGACATAAACTATATGTTAGATCTGAGCGGTGTGGATCTGAAGGGCCAAAGCAAAGGTAACTGCCTTACCATTTCATTACTTTCTTGGGCACTGCCCAAGACAAGAGCCTCGACTCTTAGGAGACTCTACTCCCTTCAATGTACTGATCAGCAAACTGAACAGGTCACCAGTATTACAGCATTGAAAATAACAAGGACACTCGTCTCTCTGGATCTTTTCCCCTACTGCTCTCCAAGCAATACCTGCGTGTTCTGCCCTGACCCGGGCTGTAATTTTAGAGTTTAGCAGAAATGCTTTGGTCCAAGGCACTGTTTAAGTGCTGAACTGGAATGCTTTGATAAATCAGTCTTGCTAAGGAGGGAGACATAGTGAAATAATGAGAAAGAGTTTCCTTTAACTCTGAGCCGTAACAAAGTGATTCCTTAAAGTCAGTTTACATGCAGAACAAAACCAGTTTGATTAAACACAAAGCACCAACCGTATTTCCAAGCTCAGTGTTTTGGAATATTCTTTAATTGAATTTCAGCGAGATGCAGAGTAAGCATAGGTCAAGAGGAGAATAGTTTGAACAAGCTAGCCCTAAGTATCTTATTGCTGATTCATTTATCATATCTCCTTCAACACAGTTTTTTGGGGGGATGTCCTTTCTGTTCTATAAAAGAAATATTTTCAGGTTTAGAAATGAGATATACAAAAAAAGGGCACATAATTCATTTCAAGCTGAAACAGACCAATTTTAGAAATGTGATATTATGGCAAGCCTTAACCATGCTTGATTCAGCTGGGTAGTATGCCATTCCTTGGGGAATACTTCAAAGAATGACGCAGAGCAGCAGCAACTGGAAGGACACAGACAATTCACACAGACTGCATGCTTTCACACCCTTGTCTCAGATCAGCAATCCCAGATGGTGATAACCCAGAAGAGTCTCAATCTTTTTATAGTCAATACTCTGCAGTCACAAAGTGATATAACACATAAACTCAGTAAACTCAGATAGGACTGACATTACCTTCAGTAGGCTAAGCACCCTTCTGTATCCACTTACTGAAGGAAATTAGCATGATCACTCATGGACAGTTCATACCTCTGTAATTAACTGTAGTACAAAGCGGGTACAAGGACATGTTCTTAAACAGTTGCTGGAAGGACCTGGGCCTAGGAAAGTAACGCATCTCAGCATCTCAGCATCAGTAAGGCTAGCAGAATATAACAATTGGTTACACTGGTGTAAATCTAGGTTAATTTAGCTGACTCCATGAGATACATGTCATCATGGTTAATGCCAGGATGGTACTCTCAATAAAGAAAATAGCAGAGTGGTTTTGGCATATGCTCCAGCAGTGAAGCACTCAGCTTTGCTTCCAGTGCTCATCAGTTACCTATATTTATTCCTTCAGGTAGGTTAAGCCTTAGCTTTTTTTCTCTTTCTTATCTCAAGCCTCTTAAGAAGACATCAAGTCAACTGAAACAGCTGCAAACTAGTGTCTAGTTTGACTGTTTTGTGAGGCCAGTCATGGAAGCGGTAAGAGTAGACAGGCTATGAAGAAGAAAAAGGTAATATCTCTCATTTTCTATCCCTTTTATACAAACAAAAATTCAAAAACTTTTTTGTCTTAGCTGCTACCCAGTTCAACCTAGTCGTCGGTCATCTATATCACTGTGCAACATGATTTCAAATTATTTTCTACTCTGGTAGAAAATGGGTTGGTCCATATCTTACGGTGAGCAGTCCTTGCCTGACATGAGTGATCTGATTGGTGTAGAGAGTCCTTCTCCAAGCTAAACCACTCCTTGGCAGAAGTCATCATTCACAGCAGCATGATAATATGAATCCGTTCCCCCCCAGCTGTGGAACCGATGTGGCTTCCTCTACCTTAAACATCTTTACACTGCCCTCCGCCGTGTCTTTACTTCTACTGAGAGGTCTCTGAAGCACAATAATTCCTGATAATGGAATGCACATGTTAAAGAGACTATTAATTAAAACAAATCTCATTGTCAAAGAAGACTATTACTAAAGCACCAGGTTTTTCACATGAAAACAATGGAATTCCTCCACCACTCTCTGGTCCTTCTAGAATGCCTCTCCACCCCGTATCCTGTCATTTGAAAATAATTCTACAGTAAAAATACATTTACTTTAATAAATTGTAACCTTTTTATAAACTGATTCCATTTAAAATTCTGTTTTAATCACTTTTTCACAGCAAAGAGAAGATATTAGACCATGCAATTCATATTCATGACAGCAGCCATCATTGCGTGCAGAAAATGCTGGGAAAATTTTGTGAGATGTAGCTAGGCAAATCAATTATAATGTAACTTTTGTTTACTGAAGTCTTGTTGGATTTTAATGTCTGGACTTATATCACACATGTGTAAGCTATTTTGGAATTCTTCAAAATTATTTGTGAGACTCATAAAAAAATAGATTAGTCTGAAATTTGCACTTTTGGGATTAGATTAAGCTCCTGCTCTGCCCCCTTTGTGAAGTGCAAAAGGCAAGATTTTGGCTAGAAATGTGCCGTGTTTACAGAAAGCCAACATGAAAGCGTTGTGGACAGATCCACTTTGAAATTTTAACAAATGTCATAAGTATTCCTTTATTCAGACTCTGGGATGCTTCTGAGCCAAAAAATTACAAGCATTAGAAAAAGCAGCGAGGAAAACAGAAGTAATTTCCAACTTTCCACAATACTGTTGTTATTGTGGCTGCTAGATATTACATTATTTAGATCTCCATTCTCCTTTTGGGTGCTGACATTGGATTTCTTTTGTTCCACCCATGCAAATAATGTTGGGATTATCAGAGCTCGTATTTGTATGCTATAGAAATTGATTGCACTGTTTAAAACAAAGGCCAGGTATTGTTATAGCAGGGAATCCTGAACTGCTTATTTAAGCGGATCCAGGTTTTTTTCTATTATAAAGACTGTATTCACTTATGTGTTCTGGGAGGAAAGGGAGTTAAAGGCATAGATGTAATGGGCCAAATCAGATATCTTTACTAACTCAATACTTGGACAAACACACTTTGCCAGTAGTAAAGATTTGAAGATCTGGCCCATAACAATCCTTACAATAGTAGACAGTATTTTGTTCTTGGCGGACCTCCAAATCTAATTTACTCTGAATTTACAGGAGAAAAAAAAAAAAAAAGTTCTCTGCCTCCCATTTGTTACAGTGGTGTATCGAGCAGTGAACTGCCGATCTGAAGGCAGCAAAAGAACCAAAAGAGGAACGCTCGGCTCTGCCCGTGCTGATGCCAGTGACGTCAGGAAATCAGTCTCCTGAGGATAAACAGCCAGCACAGCAACCAGCCTTTGTTCTACTTTTTTTTCCCCCGCTCCTCTGACACATTAGCTTTAGCAGACAGATTTAAATGTTAACAAAACACTAGTGTTTACACGTGTTTTCCACTTCATCTTCGGAACTAAACAATAACTGGGAGCCCCTTGCTGCCTTGGCTTGTGTGCTGAGGACCGCGTGGCTGTATCACAAGTGACTTCATATAAAGAGTGCCTGCAGATGCCACGTGGTGGGAGAGAGGGCTGTGGTTACCATGTGGCAACAACAGTTCCTTGTACCTGGGACTCACAGGCAGGGAAGAAGGGCTCCGTGGTCAGTACAGAAGTGCAAGAAGCCAAAGCCAGTGTAATGCCCCTGAGAAGCTGCCCAGTTCTCCATGGGGAAGCACAGGAAGCTACTGTTCTTCCAAGCAGTAATAATTTGCATGTAGCAGCCTATGCACCTAGATCTCTCTCAGGACCAGGGGAGCAGTGGCTGAATGCTGGCATAAAATTCATGGGACTGTGTAGAGAACTTTACGGCAAGTGCTGGAGGCCACGACACATATGAAGCTCTCTACAGGACTGGGGTGAGAATGCAGGCACCATATAGGCAGATGCCTGATACTTGGAGACAGTAATATGGCTTGTCTTCATTCCCTTATTCTGAATAAGATTAAAGTGCCATTTTTGAAGGCAGACGTCTGGCTTCCAAAAGATTGCCTGCAGGAGTTCAGCCTGGAGGCAGGACGCAGCTGATCGGCTGCTCCCAACAAGGCAATGGCCTCAGCTCCTGCTGAATTCCTGCAGGTGGTGCAGCTTGGTTTGACGGTCCCCGTGTAGGTCCAGAACCCTATCCCTATTGAAGAACCATCCCTGCACTTTACTTTCTCTAAACATAAAGTAAAATCCCTGTAGAATTCATCCATGTTTCTCTAGTTTTATTGTCAACATCATCAAATCCAAGATCTGGCACACCACTCTTTCGCTGTTATGTTTTTTATGATGACTGGGCACATGTATTTTTAAGGTGAGGCTCTCTGTAGTCTCCCCACTGATTTCCAGTAGTAGATAGCATAAGTCTTCCTCTATATCCAGCTACTCACCTCAAGGGATAAATTATTGTGGAAGTGAGAAATCTTGCAGGAATACATATCCCAAATTGACTCAAGGAGACAGTTTAAAAAGAAAGTAATGGATAAGGAGCTTCCTCACAAACAAAACCAATGAGGCCATGAGGGGTCTCATCATCTGTGTCTATTCCTGCAGGAGCTTTCCTCAGTTCCCCCACAGACACATTAATATCTTTTGAAAAAGAAACACTTCTACCCTGGCCCACTGTATTTGAGTGAGGATACCTCAGTTGTGGTTTGGAGGCTTGTGAATTTCTTTGCCATTGGTATGGGATATAGAAATTTTTAGCCCAGGATAAAGACATCTAATAGAGAAGAGATGAAGATTTATTTGAGCACTCACTAAACCATAACGGATTTGCAATTCCCTGCTGTAGATCCCTGTTTTTCTTTTCGGCCTTGTACTATATAATTTTGGCTGGGCAGATTTTTAAGTCTGCATTTGCTATCAAAAAGACAGCAGCTCCCACTGAAGCAACTTGGACTGTGTGTTTAGAATCTTTATGTCTAGTGGCAGACTGCAAGCTGCTAGTGGCCTTTGAAGCACAACTATCAGCTATAGAAGTTCAAACCGGTTGGGGGTTCTTGGACCTAAGATTTCCTTCCACCCACTTTTTATTTTGCTAAATGTCATGGGAAATGCACTGTTTTTTTCTAAGCTTTCAGAGGGAACAGAACTTTAGTCTTACAAACTACCTTGATATAGAATTCCGAACACCTAAATTGTCAAATTTTGTTCCTTTAGTACTTCACATTATCGGACGTGGATTGAATAGCTCCCACAGTTACGTTTTCATGACATAAGTTTCTCATTTGGCACCATTCATATATTTATATTAACGTAATCTTGCTACGGGATGTTGTGTGTATCTGTGTTTTGAAGCCTTCAGATGAAACAGAAAAAGTGGTATTCGCCCATTTCATTAGCACTGTAATCAGATTTTCATAGAAATCCACAATAACAGGAGAAGCTTGAAAAGTAATTAAGAGATTCTCCAACACAGCAGGAGTTTTTGTTAAAGGAGAAAACTAATTCAGACTGTAGTTTTCAGATACAAGAGAAGTTAGGGCTTGAGTCCAAGAGACTCCTAATCTTCAAGAAAGGTAGTTGCTCTGAAAGCCATGGGGAGGGAGAGGTCATTCATATACTTTCATTTTCCTTTCAAAGAAAGCAAACTATTAGGAGCTTATCTAACAATTAAAACATCTGCTTCACAAAGGAAAGCACATGTCAGCTTGCATTACCTTGATGGAAAGGATGCATTTTATTGTATAACTTAATTTGGAAATATAAAAAGTTGTACATTAATTTGTGTTTGTAAGAAACAGTTGATTTCCAAAGATTAATAACAGACTATACATATACCTTTAAGAAAGCACCCAACCACATAAATGATGGTTTCCAAATGCACATTTATTTAGATTTAACCAGATCCCATATACTCTGCTGTATGTAAGGCGCTTTTAAGTCACACCAAAGATTTTGGTGTTCAGTTCTGATATTATCATAACACACTGACATTTTCCAAACTGCAAATCTTCTAAACTAATTTTTTTTCCTGATGCAGATATAGATGGTAATGGATGGCAACAAGTAACTAATTTGTAAATCTTTACTATCTCCTACTATCTCCTGCCTCCCTTGTTACTGCTTTCCCTATCTCATCTGCCCTTTTCTGTGGCTAGCTGCCACCTCTCCTACTGCTTTGATTCTGCTATACAGACGCAGGTTTCATTAATGCTTTTCAGCAGCTGTGCTTGGCTTTAAGCTTTTATTTTCTAACAAAAAGGAATTGTGAAAAACTGCTTTAATAGAAAAAAATAAATTGGTGCTGTCTCTTTTGCTAAATAAGGTACTGAGATCATTCAGAATGCGGTTTCATTTCTTTAAATGTAATAACTACCTTTTAAAATGTGCATGTGGATTAATCTTTTTATGGTGTATGATAATGGAGGAGTTTTATATGATTCACTTACAAATGATGATAAGAATGTACGTTGTAGATTATTGCTCTATCACCATACATTTGAAGAGAGCTCCCTTATGGCAGTAAAATAATAATGGGACTGATTGCCTTGTCCTAAAACCCACTGGAAAATGCTGCTCTGGGTTATTTTAGGGCATAACACAGAGATTTGTTCCTCTGTGTGCTTCCTTATTGCTTTTAGGAGGTAAGGAGAGTCACTTGCCCTGTGGAAGGCACTGTGCTCAGCAGTTTGTCTCCGAGTCCACACCAGAATCACCTTGCCCAAAAGCTGTGTGGCAGCTCTTACTTTCTTTCCATTCTGTAGGACTGGATGGGAGGAGAAACCCATGGAAAGAAGCAGAAAATTAAAATGTAATGTAGGAGGTCAGTGGGAAACCAGTGTACACCCACTTGGTGCTTTTGTGTGGTCCGATCTCTTATTGTCAGAGAAAACTGCTCTTTGGGTGTGTGGCATTTCCACAGGAATGAGTATGGCTGAGCCAGCACCACTGGAGTCATATGGACCGAAACAGGTAGATTTAAAACAGCTTTTCACACTCACCAAATGCCACGTAATTTTTAACCTGCAATACCCGATAAATCTGTATTGAGGAGGTGCATTATAAAGTACTAATAGAAATGAGAATGGGGAATGATTTTATCAGAAAGGTTCATATTAAAAGCAGAACAAATCAGACAGTTGAGGGTTGCCAAACATCTTTCAGGAGACACTTACTGCAGATGCTGGACTACAGCAGGAATCAGTCATGAGGACCGGGACAGAGAATATGGCCAAATGTTATACAGCACATCAGTACTGTGTTTTCACATGTAACTTTTAAATTCCGCTTCAGTTACCATTGTAAAATTGCACCCAGCCCATCTTTATCTCGCCTGACTCAGCCTTCTTGTCACCTTTGCCTAGTGATACCTGTTTGGGTTGTAAATCCAAAAAGGAAACGTTGCTGCTACCTGAATTTTATAGGGCACTCTATTTAGCCAGATTTGAAACACTAGAGCTTTTCAAACCAGAACCAAATATTGATGCAAAATGCATGAAGGGAGGACACGGAGTAGCGTAACCATCCTTTGTCCCACAGGCAGTGGTGTGTGTGCTTTGTCAAGAGCTGCTAACGGAGCTCCATCTCCCTTCGCTTCTCCTCTTCCTAGCCAGCCTGCAGGAATTCCTGCCACGCTGCTCTGCTGGTGAACTCAGTTCCCTGCAGCCCCAGGTTTCTGCTGGTAGCACTGCAGAGCCAAGCTGGCAGTCTGAATATTAACATTTTTAGTGATGTTTAGTGCTTTCCTGAAGTCATCAGCTCCAGATGTTCTGAAACCATGGGGACAATCTCAGGTTTATGTAAACCGTGAAGAAAAGTTTGAAAAAATGAATCCTATCGTTTCAAAATCCTTAGTAAAAGCATCCACCCCCCACCTCCCAGTGTCAGACTTTTCAAGCCAAAGCAGTGATTTTTGCCTTGCTTTTTGAATGCCCAGGGGTAGCAAGTTGTGTCACTGTGGCTGCTGCTTTAGGCCTGTTTAGGTGGATGTGGGTCTAAGGTTAAATCAAAGTTTGTAGGCAAACCCCTGTTTCTTCTTTTGCAGCATCTTTTATTTAGCTCTGTTTTGCCCTGTTCAGTTAACCCGTGGTTGCAGAGGTGATTTAGGGTGAGTCCTCACTAGAAGCTATTTTACATGACACAGAGAAGTAGTGGAAAGCGGCCAGGATTCCATTAACATAATCCTATCTCATGGTTTGAAAAATTTGCTTTTGTTGTAGTTGATTCAGTATCCATGACTTTGGTTTGAGGAGGCTGCTATTCCAGCACAATGATTCACAAAACTTCCATGAAAATGTGAATTTGCCAGGAGTTCAGAGTATCTTTTGAGTTCCCAGGGTTCACTGTAGATTTTCAACTGGCTGATTCAGAGGTTTTCACCGTCCCTACCTTCAGGCATGTACTATTTCTTCCAGGAAGACCTAGAAGTTTTGTAATAATACTTCTTTCATGCTCTTGAAAATGACATAGCAAGCTGAGGGATTTTGATATGCTTTATTCCAGTTATTTAAAAAATACACATATTTCTTACATGAAAAAGGTAGAGTCATGCAAAAGATTGCTTTCAATTGACTGGGTTTTATTTCCTGCCTGTAAATTTATGACATAGCTCAGAGCTGACATAAGTTAAATAGCTGGTAACACAGTTATAGACTATGGAAAGAGACCAGGCAGGGAATAGTCCTATGCTACTCTTAGTGCTGGAACAAAACTATGTTGTGAAGAAATGACTACCACATGTGAGGGCTGTCTGTATTTCTGCATCCTACAGTGATGGTTTCTGGAAATAGCGCAATGGTCTTTAAAATATCATGTTAATTTGTCATGCTCTCTGGCATCAGCGGAACACTTGATGCATAGTGAACTTATATTGGATTTGAGACTGGCAAATCTTCCTATCCTCCACTGTTTCTTTTGTTTATCCTGTAACTGGTTTACACAGTACTGCCATCATCTGCTGTCCTATCCTTCAGTCTCCAGGGCCACATTTGTGATCTGCGTATGAGGAGCAGAGGATGAGGAATGGCATTGTATCTGTTCTGGTCTTTCTGCTGGTGATAAGGGCAACAAGCACCTCACACAAACCTCTGACAGCTAGATGGTAGCTCACTTAGGGAAAATGCATGTTATTTGAGACTTGCACCTTTTTTTTTTTTTTTTATGTAAAAGTGTTGCGGTTTCATTCATGCTAGCCCTTCAGTTTTTGTGTTGACACAGTCGTTTGAAGTCAACTCCACACAAAGCCACAGTCAGTGCATTGCATTTTTAACTCCTCTATCCAGCTTTGCGCTGGAACACAGTTATATTTGGTCAGTGTGGTATTGTTCAGATTCATTAAGAAATCAGATATTCTCCTATTGCTTCAACAGTTTAATGTTAAAACTCATCATATGCATAACAGCGTGGTACTTATTAAACAAATAAGTTCATACTGAGTCAAATAATTTACATAATTATTAGCAGGTCTCTTTGCTAGTTGTGCAGCCTTTTTTAAAAAAACCATAAAGAGTATAATCTCTTTTTTAAATGCTGCAGAGGCCATTTTGTATTTCTGAGGAACTGTCTCCTTATGAGATATATCTAGGGATAATCTAAAACCGGAGTTAATTAGTGGAATGTTTATCATTCTGATGATGATACTATTTTTCCACTCAGAGCCCTTGGTCGGGTAAATCTATTAAAGTGTGACGTGTTATTAGATTCCGTGTCAATTTAGGCCTAATCCACCATGTTCTTATGTATCCTTTTACTTTCAGCATGTAATAGCTTCCTTGGTTTAAATAGGAGTAGGTTTAATCAAGTGTGTAAGGGTTTACAGCATATAATGAAGATATAAAACATTAATACTGTTTTTACTAAAATGTACCTCTGACATTGTCCCTTTTCCTCAGCTGTCAGCCACACTTGATTTTCTTATCACTTTGCCTCAAGTTATTTAAGCATAGCTGTACTGAATATTTTACGGTTCATATGTAAATAAAAATATGCTTTAAATAACCTTCAATTGTTGAGCAAACACATAACTAAATGGAAAATAAATAAAAAAAAGAAGGAAAGCCAGGCAAACACACTTATATGAAACTCAACCAGTGAACTGGATCTCCAGCATGCTGGATAAAAGGTGCAGGAGAGAGCTGGGGAGGTAAATAGAGAAGGACTAAATGGCCTCTGTCCCTGTCTTTGTGCTTCTGAGGTTGGTTTCACCATGGTGCACCTCTGAGTATGTTTCAGTGGGCACAGAGGAAGGATGTGGGTGCTGGTTTCTTACTAACTCCAGAAGCCAGGCAGTGAGCTATTGGTATCTGGAAGCTCTTTTGCCTTATTCTTTTCGATCTTGGTTAAAAAAAAAACACACCCTTTTATTTACAAGGTTATGTTAGCTCCTGGTCAGTCCCTGACCTGATTCACCATACAGCCAGACAAACCTTTGCACTGACCCAACTGAGACATTGCTACAGGAACAAGAAGCAGGAATTACCTAAGTTGGCAAGGATGCCAAAAGAAATGGTCTTCAGTTACAAAATAAAACATTGAACATCCATAGTGTGGCCCTACTCCCAACTGGAGTGCCAGTGGCAAGGGTGTTCTGCTTCACTTTTGTGGGACAGGAGTACCAAGAGGCTACTTTCATGGCTCCTTCAGGGTTGGTAGGAGGGCTTTTTGCTGTAGAGCAGCCCTTTCCCTGGAGAAAAGCACCTGGAAGAAGTGGAGACTGTAGATGAGCCTCATAGTCTTTACCCTCTCTAGGGCGACTGGCCCGGACCTGCCACCGTGCTCACCACATACATACTCCTCCCAGGGGGCTGTTGACAGGATCCCCAGAGCACTTTGTTGGCACACTGTTGAGATTCATGGCACACTTCACATTGCCCAAGGTTAATGATCCAGACTGTCTGCAGGTGCAGGTAGACATCACTGCTCAGACCTATGGTGCTGATGAACTATTTACAAAAACTCATGTTTTCTCTAAAGTGACTAAATACATCTAAGTTTTATGAAAACTGACCTTTCTTGTTGTGTAAGTTTCAGGAAATGGTTTTTCACTTAATGAATGGTTTGAATCCAGGCCAAATTGGTAAGTCTGTAAGTCTGGACTGAGCAAATAATTTTGAACAAATTATTTATTCAGTGAAGATAGCTGCTTTTCCTCACTAGTACATAGTTCATGGACAGACTGTGAAACTCTAACTTACTTGTAATTCAAAGTTATTCATACATTTCCTCACATAATAATTCTTGGTCTAAAACTATTTATGAAAAGATTATCAGTGCCTGCCATGAAGAGACATGAAGGAATGGAAATTATGTCTGGTTCAGAACCAGCTTGGAAATTTAGATGGATATGCTCTAATGTGAAGAAACTCTTCACTGTTCAGTGAATGTAGCTGTTTTTTCCTCAAATCATTTATCTGACACACCAGTTTTTCTGGTGTTTGACCAGCTCCATAATTCATAAAGAATTCCCACCCCCCCCACCCCCATCATTTTCCCAGCTCTGCTGAAAGCCTGCAGCCAGACAGCTGTTCTGAATGAAGTGTATTTATGATCTCCTATCGGTTCCTAGTAAATAGGTACACTGGTCATGAAACCACAAGTACCACCTTAGGGCCACCTTTGCGAAGAGGAGAGAAGGACGTGGACACTTGCCTGCTCGCTTTGTGCTACAATTGGCCCCTTTGGTATGAGCTGCAGTTAATAGACATTAGTAGAGCAGCACAAACTTTCTGGTGTGAAGGGCAACACCTGTACCTGCTGTGCTGTCAGAATAAAGTTAGCACACAGTCTTTTAGCATCCCTTAACTGCTCACAAAGAGAAAGGTGGGGAGGGAGACCCACTGTTTCCACTCCTAATTCTTTCTCGCATCTGGGCAGAGCTCCTCGGGACGTTGCTTACTGAATCCTTCAACGCTTTTGCAGAGAAGCTGGCACTGCCTGGGGTTTCTGCCTGGTGTTCCAGTCCAGGACATTTATTTAAACTTTGAACTCCCCTTACTCTGGTGCTAACACGATCCCTTTAGTTAACCCCAAACCAAAGAGACCCGTTCCTTTCAACTCTATCATCTTTCCTGCCTTCCCTCTCCACTATTCCCCTGCTACGCCCTCACCTTGTTCTTTTACCTGCTTCACTTCTTTTTTTGCTTTTCGTGATTTATATCCTTTTTCTTTAGCCTTTCCTATTGTAGGGGGGAGGTTGCCTCTCCTGGCCCCAGGCAGTGTTCTTTCAAGGTCTGGCTTATTCTACCCTCCTGTTCTTATTCTTTATTTTATATTACAACGGAGCCTCCAGCTGGTATTGATAATCACTGAAAAGAGAGTTCTTACCCAAAGGATTTAGAATGTAGGTGAATTAATTCCACAGGTTAAACAGACCAATGCTTTTATGTACATGCATTGTTTAAAAACAGTAATTAAAAATATTAAAAATCTAATTGGTTGTCTCTGGATTATAAGCACTAATATAAATACTCATTTAGGCAGTGGGCAATTTTAAAGATTCTTACTTGCCTATAGGTTATTTTTATTCTGGCTTTGCGAGATTTTTTAACCTATCTTCAATGCTACAGAGTGGTAATAAAGCCAGTTATCCTGGATCTTATCTTTACTTTAAAATACTTTATTCTTTCTCACTCGGTTCTGCTTTCTTGGTTCTGGTAGCCCTCTGCAAAATAGAATAAATATTTTCATTCAGTTCTGCAGGTGGTGAAAGACATAAAACATTAGAATGGGTCCTTTAAAACAGCTGTAAACTAAAATGATGCTTGTAAACTGAAATACTGCAGTTTTGTTCGCCCTGAATTTTAAAATAGTTTCATGAGGTAATTGAGCCTTAAAGGATCTGGATTTTTAAAACTATATTATGTTATTATGCAGTTGCCACAGGGGGAGCATATGCTTGCTGCCAAAAATCTAAAACTGGATTCTTGGATGTTAAACAGATAAGATTAAGTCATAGACTTCAGCTCTACTAGAAGCAAGAACAACATTCATCTGAAGCATGTGACAGCTATGTCCTGGAAAACTGTTTCTAGACAGACATTCTTGGCTGCTTACATAGGCTAAAATAGGCAGTTCACATTCATTCAATCTACTGAGTTTTAAGCACCTCTGTAGCACTATTCAGTTGAATATTTTTCTGATTTTCTTGAAGTGTGGCATTGCTCTTTAGGGAGACTTGTAAATGAAGCCTTTCACTTAAGATGGTTATACTCATGGATTTCTGCTATTCTTACTGGTCACTGAACACATACTGTGACATTTGGGGTTTAAGACTTTTTCTTAATTGTAGTTTGCATTGTTCTACAGGTATCAGTTTGTGCAAATACTATATTATGTTTTATTGTGCCCTAAAACACGACAGGCACTACAGACTACACTGAACAAAAAGAAAAATACAATCACTTCCCCAAAGAATTTACCATCTAACTTTAGATTTGAAAGAGTGTAATAAACAGCAGGAGGAGATGGAGTGAGGAACTACCTCACACATTACAGCAGTAAGATCAAGCTGTTAAGCTGTTTGGGCTTGTAAACACCTCGATTGCTTAACTAAATGGTTTATTTAAAATAATTATGATCAATGAGCCACTAGTTGTAGGCACCACCAAATGAACTTAAAAGGAGGGGTTTGAATGAAAAATTCAAATTCAGTGAACCAGAATCAGCGTTGCATCTCGCAGACTGATGCAGAAAAGCTTGCAGGAGAGGTAGATAAGTGGGACATCAAGGCTGATGTCACTGGTAAGTGGAGAGAGCAAACCTGTATATACAGAAAGTGTGCAGTTATACAGGGTGGTGAAGGTGAGAGCAGAAGGTCTAAATCTAACGCGGTGGATGAAGGAGAGCTAGTGGACTGATTTAAAATAGACTTAAATGACTGAAGTGTTTCAGCTGACTTAGTGAGGTTGGCGCCAGCATGTTAGGGAGAGTGTGGTCCCATTGCCAGGTGGACCAGCCTGCAAGGGGGCATGTAGCTTTCAGTGGTAAAGACTGGGATGAATGTTTAACCACGGGTGCAGAATAAAAGGCTGGAAGAATATTACTCCATAAGCACTGCAGAAAGTTTCTTACCTAGTCCCAAGCCACCTATCCCTCATCACCACAGTAGCCCACCTCTCTTCCTGTCACAGCTCGCATTGATACCCTCCCCGACTTTCCTGCCTACAGTGTCTATCCTGAAATATCTACCACAGCTTTGTCCAAGCGCTGTCCCTTCTAGGTTATATATGGTTTGGTGGCACTAGTTCAGTTCATACTGGCTAAATGAGCATTGCGGCAACTGCCACATTTGCTCTACAGTGAGGTCAGAGACTGCCTGAAAAGCTGGCTTAAACGATCTGACTTGTGGAGTGACTGTTTCACATAAAGATAAGGCCCAGTGATATAACTGCACCTGGAAATCTTTGCTGTTGCTGTCCACAGTCTGTTATGATACTAATATAAAAAATCAAGCATTACTAAAATGCAAAATTGCAGGTGCCCCATCTAAAACCCACTTGTTTAGCTATTGTTAAAGAAGAAACTTGGACATCCCAGATGACCCAGTTTTTCTGCTATTGCCAATCCCCAGACCTCCCTCTTTGATGGTCTCAAATGGTTAACATCTAGATTTTATTATGTTGCTGAATCTTGTATGTTGTCAGGCAGCACCACGTCGATTAAATTGCACTCAGGAGAGAGTTAACCACAAAACCGTAAGTATTCTTGACAGGTCATTCTTGCTTAAGCCTCGTTTCTTGTGTATAAAGATTAAAAATCTTTTCACAGATGGTGAAGAATGAAGTACATGCAAAATAATGGAGCATCAATAACTCATAAAAAGCACTTAACAGAAGTGGCAGAATTTGAATGAAATGGTGTATACATTAAACAAAATAAGACTAGTAGTCATGTTGAAGATAAAGTACTGTAAAATAATATCTTTAAGTGTGAATTCAAGTAGTAATTGACAGTGGTTGTTCATTCCAGTGATGAATGAGTGTAAAAATTTTATTTTTATCCAGCACTGTACCAAACCCAGGCAAATAACTCCTTTGTGTTTTGCATCATTTGCTTTCCTGAATATTCCATATTAATGATATTAGAAATTAACTGGTTCTCATTCTGTGCTTTGCCGGGTCTGGTTTTGCTCTGCTCCTTTAGAAGAAAGCAACCCTAAAACAGGCAGATGCAGCCATTGGCACCTGGTAGATTCTTGAATTACATGGTGGCAGCTTCTTTATTCCTTTATCCTGGTTACCAGTGTAGGAGTTTTGGCTTCAGAAAAAAGGGTATGACCAGAATACCTTTGCGTTAGGGTTTGTTTCTACCTGCTGGCCTGCCGTTGGCAGCTGGGGTAAACTATAGCAGCATTCTCAAGCAAGGAAGAAGCCAAGTGGCAAAGTAATGACTTGTTCAGAGGCCCAGCTTGGTAGCCAGGTAACCCTGGGTAATGAAAGTAAAAACAGCCCGATGATTTTTACCTTCCTGCCGTCTGTCCAGATTTCCATCAGGTGAAAGAATCCTTGAATAGGGTAGCCATTTGAGATCTGCATTTTTTCTGTTTCTAGTGCTCTTGATTATGACCTGTCCAAAAAGGTAGGCAGCCCCGATGACCGAAATGCAGCCTGTGCTGGCGGTCTATGTTAGCAAATAAAGAGCAGTTGTTTAATCACACTTAACAATGTTATCCTATCCCATAACACACATGCAGAGGGCAAAGAACAGAGCATTTTATTGTCAGGTCTTGAAGTATATGTTTTCAAAATGTAGTTTTCAGCAGCTGGATTTGACTCAAATGCCAAGACTGGGAAGAACACTGACAGCCACAGGTGGCTTGAAATGGTGATTTTTGCGGGTAACTTGCAGTCCATAAACACCTTTGTTTTTACAGAATACTAAGAGATCTATAAAAGCGGACTTAGCAAGCCTTGTATCTGTAGACTTCTATTCATTACACGAAGCTGTACACCTCCACAGGAAAAAATAAATAAATATGGAGCCACAAAATTTGAAATAATTGTCCTATAGCTTCTTGGGTAATTTTTGTCTGAGAAGCAGGGCTGTCTCCCAAGATATGTGGAAGAATTCTTAAAAAGAGAAGAAAAGTGTTCTTTTCATAACTGAATAATCTAAATGACTGCTATGGCTTCCCTGTGGATTCCTATCCAAATACCAACCCAGCCTGTTCATGATTACCCTGTGAGAGCCAATGAGTTCACAACCTGCAGCAGGAAGACTGCAGACCATGGTAAAAAGGAGCCTAGAAAAACTGAGACTGCTTTACTACATTATTATTATTTTATATATTATTAAATTGCTGCAGTCTGAGTGAAGATGCTCATAAGGTTATGTTTTTCCTGTTCCTTTTAAGTTGTCAAAGGATTTGAGTCACTTCTGGGTGGAACAAAGTCTGCTATAGAAGACTTACCACTACACTTAGTGTACTTGCTGTACTTAAGACAGGCCACCCCTCAGGCAGATTTGTGTAACCCACACAACATGCAATTTCTCTAGGTGTGAACTTCTTGCAGGGCAGGATTAAGATGAAGAAGATTTACACTGCTGGAAAGCAGTCAGGCTGCTACTTTTAAGGACACGTTCTGGAGCCATTTGGTTGGTATATTTGATAATTTTGGAGGACAGAGTTTTAAAGGGTGTTTACCCTAAAGTTTAGAGTAACAGAGAGTGCTAACTAGTCCCAGGTGGTCTCAGCTTTTTGTTGCTGTAGGCAGGATGGTGGTTTCAGAGAATGCTTGTGGGCTGAATACAGGATGTGAAGGGGCACAAAGTGCTCCAGCCCCTCTGAGTTTGCAAGCCAGGGAAAGGAAAGAGAAATGCCGCAGGGGGGTTTGCAAAGCCTCCCTTGGAGGATATTTCATTTTTGTCTCATTCTTGGCAGAAGAGTACACAGGCCTGCACTACTGTTCGATCTGCTGTGGGGCTGCTGTTTCACTGCTGCTGACTCTCCCTGCTCTGCATCTTTGGCATTTACAGCTGCAGCAACAATTGCCTAAGAAGCACAGTCAGTAGGGCTCTAGACCAAAAGAGCAGCTGCTGCTGCTGCTGCAGAGGCTGAGCAGGTAAGAGGATGGAGCTACGGCTGCCTGCACTTTCTGAGGCTGCAGTGGGTCCCTCATCCCTGCTCCAGCCCAGCAGGCAGGGCAATACCACCTGCCCCAGCCACGCAATGGGAACAACCTGTGTGGTAGATGTGGCCCAGCTGGACCAGACCCAGCGTGCTCAGTCTAAATAGTGCTGGTTTGAAGCACTAATTAAAAAAAAAAGGGAGAATGATAAACTTCTGAAGCCGTAGAGTGGAATCAAAGCTTCACAAGAGCCATTTTGATAACTGGTAAAATTTGACTTCTATTTTTGTCCAAGCTTTTAGAAGGTGTTTGTTAGATCAAGATAGCTTATATGACCTAGTATTATGCCTTAAAATCCCCATCCAAATAAATCCTCGGTAAATTTTAAGGTCAGGGAAGACTTTTGTAACTGTGAAGGAATAGATCTGTTCCAGTTCCTGTTTCAAAGAAATGCTTTGAAGTCAGAGAGCAGTGAATTTTGTGCCCCTTAAAGAAAAAATGGTTATGTTTGACATTTTATCTGGGGATGGCTATTTGGGACAGGCACATCTGACCTAACCATGAGTGGGAAGAGAGGACCTGCAAACACAAGTAAGTCACATGTGTTGAGTGTTTGCATGGTGCTAACAAAGAAACCGAAGCTATCAGACCCATAGCTATTTCTGCTCCCCTCTGATGGAGCGCTTATGCATTTGGTGTTTTAACAAGTGATAGGATGCAGAAGAACTGGCTGCATAGGTTTGAGCAGGTGCTAGAAAAAAGTGGGCCAACAATGTATTCTGGTACATGTCTGCATTGATATGCAAATAAAGCACAGCTAGTAATGAAATGTATGCGTTGTTTCACACTGAGCCAGGTAAATCCAGTTTGAAAAAAAAGAGTTTGGTGGCATATTAGATTGCTTATAGGAATAAAGTACCTGCTTTGTACTCTCATTTTCACGCTGGTGATTAACATAAAATTCCTGTTTTGGAGAATGGTTGGATTCTGCTGAGGTTTTTCAGAAACAAAATGAAAAGTTCCTGTGCTCCTGAGTGCTGACTTCTTTATTCTGTTCTTTGCATAGGGTAACTGTTGAAGGCTTTCTGCTTCATGCTGAATTCGACTCAGGTTTAAGTGAACTTTGCGTATTTTCTTACCCTGTAACTGTAATTGCTTTCAGTGAGCCTTGATTACTGTCATCTACTGTCATGCCCTACTGCATCTGACCAGTTACAATTGCACAGTAAAATAGCAGTTTGTGGGATTTTTTTCTGTGTCTACAATTTTTATGTTGCAGTTGTATAATGCTCTGATTGTACCTCTGATATTTTAATGCTTACTCCCTTAAGTGGGTCTTGAAAGGATCCACTGAAGTCCTGTTCCTTAGTAAATTACCTGGAATGGAGAAGCAAGTAAAGCACACTTACAGACCCTCTTTTGTTTTCCTGCTTATGCTAAATCCATTTCTTTTTTTCTTGGCCAGCTGTCTGAGACATAATTATCCAGAATTTTAACTATCAGACTTAGATGAAGCTTTTATGTGGAGATCAAATGCCTTGTATTTCATAGAAAAGCTTACACTAAAGCACGGAAGAGCTCACTGAGAAGCTCTGAGTTATCTCTGCTCCTTTGCAGGTGGGGTGATGCTCTCCCAGCTGCAGAGGGCCCTCTTGGGGCTGTACCTTTACACTATTTTCCAAACAATTTTATTGTTGTTATGGTTACCAGCCACCAACCACACACTCTTACCACAGCCCCCATCTCAATCACAACATATACTGCCTTATCTCTGCTCCTGTGCCTGTTTCCAGATCTGTTTTCCTTCCTTTTTGATGGTTCAGTACCCTCCTTTTTCCTCCACTTTCAAGTCTTTTTGTCTCCACTAGGACAATTTTGGATCCTGCATACACCATGATTTTTTCCTCCTCCTCCTGACCTCCAGAGACACCTATCCCTGCTGCTGCCACCGTCCCTAACCGATTACACACCATCCATTCTCTCTCTGTCTCTTGTGGCCTGTCTAACATCTAAAGTTTCTATAATGTTTGCAGCCTTCCACCCTCTCCTTGCATCTCCCCTACTCCAGATCTCTGGTCCCTTTCTATATGACATACATGTGTGTATATAAATATATAAATACACACACACACATAATTTTTTCAGCCTGGTCGTTGGTCCCTTGAGGGATCCTTTGCAACCTGTGGCCTATTTAGCTTACTTCCCAAGGGGCATAAAACGAACCAAAATAAGTGATGGGGTAGGTCATGTAGCTAAATCAAGCCTGGAGCTGCAGGCCCACATATGGGGCGCGCTGGATAGGAGACCTGTGGGTTAACACTCTTTGTGTGAGGAGGTTCAAAGAAGCAGAATGGCTCTATGAGCTGTTACATCCAAATGAATTCTCCACTGCTATGTAAAGGATCTAATTATTTAAGGCTGGAGTGTAAAGGCCAATACTATCAGCAGAAGCTCTACCAGAGAATCTTACAGAATCTGCACTCACTGTTGCTTGGCTTCAGCTGGAATATTTGTGTCCTTCTAAGCCATGTCTCCTCCTCGATGTTTCTTCTGGTTTTTTTCACTTTGGTTTGGTTTGTCCCTCAACTTTAAAAGAACACTTCATTGTAAAGTGGTAACTCTCTGACCTTACAAATATGTCTATTTCTACATGAATTTCATTATTTAATTAGCAATTATTCTGTAAATAATTGAACTGAGTCATACATAAATTTCAGAGTCTAAGGTGTTATTCAACTTGATGTTAATTAATGTGACTAATAAAATAGATGAGAAAATATGAATAATGAAGTCAGTCTCTCTACCACATCATCCACGACACTTTCATGGCCTTGGTTATCTGGAGATGTAAAATGAAAAGCTCTTTTTTTTCAGTCAAAGGAGTCTCTGACTGTTTCCCTGGATCTGTATTTTAAGCTTTCTAGGACACACTGATCCATAGTTGCATTGTGCTACTGAGAGCGAGTAGTTTCACTTGATTTTCCTTTTCTTCGAGAGAAACTAGAATATAACCGTGTGGTTTGTTAATGAACTTTCAAGCTCTGTTTTAATCAGGCTTGTATAAGCAAGGGGTTTATTTATTTTAGGTGGGTTTGGGTTTTTTTTAGTGAGAAAACCTGCTAGTTTCTGAAAGCTTTTTACATGTTTCGCATCAGTTTCTAAAATTCTGCTTGTTTGAAATGAACTGCCAAATGCTTGAAAGCTTGCTCATCGTTGCTTTCTAGTTATCCTGGCATAATACCAGGTATAAGTCTCAAACGCTGATTAAATCTCAAAGGGAATGGAGATCCAGAATTAGTTTCTTGCAGGATGTCATACCTTATAAACACCAACGGAGAAATAAATTAACACATTTCAAGATGGATTATAGTAAAGGTCTAGAATACATAAATAATTGTTTAATGATGTGACATCTACATTTCCTGTATTAAACTATATTAGCTGAATCATTAATAGACTAATTAGCTGAACCAATACAGATAGTAACAAGCTGTTGCCCTGGTGAGGCAGGAACAATATATTTATAGCAATAGGTCAGGCAACAAGAAAAAATTTAAAGATTGCTTTGCTTTCCAGTGGTAGACCTTGAAAGCTCTGAAAAAGAGATATTGAGCCTGTTTCCAAGGCTGTCGTCTGTAACAGCACACCAGACTTGGGAGAAAGCTTTGCCAAGAGCTGATCTTGACAGTTTTTACTACTCGGTCACATTCTGTCTCTACCCACATCTGAAAACAGGCCTTGCTCTCTGCTTGAATGGGCAGCTCAGCATGTCTTTTCTTCTGCGTCCTTGGGTGAGATTATACCACTGTGCCCATGGTGTCTCTGCTCATAAGGTAAGGATTAAGTAAGTACTCCTTAGTTAGAGCTTACGGGCTCAACAGAACTGGCAAGAATCTGAAAGGCCACGGCACAGGTTGACAGATTTGAAATCTTTTGAGCTGCAGGTCATGCTAAGAACAGCATGACAGGAGACAAAAGAAATTCATCAATTGCCTAGTATTTTATTCCTGAGAAGTCTAGTGCTCTGATGACTGAAAAAGAACATTCCACCCCACCCCACAAAACAAACCAACCACTCCCCTCTACCAAAACCCATCTCATCGGTACAGGTCACGGTGCGTGGGGGAAGGTTTTCTCACAGTCTGAATCTCCTGCAGAAGCCACTCAAAGCTTCTGACTAAAATCTGATCTTCTGGCTATGTTTGGGGTAACCTTAGCACTTAAAGAAGAACTAGAGCTTCACTGCCTGGTCTTTGAACTAAAAAACTCCACGAATGCAAGCAAAGGCATTAGAAACCCCTCTATTGGGTGTCCCCAGTATTACTTGTACCTCTGCTCTAAAAGCATATCATTTTAAACAGCTCTGAATCCCGTCAAAGGGTGCAATAGGTCATCATGTCTTTCTAGGTTAGCCTTCAGACTAGTTAAAGGATTGTGTGTTGAGCCACTTTACCTGGAAAGAACTACATCAGCTCACTCACCTCTTCAGATGAGACTGCAAAAGAAAAGCTAGACACCCAACACTCATCAAAGCAGCTAAATTGTTTACAGCTTCCATCCTTGCTCAGCAGGTTTCCAGGTTTCAGGTCTGGTATGAATCCATAGCTGGCTTTGGAAATGATCCCAGACAGGTCTGGGAAGACCTTTTCCAGACATATTTCTGGAATGAATACAACAAATAGTTGTATCACTCATCTCCAAAGCCTCTGAACTCTCCTGATTCCTGACTGAAGAAGTGCAGCCACCAAGTTCTTCTCTGAATAGTTCCTAGAGCTCCTACTTATCCTTGAGGGCCTCCATTCTTCCAGGGCAACAAAGCCCTGCTCTTTTCATCGCAGTCTGACAAGTCTGAGGAGATTATAGGTTGGCATTATGGACTGTGGTTAAGGCAGATAGTCCAGTTACTCTTCAATATGGGGGAGCGGGAGGAAAACCAGCAGGCAGAGCACATCGGTCACTCACAGAGCCTGTAGTCATGTAGAGAGCCCTCTCCTCACTTTTCTCTGTAGTTCCAGCCAGCTGCAACAGCAGAGGAAAGGGGAAAGAGGCGTTATCGTGGAGCCCTGGCTCTTACAGCAGGCTCTGCTCGCCTGGCATCACTCCTGGCTCTGAGTCAGCTGATAGCTGGGTAAAATTAGGTCATCTGCCAACATGTTCTTGAGTCAACACGCTCTTGGCTTTTAACATAAAATTTGAGGTTAGGTAAATAGATTAGTGAGAGAAAACTGTCTCTGAGAACGGAGTGCTTGATGGAAGAAGGCGTGGGTGCCTTAATTTGGTTTCGTACCAGCCCTAATGGTCCTAGAGGAAGTCCTGGCTGCGACCACAGTTGCGCACCGAGTACTTTTGCTGCGGGTGAGCCCCCCACGAACTGGCTGCAGACTGGAAGCTGCTCCCTCAGGAAGCGGGGGGCAGATTGGCCACCTCCCGGGGCAGGCTGGCAGGGCTGGGTTTCCCGGTGCCGTGCCAGCCCGACCGCACCGCCGGCTTGCTCTGCCAGGAGTGAGGTGTTCCTGCTTCCACGGCTCGGGTGGCTCTGCCAGGAGCGAAGTGCTCCTGCTTCCACAGCTCCCTCAGCCCTCCCCAGCAGCCGGAGAGGGAGGGTGCCTGGGGGGGCAGGTGGGTGCCCCCACCGCCCCCAGCTGCGGGTGCTGCTTTCTTACCAAAAGTGAATGCTGTGCAAATAGGCACTAGCTGCCGCGTGAGGGAAATAGAGGTGAGGCTTCAAGTAAGAAGTGGGATTTTAATTCAGAACAAATGCAGGAGACCACAATATGTGTGGTATGTTCAGCACAGCTTTGAGGCTTAGCTGTCTTGTTTTTAATTATATCCTAATATGATAGCATGCCACATTATTCATGTTCTTAATAATGGCTTGTATTGTTTAAGGAGATGCAAGCAGAGAGACCCTGGGGATATGCAAAGCTCAGGCATTTTCAAACTAGTAAGATTCAACTATTTCAAATGTTTGTTTCTTTTGAAGCGGTATGTCTTTATCTGTAGCACAGCCGGTACCTCACGGTCCAGACCAAGACGGATTTCAGCAGGACTGCAGGAAGGATGGACAGGGTTCTTAGCTCAGAATCAGGGATCCAGCACTGATGGGTTCATGTAGGCTGCCACAAGATGTTTTGCAAAATGTTTCTGGATCATCAATAAGCATGAAACTTGCTTGAGTGTTACTGCCTGTGAATAAAAATTATTTATCCCTGGCATGTTTGATATGATTACTTTAGAAATCAACCAAGGGACTGACAGTCATGTTTGTGTGAGAACTACATCTGGGGATAGAATACAATACTCTTAATGGCATTTGCTGAGGAAAGTTTTGTCTGCAAACCACTTTTTTTTTTTTTTTTTTTTAAAAAAAAAAAAAAAAAAAAGAAGCCGTTTTTTCATTTCTCTGTTAACATGAATGAATTTCTGGACGTCCTAGTGTCCTACCTCCAAGCTGCATGCCCAGGTGAACAGGGCCTGCTCTGTGATACTGTAGGATGGGGATAGTCTTGAGTAACTTATCTGGTAACAGCATGGAAATTCATCCGAAAAAGGATTAATTTGTGCCAGGATTTAGAAAAAGAGGAGCAGATGAGAAAGGATTGGAAGAAAAGTCAGGAAACAATTAGCTGAGATAAGTTATCACAGAAAGAACTGTTCAAAAGGAGGTGGAGATGACCGGATGAAAAAAAACTATACTAGTGGAAGAGGATCTCTAGTAAATTGGAAAAAGAAAGAGAGAGGGTCAAGGGAGAACGCTATTAGTGTGTACATCCAGTGGCAGCAAAATAACACATTTTCATACCTGCCTGCTCTGTCTGAACTCTTTTTAGTGACTGCATACAAAAGCCTTAGCCCGTTAAAATATGCACAGTCCAGGATCAGTATTGCACTCACAGCTAGGGCCAAATCCTTTTTGCCTTACTTTCCTGAATAGTGCTATTGTTTAAGTAGAATTTGGCTGCAATATGTTATTTAATTTTATGGATCGCTGAATCCTCTTGAACAAAGAGACTGAACGCCAAGGAAAGATGAGTGGGAGAATCTGAGTGGGAATTAGAAAATAATCAACAGCTTGAGCTCCTGTACGGTATAGCTCAGTTTTCAGACCCACCTTAAACCACAACTCCACGCCTGCATGTAGTGATTACCAGTGATACCTGTTTCTTCAGCCAGTTTGGAGGAAAGCATCATGTGTCTGCTTAACAACGGCAGATGCAGACTGAGATAACAGTGAGTATAGTCTAGATCTACCTTTTAAAAAAAGTAAGAATTGTTATGATTGGCATCTTAATATAGCTTCAGGATCTAGTTTCCTGAAAATCACAAGAATTAATCCTAGTCAAAGTACAGAGTCAGGTACAATGATTATTTCCTTTATAGGAAACAGTTTTAAAATAATAAACTAACTTACACCAAACTTATATCTTGTAGCAGTTTAATATTCCTTCCCAAGTCTGGATGTTTGGCTATCAAGAAAAAGATCTCACAAAATACCCTGACAAATGATATCAGTTATCTGTAGGGTTTTTTTTTTTTCCTTTTAAATCACACATTGAAGTACTTGATTGTACCCATAAAGGACGTATACCTGTGATGACCTAATTTTGTAAAGCAGACTTGCTTCTACCTTTTTTTGACATAAAAAAATGCAAATGAAAATGTGCTTGTGTTTTGAAATTTTGCCTGAAATAGCATACAAGTAATTTCTTGTTAGTAATGGAAAATATTCCAATGCCCTGATAGTCACATACAAAGTATCAACCCTGTGTATTGGTATGATGCTTACACAGGACTCCAGAATTCTTTCTAGCCCCTTGTGATACATCAAGAAAGAGTGTAAGGGCATCTCTTCCAGTTGGTCCTGGCATGAAATCTGAGAACAAGACAGAAATTGGGAATGAATCACGGTTTATGTTATAAATATGAGACTGATAATGACTCATGCAGCAAATTTCAGAGATCAGTTTTATGCTGAACAAAGAATGAATATTGCTGAATAGACCAGTTGTGCATCTGCTTAGTCAGTTTACAGAAGAGTTGTGGTCTGAGCGCGGTCTTTGCTTGAGATGGGCAGGGTCTGCAGTGTTGTGAAAACGGATCTTTTGCAAGACGGGAGGTTCTTATCCTCTGGCATCATCTTTTGGAGGCTGATCCAGCTTATTATGGAGATACCGGGTATTTATTTCCTCCTTGGATTTTAAGGAAATAGGACTGGTTTTTTAGCATGTGATGGGAGCAAAAATCTGCATTTCTGGAGGTCACCGTGATTAAGGTGGGGTGAGATGCTGAAAAAAACCCCCAACTTTCTTTTGTTCTAATTTGGTCTAAGAAAGCCTATGTGGTTCTGTTAGAGGAGTAGGAGTTGCAGAGATGAAAATGTATGCAGGCTAAAGGGGAACTGAAGGGGAAATCCACCTTTGATTCAAGTGCAATTATTATTGCTAAAATGTCAGACATTTCTATTATGCAACACGTCTACAGTATTTTAGTAAATAGCATTTCATGTGAAGACAGGGAATACCCTTTGCCTGATAAGTCTGCAGCCCTAACTGAATGATTAATGAAATCAGAGTCCAGGTGTTTAACTATGTATAAAAATGATAATGTGCCAGCTTGTGTCTTGGGATAATGGAGGCAGACTAGTCCTGACAGTCATCCAAAGGGATTTCATTTCCCAGACATTTAATCCAAGCTGTTTTGTGCTCTGGTCTGCACACCATTATATTTCAATGCAACATTATATAGCAAAGACATTAACTTCTTAGAAGGTACATCATAAGTGATATGTTTTTCATTCACAAGAGCCACAGGACAGCGCCAAAATGCCATGTTGTAGAGTTTGGCTGTCATGATTAATTTGTAGAATGAAATAAGTATCTACTTTATTTCTTGTAAATCAAAATCAGCAGTGAAGCCTATTTATTGCCATAGGGACCATATTTAAAATTCCAGAAGCTTCTCAGTTGATTAATTTGATCTGGGAAGTTTACAGATCTCTTGAATAGTAAATATCATCTTAGCTACAAAAAATATAACTTTGATAAGGAAATGCGATATAAAAACCTCCAACAAATCAGGTTTCTGAGAGATGATGAAAATCACATCAGAGAGAAGCTGAATGAAATAAAGATCTTATACTGAAAATAACAGTACTATCTATAGCTCCTCACTGTGACTGTACCTAGCTAAGGACTCTAAATAGCACATAATTATAATGTGTGTTTCTCTAGATTATTATTCTGTATAGCGTTTGAAAGATAACGTATTCACCCATTTTTACAACACATTCCTGGATTCAATATAGGCCTCAGAAGCAGGAGGAGACACTCAAAGCCTCCATACAAATTGGCTAGCATATTAAAAACAACCCATTTAATATGTTTCTAACTTCATCCAAAAAAATCTGTTCTTTATTTTAAAATATGTTTTCTGATAAAGGAGCTCAATAATATGTAATTTTGTTCTAGTAAAGTTTTACGAGAATAGACATTTTCTGTTTCAAATTATATTAGCCGAGATAGCTGCCTGAAGCCCCCAGTGGGAGCTGGGGGAGAGGGCAGGACAGGCTGCTGATGGTTACCAGCTCAGAAAAGCCATGCAGAAGGCCAACAGCAGTATATTTAGGAACCATAGCCGCCTCCAAGAGAGAAATGATTTTACCAAAACACCAGAGCTTAGGCTTCTATAGCTCGCGCTTGCTTCTCTTATTTCCCATTGGGAAAGACACACAACCCAAATTCTTTCATTTGTGTGGCTCTTACCTTTTTGTTTATGCCTCAGTGAGATGTAGAAGACAAGAAGGAGACCTTAAATTCCCCTTCTCAAACAAAATACACCCCCTCTTCTTCCAAATATCTATGGCAGCTGTGGTGGGTTGCCCTTGGCTGGATGCCAGGTGCCCACCAAGCTGCTGTCACTCTGCCCCCTGAGCTGGACAGGGGAAGGAAAAACACTGCAAAAGGTTCATGTGTCAAGATAAGGGCAGGGAGATCACTCACCGATTACCATCACAGGCAAAACAGACTTGACTTGGGGAAATTCTTTTAATTTGTTACCAAACAAATCAGAGAAAGGTAATGAGAAATAAAACCTCAATCTTTAAACACTTTCCCCCACCCCTGCTGTCTTCCTGGGCTCAACCCCGCTCCCCAGTTTCTCTCCCTCCTCCCCCCGAGCGGTGCAGGGGACGGGGAAGGGGGCTGGGGTCAGTCCATCACAGGCTGTCCCTGCTGCTCCTTCCCCCTCAGGGGAGGCTCCTCACACCCTGCCCTGCTCCAGCCTGGGGTCCCTCCCACGGAGACAGTCCTCCACGAACTGCTCCAACATAAGTCATTCCCATGGGCTGCAGTTCTTCACAAACTGCTCCAGCGTGGGTCCCTTCCACAGGGTGCAGCCCCTCAGGCACAGGCAGCTCCAGCGTGGGTCCCCGCAGGGTCACGGTCCCTGCCAGCAAACCTGCCCCAGCCTGGGCTCCTCTGCCCATGGGGACACAGGGCCTGCCAGGACCCTGCTCCAGCGAGGGCTTCCCACAGGGTCCCGGCCTCCTTTGGGTGTATCCCCCTGCCCCAGCGTGGGCTCCTCCATGGGCTGCAGGTGGGCACCTGCTCCACCATGGAGCTCCATGGGCTGCAGGGGCACAGCCTGCCTCACCGTGGTCTTCACCATGGGCTGCAGGGGGATCTCTGCTCTGGCACCTGGAGCACCTCCTGTCCTCCTTCTGCACCGACCTTGGGGTCTGCAGAGTCGTTTCTCTCACAAGTCTCACTACTCTCTCCAGCTGCAGTTGCTGTTGCGCAGCAACTTTTCCCCAGTCTTAGAGTTATCACAGAGGCGCTACCACCGTTGCTGATGAGCTCGGCCTTGGCCAGCAGTGGGTCTATCAGGCATAGGGACATAGGGGAAGCTTCCAGCAGCTTCCCACGGAAGCTACCCCTGTAGCCCCCCCCCCCTCGCTACCAAAACCGTGCTGTGCAAACCCAATACAGCAGCTCAGTCCTTCCCCCTTCCTGATCCTTGTGTCATTTCCCATCTGAGGTGAGAAGACTGTGTTCAGGCACCTCTCCTTTCTGCACAAGCTTCATATATGAGGGCAAATAAAAGCAGAGCTATCTCAGCTTTCCCTTCAAAGGAAAAAGAAAATAAAAACCCTAAGGGCTTTCACAGCCAATTCTTTTTCCCACTTTGGTGGGTAGCTGAGTTGGGTTTCACCCTCCCCGTTCCTGACTGAAGGTGGGATGAGGGCTGGCAGGCTGGGCTCTTCCCTGTGCCAGAAAAGCAAGACCTGTCTGCAGTGAGCATCACAAACTAATCCAGATAAAATCAACATAATTAATGTCTGAGAACAGTAAGGCAGGTGTGTTGGTTTTGTCTGGGATAGAGTTAAATTTCATCATAGCAGCTGGTATGGGGCTACGTTTTGGATTGGCGCTGGAAACAACGTTGATAATACAGGGATGTTCTCATTGCTGAGCAGTGCTCACACAGAGCCAAGGGCTTTTCTACCTCTCACCCCACCCCACCAGCGAGTGGGCTGGGGTGGGAACAAGGGGTTGTGAGGGGACACAGCCGGGACAGCTGCCCCCAACTGACCCAAGGGATATTCCATACCACAGGACGTCATGTTCAGCGTATAAAGCTGGGAGAAGAAGAAGGAAGGCGAGGACATTCAGAGTGATGCCATTTGTCTTCTCAAGGAGATGGCTGAACACCAGCCTGCCCATGGGAAGCGGTGAATGAATTCCTCATTTTGCTTTGCTTGTGTGTGCGGCTTTTGCTTTACCTATTGAGCTGTCTTTACCTCAGCCCATGGGTTTTCTCACTTTTACTCTTTCAATCCTCTCCCCCATCCCACTGCAGGGGAGTGAGGAGCAGCTGCGTGGTGCTTAGTTGCTGGCTGGGGTTAAACCACAACAGCAAGGTAGAAAAATGATCGTTAGTTTGTAGATGAGCCAGCACTTTTCACAGGTGTATTGAAGGAGTACTCTGCCTTACACATGCTGTGCTTTCTTGAGAACTTGGCCTTCTGTGTAAACTGAAATGATTTAAATATTTTTTCACTGAAGTTAATGGCAGGCCAGAATAAATCATCATATTGGCCTTTCCTGGCTTTATGTGTATGTGAATCCGTATGTGTTTGTATACATGTGTGTATTCAGCCAAAAGAAAACCTCAGGCTATCAGTAAGTGAGTCTTATTTATTTATATACAGCCTTACTCCATCCCTTGCTCCAGCTGTATGTTGCTAGCAACTAAGGAAGTATTTTCAGCTCTCTTCCGTGAAATAGCGAGGGCCTGTAGCCACCCACCGATGCTGGGGCTGGGGGTCCGCATGCTGGAGTGGCTCTGGTGCCCCTTATGGCTTGGCACGGCACCAAGCACAGGTGTAACAGGGGCGATTGGTCTTGGCATATTTAAAAGGAGTAACAACAACTCAAATATCGTTTGATGTCATGGAATGAAGTTGTGAACAGTGTGTAAATCTTAGGGTTTTGTCTTCTGAATATCAGACCTTTGAATTTCAGAGTGCTTTCTCTCCGTAGGGATAGGTGCCGTTTTGTGAATGAGGGTTTGATGCCGCGTGTTACAAAGGCAACACAGAATGATTTACTTTTTCCCCACTCTATTATTTTCAACCTTCATCCAAAATAAATTTCAGGATGCAGGTGTAAATTTGCTGTTTGCATACAGAAGCATGTGTGTGCACTATCATGTTATTATTAAAGCACATGGCAGCCCACACCAGGAAATGTGATAATTGATGGGTGTGACATACTAACCTCCACTGGTGGGAAATGGCTCAGAACCAGTTCAGCTGCTGGCTGAAGTGAAATTCCAGCCCTAGTAGCAGTTGGTACTCTGTTACTGTCTGAAGAGAAAAAAACCCGTGTTGACGTTTCCAAGGGGAAGGAGAAAGAAAACCTCTGTGAGCTGGTTTGTTCTCTTCTTCATTTGAAAAGAAGGAAACCAGGTAATTGTTTGAGAAATTTAAGCCTTATTTCTAATAGTTCTTGCTAGAGTTGCTGGGTGGAGCTAAGGCCTGTAACTAATCCTCATTCATTTTTCCTTTTACATGAAGTTGTGCTACATTGTTTCTGTGTGTTCCCAAACACTTGTCACATCTTGCAAAGAGAAGCTATGTTTGTTTTCATGTTGACAATGTATAAATGATTAAAAAAACCTGTATGTACCAACAAGATATTTTAATTAGTAAGTACGAACAGAATATTCTCAAGGCATCTTGATCACTTTCCAGAATTTTGTTTCTCTTTATGTATTTTTTAGAACTTCATGTATGTAAAATGGTGTTGGAAGTGGTCTCAGTGGAGTGATAAACCTGGCAGTTCCCCATGTGGCTTGATGTCCCACAGTGTGTTATATTCATATCTGTTGGGTGAATTAGCCTGTCATCCAAATGATTAGGTATCTGTGTGTATTGCAAGAAATTTAGTTAAGCAACTTTTGCCCTAAAAAGCAGAACACTCCGGAAAGCTTGAAGTTAGAGGTGGGAGATTAGAATTAATCAGATGATGACAGAGAAATTAATGACTTGAATGTTCTAGCACATATGCATCTTCTAAGTTAGCATGGAAATAAAGTGTCAGGGAGGTTTTGAAATGTCTGAAATCTGACAGAACTGAGATTGAGATTAAAAATATTTGATTATGTAAGATCTTGCATCCTCCCTTATAGTTTCTAGTTGCTGCTTCATAGTGTGTTTTGGGTTTTTTTTTGTTTGGTTTGGATTTTTTTAAATAAGTGATGACACAACACCATATAGCTTTGAGGAAGTGTTGTGCTATTACAATCTCTCCCCTCACTTAGAGGGGACAGCTTGCAAACAGTGTAATTTCCTTTGCCTGGGTTACAATAGAGCAATTAATCATAGCTATCGTTTTGGTTTCCATGCAAGTTTTGAACACCTAGGAACAGGTTTAAAACCAGAAGCTTTACATACTTATGTTGATCAAGCAGCCACAGCCTGCAATAAATTTCAATAGCTATAATGTAGGTTGAAGTTGAACTAACAACTTAATGACATCATTGCTTACCGTTACCAAACTCTGAGCTACTTGGCCTTTCCTTCTGTTAGCAAAATTACTGAATGCCTGAATTAAGAAAAGGACTTTTTTGTAAGTACGCTTTTTCCTCACTAAGTATAAGTTTCTTCTGCTAAGCAAGCTAAAGCATGGATCTGGTTTGCTTTTGTTCAGGGGTTCATTATATTCCGGACTACGAAGAAACTTCAGTGAATGTGGCAAAAATATTGCCTAAAAATTAATTGCAAAGTACTTCTAATTATTGTAGTGTTATAATTCTTCTACCAGATATTTATATGAAATGGTTATCAAATCCCAGATACTTGCAATAAAAAACGGGCTGAAAATTATTAACTGGAAATATATAGCAAATATATATTTGCTATGTGAGTGAGAGGTAAGATTGGCTAATGAGTTATTTATTAGAAGATAAGAAAATAATAGTGTCATATATAACCGAACTATCCTACAATAATGAGTCCAATCAGCTCCTCATTTTTCTCAGTTTAGTTTCTGAGTTTGGACTACTTGCATTTCTGAAGTGAACAAGTTAGTTATTATTTCTTTTCCTTGTTATGAGGTAAGAAAGGATCTGTTTTAGATAAATAAAATTACAGAAAATTGCAGACTTGAAACTTCATCTCTGTTGCAGTCTGTAAACCTTAATCATGTCATTTTTAAAAATATTGCTACACTCTCCAGTGCAGATTGCCTGTTAGTAATTAGGGAAATGTCTTGTTCACATATGTGAAATTGACATTAGTAAAAACTGAGTTAGGCTTCCCCCCTCCTTTTTTATTCTGCAAACCAAAGGACTGTGTAGACTGAATGTTTTTTAAAGGTTGAGCTCCTGTTTTAGGATTGGCCATCTCCTTAAATGTCTACAGTCCATTTACTAAGTGAAATAACAGGGTAAAAATAAACTCATGACCCTGAAAGCATTGGTGGCTTCAGAAAGACTTTTAGCCCTTTAAATTACAGGTTGCAGAAACATTACGCTGAATCATTTGATCCTTAAATTGCTTTCTAAATTCTGGATGGCTTGCATCAAATTCTAAATTCCAGCTACTAAAGACATCTTGATGTAAAGAATGACGGCTAGCTAGTTACAACTGAGTTTGGTATGAAATAACAGAAAAGCTTGCCTTTGAGAGGGCAGGAAGAAAACCTGACTGCAAAATAACATTTGTGAAGTATCTATTCTTTTGCAACCAGTAGATTAGCTTTTTCTACTTTCTATGTTGTTTTGCTGACTTTGTACAAGTAATATCAGATCTGGTAGATGCATCTATCTACGAGAGTGCTTCATAAATACAATCCTAGCTTCCTCAAAAGAGAACATCCCGGAGCCTCACTCACCCCATAATATATACTGTGCTTTGTAGTGCATGAAATCCAGGGGTCACAGTAGTCGGCTGTGCCCTGAGTGGACCAGATCAGTGTTTTGGGTGGGGAAACCTTCTTTTACGTATTCAGTCAGAAGCATTAGAATAGCTTAGGAGCCAGGGATATGTCATGTCAATGAACTCAAGCAGCTCTACTACCTATTATGTTCACAGTTTCCCTCTATTCTGAGGGGCCTCGCTGGGTCTCGGAATTAGTACAGCCCTAGGGCTTCTCTAGTTGATTAACCAGAGCCTGGATTTGTTAAACTCCCAGACATGCTGCAAAGTCCTTTTTCCTTCCTGGAAGCTTTTGAGTAAGGATTCAAAGGTGAAAGGGTTGGAGGTTAAAGTTCTGACCCTCCTCTCCTCCAAAACCTTTCCCTTTAAGAAAGGAACAAAATAAATCACTTAAGCATGTGCCTATCTAACTCGGTATTGCCACCTCTCATATGTTTTCCGTTGATCTTAAGCCTTTAGCTGTGGGAACTCAGATTCAAATGCTCGACTTTAAATTAAAACCCAGTTTTGTAGTCCTCATGGTTCTGGACTACAGTTTGAAAATGAATCCAAGGAAAAATAATATCTTAAAGAAAATACTGTCTTATTACTTTGGATCATAGTGCTTGACTCAAGATTTTTTGAATACCTGTGTTTGGCATTATTGCTAACTGAAAGCATGAGATTACTTCCAGTAAAATAAATTGATCTTAGCATGTGTTTTATAAACCTTACTGAGTTGGGGTCTGAGTATAACTTATGGACAGTTTTACAGAAATGTGACATACTACTTAAAGGAAAGTTGGCTAACTGGAAAAACTAATTGAATTCTTTGTATTGTGAGCGAAATCCTTTAAACCACATTCTGGTATTGGGGTGTGTGTGTGTGTGTATGTTGGTGATAATTTGGAGACTTTACTGCACAGAAGATCAAATTTCTGATTGCCTTCATGAAATTGCTGTGTGATGGACTGTCCTGTGATCAGTGGTGGTCACAGGGAATGTGTTGCATGTTTGTTGGCCAGGAACAACATAATTTGCAAAAATGTTACTATTTTGGCAAAGAAACCCTTGGACAATGACTCAGACTTAAGATGTGGATTTTAATATTCCTCCTAGGATTTTTCTCTCTCCTCTGCCTGCGAGGAGGAGGTAGGGAATTGAAAGAGGTAATGGATGAGCGGAGTACTTTGTACTTGGCAGGGTTTACAGTCTGGGGTTGTACTTTTCCTTTCTGCAGCATACCCCCTAGGGAAGATGCCTGTATGCAGAGTGCTCAATTATCTAAGCTGTCAGGAACATGCATGTTGTCAAAATGTAGGCTTGCAGCAGGTTCCTGGTGATCTCTACAGATGGCCCAGGTCTCCTTCTCATACCTTCAGATTAAATACTGGATTAATCTTTTCAATCATTCACCCTAAATGGGGTGAATTGTGAGTGCGTGTAAGACAGAAGTCAATTACACAGGAAAGAGGCAAACTATTGTGGAGGTAGGGTTATTTTTATGGGCTTGGTTTGGTTATTTTTTTTTGTCTGCCAGCTAACTAGGTACACTACAGCAACAACATTTAGAAGATCGCTCATCTCATTCCAGAAGATGCCAAGGACATAAATGTCTTTGATTTCTTTCTTTCTGAACACAAGGTATTCTGAATGAAAGAGCAAGAAGTGGCTTAGATATGTGGGCTGAAGGAATTTGGTAGGAAATCTCCTGACCAGGCAAGATGACCATGTGCTCAGCTTGAGTTATCACTGTTAGTTTGAGGCAAAGATGGACCAATATATTCTGTAGCTTCAGTAGGAAGTTACAAGCAAGGCTCTGAGAACATATGTGATTTGAATTAGATAGCTGTCAGTTTGCTCAGCAGGGTTGTCTGGCTCACAGAAACTAGGTTACTTACTGGTCCACTTTATTTTAGCATGAATAAAAAAAAGCAATGTAAGTAATGGGACTACGTTTGGGAAAGAATGGAGATTTGCTATACTCCCTACTTGTTTCTATCCAGAAGTTCCTGTTATCAGTCCGCTATTCCTTGGAGGAAAATGCTGAAAGAGATGGGCAGCACAGAGAGTAATTTGTTCTAAGCTTTCAGGAAAATTGGCAACACTCAAACCACATCAGCATTCAAAACTGTGAAGCTGGGGATGACCTCTATCTGAGAACAGAGTTCATAGCTGAGAGGGAGAGTCTAAATCTGGCCACTTTCAGGTAGCTAATATAGCGAACAGTGAACTCTGTGGAAGCATAGTGTATCAGTGTGCCAGCCTTCACTGTCCCCCACCAGATATTAAATGAGACAGTAAATCCTTACTTTAGGCCCTGACTTGGCAAAGCAGGTTGCATTGCATTGTTTTCAATTACTCCCATGCTGGAAACTAATCCCTTGCTTAAGTGTTATGTAGACTTGAACCTGCGGTTCTTTTTGAGATTTGGTTGTAACTTTCTTGTAATATTTTGCAAGCCATCCATCAACTACACAGATAAAAAACCTTAGCTGCTCAACCCGCACACAAGGTAGAGAATTTTACACAGCTTTTATTCCGGTGAGCTAATTCCCCTGACAGGGTGAGCTTTTCTTCCTGACCCTGTGTTACAGCTCTGCCTTTCTCCCTCTTCTTTCCAGGAGTAGCGTAATGTGAAGCCCAGGACGCAGAGCCCTGGCAGGAACTCATGGTCTTCTGACTTGTAAATGCCTCCTTTTTTTTTCAGTAATATGAAGGTATACTATCTACAGACATAATCATCTTTCCCATCTTCCACAATGATTTTGGAGGCTGTTAAATATTTGGCCACATTTGGAAAACATTTTGACATTCTTTGCAGAAAGACTCCATAGAGAAGCAAAGTATCCATATTATTGCTTTATAAAGGACCCCTTTAAACTAATGAGGCAGTAATGAATGGACTGGTATGTTGAATCTTTCTCACGTAGGAAGGGCGCAAAGTCATTTCATATAAATTGCAGCCCGTTATTATGAATAGTTTGGCATGGGTTTCCCTGGAGGTGGAACTTCAAGCCAAATATACAGCAGCAGCTGTGGTGACACGTTATGCAGAAACTGTTCCAGGCGCTGTGCTGGAGTAGTTGATGTTGCAGGATAACAGCACAGCAGCACGTATTTAGAACCATCTTACAGCAGCAATTCTGGTTTATACTGAAGGTCTAAAAAATACCTGTGTGTGCCTGAGCTGAGCAATGTGAGTCTTCCTCCCCCTTGTCACTTCCCAATGGTTTTGTACCTGACAACCAACTACGTTCACTGTATATCAAATTTTAATGATAGAGAAGTCTCTCTGAAGTTTACTTTCTTATTTTCATAAGAAATAGCTATGTAAATTGTTGCTGCGATACGCCCCAATGTAAGAATTTTCTCTCCTACATCTGACGTTCAAGGTCTGTGTTAAATTTGAAGCAGTATTGGGTATTGACCAGTAACTGGTGTCCGAAGTGATCTCCTCAAAAGCTCCTAGAGAACTAAATAGAATCACATCTTGGGGAATTTTGCTCTTCTTTCAGATGAATTTTAGGAAGGTTACACAAATTCTTGAAAAACTGGGGAGAAGGCACAAGCTGCTTTTTTCATGTGTTTGCAGCAACAGTCTGTGCTTACATGGCTTAAAGCTGCCTACTCCGCCTTTCCAGTGGGCCACAAACTTCCAGCCTTTGCCTGGCATGCTGACAGACCACCAGAAACCTGTCAGCCGTAGATTTGCCTGGCTTCTACAGAACAGTTTCCCATCCTCTTTCCATTCCTACTGGTTTTATCCCTGAAACCAGCTCTGCTGAGCCTTGGTACTTTGGTTGTCCTCGGCAGGAATCCACAACGCAATTTTATTTGAGTACCTTCAAACCCTGGTGACTGGGAATGATGCCAACCAGACCCTGGTACTGGGCCTCACCTGCTAGTGGCAAGCCCACAGGTATGTGTTCCTCAAGGCAGAGTTTTGTTTCGTCTCTTGTTTTCGCAGCTGAATCCCACAATGCACACATATGGATTGTGTGCATACCGGTGTGATGTGGCAGGCAGAGGAGACCACAGTCAAGGTGGAGACTGCATCTTGTAAAGGTGAACGGGGGTATTTCATCATATTTTCTTCCTCATAATAAAGGGTCTTGGATATTCATGGAATAGGGCATCCTTTCTCCTCTTTGCTTTGCAGGAAGGTAGCTATGTTTCTCCTTTCCTCCATCAACCTCCCATGACTTGTGTGTGCGCGTGCATGTGTCATTTCACAAATGTGATTTGGGCAGACAGTGGGGATAATGATTATTTATTTTTTCCTGACTCTCTAGTTTCTAAGACTGTGTCTGTTGGTACCTGACTGAGAGCAGGGTTTGTTTTAAATTCCACCCCCCACTCCCCCCGAAGCCTGAAATTTAGTGTTACCCTTTCTTACTCCAAAACTGCTTCTGTGGTTCTTCTGTAAGAATTCCTTAGTGTGGTTTTTTGTTGCTTTTTTTAAAAAAGTATCTACCACAGGCTTTGATTAATAACACAAGCATAGTAGTCATATTCAATAGCACTCTATGCTAAAAGGTCCAACATCTGATTTCCAATTAATCTTATTTTGGGTTTATTTGCAGCCTGTAATTAGGTACTTTAAACAAACAAACAAAAGCACCCTATTTGTGGGCTTTTTTTGAGTCTTGCACTCTTGGGACTGAGTTTGGCTCTCAGGTGTTTCCCTGCAGCTTTCCCACAATCCAGTAAAACTTTCACATTTGGAGCTAAGTAGAGAATTTGGTTCTCAGTATGAGTTATTTTTCTTAACTCTCTTTAGAAGATTCACCTCTTAAAATCTGTTGCCTGACTAACATCTCAGATCTTCTTTGGGGAAGTGCCATCACCCGGCAATGCTGGAGATTAACGTGACATTTTTTGCTTAATATCTTTATTTTGCAATGGATTTTAATGTAAATGGTGCATTATACCCAACATCATGAGCAACTACTGGCTCTGCAAGCGGGCTTTGCATGCTCCTTTCAGCTGGCCACAGCCAGGACAGTCCGGCTGTTGGGGGTCTGGTGCCCCACGGTTCCCCCCAGGGCCCATGTCAGGCCCCCGAGGCCACCACCTGCTGCCCCAGCAGCCCAGCAGCGGGGACGGTCTCCAGCTGCCCACGGCCTGGCCCGTGGCTGGCCCTGGCCCGTGGCTGGCCCTGGCCCGTGGCTGGCCCTGGCCCGTGGCTGGCCCTGGCCCATGGCTGGCCCTGGCCCGTGGCCCACTGCAGGCCCCGGGAGGAGCCCGGCGTTGCCCGGGTGCCCTGCCCCTGGCTGGGGCAGCAGGTGGGACAGGCCCCCCATGGACAGCACTGCTGGAATTGCTGCTTCTCCAGCTGTTCCTCAAATTTCCCTTCTCACTGTGAGATCTGGGAGTCCCTATTTTCCCCTGATCGATGGTGTTACTGGGTTTTTCCTCAAGTTCCTTGTCTCTGTCTCCTTTACCTGTGCATTTTTTCCGTGTAGGGGTAATTTAATTGTTGATTAAGCGTGTTGCACCAATGTTGCCTCACATAACTACACTTTGATGTCAGTAAATCTGGCACGTAGCACCAGTTAAACATAATACTGCTTGTTTTTCCAGTGAAGGATTTTTTTTTTTTTTTTTTGAGGATGGCTTAGTGGCTTGTAGCTGAATAAGCCCTAGTGATGAAGCCTAAAGAACGGTCCCTGTAATTATCTAGTGGGTTTTTTTCCTTCTTTTCCTTGACACACAACGTCTGGTTTCTTTTTTCTCTTCAGCTTTCTGTCTTTCCAGTGATGCAGAGTCGTTTTTAAAGTAACAGGGTGATCCATTCATCTGGAAATGTGATTGAAAACAGTTTACTTCTAGTATCTTCAGTCATTTTTGAAAAATGCTCATGAGTCTGAGGAAAGAAGGGGAGAGCTTATGGCTTTTGACAACTTGGAATTGACCAAATGTGTAGTTGATACAGATCTCATCTTTGTAACCTTTGAATAAATTGTTATTTTATTTCTTCTCACTTGTATATAAAGATATTTTACAGATGGTATTTGGTTTAGAGGTTGGGAATGATTTTGCCTGGTGTTGCTCTCTTTCTGCTCTTTTTCTTCTCACTATTTGCAGGTCTTTGAACAGAAGTGACAAAGTGTGTATCAAATTGAGGAGGGATTCCCAAGCTGTCTGAAATCCCGGGCTGAAACACTTAGTAGGAATTCCTCCTTATTTTTGGTCTTTTCTTTTAAATGCAAAACCTACCGTTCATCTATGCAGCTATAATTGCACGCCCTAGAAAGATCCGGATAGTATTTGTGTTAACTTCTGTGACTGCTTTTGATTTGAGATATGAAGCAAGTGTTACACACTGTATACAGTTACAGAGGGCAAGCTGTTGCGCTGCACCTCTAGTCTGTAACCTGTTTGCATGTGCAAGCAAAGCAGTAGAGGGAGGTTGGATTTTTTTTTTTTTTTTTCCTGGTGCCTCTCTGTGCCTTTCCTGGGGCTGTTTAATGCAGCTTTGTATATGCTTACAGAGAACTTGGCTCTGCTGACCGTTTCCACCAAGGTATCTGAGAGGGCTTTCAGCTGTACAGCTGTGCTAGCAGAAAGTTCATTTTGGGCTTGAAAATAAATGGTGTAATTATGTGAGAGGATGTTCAGGGGCGTGAACGCTGGTGACCGATGGGCATGCTGGGCCCGGTGCCTGGGTACTGTGTGGGGTGACCCCAGCAGCAGCAGCACGTCCCAGCCCCTTGGCTTCCCATGCCAGCTTGTGTGGGACAGACTCAAAAGGGTGTACAGGAGATTAGGGTCAAAAATGAGTGCTCAGCCCTGAGGAGACCACATTGAGTTCAGCGATGCTGAGGCTGTGCTAGGGAGAAGGGGCAGCTTGGAGCTGCCACGAACTGTTGTAGGGATAGTGCAAGCCTTTGCCCTGCATCCAGCTCCTCCTTGCTGAATGGTCCCTACTACCCCACAGCTCTGGTAAGCTACACGCTCTTGCCCATGCAAAATAGCTTTCCACCTTTGGCCTTGCTGCCATTGTATGCCTTAAGCTTTTATCCAAAACAAAAGTTGCTGTTGCAGATCATTTGGTGAGGAAGACTCATCTCTCACCTGCCACCCTGGTAGTGGTTTTGTGCTGCATTGTAAGTGGGCTGTAATAGGGAGGAAAAAATGCCCTGAAATCAAAGCAGGCATTTTAGTATTATATTTTTCTAGTGGGGAAGGAAGGGAAAAGGGAATATGAGTGTTCTGGAAAGTTCTGCTTCTGCCAGCATTGTCTCCTGTGGGAAGATGGATTTTAGACCCTAGTCACAACAGGGGTGAAAAGGGTGGGCAGTGAGCTGCCTTTCTGGGCTGTGCTCGGTGGGGGGGGAGCCGGGAGGCATCCTCTGAGGCACCAGCTCAGCTGGAAGGCCGGGAACTGGGCTGGGAACAAAGGAGCATCAGCCTGTGCAGACAGGGAGACAGCCAGCCCATCAGTGAAGGGATTGATTTTTTCCCACCAAAAGGTCGTATTTATTTTTCTCTTTGCAAAAGAAGGAGAGAAAAAAAAAAAAAAAAACAAAACAACCACTTATTTAACATGTTCTGTTTATTTTTTTTTCCCCCACTGAATATGTTTTGTTTGTATTTTGAGGAAAAATATAGGCAGTTTCAGAGAAAATATTTTCTTTACATGCTTTCATTTTGCTACGACCATTTTCTGTAAGAGAGAATGTTTCTGTGTGCGGTATGTGCATGTTTATGCATGTGAGCGAGCTTCATCAGCTTCATCTGCCTGCAAGTACGAGGGGCTGAGTGCTGTTCAGTTAGGTTCTCCCTTACTCTGCAAAGCAAGTAGAAAACATCAATAAAAGGCAGGGCTAGGCAGTGCTGCTCTCCGATATTTATTGGAGCTGCATGGTTCTGACCCTAAGACAAATTTACTCCTATCCATCAGTTTCTCAGTGTCATTTGTGCTCTTGTTTTTTTGAGGTTCCTTTCCTCCTTATTTATTATTTTTGATCAGGAATAACCTCAAACAGCCCATGTTTGTAATACGTTCTAATACACAGACTTGTCAGAAGGCTGACCACCTTTATTTCCTTGAAGTCAAGCACAAAGGTGTTCAGGATCTGCTGGAAACCATTGCCTCTTGCAGAAGGAATTCCTGTTGCCTCAGATGTAGCTATGGCATTTTGCTTCACTGATAACATGAAGGGTAATAAAGATACAATTGCAGCCTTCAAGGAAGAGACCAGTAAGACATAATTGCTTTGAAGAAACTGTTATTTGATGACTTGTACTGAAAGACTGCAAAGCCTTCTAATTTTAATTCCCTACAGGAAAAAACCAGCCCTTTTTGATCTCAAGATTTCTTAATTATTGAAGAAAAAACTACTTACATGGTCCTTAATTTCTGTTTCAAGAGTGTATACCATTAAAATGACCAAACAAGGAAACAATCAACTGGAATTATAGGTATGCCAGCTCTTCCACTTGACATGCTTCAGAAGCCCCCAAAGACTGGCTGATATGTAAATACATTTTAGCAAAGACATGGGTAAAAATAGAAGGGAGTCAAGAAATTAACTACTGTTCTCAGAAATGATTGGACTAATCAATTGTAAATAAGATGAAGGGACACTGCCTTGGTATATGCGATAAGGTACAGCCATGAGCCACTGCTATGTGGGACTTGTAGCAGAGCTCCTGGGCCATGGCTCAACCAGTCCCTATGACACCTGGGCTGTGAGGAGGGAGCTTGGTGTCCCTAAAATAAAGGGCAAGAGGAGTAGCTGCCTAAAGCCATAGCAACCACTAGGCGAGAGACTTAGGTGGAATTAAAGCCATCTGGATCTGTCATTTAGCCTTTCTGTGGATCAGTCTCCCATCTGTAAAAAGTTATCGTTTGAGCTCTTCATAGCTAGAGTTCCTCTCTCTGTTCTGCGCGTCAGGATGGTGCCTTGTACAAAAAGGCCCTGATATTGTTTGGTTCCTCTGATTATTACTGCAATATTAAAAAAACAAACAAACAATAGTGAGAGTAATATTCCAACCCCAAGGTCAACTTCTGCTGTATTGCACTTGCCCTTTCATGCTGAAGCCTGCCAGGTTGTTACTGAACACAGAATTTGGCCTTTAAGGTTTCAGTGTACAATATGCACATCTTGTGCTGAGATTAAATATGAATATGTTTAAAGCTCTGCTTTCAATCCAAATTTTGAGGGCTTGCCAAGGTAGCAGAGATTGAGATAGGATCTTTTGTACTATTAATTGAAGGCTATGCTTTTATTTCCTTTAAATTTTTTTAAAGCCTCCCTTCTGTGGTGGAAGATACCTTGCTGCTGCTTGGATTGATTCCAAATACTGTTTTCCCCTTTAGCTAGGGCTGCCAAATGTAGTGGGTTTGATTCCTTGCTAAGTATCTTTTGTTAAATACTAGCAATTCAGAGTTGCAGATACCTTAAGGTGAAAGGGAAACCAGATCAAGATGCTATTAGCTGCCACTAGAAAGAAAACATGCCATAATGTCATACGAGTTAATAACTTTAAGTAGCCTGTAAGATGCTGCTGTGGAATTAAATGCTTAACAATAATTCAAAAAAGGCTTACAGAAATTTAAGAATGTGGATCATTTAGTATAGCTGAAATTATGCTCCTGGCATATATGTGTGACACATGAGAGCACTTACCTGGAAATTTATTACCCAGCTCTGAGCAAACAAAGCATGACCTACATTTGACTAAAGTCAGCTGTCTCTGGCTAATCCTATGGGCTTCTTTTTATTAATGTCACAATTGCTAATGTGGTATAACATTGTCATTACTGAATAGCACAGCGGGATAAGCTGCAGCTGTTATTTCTCTTTCTATACCTACTAACTCATTAAATTTGAGTTTTGGGGAATACAAATTGTAAAGATTATTCAAATTCTGATTAAGAAATGGGACTACTGGGAAATTGACGGTGTATAAAGTAAAACTTTGAATTGAGGATTTTGGTGGTTTTTCTATCAGTAAGGTTAGAATGCTCACAATTGATTTTTTTTTTTTTTTATAATTTTATTTTTTTTCCTAGTTCCTCAGTATTGGGGTCCAAATTAAACCAGAGGTAGAATATCAAGAAAAGTAATAGAAAGATGGATATTATTACATGGTGAGTACTATTCTTTCTGATGTAAAGGGAAAATGCAAAGTTTGTGTAGAGAGAATACAGAATGAGTGAGTTTTATAGCAAGAGATCAGTAATACACTAAGTACCCCATTGTTATTTTAAATAGCACAATTTCCTCATTCGAAATACCTGAAAATCGCTGGAGTTTAAAGACATTATTTTTAAACAAACTTTTAAGAACTCTATGATACCCATAGAGGCAGGTCTTTGGACTTTGGTATTTCCACAAAAACACACATGGCAGCGAGCACTGACTCCTTCAAGAGGTAAAGTTTCCAGTTTGTCTGCTTCAGGACTGAGACACTGGTGTTCCTTTTTCCTTCAATTATGCTAGGCTTTTTCTGAGAGCCTTACCTCATGCTTACTTTTCTTCTCATCCTAATGTCTGGTTGAAAACTTTTTTTAAAATAAAAAAGTAAAAAAAAAATTTAGTGTGGAATTAGAATGCAGCTCCTTTCCCTCTAAAACTTAATTTTAGCTCCTATCCAAAGTTGTGACTGCTTATACAACTGTGGGCAGGAACACAGATCGGAAAGCAAGGTCTTCCCAGCTGGCTGCAGCATGGTGATGTGGCTGTCTGGGAGGAACACCCCAGGCCCACAGGCCTCCTGGGCAGGCAGCCAGCCATGCAGCCCTCGCACCAGCTCCATGGGAGCCTGGCGGGGTGGGAGGAGGCATGGCTGGGGCTTTCCCACACCCCAGCTATTTCCTGCTTGCCGCGAAGCCAATGGAAACGGTCAGCCAGCACAAAGTTAGGTCACTGCTCGGGGGTCAGGGTGGATTTTAATGGAGCTGAGCTAATGGTTGCAGCTGAGGATCTGGCCAGTAATTTCCATTCTATTGTTAGAATGAACAGGTTTATAAGCTAAAATCAGTGCATGATCTATTGCTGTATTATGGTTTTCCAGGAGTGTAAATCCCTTGTTTTTCATAGATGAACCTGGAGAAAGGCAATGGTGTCTAAGGGGGGGGGGGGAAAAGAACGGGGGGTGGGGGGGGCGGGGAGGGAAGGGAGAAGTGCTGGTGGACCCAAAACCTGGTGTTTGATCTTGTAATTGTGGTGAGAAAAACATGGCAGTAGGGCTAATCCAGAAGTTTGGTTGAATCTGAATTCCTCAAATCAAGATAAGAACTGCCTGCATTCTTCAGATAAATTGGAATAAAAATGATCTCTTAGGCATTCATGCACTTAATTACATTCTCTCCTCTTCCTTCCCCTGCCAACAGAAAAAATAACTGTTAACTTCTACATTCATGTTCAAAGGGTGATGTTGGCTTCTAGGCTGTTGCTGACTACTCCTGGGGATAGGTGGTCATGTCAGCAGTGGATGCTCTCCACTCAGGATGTGAGGGAGATAGATGCTCTGTCATGTTAACAAATGTAAAAAATTGGGAAACAGTATGGAGAGGAGAGGACTTAAACTCAGAGAACTAGCTACAGAGGTGGGATCATGCATCCATTACCTGCAAAGATTGCTCAGCAAAATTTTTTTCATGGGAATTCTCTGGAATATAATGTCTATGATCTCTGCGATCATTGTAAATAGTGTCCTTTATCCTCTTAAAGTTTCTCTTTGCACAATAATGTTCCTTTTGTTCTTGCTCCTAAATCTTGATTGCATCATCTTCAGATTTCCCAAAAGTGAAGCCTTTCCCCCCTTTTTCCCCTCATGTGGGACCACCCTCTCATTTTCAGCAAACTTGATCCCAGTTGTTATCTGGCAGATCAAGACGTCTACTTCCGCAAGCTGTAACTACTACCCTAATACACTAGGTTTCAAAAATTGGGCTTGATGAGGGAGCCTGGGGCCCACAGAGGATAGCGTGAAGCATAATGGAGGAGATGCTGAGGCCGCTTGTAGAGCAAGGTTGGCCCAGAGTGTGAGGAATTATGTGTGTTTGTGATGGGAGGAGAGGCTGCGCAGAATGATTCATATGGGAAATATGACACAGCCACACTGAAAACAAAACAACATCAGCTCAAATTCTGGTGGGGTTTGTAGTGAGAAGAAATGCTTTTTCCTTTTTATTAGGTCGCTTGTGGTCTATATGGGTAAAGCTTGAGGCCTCAGCTTAATGCCTGGCAAGCTGGTGCCCACCACAGGCATTAGCATTCCTGTAGGAGGACTTGGTAAGCTGAGAGTCCCTCCAAGGTGTGATTTGGGAATGGGATGGTATGTGGAAGTTCTCATTGCTCTGATTGGTCTGTGGAAAACGAGGATTTCTGGAACACAAACATAGGATTTCTAACGCATAATACAAATAAATATACTAGAAAAAAAAAGTGATTTATTGGAGACCTTTTTAAACAGCAAAGACCACAGAATTTATGTTAGTTAGCTACATGGCTGTATGTGGGAATTAGCTTAAATGACACCTTCCCTGTCCCTTCCCCTGCCTTGTTTTTCTTTTCCCTCTTTTTTTTTTTTAATTTTAAATCTCCCCGCTTCTCCCATTTCCTGCCACACGTTGTTATCGAAAATGAAGCAAGCCCATTCCCATGCATCAAACAAAAGCAATTCACTGATGGTGCTTGAACATGGAAACACACTCTGCCTCTCAACTTTCATGTGGGTTTTAGGCTGAGGAAAACAGACTGTACAGATCAGTCATGAAATGACCAGGTCTCGTACCATCCTTTTGCCACACGTGCTGTAGGATTATTCGTTTTAGAGCAGTTTCTTCACGAAACGAGCCCTTTCCCTTCCCTCTGATTAGTAGTTTGCTCCCTCTGTCTGTAACGAGTGATAAAGCAAGGGCAACAGCAGAGCTGGGTTTAAAAGCATTATTTGAAGATATGATTGCTCATGAGTCTCCAATGGTTACAATAAGGTTAATAGAACATAAATCCCTGTGAGCTTGTCTTCATCTTCCTGAGAGAGAAAGCACTGAATGATCACCTTATTTCTAGTTTGTGAAATTTCAGATTTGGGAAACTTTGTGGATAACTGGACAATTGATTGACAAAGGCGTGAAGTTCAAAAAGCTAAAAAATTTTAGGGAGAGCACACTTCTGAATAAAAAAAGTAGTATTTATTTTTCCTTTTATGACAAGCTTTCCCAAGTTCTTACTTTTTAGGTGGAGGAGATGAGGTTAGTTCGCTTCCTCTTCCCTGCTGTTTGCTATCTACTGTGTTTGACTTCTGTAAAGTCTATGTGGGCTAAATGAGAAACTTTGAAAATGGGCTCTCTGTGCAATCCTGGGAAAGATGCTGGAGGTAGATATGTCTGCCGGCCTGCCTCTTGAAATGCCCTTCATTTGCTTGGAGGTTCCGTGTAGGTATTTCAGGGAAGGTCACTTTTTTTTTTTTTTTCCTGCCACCTCTTCTTCCTTTCCTGTGGCCTAGTTGCCACTGAAGCAGCTCAGAGATGTGTCCTCTGCTTGCTAATTTTCTTATGCTAGTGCGAGAAAAACCCAAACCCTACCACCAACCAAACAAAATATGCAGAAGTTAAGGTTTCTATCAAGAAAAGGCAACTTCTTTAAAACAAGATCTGAGCCCTACCTATAATCAACCTAAATGGTTATTGAGTGTACACATTAAAGAATTTATGACATGAGAAGTGAGTGTCTATTGCGGGGGGGTGGGGAGAGGGGGGGGGGCACGGACGGGGACCAGAACAAACAGACAAGCAAAACCAACTAAATCCAAATGAACTTACAACTGAGCAGTTTCACCAGTGCTTCTTAGGATATCAATGGGAAAACAAGAGTGTGAGCTTGTTAAGTCACGAGTGAGTAAACTTGCATTGCCATGTGGGAACAGGAGAGAATACTGGCCTTCAGCAAAGAATTAAACCTGACTGAAAAATATTCTACAGCACACAAAACAACTTGGAAAGTTAAATGGCTGGGAAAAATAAATGTCCTTAATAGCTTTCTTACTGATGTACTTGGAATCGTAAGCCTTTTCCTTTTAAAGAAACGTCATCTTTAATTTCCAGGTACTCCTTAAAAAAGGCAGATAGGTTCTCCCTTGGCTGCAGTTTAATATAAAAACCTCTTATCAATTTTTCAAGGAATAAAACTGCATTATGTCTTGTTATTCCTAGCTTGACAGAGCAGAAGTTGTAAATCTGCAACATAATAGAATCTATTTTGCTAGCTATTTCACCATGGGCAGGGCACTACTTTAATCGAGAGACTATTTGAATTCATGTATGATTTTGTCCAAAGCTGACTGTTTGAAACAGCTGATTTATATCTGAACTTAGAACAGTTTTTTTTGGTGCACATGCAAATTAACTACATCACTTTATGAAAGTACCCATTCTTGACTAACAGCAGTTATCAGAGTAATGCTGCCTTTGTTCTCCTTTCATTATCCTCAGAACTAATCGTTCTTGCCCCATAGTGTAATACTGTATCTTTGGTAATATTTAATTTTCTGTAGGATGAATAATGAAAAGAAAAACACAAGAATAAGAAAGTTCTTTGTTATACACAGGAACGATTAAGACCACTGCTTGCCACATGGAGGAGCTCAAGTATCAGGTTAGGAATTTCCATTGCTGCCAGGAGGGCTCATCCCCCGGCCAAATTGGACTGGAAAAATAACTCCTGGGAATGCCCTGGCCTCGGGTCTGCCCCTGGGTGTGTGGATGAGGTTGCTGTAACTCTGTGGCGGTTATGCATAAGAGCATAATTTGGCCCGTGGAAATGTTAATGCTCTTTCCAGCCAGTATGCCATATAGATCACAAAAGACCTCAAGGCCACTTAAACTGGTGCGAACCCTGGCTTCTCTGAACTATTACTTTTCTACAGTTTTCCATATCTGCTTCCACAACCCCTCCTCCAGCTGCAACATATAGGACTAATTAAGGGGAAATAAAACGATTGAAGTTGCTGATAAAAGTTATTAGTACCTTATTGTGGCATGCTTAGATTTAAGTAATGTAGATTCAGTTCCCAGATCCAGCTGTGCCAACTTAAAAGGTCATTGACCTGTGGCTATTTTCCATCCCTTTCTGTCTTACCAAGATTATTTTTTTTTCTTACTCCAGGGCTTTGTTAGTGGAGCAGTTTATGTGAAATCTCCCTGGTTAGCCTCGGTAAAATCTCTGTGTTAAGTAAAATAACTTACATCAGCCCGGTGGCAGCCTTTTGCCTTGGTGGATGGACCCAGGAGTGAGACTGTGCATGTCCCAGTCTGACCATCTGGGCCATCTTGGTATGTACTGGGTGGGTAGGGAGGGTCTGTTTTCTGGTCCCCACCTTTATCTTCTTTTATGCAGGCTAGATAGTGTTTGTAAACTACAAAACATCAGCTCTGATGAACTAGGGAAAAAAAAGAAAAGAGAAATAAGATGTGATATGGATCCTGCAGGAGGGAATAGGAGAGAGGCTAGAGGCCTCCTGTGCAGTTTATTTCTTAAAGCCAGGTTTTGACAACCTGCTGACTCAGTAAATGTTTACCCTCAGTTTAAAGTACGAGGTTTAGCTGACCCGTGTAGCCCTGGCTGATGGGTGTGAGGGGGTGCCTGTGGGAGCAGTTCACCCGGCAGCTCTCAAGGAGCTCAGCTGGCTACAGCAGGGTGCTGGATTGGAGGCAGGGACGGACAACACGCTGAGGAAAGAACAGCAGCCCAAGGCCTTCCTTTTCTGTAACAGCTGTCTTGCACTGAGTATTTCTGATTGAAAACAGAAGGGAGGCTCTTCCCTCCTTTAACAGCAATAAAATCCCAACTCACAGCTTCTCTTCAGATTGATTCTTTCTGTTATCAGTCTTACCTTTACTGATGAACTATTGTCAGGCTATTGCTACTCCTCTCCTTCCTATGATGTATAACTGCTTAATTCTCATTCTTCTACTTGTGCTGTTGATGGAGTTAGCTGAGCAGCTGGCACAGCCGTAGCACGTGTGCTGTAGGCAAATATAAGCTTTTAGAGACTCCTAAAAAGGAGAAACCACCTCAGAGGCTGTGGTGCATCTCAACCTCTGCATTCTTCCTTTTATTACTGCTGTTGGTGGTCTCAGCTGGGGCACTACATGCTGGCATAGAAGAAGCCTGAAGAGCTTTGGGGTTCTCCAGCCATTCTTGCTTCCTGCAGCTAGCTTCTGAGGGAAACAGCAGCCTGTATGTCTGGCAGGAGGCAAAAGTAGTTTATAAAGTAGCCATTGCTGCCGCTTAACAGTTTATTTTAAGTTACTGCATATGCTTTTGGAGCTTGATATACTAAAACTACAAATCCCAGTCTTCTGAGGTGGATGATTAATGTATATTCTGAAATCGCTTTATTTTCCTCCCAGGTCAGATCAGTGAAAAAAATTTTGACTTTTAAATTTATAAATAAGTTGGAAAGACTGTGTTCTTGTAAATCTTTGATTGGAAAGGCTAAGATAAATTACATTAGTTGCAACCATCCTTATTTATAGAATTAATTTAATTTTTATGTATTTTTGCCTCTGAAGAATATGAAATTTCTTGTTTTACAGGGATGTCTTGTCTTATTTCCTGAGATTTAAGGCACAAAAAAAGACCTTGTGACCTTAATGTCTGAAATAGTTCAGAAATGTGACATCATGATGGCTGCTGCAAGTTCAGCTGAAAGAGTGGCAGTAAGAATCACTTCTAGAAATACACGAGTTTTGTGTGAGCTAATACATCTTCCTGGCCATGGGTGTAAGCAAGCTTCACTTGTAATAAACTATGATTCAAGAGTCCAAATTTGGTTTAGAATGTGGATCCTACAAAATCTGTTTGTGTTCTTGCCTCTTTTTTTTTTCTGCTGCAATATTAGCAAATATTTTGAGTCAGTTAATTTGGATAAAGCTGTGGTAAATGCAGCAACATAGCACAGAACCTGTTCTAAATTAACAGTTATGGGTGATAAATTAATATTTTTGAATTACTAGTGGTAGAACATAAAGTGTGCAGTACCAGCAACAGCAAGCTGCTTTACACTTAAAAAAATAAATTGTATGTCAACTTTATTACTGAATTCCAATGAAGTAATATTAAATTGTGGGAAAGTTACACATTCTTTAGATTAAAATACAGTCTTTGTATTAAGGTGCAGCAACGGACAGAGCAATATATACTGGCCAAGAAATGCAAGGTAGTCTTAATTCCATAGATCTGGGATGTTAGAAACTTTAGTTTAGGCTGCAGGATCTCCTTACAGAAACCTGAAGTGATTCAAGTATGCAGCTGAGCAAATACAGGGGTCCATTTTACTTGGTGGGAATTTGCACTGGTGGAATTGCATGGGGAATAGGGGTGAGGAGGTTTTGGCCAGGGAAGTGCCTTTAGCCTCCGCTACTTGGCAGTTTAATCTAATTAAAAGAAAGAAAGCTTTCCCAATATAGCTATCCTGTGTAAACGTAAGAACTTCATAAAACCCTTTTCTCTCTACTTCAATCATGTAAGCAGCCCATAATGAGTCTCAGGTTAAAGAATTAATCTTCAATTCCATGGGGAAAGTCTTCAAATATGGTAATTCTTGAGGGATCTTTCAAAGAGCAGAGTTGTGCCGACCCTTTCAAGCAAGTCATTAATGGAACAGCTCTGTGATAAATAGTAGTGTGCTAATGACCTGTGGACAGGCTTTATAGAGAAAGGCACTGATCTCTTGGGGTCAGTAAAGATGGTATTGCAGTTTTAGGAAGAATAAAGGTGTTAATACTTCTGTTCCAGACACAATCCACGTCAAGCAGTTAAAATCTCTACTGAAATTCTTACTACAGGGTCATTTAGTACCTTTCACTTCTTTACGCTTGACTTGCACCTTGTTTCTGTGTGCTGTATAGAATTACTGTATGCAATGGCCACTGAACTCATGGCTTTTAAAAGCTATCCTTCTGCTTCTGGAAGGTTTGCAAAGGTTTTTTGTTGTGTGGTTTTTTTCTGGTTTTTTTTTTTTGTTTGTTTGTTTGTTTTTTTGTTTTTTTTTTTAACTTAACGTTTGTAAAGCTTTTTATGATCCTCAGAAAGGAGTATGAATGCAAGGCTTTCTGTTCTTATTATGCCAAATCTGGAGTTTCCCCCAGGCCTCCATTCTTTGGGAATCAAGTGATGCTGAAAAAGGGCTGTGGTCTAGCCAGAGAGCCTGGCATACCCACCACTGCACTGTGCCTGCTACAGATCTTGGACTTCTACAGTTCCAGTGACTTTGGAAGGGTTTGAGTGAGAATTCAATCCTGCAGGTGCCGTGTTGTCACGTGCTGCTTTCTAGGTATGTGCTTGTGGTTGTTAGCTTGTAAGCAAAGGCTGTATTTGACCTTAGAAATAGAGCAGAAAAAAAGGGGCTCATACTTCTTTGTTCCCTTGAACAGTTAAATAGATCTTGGCATTGTTTTCATTTTCTCTTTTACCCCTCTTATTCACGTTGCAAAAAATAGGTATTACCTTCTTTGCAGTCTCAAACACCTGGATGATTGTAAGTGTACACAATACTCTTCAAGGGTAAAATCTGTTTTTTTCCACACGTCTTCCTATTCAGCCTTCCTTTTGTTCTTCAGACTGTTGGTTGTAGAAACTAAGAGCTGTAAGTAAGTGTCATTAGGACTTGTCCCTCTTACCCCTTCACCAAACAACATCTCTGTGTCCCCTGTCCCTCCACCTGCAGTCTAGGGCATCCCCCAGAAAAGAAAGAGATGCCTAAGATTGCTATCTCAAAGGTAGAGGTAAATAGAAACACCCTCACTTTACCCAAAAGGAAGAAACACTGGGGACTGGAGAGCCTGTGAAGGTAGTACTTTCTGCTCCTATGGCAAGGCAATGCTCTGGGCAGAAGTAGTTGCAAAGCTGTGAACTTGACGGCCTCTTTTGGCGAAACATCATTTTGGTTCTGTAGTTGAATTCTCCTCCTTTCCTTATAATCCCTGGCTACATTTGAGGTGGGGGGAATCTAGTATCGGAGGATTTTGAAGAGAACTGTATTTATCCATGTAACTGCATGAAACATCAAGAGTAGTCCTTTGATAAGTTGGAGAGGGAATGACCAAAACTTTTTTAAATTTAAGTCTCTGAATGTAGATCTTTAATTACTGATCTGATTCTTGATCAATGGTCCCTAGATCTTGTGGGAGGGAACCTGAAAGACCTTTTCAAATAAAGGTGTTTTTTCTGATGCCTTAATCCTCAAATTCATGTGTCTGACAATAGAGAGGAAAAATCCAGAATTTTATTCAGATGTTTTAACTTTGTGCTCCCTAACAGACTTGCATAAAGCATACAATTGCAGAATGAGAACAATAAAGCTCCCCGGATCTGTAAAGCACCAGAAATGTGTTTGAGGGGCTACTCTGATATCTCCTAGGCTAGATGAGATAACGCATGATTAGAATATTTATAATTGCTGATGAGAAGTAGGAATAATAATATTCACTAGCTGCAGTATTCTTTAACTTCTCTGCAGGATGAAATGCCTATTAAAGTAGTTGTAGTACGTGGAGTGCTAATACAATACATAAGGATCATCGTGGGGAGAAAAGGTTTTAAAATAACTTCTCAGTCTGCAATTTTTCTCTTTGTCTGGGAACGACATCTCACATGGCTCCCAGATGTAAATCTTGCTTTGATGAAATGTCTTAGGAAAGCCACCTTTCAAGGTACTGTCCTCTGTCTCCTTCTAGTGTTAACATGTACTCAGAAAACACTATGAAAACTAATGCAGAGGATTTTTCAAACATTAATAACAAACTTATTTTCTTTACTAATTGCTGAGTGGCTTTACATATTAAACCTGTACAATTTCACTTCAAATACATGCAGCCTTTCTTTGAGCTGAGTGAAGGTATTTCTACTTTTCTAGCATGTGGTGAAGTTTCAGCTGCCCCTTTGAAGTGCTGTTTAAGATTGTAATCCTCCAAGCAGTCTAGCACAAAGCTCAGCTGGAATTGCACCAGGACAATTTGCAGGGTGGAAGCCACTGTAGCACTTCAGTTCGGTCTAGCAGTGAGATGAGAAAACTCTCACAGATTCAGGCAAAGCTCAAGAAATGGGAAGGTTTTCAAAGTTTCCTTGCTTCCTTCCAGCTATCCTCAAGCACCTGCTTTGTGAGGAGTTGTCTTTGGCTAAGATATTTTTCAAAACCTTGTCTTTTTTTCAGAATAAAAGTTTTCAAGAAAAACATTGTGTAGGCTGAGAGTCATGCCAAAATTGGGAGTTAACAATGCTGTATTATGGATATTATGACTGTGCTGTTCAAATGCTTCCAGTAAGCCCTTGTTCAGTCAGCTTTAGTCTTCATGTGATTCCAGTTTCCTGAAATCCAGCTTTGTATCCTTTTGATACTCTGTCAGAATCTCCCCCTCTCCTGTCTCTTCTATATGCTGCCTCTGAGAGTTTAGTCCTGCGAGATGTTGAATGTACTGAATATAATTAGAGGTATGAAAAAAGTCTTATGTGCATTGATTGTTGCTCACACCAACTACTTATGATGTGTCAAGCACTTCACAGGCGTGTAAGGTAAAAATGCCATTCCAGGTGTCTCTCCACACACTTCAACAATATAAATGTCAGTGATACTCTTTTCATTCCTGGAATTACATGTGTATTTTACTGCACTAGGACTGAAACACTCAGCATTTTGCCAAATGACGAAGACTATCTATGGTGTGAAGTTTCCTGTGTCTACCCAGAAGACTATTTGTACAATGATTATATAAAATGGAAAGCAAGCCATGCCTGTTCTCGGTGGGGTAAGTGACCACAGACAAGCTCATGGCTGCAACTGTGCAGCAACTCCCAGTTCCTGCCCTCAGCAAATTACCCCCAGTGCTGAAAAGGAGATTTCTGGGGAGAGGAAAAGAGCCCGACTCTTATTAGGGCAGGAGGCTTCTGTTTATATCATGAGCAGCTTTTTCTCTAAGGAAGAAACTGGTATGACATGACCAACGCTTGCCAAATACGACAAATGAACAGACTTTTACAGAGCAACAATATCTGTGCAATTTGATTGCTCACTGTTTGGCAGACCAGATCCAGGGAGCTAGATGATTGCATGCAAACTTCACCTCACTGACTCAAAATGACTGTAATGCTCTCCTTTAATACATGGAATATCTTTGTTATATGTTTCTCCTTCGGATTTTCAATAGAAAATAATTTTTAGCATTTCCATGTCTACAAATTTTATAACAAATGGACCATAAATTCCCTCTCTAATATTGTGTGCTCTGTAGTACTGGTAGTTTATTACACGGCTAATTTTATAACTTGAGTCACATGAGGAGTCAGGTTGTAAACTAGATCTTTGTTCTAAATCTTCAGCAGTTTGTTCTTACCCAGCCCACTGCAGCACTTCCCATTCCCTCCTGAACATGCTTTAAAGTTGTGCGGTGGAATTTTTACACTTACCGTTACTGATATCATACTGAATAAATGAAGAGAGGAGTATTATGCTGTGCTTTTATAATTTTGCTTTTAATGAGAATTTTATTCTTAACCAATGTTTCTGCTCATCAGCACAACTAATTTTGATTAAAACACTGAGGTTTTCTTATCAAGAATTTGTATATATTTCTCTTGCAAGCGCAGGCACTTTATCTTTTTTTTTTTCCTTTGTGTAAGAAAGAGCTGATTTAAGAAAAAAAGGTTTTTACAGAAAGAAAACTTATCATTACACAGTTTCAAGGATAGGAAATACTTAAGTTTTCTAAAAATTTGCCATAAGGCAAGCTAGCTGAGGTACAGCATATGTGTGGAGGAATGCTGGTCCAGTGGATGTGGAGTCCTTTGGCTGTCACTCTTCACACCATTCAAGCACAATGCAGCTCCTTCTTCACATCTCCTTACATTAGTACAGCTTGCAAATCTTTAACCCCAGATTTGCATCCTTTCTGATAACTAAAAGAGAAGATAACTTTCCCTCCAAAACACTTTATATCTCTATACCAGTCAATTGTAAAGCTTCTCAAGGGGCATCTCTTCTGTAATCTTAATGCACTGCCTGCACATCCCAGACTCTTGCTATATAATCTTTTAAACAGCACAAAGAGCTCTGCTCTATGATACTAAGACTTTTACAAAGATGAGTCATGTTTATGATACTGGGCAAATTTAAACTACTTATCCTATACAACTGTTTAAACTGATGTAGGTAAAATAAGCAGTTACTGAAGACAGCCCGTAAATCTGGCATTCTTTCAAGGCCTAGAGCAATCAGTTAGTGCCAGTGCAGAGTCAAGGAATGAATTTTAAAGCAATCAGTTTATGCCAAGTCTTTCCGAACATACTTGCAGGTCTAGTGGCAATAGGAAAGAAAAAGATAGTGATAGCTCACCTGGGAATGATTCTATTACGCAGAATAATCTGAAGTTATACAGAAAAACATACTGTGAGCAGGAGTGGTCTCTAGAGGTTTTCATTTTTTGAATCTTGAAAGGCACAGCTTTTGTGCTACTGACAAGGCTTTACATCAGACAGTTGATTGAAAAAAGTGTGGCATTTATCTTAATTTTCGCTCTTTTCAACTTCAGTGGCACCGTTTTGCCACTGAGTGGGAGTAAAGTTAGAATAGTGCTGAACATTTTTGACAGGTTATTTTGAGGTAGTAATTTTCTGGATTTGCAAAGAACTCCACCTGCTTGGCACATGGAAATCATACGTTTCAGACTAACTCTTGGATATTTAATGGAGCTATAGAGCGTTTCAGAAAATTTGGGGTGAAGTCTCTACATTTGTTTTTCTTCTCCAGTCAGTGAATAAAAATATTTTTTTTTATGTATGCATTTGTGTGTGCTCTTTTAGATAAATATGTATAAAGTTTGAGCTTAGCTGAGGTTACGGTGTCCTGAAAATTTTTGAGGATTGTTTTATTGTTTTTTGTCAGCTGAAGTTGTGTGTAGAAATTTAGTCTTGGTTGGGAACCATTGATCTAGAAATGTTGCTTCCTTTAAATATAAAAACCAAACTCCGTTCTTTTAGAGAGAATGTCACTAGGTAGGCTTTTTTGAGTATTTTTTCAGTAAAGCTGCCTACATCCCTGCTTATGATTTAAAAAGGCAAGACTGCCTTTTGACACTGGAGTACTTATACTGTGACCTGCATGGTTGTCTCTTTCTTTCATGCTGCCGTTTCTCCCCTTTTCTGCCCTTTAATTGAGGTCCACAGGCTATTCAGCAGGAGCGGGTCTAGGTTAACATACCTGTCAGACTGGAAATCCTGTGATCTGATACTGTTTCCTTCAGTTGGGTCTGACAGCCATGCCTGGTGTCTCCTGTTAGCCTTGCCCAGGGCCTTTTGCAAAGGCTACCTTGAAAGGTATTTGGTAAGTTGTAAGAGGAATTGGTGAAACTGGAATGTTTTTAGTTGTTCAGCTTGGTCAGGATGAGTTGCTAAGCTCACGTATGACTGCCCAGTGGTTTCAAGGTGCAAAGCCTTGCTGGGGTTGAACAGCAAAGCATGTAACAATCTTCACCCTGAGTGATGCTCTCACATGGCTGTGCAGACCAGCCCTTATATTTCTGCACTTTTGCAAAAAGGGAAAAGGAAAAAGGATTCTCTGAGCATAAATCCCTTCTCAACATCACCTAGTAAGCTAAAAATAGACCTGGGGAGAGTAGTGGGGTTTTTTTTCTTCCAGCCTTTGTGCAGAAAGGTTTTCGAAATGGGATTTCAAGTATACAGTGTTGGAAGCTTGGGGGCCTGCTGATAGCTACCTCTAAGAAAAGACCTGTAAAAGCAAGTGAGGGAACTGGGGCAGACATAGTAGGAACTTACTGACTCACATTGATACTAAGATCTGTCTCTGTACCAAGGAAACAGGATTTCCACCTTGCATTCTCCTCTGAACACCAGATCTAAAAAATATTTTGTTTGCTGATGCATTTTGCTCTCTTGCACTTCTGTAGAAGTTTTTATGTGACTATAAAATCCTAAATCCTGCTGAAGAGGGTGAGAAATCATCACTTTTGAGGTTTAGGTTCTTTAGGCAGTACTTCCAAAAACATCTAAAGCTTGTCACAGTGTTTGTCTGAATTCTTTTCTGTTTACTTCTTGATCATGAAAAACAAACAAACAAAAAACCCATGCAAAAATTCAGAGATTGGATTTGTTGAGGGGAAAAATAAAAAGGTTGACATGAAAGACAGAAGGGAATTCAAACTGTATTAAAGAACTGTTTAAAGAGTTCTGAAACTAGAAACAATTTTCTGTAAGAGTAGCAGATATTATAACATATGACCCCTCCCCCAGTTCTTAATGGAATGTGAAACTATTGGACTCTCTCTTTTAAAAGAGCTAGACACAAGAGTGGAGATCTTTGTTTCAGGGAATTTGAGAATGTGTCGGACATCTCTGTGTATAAGGGGACTTTGAAGTATATAACTAAACTTCGTACTTGAAGGAATTAAAGTATGTTGTATAGCTTTGTGTGAAAGAGAGCTTCAAAGCACACTGAGCAGTAGTGAAAGAATGCAGTGACTAAATTTACAGTAAAGAAACCTAGTAAGTCTTCCTTTTTATGTATAAGAGCAACATGAAACTTATGGGAGAGACATGTAAGATGGTGACTGAATGGATCAGTCAGTGGGATACACGGAATTGTTTATCATTTACTATTTTAAATCCAGATAATAGTGATGAAATAGCCATGGTTGCCCAAGGTGCTTAGTTAAGTGGGTTGCTGTGGTCTTAAACTTATAATGGATTCTTCTCTTCAAAATCACTGTATTTAGTTAAGCCTTGATTTTCTGCCATGAAAGCTGTGTTTTCGTGTCAAGCTATTAGAATTCTGTTAGATTGCTGGGCACGATCATACTTCAAAGTTGTAACCTACACTGAGAATGTTCTGTCTTGTAATATTTCAGGAAAATTTCTCAAGAGATGGGGTGAGAGAGAGAAAAAACCAAAAATTTATTTATTTTAGGAGGAAGCTGAGAGGTGTAAGAGGACACAGGACCTTAGGGTGTAAGTTAAAGCCCTTAAATCTTCTAAGATTGACAGAGATGATCATCACATGCTTGCTGCCAATAGCATATAACAGTTCTAAATTCTTAAGCTTTTTCTAAGTTTTTGTTTCTTACTTAAGACCTGCACAGACAGGCATGTTAGGATGTTGTCTGAAGTGAGCTAAGGATTATTTATCTTCTTCTGGGAGGACCATGGATCCTTGGAGACAAGAGCCAGTGGGATGGTGACAATTGACTTGCTTTGACTGAATTTGAATTTTGAAAGCTGTGTCTGATAGGTAGACTAGCACAAAATAAGCTAGGATGTGAATTTATAGTGTGCTACCTACTCCTTGCTAATTGATCTTCTATGCATTTTGGCACGCTTGAGGGAAGGGATGCTCTTGAGAGGGACCTTGACAGGTTCAAGCAGTGGGCCAATGTAAACCAATGTAAACAAGTTCAACAAATCCAAGTGCGAGGTCCTGCACCTAGGCTGGGGCAACCCCAATATCAGTACAGACTGGAGGTGAATGGATGGAAAGTAACCTTGTGGAGAAGGACTTGGGGATGCTGATGTATCAAAAATTGGATATTAACTGGCAATGTGTTTGCAGCCCAGAAAACCAACTGTATCCTGGGCTACGCAGCAAAAAATGTGGCCAGCAGCATGAGGGAAGTGATTCTTCTCCTGTATTCCACTCTCATGAGAGCCCCTTTGGAGTACTGCATTCTGCTCTGAGGCTCCCAGCACAAGGAAGATATGGACCTTTTAGAGCAGGTCCAGAGGAGAGCCTTGAAAATGTTCAGAGGGATGGAACACCTATCCTGTGAAGACAGACTGAGAGAGCTGGGGTTGTTCAGCCTGGAGAAGGCTCTAAGGAGAGCTTGTTGTGGCCTTTCAATGCTTAAGTAGGGCTTATAAGAGAGGTGGAGAGAGACTTTTTACCAGGGGTTGTGGTGACAGGACAAGGGGTAATGGTTTTGAACTAGAAGACGGTAGATTTAGATTAGATATAAAGAAGAAATTATTTATGATGAGGGTGGTGAGACACTGGAATAGGTTGTCCAGAGAAGTTGTGGATGCCCTATCCCTGCAGATGTTCAAGGTCAGGGTGGATGGGGCGTTGAACAACCTAAGTTAATGGAAGATGTTCTTGCCCATGGCAGAAAGGTTGGACCAAATGGTGTTTAAAGGTCCCTTCTAACCCAAAGTATATCTATCATTCTGTATTGGTAGTACATACTAGGTGCGTCCAGTACCTTCATTTTTTTCAGAAGCAGGATAATCCACCTTGCACAAAGGCATCCTTTGTTCCCATGTAAGCAGAAACTAATGCAGGTTTATTTCATTCCATGTATGAGTTGCTTTTAAACTTATCCTAAGACAGACATTGCTTGGAAATATTTGAAAGAAGTGAGTGTAGCCAGGAGGAGATGCCTGATGCAAGGACTGAGTTAGGGAACAGGGCAGGCAGGACTAATACAGCTGCAACTGGTAGAAGGCACTGTCAGCGATGAGGATCAGCTGGCAGGTGCAGAGGAAGGCCATAGCTCATGGGAGCTGTCAACTGACCCAAGGATGGAAGTTTGCTACATTGACTTATTGTGCATTAACTTTGCCATGTAAAGAAGCCTTAAATTATTAAAGCAGAACTGTATACCCAGAAAAGCTGTTTAGAGCTTCATTCTTCCAGATTATAAGTTGCGAGAGCTAGTTTTATATCTAGATCTTTGAAAAACACAAAGAAACAAAACCATCCTCATTTTTGCTACTTCTGCAAGTGACAGCAGTATGTTATCAACTATCAATGTAATCAATGTAAATGAGTGCTGACTTCAGTGTTTTCTCACTTAGTGTTGAAAGTATTGAGTGTTTCTTCAGTGGTGTTTTATTCAAATTTACCAGCTGGAAAGTAGGGGGAGAAGATGTGGCTCCAGAGACTTGCTGTCAGCTGTGCCATGCATCTCCAGAGACTGACAAATCCTGCTTTGGGGTCTTTGTCCTATTCATAGCTTCTGAGGGCTGCCTACACTCTCATTATCTTATTGCTTGTTCTGCTTTTGTGGGTTCACAAGATGAATAAATGGCTAAGGTCAGTATTGAACTCAGCGAGTCCTCAGGTGGCACTGCTACAACACTTCCTTCCTTTTTTAAAGATAATTTGGTAGTGCCAATATCTGTTTATATATAGGAGAAAAGATGAAGAGTCTGTAAGATCTTATATTGTTTCCCCTTCTCAGTATCTTGCAATAAATGCCATACAAAAGCCATTAAGCGTGGCACAGCTGTAATTCTAATACACTATTATAAAGCAAGTACTTTCAAAAGTATCCATTGGAGGACACTAGAACACAACAAATCACAGGAAGTATGGTGCTTCTACTTCTCCAAAAAATCCATATTTCTCTTTTAAAGAAGAAAAATCAAAACAGAACATTTTTCACAGTCTGAAAATCCACTATTACTTGACTGTTTTTCTGTCTGTCACACCTTCTGTAGCTCCATTACTGCTTTGTTTCTGTTTTTCAGACTGGTGGGAAGTACTTACTCTCTGGCTGCTGGTATAATAATTTGTTCTAATTTTAGGTAATACCCAGATGGGCTTGAGCTATTCCATTTATATTTTTTTTTTCCTTTTTGGCTTTTAATCACTTGTGTTACATTAACTTATTTTATTTAGATTTAAAATTATTACTATCCTTGCTTACATCTCACAGAAAAATTTTAATGAGCAGCCAGTAACTAGTAAGGTAACTGAGTTGTAACTCAGATAAGTTAGCGCTAGATTGAGTAATGCCTTTGACTGAAAATGCTTCTCTGTGAATGGAAGAAAAAAGACTTCAGGGTTTAATTCAATCTAACACAAACAAACTCTCATTTTCCCTCTCAATAACAGCATCCTAGTCTTTTCTGCTCACTTCCATTGCATCCGAAATCACAGCTGCTGAAATTATTTTCCTCCTCTGCCATTCCAAGGATAGAAGTAGAAGATAACTGTCTTGCACTTAAGCTCCTTTTGTCCTTACTTCTAAGGTCCCTTACAGCTCTGTGCTTTTCTGCCAGTTGTGTTACTCACACCTGTGGTATTAACCTCAATTTTCTTCCCAACTTCCAAGCTGGTCCATCCTCTCTATTTGAAGCAATCTTTCCTTTCCGCTTGAAATATGCTGGTCGTAGGATGCAATGCCTTGCCTTGAAATTTTCTCTTGGAACTGACCCTTAAACATGGAACTATTATTTTTATCTTGCTTCCTATCTGATTTCCATGTGAGGATGTTTTGAGGACTAATGTACAAGTAAAGGTTCAGTGGGGATGGTGGTGGCAGGAAGAGAGGAATTCTGGATAGGATAGCATGTGCTTTCTGGTCCTGCCACTCTTGTAACTGTGATTACTTTGCTGTCACATGATGTTTCCGTGTTCCATTATGTATAAATTAGGTTGTGTTTTCCCTTTACATTAATTTCATTAAACTATGCATAAAGTATTTATTCAGTGGCTGATAATGTAATAGTATTTTCCAAAGAGAAAAATATTATATGAAATACTTTTTATAAATAATTCAGTTGAATTTGGCTTTTCACTCCTTGTCTTTGCCCAGGGTCAAGCTCTAGAGTGGTAAGTATCTTTACACTTCAGTGACCTTTATACAAATGCAGGTTTAGTTCCTAGTTCAGTTTAAAGGGCAAACTAATGCTTTGCAAAGTTCAGAAATCAATGGATGTACACACAGAGAAACCATGAACACACATGACATTTCCATTTTATTGCACACAAATTTAACTGTGGATCACAAGCTTGAATTAATATTTTGTGTTTCTATTTCCTTGTTAGATTGTCTGTCTCTCTGCTTACACTTGTGTGGAAACCCCCAGTATTTAATTGTTTTAAATTGTAGTATAATGGTGAGAAAGAAGTACCGATAGAGGGATTTTCTATTTAGAAGGTGGCTTCACAGTGATATGTCTGATTAATGTATTCCTGTCACCTGCTGTTACTCTCCTCAAATGATTTCCTGATGCCTGCTCTAAGCATCAAAGCATTTAATAATAGATAGGGTCAGATAATAAACCTTAAAGATAGTCTAGTGTTCAATAAGAGGCATTATTGCTACTTAATTCTGGACAGTGTGGTATCACACCATCTTCTACAATTTTACAGGGGCAGCCTGCTAGGAAAGCTATTTGTCACAAACAACTCTTTCACCTAATTTTTGTTGTGTAAAGGAGAGAGATGAATGGATAGCCTTTGTGTGACTGAACTTCTGTATGCATAAGGAAAGCAGTGAAATCCCTAAGACTTAACCTACAGTTCTGACTATGATGGGCCAGGTTACTCCCCTACTACTCACTTTGAGTGTTGTCTTTCTCTTTTGCTTGCCTTGCTGGTTTCCCTGGCTCTAAATGATGTTTAACATTGTTCAGGTAGCCCAGCCTGGCCTGACACTTGCAGTTAAGTTTCACATTTAGGAAGAAATACGAATTGAATAATATCAAATTGAGGCTCAGAAAATCTAAAGGAATTATGACTGTAGTGATTAGAAATCTCTAAAACTAACTGCTAATGTGATTTTTGACATTAAAAAATGTAGCATGTTTCCAAGTTTACGCAACTGTTTCCTTTGAGGGCTTATTTAAACTCTACCTTTGACGATTATAATTATTATCCAAATTGCATAAAACCATAAAATTGTTGCAGCTTCCAGAAGCCTTTAACCTCTATTATGGTAACTCCAGTTCCTGCTCATCTGCAATTCATCATGTATGCCAAGTCTTATGTGCTTTGAAGCTCACAGATGGAATTGAATTCTGCCTTTATGTCGATGATAAATTGCTAATGAATCCAATATAAGCAGCCTGAAGAGAGATGGTGGCTGTCTCAGACTTGCCAATTCTAGCCAGCAACATTAATATTCAATATTACCAAGGACTTTAGTTAAAATTAAAGGCTATTTGATTCTAACGCAACTCAGGAACATTTCTCTGCATTTGTGTTCAAAGTTGTCATTGGTTTCAGTCTTTTCCAATCTAGACTTTTCCAATCTAGACTATCTACTGTGCCCAAACGTCTCTTGCTTATTCATCATGTGTTCCTGACATGAATGTTTTTAAAACCAGATGTCATGAAATTGATATGAGGAGGCATACTGTCATTTGGAAAAGATCAGGCAGGTACCCAGAGCTAAACTGAATTTAACTCCAGGACAATGATTCGGACGATAGTTGACGGGAGCCTGCTTACATAAGATAGGAGGTTTAATTCACTGGAACTTTTTACAAAATAGAGCAGCCACAGCTTAGAAAGTATCCTTGGAAAGCTGGAGTCCTTTTTTCTCCACAGGTGTTTGAGAAGTGTTTGAGGCAGAAGCCTGCAAACCACACATTGCTCTGTGTTTGAAAAGATGAGAAACCTGCTCTGCATCTGCTTCCATTCTGCTGCGCAGTTTAGTACTTTTTTACATGTGAGAAGGCAGCAGCACAGGGACCTAATGTGCACATGACATACTGTGTTTTAAATTGGTCTGCCATCGCTCCACTGCAGGTTGGGTTTACTCAGACATAGGACAAAGCAGGGATCTGTGCTAGAAGATCCCATCTACATCAGCAGAAAGACACTCTTCTGAAGAAAGGATCAAGTTGCTGCTGTCCTAGCACAGGCCTGTCAGCAGCCCTGTAGTGAGCAACCACTAAAAAACCTATTTGGAATTAATCATCTCTTAAAAGACAAGATTTCTTAATGTGGATGGTGGGGGGAGAAAGTTAAATAAGTATGATTTGGAAGAACAGGCAGAGCTGCCGAATGATCCAAGTAGCCAGTGAAGGGAATTCAGTGTCTGAGCTTTATCTGAGAGCACTTGCTTTCTCTTCTGTGGTGTGTGGTGTTTTTTTTTTTTTTTGGTGTGTGGGTGTGTGTTTGTGGGTTTTTTGTTGTTTTCTGTTGTGTTTCTCCCCGCCCCCCCCGCCCCCCCTCCCCCCCCCCCCCAAGGTCTTTTCTAAAAGAGTCTTCTAAGGTTATAAAGTCTCCATCTTCATGTTTGTCTAGACTTATATTAATGTAATTTTATTAAGCTGCAGCTGTGTTGACTGCAGCAACATACGTTAATTCTTGTATGTGAACACTACTTTTAGGCCCTTCAGTTATCTCCATTATCAGTCTCTTGTTCATTAGTTTAACCATAAAACCTGCTTCTGATAGGTGCCAATACTGGATCGAGATCTGGGTCTGTTAAATTACACAGCTGTGCTCAGTTAAAGTTTAGTGACTTAATTCCACAAACACAAGGTGTTTCTGATGCAGGCTAGTCTTGCAGCCGTGTATGGAAGAAGTCTGCCAACAGAGAATGTAGCATAATGCTCTTACTGTCCCCTCAGCAGAACCGGGAGAGCTAAAGACAATTCCTATCCTCAGCCTGGAACTTCTTCACTCCTATGAGTGTAAGTCAGACCATTTCAACATAGTTATTTGTGATTCAATGTATTAGAAATTCACTTTGACAGGTCTATCGGATAAGTTCACATCACTTCAGTGACAAAAGAAGCTGAGAACTGTATATGTCTGTGACTGTTGTTTTCAGATGGGGAATCGGAAAAAGTTGGCCTCTCTTCTTGCCTTTTGTTCCTTTATCCTTTTTAAATATCATGGTGGTACCTATTTGTTATTTGCCCTGGATCCATCTTAGAAAAACTGAACAGGACTTTTTTTCAGCTGGTTTTTCCTCAGAAGTCTTGTGTACCCAACAGATGTTGTATAGTGTGCTAAATACCCTATAATTTCTTGGCAAAATAGGTAAGACGAGGAGAAAAAAGTGGTGAAATGAAAATGGTAACATCATTCCATATTCACAATCTGTGGTAAAGTTTCTATTTTATACTCTTGGAAATAAACCCTTAGTTCATCAGATAGTAACAGCAGCTAACTGGAAAAAACATGCATTTTTTTGTCAGGTATTTTTATTTTTTAGTAATTCTCCAAGAATGAACAACTGAATACATTCCACCCACAACAAAGCCATGTGTTCACATGCAATGACAAATAGTATTTTTCTGCCTGAAAACAGAGAGTAGAATTCTGAGATTTTGGGTTTGAAGAAGCAGCCTTGGGGTGGGGGGACAGGAAGGCAGTGAAGGAGACAGTTTGTGTAATATAGAAAAGGTAGAGAGCAGAGCTTCATCTTATGAAAAAAAATATCCATTAATTTCTAGATGAGCCTTCCATTTATTTCAGTGATCACTTCAATCTCTTCTGACAAGTCTGGAAGTGACCAAGTAGGTACACAAACACTCTTGAAGCAAAATGCTGCTGAATAAAGTGCCATTCCTAATGCAGTCATTACCCTGGCCCATGGGTCTGCTTAGTCCCCTAGTTAAACCTGATCTACTTCTGCCCAAGTCCCTGCTCCTCTGCAGTCCTCCTGCCTGTCCTTGGCCACATCACATGTTCCCCTTACCGCTTTTTGCCTGCTTGGAAAGAGAGTGAGTGATGTTTTTCTATCTAACGATCTCTTGTTTCAAAATACATTATTATAGCCTGAGATGACCACAGATACAGAAAGGGGACTCAGAATTGTCCAGAGTATGAAGAACTTCTTGATTTGCATTATAAGAATGGAAGATTAAAAAAGATCTTTTGAATTCTTGAATGAAACTCTGGCTCCCCTAACCGTGCTGTCATATAATCAGAAAGAGACTGTCTTGTGTGCCTTCTGCTCTCCCCAAGAGGTTAGCTGCTATACTGGCTAAAAAGTCACCTTCTGACTTTCACCCCAAATTTATTTGTGGCTAGTTTTATGCCTACTTGTTCTTGTCCCACCTTGAACTTGAATTTAAACACGTAATTTCTGTTCTTAGGGTTTCTTTCCCGTTATACTTACAGATAGCAGCTGCACTTCTTCAGTCTTTATTTTGCTAGATTTAAAGTCTCAGAATAAGAAAGACTGCCACTGCTACTTCCACCTATGTGCTCCATCTGAGGAATGAGTGTATACAGCAGAGTCCCTGTTGTGGATCCTGTCACGGGCAGCAGGTGATCCTGCCCCTCTGCTCGGGCTGGTGAGGCCCATCGGGAGTGCTGGGCCCAGCGCTGGGCTCCCCAGTCACGGGAGACGGGGAGCTGCTGGGGAGGGCCCAGCGGGGGCTGCGGAGCTGGTGAGGGGCCTGGAGCACCTCCCTGGTGAGGAGAGGCTGGCAGAGCTGGGGCTGTGGAGCTGGAGAAGGCCGAGGGGGGTCTCACCCCTGCGTACCAACACCTTAAGGGTGGGTGGCAGGAGGACGGGGCCGGGCTCCTTCCAGTGGTGCCCAGCGACAGGACCGGGGGCAACGGGCACAAACTGCAACACGGGAAGCTCCAGCTGAATATGAGGAAAAAGCTCTTTACTTGGAGGGTGGCGGAGCCCTGGCACAGGCTGCCCAGGGAGGCTGTGGGGTCTCCTTCTCTGGAGACATTCAAACCCACCTGGACGCGATGCTGTGCAGCCTGCTCTGGGTGAGCCTGCTTCAGCAGGGGCTTGGGCTAGGTGATCTCCAGAGGCTCCTTCCAGCCCTGACCATTCTGTGATTCCGTGATCAAAATGATCTCTTCTCAGCTGTCACCTTGGGAGTTCTACTTCATGGTGTTGGTACTCAGAAGAGCATTTTTCTGAGGGAAAATTACATGGTCTCAGAGCAAACTCCAGCTCTATTGAGGACTGGACTTACAGAAATCTGTAAACTGAAGAGTCATGATGATTTTCTGCAGCATACTTTGTACAAAGCTTTAGGTGTGATGGACCATCATCTAAGTGCTTTGAAGGTGACTGAGTAAAGTGAGTGGCATTTTGAACCAGGCTCCGGAGACACAAAATCTAATGGAGTGTGAAAAGTTGCTTGTTAGATATGAGCAAATAGGAACCCAGCCTTCCGGAAAGGGGACAGAAAAAGTGCTGGGTGATTGGATTAGTTGATTAAATGCTTATTATGAGAGTTATGCATAGTTAGAATAATGCCAGCCTAAATGCAAAAGAAGTTTATGGTAATTCCTTAAAGAACAACGTTACCACTTGTTTCTGCCGCCTTTGAGTTACAATTTAACCATATAGCCTTATCTGTCCTACAGAGTTAATTCAGAGTTCAGATTGGACTCCTAGGTAACACCATGCATGGACTTCTCGGTTTTATTCCAGAATGAATGTCTGTGATCTGAGTGGTCTGGAAGTAATTATTCTGGATTAATCTAAAATTCCTTTCTGTGTAAGCAAGTCTTTACTGCTGTTACAAATACATTTTGCATGTGGAATAGTTATCTGGCTAATTAAAAAATCATGCTATTTTATGATTTATTGTTATAATAATAATTAATTAAAACCAAATCTTGTTCGTTCTTGCAGTGGGGATGAAGTTGGCTTAATGGTAGTGAAGTTTTTCCTACTCCTGATCTTAAATAACTGGACAATGGGAAAATGGAAAAATGGAGACAGATGGGAGCAAGTGAGCATGAGCTTTTGCTATTCTCCCCAGGCAGCATACTTTGATACAAGAAGATAGCAAAGAAAATGTATTTATTGTTATTTATAAAATTTTAATGTTATCAGGTGTGTTTTGGATATGTCAGAGAGAGATTTCATCACCTTCCCTGCTTTCTGCCCCCTTGCAGTCATGCCTGCTGTCCCTCCTCCTGCCTGGAGGGCTGCTCTGTTGCTTGTTTGAAAGAGAACTCTCGAAACACACCCTAAGTCTGTTTAGGGAGAAGACATTGTTTTATTCTGCGTAGGGTGCTTGGTGGTTATTTCCACAAATCAAGCACACCTATTAGGATCCTTCATTATATATTTTTACACAGGAGTTACAAAGCTCCACCTAACTAATACAATTATTCCACCTTCCTAATACTTATTCATTGTGCTGAGCAATCAAAATAATTTTGCACCTGTGCAGAGTATCGTGCTGAGCCAGCAGAAGTCTTACACCTGCATGGGGGTCTCAGGCAGACTTTGGTGGTCATTTGGGGAGGAACACCCCTACTCTTTTTATCCTTTTATGGTCATGCATCATCTGAGGACACCAGAGCCCCTCTTTATCTTGCTAACTTCTCATTTATTAGATATATATCCTTGGTCAGAGGATATTGTCCTCCTCCTCTGGAACTTCCTGATCTTTATTCAGTCATTATTGATCTAAAACAAGGCTATATTGTAGACAATTATTATTCTAAACCTTGACAGATATTTGCATAGTTTCCTTCACAGTTAATCTTTGACCTTCCTGCTGCAAATTCAGCATCACTCCTTTCCCGCTACTCTGCTCCTTCTGCAGGAGCCAGGAACATGTGGGAAATGATGATTTTCTGCTGTGCTGCTGTTACAGAGAGCAAGACTGAGCTTCCTTTTTGTGACAAGCTGACAGAATCAAAGTAATATTAATTGTCATAAATAATTGCAATCAGAGCTCGGTGTCTAGAGAGTTTTTTGGCTTAGCTGGGGCAGGTGGTTGGCCTTTCTTTGGGTGGGTATAGAGAATCCTGCTTCAGAGGGAATTCATTGCTAGCAAGGGACTGCACCTTATGTTGCTCCATTGTTGCCACCACCACTATTGCTGTTGAGACTTGTTGCTCAACATCTCTTCTGAAAGATCAGTGCCTAATGCAAAACATGACAATGAAGTTTCAAAATGGAATAGTAAATATCAACTCCTCTGTAACTTTAGTTTTTATTCTGATATTGTATTTCTTTGCTAATGTTGTATCTGTGTATGATTGACCAGAGATGACACTATAAAATCATGGTCAAAATTTGTGGATTTCCATCTTGACTGAAGAAATTTCAATTTAACCTTTAAGGTTGAATTCTTCTTCATTAGGATGGGGTCTGCCATGAACTTACAGACTCTTTCCTCCGTTCCATTTCCTTGGTTTTAACTTTAACTAGATTTGTTTCTATTATATGAACAAGGATAGATTTTGATTTATGGGAAGTTTTGTTCAATGGGGAGTTAATGTTTGCGTTGTCATTTCCTATCACTAGCAATCCCAGTGAGTGTCAGTGGTTGGTAAGTGAAGATGATAACCTGGGTGCATTGTGGTGGTAGCTTGGAGTAGTTCTCAGGTACTGCTTAAAGTGATTTTAAAATTATGCAAGATAGAGCATAAAACTTGCAGAATTATTCTAATGCATTTAATTAGTATTAAAAACAAGATCCACATTTGCATTCTTTCTTTTTGTATGTAAGTGTGCACACCATCTGATAAGCTAGAATTGTGGAAGGTCATCTAGAGGAAGAATGGAATAAAATTTTCCCTGTCTGTGAAAACATCTGCAGATCTAAAATAAAAAAGTGGGAGGAGGGGGGAAGAGAGTGGAACAAACCAGAAATTCTAATAGGGACATGGGTTGCTTACAAATAAGTATAAACTCTCTCTGTAAGACAGATAGTCCAATAATGCAGAACAGGGGAACTGAATAATGAGCTGATCACTATTGGTTCAGGATAGATTAATTTGGGGATGCTGATATCTACTCTTTACTGGGAGTGACAATACGAGATGCCAGTGTGCACTCCTTTCAGACCTTGTGGCTGCTCCGAGCCCACTTATTTCACTTCCTTTTTCTTTTTCTTTTTCTTTTTTTTTTTTTTTTTTTTTTGTTTGTTTTGTTTTTTTTTTTGTTTTTTGTTGGGTATGGTTGTGGTGGGGAGTAACTTTGAAGCCTATTCATTTTCTGGCTGAGAATTGTACCCGCAACTTGGCTCTTAAAAGTGACTGCCAGTTCACCTTTGGTGATTTCAGCTGTGAATACTCTGACCCCAGTGTTTGTGATGCATGTGCCAGTGCAGCCTGGGAATGATGGTGCTGTAGAAAATGGGTCAGACTTTGAAGCATCATCTGTGCTTGGTATAGTGTAGATGGTGAAAAAAATGTTGTTACTGTAAGGCCTCTCCTCCTTAATTTGCCACCTGGGATACTCCAAAGTCTTAATTTAACCAAAGTTTCACTATGAAGTCTTGCTTGGCCATAATCCTGCCTCCCGCATTATTTCCAAATGCAGCATAGCTGAGAGTCTGGGACAGAATTCACAGGGGTATTCTTATGTAAACCAAGAAGATGAGTCCAAAACCTGTTAAATTTTCTGAAGCCCAGAAAAACAGCAGGAAAACAAATCCTGTTCGCTGAAGGCCCAGCAGCGAGCTGTGCCGAGCATCTGCTGTTCCCCCTGAGTGTGAGTGTCAGCATCTTTCAGAAACAGGCTGAGCTGCTGCCCTTGTTGGAATTTTGCTCAGGTTTATCTTTCATTCTTGTAATTAGGACCTTCTGATTCCTTTGAGAGTGCCTAATTGAAAGCATGTTAGCAGAGTATTTGTGATGGACATGCAATTTGGCCAACTTCCTAGATTTCTTTTTTCTTCTCATACCAGGAAGAGATAATATGCAGCTGTATATTATCACTACATAGTGCCCTTATTTTCCTGCATTTTCTGTTTTTTTTCTGAAGCCCAGATATCAATATAAATCCCATGTAAACCTCTAAATATATTTAATGCACGTAAACTGATAATATCAATTGCAGTGCTTATAACACCATCATGACTATCGACTAATTTGGATAAAGTAAATGTAAGTACATATATTAAAATATCTCACACAGATTTATATTCAGTGCTTTGCATTCAGTTTTTGTTTTCAGTTCAATATAACTCAATTGCATGGATTAGTTTCCTCTAAATTTGATGAAGCTAAATGTCTAGATTACGTTATGGGCTTGTACTTTGCTTTCTGTAAACAGCTTGTAAATCCTTTTGGAATAGTAGCGTTATGGTGTTATAAAAAACAAAAGCGTAGATCAGCAAAATTCATATATACAGTTATATTTATCAAATAAAAAAGTACATCACAGTCATAAATCACCTATACCCTTGGTTGCATGGGGAAATTAATAATAGTGTTTGAGTATTATCTCTGAAACAGCATCTGCAGCATGTTTGTCATTAATATAAGAAAATAAGAAGAGGAGCAAAGCTGAAATGCACTTGCTGAGACAATATTTTTTATTGATGTCCCAATTCTGTTACTGAAATTGGGTACCAATAGCAGAAGCTCTGTCAAAGAGAAAATCTTAAATGTATGTGAAAAGGCTAATGTTCTTTCTTTAATAAACTTCATTTTACATCCTGGAAAATACAGCAGAATATAAGAGACTATAGGGACCCTGCTTAAGGAGACACAAGACATGGCAGAAGTCCCCTTAGAAGTGGCTATTTTAACATAAATCCAGTGTTACTCAAAAGTGAAGGCAAGTTTCCTCACGAAAAGCACCTCTGGGATCATAGATGAGGCAGATAACCTTCATCAGGGGTTCCCAGGTGGCTTGTTATGGGCAAGACCCCTGTTGTGCTGTGTCATGGTGGTGTGCCCCATGTCCCCCCTCCTGCACCCTGGCTCTTGCCTCTGCTGCTTCCTTGTCCTTCAGGAACTGCTGCTGCCATGCTGAAGGGCCCAGGGCCAGGTGGGGCTACAGAGGTGGGCAAGCATCCCTTACGCCCTCAGACCTCCCTGCAGTTTCAGAAGCAGGGTGGGAGGACAACGGAGAGAGCCCTACACAGATGTCACACAGGTCTGTCAGAGCTGTGCCATGCTGGTGGGGCAGGGTGCCCTGTCACACACCTGCATCTTGTCCTGTAAGGTTGCCTTGGGTAGGAACCCTTCAGCAGCTCAGCTTTACAGTTTAAGCACTGCAGCTCCAGTAACGACTGCCTCCTTCAGTGACACCACCTAAATTGTGATGTGCTGTACAGATTTATTTTGCGGGGGCAAGAGAGTGTGTGGTTCGTTGGACCTACAGGAAAGGTGGGCTGCTGGTGGTGGTACCCTACCTAGCCTTCTCTGGCAGCCTGATAATAATAATGCTTTAATGTATATCAGATATTTATAATAATAGCCTAACTGATGTTTTGCTTGATGGTGTATAAGTAAAGCACATATAAATTAACAGGGTTAGTTTATGCAATTTTATATCATTATGTATAATATAAAATATTAATATTTTTAATAGTTAACGTATAAAAAGCACAGGCTTTGTTCTGGAGTTCTCAGAAAATTCGCTGCATTTGAACACAGTTGATACATGCTGTTTTGTGAAGCCCTGATGCCTAGACACAATGACAGCCATGCCGAGGGTACAGCTGCTTGCTCAGGAGAGGACTTGTGTGGAACAGAGAACTGTGTAGGTTGGATCTTCCTCTTGAGCACAAGAGACCAGAACATTAGGGGAGGCTTCTTTGTGAAACTTGTATCTCTAATAGATTGATTTAAAATTAAAAACATGCATTCTCTTTTGTTTCCAAATGTATCCTAAAAGGGGACTGTTAGGTTTACAGGGACTATTTTAATGTCAAGCGATGCGCATTCTTAGCCTTGGTGTGTTCAGTACCTCCCACACAGCATCCCCTTTTATTGTATACATAAAAGTGTTAGCCTTAAAGTGCTCATCTTGGGAATGTATGAAGATAGCTGTAATTTGTCAACAGGTTTTAAATCTCCAAGCTACTGTCTCCTTTTCCATCACGCTGACTGTAGATATTGTTCGGCAGAATGACTTGAGGTTTTGCACACAGGCGTGTGTGTCTGAAGTTCTTGCAGTTAATTATCCTGGCTTAATTTCTGCAAGAAGGAATCAATTGCTAATTGTATAATGAGGTATGAGTATTAGACTTCAGATAAATAAATAAATAAATAAAATTAGTTCATTCATTTGTTGTTCTAGGCTATCCGCAGTCAGCTGTCATTCCTGTGCATTTAAGTTTACGTTGGTGTGGCTGGTGGCTCAGTGACTATGACACTATTAGTCTTCTGTTGATTGATTCTTAAGCAATCTGTCCAATAACCACAATCAGGATGGATTTTTTTCTTTGTTTGTGTTACAAACCTGTCAAGTAAAGGGATATTTTTCTAAGCAATTGCTCCCTAGGAAAAGCAGAAAGGCAGCAAAAAGGCATTCGGTCTGACCTTGTGCTATTGAGCCAGGACAATATACTGCAGAAGAAAAGCTGTCAGCAACCTATTGTGGCAAAGCCTTGCTGGTCCTCAGGGCTTCACGCCAGTGAAAATCTGTGCCAGACAGATACCTTGCCTTCTAATCTCCCTGTTTGGCTTATTTGTGTCTGTGGCCTAATATAAAATGTACTATGCCTGAAAAGACTCAGAGCAGATGCTCTGCGTGTAAAAAGATCTGTCCATGAAACCTTCCTTCATAACACGGGCCAGAACTGCAGCTCAAGTGAAAGTATCTATGAGTTTGATCCTGGTGACAGGACCATGTCTGTCTTCCTGCTAGACTGCACCTGACTGAAGATCATCTCGAGTTATTCTGGAAGCACCTTAATGTGTTGCTTCCAGAAGAATTTGGCCCCTGGGTGCCTGTTTCCTCTGCTTGTAGCTGCTGCTGCTGCTGTGAATTTATGCATTAGTAAGGGGAGCCTGATTAACTACCAGCTCCTGAGCATTAAACTCAGGCAATTGTTATTACAAATACAAGCTTTTATTACTTCAGCAGATGCTTCTACTAAATGGCCCAGAGGGGTTTTTTTTCATCATTTCCTCTTCCTTTTTCCTTCTTCATCCTCAAGCTTTCATGAGCAAATGCCAGCAGGGCTTAGCTCCAGCTCCTCATCCTTGAATAGCAGTGAGCTAGCTGTCTGATTAGGTGATGGGGGATTTAAGCCATTTTCCTCCAAAATTAAGATTTTGGGACATTAAACTGCTTGATACTACATGTTGAAGTGTTTTTGTGTGTTTGAGTGTTGTTTGGAAAGATGGTTGTGTTTACACAGGCTTAGAACTCATGAAAAACCCATTGTGTGTGTAATTCATTATGTAGGCAGTCATTTGGTAGGCAAAAAATTAATTCTGGGAAGACAATGTACTATTTCAAGTCTGTTAGAGTTCATAAAATATCCTGATGTTGTTCGATGTAAAAACTGAGGGATTGTGTTTTTCTACATAATAAAATTTTTAAAGTTATTAACCCAATGCTGTTCAAAGCAACTAAGAACTGTGTAAAAGGCTTTTATTTACCACTCCTCCCTCACCCTCTATTTCCAAAGTATTCTAAAGATAAGGTAATTTTCATTTCCTGTGTTTAAAGTTGAAAACATATTTGTGCTCTGCTGAATCAAGGATTTTAAGGCTCACAACCTGAAATACAGAAAGCAGGACCTTCAGTACATAAACTTTTGAAATGGGTCTTAGCAAGTACTATGAAAGATTGATCACTACATTGGAAATGAGGTGAAGAAGTTGACATAGACAAGAACAAGAAGTTCTTGCAACAAGAAGTTGGCAATTTGCTTTCTGTTGTCTCTGCTCAAAGATACTGATGCTTTTAGATACTTTTTTCCCCCCTAGGTGTTACCCCTCACAATTATAAGAGGTTTTTGAGGATGATGTAACACATTCAGCATGCTCAGGTTTGAAAATAAAACCCACTAAATATCCTATAGCCTACAAAAAGTTTCATGACCATGCAGCTTGTCATGACTGTCTTCCATCAGAGATGACTGGTAGAAAGATTTTTGCTGCAAGGCACGAGTAAAGGTAACTCAGACTGTTGAGACATTATTGAAATGATAAAGCCCACCTTGATTTTCATAGAAGTATGTTTGTATCAGCTTAGCATACTTTGTGTCTAGGGAGAAGGATGTTTCTGGATATGTGATATCAGGACCCCTCATTCTTTTTTTTTTTTTTTTTTTTTTTTCCCCATGGGTCATATTGTTTGAAGAAATAGTAGGCCTCTGGATCTATTTTCATCCTGTGTGTGGATATTCCCTGGTGGGCTCAATAGTTTGTGGGAGCATACAGCAGGCTTTTACCTCTGCTGTCTGAAGGGTCTGTCTGTATGCTGAAGGTGGATGTCACCCAGACTGCTGCGAGTCTGCCTACCTGATCAGCTATGGCGCTGACCACGGCTCTGACTGAAATTGGAGGTGCAGCTGTGGACCACGTTGGCTTTCCCTAGATAGCTGGTGCAATGGGCTGGCCTCCAAGAATCCAGGCGTAGTATGACAGTGGATGAAATATTTGGCCAAGTCATGTCTTTGTGCACTGTAGACAAGCCAATGATGGCACTTAATAACCCATATGCGTGTATATGCTGGAGGTAATGGCCAAGTCAGTGTGTTGTTGGGCAGCACACTTGAAGAAGGGGTTAAGGAGTCACTTTGCATGAAGAAGACAGGTTATATATGTGTATGTATGCAGAGTTTTCCTCAAATAGATCTCCCTTCCAAACTCAAATCAACTCGCTGTGGTTTCTGCCCAGGGTTATGATGGAAGTTGTGCATCTCTTGGTAACAAAAGTGCACATGTTTATGTGATGAGCCAGGAATTGATAAAGTGACCAGCCTCCACATGGAAGCTGCAAAGAAACTAATTTTGTGACTCCTGTGGTGCTATTTAGTCTCAGCTTTCTTAAAAAACTGGGCACATGTATGATCACTAATTATTTCCCAATGCTGTAATTTTTTTCCTGCTCCCCTTCCATCCTGCCCTCCCTCTCAAAAAAGATACTTTTCATAAAGTAAGAATTTATGTGATTTATCTCCCAAGGGAAAGCCCATCTGTTTAATAAGCTTTATCAGAAACATCGCTCAGTTCTCCTTACTACTCAACCAAAGATGATTAGTTGACAAGTACATGAGATAAAAATTAAACTGTTTAGGGCATGAGCTATTTAAGAAAGAGAGAGAGATGTAGGATGAGGGCTTAATATTTTTTTTTCTTAATTTTAACATTAATGAGCATTTAATGTGACTGTATTATCTCTAAAGAGAGTAGGAACATAATGAGATAGTAAATTGGTGTGTCAAGAATTTTCTGAAGCAGAGCAATCTTTGTAACCAACTTGACTTCAGGCAAAATAGCCAAACTGCTGCCATGTAACAGTGCAGTATATATCAGCCAGTGATACAAACCATCTTAGGCCCTGGGAAACATCTATACAGGGTAGATGCAGATATAATCTTGAGCTAGGGGACAGGGAAAGAGGTGAGGGCTGTATGGTGATGTGCAGATCACATGGCTGGAGCAAATTTAATGTTTCTGAGTGAATATACAGCTCCTTTCTTCCCCATTATTTTACACTGTGGAGCTGAAAAGAAAAATCCTGATTGTACCTGTCCATGGGAAAGGAGCAGATAATAGAGAAAAACCTATGCATAAACCTGTTGGAAGTTTTCCTTGTAGCAAGATTCTTAATCTTTCCTCACCTCCTCCAGGGAGGAACATATTTTTCTATTCCTGAAGTCCATGACAGTCCCTCTTATGAAGGTCTAAGCAGAATTATTAAAGTAAAAGGTCTACAAAAAGGCACTCTGTGTAGCTCACCAAAGAGAAAGAATTGATCTGATCGGTCTCTAAGCACTCACACAGAGCAGTGGCATCGATAGTGACACTTTGCTTTAGTCAACCTGATTAAAGAGGTTGAGTTTCAATGGTTAGAATGCAAGCCTTACCTCCCCCGCCACCCCGAAAATTAGTCAAGGACACACACACACAAATGCAGGACAGAACTGGTTGCTGTAACAGGGACTATCAACAGCCCTGGATAGGGTGGAGATGATCCAGGCAGGTGTGTACTTGCATCACTTAGGCCAGACCTGGCTGCTGGATTTGAGTTTAAATGGAGACCTGGATGGTGACCCAGGGATGGGGGGGGGGGGGGGGGGGGGGGGGGGGCAGGGATGTGGGGGAGGCCGAGATGAGGCTACTCAAAAGCAACCACAGCCTACAAGTGTCCTCAGGGCCCTGACACAAGAAGGTGCTTTTGTTTAAATCGGATTTAACAGCAGGAAGTTGCCTAATTTGTTTTGTGGAAGGGTTGTGATTAGATGATTTTTTTTCCTACGAGTGCTGCAAGTATGAGGGTATTCAGAGACTGGTTATAGTTCCCTGTGGATCTGCTCCAGCCTTCTTCAAAGGCAGAATGTGACGAGCCAGCAACATGAATTCCTCAGCTAAGAGTGATAGTCTTGTTTCTGTCTTAAGGGTAGCAATACCTGGCAAAAATCTGTCCCTTTTTGTGCCCTTAGGGGTACTGGGGAGTCACATCTGGGAGGGACATCATGAAACAGCTCTGCTCTGATAATTCCTTACCTGGCACAGAAAAGCAGCTGGAATGCACATGAGGGAAGTTGTGCTTGATTGTACAAATAGATGCTTCCAAAACTCATCCTGAACTTTCTTCTTGCTGAATAGCTCCAATAAGGGCACTGAAGCAGAGCATATAAATTTCAGTGAACACGATGTAGTCAAGCTGAAAAAGTCATTCTTCTATAAGTCAATAGTGTAATATCTAGGATTTAACACGTGCAGATGCAGTATTAAAGTTCAACAGAAGTAGTTCCAATGACCTTGAAAATGGGCCCTTCTACAGTAAAGATATAAGCTGTGCTGTCTGAAATGGCCTGCAGTGTCAGCAAATGTGTGGTAGCTGTTGAATACAGCTTTTAGCTTTATCATGTACTTAGAAGTCTAATCAATAAGGCTGACTTTGGGAAATACAACCTTTTTCTCCTCCCTTTGCAACAATTATGACTTATATTTCCTTTCAAATCAGTTAAAAAGTACTTTTCCTATTTTCCAAAGCATTGAACTGTTCAGTACAAGACAGCTAGTTTCTTATTATTCTAGTATTGAAAACTTTCAGATAAGTATTTTCAGTATAGGTACATCTGTGCTAATAAACACTTCTAAGGATTCCTCTGGGGCTTGGTTTAGGATGCTGCTAAGGAAAAAAAATATATAAATCCCAACACATGTTGAGGTCTTGTTCAGAATCTGATGTTTGCAAATGAAGACTGAGGATAAAACGCATGCTAGTGGCTAACTTCTTTAATGCTGACATAGATGAAATCAGACATGGGAAACTTGGGTTTGCAAGAGGTCTCTTAAAGGCAACAAAAGTCTCTTAATTGTTTGCAGCTAGTGCATTGGAGGTTAATGTGTTTCAGGCCAGCTCAGGTGCTATGCAGCTTTGTAGGGATTTCTAGCCAGGAGCTGCACACAATCACAGCATTATGAGGGACTTGGAAAGCTTTAGATTTGGAAAGCTTTCAAGCCTTTCCAAAGCTTTCTATTAATGATTGCAATTGCATTGTGTCCCTGTGGGCAAATAGGCTGTTGCATGACCCTGTTGCGGGCTGATTACTACCATTCCCACTGTGTTAATTGCTGAACAGCCCCCTGAGGTTTTAATGGGAATCCTTTCAGAGTAAAGTGCTTCTTGGCTGAAGAAAGGAGACAGCCCTCTAGTCAGAGCCATCATCATCAGGCACGGGATAGAGACATGTAGGGTTAACTCCTATTCTCCTCGTAGCTGTTGCAGAAAGGTGACTCATAAGACACTGAAGAGGAGAAGCAATATGCTTGGGACTTGAGGTGCTGGGAGTCCCTGGGTGCTGCTGCAGTTAATGACTGATCCCCCTCCCCTTCTCATATACTGTCTGGCACTGGGCACCATTAGATGTTGGTATGTACCCGTTATTAATGTTTTACCTCAAGCAAACTTTTGATCAAGACAATATAATATTTCCTTCTGTTTTAAGGCTATCTAACAAACTGTTTTAACTTTAAAAAAAGATAGATCTGCTTGAGAAAAAAGCTTCAAAGTATGAAGTCAAAATGTTTCATATGGGAGATCTTAATTCTAGTATCAGTTTTTCAAAGGTCTCCCTTTCCTTCTTTGAAAGAACTGTGAAATACTGGAAGTATTCAGTGGAATGGGCCTATATCTGTACATTTTGCTGTCTTTTTTGGGATTTTTTTTAACCTGAACTTACTTTTCGATGACCATTTATTATTTTATTAATATGTAAATTCATATGCATACAGGTCACAGCATAAAGAAGTAAAATTAGTGTTTGTATCCATTTTAAACTTTAAACACAGGCATTTCTTGGATGCTTTCTCCCCATTTACTTTTAAACAAAGGAGATTAGTAATATTATACAGTATTTTTTGCCTTAAGCAGAAAATCCTTACGGCCTATTATTACTGCAAACATCTGGAAAACAGTTCAGAAATTCTTTGTTAATTCACTTAACAAGGTTCATATTTTAAGCACTGGTCACGTATTGTGAAACAGTTTCTGAGTGAGTTTAGCCATATCACTCGGTTTGTTATCTTCTGAGTGCTTATTGTTAGTCTCTTGGTGGTAACCGGGAAGCAACAGTCTTGGAAGTGTCAGAGTCTCGATACTGATTCCTAAATTTTCTGGAACAAAATCTGTGCTCTGTTTTAACTATGCCTGGAGTCACTGGTTTTGTGCTGGTGTAGCAGCCAGATAGAACTGTCTCTGAGGGCCAGCTGGAACTTGTTTGCAGCCTGCTATATTAGAGGTCAAATCAGTAGTAGACTTCATTATGGATCAAATCGCAAGACATTTCTTAACTATTTGGATATCATTTTGTTAGTGTGCAGCTTGAAAGATCACAGATAGGATGGATCTGCATATTAAACTGTAAAGTTCCACCTTTATCACCTGAGGCATTCACTTTGGCTCAGCATTCTTACTGCAGACTCGTAATACAAAACACTGCATACGTACATCTGAAGCTTGGGGGTCGCTGTCTGTAATTTAGAAAAGTCCTGTTCACAGGCTATTTGAAGACTTCAAACTTATTTGCTTTTATTTTTCTGTGACCGCTGTCAGCTGTCTTTAAATGGTAATTTTTCCTCATGAGGAAACCTGTATTTTCTCATATCTATGTCAGGACTACGAGGGTAGGGGCTCTTGCAACGTAACCCTAATCTGTTTCGTGCTTCTCAAGAGTAACGTTATTTTGGTGAGTTGGGGTAGTGGTTATTCCCCTTCAGGTTCTAGGGAGGATGGAGTGATGCACGAACCTGTGTTTCTAATTGTCTTCTGGATTTATTTCTGCATAAATCAGCATGTTTCTGTTATAGGCTATCAGTTCAGTGCATTTAATAAAAGGCCAGTCATGTGCATGGATATGGGTGTACAGGAAAACTTTGCACCTACAGCAGCCTTTAAAAAGCTGTATTCTGCAGGTTGTTGTTTTTTGGGTTTTTTTGGTTTTTTGTTTTTGGTTTTTTTTTTTTTTTTGGTTAAGACTTGGTACAATTCATGGATATGGGTGGATTGACCCCAGGCCTGGTAATGGAAAGCAGAGCCTTTCAGAATGAGCTCATTGCTTTGGAGACTCAGTTATGCAGCTAGTTATTACCAAGTGTAAGCTTTACTGCTGTGAAGGGACCTTCTTCAACACAGTTACTGGGATCTGGAAGGCAGAAGGGGAAATGAACTTTTAATGTAGGTGGTTTTATAATGTACAGGGGAACTCTGGCAAGTTATTTTTTTAAAAAGAAAGTCAAATCTGCATTTGGATTATGTTTCTTGTACCTGCTGCAATGTCACAGCTCAGTGGTGACCAAGTCTCATTTCATTGTGGTCTGACGAGATTGAAATCCAAGCAAAGGAGAAGAATAGTTATTTTTAAAAACAATATTTAAAACAAAACTGATGCACATGGTTAACACTTTACAAAGAGCATGTACTTATTTTTACATGAAAATTTTGCTGAATTCTTACATCCTACTTTTCTGTCAGTAGCTCTCAGTAATTTATAAAGGAGGAAAATAACAATTCTGTTTTACAAATGGGGATCCCAAGGTGTGGGGAGGCAAAAGTGTTTTCTTGATGCCACTTAGGAAAACAGTATCTAGTGTAGTAATGTATAAATATAACATATAATTAGTAAATTTCTCAAGTCCACGTGGAGTGCACTGCTAGGCTTTTGTGTTGTAGGTGTAAACATGAGATCTTAAAAATTAGCATGTTCCATCTACTTTAAGAAAAAAATAAAAGGAATTTTCTTTGAGCTAAAAAGTACCTCTTATCCTTCCCTGAAAACTTCACTTGTTTTCAGTAGACATTGTCTTAACTGCTGCTTTACAGTATTAAATGCTGTAACGGTGATTACCTGTTTTGAAGAATATAAGCACTGGCTTAGCTTGATTGAAGTAAAAAAAAAATCTTCATTTGTGCAGAACAGGTTTATCGTGAGCTCTGGACTAATTACCTGCAGGTGAACTCTTCTTGTTTTGTAGGGGAGTGAAGGCAGTGGGTTGATTAGCATTGATAACATGCAGCTGTGGCCTGGCCTCAGAGGCAGTGGGTTGATTGACATGGACGATGTGTAGGTGTAGCTCGTTCCTGCTAAGTGGTTAAATAGCCCTGAGGATTGGGGGTTGGATGGGGGAGGAGTGGTGTGGTCTGACCTCTGGAGGAAGGAGTTACAGCACAGACAGTAGACTCTGACCAACGATAAAGCCTTATTGTAGCCCAATAACTTGCTTGTGCTACAACAATTGGTGCCTGGTGTGAGGCTGACTGAGTTGGACTCCGACTACAACAACTGGTGCCCAACGTAGCTGAGACAAGTAGGAGAACCTGCAACCCGTAACAGAGACCATGAGAGGTGAGCTGTTGCAACTAACTGATACGGGTGTATTGCAATATTTGTTGTCCATCTCAATTCAAACCGCAACTTTTGGTACCCAGTGTAGATGGGGACTAACTGATATGGGTACAGAAGAAGAAAATTTCATTTTAACAATGCTTGTAGATATGTTTGAAAAAAGAAGTGTAAAGCATGACAGGAAGGCAATAAGAAATTTGCTAGGATGGTGCGAGGTAAATGATGTGCTACAATAGTTTCAAAACGCTTGATGAAATCATTAAATTATAGGCCAACAAGTCTTAGAATTTTTTTTGTTTGCTGTGAAAGATATGCTTTCTCATCAGATCAGTATAGTGTAAGAAAGCTAGTCTAACCTTTTAAACTTTAAAGATACTTTGCTGGCTTTATAGTATTTAGCATGATTTCCCTGACACTCATGAATTCAAAGATCTTACTTTTTAATGCAGGCCTAAAGGTTACAGACCTGTATGTTTCGAGCATGGAATTCAGTAACTAGTTTCTGAGTCTGAGCACAGGAGAATCTTAACTAGTGAAAGCATAAATGAAGATAAATTAAAAATTTCTAAATAAAATAGTCTTTGATCCTATAAATACTTACTGATCGATATACTTTGTATAGGTAAATAATCTTGTTGACTGCTGTAGGGATACTTGTAAGCTTATTAAAATCTTCTGCAGAACAGAAGATTAAATAGCAATTGAAGAATTTAGGAATTGGTCTAGTTTTAGATCTGAGACCTATCTCTGTGATTTCCTTAACCTAAAGGTGCAAGGGTGTTGCTTTTAACTGAGCCAGGAAGCCACCTTTGCTCCAAGGCTATAATGAGGATGAGAGCCTTAGCCTCACCTGAGGTCCAGGTATGGCTCTTAGTGTGGTAAGCCCATCCCATCTGGCAGGCCACACTTACAGTGTGAAGAGCCTGATGTGAAGCCTGCTATAAATCCGGAATGGGAATGCCCATACTCTTTGGATCGTGCCAGTAGTTCACAGTGTCCTAAAGAGGGGGAACTTAAATGCTGTTCGGGTTTGATGTTTGACTGCTATATCAGCTTCAGGAATCAAACCCGTGCTGGCTCCGTTGGGTGTCGAACAGGTCCTTTAACAAGTAAACCCTAGGCACTATAGGGTGTGAGAACTAGATGTGAAGGGGTAAAGACGTGTCCTCAGAGGTTTGCTTGCTTTTTAAACAGTGAAATGGGAAACATCAATGGAGAAAGGGTGCATAAATAAGGATTTATGTCCTTGATCACGTGGGCTGTGATATGGTTATATATCTTATTTGATTCCCCAGCTTTGAGACTGAGGGAGTCCTCCTTTGTGTGACTCCAGCTGCAGTGACTAAGTGCCAAAGTCCTTTGTGCTCTATTACAAATATGGATATTGGGTCATGAAAAATACTGTCTTGCTTGTAATTAATTTACTGCCATTCATCAGAGACTTGAAACTTTTATGGCACAAAACAGTAGCTGGCCACAACACTACTGAAACTTATGTGGACAGAGGACCTGGCCCAGTGCCCCAAGCTGCCTGTGAATAAAAAATCAGATTAGTGTCATCAAACCCTTTCCTTCTGTGTGCTACTCAAGAGAAATATTTTGGCCTCTATTATCAATTACCCAATTTGCCAAATGCTCAATTTTTAGCATAGTGTCATTGGAATATATGTGAGTCTTTTGTTATCCTAATTATTCCAAAATCGTGCATGTTATTCCACACAGGAAAAGAGGGTTCAGTTTTCAATACTTTACTGTTCTGTCAGTGAAAGACCAGAAACTCCTGGTGTAAGCAAACAAGACCTCAAATAGAAGTGAACTTAATCTGCGTTTTGTTGAGTGTGTTATTTGTTCTAGAAGGCCACATAAAACAATGCATCCTTATGCACCACTATTTGTTTTGGGTACCTAGCTGTGCGGTTTTGCTTTCAATAACTGAAAGATGCTCAAAATATTGCAAATCTCTGCTGCTTTTGAGATCATTCTCTTCGGGTCAGTGTCACTTCTCCTTTGTGGTGGTAAGTGTGCTTCAGTTAACGTCTGAACTCTGCTATATGTTCTCTGTATCCAGCCAGCCTCACTGCTGAACTTCCTGTTGGTCTTGTGCCCCTGTCGGGCAGCAAAACACCCCCTCCCACCATGCTAGTCACTCAGCATCTTCTCTCTGTCAGTTCAGTTACTCCGGTAAAGTCTTCAGGTACATCTATTGTTTCTCTGCAGTAGCTGGGAAACAGCAAGGGACCTGCCTTTGCTATCGGTGGCTACGGCACTGGCACCTCAGACTTGCTTGTCTGCTGCTTTGCTGTCAGATTTCACTGCATAATAGATTTTTTTTTAAAAGACACTTAAATAGCAAAGAGTAACAGGCAGCAAGAATAATGGGTAAATGTGTGGATGGCTAATGCATGCAGGAAAAATAGGGAAACTGATTACATGAGCTTGGAAAAAGGTGGGGGGTTGTGAATGACATGTTCAGGATGAGAAAGCAGATAGTGAAGTGTTATCAAAGGGATGACTATAATTAGATATAGTCTTTTCTTGGGTAACTGGGTGAGCTTGGAAACTATGAGGATCTCTGCTTGAATTACACCATCCTTGCTAAATCACTAATTAGAATGTTTTAATCCTGAATGAGGAACAGGTCCTAGCTCCAAAAAACCAAAACTCTACCTTATTTCCTCCATACTACAACAGGCCCATGATCCCTTCTGTCTTATACAGTGTGTGTTCATGCAAATCAGTCATGTTATATATAGTGCATAAACCCAGAGGTCAGAGTTAGGTTTGCGCGGGGAAAACCTGTGTGTTTTCTGGTGTTTGAGGTCACTGGCTGCCTTTTTAAATTATGAAATGGTATTTTAATTGATCTAAGAATAGATCCAGTTGGAAGGGACCTACAATGATCATCTAGTCCAATTGCCTGACTGAAGCTACAGCATGGTATTAAAGGCAATATTTGGATTTGCCTTTTTCATTCAAATTCAAAAAAACTTGAAGGACAAACCCAAAGTCCTCAGCCACTCCTCATAGGACATGCCTTCCAGCCCTTTCACCAGCTTGGTTGCCCTCCTCTGAGCATGTTCAAAGACCGTCACATCCTTCTTAACCTGTGGAGCCCAGAGCCGCACACAGTGCTGAAGGTGAGGCCGTGCCAATGCTGAATACAGCGGGATAGTCACCTCTCTGGACCGGCTGGTTTTGCTGTGTGGGTTGCCCCCCTGGCTGCCAGGGCACGCTGCTGGCTCGTGCTGAGGCTGCTGCCCACCAGCACCCTCAGACCCCACTCTGCAGGGCTGCTCTCCAGCCACTCCTCTCCCAGTCTGTGCCTGGTCTCAGGTGCAGATGCCAGCATTTCAACTTGTTAAATACCATCCCATTAATCACTGCCCGGTGTTCCAATCTACCTAGATCACTCTGCAAGGCATCTTGTCCATCAAGAGAGTCAACAGCACCTCCCAGCCTGGTAACGCCTGCAAACTCACTGTGATATTAGTCGTACTTTTGAATGCATACAGGTGAGGAAAGGAAGTATACTTGTGGCATGTAACTATAAATTATAATTTTTCAGTAATCTAGGTTTAAGATCAATTACTAAAAAGTTCAACGATTTCCAATTTTAAAAGAATCCGTGTAACCCAGAGGGTGGTATCTTACTGTTTGCTGAAATTGCACAGTCTGAGAACATGCAGTCTACAGTATGATCTATAACAGCTTGTTAATTTAGTTTGATGACTATAGGTAACTGTAAAGACTGCTATTTCTATCTGTTGGTTTCTGGAAAAGTGTCAAACATGACTGGGATAAATCTAGTGCGAAGATCAGTTTTCACAGGCATTACTCTAGGCCTCACTGGGGAGCAGGGAGGAATAAATATGATATCCTCAGGACCTGGCTGAAAAATCTGACTCTTCTATCAGAAGAAACTGAGTGCATTCTTGAAAAGTATCCAGGAAAAAAGATCAAGTAACACCTGCATTCTTTGTTTTATTTGGGGAACACTGGAAGGTTTTCTTTTAGTTTGTGTTTTCTTAGTAATGTGTTAAACAATAAATGTTTTTGTATGATGTAATAATTGTCAATTGAAGTACCTATGGGGATCTGGCATGTTCTTTTGACTAAATTTTTTGATATATCTTAGTTTATTCCTCTGAACCAAAATTTTTACTTTTTAATTATTTCTTTCCTGTAGAGGGATAATTGAATTAATAATGAATTTTACACCTTCTATACTCTGTTTAAATCAAAGTTTTCAGTTTGATTTTAGGAGATTGATTGACACTGAGAGTAGGAAAGGGAGGTGGCTTGCTCCATTTGATGTTATCAGTTATGCATTTATAAAATGAAAAAAAGTAAATTGAAGAGCTGAACCTGAGCTCCTTCAGAAGCAGCCTCAAACCTATCTATCCGCTTTCTGCTTTTCTTTAGATGAGCTCAACAATTCCTCTTCTTACTAACTATTCATTTGCTAGTGAACAAAATGTACAGATATAGCCAAGATCATAGCATGCACTAGAAAGGGATTTTTAGATGACCAGGAGTTTCTTGGACCTCTGATTTTTATTGTGTAGGTTCTAATTATTTGAGGTCATGAGGAGATTCACTGACACCAATTTACTTGTTCGTTAAAGAAAGGCAGCAAAGCAGGCTGTAAGGTAACTAGTAGCCTGCTGTTGAGGGAGGTGCTTTTCTGAAGATTTTGTATGTTGAGCTGTGCTGTAGCTCCACTCTGCATCCTGAAGAGAGGACAGATGCTGGTCCCTCCTAAACTTCCAGTGATTTTTCTGGGAGCATGTGCCAAAGCTTTCCATTCTTAGCCTCCTGAACTCTTACAAATTTGAGGGGTATACTGAAAGGATTGGCAACTAAGCCATAAGGGGTAGGATGTTAAGGGACGACAGATCTTTCCCTCATAGCTTGTGGACCTGGGCAAAATGTACTTCGCAGCACACAGTCGCTCAAGCTTAATGGCTATTCAAAAAAAGTCCTGTGCTCTGCTCTTACTAGACTGATGGTAGGTGCTCCTTCTGCCCTGGAGAAGGGATTCAACTGAAACTTAGGGATGGAAGGTGTCTCTTAGACTGTTCCTCCTCCTCTTGATACAGGTTCAAGAGAGACAGTCTGGCATGAATCAACTCGTAGCAAGAGATGCCTGGACAGGCATCCCATAACAACAACCCACAACAGCAAGCATGATGTGAGCCAAGGCAGCCGTCTTGGAGCTCAAAGCCTGCTGAATGAACTCTCTTGGAAACAAGGGCTCCCTCTTTCCACTTCCTCCAATTCACTGACATGTTCCTTTTCCAACTGAGGCATAGTTTCTTGTGTGTAACTTTTTCCAAGAGCCAGTTTTCTTTTGGAAATATGTAACTGACAGACTTTGCAAAGGTTCTGGCAAGAGATGGATTTCGTTGTTTGCCCCAGGTAATGTGAGCTTCATAGTTTAGTTAATCTTGCTTTTTACTGTTTTTATTTTTAACTTTGAATTGCTTGTTAAAATCCAAACAAAAGGAGTTGAAAGAACAAAAGCGCAGCCAGTTTGAACCCTGTCTATGCAGTGCTAAACGTACTATTCCAGGAAGAAGCCACGTACATTATCTTTAGATGTATATTTCTTGTAGCAGTTCTTGTCTATTTCAGGTGTTATAGGGTATAAAAATACATAGTAGATGGTCCTTGCTGAGAATGGCTGCAGCTAAACTGTATTGGGTAACAGGCTCTGTCTCTTTTAGTCTGGAAATACAGCTTTGCTGAATGTTGTGCTCAGGATATGTAGTCATATGAGCCATTAGACATGCTAATACAGATGGAATTACAATGAACTATTTTTAACTTGCATGCTGACAAATATTTACATCCTTGAGTAGTAAGATTTTTTTTTTCTAAATTTATCATGTTATGAAGTGAGCAAAAATCCTTCCTAGCTTGCTTTTCAAAGAGTCTGTGCTTTTTTACCCCAAATTAGCTATTTCCTGGGAGCTGGTTTATTAGCAAACAAAGCAAAACATCTCAGATCTTTGCTTGGCTACAGCTGGGATTCCTCCACTGAGACTCCTACACTTCTGATAGGAATATATGACTAACAGTTGAAATATATGCAGTAACTTAAGCTGCCCAAGAGAAGTCTTTAACATTTTCCAGTTACACTTCTTTCACAAAAAAACCCCAACTTCTCTGAAGCTTTCTAGTCCAAATGCATGCATATACTCAGAGCGAGGAAGGGACCGTTATTTTGTTTTTAAAAGCACTAGGTCCTTTGAAGACTTCCATTGTTTTTCTTTAATTTGGTAACACACCTCTGAAACAGTCATCTTCTGAAGTGACGTGCCTGCCTCACCTGAGGGCGTAGGCTGGCTTTGTGCAAATGATCAATACTCTCAAGGACAATGAAGATTCTATAGCGATGATCCCTAGAGAAGAGTACAAGCTTAATGTTCTCTTTTGGTTAATTCCTAAAAAAACCCTGGTAATAGCTGGTTTTCACATATGTATTGTTTTCTACCTGAGGAACTTAAATACAATAACATAAGCTCTTCCCAGGGAAGAAAATATTAAGCTTACAGGTGACAAAAGCAAGAAACAGTGAGATTTGAAAGATTTTACTCTGAAAATATGTTGCAGAAATGGTTTATTGGCGTTGTGCTTTAACTTCCTTTCTACATTACCTGATATCATAATTATATTTATTTGATATGTTTGATAGCATAAACTATTTGGATAAAGAAATGTGGGAATGGAAGATGTGGTCACAGGTGTATGCACCCCGCTTTAGTGGGCCAGACTACTAGTGGATTGGAGAGCTGCCAGCTCCTGATGTTTAGGGAAAGAATATGAGAGTAGGCATAAAGTGAGGCTTTTCCCACTCCATCAATTCCTTTCAACAATCTGTAGCTTTAGGACTCAGTCTTAGGTAGCATCCACATCTTAACATTTAATAGGTCTTGCAGGACTTTCTAACCTGAGGCTGTCTAAAGAGAAAGCTCCCCTAAAGATAACCCAAAAGCAAACAGCAGACGGGAACAGGCTTAGCTTTTTTTTTTTTTTTTTTTTTTTTTTTAACCATGATATTCTGTTCTGTTACTGGAGGCTTTTTGCAGCAGAAGTAGGATTGACATTTCCTTCAAAAAGGAGTTACAAGACTGCAACATCCAGACCGTGAAAAATGGACAGTCTGAGATTGAGGTATGATAAGGCTTTGCTCAAACAGGCTGGTATTACTTGCAGGATAGTTCTTGCAGCTTAGTGCAAGGAAATGGGTGCTCTCAGACCAAAGATTTGGTGTGAAAGTACTGCTTATTGCCTTTATAGGGCATATATCAACCTACATCTCTTTGATTCATGTCCGCGGCAAACTTTATTTAATCCTGTTTATAATTTTGTTGCTCTAGATTTTCTGTTATGTACAGTTTATTGGAGTGCTGCTTCTTGAGGTAGATACTATGCATTTAATAGGCTTAGTATTTTAAAACAATTTTATTGACAAAAATAGCACTTGAGTAATCTTTTAAACACTCTGTAAGGCAAGTGCATATTTATACATTTATCCTGAAATGTAGGATGATGGCCCTGTTAAAGGGTTTTATAGGAAGCATGGTCAAATTCCTATTGTCTAATTCAAAGTCCTTCTTGCTAATGGCCATTAATTTAAAAGGCATTAAAAATATTAAATTTAAAACAGAAAATTATTACCAAGGAGAATTAGGCACTTGGACCTACTAAAACTTAATAGGATTTAATTTGTTGAGAGTTCTCTGCCCTGTTTCTTAAGCTCAGGCTTTTATCTAGGGGTTGACAAGAATGCCCAGTAATGGTCCTGCTAGATGGGATTTCTTTTGGTAACCTCCACGCAAGAGATAAAAAATCTGGTTCACGAAATCCTGAAACAGCATTGCTGTCTCATTGTTTGCAACAACCCACCAGCAGAACAAACCCAGATGATTAAAGTTTCTATAACTAGCCTGGGTTAACCTGGTAAACCTGGGGATGATTGATCTGGTAGAAAAGTCGGCAAACTGGCCCCCTGGGAACACAGCATCAAATATCACTACCATGGTGCAGGATGTGCAGTACATGAAGTATTGTAAGTGGGGTCCCAGACTCTGGCTTGTGTCCTTCAAGGGTTCCCTGGCCACTATGTCCCCGCCAAATGCTATTTCTCCATTTTCTTGTTTTCCTACCTGTGAAATCTTTTAGACCAGATGCTCCAGGTCGCGCATTAGAAACAACAAAAAAATTTTAGTAGCTGTTCAGCATACGTCCTTCATATTGCTTCAGAGTGACAACTCCATATTGCCTTTTGCTTTCCTGCCCTGCTCCCTCCTTGCTGCATGCAAATACCTGAGTGCTGCTGCAATCTGCCACCTTTGGTCATGTTCTCCCTAGCGTGGCATCTAGTGATGGTGACGGGCATTGCTGTTGCCCTGTCCTCTTGTAACCAAGAATCATGTCTAATAAGCAGGAGGTAGGAAAACACTGTCACCTCACTACTTTTGAAAGGGCTTCTGATTTGAGCAAGGAGGATTTGATGCTTGCTGCAAAAAGTAATTATGAGCAACAAGCACAGACCTCATGCTGCCTAATGTGCTATGGGTAAAACTAATTTTTATCCCTTCTAAGCTGAATGAATTTTTTTTTATTGATCTTTCAGGAAAATTTTATACCGTTGTCCTATTCTACAAACACTTCAGTAAAATGTTTTAATGTTCTCAATGCTTTTTTGTAAGTTTATAATATTAATTAAAACTTTCAGACATCACAGGTCACTTTTCTTTTATCATCAAAATTTCTCCTTCCCCCGTGTGTGTAAACGTATGTTTGGGTGTTACCAAAAGGGGAAGTTTGACTCGATAGTAGATTTCTTCCTTTGTTTCCGTATAGTAACACTCTCCATGTAGGCTCTCTTTCTCTGAGTTTCTACTAAACTACCAACAGCATTGTCGTGAGCAATTTTCTAAGCTTTCTGCATTGGAGATAGTGGCCAATGCAGTCTTTCAGGTCAAGTGATTTATCTGATCTATTTTACCAGCATCCTTTTCAGTCAAAGATTTATCTTCTTTCAGTGTTGTCTTTGGAGCCAGATAACCAATACAGACAAAGAATATCAGTTCTCATGTTCTTCCACAGAAAGACTCATTCTTCCCCACCATCTGATTAAAAACTTCCTTCTGAGAGTTTAAATCTTAAACATGAGGCAGAGGTGATAAGAATACGAAGAGGTTTAGGAAAAATCCAATAGTAATTCTTAAGTTAAAATATTTAGATAATTTAACTTATAATGCAACCAAAGTGCTTTGACCTAAAATCTTCACTTGCTTTCGGTGCTGCTTTTTTTTTTTTTTTTTTTTTTTTAAATACTAGAAGATAGACTGCAGATTTTATGAGGAAGTTTTTTTTTTTTTTTTAAATCCACGGGGATGTGACTAAAGAAGTAGGCTTTAAATGAAATATATTGCCTTTAAAAATCTAATAGGTAGGGAAAGTAGTCTAGCAGCTTACTGAATTACTAACTAATTACAGATAGAATATACTGAGGATGGACACTTTCTGAGTGAACTTGATGACAGAATGAGGATCTAATAGATGAAAGCAAATTTTTCTTTTATGATAAAATCAAGTGCGACTTTGAAAGAATATTTACCCATACCTACTAAAATTCAGTGCCTGTATGTAAATCTCATGCCCATACTGGTAAATGGAAATGCATGGACAGACTGAAGAAATAAAACCAAAATAAACCAACCAAAATATAATTTATTAATGATTTGAAAGTAGGTCCTGTAAAGTGGATAACTTGAGAAAGGGCAGTTTCTGTTTGTTTGGATCATCCTGATCTACAGCAAGATTTTATTTGCTTTTTACCACGTGTTTTTAAAACAGTCTTGTATCTCAGGAGGAGGATTTAGCTGCTTCAGTACAGCCTCCTAAAGAGGAGTAGTTATCCCTTACAAGGTGATGTTCCTGCATGACACAAAATATGGCACTCTATCTGCATGGTTGTATAATTTGATCCTTTGAAATATCAGAACACTAACTGTCACATATGTTGTATGGCACTATATTTGTCATTAAAGTTCTTTGCTCTCAGTCTCTTCCTAACTAATGTAACAGCCATGGCTTGCTTATTTCTATTGCTCTTGCTGCTGCTCACGATACTATGTAATTCTTGGAGGGTATCCTGGAGGCATTAGGTGTTAGAACATACCTGAGGGAGTATGCTGAACCTGGCTACAGCCATTGCCATGTAACAAAGGTCATCCATATAAAAGAATTGCGTTGGGGTTAACTGACCAATCTTAAAATGCTCTTGCTCTTTACATACGCTATGGGACTTTGCCAGAAGACCTTTACCAAGTTTCTAAAAAAATTCAATCTGTGCAAACTGTTCAGCTTGGTTTTTACTAACATAAGAAATTTATTGTTTGGATGGACAGAATATTTTTCTGAAGCTACTTAGGGATGCAACACAAACACTTGAAAATAAGCTTTAAGACATATTAGTGAAGCCCAGTGTTTTCAACCAATTAGACTACATTCAATAAAACCTTCTGACATTATTTTGCAGTCCTTAACCTCTAAGCTGAATGCTTTGCCATCCACAGAATGGCTGGGAATGCTGCTGGTTTCATAGCATCGGTAATTCTAGTTTTCACATCTCAAACGTGCTCTGTATCCTTTTACGAAGTATATTTGTGTCTCAGATTTTGAATGCTTCTAGACATCATACATATATGTATATACAAAAAAGCTATCCTGACTTGTGGAGGAGCCTTCTATATGGCTTCCACAGTGGATTGACTCAGTTTCAATTTAGTTGTTAAATTTGAGTCTGAATAGTCCAATCATGTATAACTATGTTCTGTGACAAAAGTTTCTTTTTTTTCTTATGTAGTTATGGAACTTCTGGCTGAAACATTGTGATTTCAATGAATTATCCCCTGGGAGAATTCCCCAAAGGAATATAGATACTAATTGGTTTCTGGGAAAACAAAGAACCGACTGAGAAATGAGAGTAGACAAATTGTTCTGCTCTGGCTGGCTAGCTGAGGCAACAGATAAAGGAGGAAGGGATGAAGTAATGGTTTTGTCATGAGCTGTCTGAGCCCTTTTTAAAAGCTTTCATACTGCTCCCTGATTTCTACTGTCACAAATGTTTGAAGACTTGGGTTGTGTGTGTGTGTTGTTTTTTTTTAACATGCTTTCAGTTCAATTCTCCAATTAAAATTACTATTAGTTGGGGTCATGGTGTTGCTGATGTATGTGGTGGTTTTGTTTTGTGATGTGGGCTTGGGTTTTTTATTTTTCTGATCTTAAGCACGGGCCTTGTGGAAAAAGTATTTTTGGCTCCTTCAGGAGATCAGAGAGCTGGGGGAAACATTCATTTCAAGACGGGAAGAATATTTATTTCTTTTGAAGCTGGACTCTCAGGAGTTTGTTGCACGGTGGCTCTCAATAGGAAGTGGAATGTTTGAAAATGTTTTTTCTTCTTACTGTGGCTAACTGGGCAGAAGAATGATTCCCAAAGGCCTGTCAGACTAGGTCTTTATACGGTCAAAAACTTCATCCTGGGTAGAGATAACTGAGGGAGTTGATATCAAAACCACCAAAGACTTCTTTGTTTTGAAACGTCATGCTAGCTTATTTTGCTTCAGGGAAAAGCAAACAAAATAAAAGCATTCAGTCTTACAGGTGCAGAATATTTTAGGTGTTCTTATTCTTTCTCTTGACTCTGAGTTGGAGGAACATGGCTTACGAGAAATCATTTATTTTTCATTAACTCATTTGTTCATTGATCTTTATCTCCAGTTTTGTTAGTAATTTAAATTTCCTTTTGTTTCCATTTCTACAAAAGCTTGACAAAGACACCCCCCCCCCTTGTTTCCTGTGTAGCATTTATCTCTGAAATAATCATATTGTTCTCTAGACTGCAGCATTTTGCTAAGCTTTCATTGTTTACCTCCCTTCAAAATTTTGAAACAGTTTGGACAACTTAAATTCATTAATCCAGTCGCTGTTTCTACTTGGTACTAGTCATGTCAATTGGCTTGCCATACCACGTGTCCTGCTCAGTCTGCATGTTGCTTGGTTAGCTGTGTCTCCATGATCAATAACTCCTTAAAGAACAAACTGGTGGTGGTGAGCCCAGGGTCTACAGATATCAACTTTAGCCGGTGGAACATGCTTTAGCACATGTACTTTAGTTTTAGTGTAATAAACATCAGCTTTCTGTTGTGAAAACAGCATTATGTATCACATCAGTAATAGTTGGGGTTTTTTTTTATGACATTTAGTACCTGGAGACTCTGTTGAAACGCTTTTACATCTTTCCCTTCCCCCTGTCCCCTCTTGTGAAGTGCAGATATCCTTTGTATTCCGGAAAATTTGTGTCACTGACTTCTGGGTACAAATGCAAGGACAGCTTTCTCTGCCCATTAATGGAACACTGTCTGCTTTGCTGCTCTGATAACAATGTCATTTTATATAAACAGTATATGTACCGTACACATGACTTTTTAAACTTGCCTTTTGATGTATGAACTCTTGATCAAAATGAAATCCTTGCCACATGTATGTTTCATTGGTCCCATTTATATAGCCTTTGATCATTATCGTATTACCTGAGTTCCAGTTCTACCGACCACCTGGAAGAACCCTTTTATCTAGCCTTATATTTTTATTTTTTGTTTTAGGATAATTTTGTAATGGGTCACTCTCTTTTCTTGACCAGAATCACAGAATATAGTCTGGCTCTCCTTAGTCTTCAATTTTTAGATTGAAACTTTTCAAATACCAATACACTATTTTAAAGTTGAAGTGCAGCCTTTTCAATAAATGATTAAGTGTCTTATCGGAGTACTTTTTTCCACATTCCATTAAAACAGTTAAAGGGTTTGGAGCTATTTTGTATGTCATTCTCACTAATGACTTCAACTTGCAAATTTGACTTTGTTTGAAATGGATTGTCCCTGTATTCTGCAACCCTGACCTTGCAAATATCACTTCTACTGACATATGCGGTGTATATTACAATATGTGCTCTACTGATGTTCTGGCCTTTAGGGCTATGTCTACATTAATAAACTATGTTCTACGGATAAAGCTACCCTCCTGAAAATGGAGTATAGCTTAACTGTGTGGAGGCAAGCTGCGCTGAGCGACTTGTCCTCTGGTATACAGAACAGGATGTGTCCCATCTTGCTTACTAGCATAGACGTAGCTTGTGTTTGTTCCCTGAGAGTGGGTACACAAATCACTTTTTGTGTAACTTTAATTTGGTGGTAGGTATAGTGCCCTACTTTGTGTTGTGAGTATTTTCTTTTGCTGTGTAACATGTTGCTGTTATACAGAACAGTGGCTTTCCTACCATAAATGGTCCCAGAATTTAATATTCCTTCTGGACTTATGCCCTACAGACCTTCCCTAAAACAGCAAGTGAAAAAAGTGCCCCAGACAATGTTTTGATTTGGAAAGGAAAAGTAAGACTTCGAGGAGTCCCATAGCAAGTTTGTTGTTTCATACTGGGTTTATGTGAAAGGTAATTGGAAATTGCTGCATGGCTGTAGGAAGTCTTGAGATAACAGATGTATAGAAAGAACATATATGACTGTAACAGGTGGGTCAGAAATGTTTCCTTTATTAATTCTGAGTATAAACTAATCCCTCCAGAGGCAGAAACATGGTTTAAGATAATAGCAGAAATTTCAGCTGATTTCCTTTTGCAGTCAGTCAGACCATGTGATAAGTAGCTCATTTCTCTGTATGTTAGCGTGTTTGAAAGTTTTATGCCAAGATCTTATTTCTGTAGCACTGTACCTCCTTGCCTCAGTGAAGTAGTTGTAGATTAATTTTACATATGAAGAAATTACTAGTAATGTAAGAGAGTGCTCTCCCTTAAGTAAGGGAGAAAAGATGCTCCATAATGCAGAAAGCTATTATTGCCTTTGCTGTTTTGATACAGAAGCAGTCACACTATTACCTTCTTCACAGCTATTAACGCCCTTAAAACGGATTGTATCTTTCTTGCCATCTTCCATACTGAATTTAATAGAGACTTTAATGAAATCTTCATAGTAAAACAACTTGCCAGAAGGTCAAGAAAGCCAAAAATAAAACTCAGAATAGAAGTCATCTAAATGTCCTTTTCTTTTTCATTTGTGATGATAGCACTTCAGGCTGGAAAATGTGATAGAAGCTGATTACCAAAGATGGGGGAGGGAGAATGAGGGGGCTAAACAGAACACAGCGTAAAGTGTTGAGAAACTACTTTCTCTTCTGCTAGAGTCTGAGAAGTTTCCATTCAATAGCTTGACAGTTATGAATGTTGTGCCGCCTTAAATGCTTTCAAAATGACTTATACAGAACCTTTTTATTGACCATTAGTAAGTTTTTTTCAGAATCCTTTGAATCCATGTTGGTTTTTTTTTCCTACAGTAGGCTTTGCTTTCTTTTGAAAACAGAATTTTTAAGGGACTGTGTGAAATGCACAGCAATGGGCAGTAAATCTAGCCAGCCAGTTTAGTCACAAATTGTTTTGCTCTGCAGAAGCACCCAGATTTGGATGGTTTGCTGGGAGCAGCATGGCACAGTTCATGTCTTGGTATTCTCTTGGACATTTCCATAATACCTCAATCTCCTGGGCTCAGTGAGAGCTGTGGTCATGCACTGTGCTTAAGTACTGGAGCTCTGGTTGCAGAAGTAAATGCAGTTTGTAAAGCTTGCACTGCCAAGATAGAATGTTTTCTTAAGCATAATTAAGATTGAGAAAAACATGCTTTCCTGTTACACTAGTCAACAAGAAGTATCCATTTTCCCAAGAAATTATATTACAGGAGTTATGAACTGATTCTGAAGGGCAAGAGCATGGTATAAGCCTTAGAATGTGAAAGAAGAAACAACATTCTTTAGTCTAACGTTCTTGCATTATCATGAGTGTGGCAGGTCAGCGGATATGTTGAAGATGTTCTGCCTGTGCTGTGTGTAGACTAGCTAGTGAGAATGAAGTGATGTGATGAGGAAGACTAATCTGCTTCTACTAGGTCTTGAGGGAACCAGTCCACATGTGCTTGTGGACAGTCTCTCTCAGACTGGAATTCTGACTCATTTGAACAGTCCACGTTTTTCTTGATGTTGGCCACCTCTGTGATTCAGCAGCACGTAGAAATATCTTACCTGCAAATCCAAGTTTTGAGGGGTAGCAAAAGTAAGTGGGCATATGCCTTGCTTACACAGATGGCTGGAAACATCTTGGGGATGCCCAGTGTGAAACCTGGGGAGCACTGAGAGCGCTCAGACAAGAAGACAAAGCAGATGGAGAAACTGTGAGGTAGCAGCGAAATTGCTGTTTTGGAGCAGTATACACATATAATCAATTCCTTTATGCTAAAGCTATACATTCAGAACTATTTGAATAACCTGAACCTTGCAGTTCATGTATGGGTTTAGGGCATCTACAAGGTCAACAAACAGACTGAATTACATGACCTGTTCCTGGCCCATTATTGTTCTGTGGTATCTGATTAGGTGTGAAGGTAAACTGGCCCACGGTAAACATAGCATGTATATCTTCCAGACAGTGTCTGAATACTATGTGTGTGTGAACAGCTTGATTAGTAAACATAACTTATTAGTCTTCAATATGTTCATTAAAAAGGACTTACAAACTTTGCTACGTGGAATCTAAACAGTATTGAATGTTTCTGCCCTTGCTAGTGTTATGCTAGTTAAAAACCAGAAACAAGCCAACGCTTGGGCAGATCTCCCTATGGTTCAATCTGTTGTCTAGGCTGTTGCTGTCCTAGACATAAGCTTCACTGGCATCTGTTTATAACTGAAAACAATAAGCAAAGAGTTACAGTCCTTGCACAGTAACACAATTTTGAAGATAAGATTCTAAGTGCTATTTACTTGTTCACTGCACTGGGAGGGGCAAGACTACTGTAGAAGTATTTTAGGACTGAGTGACAGGAAGGGGCTACAACTTTACTAATGGTTCTGAACAAATAGTCTTGACAGTATCCTGTCAGCCAGGTTGAGGCGGGAATCATAAGTATATCTTCATCTAAATGAACTACAGAATGGAAACCCTAGGAGTCTGACATAACACCTTGTTTCAATAGTATATAAAATATACAGAGTGTGGGTGTGGGCATGTTAAGATTAGTGGACAGAATCACAGCTGATCCAAAAAGTGGAGCTACACATCATCCTGAAAGTGCATTTCTGCTGGGAAAGGGGGAAAAAACCCTACAGTTTTATACAAAATCGGTACAGCTGCAGACTAGACTAACTCACTATAAGAATCTTTTATTGCCTGGAGGGAAAAATTGCAATAAGAATCTTGCTTTCAGAAAAAATCTACTCTTCAGAGTAAGGATCTCTAAGTAGAAATGAAGACAAGAAAGGAAGGAGGTGTGGTATAATCTGACTAAAAATAACAAACCACAAACACCCCCTCCCCCCCCCCCCCCCCCCCAAAACCTAGAAGAGGTATGTTGCACCATGAACCTTTCAAAGTGAAGTTGGTTGGGAGAAGATAATTTATTATAGCAGTGGCGAGAGAAAATATGGGAGGTCAATTGCTCAGCAAGATTTATTCCTGCACTGTGAGTCAGCTGGTAAGATAGAGCTACGATGAAAAAACCCGACTGCTAATGCTTCCTTCTTTTTGGAATTTTAAGACTGCTCACGTGCATAATAAGTGATTGCAGAAGCAGACCCACTTCTTTTACTGGACAAGGATTGTTAATAAGGAATACTTTCAGGATGAAGCATTCTGGTTTGAACTTGGCTTGGCAGTTTCATTTTTGAGTGTGCCAGAAAAGCACTTGGCAGATGGAGGAGAATGGGATAGAACTTCTCTATTGCAAATCTTTTTCTTCCTGATGTCTGAGGAGGGGTCACTTTTTTTAACGCTCTTTGCCAAAAGAGTTGCAGAGGAATGTTCCTGGACTGAGCATAGGCATAAGGACCATGGCCACTGTACGTTTGCTTATGCATGTTCTGCTGTCTGGCAATAGGGTTATCCACTTTAATCCTCTTCCCTCCCAGAATTATTTTTATTCCTGGCAGCAGTAGTCTGTGCAGATGTGCATGAGAAGACTGGAGACAGTCAGAGGAGTGGGTACAGAGCAGTACGGACCACTAGGACAAGCTCTGTTATACTCCGGATCCTTGTACTTTAGATTTTGCCAATGTGTTGAAAAACTTGCTGCAGTCTGTAGAGAATTTAATAAATGATTGATTGCTAGTAGCAGAGTGGACTGGGGTGTGGGAAGGTCGTATTATATCTGATGTAATGTGGCTCAAGGCATCTGAAATAACAAAAACTAATTACATATTTTGGTACCTTGACTGATGAAATAGCAAATATTTCATTCTGCATAAATGAAGTAGGTAAAAGTGCAGACAAATTAATGTCTATCTTGCTTCCAGAAAATTCAGAAGGTCAAATCTTGTTTGTTTTAAAATAAATATATAAAATAAAAACCTTGCCAGAAAAGCCCTAAACCAAATGAAACTGTCTTGGGGAGGCAGAATGAATAAAACTCAAGGAGAAAGAAGGCTTTCATAACTATCATTCCATACTAAGGGAGTATTACTACAGATCCAGTGATCAGAATCACTTTCAATATGTTAAGACATGTCCAACATCTTCTCCAGTTTCTGTTAGCACAAGCTTAGTGTTGTCGTCTTCTGTCAAAGCCACATTTACACCCTTAATTTCTGTAGCTGTAAATTATTTTAGTGGCCCTGAGCCTGACAGAAGTAGGTTGGTCCAAGAAGTACATTGGGCTACGCATAATGGGAACAATATAGTCCATGCCTTGCATTAATCCAACTGCACGGGATGTGAGATGCTACCAAATTTCAAAATTCTACACCTCCTTATTTTTGTTTTTAAACTTTCTTAAACAGTAGCTGTCCAGTGGAAGCACTTTACCTGTGCGGACTTAAAGCTTATTAACACATGATATGAGTCTCCTGCTGTCAGCCGCAGGGTGTGGGAACTGGTTCAAACCCTTTCCAGTAACACAAGTCAAATTATGTGGGTGCTGCATTCTGGTCTTATGTTTCTTTGTGGCACATAAAATCGAAACCAGCAAAGCTGACATTTAATACGATCTCTTCCATGTTTGTTTAGTAAGTGAAACTTAAATTATGTATCTTTGAAATTACTCTTCAGATGCTATTCAGAGAATATTAGGAATAAATTAAACAACATGAGACTGAAGATCTGTGACTTTGGCTTTCAGCAAAGTCAGCCTTTTAAAGTCAAAATCTGTTTTCTGAACCTTTCTATAAGGTGTGCAGCTGGGCAGTTCAGTAAGTCCAAGAGGGAGTGAGGAGCAGGGCTTTATCAGACATTTACTTTCATCTATTTGGCATCTCATCCTGTGAGACTGTATACACAGAAAGCAGATTGGTGTTTAAGCTCTCTGTGGACCACAAAATATTGCTCTTTTTGCTATCTTCAAGGGCTTAAAGTAATTCTTTAGAATGATTCCTTGGAAAATAGTGTTTGAAGAGTGTGGAAGGGATGACATTTTAATTTGAGGAAACGCTTTGCTTCCACTTATCCATCTAATCAGTTGACTCTGCTGTCATTAGCATTGCAGTGTGTAGCAGGGAGGAGGGAATCTTCAGTTTGTTCTGGAGGTCATACATAGTCTTTATAGTCTGGTTTCAAAGACTTTTCTCCTTCTGAAGAAGGATTCCAGTATGAATGCTGTGGAAGTTGTTGTGAAGCGGTGCTGCACCACGTGGGCTGTCCCTCAGGGGTGTGTTGATTCTTGTGGGTGCTGTGAACCCATCCAGGAGAGCATCCCATACTTCCAGGCTTCCCGCAGAGAAGAGGTTATTTCTCTTTTTATCCTTGCTTTTTATGGGGCAGTCCAAAGGGCTAGAAGTCTGTAATATCACAACATGACTAGGTCTGCTCAATTTTTGAGGCCTTCCTGATCTCAGCTGAAAAAGGATCTGGGCTTTCTTCTCTGTGTTCTGAAAGTCAAACCATGAATTTCTGTGTGTTAGAGGAGGCTGCTGCGCAGCGTGCTGGTGGTGTTCAGTTTTACAAGTGCTTCAGAACGTCAGGCTTCTTGGTGCATACTTGAAAGTAACAAGAAAGAAGTTTTTTTTCCTAGGGACCTAGAACTGATGTATAAATTGCAACAGCAATCAGGTTGGTTTAGCTCACGGCTTTGGACCAGGCTTCAGGCAACATTGTGGGGATGCAGAAAGGTGGTTTGGAGCAACACTGGGTTTACTTCTGTTCTGCTGTGTTAAGCATGGGCTGTGTACCTGAGCCTTGAATGCTTTATGAGAAACCAAGAAAAGCATTTGGAAGGCTGGTGGCTGTTCTCACTTACTGAGATTACCCCTTCTGGCCAGGGGTTTTGGAAGTGCTCCAGTTAGTCCAAGAAAAATGAGAGCAGCCAGTTTAACAAGTTACATACACAGCCTGTGCTACAGAAGTTACACAGGATCTGCTGTGAAGTATGCCTGTAACCTGGAGCCGTGATGGATCAGCCCTTGCTGTAAACCACCCTGCTCCATGTGCTTGTACTTTGAAATTATGTGGAGAGTATGAGCAGCAGTATGCCAGAGCTTTTGGAGACACTATTTTCTCCAGAAAAGTGAGCTTATTATTTAATAACAGTTCTAATGATTATTCTGTAAAGATACTTGGGGCTGGTTTAGTATTATGATGTATATCACCTGTGGTGTTAATGCAAGTAGAAATCCTTCCAAAACCCTATATTTTTCACTCTACAGGTATAGATGCCTTGGGGAAAGGTAGGCATATGTTATATGTATATGCTTTTAGGACTTCCAAGTTGAGAGTCTGGAACTGTTACCAAGAAAAACATGGCTTGATACGAGACTGTCTGACTTGTAGTATCCCATAATGCCAACCTGAGTTTGTGCTGCACTTATTTTCTTCTGTAATTTAAACTTTTAAATCTCATTGAATCTATGTCAGGTATGTAAGATTCTCTCATTTAAGGTAATTTGAGGAGTCCTCCTTTAAAGGAAATGATAAGCTTGAAATTGTATCCATACCCAAAATGCAGATGGATGCCTCTGGATCATTGAAATGGGAGGAAAAACCTGCAAATAACCTCAACAGCAGTATTTGAGATGTTTGGAAGATTAGAGAAAGGGCTTTTCAGTTAGACTTGACAAAAGGATATGTGAAAATGCAAGCAGGGCAGCTATTTCAGATGTTTTTCTGAGCTCAGAAAGCAAGACTTTGTTCGTGCTAATAAAGAGGATTGCACCAAATATACTCAATTTCATTGCAGTTTTTCTCTCATTTGAAATAACTTCCTAAGCCCATATTTTTTTCTATTTTCTCAGATCACAAAGGACAACAAAATGCTTCTGAAAGTATATTGTGTAATTATAAAAGCAGTCATGGAAGAGCTGTTCTAAGTGTTACTGCTTGTTTTCTGTGCCTGAATGACTTATAGAAAAACTCAGAACAAACAAAAAATTTGTATGAAGAGAAATATGGTTGAAAACTGGAGTATGATATTGCTTTTGCAAATGATAAGTTATACGTACATGTGAATTAGTGTATTTAGAAAAATTTCAAGAGGTATTTTTAAGACTGTATGTGGGTAAGGTAAATGTGGAAGGAAAATCTTGGAAGCAGAATTATTAGCAGTCTCCCTCCCAGCTCTATCGTTACAAAATGAAAATCCTTTAATGCCATAATTTTTTGCTTCAGAATTTTCCTTTGACTGACTAGGTCACGGATGACATTTCTATATCAGTACATCTGGTAGATCTAGGACATTTGTCCTAAAAATAAAATAGTGGTAAGTGGTTAAAAAGACCACCAAGTACAAAAATTTACTATTGATGCATTTTTACAGAAAAGATTAAATCTAAAGGAATACTTAGAATGCTGGGAAATACATTAACAATAAGGGGTAAAAAAAAGGTACTGTTTTCTAGATGTAGGAGAAATGGCAGTAAGAAGTAGGCTTTCTTAATGAAAGACAGGCTTTGTCCAGTTCATTCATTTAATACATAATTCAAGAATCTAGTTCACAGTTGGATTGTTACCTTCCGGGGGACTCCTAGAAGTTAATTCTTTTAAGCCAGCTTTAACTTGTAAGAAAAGTTTTATTGCACCAAAGAAATTAAGTAACTTATTTCTAGTTAAATTATTGTAAGCAATACAAAGACCCATTAATTTCCACAGTTAGTCCACACTTGCAGTATTGCAATTTAGTATAGTTGTCAAGACCTATCAACAAGATATATTACTAATGTGTGAAGCTAACTAACGTGAGATGTGACTGAGGTAAAGACTCTATGCGGCTTCAAAAAGAATGAGATGTGAGCCAGGTAACATCTGCAGCTAAAACAGCTAAAGGAACAGATAATGACTTTTCAGCTGCATTAAGCTTGTGCTTTATCGCTTAGGGACATTGTGAGCAGAGGTACCAGCTCTTTGCTTCGTAATTCTTGGTGCTTCCTTATTCTTGGCTCTTCCCATCAGCAGAGCCTCGTACCAGCCAAGGTTCGTGTCTGTACCAGTTTTCTTGATGTCATCTCCACTTGATATTGGCATATTTTAGCTATGATGGGACATAATAGACGTATCCCAATTTCTACTGGTGCTCTGTCTCCATGGCCTTCAGGCGATTGCTCTGAGCTACAGTGGGCTGCAGAAATGCCCAAACTGATGCTATTTGTACAAGTGGTTGAATCAACTCTGTTACTCTGTATTTAGCTAATGCAAAAATTATGCTTTAAAGCTTTAGATTCTTTGATAGCACAAATAAAATAATCTTCCAAAATGCCTAAGGTTTCCACTTAGAAGTCTAATTTTGGTCCAGTACAGTTTTCTTTCTTGAAAATAAAAAGAAAGAATCTCTTTAACGTTCTTATCTGTTCCTTAACAAACACATTAAGAAACATGGATCATTTTCCAATTTCTTTTGGCAAGGATGATACGAAAAGGCATGATTCTACTTAGCTCTAGTGATGTCCTGGTTGGCCCTTCAGTAGCCATTGCAACCTGCCTTTCTTCCTCTCAAATAAGGAGGAGGATGGGATTCCTTCTGCGTACAAGCTTTAACTCCAATGCCTGCCGCTGTCGCATCCAGATTAGATTGTTATAACACACATGCTGTGCTCTGGACTAAACCTTTTAAATTGACCTCAAGTTGATGGAAAAATGACTGTGATGCCTGTGGTGCCTAGGACTTTCCTGGATGCAGTTCAAGATGCTGGGTTTCACCTGCAAATCCATAAATGACTGGAACTTTTTCAGTTGGCAAAATGATTTGGTTTTTCTTATCCTCAGTACAAAGAAGTAGAAGCCCATAAGCCAGATCAACCTTTGTTTCATAGTGAGAGTGCTGGTAGCCCCTCTTTTGTGGGGGTAATCCTTTTTGGGGGAAAGGGGGGGGGGGGGAAATAATAGGGAGAACAGGAAGATGATATGTCATTTTGTGATGAACTGTTGTTGTTTATTTGCTGGCTTTGATGCACGGTCTTGGCTTTTTATGTTGTAGCTTAAATGTACAGATCTGCTCCAAAGAGCAGATTAGTGTCAGTCTCTACGCCTTCCATATCTCTTCTGCTGCAGCTGCATGTAGTGATTTGGAGCAGAATAATGTACCTGAAAAACAGCAATCCATAAACACACTAAAGAAGTTCCTTTCCCTCTTTTTCCATCTTAAGTGCTTGTTTGTAGATCCTGGCCATGTTTAAAATTCTTCAGTGTGGTTGTAAGTTACAGCAGAAAAATAATACCTATAGTCTTGTTCGCGTTGCAAGTCTGATCTGTTTATAACTTTCTAGGATTGTGGGTGGGGTAGGAAGGAGATCCTCAGAGAAACCTTAGCAGCAGTGGAAGATTTAGTGTGTTTAAACAAGTTGGGGAATTCAGGTGCCCTAAACAGTTTTTTCTATTCAAGCAAGTGTTTGTACTGCTCTATGTGAGTTACCAGCTGCAGGGTAATTACTGCATGTGAAGATTTCTCTTCCAGCAGTTTTTTTTAAATGAACAGAGGTGTTGCCTTGTTGTGGTGCATGAGAGGCACTGTTGCTCTATAGGTGGATGTTCCACTCTCCTGAGCACCAGCAGTCGTTTTCCTTCTTCAGTCATTTCATGTGGAAGAAAAGCACAGTGAATTTAGCAATTCTAATAAAATCATTTGACAGACACTAGTTATTCACATAAAATTGTTGTCTTGAGCATCACGTGGTTGATGAATGGATTTAATAGTAATGTATTAGTTGGTGGAAATGGATCACCTGCTTTTGTGGAAGCTGCAGAAGCTGTTGTTGGGTGGTGAATTCATCACTCAATGGACTGAGGGGAGAGAAGAACAAACTACTGGTGGTCCAAAATATCTTCCCCCAGAATAAAGATGTGAGAGGAGAGCGCAAGTAGAAATCCAAGTATAGGTCTCAAGTAAAACTATTTGAAACGGCTACATATATGGTATTTAGATTTTCTGAACATATTCCATGTTCTGTAATAAAAATGGGTAGTGGCCCTACAGAAATGAACTGTATTTGTGGTGTTGGTGATATTTCTTTCCTGTAACTTTTTTCCACATGCATTTTCCTCATACGTTGTTTTTCCAGAACACTTTTTCTCATGTGTGCGCACCATAAATGCTTGTCTGAATGTTTTTGTTGCAATTAAAGCACTGGCGCTTGAGGGACCCTTCAGTGAAGGTGCAGCAGAAAAACTTTGTGTGCTCAGGCTTCTCCTTCAAGCCTCTCCTGCAATTCTGAGTACTTCAATCACCAGTTCTGACCAAGAAGACATTTCCTTCTTACAGAGCAGATAGTAGAGCAGACACTTTGTCACTCCTGGTACAGGTTTACTGATCTTACCAGTTTTAAGTGTGTGTTCAGGAAGATCACTCGTCCAACAATTTTCTTGCTGCCTTTGCCACTCTCCAGCCACTCACTCAACGATACACCCTGAAGAATACAACTAAATTGTGGCAGCCCTGTGTTATGCCCTATAATACTTGTACAAAATGAAGGGTTCATAGCAGTTGAATACAAAATAATTACTCTTTCATATGTTATCTCTTGTCCTGCTCTATAAAACGTTCAGCTGTTGTCTCAATCTCGTGTGTTTTTCCAGTTACTTTGCTCTTAAAATCATACAACTTTCTTGCACCCTGGTTAATTTAAAATAATGAAAGGACGTGCGTGTACATTTGAATTTTTCCTCTCTCAGAAATGATACGGTGAGAATAGTGACCTTTGTATAAACCTTGCTTGCTGCCTGTATGTCTTTTTCCAGAAGTGTCTGCTGTTGCTCTGGCCTTGCAGTGGATGCCAAATAGTTAAAGGGATGTACCCTTTATAACTGTGTGGTTTTGCAGTACTCATCTAATCCATATTTAACAGGAATTTAATGTGTCCTGCAGAGGCTGACAAGACTTATCTCATATATTGTTATTACCTTGAAATAGTAACCTTGAGGGAGGAGGAGAAGCTTAATAGGACTTTATTTGCTTCTGATTCTTGCTATGAAAATGTTAGCTCTTCTTTGTAGGCATGAGATCCACTGCTTAATATAACAGGCCCTGGTAGCAGCTGTAGAGGACTCCAAACTTAATTCAGTCATATTGTCCCATGCCAAGAGGCTTGGTACAGGGAATAATTTAAACCTAAAGAGGAATTTGAGGTGAATCAGCAGACCTATCTTCTTTCAAGCTGAGAAGGGCAGCAGAAAGCAGAGGGGGAAGGAAAGTCCTCCTCTATGGGCAGCTCTCTTCTCTCCCCTCCCCTATCCCAAGTCTCTAACTCTTCATCCACAAATTAATTTTCTAACAAGCAAACATAAATTGTTTGTAATGATGGTTTGTGTGGGAACATAAATGCACATTCATATTAGCTTTGCAAAATATACTCTCTAACTGCTGCTGTGTATTCCCTTTTTTTGAGAGGGTTTGGGCAGGACACCAAAACCAATGAACATTCACTTTTAATGCAGTCTAGCAGCAGATGGTCTGAAACAGCCCATGGACTCAGTATCTCTTTTGAAGTTCAAAATTATACTAACCAGCAGAAGCAAAGATAATGAGGTGAGCAATTTGTTTTATGACAAGTAGGAAAAGAAATTTGTTTTCAATTACCCTGCCAACACATGAGACAAGGTTAAAGTATTTAGAGATACACCACCATTTGGGTTTTAGTGGTGTTCAAAGTGTCATTGCTTTGTACGACACCAAAAAAAAAAAAAAAAAAAGGAGCTGCATGAGTTAGGCTGAATTTGATAGGCAAGGATTATGGGAACAGTTGGAGTAAAAGCACTGAGGACAACTGATTTGGTTTGGGTTTATGTGGTGGCGCGTTACATGGGGGTTTTTCTGTTGTCTTCTATGGCAAAGTGAATTTTTCAGATTTTTTCACATATATTCAATATTTACTTCTAGGAAAAGATGGATTTTATTGTAAGAATTGCTCCATTTCCCATTACAAAACCATATGCATGTAACTTAAAGCGTGCAAAAATATATGTACTTGAGTCACCGAGTTTTCATATTTTATGGTGTAGTGCATCATGAAATCTGGAAGAAATAAGTTGAATGAATGTTATGTTGACTTCTATATATGGTGTTCTGGGAACATAATTGTCATCAGAAATTACTATTGTTCATTGCTTTTGATTTCACAATAAGTTGGAGAAGACATCAGTCTGAGAACTGGCATGAAAGCTTGTACAGCACAGACCTCTACCCTTTGTAAGCCTGTACACAGCTGTAAAAGTTTTTTGAAACCTTCTGCAGCTTTTCTTGACTGTCCATGCACACGTGTTCTTCTGAAACTGCTATTTTGTTACAGTTTCCCGTTTTTTGCGGACAGTGAGGCCTGCCTTGCACTGCTGCACAAAGCTTGCTTAACCTGGTAGTACCACGTGGTCGTTCTCTGGAGCAAGAGCCACTGGTGGAGGCGCCTCTGCCCAGGGTGCGGAACTGTCCACCCCCTTGCATAATGGGGGGACGGGGGCTTTGTGGGCCTCCTGAGATGGGATCATAAGTTTCAGACATGCTCTAGATTCTTTGCTCTCCTTCCACACCTCCTATCTTTTGGCACACACCCCACCTACCCCCTTCGAACTTCTCCCTCAACCTACCTTCACCTCCAGCGTTTTAGGGATTGTTGGAAAGTGTGTGTAGAGCTGTCCATGATTGCTTGAAACTTGCATTTACACTTTTATTAATATATTTTTATTAAAGACAATCTTACACACTTTATAGCTACACTTTTAAATTTATTTTAATTTATATTTATAAATTATGTTTATATATATTTCTATAATATATTTTTAATTGACATAATTTAATTTATATCTTCATATCTATGTACACATGCACAGATGACACTTTATGTACTTACTTGGCATAAGTAGATTTATATATATACACCAATGTGTACAAATGCGTGGGGTTTTTAGAAGTACTTACTGTCCTTTTTCATTTAGGATCAGGAAGTTTTGAGTTCACATGGGCATGGTTTTAAAAAATGACAACCAGGCAATTGCAGAGAGTGTGAAAACACGTGATGTGGAGGTGTGGGACTTCCCCTAGAAGTTACGGCTGGGACACCAGCCACCCCCTGGCTTGGGAGGTGATTGCCCCAGTGCTGGTGGTTGTGGCAGGGAAGCTGTGTGTGCTCCACCATTCATTCTTGAGAGAAATGCCTACCCTGTGGATCTGTAGGGCACACGTGGTGTAGAGCTTACACACAGCTCCCTCACCCCAAACAAAGCTGTTTGGTTTTCATCTGTAATTTAAATAAATAATACAAAAATCTGGGTATTTTTAAGAAATGCTAAGTAGAAGCTTCTAGGTTTGTGTACATCTCTATACTACAGCTTTTGACCTTATGTTTCACGTTGCTCAGCATGTGATATTCTGTCTTGCAAAAATGCCACTGAACTGTTGACCAGAGCAGAAACCCTACAGGCTAGGTCCTTGCTACAATGACCAGTTGTTTAATAACCTAGCCTGTCAGGTAAAAGTCACAAAAAATTAACTTTACCTCTTTATTTAATACAAATATGAAGGTGGTTCTTCGACTCTACTACTATTGTGACTCCATCTTTGTTAAAAATCTTGAAACATTAATTTGTGGAGGGGGGTGGGAAGGCACCAGATGACAAGTTACTGATTTAGCTAGGAGGGGACATACCCCAAGTTCACTAAGAACCTGTGGAGACATGGGCAGCTCAAGAGTGGGTGATTTTTCACTTACCACTGCCCTTTATGGGTACTGTGCCAAGGGCTTTTTGTAAACCTCTGGAAGAACTGGAGAGTGATACAGTTATCTTTCAAGTGCTTGCCTCTTGCTCCAAGGCCAACTATTATGGGTCACAGATTCTTTCATGCCCTGGACATTGCTGTTTCCGGCCTTTAATGTTTCCACTTCCATATGAAACACATTTTCTGCAGTCCTTTTGTAGGACTAATGAGTCCCACAAACTCATTAACGGTACCCAAAGAGTTTTCCGGCAGTTCAAATTAGTTCGTGTGGAAAAAAAGTAGCACTCCTCATGCTTGTTAAAGTTAGCTTTATCATTTTTTCATTAGAAGAGCTTCAACAAATCACCTTCCTGCCACTGGTGTGTCCTGGAAAATAAGTCCAACTCCTTGACTGTACAAGTAGAAGCAAGATAAGCAAGGAGGAAGATAAAACTTTAAAACCGTTGTAGATGGTACTGTACAGCCATGTCTTCCATTAGCTGAAGCAGTAGTGTGATGGGCCGTTAACTCAGGCTTCCTTCTCAGTTCAGTTTCTCAGGAGATCTCTGCTGTGTCTGCATCTTCTCAACCAAACGACTGCAATTAGCTTCTAGGTCTTCAGGGAAATGTTAATAACGCACACGATATCACTATCATTTAAGTTGCTCTGTCCCCCGCTGCTCGTTTTACTGTTTCTTAGGCCTTCTACTGCTGCAAAAATTAATGAGAACGAGAGGCTCAAACCTTGACAAGGTAGTTGAGGGAATCCTTTGCTATCCTTAAAGTAGGTCGTAAATAATCCATTTTTGTTGCACTTTTTTTGGCATCCTACCTTTTTCCAAGGATACATCCACCATAACTTTATATTCACTGTTTATATTAGTAAAGGAAGATGAATCCTTCTTGTACATAAAGATGTTCTGTGCCAGTGCACTAACTTTTCTGCTAACTTATATTCTTAAATTATATAAATGAGTACAGTGGAGGAAGGAGTCCTGGAAACAGTATCTTCCGAAGTAGAGATAGAAGAAAAGAACTGAAAATATGGTACTTTAGTATTTTCTTTTTTGTTTTCTAATTGGAGAAATTTTATTCTCGGAAGCAAGAAGTGTTACCTTGCCCTGGGGGCGTGGCAATCTTAGAAGACAAAAGCCATAATAGACTTTAAAAATATATATGAAGATGTTTACTTAAGTTAATGTCATAACAGGAAAATAATAGATTGAATAAACTATTAAAACTGATTAGTTATGATGTTGTTTTTTTATTACAGATGTCCTAGATTAAATGTGGATGAAGATAAATGCTCTCAAAAACAGCGTTTTATCTGTGTAGTGCTAAATCTTGAAAAATAAGACATGAAACAATGAATTATGCTTGTTCTTGTCATAACTTAGTTGTGCAAGATCTTGTCTAGCATATATGCCTCCCCATGGTTAGATTTGTTCCAGCATGTATCCTTTCAGAGCCATTTTAAAGAACTTCAGGTTTTTTTACAATCTATAAAGATATATGTCTAAATAATGATGATTTGGGGTTTGCAGTCCAATGAATCAACATCTCTTTTCACACATGAAGAATCACTGAGTGGAAGTAGCCTAATTATTCTTCCAGGCAAGTACCAAGGAGGTGGGTGAATCTGTGCAACCTTCAGCCCAGACTAATAAGCTAGTTTTGACCGCAGGAGTCAAACTGCCTTGCTACCTGTTATGCTGTGTAGACTTATTAATACCTTACTCTGCCTGATGCATCTCACTAGGATGCAAGGTAAACATAGTTTTGTGGGGTTTGGTTTGGTGTTTCTTGTTTTTTGGTGGTGTGTGTTTTTTTTTTTTTTTTTTTTTTTAAGCTAAGAAGGGATTAATTTGTAATCCTGTGTGTGTTTTCAGTATCAGTTGAATAATGAGACTGGAGGGAAAGTAATGAGAGAGAGAGAGTGTTTTATCCTAGATATTTTAACATATCTGAAGCACAAGCTTTCCAAATTGGTAGATGCATATGTGATGGAAGTCCCTTCATTAGGATGCTTTCCCCAAATTAAGAATGTTTCTAGGATTAGTGATATACGTCTGCCAGCTAATGCCTAATTTTACAGTATTTTTGTCTACAGTGTTTTCTGTGTGTATTAGGTAGAAACTACATACTTTGTGTCCCAGAAACTATTTGGAGAACTAGTTTTTACATACTTAAAATTCTGAAGTCTCATTTATGACAGCTGATTTGAAAAGCAAGAAAAAGATGATAGAATAAAGGCAGTCCCTAAAGACTCAAATGTAAGTGGGAAAGTCAATAAAACCTTTTAAATAATAGTAAACCCCAATACATTTTGCTACATAAAGTATACCACACAGCATTGCTGTGTGACATAAGTTCAATTACCTTATGGATACTAGTACATTTCTTTCTTGAAATGGTGAAACCACTCTACAGTCCATCTTCTAGATCAGAGGAAGTAAACCTTTAGGTTGTGGTTTGTTTGCAAAGGAGTGCTTGCACTAGTAGGCACTCACTTATGACGGTGCAACCAGCAGCGTTTACAATGCTGGGTCTTGAGGCTGATCTTCTATCAGATTGGCCCCACTATTTTGTGATAGTGCAAGCTTCTTTCAGCTTCAAAATACCGCTCATATCTCTTTTTTCCACATAAGCTTTGTGCTTCTGAGATAATGTATGTGAAACTATAGATATAAGCAAGTCCCCTGCGACTTGAGTTCTAACACTGTGATGGGATTAGATTAACTTTGCACAATTCTGATTCTCATTACGAACCCTGTCAGAGAGCTGGATTCATGTTGTGCCATTTTCTATCCTCATTACCGTTTTTGTCACAAGAATGAAATTTTTCATCTGTCGTACAGACTGGAAAAGACAGCAGCCTGCAACTGTATTACGATAACCCTTCTAGCGCTGTGCAGTTTGACAGGCTGTGCCTTTCTGCTTTGTTCTCTTTAATGGTTTCTCAACCTGTGTAAAGGAGAGCAGGGATGGATATCCATCTCAAGGTATAATACATGATTAATAGTGCTGCCTGTATTCAGAGGACTGCAACTTTCCAAACTGAGCCGGTTGCAAAAAGAACAGCAAATATTAGAAGCTCTGGTACTCTAAGTGGACTCCTGTTTCATTTGCCTATGGTCCAAGAATTGGGATAAGACGAAAAATAAAGTATCTAATTCATATCTGTGTTTCCTCAAATTCATTATTATTTTCCCTTGCTAGTACTGCATGTCCCAAATGATAGAGTTCCTCTGTAAAACAGATATGACTAATTGTCAGTATTTTACAATATTTAGCCTAAAACTTCTTACTCATAATTTCTTCTCATTACCATAGTTAAATGCCCTGAAAATTACCCTGTTTTATCAAATTCCTATCCTTCTTTTCTGTTTGTCAGCAGACCAAAGAAATATAGCTGTCCTTTAGCTATTCCTCACCCACTCTGTAATGAAAATTCCAACAAAGGGTTTTTAAATAGCTATCCTTCATTTTTATAACTCATATTTGTAATATCTACTGACCTTCTTTTTAGAAGAGAAGATAACTTATGGTTCCATGTCTATATCCTCCTTGTAGTGATATCCCGATCAAACTAACTTCATGATAAGGGTGTGTGACAGTATTGCTTCTGTAAGGGCGCGCTAGCAGAGAGATGCTAGGGTGCCGCATACTTCAGTTAATAAATTTTCACCTGAGTGAGAAAGCTGCTCAAGTGCAGATGCCCAAAGGCCCCAGCTGTAACCGCCAGTGTTAATACACAGCAGCGCTTTTAAGAAAAGGGAAGGAACCACAATGTTTGCCTCTTCTGGAGACAGTATTTTCAGGAGGGCTTTCTTGTGATGCACCCTTGTAAATAATATTAATCTGACTGTTTCTTTCCCCTTTTTCCCTTCAGAAATGTATTGACTGACTAAATGACACTTTTCTAAACTGCTCGTCCCATCCAGAATCCTGTAAGTGTTGCCACACCATGCAAGGCATTATGCAAAGGTCACTGGGCTTCATAAGTTTTGTTGTTTGTCAGGCTGATTTGTGTAACTAATCTTTTGTCAATACAGTGGCTTCCTGCAAGTAAACTCAGTTTTCTTGCATTTAAATGTAACAGGTGTGCCTGCTCATTGAATAAATACATCTAACAGCATTTCTACAGCAAACATGAAAATACGGAAAAATCTCCATCGTGCTAAATCCTTTCCTGGATGGGCATTTACAGAAACAAAGGGCTTATAAAACTTGTCTCTAGCTGCTCCTAAATGTTACAGAAGTGCACCTTTACATGAAGACATCTGGAACATAAAGTTCAACTAAATCACTGGAGACTCCCTCTTGAATGCAATCTATTTCAATGTGACCTTATATCAGTGAGCCCTTGAACCTTGCCTGCTGGAAAGCAAGGTCCCACTCCAGCTATCTCTCATCCTTTCACAGAGCTATGTAACTTACACCAATAGTGATGATTTTTTTTTTTTTTTTAAATAAATGGAATCAGTTTCTGTTCTTAGCTACCCTGAAGGCTTGCAACCTCACTTGGAAGGACAAAGACATACCTCTTCCTGCATAGGAAAACCTAGCTAATTCAAATTTTCTTTAATACTTGTCTTAATTCAGTAAATCATATTAGAGAAAATGCAGGGATATAATACCAACAAAAGGAACATAAGTTAGTAGGGAAGTTTCGCCTCAGCATTAAAACCAACTAACCTAAACCACCTACGCTTAAAGAAAGCAAGCCAGACTCCATAATTCTTGTAATATATATTATTTACTCTTTAGTGTATCCTTTGTAAATCAAGAAGCTAAGACAGAGGAATGTGCTTAAAACAAGTAATTATTCTGATCTATCCCATTATAATGGTAGCATCTTCTAAAAGCCCTTATGTTTTGTTTGCTTCAAAGATGCTATGTATAAAACAGACAGTAAAAGCTGAGTCCATGAAGTCAACAAGGTTACACCAGGAATGGCTTTTGGTCCATTTTCCTTGTAGGTACTCTTGAGCTCTGAACCTTTTGTTTCGCTTGATTGCTTAGTAAATAGAAAGGTCTCATGAAGGATCCTAATCCCTGCTGTGGAGTAGCTAAAATCTCAAAGCAATTGTAAATGTATGCTTAAGACTGCAGCAGGTTGGGGGGTGGGGAACAGTAGAGGAAGGAATGGTTAGTAAGTTTGTCTAAGGGACTCAGCTGCTTGTAGGAAGAAAGTTTGGGGGGGTGGGGGGGTGGGTGGTGTTTGGTTGGTTGGGTTTTTTTGGTATCTTTTCCCCTGCAACAAAATAAAAGCTAATTGCAGTGTACTGTCTTCACTTATACCTGACATGCCATGTTCTGTATCTCAGACATGTCAGGACTTTAAGATTCTTTTCCCGAGTTCCTTTGTAGGTCTGTAAAGTGCCCATGGAATATTAGGAGGCACTTACAGCCATGTCACCCTGAAAATTTCCCTTTAGGAAGGGACACATCTACTTGGAAGACGAACAGGAATGCTATACCAAAACAAAGATAAAATCAGAAAATGCAGCAGAAATTATTAATGTGTCAAAATAAAGAGGGAGCTTTATCCTCTGAGGAAGACAAGTAGTCCCATTCTAATTTTATTTTTTTTTACAGTTTACAGGGGAGATGTGTATCACTAAGCAATCACTTATTGATCCTTTGGGGGAAAATGTTGAAGTACCTATCGCATATGTTACTGGCCTACTAGTTTTGGCCCTTGCTTCTCCAGCCTCCTAAGATCATTTCGCTCCTCTACCATATGGCAGATTTCATGATGGAGGGAACCCTTAGGTACAAAGAGAATTGATCTTTGCAGCCTCACATTTTCTGGGAGGATGAGGTTGGAGTGGGAAATGCACTGTTTTCCTCTTCTCTTTTCCCTTGTCCAACTCCTATTTTGCTGTGATACCGTTACGAAAAAGTGGTGCAGACTCAGATTTCCCCGGGTTATAAACCGAAGTACAATAAAAAGCAACAAAATAGAAATCAAACGTAATTTCTAATCTGCTCTGACTAGCGTGTGACTAAAGAAACATCAGTCCTCTGTGCTGCTAGTCAGGCATGTTCTTGCAGTCCGCACCTATACTTTAGAGAATCAGAATAGTGTGAAACTTCTCGCTTTTAAATTCATCCATGAAAGTTTGTGGCTTGATTTATGAATGCTTAAGAGCACAGCTGTAAATTCAAACACATTCTTGGTAAGTGGACATGGTACTTAACTGAAAATCAGTTTTAGAAAGGGTAATATAGGTGAATGTCTAAGCAGATTGAAAGGTTTCTTAAGTTATTGTATTTGGTCCTCAGAAGTAAACTTGCAATAAAAAAATAAGTTAATGCAATTAAAAAAATAAATCACTTGTTACACGGGGTTAAAAATGGACTGATTTTGCTTACTTGCCTCCCCTGATAAGTCATTATTTAATTGTCATGATTCATAAATTTTATGTTTATGTTAAACTATTGCTAAATGCCCACCTTACTGATTTACGGTGCTTTTTTAACTTGACTGAAACTGTAGCTACTGCATCGAGAATTGTTTTGCCTGTTGCACACTTTTTAATTCTCAAATCCAAATACCTTTGTCTAATACAAACTGAATGGAAAAATGGTAGAGCAGTCAGATCCCCTGAGCATACACCTTCAGACTTTTGGACTATCCTGCATGCTGTTTCACAGGTAGAATGAACTCGTGGTTACTTGGACTCAGGGAAAACACAATTCTCTTTGATTTGCTAGATATTATAATCTAGTAAAATATTTTCTGGTTTGTATTATATGCTTAAACTATGATAGGCTCATGATGGTAATGATAAAAGCCTCTACTGGCACCATTGTCACAATTTGCAACTGTTCTTTTGGACACTACTGTCTAAAGCTCTTCGGTGATTGATCTGGTGGTAGTTTCTATCTTGGTTAATTATTTCCCCATCAGAGATTTTTAAGTCAGTAAAACAATGTATCTGTCCAATTGTCTTCCTATTTCTGAAAAATTAAATGTTCCAACAACCTTTTTTAGACTTCGTAGGTTTTGAATTTCTTTTTTCTTTCCCAATGAAGAGCAGAGTCTGAAAATGTATGTCATTTAGGTTAACAAGGACTTGTGAAAGAAATATTTTTGTAATTCCTATCTATTAACACACAAAGGATTTGTGCTGGTTCCAACTTAAGAGGATCATTGCTTTTGAAAGCAGGCTACAGTTTTTGGTTCTGGTTCCACTCCATGTTCCCCAAGACATGGGCCGTTTGTTTTCCTCTTTGAAATTCTTTTAGAAGAACATAACTGGAAAATGTTTAGTTCTTTTATTTTTTTGGCCTTTGGAAGTAAAAATGTGATCCTTTGTTGCCAGTGTGCAGAGGACAAAAGCAGTAGTCTGGAGGCAGTGAACTGCATTAAACCACATTTTGAAATGTTGCCATATCTTGTTGTAACCCCAAATCTTTCAGAGGAAAGATGGTCTTTGGTTGGTGTAACTTCATGGCAGTTTAGGTACTGCTAAAGAGCAACAGATGAAATCCATCATTTGGAAAAAAAAATCCAGTGTAATACTTCTGATTGTCAGAGCATGTGAGCCAAGAGGTAGTAATCATAGCTAAGAAACAGCCCTCATCTTTTTTTTTTTTAATATGTTTTTTGAATAGTAAAAAATAAATAATCACTCTGGACATAGAAAGCAAGTAGCTGAATTCTCTACTGCCTCTTGGTCAACACAGTAGAGCATGCAGGCTTTGAATTAGATAAGTAGTGATGGTTGATTGAAACAGGACAATTTTTTTTTTAAAGTAGAACTCTCAAAGTTGTTTTTAGGAGCCATAGTGTTTCCAGAAACATACTGTGTTTTATATAGAGGCAGTTTTAATTAAGTGATTGCTTGCAGTTACAAAAAGGTGATGTATATATTATTTTTTTTAAGAAAATGCCAAAATCTTTTTTTTTTTTTTATAGGTATCAAAGGGGCCTTTATGAACAATGGCCAAAATAAGACATCTCATCTTCAGTGTGATAAACTTGCATTTCAAAGATGTTGGAAATGATGGATCAATAAACATCAGTCATCACCAATTCTAGCTCTTCCTTAGAGAGAAAAAGTGGGGCCAGGAATACATGATATTGTTTCATTTCAGTTTTAGTTAAAAGCCTTCAATGATGCAAGAGAATAAAATAGCTTTTATGAATCTGGAACTATGAAATTAAGTGTAGTAACTTCATTTTTTTAACTTTTTGATACATGTGACCCTACACTTTCAAAACAGTTTGCATGCAAATGCTAGAAATTAACTTGAATTAAGGAAACACAATGTGGTGTTGTATGATGTGGGGGAAGGATTTCTTGTTAGGAATGGGTGGATCACATGGTCCTGGGTTAAGTGCAGGATGCTCCCTTGCTGCTGTATGTGCTTACTGTCAATATTCATCCATGTTGCAATTTCCATTTCAATTCCAAACCTCAAAATTGCTGTGCTCTTGTATAATACACTCCTGGCACTAAATCGTGCTACCTACTGATGTTTAGTGACCTGAATGAAATTGTTTTGATGTAATTGACTGGCATGCTTTGTGCGTAGCAATAAGTCTGTTCAGCAAAGGCTATATTATGTTTTTAAGTCATAAAAAAAAGACTTGTCTATTTTAGATTTTTAAAAACCATGCAGGCCCATCGATTTCATCCACAACAAGAGGTAAAATAGATCAAAAAATACGCAAACTTAAAAGCCAGTGCTCTAAAATGGCACTTCACTGGTTCTCCCTGTTTTCACATTATAAACTGTATTTTCTCCTATTCTGATAGAGTTCTCTGACCAACACTGTGCTGCTCTGAACTGGGAACACAGCTTTAGCTCTCTTTTGGAAGTAGGTTGGGTACAGTTGCCAAAAAGAAATGCTCTGTACAGCAATAAGAACATGCAAAGTGATGGGTATAAGTTGTTTATTTAAAGTCTGTACTGCATACAAAGCTTACTGTTTAGAGGTGCATCAGCACAGTATTTAAAACTTTTTTGGAAAATTTTGTTAGCTTAGATTTAAATGTATCTTCCGATTCTGCACCTGTGTTCTCAGTGCCAATGATTTCCATTATAGTCATCACAAAATATTTTGTCTTCAGGAAGAAAAGTAATTGGTTGTTTATATTTTGTCAGCTTTGAGAGGATGTTTATATCATCTGGCTGGTGGGGGGAAACAGCAGAGTAAAGGGAAATGGTGAAGCTCCCTTACTTGGGAACCAAGTAACAGATGGTAGAGGTTGAATCCTTTTTAAATGGTTTTCTATCATAATAAACAACTACTATTGCTCTCTTTCCCTCACAGGCTTCAAAGCTGGTCCTCTGATTGCTGGCTTTGAAGGATAAGGATGAAGGGATGTGATTGCACAAGAGTAGGAATCCCAGACCCAATTCCTACTTTCATTACATGTATTTCTGTGAGACAGCTTGTAATTCTGGTTATTAAAGGGAAAGACTCCCTATGGCATGAGTGTTTCTTGCTGTCTGGCTTACTGGACAGGTCTCTTGTGTTATCCAGCTTCTAGGTGATAACCAAATATGTTTGAATGAAGGGATAAGTCGCTGTTTGTCATTCACCACTATGATGCATTCACCTTCTGGCCTTGATAGCCATGAAAGGTCTGGTAGCTCCCTTCAGGCTGTTATTTGCCCTCTGGAAAAGATCCCATATCTGTCTTAAATCTGCATTTTGATAATTTTGCCAGATCCTGCAGAAAGTCACAAAGTTTTTTGCTGAGGAAGACAGTAGTAATTTCATTTAGCTCTTTTGGCTACCAGTATCTGCAAGAAGTCAGTCCCTACTTGCTGTGCCACCTCAGATTTTCATCACCTCTGAGGAGCAGCTATAAATTTCTCTTGGACCTGGCTGCTCCTGTCTGGGCTTATTGCCCGTATGTCTAAACGTTAGCTGTCGTGACCTGGCCCCTTGTTCTTTGTAGTATGCCGCTTAATTTCAGCAGGAAAACTTAACTTGTACTTCTTGATATAGGTTAGGGACAAAACGACGTCCTCTGAAGTAATGCCCTTTCCTGATGGGAGAAATGCCCATCAGGTCTGCACAGCTTTGGCTCACTAAACCCTCTAGACAAAGCCACAACTTGTGTGATACCCTTTGCCTTCACTTTTGTTGCTACCTCTAGGTTGCTTTTGTTTGGCTTTATGGTTTTGGTTTGGGGTATGTGGGGGATTTGGACGGAGTTGTGTCAAATTTCTGTCCCATAGCTGTAGGTTCGGATTCCTCCTGGCTAGCTTAAGTCAATGCCTTTAAGATTACCTTTTTTTTTTTTTTTTTTTTTTAAATCCTCCACTAGCTTTGGGGCCTACCTTCAGACTTTAGGAAAATCGTAACAAAAGAATGCTGTGAAAAATTAGTATCAAGACCACTATGTATATGTATTCTAAACATTCGTACGTTGTATTACGAAATGTTTTTATGGCTGTAAACAATTCCATTAGAGCTGTAAAGATAATTTGTCCTGAGAGTTCCTTGGAATAAAGATGGTAACTTCATGATCCCAAACCTTATTTTAAAGAAATATAAAGCTGGTAAGTATATGTGGTGTTGGGCACTTCTGCTGGCAAAGGTGTGATAAGCATCTGACTGAGGTGAATACCTGTGGATATCCTGTGTGTGTTAAAACAAGCACAAGCATTTTGCAGAGTCAAACCTTTCTCTCAACTGTGCAAGTCAAAGGCCTGACTCTCTCATGGACTTTTGTCTCTCATGTACATTGTGTTTTCCTTTGAGCCTTGGCTGAGGGAAGTCCCCTGAAGGACTCCAAGGGAGAAATCTTGCAGACACTCGAGGGCCTCGAGGAGTCAGTTTTAGGTTTCAGGCTTATAAGTTCTTGTGTTCACTAGACATGACTCTGCTGGAAAATCCCACACATTTTGGACTGTCAACCACACACAGCTTTCTCCTTTATTATATTGGCACAAGGGGCAGATCTGCAGCCACGTAGGTGATGTGGAGCATGTGTCACACGGGCAGAGTTAACAGAGCAGGGAGAGAAGGAGATGCAGCCTCACATTCTGCATTGCAAACCTTCCCTTGTACCTTTGTACCCCTCCTCTCTTCACCACCCTTGGTAGCCTGTGTTGTTTTGTTGAAGTCCTCTTCTCTGTAGCCAGAGTTCACTTGGAGGCACCTTATGCTGAAAGAAAGCCCCCAGAGTTGCTGATTCTGCATGTGCTCCACACTGAAGTGGAAGTACTGCCTGCTGCAAAGAAAACCGTCTCTGCTTTGGTTTATTGATGCCCAGAGATATTGACTAAAATGTTGACATGTGGTATTTTAAAGCAAGTTGATTATCTGAAAGCCTTCTGAAAGACACCCTACGTTAGATACTAATAAAACTACAATTTAAATCAATCTGTTCACCGAGTGTTCCTTTTAATCCTCATTGCCATCCTTCTTCTAAAGAGTACTTACAGGTTTTGCCAGTCCTTGACTGTTACTAGGTTCTTCAAAAGTAATCTCAGTTGTTTTTGCATGCAGTTTGTATCCATTTAAACTGTCCCCCTTAACTTCTGATGTGCAGAAGAATTACATGTATATTTGTTAAAATGTAAGAGATCAGTTTTGTCTCTCCTGTCAGGTTTCTGTTTATGACTTTAACCTCACAAGCATGCAAAAATTCAAATACAACCCCCCATAATTCAGGCAGGGAAGATTCTCCTGGCGAGATGATATGTTGGGCTATGAGTAGCTGGAATGGAGCTGACTTAGAATAATGTTGCTTCTTTTTTTTTTCTCTTCTCCTTCAAGAGCAGAAGTTGTTCCTGGGACTTCATTAACTAAAGCTTTGCAGACAATGAAATAGCAAGGAAACTGGGTTGGTGAGCTTCTCTTTAGATATGCCATTATAATTTACCTGCTGCTAAAGTTGAGGGGCTTGTTTGGTCTGTAGGTTTGTGATTGTGCGGTCTACAACTGTTTATACAGCCCCATCTGCCTCCTCTTCAAACACAGACTTTTTGTTACATTGTACCGTTCTCCTTAGTGACATGTTTGGCCCCTGGACTGTCTCTTCTCTGACCTTTTCAGGTGATGAATTCTTGACTTCTTCGCGTACATGGAGATGGCTTACATTCTCCATACTCTGTACGGAGTCACCTTACTATTTATACGTTTTTTCACAGAATTTCTGCTGCTGTGCTACTAATTGCCACTTTTTTCTTTCCCTCCTTTAAAGACTCTGCAAAAGAAAAAGGGGAAAACTTTCTGCATCCTATCTTGTCTTGTCAGCTCTCACATAAATTGTTCTGTGCTGTGATGTTTTTTCCTAGTTTTAAGGCTTGTTTTTTAATTGAACCTTATAGTTTCTGCACCTCTTACTTGGTTTGATTCCTTTACTGTCACTTCACTATGATTAAATGTAAAAATGCCATCCTTGTATTCTTGCATGGAAGAAGCTTGTCTTCACAGTTCTTTATTCCTGTCAAGTGCAAGCATGCACACCACTAAGGAATTCACATGTCCCAGGGAAAGCAAGAAAGTTCCTTCTTCACCAAAGATAGGTTTCTAAAAAAAATTAGGTTGATAATGTGTTAGTTATTACTCAGATGAAGCCTTCTGTCCTAAGGATGTGCACAGTTCCAGTGGCCTCTTGTATAAAGGTGTTAATGGTTATGTCTGGTGTGCATGACACCAGAATAATTAAATTTCTTTCACCTCCACTTTCTTCGCCCCACCCCACCCCCATTCCTTCTCTTTCTGCCTGTCCCTCAAAGGAAAAGGATTATTCTACTCTGGCAGGTCCCTTTGCACACTTTCTGTCTTGTCTCTTGAACACAGCAGTGGAAGAACATCCGAAAGCATGGTCAGTTAGCTCATGGCAGAGTCCAGCTTGCACAGTTACATGCCTAACAGAATACACAGTTCAAAGCCATTTTTTCTAGCTCCCAGCTGTGTTATGGTCTCTTTTGTACATCAAATCAAGTCATAAACATGATAATTTTGTGTATGTTATTCATGTGTATCCAGCTTGTGGATGGACTTTATTGTCCAGTTGCCTGCTGACAGAAGTCCACAGAAGCCAGGGAGATGTGCCAGCTGTACAGCTTGCTTTTATCAGAAACCTGTTATATTTTTATTCTTTTGTACCTTTTACTTCTGTGGCACAAAAGCTGAGCCGGAGACCCACTTTTGCACTCAATATCTAATCATATACCTGTAAAAATGCAAATGCTTACTTTTACCCATAAGTTTTTCTGTTAACTTCGTTCATCAGCTTCCATGTGTAAACGTATAGGTACCGGTGAGAACTGCACTGTAGATTTTTTTTTTTTACCTATTTTAGTTCACTTCTATAACTTGGATACTGTTGAGAAATATATAGAACAACTGTTGTTCTAAGAAAAATATTTTGGAATGGAGCTTACATGTACAGTGTGTAATAGAACAGTGGAGAACCTAAAAATACATGCTTGGAACAAACATTAAAGAGAACTGAATAATTGTTTGGAATGACCTTGAGGAAAGAATTTTTATGAGAAAGAACTAAATTAAACAAAGTCCCTTTATCCCTCCTTTTTGTATGTCAAGCTCCTTTTAATGTTTAAGATGGTCTCTTTCTTTTCAAATGTAAGTAACTGAGAGGACAGAGAAAAGACTGATTGTAGGCAAAATTATTTCCAAAGTGTCAGACAATGAGGGTCACTTCAAGGTAATAATGAATTAAAATACTTTTCCATAGCCTAACGTTTTGCAGCTTCATCTGTACCTGCATTCAGTGGAAAAAAACATCCTCATAAAATGAAATACTGTGTGGTAAGAATCATACAGAAATATGATTTATAGGAAATAACAACCTTCTAAGTTACTACTTCTTTTCTTCCCCAAAAGCTAGGATTAAAAAGTAGGTCAACAAGCCCGTTTAAATAGCTTATTCCACAGTGTGGTTTAAATTGGTGCCAGTGACAAGTGTATGAATTGCTGTGCATTTTGTTTTTATAGCATATTGGTTAAAATTAGAATTGTTCAAAGTGGCTGTTATACACAAGCCTCCAGGCAAATCCTCAGATCTTTCAGTCAGTGGACTTTGTTGTTGTTTTTAAACACATATAACATGTTGGCATTGTATTTGCAGACTAGGGGTTTTATCTGAACATGCAATTAGAGCAATGAGTGTTAACATTGGTGTAGTGGCGGAGCCTCTTGAACCAAGGAGCTATGATTTTACCTCAAAGGGCAACGCATTTACGTGCTCCGAGCATGTGACTGCCATTCCTAGTTTTGTCCATGAATCCTTCCAAAAGAGTGATTTTAATCTAGAGTCAAGCTGAAACCTTTAAGTGTAACTGAACGGAACTGCCCCTGTAATGTTATTTAGTAGTGATAGGTCAGGCAGCTTCCATCAGACAAATGGCCTGAGATGAAAGGATGATTGTAGGCAAGGAAATGGCTTTTGCAGGAGCTCTGGTCTTGCTTCAAAAGCCATTCGTTGGCTTGCAGTGTCTCTCCCTGCCCCTCGAGAACTGCCAGAGACAATTCTGGCCCTGAAATTCAGAGGTACCTAGTGCCAAGGTGAGGAAGAGGTTTCCAGGCCAGCTAGAAATCTTTCCCTGTACTTCCTGAAGCAGAGGGTTCTCATCTGTGCCCTGAGTGCAAAGACACCAGCAAAGCCAAATGAATAATGAGGAAATTTACTCCCTAGTGTTTTGACAATTGCTAAATAGAGTTTTGCTTAGATCATGTTTGGACTTATTTTATCTGCTGTGGAGCTCTTTGTGAAAAGCTGTGGGAGTGAAGTGTTTGCTCAAAAGAATATTTGCAGAGAACTATTTCTGGACTGTATTCATGATTAATCAGAAATCAGTTTTTCTCACTGTAAAAGTAGCTGGTTAACGATTACGTCATAAGTGGGGAAACAGAAACAGGGAATCGATCAGCGTGTTAAATTTGAGCTCATTCTTTTTCAGAGCTCTACATAATTCAGCTGCAGCAGCATGTCTTTGGTAGCTTTTTTTGTATCCTGCTCTCCCAGTAATGATATCCTTGTCACAGTCTCCCTCCTGCCCTGCTCTTGTATGCCATTCTATTTTATGTAGGTTTTCATTCTGCTTTCATTGTGAAGTATGAGTACCTTGCAAGTTCATGGTACGTGAGGTGACTAGCATCCGTCAAATTTGCCTCATTCCTTCCCTGTGTGAAGAATTAGATACTTAGTAAGAGTGCTTTGTTTTGATAGGGTTGTTTTCTGCTTATGGGAAGCAAGATAGACGCTGTGAGTGCGTTTGGAGTGAGAATTGATGCTGTTTGTGATAATCCTTGATTCCTATGGGGATTTGTTTCAGAGCCTTGGCTGGCTGCTGGCAAAGTCCTGTGCTTTCAGCCTGTTAGCTTTGTGTTACAGTTTCATACCTGCATACTCTGACAAAACTTGTCAAGCTTCCATCCTCGTTTGCTCTTGTTTCTCCCAGAATTGTCTCCCAGTTGGAATGGACAACCGAAAAGCCTGAGAAACTGAGGCACGAAAAGAGCTGCGGGTGCAGTGAAGTGCCTTTCCCCCCTTGCTGCTCTTTTTTTCTAATATTGCAGTTGTTGAAGAGCCTTCACGTTTGTGCTTTGAAAGCTCAGACACTGACAAAGATACGTGAATAATGACAAAAATTACTGCTTGTTTTCGAAGGCATCTGTCAAGTGCGGTTAATTATTTTGTACTGAGTACTGTCCAGTCAGGGTGAAACACTCAAACCACGATCAACTTTGCTTGGTAATGACTATATTGCTCTTGAGTCATCCCTAAGCTTTAGCTAACAGTCCATATGTATTTGGGAAAGCACTTAAAGCACCTGTTTGTGTTCTTTTGACTGCAGTGGACTGAAGCAAACAATTAAGCACACTTCCAATCAGGGTTTACTTCCTGTTTTGGACCAGTGTCGTAAACGTATCTTAATAGAAACTGTCACAAAGTACTTCTGTTTCCTCCTTATGTGAATAGTGAGATGAGTTAGGTACAACACGGCAGGGTTATATGATGCCACAGCTAGTTACTAATATAAAAAGTCATTTGAGTGTGTATTTTGTGGAATGAATTGATCTGGCAATGCTTTCCAAACTTCCGTGAGGGACTTAGAACTATCTCTCTAAAGACTATTTGTAAGATATGATGCCATCTTGAAAGGTCATTTAAATTCAGAGAACCCTTTAAGAAGTAATTAAGTTTTAAGAGTTTGAGAGGTTTAAGAGCAGAAGGAATAAGCCTTTATTTGAAACAGTATCAACTCTTATTAAATTTGATGAATCTGAAGGATATTTCAGGGATACCTCCTGTTTAACATTGAAAGAGGAGCTCTGAGAATTTACTGCTACAGGAATACTGACAAATTACTCTGTCTGGCACTAGCAGACTACTTATTCATGAGCTGAAGATGAATATCCTGTTTTCTTGTGCAAGGAAGCGGCAGCAGGCAGGTAAGAAAGCCCAGGAACAGTAGATTCTGCAATGTGATGTGAAGACTGACAACAAACCTGTTCCTTTCCAGCAGTGATGACCTCATCATGACCACATGATCATGACTGAAATGATGAAATTCCACAAGAAAACGGAATTAAAATTTTAAGATCGCGTGTTAAGTAAAACTTGAAAAGTGATTGTAACTTTAACAGTGGCAAACGCTGTGTAAGTTAAATTTGCTTTAAATGTGGCCCTGTAGAGGGGTTTGCAGATCAAACTGAGATTTTGGACAAATAATAAGACTTGACTGGAGTTTAATAAGCATATTAATGGATGACTGTCTCTCCCAAAAATTCAGATACGCTTTTGTTTATCTGATATCATAGGACTTGGATACAACCACAGGTATTTGCCATTTATAGTTTATTAGGTTTCCCCCATGGTAAATGAAAAGGCTTTCCACAGATTGGTGAGATTTCATTCCCTGTCTCCAAGGTTTATTTACCTAATATGTAACCTAAAACATGTTTCAGTTTTGAGAATTAAGAATCTTGAAGCTGAGATTAACCTAATTGCCAAAGGTCCCATCTGTGACTAGAGATTTTCCCAGGAAAACAGATGTAAATTAGGTAGCTGTTGTTTATGTTCTATTTTTTCTTTAGCAGTACCACAACAATCATAGTTAATCACTGCTTAACTGATCATTTTCCTTCTCTTTAATTGTGAAAATTCCTGAGCTGTGCAACCAAATTTCATGATGGTCCTACCCGTGAGTTCTTTCTTGAGAGGCAGTCAAGACTTGCCTTTCTGTGTCGTCTTTCTCTATACCCTTTTTTGTAATCTTCTGGATAAAGTTCCTTGATACTTAATTCTACGAAGCACCTTCTGCTCTCAGTATCCCACCTAGGAAACCAAAGAAGCAAACCGTGGTGTAATTCCTTAGGAAAGCATTTCTCTGTGAATGGGCTGAGTAAGCAAGTCTTGAATAACTGAGTTGGATTTTACAATCCAGTTTATCTGCGATGATGTCGCCATACGTGATGCACATAACTTTGAAATATTTAAATCTCTGAGTTGATCTATTGTTGTTCATTCTGCCTCTATTTTGTCACAGCTTGCTTTTTGTCTCGCAGTGGTCTCATGGTAAAAGGAAATAAATAACCTCATGCTTTAATAAGTGATTAAGCTTTTTGTTATGCCATCATTAGTCTTTCCACAGAAGTGAGGCAAACTGGGCTAGCCAGGCAGTTGTTTCTCACTACTGACGATGTGCTGAGATGGCTCTAGGTAAAAAAAAAAAAAACATTTCTATTTTGCTTCAGGCGCTCTTGACATGTGCTGCCTGTCTTAATCTGCTGCCCTGGAAAGAGTCCAAACGCATGGAGCTTGGGTCTGGAGAAAAGGTTATTAATTTGCTAACTTCTTTGCTTCTTTTCACTCCTCTTACTTGTTTTGATAGTGGGTAGATATACCAAAATGGCACTGTCTGGTACCCAACCGGCAAAGTCAAACAGCTAAGATATTTGCTCATGAAGCAATTCCACTTAGATATGCATAGATGTAGTTACTTTAAGAAACATCCACATAATATTTACATTCTCATGTTATGTGAGTCTTGACATTTAATACGAGTAAAACTAACAGTTTTCATCTGAGCAAATGGCTTCTGACAGAACTGACATGACATGAAATATTTTTTTTTAGGATTGTCCTTTTGAACAAAAACAAAGGGATAAAAAGCAGTGCCAATAATTTTAGTAGCAGAGCATACAAATTAATTTCCTGGTGATTCAATTAATTGAATTGATTCAATTAATGTCTTATAAATTTGGGTGATGATTCCTAAACTCTTATTTCCAACTGTATTTTTAAACCCTGGTGGTTTCACCCAGCATTGGCTAAAACCACCTACTGTGAGCAGTCGCCTATGTGTTTGTGGTGGCTTGCCAGCTGTGTTTGGAGGCATTCTTTGCCTTTGCTCCTGTCTGTCAGGACTGAGCATGGTGCAGCCGATGTATTTAGGACTCTGGCTCCACTGTAAAATTACAAGTGTTTTTTCTAGTGTAGCTAAGGCTGTGTTGCCCCAGAGATACAGGCCTGGGCTTAATCTGGCTCATCTCAAATGGCTCTGCTGTCCTAAATGGGGCTGTTCATGCATATGGGTAAGATTATATCTAAATACCTGCAAGAGACTGGCTTGAAGTTTGACCTGAACCTGAGGCATTATGTTTTCCTTTGCATTTGTTTATTTAAAATTGTTCTTCCTCTTAGAAATGTCATTGCCATAAAAAACAAATGAGAACAAACCAAGAAAACCCAACCAACCAACCAAAAAACCCCCACTCTACAAGGTGGTTTGATCATAAATTCTGGGAGACACTTCTGGTAAAACCTAGAAGTTGAAAGGATTACAGCATTTCAAAATTCCTTTGTCAGACATTGTGTTTATATTAATTTTATTTTTTTTCTTCCTACATTATTACTGTTTCTACAGGAATGATGGATGACAAAGAATGGTGTTCCCACTAACTTGTTTTCCATAAACCCTCCCGAGATTTCTAATTAATATGGAAGTTTACTAGATTGAGCTCATTGCAAGAGCCTTCTCATGGTGCTCTGTATTTTTACCAATGCAGTCCCGAAGTCCATAAATCTGCGTAGCTCTGGGATTCCTAATATGTCCCATTATGATGATGAAAAAGTGGCATCTGATGCAGGGACTGTAAATACTGTGTAGATGTTCAATAAAGTGTTTCATTCTTCACTGGTGAATTACAGCTTTATGGCACATAAATAAAGCAAAGCAAGGAGAACTAAAATATGAGGAATAGGTATATATCACCCCTGTTATCTGGAATGAAATTGTTTCTACTGTGGTGACAAATTTCTCGTCTTCAATTTGCACTCACATCTTGTGTTACGCCACTCCAAAGGCAGATGGCTGATGTTGTTATACACGAACTCAAACAGTTAAATGATTCTGCTGTCCTCCAACTTTCCTTGGGAGAAATAAGTCAGATTGGGTCAGACACCAAGGAGTATAGTTTATCAGCCTGGTAAAGTTTGAGAAGAAACAGTATTTTTTAAGAATCAACTTTTTTATAGTTAAAAGAAATAAAGGGTTTGGACACACAAGCTCTTTGTTGGTTGATCAAGGTAGAATAAGAACCTTTCAATCCACCTATGTGTTTTTTTTGGGGGGAGTTATCACTTAAATAATTTTGACCACTTTGTGTTCTGGAGGATGCTCTTCCTCCTTACTGATTCACCATAAAAATACTCATCATCTTTACATTTAAAAGCGTATGAGACTTTATCCCAGGAAGGAATTCTGCATCCTGATAAGAAACTGGAGATTATGGATGGTTTCGTATTCAACCCTCTATTTAAAAGAAAACAAAAAAACCCACAAAACCCCTACATGTCTGTGTTGGATGCAAGAAAGCTGAGGGACGTAGCACCTCTGTCCAGTCATGTGGGCTTAGTCTTTGGTTCAGTTTAATTCTGAAATTGCTTTCTCAGGGACAAATACATTAGCTAATCAATCACAATGATTTATTTAGCTACTTGAAGGTATTGTAAAATCCAAAAATTCTTGCTGGTCTGGTAAGGTAAGTGGATGCCTGAGGCTTTCTGTGATCTGAGGTGCTGTCTATAGGAAGCAGTGTCTGTAAGAAGCAAGTGATCTCAAACTTTCCTCTTGACAAAATGACTGTCTCTGTGATGGTGGTCACAGCAACAAGAGCATTTCAAACCTCAACATCAATGCTCCTCTGCAACTTAGTGAGTGAAGCCCAAGCAGCAGTGCTGTTGATGATGTGAGGATGAAACCAGCAAGAGTCATAGACATGGCCAGCGTATGTCTCCAGGCAGCAATGAGGAATGCTTTCTTCCTCATTCCATGTTGGTTCTGGGGCTGTGTGTAGTACAGCAGCTACAAAGGACTCTGGTTTCTTTTGTCTTGTACACAATCTTCCTTTGAACCATATGGAAAGAAAGCACACTAGAAGCTATGGACTGGAGTTTGGGGATGTGGGTCTTAGGAGAAAAAAACCCCCTACAAACCAAAACCAAAAAACACCCAAACAAAAAAACCTCGAACAACAAAAAAACAAACCCAAACCCACCCCAAGCAACCACAGAAAAAGAACCTACCCCAAACCAAAATCCCAACTAACCAACCAAAAAACCAACCCCCAAATTCCTATGAAAAAACTCCACACAAACAAAAAAGCACTCCCTCCTCCTCCCAATAAAAAAGTTTAAATTTACTAAGACTACCTGATTTGTTCAGCATCAGCCCGTGATGGGTTTTGCTGTTGTAGTGATATATGAATTTTCCTAATTCAATCACAAGGGTAATCACTTTGCAAAAAATGTGATGACAGAAGTGAAAAGGATTTCATAGACCATCAAATCCAAGCTGCTGTGCTAAGCGTATTGTCATATTTACAAATTTACAATTTACTATTTACAAATGTACCAGCTTTGTTAAAATTGGTTAGGATGTTTGCTCCTTTTACCTGGATGAGCAGGGTAGTTTAGAAACACACTTGTCTTATGGAGGGTCCAGTCTATGCTTACTTATGGCCTTTATATGCATTGTCTCTTCAGTCTGCGCTGCACTTCAACAGCTCTTCTCTCCCTCCAAGGCTGATACCCTGGTGTATTCATATGCAGTGGTCCAGAATTCTCTCTGCCACTTTTCTGTTTTTAGTGAATTTGGTGCCTTTCATGTAAGATAACCTTAATTCCTCTGATCATCTTAGCCTTTCTCTGACATGCAGTAGTCTTAATTCATCATGAAAACAGGTAATTGGAATTTGTAAGCTTAATTCTAGATAAGGGCTTACAGATGTAATATACAGTACTCTGACTTCTTATACCATGCGTGATGTGTTATAGGATTGCATTTATCTTTTTTATGTCTGTACTTACGGTTCATGGTCATTGCAATCTGTGTGACCAGGTTTTTCCAGCTAGTGAACTCTGAGTCTTTGGTAGCAATTCTTGTTACATGCTAAGACTTTGTCTGTACAAGGAGACCTAAGGTTGCATTTTCTTTCCTAGCTGAAAGGGAAGCAAGCCCTAATGGACAGGCAGGAAGAGATGCAGTGCACTTTGGTTGTGTTCTTGACCACCAAGTCTCAGGACTGTAGGCTGCAAAGTCTGGAATAGACGTGCTTACTTCATGAATTATTTTATTAATTTTCTTGTATTTATCTCGCTTACGTTCTCAGCATTTTTGATATCGCCCCATTGCGTCATGAGCACAACTTACTATATTCACAACAGTAAGTAGCTTGACATGATTTAGACAGATGTTCCCATTTTCATGGATGAGAAATATGGCTGAAATCTTGGGTGAAGGAGTTCTCTATGTTATTGCTGGCTATGTGTGATATAGTTTAAAATCTGCCTTGGTCAGTGTATTTTCTTTTTTTTCCTTTGTGTTTCTGGGGTCAGATGGAGGTACAGAATACAGTAACATTCAGGTGGCCTTTTTGGTGATTTTGGGTGTGTGTGTGTGTCTGTTTTCATCTGGAATGAAGACTTAGAATTACGATGATTTAATTTAAACAAGTTAAACAAGTTAAACTTTCTCCTAGGAGATTATACTTATTCTTAGCATTTCATACAGAACTGTGGAAAGAGCTGCTCCAAATACCTGCTGTGTTACTGGTCTTGGTTAGCCGGGGTACCATAACTCTAGCTACCGTCTCCTCGCTAAATGTACAGGTTAAATCAAGAGACACTGCATCTGGCTTATGTGCAAGATGGAGGTCAAGGCATGCAAGCTCTGTTCTCATCCCTGCCACGGATCTGCTGGATAAGCGTGAGTCAGACTCTGCCCTTTAGTTTCTTGGTCTATAAAATTTAAACACACATCATCAATTTAACAGTCCGTGACACCTTACAATTTGAGTCCAGCCACAGCCTCTGCCTCAGGGGTTTCAAACCAAGTGGCATGTTAAGGTGTATTTGGCAACGTTGCAAAAACGTGGTAATGATTATACTAAGTTAGTGAAACAGAAAAATGAAAGAAATTAAATATTCTGTATATTCCATCAAGTTCAGCAGCTGAGAGTCAATGAAAGTGGTGGTTATAAGTTAAGTCATACCTTGTGGCTGTACCCAGACCGATACACTGGCTGTTCCTGGACTGAAAGACTATAACCAGTTACCTGGGTTTTAGGATGCAGAAGGGTTAGAAGCATGTCCATATTTCACTTTTGCTGAGCGCCTCGTTCCTTTCTTCTTTCAAGAGTTTTGTCAGCTTCCCTCTAGGACCAGGAGGAGTTCTAATGTGCCTTCTTCCCCTCATCACTCACTGCCAGGAGGGTAACGAGGCCTGACTTGGAAATGCTGCATGAGTGGCAAGGAGCTGAGCAGTCTGATTCCGTGTATTGCTGCATACAGCACTGTAAATCTGGCAAACCTAATTATACTCAGAGGGATAATGACAACTCCATATGGAATGGAAAATTGTTTGCATGTAGATTTTGCTGCTTAACTCTTCTGGTCTTCCTGTAGTTAGTAGGCAGGTAGCAGCCTCCAAAGTTAACAGTGATACTCATTCTTGTCCAGCTGGCATGGGAGATTTAACTTCACATGAGCCAGCTGGCTACCTCCTTACCTCCTTTCACCTGGGAGACTGAAATATGTCATCCTTGAGATACGACCAGATTCTTGGAACTTACACCTCTTTCTGGGAAAGAAGCAGCATTGTTAGTACTCTCTATATGCTTTGCTTCAGAGATGCAGAAAACACATGAATATGCATACATATGTATGTATATGCTTTATCTATTTATTTTCATGCACGGATGTTAAAACTAAAATGTATAGCAAAGAAACTTCAAGCTTACAAATAGAAATCCAGAAAAAAAAGCAGGAAATGAAAACCCAAGGTACTCTGTTTTCATTTTGATATGACTGTCTTACTTCCCCTACCCAGCATATGTGGTAGCTTTAATTATCATTTGGATTGCTTAAATATAAATATACGGCTAAATTTATTCCATATATATACTCAGAGGCATTGATATTAGGAGGATCAGAGTATTTTCATTTCCTGTATTTGAGGTTTTAATTTATCACTCTTCAATACAACACTAGTGGGTTTTGTACTTATTTTCCTTTCTCTAATAAATACAAATATTATGGAGAAAGATCAAAATGGCTTTTTAATAACATTGTTTTATAAGCAGTCCTGCTAGGCTCTGAAAGTCACATCTGGAACAATGGATTGAATAGGACATTATAACATTTACTGCTGCTGCTGTTTGGCTGAGTCTTGATTTTGCAGAGGCAGCAACATATCAGCCTGAGCCATGAATCTTTCCTGGGAGAATGCAGAGTTTGGAGACAATTGACAGTGAGAAAGACACAAAGAATTCCACCTATTTGTGTGTGGTACTAGGGCAATACTGTTGATATTTCATTAAGTTATAGATGCTTCTTTTAGTGTCAATTGTTCCAGCCAATCCCAATGAGCTGCTTTTAATAGCAAGGGAAGTGAATGGGGTTATTTTGCATCTCCCCTTTTGGCTGCTCAAAACTTAGCAATTCTAAAATGCTCAAACGAAGCAATTTTAAAATTATCCAAGCTTGCAGAAATGAAATTAAAAGCATGACATAAAAGCACTTTCAAAAGTGCTAACTGTAGATTCTTGTCTTGTATCTCATGAGCAGCAGATGTGGCACAAACCTCTAGCAGTAATCTGAGATGCCTACAACACAGAGGTTTATTAAAAGCAGCAAAGAAAACCCCTCGCCTCACGTAAGTAACTGATGCTTGTCCACTGAATGCCTACTGCTGGTGGCACCGAGTGCCTTGGTTTATATTACTAAAACAAGGAGGGTTTTATTTAAATAAACCTTTAAATAAGGCTAAATATTTGCTTTTTTAAAAAAATAAAAAAGTTAGAAAGTATGACGTTCTTCCAGAGTAATGAATGTGGATTGTAGCAATAAAATCATTAGAATCCACTTATTAATTGAATGTTTACAGTAAATGAAGGTAGGATTTAGAGTAATCAGAAGGAGAAGCTACAGATTTTAGGTTATTACAGTCTAAACTAGCGCTACCCTTCTGGCTCCATCAGTTTCTGTAGAGCAATGAGTACAGTGTCGCCCAATGACTATAACTAGGTGACTAGTCTTGGCCGTTGGTGAAAGCGGGGGGCTCACAAGAAGAATCTCAAAGGTTACCAGAGGCTGTTTGTGCTGAGGCTGCAGATCATGCATTACTCAGTGCTCTCATCTGTTCTGAACATTTGTCATCTGCTCTGTCATTTGAGATCTGTGATCTCCATCTTCTAGGTGAAGAAAATAGTCTCTTGATGCTTATTGCAACCGGCATTGTGAATAATGTATGTTTAAGATGCTGAAGATCAAGCGAAACAGATCACATGTGATATCAAGAAAAGATCTCAGAGGCCATCATATAAGACTGTTTTATAAGGTGACTTTAGAAATTCTTGTCTACATTGTCAAACGTACAAAGATAAGTTGAAATAAATAAATATGACACAAAAATAGGTTGTTTGCTCCTAATGAAATGGCCTACTTAGGGTCTCCGCATCTTTTGCAAGATTTAACTGCTTCCACTGGAGGCAGTTCTTTAAGTTGTCTGTCACCCAATTATTTGCAGTAGTTTTTCATCCACAGCACCCTTTAAAGGGATCTGCAAAGAGATATCCACTAATGTATCTAACTATACTGAGCACAGATCTCTGATGCTAGGCAAGATGTCTCATGCTTGGATTCCATCCATAAAAAAGGATGTAGTGCAGTTCCTAAGTCCTAAGGCTTCCAAACCATGGATTACATTGTGAAGATTCTTTTTAAATCTTTTAAGTGAAAACTGTTGTTGGGAAGACTTCCCTGAGGATTACTAGCAAATTCATCGTATTTATGGGAGCACCCCACAGTTTAGATGGCACAGACATGACTCATTCTAATTTACCTTTGTACTGGTTTATAATGCCCCCTTGCCCCCCCAAATTACTTATTGGGGTGCAATTTTTCATGCTTGTTCTTCTCTCAGAGGTGATTTTTTTTTTCCAAAAGATTTCAAAGAAAATAATTTTAGAGCTGAGTGAGCTGGGCATGTAAAGTGGTGTTTTGACACACTTTTATGCTCTGGTTGCTCCAGAAGCATTTAAATCTGAAAATTACAATTGTGATGGGTAAGTCTCAGCCTCTCAGATAAGGTGCTGTAAGCACACAAAAATAACATTAAAAGGACATTCATTAAGGTTGTGACGTTAAGTGCTTGCCAAAAAAAAGTCAGTGAATGACAGAATGAACATTGGTATTGAATCCTTAGTTCAGCCCTGCTCTGTGTATATGTTATGCCAACTTTTAAGTGATATTATGCTATTTTTTTCATGTCCTGTCTTCTTTTTCACTTGGTATTTTCTTTCTTTACTGAGTCTCTTATCACATTTGCCTTTCCAGATGCAGTTTGCTTGCCCAGTAGTACTTTGTCTTACCCATACAGATTTCTCATTTCTACCCCATCCCTGACATTTCCTTGCCTCACATTCTTGATTTCACCTTCACTCCTGAATGTCTCTGCATCTGTCTTTTTGTCAGTCTGCTGCCTTATGTTGTGTTCCTGCTGTTGGCCAAGAAATGAAAATGTAAGGAAGAACAACAAAATCCACATCATATTTCTTATGTACCTATCTTAAGGTGTAGAGAACTGATTTATGTATGGGAATACGTTTGGGAACAAACTTCTGGAGCAGCAAAGGAGGGGAACCCTTCCAGACTGTGGCCATGCTCATGTCTTACAAACTTTTGTCTTGCAGGTCCTTCTGCTATGCTTGTGTGATTTGGGATATATTTTTTTTTTTTTTTTTTGGGGGGGGGGGGGGGGCAGGGTTCAGCTTGTTTATTTTGATTACTGATGTGCTGAGTTTTCTAGGACTGTGTTAATAGATGAAGCAAAGATGTTGCATCAGTATTCTGGAGGAAGCTACCTAGAAAAACAAAAATCTAAGACAAAACCCACTGTTGATATTGTTTATATATTTGTATTTCACCAAATATATGTGAGCATGCTAATTTTGTATGCAACTCCTCTGTGAAACCAAGCACTCCTTTCACTCTTAGCTGCCTGATTTCCTATCCTTTCCCTCTACCTTTTTATTAAACTGACTTTTTCTACATTCTCTTAAGTTAAATTAGTTTAGGCTTATGGGGAAGGTTACTGTGTGTATGTGATATCAACTGGAACAACCCCCTGCAGATTTGCGAGGCATGCTGGTCCGTGCTCTGTATTCCCACTATCTGGGAGGTGTGACCACACTGAACAAACCAGTGAGCCCATCTCACTGAGTGAATTTTAATCTTAATTTAATTCAGGAACTTCCACAGCTTTCTCACTGATACTGCAAAAATCTAACTCACATTCTTAATTTCCTATACTGTAAGTAGATCTGGCTAATTTGTTCCCCAGCTGTTTAATTTGCAAAAGGGACTGTCATTCTGTGTTAAATAAAACTGGAAAAGAAAAAGCCCAAGGAAGATCTGTGTAATGCTGAAAGTTTGTTCAGTTCAAAGCTGCTGTTGATATTGGGTGTGATCCAAAATCTCCTGATGCCAGAGGAAACGCTTCCATTGATGTCATCAGATTTCAGATCAGAGCCAGTGTTCTCAGCCCACTGCTCTGGTACCTGAATCTCTGGGAGGATGGGCTATGCCAGTGGCATTTAGAGAGACCCCACTCCTAATTCCTCCCTGTCTAGTACTACATGCAATAGATGCCCCCTCCCACTTGTATAATTCACTCTATCTGTTTCTTTCTACAAGTATTTTATGTGAGATATTTTTATCTTTATTTTTTTCAGCCTAGCATTGCTTTTCCTTTACTTTCACGAGGCCAGATGTGGATGGTTTTGTGTAACCCATTGGTGTCTTGGACCAGGACCGGATGGCCCTTGCTGCCTGGTGGGCAGCTGTCCCCTAAATCTGAGTTGCTGGCACATTTAGCCAGGAACCAATTCCAGGATGGTCACTTCAGAATCATTGTCTGAGCCTGGACGTGCTAGGTGGCCCCACCACTGACACTCTGTATGCTTTTATGTGGTTTTTTTGTAAAAAAAACCAAACAGCATATTTTGAGCATCCTGGCAGTTTTATGAAAGGTAATGGAGGGAATTGGGTTTTTTTAGTGATCTGCTCTGATATTATTGTATGTTACAGGCTCCGGCACCAAACCATGGTCTTGGCAAAGCCCCACCAGAGTGTGGCCAGCCCTGGGGCTGAGAGGAACTCCCCAGCGAAGGGTTTGAAATTGGTGGTCTCCTTTTGACTCCACCTGTCAGGGAAATATGCCTTATTGGATGGTCTCATGGCTGAATCAATTTCTCAGTTATCTTATGATCCGTATCGCCCTTTGGTGTTGCAGATCATATTGTTTTTTCTTTTGCTTCTTCTGCCTGGTTTTTTTCCCAGACTTCATCTTTCTGCACTGCTAAAACTTCCCATTTTCTCTTCCAATTTACTTTTAGAGGGAGTGGGTTGGAGACCCCTGTTAGGTAGTCAATCTGCTGGTTAAAAGATGCTATTGCCCATAGCTGGGCACTCTCTTACATTAGTTCAGCAGAGACACACAAATACTTTTCTTGCTGTCAGAGCAGAGCAAAAATTTAACTTTTTCCAATATCCGAGTGTCTTTGTGATTTTTAACAACTATTGATAACAGATTAGCTGCTACTGTAAAACTTTGCTTTATGGGCTATGTGCTATTTTGGGCTCTGTGCTGGTGGGTGAAGAGAGCTGGTATAAGTCACTTTCCTATTCTGAATCTGTTCTCCCACATATAAAAAGATAATAAAAATGCTGGCTGCCTTTGTGATATGCTTTGAAATCCACTGCTGAAAAATGTTACTTAGAAGCTGGACATTATCATCTATAATTATAATCAAACCCATATGAGCATTATGCGTAAGAAGGCAGCCTGATAGCATATATGGCTGTAAGTGTAAAGAAATCAGGAAATTCCAACCTCTGCTGCAGATGAGTGACACTGCAGGCACTTTTAAGCACTGATATTAGCTGTTCATTCTGTCAGGGAGGCAGAGGACATGGTGAGCTGCATTGTCGCATGTTAAAATTCCTCCCTGTATTTAATTTCTCTGCTGTGAATTTTGCATTAGCATAATCCTTTGACCTAAATATGAAAGTATCAGCAAAGGACTGTGAACTGAAGTTCAGGTTTAGAGCGGAATGTCCTGCTATACTTTGTGAATGGCATTAGTTTGGGGGAGGAGGGGAGGCAGTAGGAACTCACCTCTCCCACACCCCAAGATCTAGAATTCTACTGTAGAAATCAACTTATTTTTTGAAAATACAGCTTCTCTTTTGGTGTCTACAATTTTTACTCCTATCGTACAATTCTGTCTGGGACCATGACAGCCTTGAGTATGTTTTTGGGTATCAGGTTAATTCAGGAACATCTATCTGAAAAATAAGCTTTTTACTGACTTATAAAAGCAAAAATGTTTTCTTATCTTAAATATATACACATCAGTTACTGTTGATTTAAAAAAATATTTTTAACTTGTGAACATACCTGAAGCATGAAATGTCAAATGTGAGTTTGTTATTTTCTTATTTTAGAGACGTGAACTAGATAAATCAGCATGCAATTCTGGAGATGAACAAGGTTCCAGATCTACCTTCAAAACTCCAGCTGCTCCTTTTGCTAGTCTCACTTCCCTTACTGATCTTGCCTGGACACCTCAGGACAGTCCAAGGACATGTACAAGCTGCTTACTGATAGACCTATGTTATAAAGGTTGATTCATCAAATTGAATGCCTTCTCCCTTATTAGGTATTTATTTTACGATTTATTGGTTCCAGTTCCTGGCATCAGTGCACTAAACTTAAAAACTCCAAAATCTCATTTTTTTTTTATTTAATGCATGTTACATAGATTATACCTTATATGATTATTATTTAAGGAAAAAATGAATGCCTTTATTGTAACTACACGGGCTCATGCTCCTTGGTAAAGGAGCAATAAGGTTGCAAATCGTGTGATTCATTAACTTGGAAATGCTTGTGCAACCCAGTTCTGTTCTCCTTTTTGTCCGCACCATGATACTAGCTTATTACATTTCACTGCCATTTTATAAAAGCTCAGAACAAATGCTTGTTTACAAGTGAAGCACATTACACTCAGCTGGTATAAAACAAGATAGCAAAGTGAAGTTGAGACATTCTTTTTTTTTTTTCCTGAACCACAGCCATTTCTTGCTACTGTCAGTAATAATACTGCTACAATGGCTGTAGAAGTAGCATCTTGAGGTCTTAAAAAGATTGTGACTGTATTTTGTTGCATGCTTCAAATACACCTGATGAAGTGTGGTAAGCTTCCCTCAAAGGGGATTGCATCTGAAGGGGAGACACAGAGCACAACCATATTTGTGAAAACACCTTTTATAGTGTTGTTTTTATTAATAGACTTGAGTTATTAATAGCAGAAAACTATTGGCACTATTCATTCACTTGCTCCTTTGCACAGTTCACACATCTGCACACAGCTGGAGCAACAGTGAGAGGCCAACCCTGCTGCACACTTACTCAAAATGGATGGTTATCTTGATGCAGCCACGGTTTCTAGACAGGCGTTTGGAAACTCCTCTGAGGTCCTTTGTGTCAGCAGGTGTGTGTTGTACCTGTAGTTTCTGTATGCACGTAGCAGCCCATTTCTTCTCCTGGCGTGGTCAGAGTTATCCCACTGCTGGTTGATGGACACGTTCACCAGGTTCTTGGTGTCCTCAGTTTGCCAGTTCTTGGGAGATTTTCACGTGTTATCTCGTGGTACTTAGGTTTCCACTCCTGATTTTCTGGTGACGGTTCCTCCATCCACACGTGTAGGTCCCTGGGGAGCCCATTCAGGCAGGCTTGTTCAGAGGGGGATTTGTGCCAATCCTTAATCAAAAGGAGTAAGAGAAATTATTATCAAGGCTGTGATTCAATATAATGTGTTTTGCAGGTTTGTTTCACCAACCCTTGTCTTTCCACTGTTCCCAAGCCCAAGTGCTGAAAACAACAGTTGACAAACACTTGTTTTTATTTCACTCTAGATATTGTTAATATTTCTGACACTGACAAATGTACTTCAGGGTAGCAATTTTGACTATATTGATTTGGTGATGATGATTTCAGCGTTAGATTCTGCTGAGGGTACAAGTTATGACCAGCGATGACATTGTAACTTCATGTTAACCTTTTCTCTAGTGTTTTTTTCCACTCTGAAAGCTCATTAGGTTTTATAGAGGAAAGACTATGCGGAAATTGCTTTTATCTTTAGGTAAATTCCATTTACCTAATATGGACTGTATGTATAGAATTTATAGCTTGACCATGAAGCATTCACTGGTTTTAAAAGTATCACTGTATGTTTTGAATGAAAAACATCAGGACCCGGCGGTTTCTTTTTTGCACTAGGGTCTGAAGCTGAGCCATTAACAGCTGCAGGATCAGACCCTTAGTCAAAACTGTACAACTGGGAAATTGTAGAATTTATACCCGTCCTCAAAAGGGATGAATTTTAAACCATACCTATAAGAGGACTTCATACAGAGCGAGAATGTATTAGATGATCAAACTGTAAGTCATTAGCTGAATTGGAACTCCTTGAGATACGAGGGTGGGATGACCTCTACGTTTGACAAGTAAACAGCCTATTGCTGACACTGGTGGGAAGCAAATAATAAAATAGAGTTAGTATAGGTATCTTTGCCTGATACTAAACTTCACATTTCAGCACTGGTTAAATGTAATCTTACTGGGTTTGACTATGGCACTTGCAGCAGATTGTTTTCCTGTTTATACATGAGAAGCAGCTGGACTTTTGGGGTAGTTAAGGAAGGGAAAACAACACCAGAACTTAGCTGACCATAAAGTGTGCAGTAAAATTTTTGGCTGTCAGATGGAACACACTTGAAATATTGTGCAGACATGTTTTGGGTCAGGAAAATTGGTTTTCTTTCCTAAAAAGAAAAAAAGAAATACTTGAGTCTTTGCTTTCGAAGCCCAAGAATGGGAACAAATGCCAGGCTGTACTGAAAGATTGAGAGCAAAAAATCCATGTCAAGTCAGAAAAACAGAAAATTATGATTACAAAAAAGTACTGTGATTTTTTTTCTCGTGTAATTCAGTTGGGAGTAATCGCTCAGGAAAGCCACACGATCAATAAAATCTTGTTCTGTTTAATTATTATAGAGCAACTTGACCAACATCTGAGCCACTTTCCCCACACTGCCTCAGACTTGGAATAGACAGAAAAAGAGTCAAGTCTCCAGGCTGATTTAACACATACTTAAAGATGAGTAGCCAGAAATGGAAGGAGAAATATGGAACAGTTCCATTAAAACCATTGGTTGAACAAAACAGGTGAGTATTAGATTACTTTGGAACACACAGATTATTTGTAATGGTGGGACTAGGTTTGCTTAAAAGTGCATTGAAGTCAGTAAGAGATAAGTGCCTTAACTCCTTGAGCATTTTCCTGAGTTGCAATGGATTTCTGGCTAAAATGCAGGTGCTTTGCTGTCTTTGTAAATCTGTGGAAGGCTGGATTTGTGCCAGGGCCCTGAAGGCACTGATAGGTCTTAATGAGCAGCCTTACTTGGGACTTCCACCCATTAGATTCTTTAGCCTCTGCCCTGAGCGCCACTGGAGGAGCACTGGTCTCTAGCACAGCCACAGTGATGCCCTCCTGGCCATGGATCTCCTTGATGCAGACCTCAACTTGTGGACTGGCTTCTTGGCCTGAACTTGGACCTGTCTTATCACTGTGGTATTGCCTTATGACTTGAACTCATGGTTGGACACGGCCATCAGCTTGGGATCTGCCCTGCTCCCCAACTCGGGATGGTGGAAGGGCCTTGGCTGGTGACACTCTGCCTTGCTGGTCCCCATGGGGACCCCCTGTCACACCTGGGTTAACTCCCCTTAGGGAGCAGACAGGGCCTTGTTGCTCCCTGTGACAGCCTTTGTGTGTTTTGTGGGATTTTTTTTGTTTGGTTGGTTGGTTTTTTTCTTTGTTTGTTTTGGTGGGTTCTTTTTCTGGTTTGGTTCTGTTGCTTTTCTTAAAATAAATCGTATTCTGCACTCTTCTTTTTTAGTCTAATGGCTTTGCAGAGATTTTTTAATTAGATCAGATACTTAACCTTCAAACAACCAGTGCTAGATGAGCAGGAGCACGTCTGTAGTTGAAACCAGAATTCCCCTTCATCTCTAGGATTTTATGTTATTTGAGTATTTTGACCTAATTCTCTTTCCTGAGCTTGGCTGTTTCAAAGATTTTCTTGTGGGTTTCCTCTATTATAGGTCTTAATTACCCATTCCCTAAAGACCAGATATAATCCTTTCATCTATCTTCTGTAGTTCCTACTGCCTGCTGCAACAAATCAGCACAGCTTTAGATGGGTATCTATGTAATCTCTTCATGGGCTGGCCAGCAGAATCCCAGTACTCACCAGTACAGTGATCTTTCATATTCATCATGTGATTATTCAGGTGCTCAGATTTTACTAATGGGGGGTAATGTACCCTGGAGAGAAAATAAGAAGCATCAAGGAAGGCAAATCTTAATCTTTGGTTTCGAGATATTTGCTGAAAACATTTAAAATTGCAAATCTATCTGATTTTAAAATTTACAAGTTGAACTGTGTTTGGTTATTTGTGTTTATTGGAGCACACAGTCAATAAAGTAGGACTTGTGTGAGGGAAGTTTCGGTGGAAGTTAATTACAGGTAGTCAGGGAATAGACAAAGTATACAATGAATCTTAGTGCCAGAAAATTAAGGATAATTTTGTCATTGATTTCACAGCGGACTAGACTTCATGAAAGGCCTATCTGACTTAGAGAGGAAATTTTCCTAATGTGTAATAATGTTAATAACTATTTGCTGAAATAATTTTGGTAATTAAGAATGTGTGAAAAGTTAGATTTCTTTGTAGATGATTCACAAATACAAAAGAAAAATAACAGAACTGATTACGTGCTTCCTTTAATCCTACTTCTTTGCTGTAACTGCTGGCAGTAGCAGTTAGTATCACCAGCTCTCTGTGGCTGAAGAAGTTAACCTGACTGAAGCGATACAGTTCAGTCCAGAGCAAAATCTGCAGCCAAAAACCGATTGCAAAGGTATACAGTGAGTCAGGGGACTGAAGAATAAAAATACAAAGTTTGCTATTTGTGAGTGGGAGAAAGATATCCAAAAGAGCACCTTTTACTTGGGGAAGTAGCTGTAGATTTTGTAATAACGCTTCTCATGGTAAACGATGGTTCCAAATAAATATATTACAAATATCAAAAAGTCTATAAAATTTTAAGGTTTAATTGTTGCAAAATCAATCGGGTTGTAAAAGGAAGCACAGTCCATTAACATTCCCTGGTTTTATTGCACAAGAGAAGTTTTTCAGGTTTTTTGTGGGTTTTGATTTTTTTTTGTTTGTTTGTTTGAGTGAATTTTAGACCTTCAGATTTGTCAGAGTGTGAATTTGAGACAACTTCTGAAAGAGGAGAGGTGTTACGTGACCCAGACAGTAAATGGACTTCCCCTCTCTCCTGGAGGGGAGAAATCCTTGCCTGACCTATGCCTTTGCTGAAAGGAAGAAACTCGTTCAGTTTTCATGCCTAACTTTATTGCTGGATATTCTAATAAATTTAATAAAGCCTCTAGGTTTTTAAACTGTGATTCTTAACAGAGGTTGGGGTTCAGAGCATGGGGTTATTGGTGGCTGTATTTAATATGGAGGTGCCCAAGGGTAAATCAGGGGCTGGGCTTTGTGAAGGACATTCCTGAAGATCTGAGGAATGAGCTGCCGAAGGTGAAGAGAAAACACAACAAATGAGATGAAGGAGAAAAATTGTGGCTGCAAGTGGTGAGGGAGTTCCCTCATTCTTATCGCACCAGAGGGATGGGCTCTGGAAAGGCTGAGCTAAACCAAAAGCCAGAGGAAAGCGAGAGAGTAAGGCAAGGAATAAGGAAAAGAAAGGAGACAGGCACGATGGGACAAACAGTCAGCTGCTCAGAAAAATCAAATCACTGGAGATATTTACATATCTAAAGTTTAGTCTCATGGAGCTTTATTCCCATGTTTTTAATGCACGAGAATAACCACTGCTCTGACTGAGGAAGTTGTTCATATCCCGTTGTGGAAGAATGAGCTCCAGGCACCAGCTCTAGCAGAACTTGTGCTGGATAAATAAAACCCACATTAGCTGCCAAATAAAAATCATTATCGCTTGAGTTTCTATTATGCTTGTTCAGTCTCTGGTGTATGGAGTAGATATTACCAACTCAGCTCACATAAACTGCCCAGCAGGTGGCTGATAATGGCTTCAGGCTGGTACCAGGCAGGATCATGATGCGGGGCAGTCACATCTCTAGTCAGTGTATCGAGGCACTCTTGAAACCACAGCTCAAAACCACTGCTGTCATTCAGCATCCTCCCTGCAAGATGTTCTCCGCACTCTGAATTCACTTACAGCCGTTATTTCACCCTTTGGGTCTTCCTTGGGCGATTCAATTGATAAAACAGACAAACAAAACATACTGTAGACACTGCGGGTTTTTATCATTTCTGGGTTGGTTTTTTTTTTAGTTAGTCATAGTTCTTTTATGTTGTGTATTAGTGTTCATACAATGCAGAGCAATATGATTGTCAAGACTGGAGGGCAGTCAAACAAAATTTTCCCCTTCTGTGCATTTTTTTTTTTACTTTTGCACTTTAGATCCCCAGAAGAAAATTTATGTAATGTATGTTTATCTCATCTTTAATGTTGAATGCAGTCTGCACTGCAGAAGTGGGTTCTGCTGTTTGAGGTACTCCCTTCCAATTTATGTCACAACTATTAAAAAACCATGTAACAATGACGATGTACTGACTACTGGGAAATGATGTAAAAGAACCATATTCATTCCAGAATGTGAAAAGATGCTCCTAGTATCCCTCTTATTCATTTAAAATGGCTTCCTTATTTATGTTTGTTCCAATAAATCAGGAAATAAGGGTCAGTGCAAAGAAAGGTATATTCTAGGCACTCGTCATCTGTATGTGTCCTGTTTCAGAGGCTGAGCAATGCTGGAGGAACTCATTTTTCTGCCTGCTGCAGCTCTCTTGATTATTCTGTTAGTCAGATGTCAAACACAAAACCAACAAACTTTAGATGTTCCTAAAAATAGTCATAATAAGGGAAGATGATAGAACATAACAGGCTCGTACCCTTGCAGCAGAATTGCTATTGATTTTAGAGAATGTAAAATCTCGTCGTGAGACAGCCATCTCTCTGTCCCGCGGCTACGCTCTGCCACCTTGCCTGTGTGGGGTAGGGTAGTACCTTGAAAACAGCTTTGCTCTTTCCAAGGAGATGCCGTGTAGCACACAGTTCTGCTTTGTACAAGCCTGGTTGCTGTAAGTTGTCTCTCTGATTAGTCCTCCTCCTATTGCAACCATCAGTAGACATTGTGTTGACTTCAGTTGTGTAGAGCTGTGTTGTATTAGAGCAAACTGATGATGATTTTGTATTAAATATTGCATTGTAGCACCTACTTGTATGGGTATAGAAGGATCTGTTGTAGAAATAAAAGATACAGTCCCAACCCTGTGAAGCGGTAACTTATTTGAGCCCAAAGTGTATTTCAGAAGTAATATAATATATAATTCAAATGTTTATATTTTTAGTATGTTTCTTTTTTTTTCTTGCTACCTGCAGATATTTTTTGCCCAAGGAAGTTATATTTTGTTTACCTTATTTTGTTTTGCACATAAGAAAAGAACATAACAGAAAATATTTTTGCCTCTGTTTTGCTTGTTCTCCATTATATACGAAGAGTTCTACCAAAAATAAAAAAAAATAATTCTTTATTAGTAAGTCATAGCATGCAATCACTAATTATTGCACAGATATTACATCTTATATGTAGTGTTTAATTGCAGCAAATAATGGTGGAAAAGTTGGATTTTGTATGGCTTTATTACTATAAGGATATAGGACAAAGGGAAATGATATTATTTCTGGTTTAACTTTTATATGACCATGTGAAAGAAATGTATGCTGTTGTAAATTGTTTCTTTATGTGGGTCCCTCTTACCAGTAGATCCTTCTGTTAAAAGATATTATTTCGGTGGATAGCCTATAGATGTCTCACAAGAATATTCGTGTTCTTTATTCTTGAGAAAATATTTGTTTCCAAGCTGTATTAATGCAAATTGTTTCTCTGCGTAGTGTATATATCTGCATAATTATGGAAGCATGTCATAAATAATTCTACAGGGTGTAGGTTTCATTTTCTTTTGTAGTGATATCAAACAGCAGTATAATTAAGGGGAGCAATATGTAGTGATATCTTTAACTTGCAAAGACAAGGTGTCACATCTAATACAGTATAAATCTAATAGGGTAATACAGCCTGACAGCAGTGAGTTCAGACTCTGCATGCTCAGGTATACGTTGGGATACATGTTGGAACAAAGCAGGAGACAGAGTTCAGGTAGCAGAAGGCTTGTGACATTTATAAAGTTAAAAGTATAAACATGATATTCTCCTGTCCTTTTGTATGTTAGCAAAGTTCTGATAGCCCACAATTTGAATTCTTTTTCCAGACATCTTACTAATTTATTATAAAACCCATGATATTAAAAAGTATCTGGCATGCAGTTGATATTTGACTTAAACATAATATTTTTACGTTGTATTATTATTATTATTCTTTTCACCTCTTATTTATGTAACCAAATACTAAATGACGTTGATTGAACAGATGGTGCTTCACCTTACCTCTAGTTGCATTCATTTTTGTGATGCAAAGTGCAATAAACACTACATGCACTCCAGGTTTCTTTTTTCCTTATAACTGCAAGTAGTATCAGAATAAAAGCATAGGAAGTATGGGTGCTCTGAGTTCGATACAGCTTGGACCACTGCCAGTAAGGCAGTGCGTGTGATGAGCTTGAACTTCTCTCTCTGGCAGACTCAGGAATTGTGTCATAGGTTCAAAAGTATTCTGCTCCTGGGATAACTGTAATGACGCACAGCTGATAGAATTATTTGTATTGTTATTGACAGATATGAATGAGGGAACTTATGAATCAGGTATTTAGGAGGATAAGAAAATCCTAAGCAACTGGATGCTTGAAGAGTTTGCTTTGTGTTGATAAAGTGCAGTGGCAGTTGGTGCAACTGCGTTCAAGGGCCAATTATACAGAATTAAATTTGATAGATAAATTTGGAATAAGCTGTTTTTACACAATATATACAGCTTGGTAAGGACGAAAAAGTTTCTGATTTTTTTCATATCTCAGAGAGATTCTTGTAATTCAACTCATTTTTTCCCTTGCAGATGATTTTATCATGTTTCTAGTCCAAGGATTCAGTACTAGCAAGCTGGGGAAGGTATCCCAAACAAGGCTCATAACAATATCTTGGGAAACCTAGCAAATGAAAGGATGTGTGTATGGGGGCATGTCGGTAACAAGTGCTGGCACCAGAGGAGCAAGGAGGTAATGTTAGCGCATTGGAAGGGGTGTGTGCCAGTGCTTGATAACGGAGTCCAACACCACAGTAAGAAAATGGTTCTTTTTTACCAGAAAAGAAACATGATCTCTACTGAGAGGTTTATAGTCCTACATCCTATCTAAGGCAGGAATTCCAAAGTTTTATCAGGCAAGAGCAAGTCATAAAAGTTCATTTACAGAAGTAGTAACATTCCTCAATCCCCTTTCATGTCCACATATCAGGTAAGGACTGCTTTTCTTTTTCTGCCCTTGCAGAAGTGGAAACTCTCTCCTTTTCTGGATGACATAAATACTCCTGGAACAGGTTGATGCAACAGCTTCTCCCTGCCAAGCAGAGTATTAGGTGTAGCTGAGGGAGTACACAGGATCTGGTTCTATGGCTGGGGCACAGTCCGGACTCTTGTGGGATGACTCTTCCATGGGTCACTTCGGCTGTAGTCCTTACCTTCTGGAACACATAGCTGTAAAACTCGGTTCTAGCATAGTGGACAGAAACCCTTTGCTATAGCTCTGTGTCTGCCAGAAGCAGCTACGTGAAAAAGTTCCAGCATGGACTATACAGCAATGCTTTACAGTCTGCAGAGCCATGGGCTGCACTTCTGGAACCCCTGCTCTGAAAAGGTGGTTTCTGCCAGAAGATGTCGCATTCCAGAAAACTCATATGTAAGTAATCCCAGTACCCAAGGCCACTTATAAACAACAGACTGTTTCTGGAAGTCCTTTTTGGTATATGCTTTCTCGTTCTGTTATCTTGGCTCCTTCCCCCCTCTTTGATTTGTCACTTGAGAATCCACATAAAATGAAGAATGCAGCACATTCAAAGGAAAGTTCCTGGAGCTGAAATGCTGCAGCTGTTCTGTCCCTGTGGTCTCTTAAATCAGAGTTGCAGTTTGTATTACTTGCACTGAGTAGAGTTAAAAGCCTTAAAAAAAGTTGCTGTTTGGCAAAGGGTACCACCACTTTGCAGCACAAGAGGGGATATGAGCTCTTGAGAGCTGAAAGCGCTGTAGATTTTATCAGTATGAGCAAATACAGTATGTGCAGCCCTGTGAAAAGGTAACTTGAAGACTTCAGACTAATGACTGCTCTTAGGGCGATTTAGACATGAATTTTAACTTAATGAAGGCTTCTGGGCTCTGCGAGACATCAATATGCTGTCTCATTTCACTGCTGAAAGGTATCCTAACTGGTAAATTCGTATCACTGGTGTGTGGTTCACAATGTGTCTTCCCTGAAACGACATCTCACGTGCTACAAAATATAAATCATTACGTGTTGCTCTTGGAAATGGATGCTTTCTCCTAACTTTTACATACCGTACTTACCAGAATTCTCAGATTTTTTTTTCACCCATATCCACTAATTGGACACTGCAGGCAGATATAGTGTGGAGAAATGGAAAGTGAAACACACCTATTTTAGTAGAGTTGCTCTTTGTCATGAGCTTTTATGAAGATGGTTGTGGTTCTGAATGCATTTGAAAATGAAACGTTGATGCACCTTTTATTCATTTGTATGTTGCTATATGTAAGGAGAACTATACTGCCCGCTCCTAAGCCTCCTTTCCCCTGCCATCAAATCTATATACAGACAGGCAGTAGTCCTAGATCCCACCTACATCTCAGAATGTCTTTTCTTCGCTCCCTTTCCCTCTCTCCCTCTCCCCCCCTCATCTTTGTACAGACAGAAGATAAGAACTGGCATATACTGGGAGCTGGGTAGCCAAATATCTTTAGATGCTTTTGGAAGAATGTGTGAGTTTGCGGGACTGTGCCTTGAAGATGATGCCCAGCTGGTGGTAGGTTGGGTTGGAGAGAGCTTGTTTGTTAGTTGGCATCAATTGCATGTCAAGGCCAAACCAGAAGCACAAACCAAGTGCAGTTTGTGGTTAAGGACCCGTTCAGTATGTTAATGTATTTTCTTTTTTTTTCTTGCACTTGTTTTTTAACCAGTTACAGTTATCTTATTTGATTAATTGAACACAACTAGGTTATTTAGAACTGGAAATTTGATATCTCTGCTGCATCAGACTTGGCATCCACTTCAAAGACCTTCACTGTCAGGGAATGGCTTCTTAGAGCCAACTTCAGGATTACATTACAGCTCCTGTCTGCCCTAGAGCTGCTGTGTGTCAGGAGGTCAGCATAAATAGTGAAAATCTGTAGCCTGGAATAATCTAACCTGACACAGACAACCTAAACCTGCACCATAATTAGCATGCTGGGACTTAATTCCTTGCTAAACCACACTGCTTCTCTCACTTGAGAATGTAAAAGTGCTTATAAATCTAATTAATATTCTTATTTGAAAAAAAAAAAGGTGATCTAGGCTTGGACTCACTTGGGCATTCAACCTTTCAAATATAGAAGGAGCTGTTCTTATAGGTAGGAAGGTATTGATAATAGCAGATAGTATGGTAACGTTATCAGAAAATCAATTTGTGAAATGATTTTACAAGACTATTTTTGTGTATCTTCGCTAGCCTTACTTTTCTGACTTGAGAAATAAGCACTCTTTCAGCACTCTTTGCTGAAAGACTGTTGCTGACCCCACCGGTTTCTATTGAAGTAGCTCCCTGGCACATGGTTAGCAAAGTTACATTTGCCTTTTACTCAGCAGAAATTTCAAAGTTTCAGCCCGTCTCTAATTCCCAAACACTTGCAAAAAAAGCCAACCACGTGACAACACACAGGAGAAAAAAAACCCCAAACCATCCCAGCATGAAAAACGGTCTTGGATGCAAATACTAACACAGCAGAAAGTGATAGTCTCCTACAGCTCAGTTTTCTTCCTCCCTTTGCATTTTTTCCTTTCCTTTTTTAGGGTGGTTTTTTTTTTTTTTCCTCAGTTCACTGGCATCTGACTTAAAAGGACACCTCAGAAAGGTCAGTTGTATAGACTGAAGGCAGCCTTAGTTGAAGAGGAGGATTTACAATTAGGAACAGATATAGAGATACAGAAAATGATGTGAAGCCTTGTCTGAAACGGTTGTAATTTATACTTGAAATGGTCATAATGACATTCCTTCTCTGCACTTACATTGTGTGTTTCATCTTAAGATCTCAAACAGTTTTATGGAGTGAATTTAGTAGTAGTATAATCTCCTCCTTTGCAATCCTTTATCAGTTGCAACGACAGAGTAGGAGAAAAATTAGGGGTGGGCATTAACAGAATCCACAATGTTGTCTGCAATTTTGGCTGGCATGCTCTCTCCAATAAATGATGTTCTGTCACCTGGACCTCGCCAGACTAGCTAGAGCACATAGATGATCATAGGTGCTGCCAAAACCTGATCTGGTAGAAAGCATTATGCAGAAGATGCAAAAGCTTCTGTCACAACCAGAGTCAAGAGATGCGATGAAACTGAACTGGAGGGTCATTGTGCCTGAACTCAGATAGCTACAACATGAACGGCTCCCTGGGATCATAGCGCTGATTAGTTGTCTAGACCCCCGTGTCTGTTCAAGGAATGGAACAGGCACTTCTACCAGACAGTTTCCGACCTGTTTTAGATGTTCCTCTTGGCATCATTAACTAAAAAGGTCAGGGAGATGTTTAAAGTTAGGTGAAATTACCTCCCTGACCCCCACCAAAAGCGAGTAACTTTGTGGTGTTAAGGCTGGGCTGAGAAGGGAGCTTTTGATTCAGATCTTTTGATTCCTGGGTGAAAACTCTAGTAAAAAGAGTGTACTAAAGTAATTATGAAAGTTTCCCAAATTGCTGTGCTTAGTGCTGGACTGCAGGTGGTCTTTATGCAGTGGGCATGCTGTGAGCTGTCTTAAACAATTAGATCCTACAGGGACCAAAGTGGAGAAGTAATGTCTTTATGTCTAATGTTTGGACCACAGCAGATAAATATTCAGGTCCCTGAAGAGTCATGACACTGAATGTGTAAGTGCAGTTTATCAAAGCATCTCTAAGACTCTGCAGCTAGGTGGCCGCTGGAATGTAGCTTTTTTGGTTGCTTCGTGGACAAAATCACTGGCAGCACCATTCTGTGTGTCACACAAGGAGTTTGGGTTTTTAGGTAATTTGTCCTATATGACACCAAAAGGTTTTCCTGGAAATGTGGCTAAGAGCCTTAGTGCACGGGTGATGGAAAGGGCTGTGCTGAGTATACTTTGTGTTTCTTGCCGTTAGAGCAAGCATGGTTGTCTCAATGCTTGGTGTGGACCAAACATTAAGAGAAAATAGCAAAAAGAGCCTAATGTTGCTCCTGCTGGGATCCTTCAGCAGATTTGAGGCAGCTGAAGAATTACCTTATATAGAGCAGATATTCCCCTAGGAATGCCTCCTGCTCTCTTTATAGACCAGAGCTTTATGATCTTTATAGACAGCAAGGAGTCTGTAGGACAAAAATCTAACTCGAGTTTACGCTGTAGTATTCGAGTAGGCTTAAAGGTGTGTTGCTTGCAACCTACTATATTAAAAGCTGCTGTTCTTTCAATAACTCTTTCTGCATTTTATTATGTGGGCGGGGTTTTTTTTGTTTTTTGGGTTTTTTTTTTTGTTGTTTTTTTTGTTGTTGTTGAGACTTCAGCCTGCACAGCTTCCTAAATAAGCTCCTAAAACTTGGAATTTTGCATGCCTTTGCAGAAGCAGTGGGTGCCGAGGCAGCGGCAGTTACAGTGCTGCCACCAATTTCAGTGGCACAGCAGGAATGGTCTTTAAGAGCAAAGCTAGACTTACAAGCGCTCCATGTTCTTGGGGAATATTCCTTATTGCGAAATAAAACTTCTTTCTTAGAAGACTTAAGGCAAAGACGTAACTCCTCGCCAAGATAATGTCTGCTAGTTGTGGTTACTGGCCTCACTAGACCTTTCAGGAAAAACCTAGTTTAGGCACAGGTGGAGTTGTGGTCTTTCAAGAGAGTATTTTATAGGGAATGACTAAGTTGTGCCATAGTCAGATTTGATTTTGGCAACTGAAAGCCTTTTTTGCTCAAGTGAGGATTTCAACAGCCCTCTAGGTTTCCCCTCCCTTTCGCCTACTTATCCAGGGTCCTTTGACACATTTTGTTATCTTAATGTCTGCAGAGAGAACTAACTTGACATCTACCCACCATCTTCTAGGTAAATAAAAATCTATTTCACAGCATGGCAAGACATTCCTTCCACCAATAAAGAAAGACCATAGAGATTTGCACAAAAATTCAGACACTGTTTAGAAGATTGAAATACTTCTGTTTGTGTTCTCAATTTTCAGTTTTCACATACTTTGCCACAGCTCAGCCTTTTTTTCTGCAAGAAGTGTTTAAAATATCCAAGCAGAGTCTTTTTTTGTGAGCTAACTCAGATCAGGAGGCAGGCAGAAAGAGGCTTCTTGTGGAATTCAGGATACATTTACAGCCTGACTAATGCACAAATGCTTTACTGTTTCTCAGTCTTTATTTGTATTACAGTAGCATCTAGAGATCATAACTCTGTCAGGCTGATATTACACAAACATGGCCCCTTTCCTACCGAGAAGATGCCTAGGTGCTCAAATTAGAGCGCGCTGAAATTTTACCTCTTTTTCCATCATATTCCCCCACTGCCGTATTCCGTGTCTGGACTTGCTGTGCCTGGTCTCATGGTATTTTCCCTTTCTTCTGTGGAGTGGAAGTGAGAGATTTTTCTTATCGATAACATTATCACACTAATAGTTTGTGGGGTTTATTTTTCATAGCTTCAATAACTTCCTGTGTCAAAAAGAAAGCAATGAGGAGGGGTAAGTGTCAGCTCTGTCTGGTGTCTTGGGAGGTTGGCAAAAGCTGGTGGTTGGGGTAGAGCTGTGGGAAAGCTCACATGGCTCTGTCCTGGGGCATCTTAATAGTGAGCAGTTATATATAACTGATAACAGCTACAGAATAATAAAACCTCAATCATAAAAAGAAGTGAATATATATTAGAAAGTGCATTAACTGCGTAATCTTTTTCTGGGGCATTCTGCATGACATACTTCATGAAATCCCCCTTTGATTTTTCAAAAGTGTTTGCTACAACACTGGTTTCTTCCAGTGACTTACTGTTAGTGATTTCATCTTATGCTGTATGACTTTTTAGTAATATACTGGGAATTTTTTTCTTTCTTTTTTTTTGTTTTTCAGTTCAGACTGAACAACTCAGAGTCTGGGCTCCCCTAGAGCTTCAGCCGTATTAGTCTCTTGTTTTTCTTGTTCCATCTCAGCTGTAAATTGTGTTTTCTGTCTTTTTCTGGCAGTGTGATGAGATGTTCTTGTCCCTCTTCTTCCCACCAGAAGTCTGGTTTCTTTTGGTTAATTTAATACCTTTTCTACTGGAAATAGTTTATCAGTTTCTTAAGCATCCTGTTACATTTTATTGGCCTTACTGTCTCTCTCATTATCTAATAAGTCTGGCACAGTGCCTTCCCAACGGGTTTCCTACGCCTCCTTTGTGTACAGGTTTTCAGCAGTCAGAGAGTGTGTTTTCTGGCTGGTTTCAGTTTGTTTGGGCTGATGGGTTCTTCCCTGCTGTTTGACTGGCACATTGAGATGCCAGCTCCACCGCTTCTCTCCAGCCTGATTAAGCTATTTGGTTGTCATATCCTTCCAGAACTCCAACTATTTTCTAAATGTTAATCCTGAAGTTTTTTTCCAGTCTCCCTGTTAGCTTTCTCACAGGGATGCAAAGTGGTTATTCCCAAGGGCATACTGAATTTTAAGCCCTCTAGCCACACACACGTATTTATAATAAAGTCCTGTGTGTCAAAGATGATTCATTTGACTGTGACAGGGTGACTTTGGGAGTCTCACTGCTGTGCTGCTGTGGCTGGCCAAGAAATGAGCACCGAGACAGACTGATAACTGTCTTGTGTGCCTGGGATAGGCTTAAATGCTGGGTTTTTTGAAGTGAGCCTCTGTGACACCCTTGTGACAGCTAACCCTAAACAGTAACAGTGGTGTACAGAAACAGTATTACAGAACCACCTGGAGGCTGGCTAGTTGTGTTCCCCCACCCCAAGACAGAGGAACCAGGTTCTATGTAGCAAAACCAGAAAGGGTAAGGAAGAAAACAAAAACTTTCCCAGCACTGAAACATGAAGTCATGTTCCTAAAGCATTTGTATGCCCGCATTTCCCACCAGCATGCTGCAGGGAGCAAGGTTTGGGAAGATGAAGGACAGGCATAGATGCTTGTATGTTCTTTTCTGAAATCCATGGCAGAATCATATCTCAAAATGCACGGTATATAGCGTGTGATTCATATGGACCTGTGGCTGAGATCTTCTGGACTGAACCTTTCATCATTGTCGTCCAGGTTCTGCCACAGTCTCAAATCCTCACTTTGTGAACATCTCCACGGAAGACAACAGAATAAGTCACAGGGAGAAGTGATGCCTTGTGTCTGAACTGGATCCTGCATCAGCCTGGGCAAGTCACTAACATCCTACCAAGCTGACACTAGTCCTCTTGTGAGCTGGATGCGCCGTTTGTGCAGTGAGTTCATCTCTTACGAGCCCAGGTTCGTACGTTAGTGTCAGTGTAAAGTGCTGCACGTGGAGAATCAGTTTGCAGGGCAGGGAGCATCTGTAAAGGCTTCCTTTTCTGGGCTTTTTTACTAACAAGTGAATGAATGTAGCCCCTTTAAACTGTTTATTTCCTGGACTGATATTTGTTCTTGTTCTTATAAGCCTTTGCATTTTTGGCCCTTCAATTCAGTGTTTAAACAGCTCACTTTAATTTGTCCGCATAAAACTCCTAGAAGGTAAGTTTGCAGCTGAAACAGCTTTAATAAGCTTCCATAAGCAGTCTGTGAGAGGACAGAATTTAGGATTTTAGAGGCTTTCTGCTAACACCGTTTCTGCTAGTGCCCCAGTTGTTTAGGAGGGCTTTCCTTCTGGAGGTTTGTCTTACGTGTCTTTCAGGGACGCACTGTTGAGCTTAGTGCAGTCCCACACTCCTCCTTTTCAAGATGTCTTTCAAATCAGTGGGGTTTTTTGAACCCTTGAGTCCAATTCTGTTCTATGATATAGAAATGTCACGACTGCAGAATCACAGAACGGGTGAGGTTGGAGGTGACCTATGGCGGTCATCTTGCCCAATTCCCCTGCTCATGTTGGGCCACCCAGAACTGATTCTGTCTGGTCCGTGTCCAGGTGGCTGTTAAATATCTGCGAGGATAGAGACTGCACCACCTTCCTGGGCAACTTGTGCCAGTGCCTGGTCAACCTCACAGTGAAAACATGTTTCCTAATGTTCACAGAGCCTCCTGTGCCCACTGCTTTTGGTCCTGTCACTGAGAACCACTGAAAAGAGCCTGGCTCCGTTGCCTTTGCACTCTCACTTCAGGCATTAGTACAGATTGGTAAGGTTCTCCTGAGCCTTTTCTTCTCTAGGTTGAACAGCCATAGCTTCTCAGCCTTTCCTCTTAGTAAAGAAGCTCCAGTCCTTCCATCACCTTTGCGGCCTTTCATTGGACTTTCTCTAGTAGCTCTCACTTGCACCAGGGAGCCCAGAGCTGGACCCAGCACCGCAGTTGTCCCATCAGTGCGAAGCAGCAGGGAAGGATCCCTTCCCTCGACCTGCTGGCAATGCTCCTAGTGCAGCCCAGGGTACTGTTAGTCTGTGCTGTGGCAAGGGCAATTACATTCTGTTTTTAAGGAAGGTTTTAGGGGTTGTATCTTCCTTCCGGAAATGTAAATGTTTGTAGGTCTGTGATCTTAACTAGAAGAAAAGAGCAGATTTAGACAGAAATATTTTTTTTTCAAAAATTCACTCAGTGCACTTAAAGGAGTATTAATAGAAATAATAAGACCTTTAGGGAAGTCTTACAAAAAATACTTCTGCTCTGTTTCTTAAATTATTATTTTTTTTTTTTTTACTTCTCTGGATTTAGTGATGCCTTAATTTCAGCAGTTCTGGAGACTCAAGAGTATCTCAATTTTCAGTAGAAAACAGGATTGGAAAAATGCTTTTCAGGCATCTGTTTAAAAATAAACTAAACTAAACACTTTTTTTTTCTTTCTTTCTTTTTTTTTTTTTTCCCCTGGGCAATCAGAAATGTTACATAACTGCAGACTGCCAATACTGCTCCCTCTAGAGAGCCTATGTAATAGGTTTTGAATTCTTCCTTGCCTTAACCTATTTGGATTTCACTTTTTCCATTGCATAGTGTTGTTTTTACAAGAGTAGCATGTAGCTTATTAGTGGAATTGTCTTTATCTTTTGTGTGGCTGCAAAGGAGACAGTAGAACAAGGAGTTTCACTGCCAGGAACACCCTCAAAAAAACCTAGAGGCAATGTCATTCTCTAGGTTTTACAGAGTGGTATACAGAGGTCTTCAAGAAGAGATTTAGATTGTAGTGTTGTAGGGTGTGATAGATATATTAAAACATTCAGGAAATGGAAGAAGTGGATTCCTGCTAGATCACGTATCTCTTAAGAATGGACCCTGCCAGCCTGGGAAATGGCATGGCTGCTTTATTTCAGTGTTCAATCTTTATGTTTGTATCGGCAGGGGGAAATACAGCTATGTATCTATAGCAATGCAGTTAAACCTCAGTGATGTCGTGCTGAAGGTTCCTTACTAACCAAACTTCAAGGTGAACGGCAGGGCATGAATCTTCTGTGTCTAAACTGTAAATTGAGCACATCAATGAAAATGACCAAATTAAATATGAAAGGTATCTCTTTCCCATAGTGATGCAAACAAGAATCAGAGTTGAATGTGAGGGCAGGAAAAAAAAAACACATTTGGAAGTGAAATTTGGAATGAAGCACAGTTCCTTAAACACAATGGAAAATCTCTGTTGAAGGAAGGAACTGACAATCAGAAAGGGACGACAAAGAAGTAGGATGTGACAGGAGGAGAAAGATGGTTTCTAGGTGCCATGGGGATGTGGCACAGACAGCACTGTCCAAAGTGTTCCTGGGCAAACCCCCAGTCTGGTTTGGAAATAATCCTTAAAGTCAACACTACTTCAGACCTCCTTCATCTGAATAGGAAGGAGGAAACCTCTCTCTCTGTATAAACACTTGAGCACTTGGCCTCCCAGGCCACCCTGACTCCAGAAAGTCTGATAAAAGACAGAAACCAGCAGGGAAATTCTGAACTCCTCACAGCTAAAAAGTTCTCACCTGTGTTTTGAGTGGAAATTTTGAGATGACTTTTAGGTAGAGGCTACTTGTCTGTGTATCTCTGGAGCAGCATGGGCTGCCGTGGGCTTGCCTCTACTGAGCACTGCAAGCCAAAAACATCAGAAGCAGAAGACCTGTATCCTGTTCTCACCTCTGCCTCTAATTTATTTCTTAATTTTGGGTAATTTACACAGTTACAACTCCACCCCTTGGCTTGCTTGTCTGTGTGATATATGATAGCCCCTTTATAACGCTTAATTAACAAAAGGTTGTACTTGCAAAGGGATATTATTATATAGTATGTGGTGGATAGAAATTAGGTGGCTTTAGGTAATTGACTATGTTACTAATGGTGAATAGGAGCTTGACATTATATGGAGGTCTAGACTGATATTTTCTGTAATTCTTTCCTTTGATTTTATTCTGTTGTCAAAATCTTGACAGGCTATCAGTACACTGCCCAGATTTCTATAACAAATATCTGTGATATACAAGCGCAGAAAGCCTACTGTAAAACAAAACCAAACCCAAACAACAACAAACCAAAAAAAATGCCAACAAACTAAATCTTTCATGATGCATTATTCACTACGTACATTTTAAACAAAAGCACTGTGTATACAGCCTGTTCCTATTGCATTGAGATTTTCAGCCTTGTTTTAAAATTTCATTTTGTGCTAATAATTGCACCTAGCTGTAATAAATTTTTAATAATAATTAAAAAAAAAGTTATAAAGGTAGAAGAAATGAAACAGCAGAGGGTTGTAGGATGGTACTAACACAGAATGCTTTTCATATGGTTCGCAGGCATTGCCACTTTTAATCATAACCATACATCTCCAAAGCCCTACTTGGTTTGAAATAATTTAGTGTTGCAAAATCAGTCATGGAAGTTCCTTGACCTGAAAGTTTGCCAGTTTAGAGAATAGAAAAACAGGCTTCGCAAACATGAGTTTATTGAAGTGTTTTAAAATATCATAAATAAATAAATTCTGTTAAACTCACTAGGGCAGATTCAAGAATATGTGAAGTATTTGTACAGCTTTGACTGGATGCTTTGCACAGGACAGGTTTGAAACATAGCCTTCTGAGAATGAATTTCAGTGATGTATTAAACTGGTTCTCATTCAGCGAGAGTGGTGACAAATTTTATGTGTCCAAATCTGGGCATTGTAAGGAGAACTTTCACGCTCTGACATTTGCAGCAGTCACAGTGAATGCCTGCAATGTTGAAAGAGCGAGCTTACCTTGTACGAGGACTTCACAGTCTCATTTGCACGGATTTTGAAGATTTATTTTTGATCAAATATTTAGTCTGCATTAAAAAAAATAAGTCATGGATATCTTCACTCCAAGTTCTCCTTTCAAAAAAAGTAACCCCACGTGGTACATAACATGGAATGAAACTTGAGCTGTCTAAAAGCTAACTCAGCTCAAGGCTTATAATGTGCCTGCTGTTGAGCATGAGGATTTGTGTTTCTTCAAAGGTGGAACACTTTCATTTCTCAAACTTAATTTCCCATTAAGCTTCAACTTTGAACAGGATCAGGGAGGGGAGATGCAGTTGTCTGGGCACTTTTCAGAGGAAAATGAATGAATTGCCCTCAGGAGCTGAAGTGTCTCATCAGTTTCTAGAACTGCCTGTTGAAGAACTGTCATAGAAGCTAAATTGATAACTTAAAGGCACACAGGTCAATGTTAGGCTCCAGCAGGACAAAAGATAGAAGCGTGATAGCTATTGGAAGTACTAGTCCTATCTGATCACGACCTAAGGACTGACTTTGTTCTTCCCATAAATGCTCTTGGGTCTAATCTTCTCCACTGGCAGCCTAGTCTGAAGAATATTTCAGGTGTGGATCTGTTTGTCCACTGGCATCACAGGAAAAATTCCCTTATTGCCAAATAGCCTCGGGGAAAATTCAAAATAAGGATGTTCTAACACAATGAATACTTCTGGCTTCAGTTTCTAATCAAGACTTCAAGTGGGTTTGCAAGTTGCGTTCACATTTGCCTGTCTGTTGTCAGGGATAACCTGAATCATAACACGGCTTCTAGCCCCCAGTTTCTCTCTCATGTTTCTGTCCCTTCATTGTTTTTGGGAAACTCATTAATTTCACTCTCCTTCCAGTTTTTAACTATGTAAGAGGCTTTAGGAAGGTTTGATATATCAACGTGGGAGCTCTGGAGCACTGAGATTTTAGAACTTGTGCCATCTCTATTTTTGACTAATCTTTTTTAATACCCTTGCCTTCATCTCAGCATCTGCTCTCAAGGCTTGGAAGGAGACGGTGCTTGGCACTGTGTTTGAAATACACAGAGTGAAAAATGTATAAATGGTCTTTCAGGGATTAGATACTCCTGTTTAGTACTGAGGGGTAAAAAATGGCTGTTCTATTGCATTTACCCATAACAAAGTTTGACAACGTACACAGGAAAAGGACAGTTTAAAACCTGTATGCTTTAGTTACCTTTCTCCAGCCTCCTCATTTTTCACTCAACTCTAATTTTTAAATATTTTATTGCATCTTGATAATATGCTTAAAATTCAGCTTGGCATGAAATACATAAGCTGTATTATTAATATCCCATTATTTTATGGTTATACAAGAGTAGGTTTGAATTGTCACCTTAAATCAGACCATAAGTCAAAGCAAAGATCTTAATAGGCTGCTTAGATCTGTATCTTCACTGAATTAAACAGTAATTTGGCAGACTTTTCTGCTAAGTGCGTTGAGATAGCTAGTTAGTGTGATGTGCCCAGGCAAATATATTGTGTTGCAATGATGGAGACAATTCCCTGTGGCAATTCCACTGGCAGTTGAATTGATTCTACTTGATACACTGATTCAGCATGTTCTTAATGTTGAGGAAGGAAAATGTGTTTTAGAAGCTCCTAGTGTGAATTTTAGGAATAGGGCTGAATATCACTTGCGTCACCCAAGATAGTCTTCCCATATTCTTATGATATTTGCTTGTTGTAGTCCGTTAAAATGCTTTTTCTGTGGAACATACCCAGTTGGAAATTTTATCTAAATTGTATGCTATTAGTGAAAACGTTTAGTATTCATAAAAGCTCCATATACCTGATAGGAAATAGTCCCTGTACTTTATAAGGACACCTAAGCTCCGTTATCTAGCACTGGTGTCTTTGACAACCAAATATTTTTTGAGATGCCTCGCCATCAGCACTTCGGTACATCCAGAGAAGAGCCACAATACATGTGCTGAGAAACTGAGTGCACTAACCGCCATGCACGGTGTACCCTGAGCACTCATGTGAACCACAGCCAAGTGGGACTCGTGTGTCTCATAATACAGAATCACTCCTGACTCTGCATCTCCAGGACTTTGGAGACTAACGGACTGCAATATCTTGTAGATGCCTTTACTTTTTATTCCAAGGATTTGATTTAGATTTCTATTTTGATAGTGTCTTCCAAAGAGAAAAAGTGATGTTTATAAAAATACATGTTGTAAATGAAGTGGTGGTGTTATTAATGTCTTAATGTATATATAAATGTTCAGCCTAACATCTTTGTAGTTTACTGAGGAGAAATATCATTTTAGGTGGTCAAATATTCTTGGACTGGAAATGAACTTTTTTGCTCTAAGTGAGCGCTCATTAGAGAATGTAAAAGTTTTTTCCAGGAGATAGATTTGCTTACAACAATATTTCTTCAGACACTACTAAATAGAGCAAAATAAATAGAATATACTACTGCTGGTCTTTTATGTTTTGCGCAAAAGAAGCAATCTTTAGTGGGACATTAACCCTTTTCCACCTCCTTTAGTTGCTGTCCATGTATGTAAAAAAAACCCCGTCTAGGTAGTATAAGGTGAAGATGAAAAGTGAAAAAGAAAGCGTTCTGTGTAAATAGAAGCCAAATTTTTCTGACTTATCATGTATTTTAGTGAATCATTTGTGTATTGTGTATGTTCCTATATTTAAATTGCTTTTTAAAATGTGTTCAATACACATTTTAAATTCTAGATCAGAACAGTAGTTCTTCCAACAATATTGGAAAAAGTAAGGTGATAATAAAAAGAACAAATCCCTTAAGAGTAGGCATTATAGAACACTTCTCTTTTGGGAATAAAGCGGCAGTTTTTACTCAAATTAGAACTTGGATTTTTACTGAAACCAAAGACTCTATTCCAAGAATTACTAATATTGGAGAGAGGATGATGAATCGATGCTTAAAGCAATCGTATGTGACATGAAGAAAGATCTTGCAGATAAGTGCACAAAAAGAATGATTTAATGTTATATTTCTGTTATTTCTTTTATTACTTGTGCTTTCACCGAATGGTACCTCAGATCTCCCAAACATGATTACCACTGCAGTCTTGCTGTCAAATTAGGAGAACAGCTAGGCAGGAAACAAATATTAAACTGCTGCCTGTTAAAAAGAGAAACAGAAGCAGGCAGATGCTTATACTTCAGTCTTGTCTTAAGCTGTCAGCTTTGGACTTCCAGACTTTACTTTCTTGTAGTATAAGTGTGTACTTTCAACCTTTTCAGACAACCTTGACTTTATGGTGAAATTATTCAGCTCTGCTGATAGTCTGTGAAACATGCTCAGCAATTGCATTTCTTAATTTTTCTTTGTTAAGGATATTTATGTCACCATTTTAACTGCCTTTGAAAGTGTGCTTAGGAGTCTCTTCTTTTGAGCAAAAGCCACTTTTTGTCAGTCTTTCTGTAGGACACCATGATTTCATAATTTCCATATTCTACAAAAGGAACATCTCAGTGCCTTGCTTCATGGTAGCAGTCATCTGTAAGGCCACCGATTGCCTTTTTCAACAAAATATGCACTCTTTCACCCATGGTGAAGTTGAGGTGCATACCCTCATTTCAGTCTTGAGGTCTTCCCTGTCCTTTGCTGGTGAGCTTCTCCAGAAAGCTACCTTAAAAAAGAAGGGGACAAAAGGAAAAAAGAACAAACCCCCCCCCACACACACACACACACACCTTCATTGCATTAATTTACCTTCAGTTTAAACATAGGATCTTGTCTATCTCCTTAGAGGTTATGTCTCTGTTTCCTTCCACAGACTAGGTGGGATGGTAGAAGAATTTCTGTGTAGCTGCTCTGCTGCCTAAAACCACTCCTAAAATATTCTTTTCCTGTGAAATTTTTTGTTTTCATTCCAGCTGGCAAAGCGAATGTTTTTAAATTTGGGGATTTCCTAAGTTTTTGCCCAGGCTATCCACCCACGTACAGAATGTCCCTGGTGTTGCGGTTCTGTGGCCCCGAGGGACAGGAGGAGGTACAGCGACAGTGGTCAGCAAGAGCTTTGGCACGTGGCCCTCGAGTAGAGGGAGGCTCTTTCAGGGAGCCACCAGAGACCCCTGCCAAGGAAACCAGAGTGTGTGTTCGTTAGCTTGATCGGACTGTTTTGCACTGCTGAAAAGACACAAAGCAAATTTTAATCTGGCTAAAGCTTTCTGATGGATGATCTCCCCTGCTTCCTCTGGAATACTGGTTCATCTGATGCTAAATGTGATCCTGATTTTCTGAAGAGGAGAACTGTGAATGTACTACAGATGAGCCAAGGCTATATGAAGCCACATGATACCTGAGTTACATTTCTAATGGGTGGGCCATTCTACATATAGGTGGGCCTATATACTTTTCTACATATGAGTGGGCCAAATGACACTTCTCTGGAGAGATCTTTTTCACCATGCAGGCATTTAATTAACAGTGTTTCTGCAACTGTAAAAAATTAATGAAATCTGATTCCCTATGGGTTTAATTTTTCTATTTGATATTGTTGTCTAAGAAAGTGTAAATTGTCCCTGGAGCTTTCCCTTAGTGGGAGCAGGTATGAGGAGTTGTCTTCTCATGTGGGCTTTGCCAGGGTTTCTGTATTTGTTGTAAAGTTGCTAGAACCCAACCCATCTTTCTGATCTTGATCTTTCAAATTCATTTTGGATCAGTCAGTGGGCTCAGCGTTTATTGAGGGTGACAAGTATGCGGGTAGGCACAAATCAGAAGTGCTATCATTGTGGGAAAGCACACAAAAATCTAACAAGAAAGCTTGTGCAAAGGGAATATTTTTTAAGTTTCATAATGCTGAAGATTTGGATGGGGAAAGGAGGAAAGCTGTTAGCCCACTGACAAGTTGAAAATGGCATGTAGTATAATATGCCAGAGTCAGCATACTTAGGCGGATTCAGTGTCTTGTAGGGAAAGTCTGACATATTCTTTTCCTGTGAAATGGCACTTAAAAAGCCCACAAAAACAACAGAACTCACTATTTTGCTTCTGGTGTTACCCTGGCTATTAAGCAAGTTCATTTAATTTATTTATACCTTATTTATAGTGTGTCGGAAGATAAGTAAATGACCTATTGGTTGCTCTGCATGTTAGCCGAGCACATAAATCTTGCCTAATGTTGGAATATTTCAAACATTTGAACATTTTTTTTTATAGAACCTGCATGTAAACTCCAATTTTGTTTCTTCTGAGTTGTTTTTTGAACATTAGAGTATGTATTTTAAGTGTTTAGATCTTTTTCCTAATGCACTGGAAATCAAGCACTCATATATGTTTTTGGAATGTTGTTTTTATTATCTTACAACTGAAATGTAAAAATAATTAATAATCCAACAACTCTGATGACCCTCAACCTTTTCTAAACTGCGGGGATAAGAAATATGAACAAATGTATGTTAACAGCAAAGGAAGTTTTCTTAAGCATGTCTGTATATAATTTGTCAATGTAGTAGAAAATCAAATTTAATCTATGTATAATAAATTGAGCTGACATTGCCCAAACAGAGCTTATTAGTCAAGACTGGTAAAGCTCTGGCTGTAGTAGCAACTTCAGTGCTGACTCATTACAAAAGTGTCTCAGTGCCAGTTGCAAATTTCCATTTGCAAAGAGCCCTGGGAACCTGTTCCCTTACTTGCTCTGACTCTGTCAAGTATGTTTCAGTCCTGATTCCTTCTCTTTTTTTGGCATAGTTAAAGTCTCTTCTGCCTTCATGTGCTAAGGGAATAGCTTGTATGCAAAGCTGGTTCAGGGTTTTTTTTTATTATTTTTTTCCGCCTCACAACCTTCTTTAAGATCCAGGAGGATCTTAAGTGGACGATGGTGAATGACTGGTAGCTCCAGGGCCATGCTCCGTTGCAGCCTTGCCTTCAGATCTACTTGCTGCTCTTTCAGCTAGTGTTGTATAGGGGCAAATGTGAAGTAAAGTACAAAGCTATCTCCATTATGTTCTGCATACAAACTGTAAACAGCTATTATGCAAATCTGCTTTTTGCTGTATGTATATGAGCTAAAAGGTTGCCTCAGGGCTCAGCTACAGGACCAGAAATAGCTTTTCCTCACTGTATTTTTATGACATGCTGTTTTTTCTGCAGAAAAGTTCTTCAAGGCCAGTGTTTTTTTTTAAAAAAACGGTTTATTTACCTAGTATTCAGTTGTCCATCGTAGGCCAGCAGTGCTTACTAGCTCTGAAAAATCAGACTCAATTAAATGCAGAATTACAACCCAAAAAACATTAGCTATAGTTGAAATACAGGCTCTTAACTTTCTGGGGCTGACAGTTCAGACTCCTAACTCTTTAACATGAATAAGAATGCTTCTGTATGTCAAGTGGATATGAGGATTCACTGATTAATTTTGTAGTAGGTTTGGAAATGGCCATGACATTGCCAGTTTGTGGGGATGCATCAAAGTCTTTTGGGAAGTCACCTGAATTTTCACAAAGATTATGTTCTTCAGCCATTGTTATTTTTAGTCGTGAGAGTTCCAGCTAATCTTAACTGATTTTTTAGTAAAAAGCGTGTGAGAGGACAGAAATTTGAAAACGGCTTCCAAACCAGAAAGCAAACACAGTTGTACAAAAGTAGCCCACTCATGCTACTTTATTTTTATCTAGTTGGGATTTGGGGGAGACCTTCTGTATTAAATTTCTTGTGGGCAATACTAATCTGGCATGACAGGGCATTGCAAAATGGAATTTAAATAGCTATGGTGAGTAACACGGTTGATTTTAACTCCTCTATATAATTCTAGAATTTCTTAGAATGGCATATAATTTTCTTAAATATACTTATTGTTCATAGGTACTATTTGCTTCTAAGTGCTATTATTTATTCTGCAGACTGAATAATAAATTAAAAGTGGTATTTGGAATTCTAGCCACGCTCCTCAGGCATCAGCAGAGTGTGTGTTATTTTCACTCTCTGAGTGAATGAGCATAGCTTTTTATTACTTTTTCTCTTCCACTTCCAGACTCCTCACAGATGAATTCCACACTCACATCCTCCCTCTGAAGTGCTACTTTGCTGGCCTTGAGCGCTCTGGTAAGGAATTTTGGGAATAAGGCCATCCTGTGATGAATTGTCCCCTACATGATGTAAAATAATACCAGGCAGGTGAGATTTATTGGTTATAAAGCTTTCATCAGGAAAGTAAACTTATTTTCTGCAAGGTGCTTCAGTGCCTTGTGTGGGAGGCTCATTGTTTTCTCCTGCCTAGGGTTTTGGAAATGTTACCCACTTGCAAACTGAAGTGCTGTCGTGTACCAAGCCCACTGTGCTATACAACCTACTGTTATGTAATTAACTGCAGTTTCTTGCAGGAATACTTACCTTTACTAGTTGTACTAACACGCATAAAAAGAAAAATATGCTCTTATATCTTTCTCTCGCTACAGGATTGAAACTCTTTTACTGACAAATACTCCTTGTCTTTGAAAACGTTTCTGAAATCTGTCGAACAAGGTTTTAAGTTTTACAGTGCTTATATGTATATTCTAAATGAAATCCAAGCAACCTTCACACAAAATACCAGAAAAAAAAATAACCCTTCTCACTCTACTTTCTTTTTTCCTTTTTTTTTCTCTCTCACTTTTCAGATACAATGAGTTTGTCTTTATGTGGCTGCATCTTCAGGAGCACTCCTGAAATGATTTTTTTGAAATATCATTCTCTGTAAATACGGCACTTGTCATCACAAGCCCTTGCCTCTGAGAAAGCTCATGCAAAAAGCAGAGACTCATTGAAATCCTAAGGAGAGAAAATTCAAAAGGGGTTGGGTACAATCATTGTCTCCATTGTGCAATCACTGCTAATATGAATTCAAGTTAAAATTCAAATGAACACTTGCAGAAATGTTCACCCATCTCACACATTTTATATAAATATGAGATACATGTTATTTATATACATGATGTAAATAGCATCAGTTTCTTGGCTCTTTTAAAATGGCTTGAAGAAATGGAGTAATCGCTTCAGCTGATGAGGCTTTGCAACATGTAATTTACTATGGGTCCCATCACTTTTGAATACGTTAAGATTATGTTTGATGTATTATTGAAAATGCTGTTCCTTCATCTGAAATTCTTCTCAACTCTCAAACAATAGGAACAGTCACAACAATAAAGAGAGTGAAGGAAAAAGAGAGGGAATGAATGTCTGACAAAATAACCAGAATAGCTGTCTAATAAACAGCCTGGACAGGCTGAGGTTGTCCTTTCTTTACTGTTCTGCCTCCCTGTATTTTGACTGTTTCGCCTTTTGTCCTCTGCTGTACATTCCTAGAGGTTTATAGGTATTTTTATATTATATCACTGTTGAACTACTGAAGGAGTTAATCTTGTATGGGGAGTTATAACAGCCTTTTTTCTCCCCACCCAGCAGTGGAGTATCCACAGTGGAGATACCCTCTGGATATGCTGTACCACGTCAATGGATGCTGGGGGAAGGGGAAGGCTTGCACAGGGGCAGGTGAGCCTCTGCTGAATTTTTTCCCCAGGTGATTCGGGAGGGAAGACTAGCTTGGGTCCCTTCAGGTGAGCTCCACAGGGGCTGGTTTTGTTTCACTGAAAAGTGTGTGTTAACCTAACGATAATGAATACTTCCTTTTATCACTTTTTATCACCTTGTTGCACTGGGTCAGCAATATTAAGTTACTCCTTTGATAACAACATTAGGATGGTTGCCAGAGCTGAACTGGGATTTATATCACTAAGCAAGACGGTTTGTCTCAGAATGTCTCTGTTAGGACTGACTGTAAGTTTGGGCTGGGGCGTTCCTTGCAGGATGTGAAGACAGGCACTTCTTAGCCTGCTGTATTTGGTGGCAAAACTGGCAAAAGCATCCCTGATATCAGGAGCAGCATGATTTCACCCAGCAGAGTGCAAGTTACTTTGGTTGTGGTTTCCCTTTTGTCTTGCTTCCTTATTATATCATGACTTCTGCGGTATTCCATTTTCTGTCCCTGTAAGAACCATGTAAATATAGTTATTTATTCCTGCGAGAATTATTACACTTACTTATTTCTTCTTACCTGGCTTGTCACTATTACCCCTAACGGGTATGAAGCTCCATCTTTTCCTCTGTGCTATAACATAATAAATAGTTGTGAAAAGCTAGAAGGTTTTATGCTACTGTGCTGATTTATTGCATACTGCTGTCGTGAGCAACAACAATGGCAAAACCTTTAAAGTAATATTTGAAAAAGATAAGAGTACAAATGTAGGTTCAGAAATAGCTTCTTATAAGAGTACTTGAGAAAGAGTGATTTCCCTAACATCTCCTCATTGGCAGACCCTTCATAGCCTAGCAATCTGTGGCAGGAGTACAGCTCTGTGAAAGATTGTAGCCCTTCTTTTTAATGTTGATTTTGAATTTGCCTGAGGAACCAAAATAAGAATGTTAAGGGGCAACCCCAAAGGAAAAATTATATTTATTTTTCTTTTTCACAAAACTAAACAAAGCTGAAAAGCATATGTTGATTTCAGACTGAGTAACATGTTTTGCTTTACTACACAATTAAATACTGCCTTTAATTTTCAGTTGTATTTAACTGTTTGTAAATAGGTAAAATGTCAAAGCAAAAGATGTTAAGAAAACAGTGTAGCATGAAACTACTTATCAAATCTGTTTGTTGCTAGCCACAAAGAAGATAAATTCCATCCAAAGTCTCAAATGCTGCTTTTTGAAGTTGCGTTTCCCAGCAAATGTGATCTAGTCTAAATGGACAGAGAGAAAACTCTTGTCTTTTGCATTCCGCACATGCTCAGACAAAACCTTTGCTCTGCAAAGTGTGTTACCATTAGTTGCCTTACTCTTTTTGCCTCCTTGGTCTCTGTTTTGTTTCACTCTTCTACAGCATCTTGTCTGGAAAAACACAGCATATATTTGTATTGCATAGAATCTAGTTAAATTGAGCCATAGTAAAGTAAATGGCTATAATCATAAATTCCAACTCTCTACCATGCTGTTTCTTTTCCTTGTATGAAATGTTGCTCTTATTTTAAACTGCACAACGTACTAGTATCCATCCCAAGTTATAATTAGCTTTAAACAAAGAGACTATGACTTGGGGAGAAAAGAAACCAAGAATCAGTGCATTGACTCACAACCAGATATTCCAGTTGCTCTTACCTATTTTTTACCTTTTCTTCTCTAGCATAAATTTAGCGTACAACCATATGTACTTCATATGTTCAAGAAGAACTTTGAGATCTTCATGTTCAAGCAATCTTGTCCAAGCTCTTGCATTCAGTTGTCTTGCTTTATATTGAGTATGGTCGTGTGGGTATGACTGAAGTGTAACTATCTACCATCCCAACAGCCAGATTCATTCACATGTGTGTTTACAGAAAGTAGCACATCAGAAGTTTCATCATTCAATTGATCTGGAAATGCTGATAGCTAGACACAGGGAGTCCACAGCTATAGTAAATTAATATACCAATGGTCTTTGGCATTTTTCAATAGCCTACATTAAACACTAAACTTATTCTATCTGTAATTTAGTGCTTGTGCATTTCTTTTCCACCTCCTTTCTTCCTCTGGAATATGATAACAAATGAAAAGGGCACATGGTTCTGCAAAATCCTCAGAACTCCCTTAAGGGGTCACAAAGGATGCTTATACAATTCCAATTTTCCTTTGTTCCTGAGAACAAACCCTTTAGCCTCAAGTTCATGTCAATCACAATCACTAACAAAATAAGCTTCTCTATGGAATACTTAATTTGATCTAAATATGTCCTTTACTTCTTAATATAACTATACTTACATGGTTCTTACAGGGACAGAAAATGGAATACCTGTATAAGTCATGATATAATAAGGAAGCAAGACAAAAGGGAAACCACAACCAAACCGGATTTTCTGTGCCATCACTCTGAATTCAATGCCTACTAGGCAGCTGGATGCCCATTTTCAGAAAATCTTCTCTTGAGGCTCAATTAAACACTCTTTCACATTGACGTTGGCAATCAACACAAAATCCATCAAAATGTGAGTTTACATCAGCATCTAGAAGCTCTTTCTTTAGGCTAAGCCCATTTTGAGAAATTCACAAGAACAGGCAAGTTAGTTCACAAGGTCTTTCCCAGTTTTTCTGCTCCTTAATAATTAAAATAAATATTCCTGTGGGATCAAGCAGCGCTAATAACTGGTAAAAAGGTAAATGGTTGGACTACATATGGCATCCCTTCCATATCCTGTATTATTCTGCTAATCCTGCAGATGCAATAGAATGGATTTCTACAGGGAGAAAAGACAGTTAGGAGGAATCAGATTTTTCAAGAGGATTTGGCACCACTTTGGTACTCAGATGAAGGTCAAATGTTCAGAAGAGACCAGCATCTAGCAGCTCCAACCACAACACTTGTGCACAGATTTTTCAAAGAAGTCAGCATCTTGTATGCAGAGCTTGTTCTGATAATCTTATTTGTTTTGGTGGCAAAGCTGAAGCTAAACCCTTCTGAAAATCTGACTGCTGTAGCCAATTATGTTGACAGAAGCCCAGTTGATGCATATTGAATTGTGATTTGGAATGGTCAGAGAAATGGAAATTTTGTGCATGTTTCACAGAGTTTGAAATGCTTGGTTTAAGAGAAAACTGAGCAGAACTAAGAGCTCATTGCAAGCCTCTCTTTTCTACCCTTCTGGAAATCACCCCTATAATGTTTAGTCAGAGTATTCTCTTCTTCAAATGGCAGAGAGACAAACTGAACAGCATTTCACTGTCGGGTAAAAATTTATTCTTTTGAAGAATTCTATGAAATTTAATATATACATGTGAACGTTTTAAGTGATGAGTGAAATCCGGCCCTACTATTGTGTTGGATATTTTACCATTACTTTCAATAAAACCAGTTTTGACACTAATTTTACAGGCACTGGCAAAATCATTGATTTAAAACAAGGAATAAAAGTTGGTCGCTTCACCCAAGCGTACAGAAGGTCTCTCCCGTGCCGTTCCAAATAAATGAAGATAAGGATGTTACTATTTTAAAAGATAATTCTCCAGCCACATGCTTTCCTCTATATATTATTGTGAAGGTGGCAGATAGGTACTGTGACCATGGCTACTTTTTCAACTGTGTTGTTTAAACCAAAATGTTGCAGTATGTTATGGTCTATGTACTTGGCTGCAGTAATTTGAAAAGCGTGAGAAAAAAATAATTATTTCTCTGAATTCATTGAAGAATATGTGACAGACATTCGATAATGACTCTCAGTCCTAGGCATCTAACAAGTTTTTAAACATGATTGCCAGCCCTTACTGAGAATTTATTTTTTTTCTGCAATTATAAGGCGGTTAATACATTTTTTAACCTCAGTGTTTACAAGACCAAAGTTTCACCAAAAAAGGAAAAATGTTTTCAGCAACTTGAAAGAAATGTTGAAATAAAAAACTATATGTGGAAATATAAACACCCGTGCACACACCCACATTCCAGAAATGTTCTTAAAAGACCTGCTGCTCATGTTACTCTTTCCATCTATTTTATTTTCTTTGCAACCAAGCAGAATGTTCACTGGAATGTTCAAGACTGGAATAAAGACAATGGTAGGAAACTGAAGAGCTCCATATAGGTAATATTACTGTCGTCCACAACAACGACATTAAGGAGAGAAATGAATATATCTCTTGTTTCATCCCCTACCCCCTTATTTTTAACTCTGTGTTCTTTCTGCACAAACCACAAGTGCCAGGGTATATGTCTCAATCTCATCTGGATATGCCTATGTCCATTTGCTGGAGGCAGGTTGGAGGGGATGTAACGATATAAAAAGGTCCAACCTTTTTCTGGTGTGCAGAAATATAGTCCATACTGTCTAGACTTTATTTGATGTTTGTTGGGGCTTTTGCTGTTTTTTTCTTCCTATATTACTGTTTTATTTCATAGTGTGAGATAAGTTTCTAATTATCAATTCAATTCAAGCCCCGCATATAACATGAGTGGTTTCTCAGTTTCTAGATGGTATATGCTTCCACTACGACATATTTTCATGCAGCGAAGTCACTGGTTTGATAGTCATTTCTAGGTGCAACGTGAAAACAGCAGCAATTTTAAACCCTGAGAAGTGCCTGTTCAGGTGAAAGGATAAACAGTAGCGTGCTCCTATTTTGGCTAGTTTATCGTCTGGAATGTAGCAGCAACTGAGGATGCTAAATGCACTGGTATCACTTGAAGATTGCCATTAAACAGAGACCAAAGTGTAAGTGGCTCGTTGTCCTAAAAACAAGTGTGGGACATCTTGCAGGCTACAGATCTTTTCTAACTGGCACCAAGCAGAGAGGCAGGAGGGATTTGGTTCTTTGTGTCTTTCTCAGTAGTTTCTTTTTCTCCTTGCAATGTTGGCTTATAGCTAGCCTGCAAATATGAATTTCAACACATAGATGCTGGACATGGCTTGTATGTCCTTATGTGTACTGCCTGCAGCATACAGGAAAAGCTAGAAGGTGTGCTGGTAAGAGAAATCTTCAGTAAACAAAACTCTTTTTTCCTTTCCACTACATTCAGAGATTATCCCTCCTAATTTTCTTCTTTTACTGTGCAAAGTAACCAGAAATGCTGATATTGGATGATTTGCCTGAACCTCAGCCAGTTATCTTAAGCTAATTATTATGGATTTTAGGCCTGTTTGCATCTTCACGGGCAATTAAACAATGTTAGAGGGTAGTCATTACAGAAAGGGATCAGACTGAATCTGAATTGAGGCTCTTATGGTGGGTGGTTTTTTTTTTCATAACTAGAACTATAGTAAAAAAAAAACCAAAAAACCTACACACACAACACAAATATTTTGAGAACTGAGATTTTTTTTTTCACAATGCTTTCTCAATAACAACAAAACAAGAGAAGCTATAAAAAAATAAATACGTTTGGATTATAACTGTCCGATCAATCATATTCAGTGGGTAAAAATAAATAAATAAAATATGAATCCCCCCTCCATCCACCCCCTGCAAAAAACCCCAACAACCAGGGGGCAGTCTGAAAGAACATTTGTTGACTGTGAATTGCATTTACATTTTCAGCAAGGACCAGAATAAATATTAAGTAAAATTGTGTTTATAATATGATGATAATCCTTTCTTCCCATTTACAGAAATTCATTTTTAATTGTTTATTTTATAAAGGAACCCTTCTGGAATTGAAATATATGCATTTTTTTAATTTTCTTTTTTTTTACACTGAAATAATATTTTTCAGGCCATCTTTATTTCCAATCTTTTAAAAAATAATCAGATCCTGAAACTCGAACAATATTCTGTAAACCTTAATTCTATCATTTTCCAATAATACATAAATTCTGACTGTACATACCTTATTGTAATGCAGAAACCACTTAGCAAAGAACAAAGAGAATTTTTAGTATGAGTTTAGTATGAGAAGGAAAGAAGGCAGATTAAAAAGATCTTTTAGCATTTTTGTGTAAAAGATTTTAAAACAGAGGTCTCCTTCAAACTCATGAATATTCTATAAAAGATTTAGAACATTTTACAAAGCTGGAGAATGAAGAAGCATTAGATGCTTTTTAGATCCAGTAAGCATATTGTAAACATCCCTTGACCATTATATATGCTGGTAGAAGGAAGAATAAACTGCAAATGCTGTTTAAAATGTGAAAAGCATATATATTTAAAAACCTTTTAGAAGAACTAGCAGATGTACTATGAAGAATGATGTCTGGATCAAACTCCTTGCTTCTAAACATAACCCAGTCAAATACAGCTGGCTCTAACAAATTCTGATAAATGTTTTAATCTCAATAAGAAAACGAATGCAGTGATGTGCAAAATGAGCATTTGAGTATCAATAAGATTTTTATATGCTAATATGTGGGTTTTTTTCTGGAGAGGAGTGTGGCAGACAACAGGGAAGAGCCTGCCAGAGGTGTGTGCATGTAAGGCACAAAAGGGCTGGTGGCAACATCAGATAGAAGCATAGGTTGTGGGGAGGAAGAACATGGAATACGTGTTGACATAAAACACCAAAGCATCTTTATTTGTATTTGCTTTCAGAAATGGTAGTTTGATCAGAACCAGGTGCTGAGAAGCAGTGCTGTTAACAGGCTTGTGGAAGGACTTGTGTGGGGAGAATTGCAGCCAGACTGAAGCACTGACGTGAAATTCAGGCCTGGAGATCTTGCTGGTATGGCCTTGGCTATTTTGGAAGACATTGCAAGATTTAAGTCTGACATGGATGGATGAGTCCAGAGATTATTCATAGATCCTGTTTAAGGTAGGATTGAGATGTGCACGCTATTCTTTTTTCTGTAACATAGCACAAAGTGTGAAGGCAATCTGCATTTTCAGAGCAACCAAACTGAAATCCCACTTGATTTCCCTCTTGGTTACGCAGATTATGTTGAATATTGCAGTGTTTTTGCATTTAATATTATTTCACTTTGTTCACAGTGGTCAAATCAACATTTTTCTTTTATAAATCTTTATTTTTAATTCTGTTTAATGCTTTTAGTTTACTTACAAATAAAGAACTAAATCTACCTGCAGGTACTCCTTTTTATATGGATTCAAATTTTTATTGTTTAAAATGGTGTGTTCAACATATCTTGACATATGTGTGAACAATTCTTTGTAATGTGTCATATGATCATACATATTCTAAGTTACCTGAAGCCTCTCACCTTAAAAATAAAATGGAAAGAAGGGATTAAGTTAGAAGGCAGTCATGTAGCTAAAGCAAGCTTGAACATGAATACAACAGAAAATCACCAAACCCCTTCTGAAAGCTCCAGCTGTAACTGAATAAACTTGAAGTATTTTTAGACAATCTTCCTATTCATTTTCACAGTACTTATTCAATTAATCACACACATATATATGACTGTTTAATAAATGAAATAGTGTGTAAAGTATGTAAATGAGACACATTCTTTTTCACCATGATCTTTACTTAAATCTTCCTCTCCAAAGATAACTACTAAAATAGGTCACAGTATAAAAATAGTATAGTAAGCAACCTAAAGGACTAGATTCTGTTTGCAAACCGAATGGTACAAAGCCACCCTTAACTCCATTGATTTCAATGGTTTAACTTAGATTATACGGGGTTGTTATTAACAAACGTGCATCTGCTGCAGATGAGATACTAATACCTCCAAAGTCCTAACACCAAGGAGTAGGATTTAGCTGGCAAAAAATAAGAAAGTGGAAGATAATGCCTACCTGCTTTCACTCCATCTGCGAATTTCTACTTGAATCCTGTACTGCAGGAGTGTCTGACCTTCCAAGCAGACAGATGCCAGGTCTCATAGGGAGGTACACAGGAGACGTGTAGGAGAAGACACATCTTCAGCCTTCCTCTGTCAGATAACAAAAAGTGTGCCCACCATGGAGCTGCAGTCACCTCCTATCCCATGACTCTCATACAGCCTCCATATTCTGTTTCAATGTATGTACTTTTTTAGTTATGTGGGTGGATGAGCAATTATGTTGGGATGCACAGATTTCTGCAGCTGTATTACATAGGAGTCTGGGCATGCTGCAGGGAGAGGGGTTGATGAGCTCTTGGGAAAGTCAGTGAGTGCTACAGCAATTTAAATTACTTATGCCTTACTTCTTGATTATGTCTCAGGTGTCCCTGAGGACTAAGTCATGCAGTATATGAAATAATTGTATAGAAGGGATCAAATAAAAGGGCAATTGTAGAAGGTGATGTCCTTGGACTGTGCTAGTCCAAAGGATGATGTGCCACAGGTACTACTTGTCCATGCTAAGCAGCTGTGCCCTGGGGCATAGCCATTCTGGACTCTTATTTGTTAATCAAACTCTACTTCTTCACTAGTAGACCAATAATGTGATTTTTTTTAAAAAAAAAAAAAGAAAAAAAAAAAGAAAAAGCCCTTTACCATTGGTGTTTGGGTTTTTTTTTATTTGCAACTAATGCCTTCTTCCAGATTCAGTGCAAGTTTGATTACTTCTTAAGCCATTTATTAAATATAAGGAGCAAAAACTCAGCCAAAAGTTTCAGGTTTAGTGATATTTGACAGCTGGAGAAATGCCAGTGCTAGCAACTGCCAAGCAGAGGCAGTTCCAAATAGAAGTTTAAAACAAAAAATTGATTTTTGTCAAAAAATCTTTCATAAATTGTTTAGTTCGGGGCAGATGAAGCAAAATACTTTTCTCCCATCAATTTTGCCAAAATATAATCTATTATTAGAAATCCTTTCTCCTTTGAAAATTCAAATTCTTAAGACTTTTTACATTTACTTGGCCTTGAAATTAGGAGAAGAGACCCGCTCTCTTATTAATCTAATTTCTTCAAAAACCTGCCTGGCTACAGAGACTTACAAGCGACTTCAGAGATAGCATAGTTTTTTCTCCCACTAAGGATGCATAATGCTTGCAGGGTTCACTTATTAAACTTCATCCTCGTTGCACAGGTATTCATAATATAACAATTTTCAATCATAGTTTTATGCAGAATCACAGAATTTGATGCAGCTGTATTAATATGCATCAGCTAAGAATCAAGCCCATCGCATCCTCTTACATCTTTTAAGTATTGCTGAAGAATCCTCTATATAGTTTGTCATCAGCAGTAGCCTTATTGTAAGTGGGTAAGTTTGAATGAATAATCAAACCTTCCTGATACTAATTCCAAAGTTCACGAGGAGGTGTTCAAAGCTGTAACAGGATGCATGTGTGAGAATAAGCAAAGCATTTAGGATATGTTGAAGCAGAAAAGTGAAATGATCATTGCACAGAAAATGCCCAAATGTCTGAAAGATTTTTATGACAAGAAGGAGTACTGAAGAACGTGATTAATTCAGATAAGCTGCTTTTTTTTTTTTTTTTTTGTCTTCTGATAAAAAGAATCTCACTGGTGTCTGCCATCACCTACCCTTGTACTCTCCAAGTTTGTGGTTTTTACAATCACTTTGTTGCTATAACGCTGTGAAATTCTCAATTTGTAGGTCTCCTTGAACATGTTTATTTAGGGCATGGGATTTACACAAAACAATACACTTGTATGAGGCAATCCCATCGCATCAGCCTTCGTTATAATTTTTAGATTGTCTAGCTGGGTACTTGTTGGTGATTGTTGTGCTCCCACAAAATGTCCTCAATTGTCGTGTGCTGATCTTTGATACTACATCGGCTTTAGCTTTACCATGTCTGGATTAGATGAGCATCTGGTGTGCCACAACTGCAACTTTTCTTCACTGATACAATGGGATGTTTTGAGCACCGGAGCTGCGGTCTTTCTTCACATGAATATGTGATACAGCTGTTGGTTTTTGTGGGGTGTTTTTTTTTTTTTTTCTCAATGTATTTTATTTTATAATTAAAAAAACATCATTGCTATCTATTTCAAGCTCATAAGTTTATGCACATGACACAGCTTGCTGTATTGGTCTTCTTCAAAAGAGGATGCAGTGTCTGAGTTAGTTTCATAATTTCCACAGCTGGATGATGTGTCTATCCATTCCCCTCTCTGCCATATCACATGTCTTTATATCTACCATGAGTCATTTTTCTTATGTGGGAACTAATTAACATCTTGGGAACAGATTGCTTGCATTGTCTTGATATTTTTTGAAGTAACCAGATGCTGTAATTACTGTGTATACAGTTCTTTTTGCCTGTAGGTTGTCAGATAGCACCCCCCCCCATCACTTTAATTAACAGCATGAATTTAATTTAAAGAGTAAAAGATGAGATAAATTTGTTTAGGAGTGTTTGAATGTAATAGGAAGAAAGATCTGTCCTGAAGGTAAAAACAAAGCAAACCTAATTCAAATCATTCATGCTAGAATACTTAATTAGTTTCCGGTTTTGGTGTTACTATTCTTTATTTGAAATTATCCTACCTTTAATTAGATACCTTTTGTTTAATTCTTATCACATACATGCTAGTACTCTATGTTGGTTTACTGCAAAATAGATCTTCAATAATTCAGTTCTTGGTGAAAAACCTATTTACTGGTCCTTGTTCTCTATACCCCCTGTCTACCTTGAGTAGATTGTTATTTGTGCCTCATTTCTTTTGATTTTTCCCAAGAAGGTGAACAAACCGTATTGCTATTAAGAAAAAAAGAGCTCATTTTTATATGCTTTTTAGGCCCCAAGAGGCAATAAGCATTCTCAGAGATCTGGTTTAAAAAGTTCCATATACAGAAGCAAAGGGAAGGAAGGACAAGCCATCAAAACTGAAGCCATTTATAAAGAATCAGTTAAATCAACTGGCTTTCCTCCTAGCCATTATTTGTCATTTTTTCATAGGCAGATGTACTTATGAACAGTGTCAGCTTGACTTAATTTTCATTGGTCTTGTGTACAATGTCCACCGTAGTGCAATGCAGCACGTTTTGTATCAGACTTTCATCAGAAGCTCCAAACATGTTATGTCATGGCTTAATCGTCAGTCTTGGCTGTAGCGTGTTCTGAACATCTAAGACGGATTTTCTCAGGGATGTATTAAAGAAAGATAAGTAGGAAAGAATTCAATGGAATGTGTCATCAGGTAAAATGCCAGACACATGCACAATGAAAGGGTTTGGTCTGAGGATGGTATTTGCATCCAATCCAAAACTAAGGTTGCAGTCTTGCTTCACATAAATACAATGCTTAGTTCATGACATTTGGTTAAACCTTTTTTCCTTGTCATCGTTGATGACCATTCAAAATATTTTTCCTATAACCTATAAGTTCTTTTCAATTACCTGATGATGAGTATCATAATCTTTCAGCTCAGCATGTTGCATGTTGTATGTTGTACAGCTGCAACTGAAATTATAAAGTGATAGAAAAATATTATGTATGAAAAATTTATCTTGTTGCCTTTTTAACTAGTCATGGAAGACTACTAATAAATAAGAATAGCAATAGCAGTGACATTTGAAGTCTATATGCACTACCTATTAGTGTCAGGGGAACATAATAAAATGGTTATTTCCAATAGAATAACTTGTGGCTTACCCTTCTCTCTGAAATCATGAGAAAGTGTAACATTAATGCCACACAGGAAATAAAGGGGGGAAAAAAAAAAAGGATTAGCAAGTGGAACCAACCCTGAGAGCCATTAGAAGCGCAGGTGTCATTAACAAGACTAGGTATGTACCAGCCAAAGAAGAGATACCCGTGTCTTGTTTTGCGTATTTGGTTGGTTGTTTTTCTGTATTTCAGGAACCTTTTAAATGAAGAAGCTAAACGATTTTTTGCTCCCCTTATATATCATCCCTTTATGGACAGACCTGTTTTTTTGATAAGTAATGTCAGTCCCTACAATGTACTGGCACTGTTAATGGAACAGTAAGTTGTTGGAAAGTGTGCGATTCCAAAAGCAGTCTCCACCTTGGGGATCAGTCCACTAGAGATGGTTAAAGGAAGATTTTCCAATTTTCTGAGCTTGCTGATGAACTTGGTTAAGTGTCATCATGAAATATTCCCAGACTGTAGTTGCCAGACCATGTCAGCAGTCTATGACTTTAACCACTAGACCACACAATGTTTATGATATCAGTTGCTAAGTTAGTTAAGATTATAGCGTGAGGTTTGAGATACATTAATTGCTGCCAGTGGACAAAGCAACCTTCTTATTTTTGTCTATGGGGGAAAGAAGAGGGGCAGGGCAATCATGCAGTAGAAAAATCATAGCCAAGGACAGAGCAGCCTGAGGAAGCAGCTGGAACTAAGAATTAACAGGGAGATGTGAGAGAAGAGCAGATACCAGGACTCAAGGCTAGGGAGATAGGAACAAGTCCAGGATAGGTGCAGGTTTTTCAGGCACAGGAAGAAATCCACTTCAGACCGGAATGGTGAAAGGAGACTGAAGCCAAGTTTGTAACGGGTTTGAGTGGGCTGTGTTGCCAAGGTGCTTGTTGTCAGGTCTCAGTACCGTTGTACAAAGTGGGAGTTGCAGAGAAAAGGACCTTCATCCCGGCTTCAGTTTCATCTGTTGCTTACTCATGGTGAATTATCACCTAGCTTGTTTTACCTCCTGAACTAACATAGACATAACAGTAATTGAAAAGCTGAATATCTTTAATTTTACAATATTTTATGGTATCAGTAAGCAGAAATGCAAGCTTTCACAGAGCATTTTCATGAGGTTCCATTTCTTTAAAATTTTGATTTTTTTCCATGAAAGAGGCAGGAGATTTAGCTGCAGGATATGCCATCTGGAAAGCAGCCAGCTGAAGGCACTGAGTTTTGCCAAATCCAAATCCAAGGCACTCTGACGTGCTGCAAAGGAGCTGAGCAGGGATGATGAGGGGCAAACAGGAGGTGTTTGAAATCTCAGCTCTAAACAAGCTTCACAGGAATTTTTCTGTCTTTGTAAAGCAATTTTGACAAACCAGCAACCTCCAAACAAGAATAAGCAGCCCCTCACCTCCGCAAACCACATATCAGAGTTAAAAGCAATTTTACCTCCATGCAGTTTCTACTAGGCTGAAGTTGGTATCAGTCAAAATGCTGCTGGACTTAAAATTCATCAGTGCTACTGGTGGCAGCCAGTACTACCTGAAGTGAAAACCAAACTACCGTAATGCATTGCTGGAGTGTGTTCTAAAGATGATATTATTTATCTTCTGCTACACTCTAAAAATTTAGCTGAGTGCAATTGGATCAGTTTGGATGGTACCTTCCTCACAACCAAAACTCAATGCTTTTTATAAAACACAATGTTCTGAGTGATGACTGCCCTGTGTCCTATTCGCAACATTACATGTACTCCAGAGATTGGCATGACTGTTTTGGACAAACAGAATAAAGACTTTATCTAATATTTGTATTCTGGAGGGCAGACTGGTGGATGAATGTCGCTGTAGGAGCACACCTTATTTCTATGATGGGAAAGCAGACTAATGTGGTAGATCTTGTCTTGCCTTGCTTTTTGCTGTATTTCTTGAGTTGTAGCCTTCTCTTTTACTGTTAGAATATTTTCTTCAATACTGACTTCCATTCAGTGATTCTATATATGGGTACGTAAGTGTGAGTTGGAGAGAAATGTTTTATAAAGTAGTTAGTATTTTTTACGGTTTAGAAATTGAAAAATAAGAAGTGATTGGGAAAAGTAGACAGAACATAGTTCTTTGCTAGTCCGTTATTCTTCTAAGAAAGCAGTAGCTAGAAATACTATTTTGCTGGGGTTTACACATTTTAAACAGAGGCAAAATAAAGGTCTTTTCTTTGAATTGATTTCATGAATGAGTGAAGAAAACTGCTGTGAATGGCAGTCAGTCATAAGAACTAATTTATCTGAATAGCAACAGGAGAGACAAGGTTAGCTGTGGTGCTTTTTCTCAAAACTATCCTGCTCTGTCCTATGAATTGCCACAGTTAATACTCGTGTTCACATGGATTTTGAATACGTATTCAACTGGTTTTAGAAAACAAAATGTAGGAATTGGCACATTCACTTTGAGTTTCCTGACCCCTCATCCATTTGGTATTTCATCTGTGACACCTGCCTGTGAATTGCCCCACGACATCTCAACTGAACGTAAGATACATTCCTCCTTCTCTCAGTCTGAAGCTGTCCGTGTTGCTGCACAGTCATAAACAGCGGTTTTGGTCCAGCTGAGGAGCAGCTGCTTTGAATGGTGGGTAAAGGGTTTGCTATACCTGGTCTGATTGCTCAGTGTCTAGTGGGTTTGGGACAGACATCTCAAAAATGATGAGAAATGCTATGTGCTGTATTGAAACAGTGCAGACCTCCCTGTGATCAACTGTACGCTGCCGCTGACCCAGTGGGCTCCGATGGACTGTAGGACTGGAGTAAGGGTTGTCAGGTGTCACGTACATTAAGATGGTGACCTTTTAGCCTATGGACCTCTGCCGCCTGCCTCTATGCTGTGCTGAGCCTTTCTGGGTTTTAAAACTGTCTGCAGATAAGTTAATGTACCTGTCGTCTTGCCCCTGGTGAGATTTGTGCTTCGTCTTTCAGTATTCTCTCCAGTAATGCTGCTCACATTTTACGGTTTTGATTCCCTCATATTGTAGATTTAGTTTTATTTTCTGTAGATGTTCCCTGGAGCCAAAACAGAAGGAAGGGGAAATCTTTGCTATAAAAGTCTTATATTTATAAGGCTTATGATGACAGGGAAGGGGAAGATCTTTAAAAAAAAAAAAAACTCCAGTTGTTTTTAAACCTTTGTTCACATTATAACATGATCTGTGGAACACAGCTTTGTGTCTATAAAACAAACCAAAAAAATCTTGTGATGTTGTTATTAATAAAGCAGTTGGCTCATCTTTCAAAATCCCATTTTAGCCAGGCAGTGATTTTCAATGAAACCTGACATGTTCATTTTTGCCAGACTTAGCAGCCCCCAAGGCCTGTTGAAAGTCATCCGAAAAAAAGCCTTCTTAATAGATCCGTTTTCTTTGCTGAAGCTGTAGCATCTCCTGTATTTATAGAGATTTGGTTCTTTTACATCTGTATTAGTTGAGCAGCAAGTTAACTCTGGTGACATAGAATAGTAGGCTAGTTATACAATATTGGAGAACAATATATCCTGAAAACCATTCAGTGAGTACCTTTGTGTTTTGGCAACTATCTTTTAATTTTTCCATTTATTGTAGAGAATTAATCCCTGGGAATCTATTGACATAATTGATGTCAGCTGGGGAATTGGAGCCAGCCTTGCAAATATGTTAATTATCACTGCAAATGATAGAGAGCACAGGGACAAATCCAGATCTAGTTTGAATCCCTTGACTTCTCTGAGCTCATAGAGGATTTTGCATGTTAAGTGCACGAATTTTGTTCAAAAATGGTTCCCAGTCTCCTGGTTCACATTTTATTAAAACCAGACAGTCTGCTAGCTGCTCATTAAGATACTCTGCCTAACAGAGTGGATAAGCAGTCATACTTTTTGAACAAGTGTGGCTATTTACTTAAAACTATGTGAGCAGAATAATAATGAGTTAAGAAATTTTGATGAAAGGCATTTTGTGGTCTTGCTTCCAGCTCAGAATTAGAAAAGGATGTTTTCAGTTGAGCTCAGCTATGTTTTTTTATCTCAAAGAAAATAAGCATGCGTCTTTCTTTGCTCTTACCTCTCCCCAGTCTCATTTTAGTGAGCTTAACTTTTCAAGAAGTACACCAGCTCATGGCATACCCATCTCCCTCTGGACTTCAAAAGTTGCAGTGGCATCAAGCTTTACCTATCAAAAAAGTTTCAATCCTTTATCAGCAGTCCTGGCTCACTGGGGAGGTCCTGGTTGACTGGAGGTTAGCAAATGTGCTGCACGTCTACAAGAAGGGCCAGAAAGAGGATTGGGGGAACTACAGGCCTGTCAGTCTGACCATAGTGCCAGGGAAGGTTGTGGAGCAGATCTTCTTGAGTGCCATCACACAGCATGTACAGGACAATCTGGTGATCAGGCCCAGCCAGCATGTGTTTATGAAAGGCAGGTCCTGTTTGACCAACCTGATCTGCTTCTATGACAAGGTGTCCTGCTTAGTGGATGAGGGAAAGGCTGTGGATGTTGTCTACTTAGACTTTAGTAAAACCTTTGACACCATTTCCCACAGAATTCTCCTGAAGAAACTCACTGCTCATGGTTTGGATGGGTGTACTCTACACTGGGTTAAAAGCTGGCTGGCTGGATGAGCCCAAAGAGTGGTGGTGAATGGAGTCACAAGTGGTGTTCCCCAGGGCCCAGTATTGGATCCAGTCCTGTTTAATATGTCTATTAATGATCTGGACAAGGGGACCAAGTGCACCCTCAGTAAGTTTGCAGATGAGACCAAGCTGGGTGGGAGTGTTGATCTGCTGGAGCACAGGAAGGCTCTGCAGAGGGACCTGTACGGGCTAGACTGATGGGCCAGGGCCATCACACCAACCCCACGCAACGCTACAGGCCTGGGGAAGGGTGGCTGGGAAGTGCCTGGTGGAAAAGGACCTGGAGGTGCTGGCTGACAGCCAGGTGGACATGAGCCAGCAGTGTGGCCAGGTTGGGCTGACAGCAGCCTGGTTTGTATCAGAAACAGTGTGGCCAGCAGGACGAGGGCAGTGATTGTCCCCCTGTACTCGGCACTGGTGAGGTTGCATCTTGAATCTTGTGTTCAGTTTTGGGCCTGTCACAACAATAAAGACATTTTGGTGCTGGAGTGTGTCCAGAGAAGGACAGGGAATCTGGTGAAGGGTCTGGAGAACAAGTCTTATGAAGAGTGGATGAGGGAAGTAAAGTTGTTTAGCCTGGAGGAAAGGTGGCTCAGGGGAGTCCTTATCGCCCTCTACAACTACCTGAAAGGAGGGTGTAGCAAGGTGGGTGTCAGTCTCTTCTCCCAAGTAACAAGCAATAGGACAAGTGGAAATGGCCTCAAGTTGCACCAGGGAAGGTTTAGGTTGGATATTAGGAAAAAATTCTTCACTGGAAGGGTTGTCACGCAATGGAACAGGCTGCCCAGGGAGGTGGTAGAGTTACCATCTCTGCAGGTATTTAAAAGACGTGTAGATGTGTCGCTTAGGGACATAGTTCAGTGGTGGACTTGGCAGTGCTAGATTAACAGTTGGACTCTATGATCTTAGTCTTTTCCAACCTAAATGATTCTACGATTCTAAATTGGAACTTGCATCTTTCCCCTGTGTGCTGCTCCAGCAGAAGCTACGTGGCATGAATGCAGTGCTGGTGGCAGCGGCAGGACCTGAACTCTTCCCCTGCAGTGTTTCAGGTTTGGGGGTTATGGACATGCTTTGAAGGACTAAGAAGAGAGGCATTATACAACTCCTTAGCTCTGTAGAGTACAACAGCTCTGGCTTTCATGTTAGATGTGGCATCTGGCTTTGTCCCCAAACCCTTGGTACTGCCAAAGTGAGCCTTTTTATGTATCCTAGATGGTGAGCAGGAGCCAGCAATTTGCTGAAGCTCTTCCAGTCAACCTGTTACTTTAAGAGATGCTTACTAAGCCATAGGATGAATATTGATTGCACTTGTGAAAGGCTTCCTCAGTAGGAATCAATCTCAATAAAAGCTGGTCAGGTGTTTGAAATGTCATATATTTTCCACAGAAGGCAAATAATGTTCTTTTTTCAGCTCTGTCTCTGAGCTTTTCATAGTAGGAGAGGATTGAGATAAAATCCTGAGGGATCACATCTAGGACTTTCCACTTAACATGACTCATATGCTGCTTCATCAAGAACAGATTCAGAAAAATACAAAGGCAAGTATTATTGAATTAAACATCCTAAATTGATCAAATAGCACTGAAGAAGATGGCATCTTCAGGTACATGAGATAAGGAGAGAATGCAACATGAAGAACCGGAAGATAGAAAAAATCTGGAAAGCTATGTTCTGAAGGAGAAATGAGACTTGGTTTCTCGTACCGCCTGCTTGAATTCACAAGTCACTTCTGTATCCAATATATAGAAAAGCATCTTCAAAATGGGACTGTTTCTGCATCTGGCTTCTGAAACTCCTCATTTTGTGTCTAAACTCGGGTACTCAGTACAGTGTGCTTTGAGAATTTTCTTGTATATTTGTTAGAATAATCATGAGTTCAGTAGCTCTCTCTTAATGTGGCTATCCTTCTCCCCTGGCTTCAGTAGGAAAATATAAATGAATTTGAGCTTAATTTTTTTTTTTTAATATGTTAACATCATATGAGAGGGTTTATCTAAGGCATACTACTTCATGCTTTGGGGACTTATGCTCAGATCTGATAATAAATGAAGGAGCTAGCATGCCCATGTGGAGGAAGGAACTACTTCATTATGACAATATAGTGACAAAATAATTTGCTGCTGCATGAATTAAGATGAACTAGCTTTTATAACTTTATTTAGCTTGTGCTATGTCTGTTGGTTTCTCTGCAGGTAAGTGTTGACGTTCTTCTCCAATGTACAGAGATTTTTTTTTGTTTGATGCTTCAGCTCTGTATAAGAAAATGCCTATGCATTTGACCTAGCAGAAATCAACGCTAGGCAACTTTCTTTTTTCATATTGTTTTGTTTGTCTGTCTTTTTTTGAGTGTTTTTTGTTGTGGGTTTTTTGGGGGTTTTGTTTGTTTTATTTTGTGAGGGGGTGTGTGGTGGTTGTGGTTTTTTTTGGTTTTGTTCTTTTTTTTTAATTACATGCCAGCAATTGTATAACATGACAGAATCTTCTCTTTCATGTTAGTTTACATATAGTACTGGAAAAATTTCCCACCTACAGAGCTTTAAATTGTGGTGGGAAAAAAGCCTCTATGTACTAGGTGTATATTTTAGGGTATCTTTAAGTATAGCAGAGGTACCCTCTTCTTAGCACTAGAGAAGCTGCATCTGCAATTCTGGGTCTAGTTCTGGGCTCCCCAGTGCAAGAGAGAGATGGAGCTGCTGGAGAAATTCCAGCAAAGCATCACTAAGATGATGAAGGGACTGGAGCTTCTCTACTATGAAGAAAGGCTGAGACAGCTGTGACAGTTCAGTCTGGAGAAAAGAAGGATTAGGGGGATCATCTTAATGTACAAAATACCTGATGTACAGTGCAAGGAAGACAGAGCCAGGCTCTTTTCAGTAGTGCCCACTGACTGGACCAGAGGCAGTGGGCACAAAATGCAACACAGGAGGTTCCTTTGAACATCAGGAAACACTTTTTCACTGTGAGGGTGGTGGAGCACTAGCACAGGTTGTCCAGGGAGGTTGTGGAGTCTCCATCCTTGGAGAAACAAAAAAGCCATTTGGACGGGGTCCTGGGGTACCTGCTCTAGGTGGCCCTGCTTGAGCAGGGGTTTTGAGCAAGACGACCTCCAGAGGTCCCTTCCAGCCTCAACCATTCTGTGGTTCTGTGAAATGCCAAACTTCATGGTTTGGGGTTGAAATCCATATGGAATTAAAGTGCTTTGCATTTCCATGCAAAGTCCTGAATGGATGCTGGCTTGCGCTGGCTGAAGTGTAGTGGAAGCTTTTATGTGTCTTTTGAAAAAGAATTAACATCCACAACCTGTATACCAAGCCATCAGCATGTTTGCCTTGGGCACAGGAAAAAAACTGCCCTTGTCCACTTCATTTGAGTATGCGTCTTCTGTAGCCAGTACCTATCTGTTTATATCTAAACAAGGCTGTGAATGGATAGCCTCATGCTTGACCTTTCCAATTCACAGGGCTTGATCAGTGATTCTTGTCTTTGATAGGGGCATTTAGTATGTCTGGCAGCTGCTATGGAATAACTCCAAGTTATAAATGTCTTGATTCAGTCTCCTAAATGTAGACATCTGGTACCATTTGATATGCTTTGTGGTGTTCCCTATCCTCCAGCCGCTTGTCCTGGGAGCGTGGACTCCCATTGGTCTTGACTCATCTTTGCCATCACTGTGCAGATCTTTGGTAACAGAGGCGTCATATGGTGCCAGACACTTATGTAGGCAACTGAGTTGATGCCCACATCTCCTCTATCTCAGAAATGCAGCCATGCCGGCCATCTATTAAATTTAATATCACCGGAACTTTACAGTCTTTTGTTATTTCTGGTACCCTCCTGTTTCTTAGGGCATATTTGTCTATATGGTAGTAAATTCTGGATTTTTAAATAGCCGCCTTTATATTCTTGATGACCCGTCCAGGAGGGTATTTTCTGCTGCTGCTGCTACTTTCCACTCAAATCAGTTTTGAGCACAATGAAGACATAGGACTCTTGGAGGCAGATGTGAATTTACTGAAAGGCAAAGAAGCAACAGCCTTCCCTCTCTTGGGGTGCCGCTTGATAGAGCACGCCTTAGCCTTTATGCCGGGGCTTCTATGCAGCTCGCAAATCCAAACAGCAGTTGAATCCACAATCTTACTTACGTTTAACTGCCTGAGACCTTCTGATCCCCAAAGTGCTGTCAGACACTTGTGGCTTGCTCTTTATTTATTTATTTATTTAGGTTTACAGTAATTGCACAAGCAAATGTAGTTCTTGTGTAAGGTCCTTTGCTGATTCCAGGTTGTGCTTACTCACAGAAAGGTAATTTACTGCCTACAGGGCACGAGTGAGGTGTACCCGGGCTTCCCGGGTAGCTAAATGGATCGTTCCGTTCCAGTGCTCGTTCACTTGCTGGCCTCTCTCAGACTGCTTTCAAAAGCACTTACCCTGCAAATGCTTACTCATGTAAGTAGTAATACTCTAATTAGAGAGTAAGTGGGGTTTGGAGACATTAGTTGTTGTTTTCTTAAGTGACTAAGCACTTGCAGGGCAAAACCCAAGGGCACCAGAAATGATGATAATTTTCTGCATAGTCCATTGTTTTTATCTCAAAGTCTGGATCTTTGCATAACTTGCTATTAAACCGTTTGATATCTTCCCTTCCTAGACCAGTCAGGAAGCCCAATGGGCAGACATTCTTATGCTTCAAAGCATTTTCTAATGACTCTCTTCTAAAATGAAATGAAACATTAGTCTGAATTATAGCTGTGATCTGCTTCTGAATTCCTTTTTAAGCACTAAATTATATCCTTCCAGTGACTGTGTCCTTTCTTCTGTCCCTCTGAATCTCACTTCAAGCTTATCAAATAACTGCTTTAACAGAAGTTGGCATTCAGGTTCATTACTTGTCCTTTTAAAACAAGATTGTTTACAAACGCCTTCCCAACACCAAACACGTTACATGAAAGTGAACTTTTTCATCTGCAAGGATGAAGAAGACAATGAAGATGTCTCCTTGCAAGGGCAGCTTTGCCATAAAGACTGAAAAATAGTCATCAAAGGAAAAACTTCACTAATTCAGTGAGGGGAGGACTGTGAGCTACCCAGGCAGACAGTAACTGGTATGTATATGCCTGACCTGCTGCCTCTATGACCGCTCTCTTTAATACTAATCTGGCTGCCTTTAGAAACAAGTCCCTTGTAAGAATGCTTTCAAATCTCAAACTGTTCTCGTGATTTTACTCTTCAGCTATTTTCTTCCTTCAACAGTTTATAAAAAGAGTTTAACTCAAACTCCAGAAACATTAAAGGGTGATGTTTTCCCTAGCCATATGTTCTTAAATGATTTGTTTCATGCAGTTGATAATAAATACTGTAAGGCATAGTAGCTAAAAAAAATAAAATCCAACCTAATGTAAGCAGGCATGCTTCCAGTGATTTCAGCATTTACATTAAGGATTAATTTAACTGTCAGTTTTCACTCAGGACTGGGCATAAGTGTTCAAATTGTGTAGGTTTCATTGACCTATTCTGGGATCTGGAATAAACCTGCTTTTTTCATGTCTACTCAACTTAAGAACTACTTCATTCTACTTCCAGCTTTATTGCTTTGCAGAAGTATTAAAACACTGATATAAAATGTTCACTAGGTATAAATATATTACCCAGTACTTGATCATTTTCCTGCCTCAACAGCTCTTTAAAGACATCCTTCACCTGCAAACATTTTAATCCACTTTTACATGAATAAAAAACTTAAACCTTTAATACGTGCACTATTCTACAGAAAAATATCAACTGTAGGACATAAAATGTCTGTTCAATTGAATCATAAATTTGCAATGCAAGAGTTAATCTCCAAGTAAACAAAGCTTTTAGTTCTGCCTACTTGATATGCCAAGGAAACATAAATTACCTCAGATAGTTAAAGTAGCAATGTTTCCTTTATGCTTGTAGAAATAGACTGCACAGGAGTTACTTATATAAGGTTTGGTGAGAAGAGAACAGAGAGCTTGGAGTGCCAGGCTGACGGCTGGGCTTAGTGTGCTGACATTCACTTTTTCTCCATCTAGAAAGGCTTTTCTGGGGACTCCTCCTACTTTCTCTTTTCTTAGATGTGAAGCAAGAAGGTTTTTAATACTGGTGGATCCTAAGTTCTTCAAAATTTTCTTTTGTTCTTGCTCCTTCATTGCACAAGTTCCTCTGTCCTACCCAGATTGCATTCTGTCCTGTGCTCTGCTGGTTTAAAAGGTAACCCAAGGTGGGAAGTGATGACATGATGGTAAAGCGCACCCTTACATCTTAAATACTGTTTTCACACTATTTAAAATGGTTAAATTGAAATTACAATAAAAAGCTGCTTATGCCAGGAAACTATAATCTCATCATAGTAGTCAGAATTGAGAGGGTATCATATTATCCTTCTGACTTTGTTTTTGGTCTTCAGAAAACCAGAAATCTCTATATGAATTGTAACCTTTAATAAAAGGTTTTAAAATCCTTATAAAACTTAAGACTTTTGATTTCTGTTCTTCCTAAAGAATGTCAACATGAAACTAGGAAGATGTAAGGACATGGCTATTACTGGCATTTTGCCCTTTAAAGAATGATGTATTAAATGGAGTAATGTGCTAAAATGCCATAAGCTGGCAAACCTAACTCATTGATCAAAGGACACATATTAATAAGTGGAGAAGAATTTACAGCATACCTGTCACTTTAACAGAATAAAACAGGTTTCAGGAACATGAAATCCTCATGTGATTTCTCTTTTTTAAAAAAAGAAAATCATAAAAATCTGTTTTTTTCACCCAGATTCTTAAAAAATAGAAAGATTATAAACATGCTACAAGGTTACTAATGATTCATCCAATGTTAAGCTTTGATCATCCTCCCATGACTATATAATGTTTTGGTTTCTTGTCTCGTTACTGAATGTATCTCCATGTGTCAGTCTATGCCAAGTCATTTCATGATACAACACACTTTAATAGTGGAATTACGATAGGTTTTGGGGAAGCAGAGAGTGACCTCAATATTACAACTGTACCTTTATTCTTCTGTAACATCTATTGAGGGCTGCTTAGAAAATACCTTTGGTTTAATTTAATGTGGTGTATAATATGGTGTAGAAATGAACAAGATATTAAGGAAACAGACTACTGATATCTATGGATAGAAAGTACCTACAGAGGAGATAAGAATTATAAATATTGCTTGTAACAGTAGCTAAAGACTACTTCCTTAACTAATCAAAAGCATTAGTGAATTCTCACATCACTTTGACATATTCAAATAAAGTCCTAATTTGGTTTTATCCTCTGAACAATGAAATACAGAGTTTTTCTCAAAGTAATTCAGTTTCTTAAATCCCCTGAACTACAAACCTATCTGTGCTCCCTGCGTGACTCCAAAATCACACTGCTTGGAATGAGAGGGGTTAAGAAAAGAAGTCATTTTATAAAAGAGACCAGAAAATTTTTAGAGAGAAAAAAAAATAGATGCAGAAAAAGTAAGTTGTAGTAACACTCACAGGTAGCAAAATTTTTAAGAGTAAGAAAAGAATTCTGAAAAATGTCAGTGGCAATCAGTGGCAGCAATATCTACCCAAGGAGAGAGACAATAATTACTTGACGTTAGTTTTGTTGATGTAAGACAAGCAATCTTGGCGCTCACTTGGCAAGTGGCAAAAATCCTATTGATGCTGAGAGGACCGACATTTCACTTAACATCTTTCTGATGCAAGCCTGATATGAAAGCCAACCAACTCACATTGCACTCAGTAGTTTTGCCACTGACTTCACTGGCAACACTGCTGGACCTTTTGCCTTTGGGCCATGAGGCTGAAATCAATGGGATTTCTGCTTTAAATTAGGTCATGTATTCCAAACCTAGTCCTGCAGTGGATGTTCTGTTTCATAGCCTTTTTGTTGTTGTTGTTGTGTTTTGGTGGTTTCTTTTTTTTTTTTTTTTTTTTTTTTTTTTTTATGAATACATCATGGTCAGATCCATAATCTGGCACGGAAGTGGAAGAATCAGTTTTCGTTGTACACATTAAGGTGTGCATAGGTGTTACGTTGTGTTACAAATTTGATCAATCTGAGCTCAATTTGGCTGTGATGTAATTTCCATTGGTCTTAGTGAAACAAAAGTAGAAATAAATCTGGCCCATTTTTCCTATATCAGAGCAAAAATAGGATTTTGTAAATTAAAAAGTAAAAAAAGAACATCTGCTTAATGCTGCTTTTCAAATTTGCCTTGAAATATTTTAACTAATGCAGATTAGTAATCTGTAGCCAAAATCGGTGTTAACAACGGTGAACATCTTGTTTGCTGTCTTAAATATTGAAACAAAAATGTTAGGAGCTAGTTATCTTGTAATAATGTGTAATTTATGTAACCATCTCAGATTTGATTAGAAGTCAAAATTTTGGTGTAACGGAACTTCTTTTCAAAGGGAAATATAGCCTAAAGGGTATGCATCACACTTCATTTCAAAAGCCATAGGAGAACTTCTCACTGAGATTCTTAGAAATTATGCTTTTCTTTTTTTTGGAATGCATCAAATGGAGAAGTATTAAAATGTTGGAATGTAAGAAAAATGTCAGCATTTCTAATCGTTATTCTTCTGTGCGTGTGTATGTGTGCACACAAACTCTGTGATGTCCAACAGTATATTTTTGTGTAATGGCAATTCGATATATATTCATTTATGTAGTTGCAAGCTGAGCATTCTTTATAGAAATAGGTAGCATTTCAGCATTTATGCTTTACTTTCAGTGCAATAATTGTCATTGCCATGCTATTTGAAGATACATAGTATGCATTATCAAGTACTTAAGTGGTATACTTCAGCATTGTAAGACTATAATATTTAGTCCAATATGATAATTATGGGGGGAAAAACACCCCAGGGAACAGTAAACATCTGACTTGCAAGCGAAGATCTGCTGGGTAAAGATAGACTAGATTTGGATTTTCACATAAAAAAAAATAATTGCTTATTACATTTCTTTAGTTTGATTAGTTTGCTTATTTTGAATAAACAGTCAGTACCCGTAGATTGTTCTCTGTTAGCAGGTATAATTTTAATTTTTCTCTCTCTACGCAACCCATTTTGCTCTGATCCTATGTTTTGTACTGCATGTATATGACTGCTTTCACTTTTATTTTACAAGCAGTGGGAGAACAAATTAAATTATCTCTGTGTTCTGTAAGGATATGTCAACTCTGAGTATGGGACCCTCATGCAGATCTCCTTGAGTTGATGTGGATTTGAATCGATATGCAGAAGACATACAGATAATATATGTTTTTAAGATGTACACTGCAGCATTTTACCAGCATACTTGCTGGCATAAGAGCTGTTTGCACAGCACTTGCTGTACCACTTCCAGCCTTGATCCAGCTTTGTGTGCTGCTAGGCTGGGTCTCACATTCCTTACTGCTGCTGGCTAGTGTATCTGAAGCCAGCTCAGCTCAGCTGCAGCTCACCTACCTACACAGCATATATGTCAAAAGTGGGAAGCTACCAAAACCATAAAAATCTGATTTTCTGTTGAGCAAAGCCATCTCCTATATAGATCTTCAATATTCTACTGCAAAATTATCTTTGCAGAAGAACACCTGTACCAACTTCACTGTGCAGTAGAATATATTTAAAAACACATTCATGACCTATATGCCTTATATTAACCTATAAACATTTTAAATCAGAGAGATTCCTCTAAATCTATTCATTATTCGTTTCTACCAGTGTATCATACAGGAAATTTCTCTTTGCTGAAAAACACATTTAGGCTTGAAGAGAATGAAAAAGAGTGAAATTAGCTGAGTTGAGGCTCACTGGGACTGCCTTGTCAACAGAAAGATTAACATAGCCTTATTTAAGCCAAGGTTGGTTACCCATTTTAGGAATATTCCAAAAGAGCTGAGTTGTTATTTGGATGGATGTGGCTGTACTTGCTGCTCAGCTACACAAAAGTTTTTGACATGGTACCCACTGAGGATTTTGATGGAAATCTCACTACAGGTGAGGGTTTTCTCGAATGCCTGGTAAGGCAAAGACCTTTCTTGGGTCTAGGTGACTCAGTATTACGCTACTGCAAAAATGACTGGTATTTGTGAAGCAAGGGAAGTGACCCGGGCCATGCTTAGACTGTGGAAAGTGAACAGTACTTTGATGCAAAAGGAAATGCCAGTTACTAGGCAAAAGGCATGCAGAGCTCCAGTTTGTGTCACAGAACAGTGCATTTAGCTACATATGCTGTGAAAAACCATATAAAGTAAGATAAAGGCTAGCACAAGGGAAAAAAATAGAGGTATTGCAATGGATAACATCACTGTGTAGGAATTTTAAAGATTGGCTTGACACACATTATGAAAAAGAGGATAGCAAAATCCCTAGTTCTGGGGTATAATCGCCGGGAATAACGGCTAATACTGAAATTTGTGTTTGAACCAACCATCTGAAGGCAAAAGGTGCACAAGTCAACTCTGCAACCAAAAAGTTATGTGAGAAGCACATGTGAAAGTAGCCTCAGTTCCACTTTGCAGCAAATGTGCGCACTTCAGTGGGATTAAAGGGAACCTGATTTCTGAAAATGTAGAACAGTAGAAGGGAAGTTATAAATTGCAAATTTAATCTGGATTCTTTCACCAGCATTCCAAGGATGCTACTGTAGGAATCCCAGGTGACACGGCATGCAAAGTAGAGAAAGACTATGGGAATTGAAAAGGCTAGTAAATGTTTGCAGTTGTAAGGTACTGTGCCAACGCAGAAAATGTGCACTCCTGGATGTCTTTTGCATATTCCACACCAATGTATAAATTGCAAGGACACTACTTTTATATATGTTTTGACTGTGCATGGACATGGCAGAATGCAGAAGCACAGTACACTTGTACCACACACCTGAAAAGAAGCATTCATTTATTCAGTGAAGGAGGGAGTTTGCTCCTTCCATAGGCATGTCCAAGGATAACAGTTTTTGTAACATTAGGGCATCCTACCAATGATCACGAGAGGATGAGGGAAAACTTTCTTAGAGGAAGCTGTAGAAATTGCCATTTCCCCAGCTGGAAAGTGTATGGGTAATGACAGGTTGGGTCTAAGACAACAAGTGCATTAAAAAAAGCCTTATGTGCTCAAGGGAAATTTGTAGGGAAATGTGTTAATGTTGTAATGAGATTCATCTGTAGTTGACATATCAAAGATAAATGCCAACTAATCTATTTGTTAATGGATCTATTAAAAGCTTTGTTTATACTTTCTGTCTATTTTTTTTTCTCAAGCACTTACACACAGATGGATTGTGCAAACAAATACTTCATTAAACATAGGACTCAGAGCCAAGTGAACACTTTGAGTCCAGAATCATGTCAATTAACCCAATTTAATTGCTTTCTTGATCCACCCCCACTTTTTTAGCATTTATTTTTATGTTTTTGGATGAGATAGAGGGGCACTGAGTAATTCTATACGACTGAATGACTCTATACATTCTATTTTGTTAATAAAAATACAATCTGTGTTATCAAAATGGCACAGTACCATGGAACATAAAAACAACACCAATATCCAAAAAGCTTAGTTAGAATGAGTCACTGAGGCAAAGTTGGCATGAACACCCTAAGATTCTCAAGCTCAAATGAGCTGGTGAGGGGAAAAGAATCCTATTTAAACATGACAACCATTTTGTTTAAAATTATTTCTAAGATGCTTTTTTCCTGCTGTTAAACAGCTAGTTTGTTGGTATCAATAGTTCAAAGAAATTAGACGTTAAGTAAAAATAATGATCCGTTATGTGTTCAGTTGCAACATACACACCTAGGTTTGCATCTTGGACACAGAAAATGTTTTGATCGGAGAGAGTTCTAGAGTATATAATAACAAATGGAGTTTTATCTACAGGTAGCTGTATAACACAGGAAGGATTATTTTTTAATTAAATAGAACATGCACAGTGCAAATGATCAGCTTGATCTTTCTGGAAAACAAAAATTAACTTCCTTAGACCAGAAACTCAATCTGAAAACTGACAGCAATTGAATCATTTATTATTTCTTACTGAATAAGCATAATAGTGTGGATTTTCAATTTGCTTTTGTATGGTCTTTTCAATAAATGGAAGACCAAAAGGTCTTAAAAGATGCATTTAATCCTAGGATTTTGAGAACTGTATCACTGGCATGTAGTCAAACATAGGACTTCCAAATGAAATTCTGTACAATAATTTCACAAGTGACAAGCTAGTAAAATGTTATACAGCAAAACTAAAAATTGTAGTCTTTTCTCTTCCATTATCTCACTGGTACAGATCTCATTACCTTTGGCAGGTATATGTGATATTTCTAAGTAATTAGATGAAGGACTTTTGCTATGCATGTGTTTCTGGGATGGGGGAGAGGATTGACCATGTGATGTCACATGCTTTTGAAGATGCTTTATTTTTTTCCTTTAGGGTGAAAAAAGAAGCCACATTTTAAGCAATAGTTACTGAATGTCAGTTACTGAATCTATGAAAATTCTAAGACTACAAGAATTTTTATCCATCCTCTGTTGTTCTAATGCTCCCAAATAACAAAAAGGATTTTTTTTCATAGTAAAAACTTAAATGTGAAGTCGTTTATATGTCAACATATACTGGGTTGTTTTAACTTCAACTTTGTCAGACCTTCCACAGCTTCCTATAAATCCATGTCATTTGAGCAATTCCAATATCTGTAAAAATACAGAATTTCCCATTAAGCAAACAGAATTCTATGCTGAAAAATATGTGATTGAGCACAATGTCTTCAATGTATCTCTCTGAAAAAAACACTTAATTGTTCAGTCCTTCTGAACAATGTTAAAATAATAAACCTAAGCTCTCATTTGGTTTTCTCATTATGCTCGCTGAAGTTAATGGAACGATATGCATGCTTAATCACATACTCTAGAGCTTTCTTTATAGGTTGTAGGTCAGAATGGCAGAGGGATAATATTTAATCAAAGAAGCAAGTTTTAGTTCAAACTTCCACCGCACTGTTATGTCTAATAGAGAAGGAAATTATTTTAAAACTGTTGGCACTAAGTCCATATTCAGCATGATTTCAAAACCACAGAATGGTCTATTAAATTTTTCTGGCACAAGAAACTTGGAGCATGAAAAGTTAAGGGACTGTTCCCACAAATCCCTTGTCTGTGAGAGTGAGTACATACAGGGCTGAGCTGAAAATCCTGAAGTTCTTTCTGAGTTTTCACTGGAAGCCAGGCAAAACCAGGGACATAGGGTACAGGCAGCCAGCTTGGCACCTGGCTGGTATCTTAAACTCAATCAGGATCCAGATCTGGTCACTACCTCTGCTTGAAACCCTCCGAGAAAAACAATTTAGCAGGGACTCTTAGGAGTAACAAAGTAACAAAGAGGTGTCTGCCTCACAAATGTAGCTTGGGCCAGTATTTCAAACTTAATTTCAAATTAAAACATGACTGAAAAAGGGGATCTCGTTTTGGTTGATAGCCGAGTGGTTTAACTACTTACTTAGAAAGTGACAAATTCTGGTTCAAATCCTTTTCCTGCCATTTCTGAAATAAATCTGTATCTCTTTAAGAAGTGGCCATTAGCCATTGACCCTGGAGACTCGTCTGAAGGAGTGTGCTTTCAGTGTTTCAGCTGACTATGGGTCATAATTATTATATGAATTCTTATATAATAAATAATTAAGATATTTATGTCAATTTATAGAAGAATAAAGAATAATTGTAGAAGAAAAAAAGAGTCAGCATCACTTTGTTAGGAAGGCCTGTGGGAATTTTTTCTTCTGATCCCTGGAGTATTTCTGTATTTTACTTTTAGCAGTCTCTCAATATCTTTGTGAACTTCCATTTTTCTAATTCTCTATATAGAGTTCCCTTTGAATCCACCTCTGAGGCAGATCTTCCCATAGACACGTAGCACAATGTTACTGATTCTCTTTTGGGAGTGAAATATTTATAACGCAGACATTGTATTTCCTAATTTTAGGTGGTAGTGCTATGCATTAGATTGCATACTTTGTCTTTACTGGGGCAAGTTTCCCATTGAAAGTAGAAATTAAATAAGGTAAGCTGAGCTTTGATCAAAACTGAGTCTCTTCCTTTGAAATTTGGATACAGAAAATACTAACCTGCTCCAAAGCATGGGAACATTACCTAATATTTCATGTGCCTTGGGCTTATCGTATTCTTACTAGGTTCTTTACATTTATTGTAGTTAAAATTTCAACTACATGTGATTTAGCAAATACAATTCCAGTATATGTTGTAGGACAGTTCTACTCTCTGAAACACTATTAAATTATTAAATTGGATTCCAGTGTTTGCAGTTCAATTTGGTGAACTTTCATTTTATCAGAATAAATAATAATTCCAACTCTGCATTATCCAACATCTACATACGCTCAATCCTGCAGTTCACACAGAAAGATTTCCTAAAATCAGTATCATCATTTAAGATTAAAATTGTACAGAGTCAGACCAGTATTTCTGAATTTTCACCTAATCTTGACCTAAACTCAGCATTATATTGTCCAAAATATTTTCAAAAATTCTGGGTAAAGTCCCAAGCTCTTTGAAGTCAATCACTTTTATCAGGTGCAGAAGTTCGCATGTCTTCTTTTTTCTATTGCAAATTAGGTAATTGCAGAGCAAAATGAAATACCTTTTAGAAAATGTTTCCTTCTCTGTGAATGAATTCTTAATATTACTGCTTAAGTATGAGTGGAAGGACTGTCTGCAGTGCCAGATGCACCTAAGTCTAAGAGGGTGTCGCACTGTTCTACTGAACTTCTGTGGCTTTTAATATCCAGGCCTTTTGCCTCTGGTCTCTCAGAGCTGTGCTGTGCAGAGTGCTTCTAGAAGCGAAGAGGGACTCCAGGTATATAGACTTGATTTATCAATATTTATTTCCTTTTCTGTGTGCAGCTGTGCTGAAATCTGTGTTGAGACTGGGTTCTGAAAACAATGTACACCTTTGTATTCAGAATTAAAGCCTAGTGTACATGCTTTACATCTTTGGTTTTGGCAAGCCTCCCTCTCTATTCCTGTGCTGTGCTTTGAAGACTGGAGTGATCTAGAATGATCTTTTCCATCTTTGAACCAAGCTCATGCCACAGGTGCCTCACGGGATAAAACACCATGTCAAGAACAACCGTCTTACGAGTTTTAACTCTGATTACTGACAGAAATCATTGTCTGTTTTATATTAGCATGAGTCAACGAGTGACTGAGATGGAGATGAGCTACTAGCTATTTAAGAAACAAATAAATTACATATGATGTATATAATTCTGTGTCTATATAGAGAGTGCCTCTGAGAGATATAGGTTATGAAATCCTCGAAGAGCCAATGTATTCCTGCTGAAAAATATGAGATGGAAATGGAAATAGCAGAGGCAGATTATAAGCAGTTATACGTATGTAGTGCTTTTTAGTTTTACTGTAGCTAGACAGAAAAAATAGAAAGACATGTATTATTATTATTAACAACTCTATTTGTGGTTTGCCAGTTTTTGAAAGCCAGGTGGTTCTATGGTGTGTCTGATGCACGTAATGTAGTCCCATATCCCTTAGTCCTGCGGCTATTAAAGCTCAACTTGAAAAAAGGTAGTGGGAAGTCCAGAGGTGTCAGACATTAAACTGTATTTTTATCTCTAGTCTATAGGAAAGGCAGAGTCTGGTTGTGACAGGCTGAAGCAACCCTGGAGAGGAATGCTGCTTTCCTGTGGTCAGCAACACGGCCCTGGCTCCCGGGAGCTGTGTGTTCCACAGCTCAGCCGTGCACTGGGTAAAATAGAAACTGCTTCTTCTCTCCTGTCCCCATTACCTACATAGGTCACAAATGCTGTTTTCTTTTTCTCTATTCACGCGGCACTATGGAAATGTTTATTTTAACCAAGACTGAAAGATTGCAGAGGTAAGGCCAAAACGCAGCTGTCAGAACTGTGCCTGCTGGTAAAGCCCCTGCTGCTGCAGATGCAGCGGTGAAGTGCTTACAACAACCCCCATCTCGTGTTTCACACGGTTCTGTTCTTTGCCAGTTGTGAGATGTGCCAAACAACCAGACAGCACATGACCTGACATGCATCGTAATTGTGAACATTGCCAGCGTCAGCTTCTCACTCCAGGGTGAGATTATATTTCTAGTGTGCGTATGAAGAGAAAAGTTTTCACAGGGAAAAGGGACATATCGGTCAGCCTTCTGCTGATGGTTTAAACGTCACCCTTTCCTCTGCAGGCCAAAAGAATAAAACTGTAAAATTCTATTATTCAGGGCAAATAGATTTCAAAGAGGTTAAGTAGTACGTGCCATTGTGTTGTGATAGTTCTCTTCGTAGCACACCAAAGAAGGAGGAAGCAGACAGAGGTGCTGTGCAGTAATATTGCAATAACCTAGGAACCCGTCAGCATGCTCTGCTAGATGGTCAGGACATCAGTGTCAGTGTCCTGGAATTCAGCTACTGAATGTGACGGAGCTGTGGCCATCCCCTTGAGACTGAATGAACCCTGAACACTGCATGGGTCCAGAATTAAAAGGAGTAAAGAATAAACCCTGAACAGAAACAGTTCCATTAGGAGCCGGTGAAAGCATTAAAGAAACCTGAGGGAGGATGAAGGGAACTGGAAATTTAAAGAAATATTGTTAGATGGTGACTGGTAAGGAACCAGCCAAAGGAAAAAGAAGTAATGCTAGTGATCAGGGATTGCCTGTACACCTAATTCCAAAGGAATTTCCTTATTTTGGTTCTATAGTCTTCACTGATGTTACATAGAAGAACACAGAATGTTTTCTTAAAGGTATATTGGAGTGGTTGTTAGATACGTATTTATACTTACTTTAAATATTAATTTAGCAGTTCTTTCAATAATTAGGTGATTATTGAAGTAGGGGGAAACACAGACCAAACTGTAATTTTGAGATGTGTGTTTAAAATCGCAATAAAATTGCAAATCTGTCTTACTCCATGTGGCTTCACGCTAGCGGTTTCTCTTTAGCAAAAACACCTAAAGCAATGGGTTTTGACTACAAGTCAGAGTAAAGCTGTAGTGGATTTAATGAGTGATTAGACCTCCATAACTGTATGAGTTTAGTCACATTAACATGCCGCTCAGTAAGGATGTAGCATAGCCTGTGTTTGATGTGCCAGTGCAGTTAGGGCCCAATCCCAGACACCACGCTCAAGTATAACTCCGGTGGAATAGAGAGTGAAACCCTGAATTATGACCACAGAAACAAAGAACAGACCATTTGCAGTATCTAGTACCATAAAACCTGCATGAGGTTTCCTGCAGGTTCCTGCAACCTCCCGTATGCTGGAGGGATGCTACAGATGATGTGGCTGTTGGCAGGGAGATGCGCAGCCAGCAGAGGTAATGTTTCATTCAGTGTGTTCTGCTTGCACCCCCTGGCAATAGGTCTTCAGCAGTTTCCTACAGAGCTGCAAATAGAAACTAAGGCAGTGTCTGACTCACTGAACCTTTAAGAAGGTGACAGGTGAAAAAAAGCTACTTTTTTTTTTTTTTTTTTTTTTTTTTTTTTTTGGCAGGGTGAGTTCCCACTGCAGGGCAATGGCTTTGATTCTAGTTAGGAGATGAAATGTAAATTTCTGCTCACATCTGTGAGGACTAAATTCTTAGTCCACATTCTATTGTCAGCTATACTACATTAAACCAACTTCAATTTATATCGCTACTACTTTTTTTAAAGTAAAGCACAGCTAATATGTTTCTGACACAGTGACAGGGAAACTTACTTGTAACAGGGACCAAACTGAACACTGAGAAAGGCTGATAACCAACATAGGAAATAACGTAGGAGCTGCAGATCACACAAAATGTGGGTCAAAAAGGAAGACACAGGTTTTTTCTCTCAAACTGCTAAATATATCTTCTAAGGAATTCAGAAAATTCAGGGGAAATTTATTTCATTTGGAAAGAAGTAAAAAGGAAGATCTCTTTAAACTTTCTCACCATAGCTATTTCTTTGCTTAATTCTGTGGCTGGGATAATTTTAATCTCAATTTAGCCGTATATGACTGACCTTCTAATTCTTCTCTCAAAAATCCCTGGGCATACTTTTGCTCTTATTTACCTAAAATCCCACTCCTCAGGGTATCCAGAGCAGAAGCGCTAGTAAATACCTGAGAAAAGTGTGCCCTCTGGGGATCCTGTCTCTTGCACATCCTAAAAATTACCTGTCTTCTGATCCAGCTCTTGAGTAACGTTTCTGTTTCATTAGCTAATAAGAGGGACCAAAAGGCATGCCTGCAACAATTTCATAGTTTTGAAAACAGAAATTTCTTTTACATAAGTTTTGTTTTGCAGTCCCCAAAACTTGACTGACCTGGAAGAGCAACACATATTCAGTTTTTCTTTATACTTGCTTTTTCAACTACTATTTCATTCAGAAACCTCCCAGTTTATTTGTGAGCTACTAAATGGGGGTGCCTGGAAATATGTACTTGTATCTCTCTCAGTGTTTGCTCATTGGGTTAGTGATGTACTTGTACATGCAGTTTCCTCAGCCTGCTCTAAGTTACGTAGTAAAATATTGGAATATCTTAAACATCAATACTAGGATAGATCAACCTGATACTATAAGTCTTGACATTCTTCAGTATATTGGATGAAAAGTCAAAAATGTGGAGACAACTCTGTCCCACACCAGTATCTCAGAGACGACTGTGATTCAAGTAACTTCCTCTGATCAGATTTGAGTAAAAGTTTGAGTAAAATAGACTTTTGGCAGGTCATTCAACAACTAATAGGATCATTTAAAATTTCAGCTTCCAGAATAGTAACTGAGATGCTCTCAGATAAAAGCTGTATCCTGTGGGATTTCTAAATTTCTGTATTTATCACCCCTGCTGCATCTACCCAGCACCACCAACTCTTTGGGCAGACCCTCAATTGCTTTTTACAGTCAACTGTGACAAACTCTGCATGGCATGAAAAGGGTTGGCGCAGTTTATGAATTGTATCTTTTGTCCCACCTATTGGAAATGCATCCCTTTGCTTCCACTTGCTGGAAAACAAGCTTTCTGCTGTTAGGCATAATAACCGAAGGTTATGTTATGGAGGTGCATTGAAAGAAACACCAGCAAGGGCACAGAGAACAGAAATGCTGCTTTCCAGCATGACGTTTCACAGTTATCTACTCTTTTTCCCTGGTTTCTAGGAGCAGGAGAAACAGTATTACACTTAAAAGAAAGATTATGGGATTGAATTCCCCTTGGATTTGGGGAATATGTAACCTGAAAATTAAACTTGGTAGATACAAAGATAAGTCACTATTTCTGCTTTGTTCAACATAAAATTATAGCAGCAGTCTTTTTTGTCAGACTCTATTGCACATTCCTTTTTATGATGAGTTTCTAGTCCCCTAAACCTACCCCCAGCTCTGCGGGACCGTTACGAGCACAGGAAGTAAAGAATAGGACTTGTTTAAGGTTGGTCTTGAAGTTTTCCTCGACAGCCTCGGCCAGCAGTGCTCTCACGGTTTCGAGCTGGCGGGGATCGCTGCTGCCCACCGTGCAGGTGCAGTATCTTCCCTGGACTTGGTGCTAGTGCATGCAGAGCTGCTCCTAACACGTGAAAGAAAGAAGACTCAGAAAGATTATACTGAGGATTACAAAGTTGTGGCAGGGGTAGACGCTGCTATTGCCAAGGAAAGAACCATTGCAGCCTCGTTACTGCTCTGTGCCTTGTCTTGTAGCTGATGCCAAAGCCACCCCGTTGTCTTTCCAATTCTTCCAGCACCGGGAAGCATGAGAGGAGTGTATAAAGGCTGATGCAAAGCAATGCATGAATGTAGCTGAGGTTGCTGTGAAAGAGCAAGCTGGGGTGTACAGGTGCCGGTTTAGCTGCTTTATCACAGCTCTGCACCTGCACAAAGCAGAGAAGGGCAGCTGCAGGCAGGTAAATCAGCCCAGAATAAAGATGCTTGTGGTTATTCTGCTTTTGCCTAGTCTGTAGAAAATCACTTGCACGTTTACATAATGCATTAGAACCTGCAGGCATCTTCTGGAGGGGCACAGATTCCCATGTGGAATGTGAAGTTGTGCTCTGCAAGGAGTCAGCATCATTCTGTAAACTGCTTTTCTACCCCATCTAGCTTTTCTCTGTTTGGCCAGATTAGGAGAAGGTCAGAAGATACGAAAATTCTTGCTAATGGTAGATTACAAGGATGTTTCCAGTAAGTTTTGGACTGGAAGGTAAGGGGAAGAACTGCCTTCAGCCTTCTAGATTAGAGGTGGGTTGCTGCCATGGACTAAGTTAAACCCTTTCAAATTTGAAGCTATGTCCTCAGATGGACTGACAAGGCAGAAGTTACTGTGTATTCCCCTTTCCAAAGGAAGCAAGTATAAGAATTTCAGTGCTAACAAATGGCACCATTGGAAATTCTTCCATATTATTTTTAGGTAAAACAACACATGCCCAAGGAAAAAAGCAAGTATGGCAATGCTCCTGTTTGTGAAGGTCTGAATAAGTCAGTTCAGGATAAGCAGAATTTAGAACACATATTCAAACCATCAGTCTTTTTAATGCATCTGTGCAAAGAACATGTTAAACAGAGAGATATGACATCCAAGTATTCCTTCACCAGTGAAAAAAAAAATCCCCAAGTTAATGCATAAAAACAGTTGCACACCTTCAACATTAAATGAGCAGGAAACACAAAAAAGAATAAACAAACATGAGACTGTAAATTATGATACTACGGTAAGGGAATGACAGTATGATACAGAGAGGTATCACTTAACATTTCGGTATTATCATTTTATGATATCTGTACCTTTTCTTTTCAACAGAGCCTGCTCATGTTCTCCACTACACTTTTTGTCAGCATATGATGAGTAAGTGTGATGGTCCTTTAAATCACAGGTACTACACTGTACAATAGTATTTAAGATTACTCTTGTGCCTGTCCTTTAAAAAAAAAAAAAGAAAGAAAGAAAAAGCAAAGTTATTAAATGCTGATCATGGAAAAATCAATCTTTCAAGAAGGGGTTGTGAATATATTTTTTCAGCTGTGGAGGCTTCTGCAAAAATACCTCTTTGCACAAAGGCAAATTCAAGTGTGTAAGGCTGTTCAAAGTCTTTTTTGCCTTCTTCCTATTTATGAAACCTGTTTTGGAATATTAATTCTACATAAAAGTATTGAGACTTTTCCTTTTTCTTACTAATTCCTTGTTTTATATGCTATATGTTTTTACATCATTTAACAACATTTTTCTCTACAAAATGTTTATACCTTGTTTTTAATTTACATTCCAACCAGTTGCTGTTGGAGTTTCATGTTCTTTGCAAAAGGAGATATATCACCAGATGTACTTTCTTCTGTTTTTCTTTCTTCTTCCTCCCCTGTGTAAATAATGTTATAAAAGTATGCTTAAGAAAAGACTATTCACTATAAAATACTATAAAAAACTTGTGTAGAACAGCAGTGACATGATACCCCACACACCCACTTGCGTAGTCTTTATCAATAACAGCAGAAACAGGATCAAGTGATAGAAATATATGTGATTTAAATCAGTCGTTTGGGGAGTGTATTTATTCAGGATCCTTCAAGTGGAGATGAATAGCAGGTTTCTAAATGTGATATTATGAGGGTAAGCAAATGAGTCATTATTTGTATTATAGTGTGATAGAGTTGGGCAAGAGCGATGCTACAAGAGGGAATAAGCAGTCATATCTAACTGTTTATTCTGTTACATTCATCACCACGGGGTGTATCTGTGCATATCAGGTCAAGGTCAGTGATCCTTGTTCACATGAATCATTCTCAGCGCTAATGAAAACCACCCCTCTTGCAGCACGTTCAAAGCCCAGCAGCTTCAGCAGACAGCAATACCTGACTGCCTCGCTCCTGCCAGCCAGAATCCACAGGTGAGGCAGAACGGCTGGGGGAATTCAGGGCTTTGCATGGATAACGGATGAGCAGAGGCTGTCGGAGGAGAGCAGCACGGAAAGAAGTGGATAATTTTCAACTGGAGGACAAAACAGTGCTGTTGCATCATAGGCTGTGGCTCTTTTACACCTTGGCTGCTTGAGTTTCACAGCTAAAGAGAGTCTCTCAGCCCCCAAAATTAATTAAAAAAAGCACAACTTCATTCTGAGTCAGTTTCCACAGAGTAAGTTTTAAAGTTATGGTAAGAACTTTACCTAATTACCTTTCTCCACAAGGTGCTTGAAGGCAAGGAAACAGAGTTGGGCTGTAGTGGCACAGGAAAGGGGGTTTATTTTCCTTTTTTTTTTTGTTTTCTTTCAATCGGTGCAAATTCTGCATACATTTTCTCTATTTCAAAGTGTCTGGACAGAAAGGATATGCCTGGTGGAAGTGCTGATGACATGTAGATATCTATGCGTATGAAAAAATAAAAAGCAGCTGTGGAATACCTTTTCAGGGCTGTTGCAGTCACTGCTGTCGTTTGACATACAGGTGGATTTATCGTCGAGATCACAAACAGAAGTCACGTGCGTTATTTGTACTTGGGAAACCTGCTACCCTGCCGAGTCCCAGCGACCGCGATCGCATTCCAGACTGGTTTTTCCTTGCCTGAAAACCGCTAATATTCCATTTATCTACGCCTGTAAGTTTTCAGTCACAAAACCAGATTTAAAGAGAACGCATTTCAGGAACGTTGTGTTTCTTACATCGCAGGGAGGCTCGGACAGACGCCCTGGAGGCCCGGCGCCAGGGCAAGGGGGGGACGCGGTGGCGGGGGGATCCCCGGGACTCTGGCGAGGAAGAGCGGGGTGCGGGAGGGAGGGAGGCAGGCTGCCGCCTCACCACACATGGGCTTGTGGGAAGTGGGAATCTCGGGTTGAGTTACTCATCGTTATGGAGTCAGGAGTGTGCCGAACCAATGGATTTGACGGCAGGAGGTAACGTACACATGTTTTTCAGCGAGGGTGCCGTAGGAGGACTTGCCGGCGGGCCAGGGGAGGCTCGTGCCGAGAGGACGGTCATTTCCCAAGTGTGGAAGCCGCCCGGTCCCGGCAGCCCACCGCCGCCTCCTCCGCTGTCCTCCCTCCCCACGGTACGAACGGGGGCCGCCGCTCTGCCCCACCGCGGACCGCGCCGGCGGGAGGACCCTGCCGGGCTGGGGGGGGGGTGTGTGTGCCCCAGCGCCGGCCCGGCGGAGCGGGGCGGGGGGCGCGGGGCGGCGCTGCCCGGGGCTCGGCGCTGCCGCCCGCGCTGATTGACACCGGGCCGGGCGGAGGCGGGCCCACCGGGACCGCGCTGCCCCCGCCCGCCGCCGCCGCCGGGCAGCGGGTCCCGCGCTGCACCGCCGCCCCCGCGCTGTCCCCGCCAGGCTCGGCGCGGCGCTGCGCGGGGCCGCCCCCGCCCGCGGCATGGCCGGCTCGCTGGGCAGGGGCGCGCCGTGCTGGCGGATGCGGAGCGCGGCGGGCGGCAGGAAGGAGAAGCCGCCGGGCGGCAAGCCCCAGCCGCGGCACGGTAAGGGGGGCGGCCGCGACGGGGCTCGGCGGCGGCGGGGCGCCCGCCGAGGTGGGACGGGGAGCCCCCAGGTCCGTGCGGGGCACCGCCGAGGCCAACTTGCCCGTGACTTGTCCGGCCCGGCCGGCTGCTTGGGGCAGGGGGCTCCTGTCCGTCCCCCGCCAGCGGTGCGAGGGGGGGAGCGCCCTGCCTCCGGGTGCCGCCGAGCACCTCACGCCTCTCCGCGGCCGCGCAGCGAGGCGGGGGCAGGGGGATGGTGTTCGCGTGCATTTCGGCATCTCGCTTTGGCAGCGGCGGCTTCGGTCGTGGCAGAGAGCGCTTGCGACCTGGCGAGCGCCAGTGAAGCTGGGAAGAGCCCTCGAAATCTCTGTTGGCTTACGTCCCCCTGCGCCCAGCGCCCGGGAAGCGCCGCTAAAAATCCTGCCCGGTGCGCTCTTGTCCCCCCCTTACTTCTTCGGGGAGATGGATGCTCTCCGCCAAGGCTAGGCAGCGCACGAAACGCATCTTCCCAAATCAGGTCCTGACTTGGAAAAGATAACAGGGAATGGTGTTGCGTAAACTGTTGAAAACAAGTGCTCGGGTTCGTGACCCGCCGTGTGCTGAGCGGGGAATGCGGGTACCCAGAGCCAGACCTGCCAGGTACGGTCCCTCCCGGTGTCACTTGGCTGCCACCGCTGTCAGCTCTGAGGAACAAACCCAACAGCTTGTGGATCCGGCCGTGGTGCCGGAGATCTCACCAGAACGTGCTCTGGCTGTGCGTTCCTCGTGGGTTTTAAACCCGCTGCTTGGCTGAGTTGGGTTTGCAGGAGTGTCTGACCTGAGCCCTCAAGGGTAAAGTTAACAGCTTCAGGCATGCTTGAGTTCTGCTGTTAATTTGTGCTTGTTAGTTGTTGGACGTGTTAGTCCTTGAAGTTACTTTGTGCCTTTGTCAGAGCAAATTGGCCAAAGGAGTAATTTGTACCCTTCACTAGTACAGCGCAGCGGTGCGCACGGCAATGCTGACAGCAGAGATGCTGGGATGGCGATGAGCCCAGCATCTTGGGCGATGGCATTCTGAAGAAGGTGCTTGCTGTGAAAGTCATACCCCCAAGTGCAGGTCTGAAATGAGAGGAAGCTAGGGAGCTGCTTCTCCCACCGACTGTCACCTGGCAGTTTCTGAGCTAGAGTGCTTTTGCAGCCACGCCTCCTTCCCGATTTTCCTTGTTTGTGCCATTCTCACAAGGCAAAGAGGCAACAGACTAAAAGTCTGAGTGAAGGTTTTGTCAGTGGCTGTCAAAACCACTCTAAAATAAGTGACTGTGTAGAAAAGGAAGTGTTACCCCGTTAGAGAATAAAAGTGACTGTTTAAAAATAGTTTAAAATATTTATCCCGTTAATTCTGAGTGTAACGCTGGTAGTGGGGCATAACTCACATAAAAAAAGTGTTGGTTATATACCTGATATGCATGGTGTTGCACAGTAGCTAGGCACACAGACCAAAATCCTGGATGCAGCGAAGTCGGTGGGAATGGTGTCACCGACCTGAGAAGAGCCAGAATTGAACTCGCCAACGGTGTGCTGTAAGGTGTCAAGCCAAACTGAAAACCTTTGATACAACTATGCAACTGTGGCAACGTTTATAATACTGCAGTATGCTGCTGTGATGAAAATATTGTCAAAGTAGCTCTATCGTGTGTTAGTTAATTTAGGGAGATATTTTATAGCTTGGTTCTAGTTTAGCTTAACAAGAATGTGTGGTATGCTTCAGTCTATCAGAGTTACTTTTTACAAATGTTTTGTAAAGTAAAAGTATTGTGTGAAACTAAATTCTCATTTAAGTAATTGCTGTAACAACACGGAACACTAAATTACACTGCAGCACATACAGTTTGCATGCCAATCGGTTTTCAACTGTACTTCAAGGATAATTGCTCTTCCTGCTGTACTGTCTTTGCAAGGTGCACTGGACTTATTTACCAGGTCATTTGTTATCCTTTAACAGCTCCGATGCAAGGCAAATCCGAAATGAGACCTAACTTGTATGTCCCTGACTTGTGATACAGGGAGATTTTTTTTTTTTTTTTTTTTTTTGGGGGGGGGGAGGTGTGGTATTGCTTTAGTATGTTTCTTAAATTTTCAAAGTTATAGAAACACACTGTTTTCCAAGAATGAACTCTTACGTAAATTTCTTTTATAGATGGTATTGACTACTTCATGCAGGAACGGAGAATTTACTTAAAATGTTCAAGCTAAGCATTAGAGGGATTATAAGTAAGATATACCTAGAAGTAAAATTGTGGTATGTGAGCTGCCAGCAATTCTTAACTAGCAAACAGACTTACAGATTTGACTCATTCATATGTGCATGCATGCAGTTGTCACAGTGAAGTGAGGTCTATCCAAAGAGAGCTAGGAGGTACTGAACATATGAAATACTTTCAATATTGGGAAGTAATGTTGTTCTTTTCTATTGTCTTTCTGCTGCAAAACCGTTTTAATGGGCCACTGGCATGTGTTGGCAGAAAGTGACATAGCTCTATGGATCTCAGTGGCACTGTTATGATTGACACCAGCTGAAGACCAAGCACAGTATTTCTGTGTATGTTTGGATTAAGATACATTTATTCGGATATCAGTTAAGGGTCTAAACTGGCAGGGCACATACTGTGTTGTAAACACCTGAGCAAACCTGCCATTTAACCAAGTCAAGTTACAAGTATTTGCCAGCATTGACATTCTTTTCACCTTCTGTATGAGCAATTATGGAGAGTTCTCTATACTTTTAAAATATTTTAAAACACAAATACAAAATTTGTCCTGTGATCTCTTGGTTTACCCTTTTTGTATCTTGATACCATCTAAATCAATGTAAAGTAGAACTAGCATTTCCACTCATTGTGGTCTAGACAGTACATGAAGTCTTTGTCAAGATTCCAGCAAAAAGTTCAAGATCCTGTTAAGGTGATGAATATTAATAGTCTTGTAAAAAGCCTATTTAATACTGGGTTAGCATTGGCACCATACCTGTAAAATCTCCCAAGAGCTTAAAAGCCTAGAAGTCTATTACAGATACTCTCTAAGCAGAAGATGTTGAGTAGCATAATGGAAACCACAGTCTAAAACAAGTAGTATTTTACTGTACTGCTTAAGAAAACTTTTAAATATTTGTATGAAAAAAAACCTCCTTCCTTGAGGAGTAGATACAGAAAACTTGTGAGTAGAAGTTGTGAAACAGAAAGATGGTTTAAGTTACTTGACACCACCAAAAATAACTTAGAGAGAAAGCAGTATCTTACATCCTTTTCCACAGCTATGTGAAAGTTAGTATTAAAACAATTACCAGGGAAAAATAGCACAAGTAAATAGTGCTGGATATAAGCGTAGGAGTGTGGTGTGTGTACACGTAAGTGATATTTTAGACAGAAAACGATTACTTCTTGATTTATTTGATTTTTATTTTTTTTAACTGCTTACAAAATGTGCCCAATTTAGGCTGGGGAGCAGAAGTCCTCTGTGCTTCAGCCAGCCCAATGAAATCAGTTGATACTGTGCCAATATGTTGGATCATGCCCGGGTAGGCTGGATAAATAGCTGTGAGCTGTAGCAACACAGACCTCTTCTTCACCTGGACCTGCTAACTAATTTGAGTCTTCACCTGTCTAGAACTGTCACAGAACAAGGCAAAAACTGTTGTCTTCATTTCTGTTAGGTGTTTATTCCCTTTGGGTGTAATGGAGAGGTTATAGCGTGATAAGGACAGAAGTCAGCATATTGCTCCAGAGAAGTGGACTGCTCTGTGTTGAAGTGATGGAAGAACAGTGAGAGGATAAAAACCTACAAACCCGTCCGTTGCTTTCCTCTTGTGATGTATGCACATATGCTAATGACTTTTGGTTGCTACTAGACTGGACTAATTCCACAGTTGACGGTAGAGAAATAAAGTTGTGCTTGAAAGCTTTCCACTTTCAGCTGTTCTCATCTATGCACATTTCTTCTTGAAGTATTCAAGAATGTGCTTCAGTATTTTCTGTCAGTTTGTTCCTTTTTTGCTTCTCTGTCTGCTGGAAAGTAATGTTCTTGGTCACATTGAGGCAGTCATAACCAAATCTTCTGTTTTGCTGCAGGCGTAGTTCCCTATACCTCACTTTTTGTATGAGGCTTATTGTAGTATTTGTAAAAGGAATGGTGTGAAATTCATATAGGTGTTTATATATATGTGTGTGCTTAAAAGAAAAGAATATAAAATCTCATCTTGAAGCAGGTAAACCTCTCTTCTGTGATCAGCTGGAATAATCTGCGGGTAAATTTTAAATCTGAAAACATTTTTTCTAGCCTGTATGCTCAGAAAGTGTGAACATTGATGTTATTTTTACTTGAATCTACCAACACTTTGATGCCTCAGCCACTTTTGGGGTCTCACTAGTCAGTCAATGTGTGTTTGCCATGTGTGACGCAGACCTCACTGAAGGCGTGACTTTCAAAACAAATGGATGTGGAAAAGGGTTTGATCTGGGGAGCAAGAAGTATCGGTTCACCAAACTTACTTTAACTTGCTTAGCCTTTTCCTTGATGCAAGCACCAGCTGATACCTCTTTATTTTCTCTTAATCAGACTACATACGTAATAGGTACAACTTGTTAAAGGACTTGTGTAATTTAGGGGTTAAGTTCCATTCTGTGTGTGGTGGTTTGTTGTTTTTTATTGTTTGTTTGATTTTGTTTTACAAATTAGTTCACAGTAGTGTTACTGTGCAAAAGGTAATACCCTTCCTGGCTGGACATGTGCACAGTGAAACCAGTAGATACCTGTCACATGTGCCTTCCCCCCGTAGTTCACGGAAGAGGTTGTTTATGGTACTGATAAAATGTAGCATTACAGCTTGCATAATTAGAAGTGATCGGAGCTGCAAATCCATGGATTAGTCTAAATTGGAATTTATAAAGAATGACAAACCCACCATCTAGATCTTAGAAGCAGACTCTGACTACGGTTTTATGATATTCATTTAAACCTAATTTTGGCACAGAAATGCAGTTAAGAAACTAAAGACTTCCCCTCCATTCCATAACTGGATTTATTTTTCTGACCTTTTTCTACAGAAGATTTGGAGGGTTTTAATCAGACAGAGGTCACAAATCAGTTTGCTGGGAAATGTAAGGTGTGCTTAAAAAGGGGAAGAAAAAAAAATCACTTTCCTGGTCATTTGGCTCTTGCTGTTTAAAATTGTGAAGCTAGGTGAAATGATTACTCTGACAGAACTATAGAAACGATCTCATTTTAGTACATTCTGAGTATTTTATATTTTGAGTAACCCTGGCTCAGGGGCATTTTATACTCAGATCTGGAAGTTTCCAGTCTTAGTAGTCAGTTTAGTGTCTCTGTCTTTGTCTTTCCATTTAGCCTTGCCATGTTATAACAATGAATCATCTTGTCCATTAACTGAAGTTGGAATGTCTGTTTATGCACTGAATTTGTTTCATCACGTCGCCATAATAACTGATTGGAACCGTGGCAACTCTGACTGCTTTCCCATATGTATTTGGGCTGGACTTCACCCAGTGCTGTTCTGAGCAGCAGAAGGATAAGCCATCCCAAAACCTGGAATATCGTTATTCTCTTAGGATTCAACCTCTCTTTCCCATGAGATTGTAAGGGAGCATTTTCATATTCTGTCTCTGTGTAAATGAAATGGGGTAGAGGTTGTAGTATTTCCAATCATAGGAATTCACAGCGGAGCTGCAGTACATATACATGGGTAACAGTTAAACCAGGAATGCCATTATTGTAGGTTTGCTTTGATGTGTTCTGTTGTGCTGATGGATTTTAAATCAGTGCTGATTAAAATATTGAAGCACTAAATAAAAAGTGAAACAAAACAATAGTGGCATTCTTTGATTAATTCAATAATGCTAATAGTGATGACAAGTGATGCGGTGCAAATGAAGGGGCCGCGTGGCAGGGATGCTGTGCCAGCCAATGCAAATTCACACGTCTTGCCACCTGAGTGGGCTTGCAGATAGCACTCCAGTTGCTGTTTAAGCAGAGTGTTTTGCAAATAAATGTCCTTTTGTTAAAAAGGTATTAGACTGGCTGTACCTTGACTCTTTTAATAGCGCTTAGCCTTAACTTACTTTGTGGTAGTATCATTGAAGTAATTTTATTTCCATGGAAAAAACAACTTTGTTGCCTTTGGAAGGTAAGCATTGAAGGATCTGCTTAAAAAAATAACACTAAAATGTTGTGTAAAACATGTTTTCTTTTCAAGATGGCTTTGTGATCTTGCCTTGTGCGCTGTCAAGTCTAAGAATATTTGTGTCTGCTGTGACCAATTTTTATTAAGAGTGGTTGATGCCACAATCCTGTTGCAAGTATTGAACAGTAGAAATGAGGAGTAGGAATTCGTGGGTAGAACCTTCTCCTGAAGGCAGATTAAAGTAGAACTGTTAGTTTGTGATAACAAACCCAAGAGCCTGTGGAAAGAAGTGAGAAAAAAGACTTGTTATTGTCAATGACTGCATTGAGCTTTGCTGCACAAACTATTCCAGTATTTTGCTCAATACTTACCACTCTGAATCTCTGAAACTACAGAGCTGTCTAAACTGCTGGCATTTGTAGTGAGGGGGAGGAATGGGAGGTTGAGAAGAGTTACTCTTTCTCCAGAAATTGGATTGAGTAAATTTGTGTAGTATAACTGGGAGTCCTCACCCGTTTCATCTTTTTGGCTGATAGTCACTGTGGTTTCACATGGGAGGTCACGGCTGCTGCTAGACAAGAAGTGGGTGTGAGTAACATTTTTTAGGTGAGTGAGAGGAGGTGCTGTAATGAGAAGCTGTATGCGGAAAGATCAAGGGACCCTTGCGATGCATTCACATCAGCCAGGATGACAAAACAGATGAGGTGCTGTGTTCTGTGCTGGGCAGAATGTCTCTGGGCTTCTGCATAATTTTTAAATATAAGACATCCTGATAATCAGGTCTTGACATCATCAATATATGGCTTATAAAGGTCAAGCCTGAACTAGAAGGAATGGGAACACAGTCTCCAACTCCTGTTTAAACCAGAGGTGTGAATTTTTTGGCTGTCTAGCTATTTGGAATTCCAAGAGATGGTCAGGTCTGCAAGTCCATTTAAAAGCTGGAGGAAACTGGTCTTTAGAACACAATATATGTTTTAGGGAGACACAGTCCTTTCCAGTCTGGATGACGTTGGACTTCTGTAGATGCTCTGTGGCAGGCTGCTCCCAGTCCAGGTATTGATTTCAGTTAACATTGAAGTAGCCTGAGGGATGGTCAGTTGTTTTTGTTAATGGTGCAGCTGAGTGCAGCCTAAATTGCTTCAAACCTTCAGCCTACCAAGGCAAGTTCTAACAAAGCAACAGACGACTTATCACTGCTTTTATTCACTGTGCAACAGGAGACTGTCTTGTTACTTTGCGCTGAGAGGTGGTCTGATCAGAATAGGAGTGTATTTTGGTTTATTTGCATGGTAAGTCTTTGTTTTCTTAATGTCCAGGCTGAGAAGCTAGCCCCAGCTCAATTACTTTACTTTGTGGGAGAAGACTATATTACAGACGTAAAGGTGAGGAAAGGATCACCTTGCAGAAACTGTAGTGACTGGAGTGAGAGTCTGATCTTGGAATGACTTGATCTTGTAGGATGTAGCTGCTTGCTGTATGCACCCTATCAGTCGGTGAGCTTATTTTCTACACTTTTTTGAATTCTTCTGTTTTGCTGCTTGTTCCCAGGGACTGAAGCAGACAAATCATCACACAGAAGTGATGATTAAGTGACACCTGAGAGTTTTTCAGAGTTCTCAGTAGCTCTGAGCAGTTGTTTCATTGCAGGGAGGGTAAATCTGAAGATGCATCCTGGATCATGGCTAGGTTTTTTTCCCTCTCTTATTCCCATAGCATCAAGGATGACAATTTGAGGGTAGATGGAAATTTTTAGCCAATGGCTTGCATTCTGCAAACTGAAACTCTTATTTATTTTACTACTTTCTCACTGTAAGACCAGGAAAGTTGCAAATGTATTTATTGGTATGGTATGACAATAGTATATGACCTCTTCTTTTTTTTTTTTTTTTTTTTCTTTTTAAATAAAATTAAAATATTAGATCTATTAAGTTCTGATTATATTCACCATGTTTAGTGGAAACCTGAGTAGTGCATAGGGTAATTCAGGTTGGAAGGGTCCTAAGGGGCATCTCTAGTCCAGTCTCTTGCTTAGTGTCAGCTGTGAGACCAGATCAAGTTGCTGTCATCAGTCCGATCTTGAAAATAGCGAAGGAAGGAGAATGCACAAAATCTGGCAAGTGGTTACTTTTTCACAACTCGATATTCAAAATCAAGCTTGAAAACTTTGAAAAAGTGGCAGTTCTGGATAATGCCTCTCTCTGCGTAGAAATCAGGCCAAGAGTAAGTGGCGCTACAATGATTCTACTGATGATCCAAAGTATCATTTGCAAAACATAGTGTAAACTGCCTCATTTTAGAATGGTCCAGAAAAGATACCACGGAAAGCTAATAATTTGCTTGTATGCATGGCACTGCATGAAAACAGTGGTAACTATTCCAAGGCTTGCAAGCCCTTACAGCAACTTTTTGAGTCATACAGAAGAGTGTGTCAGGTGTTCGGCCTTGCAAATACCCGTTGCATAAATCAGAAGTGCAGGTAAGATTTTGTGACAAGAAGGGTCTTGGCAACATCAGTAATAGAAATATTCCAGCGTAGTTATAGCACAGAGGTCTCAAGGCATTATAGAAAGAGTCTGAATGATAACGCTTTGCTGTTTGTTTTGGTCAGTGGGTTTGGGTTTCTTTTTTTGTTTGTTTGGTTGGGGTTTTTTGTTTGTTTGTTTTTTGTTTGTTTTTTTTTTTACAGGGCTGAGGGCTTCAGTTTTCAGACCACTGTTTTGTTTTGTCTCTTCCTTAAATATGTAACTATTTTTAACTTCCTCAACCGTGCTGAGCTTCTATCTATGTATTGGACTCGACTTAGAGGTCCAAAGTCAAAATGCATTTCTATTTTTTACTCTCTTCTAGAGTAAGACCACCAATATCTGCTCACCTCTCTGCAGTAGTATTGAAGGGACAGAACTACTGTTGGATCTATTTAAGTGTTGTCTGCCTGGATTCCTGCACCATGCTCTGTAGAAGAGACCATTTCGCTGGGTTCTGTTAGTAGAAAGCTTGTGTGCCTCTTGGCCTTGGACTTGCTGGGTAGTTGCCCACAAATCTGTAGAAGTAAATACAAGGTCAGTGTATTACTATGAATCATCCACTCCTCTAGTCCAAATTAGATTTATTTTTTTTTTTCAAAAAAGAGAGAGGTATTAAAGTTTTCCATGAACCAAACATTTTGTGTTTCAGTGAACTCTAACTGCACGTCTTGAACTCTGCAGCCGAGAGCAAGGAAGCTGTAACCAAATTGCAGCCCTGTAGCTACAGTTCTGATGTTTGCTAAACACATTTGTGAACATCAGGAGCCTTTCACAAACTTTCTGGGGTCTATCTCTGGCTTCTTTGGCAAGAAGTCTGCAACCCTGATGGTCCGGTTGGATTTGGACTCGCAGTGCTGTCTGTGCCCCAGCTCTGGGGTGGTGGCATGGCTGTCTGCTCTGAGGCTCCACATGCCACCTTGTAGCAGGGTGGGTGGGTTCTCTGCGTGCCCCCTCTGTCTGGCTTGAGGAATCTTCTGAAGAAGCTGTAGCTCCTTTTCATCTTTATGTCCAGGTATCTTGTGTACAAGCCTACCTGTGAATTTCACTGTTTTTCAACAGTATTCGTGTGAAAGAAATTGTCAGGCAACACAGCCTGCACGCAGCAGTAAGCCTTGCTTGTAGTATGATTTTGTGGAAGAGCACTGTTTTTCTTTCTAAGGAAGCACTTTGTAATTTTTGGTATTAACAGCCATTGTCTTACGTATCCTAATAAATTCAGCTATTTGGTATAATTAATTTGTTAATGCTTCTGCAGCCATGTAATAGGATACATTGGGGCACGGCCACTCTCAAGGCAGTCATGTTAAAACATTGGAGAATCACTTTTCTTGCTTAATAATATTTTATTACGATCTTTCATTGAGTTCTGTGGGTATTAAAGTCTCAGTTTTGAAATTTTTCTCTTGCTTGTGTTGTCCCCAACTGTTGTTGTTAATTTTTATTTTATAAATGTGTTATCTGATTTTATCTTTGTCCCACTGTTCTTTGCAGGTTTTGCTTTTAACAAGTAGATGGGTAAGCACTGGTATCAGTACAAGTCTGATTCAGAAGTCTTTGTTCAGTCGTTTTCCTTGGCCCTTACACTCAATACAACTTCAGGTGTCGAAGTTAGGGGCAAGACATGGTGTAGAAACTAATTCAGTTAATTTAAGTAATTTATGATTTTCCTAACAGGGAAAAATTAAGGACCGTATCTGCTAGCAAAGCTGTGAAAATTTGTCAGTGGCTGACTTTGTGATGCAAATGGACAGATTTCTGCTGTTCATAATCTTTAACGTTTTTCTTGAGAATTAGCACCTGTATTTCAACAAATGTATTTTAAAATGTGCCTGTGCACAAGAAGGTGTGTATGAAACCAATCCATGTAGCAGAAGGCATTGCAATGAGCTAATAGCTTTTTCAGGAATCTCTGTTCTCTGCTCATAACTTGAATAACTTGAGCCTTGAATCTGGTGTAACGTGCTGTATGAATTGTGACGTGGAGTACTTTAATTGTCAGAGCAGCACCGTGCAGTGGCTGTGTTACCACGTTTTGTTGTTTGTATGTTTTTGCTACAGAAGAAATGGCAATCACAGCAGGCACTACGGGGAGCGTGGCTAGGAACTCTGCTGCCATCTGCGTTAACGCGGACTGTTCATGTGTGCTTGTTTCCATATGTATAGTTTAGCACTTAGATATGTTACTCCAATGGTTGTAGAGACCAAAACCAGTGATGATAATGAAATTCGATGGCAAACAGTAATTTAAGAAATTAATTTACTTCTTTTAAATGTACATACTCTGTTGGTGCAGGTTTTTTTCTTTTTTTTTTTTTTTTTTTTTTTAAAAAAAAAAAGCCGTATTACTTTAGACAGATTTAATGAGATACTGCTGCTCGTTCCAAATCTGAACTCGTCAGTTTTGGCTTTGTACATTGTAATCACCTCCACAGCAACCACTGTGATGCCATAAACAGAGGGTTTTACTTCAGGTGAAGAATGTAGGCAGTAAAAACAGAAAAACCCAAAAAGGAAAATGTGGGAGGATGGGGAAGACAGTAAAAGTGATTATTCTGGATTTCTGTGTAGTGATTTTTATTCCCCCCCCCCGCCCTTTTTTTTTTTTTTTTTATCTTTGCTGATAGCTGAAAGAATAAAAATTCTTTTGAAATGTCAGAGTGGAACTTCTATTTTTTATAATAATTGAAAAAATGTGTAAGCAGTGGAGTTTTATTCTGCATAGGATTTCTTTTTCTCTCTTTCCATTCATTTTTTAAAAATCACTTTAGTAAATCCACTGTGGGAGGATAGTTTTGCTGCTGTACTTTTCCCAGGATGCTGCAAGAGAAATTGCATTTGCAGTTCACAGAGAATGAAATTAAACTTGCTCTGTCCTGATGATCCACCACTCCTACACCCAGCACGTTTCTGGGAGAGATTCTTGCATGCTGTAGGAGACAGTGCCCTGAATGTGCTTGCACCTGGTCTAGTGGGTGAAGGGATGGGCATTGATTTGGGCCCCCATAGCTCTCAAACTAGAATTAGGCACTGTGCAGAGGGCCTGTGTGTGTCTGCCGGCTCTCTGATGTGTAACTCTTGGAGAGGGAGGCTTCAGACATGTCACTTTGCTTACAGAGGTTGAGACTACTTGCTGTTTTGTAATGTTTTTATACATGCTCAGATCAAAGATTTAGAGAGCATCAGGCAACAGAAAGATACCTGTTTTCAACTTACATTTTCTCGTGTTTGAGACATAGTTGGGTGCTAAAATGTAAAATCAGTGAAAGTTATTGGCAAATGCAAATCACACTGTGGCAACTGAAGAAGAGTGGACTGTCATTTATTTGTTTGGATGGCAGTGGGAAAAGTAATAAAAACCCTCACACTCCTTTTTCTTCTTGAGTATTAAAATCTTACTCTTTAACCCTTCAACTGTCCGTGCAATAGAGATTATGTACATAAACCTCTAAAATTTCTAAGCTTCTGTATCACTTTTACAGTTGGCTGGTTCTTTCTTTCGGGCTGTGGCCTCTCTAAAACAGCTTCAATTAGATAAATGCTCAGATGACCTTAGAGCTGATGTAACACCTTATGTACCTGTCTAACAGACCACACAGCAGTAAGTATTTCCTTTTCTTACAGAATAGAAATTGAACGCTTATAGTGCCCACAGAGAAAAAATTCTCCAATAAGAGCAGAGAAAGCCCAAGGATCAGCCAGGATCTCCATTTAATATAATGCTGATCCTGTGCTCCACAACGCCTGTTAATGTGAGGAGACTCCCACAATACATATCTCAAAAAAGTTAGCGCTTTCTGTTTGACAATTCCAGCAGTTTTCATTTACATTTCAAAGCCAGAGGGAGGCTGAGGGCACTCATATCTGTAATTCCAATAGTCCCTCAGTCTGGATGACTGTTTCTGTAAAACTGACACAGTATGCGCAGCTTTCATTACTTTCATTTGTTCCATCTTCCCAGATGAGCCTTTTAATCTTCTGCTTGCTGATCCCTGGTTTATAATCAGATTTGATAGCAATAGGATGGTGGTAAATATCTTGATGTGAAAGTCTATAACAAGATAGAACTGTTTTTTCTGTCCTTACTCCTCTAGTGAGGTAAAATTTTATTTGTGAAGTGTGAATAACTTGAAGCTGAAAGCTGCCGAGTTTTAGGCCATTTTCAGGTGCACCTGAAAGTCCTGTCCGCCATCACCCCCCCTGCCAAAAAAAAAAGGCAAGAAAAAGCTTTCTTTGTGGACTTACTTTTTAATCTTTTGGATTGTAATTTTGTGTCAACTTGATTGATTATTCTGTTTTCCCAGAGGCTGATAACATGCTGATTTCAAGTAAGATCTGAAATAATAGATCTTTGACGTGTGCGTAATCATTGTGATTCCTGAATAAACCCATTCCTGAATGGCTTTAATGCTGCCAATAAAAAATTACAGTTAAGTGGATGAAAATATGTTTAATAACTGGATTTAGCAAAAGCCTGTTGATGTTGTTTTGGTTTTTTTCCCCCGCTGTTTTGTATATATAGGTTAGCTCCATAACTTCTGCATCTCTTTTTGCTTGCTATCAGAATGGAAAAATCCTTCTGCTTTGCTTTTTAAGGCATCCTCTGCATAATCTTAATGCTCAAGTTTTGTCACAAATTAGTAAGAGTATTCAAAGTATAGAAGGTTAGGGGTATACACAAAGTGAAGTGTCCTCCCAGGTTACGTTAAGCATAACCTGTTTTGTCCAGTAGAAGAGTTTTGTCTAAACTGTAAGATTCTACCAGTCATTTTCCATTTTAATAAAGTTTTTTTTTTATCAAATATTTTTACCTAGTTGTGTCTCCCCTTTACTTTTTATATTCTTATTTATAATTCTGACATTATCCAATTGTAGCCTGTCTGCCATAAATCTTTTTGTCACAGATCTTTCTTTTCCCAGTCTTGGGAGGAAAAAGGCTCTAAATACGCTACGGTATTTTCTCCCTTTCTCTCATTCTTCTTCCATGATACACTAATTTCCATGTCTCTGCTGTTGAAAAATTCTTCCCACTTCATTTAGTCTCCATAACCTCACTTAAATCTGAGCTTCACTGTCTGAAGTAAGAATTTGGATATAGTTTCCTCTACTGCTTACCCTCTTGCCTTTCCTTATTAGGATTTGGTGTTCCTGCCACCTGCCTGTTTGAATGTCTATCTGGTACACTGCAGACTCTTCTATTAGATAAAGATAAATTAACTGCTGCTAAGATATAGTACTGAATTTGATTTTCTTAAATAAATTTATGGGGTTTTCATGTGTGTGAAACTCTTCAGTTCTTTTTCTTCACTATTGTAACAAGAAGCCAAATTCTGAGCCCACTGAGCCCCAAATTCCGGAGCTCCACACACTTACCTATATCATAGCACTGTAAGTTTCGTTTGTTTTCTCTGCCTTCTGTTTGGTTTATCTCAATTACTCCAGGAAGATGAAACATACTAAACTTTCTAGCTATAGCTTTACAGGTGGAACAGAAGAATTCTTCTGAGTAAACCATGCTCCTAACTATGCACATCAAACCCAAAATCAAACCACGAGATGTACAGACAGTGCTAGTGATGATTGTCTCCTTTGGAAATTGCTGTTTTCAGCGATGTGGCTGTGGGAGAATCTTTGTAGTTTTGGGTACGTGGCTTACAGAACTCTGTGCAAATTGCTGATAGAAAGGGAGAATCTGAACTGGGAGGTGCCTGCAGACTGTGCAGTGGGTAGTGGAGGGCTGTATTAGTGCTGGTCACTAGCAAATGCTAAAAATCTTTTTTTTGTTGAGTCAGTGTTTCTGTTTCATCCACCTGCCTTTTGGGTTCTCATTGGATATGCTATTATAGAACTTTGAGAGAGATATAGAAAAGTTGCATGCAGTAAATGAGCATTCAAATTTCCTTATTAATGCTACTTTTCCCTTTGGCAAGCTTTTCAGCTTCAGAGAGTATATTTCTTCTCCTGCACTTAGAATTAATTTTGTATGGCTTGACAGCCAAGTTATTTGAAGTAGAAGTAAAACACAGCATATGGCACTCACTGAAGGGGAATACTTGGACTCAGCTGGTCCTACCAGCACACAATAGTGTCCAACTGACCATAAGCCAGACGAGAACCTTCTGGTAGGAGGGAATTGCAATGTGTATGGCCAGAGAGAAAGCTGATGTGGAGTTCAACAAATAGGAATGAGTTGCAAATAATTCAATATTCAGGCAAAAGTGATAACCATCGTTGTTTGTGCCAGCATGAGAATTGACCTTTAATTAGCTTAGAATTATAAATTTTGCAACTTTAGGTGAAAGATGGTAAAGATGGTGTCAACTGAAAGTGAATTGCTTGAGATTTTTGGAGGGATTTTTACTGACAACAATACAATTCCTATCAAAAAATTAATTCTATATAATGTATAATGTATTTATATTTAATATATATATAATAGCAATGTGTAAATGACATATTAATATATAAAAATATGTTGTGGAAAAGAATACGCAGAACTCCATATGACAGTGGACAGAGCATTGCCTGACACTTTCAACTAGTTGTAGGTGGTTTTCTGGCAGCGAGTGAGGAGGTGGATTTAATGACTTAAACATAGGGGCGTATAGGCAATCTCTGCACAGTGGCCATTTGCATTTGAGAAATGGGAACAGGTATCCAAGGAATTTGCTAAAGCAAGTTAGTAGGTTTTTGAGTGTGGAGAAAGATGCATATTCTGGGGAAAGTTAGTATCTGGCCAAATCTGCATGCATAGGGCTTGAATGTTGTTGGCACTTTGCAAAATTGCTCATCAATAGCTTCTTGAATAAACAGTTTAATTTTACAAGTGTGGAATGTTTTTCAATGATGAAATACAAAATATTATAGCAGTGATAAGGAGGGCAATAGCAAAGAGTATGATTAAGAAGGAGACAAAAGGGTAGATGTAGGACAGCAAAGCCTAACACAGGTTTCATTTCTAGATAAAGGGCATTCTACAACTGAGCTTGCATGAAGTTGAGTATAGTATATTTAAAAAGAGATGCAGAGAAGATTAAATATTTAACTGGTGAAAGAAAGCAAAGAGGAGTATAATATACGGTGGTCAGCAGTAATGATCATTCCAGTTCAACAGTTGAAAAGGGTATTTAACAAATGTCCTAATCACAGACAGAATAAAACAGCAGAGAGAGGCTGTTTTAATTTTCTCTTAATTGAAGCCAGGAAGCAAACGAGAATCCTGAACTGAAAGTCTTCTGGTATCTATGCTCCCCCCTATGGAAACTTACAGTTCTCCAAATAGAAATGCGGCGGTTTGTGAGATACGTAATGCATGCAATGGAACTGTTGCATGTTTGTATGTCTGTGCAATTTATGTGATTTGTATTTACCTGAAGGAAAAAAATGAGGGCAGCTTTCTCACATAAAGATCAAATCACTAGACTAGCTATTAGAATAACTACGAGCTACTTGTTTTAGTAACGCCTGAAAGAGGACAGAAAATCTTAGAAGACCTGCATTTTTCAATAAATCAGTTAACACAGAGCAAATAATTAATTAATGGTGACTCTCAGTCCTCATCAAAGGTATAGCAACTGATCAGTCCTGGCTGAAAGAGGGGGCTGTGTGTTCATTTTTTTTTTTCCCCTCTTTTTTTCTTTTTCCCCTGCAAATCCAGAAATATAATGCCAACACACAGATAGGCTGCGTCTAGAACTTACTATCTGTCAGAAGATATCACTAATAAGAACATCTTTGGAGTTAGCCTGGTGTTTGGGATGTTTTAGAGGAAACAGAACCAGGCACTAGGGGAACTCAGATGTTGAAATTGTTGCTAGTAATGCTCTTGTTGCAAGGAAAGAAAAAGTCAGGGAAGAGGCAGTATAATACTATGATGTTGGACAGCAGCAACACTTTGGGGCATGCCAGGCAGCGCTTGTGTCTAAATCAAAGGATTAAAGGGAAGGTAGCACTTGTGGGAAACCAAAAGAAGATCAAAGGAAATCCTAAGGCTGTCAGTGTTCTAAAGTTTTGTGGAAACAGAGCAGTGTTAGCTACACTGGGATACTTCTGGGAACTCCCCAAAACAGGCACTGATGTAAAGACGGCACACAGTGGTGTTTGCAAGCAGGGTCTTTAGAGACACAGGAATCTACAGCACTGTTGTAGAAATTGGTAGCAGAGCTACCCAAGAGCCTGATGGTCAAGGTTAAAATGGCAGATCCCTAGCTGGTAATAGTCTGTGACTACTCACATTACTTGGAAGCTAGATAGTAGTACAGCACAGGGACTGGCCGTGGGTTAGAGGATTGATGCTTTATGGCTTGCAGTAGCCTTTTGCAGCCCGTACCCCTACCATACAACTGGCACCATATGAGGTAATTCATTCTCTATGAATTTATTCCTCTATGCCTCAGGCTCTTAGTTCTGCTTTTCCTGGTTCCCTCTCCAAATTTCATTTTCCAGAAAGTCCCAGGCTTCTTAACGCTCTCAGTTGCCCTCTGTAAGTTCTTAGTCCTCTCTGTCTTCTAAGCCATTCATATCCAATAATCTTTCCCATACTTATGGGCAAACAATGTTTCCCTAGCCCAATTTTCCCAAAAAGCCTTTGGCCACGTTCCCTGAAAAATTCCATCTGGGATAGACATTGAACAATACAAAATGTCATTGCAATTAAAGTTTGGCAAAGTTCTAAGCAACTGAAAATGGGGTCTTCCTGATAGCAAATGATGGCAATGTTAATGTGCAGTGCTCTTGGTTCTCCCTGTAATCACAACTTTTTATGTATATATTGACTAAAAAAAATGTCAGAAGTTTGAAGGAACAAATTATGCCTGGCACTCCACACCTCAGAGTAATAGGAGGCATTCAAAAGAAAGGGACTTACGAAGACAGATGAAAATTAAAAATACACTTCTGTCTGACACCATTACCTAATGTTCTTAGATGTGTCAGTCAAGGATACTATGACTAAAGGAACAAACACATTATTTTTTGTCTTTATTGTATTGTGTGTTTGATAGTGCTTTGTGGGATTTGCGTAGATCTTGTGCAGTGCTATTTTTTTTTTTTAAATTGCCACATTATGTAATTAGAAAAAAGAATGCAGATAAAACACATGAACATGTGTTGAATTTGCTTTTTGACCCTGAGTAAACTTAGCTGCAGAGAAATTCAGCATTGAATAAGTAATATTTTATGGTCTTATTTGGACCTGTGTCTTTAACTGAATGAACTAAATTTTCTTAAGACCTTCGTTAAAAAGCAGGGGGATTTCTGAATAGCTTTTTATTTAAGTGGATAAGGTATTTCAATTCCATGCACAGTTGGACTAAATATATATGTGTATATATGTGTGTGTGTATATATATATTACATTTGCCTTTTTATTTCAAACTAATCCAGCCTGCGAGTAGAATAACATTTCTTCTAGAAATAGTTCCTATTTTTAGTGGAAAGTTTGTATCCAGAATAACTCTTCTACTTCAGGCAGTCTTGTTCTCCCAGACTGAGATAACTTTACACCTGAATTAGTTTGTCTGCTGAATTAGTTTTTCTCCTGGTGTCATTCACCATTTCAGTGCTGGTACACAGCCAGTTTGCCCTGCTGCGATTGTAATTGATGTAGAAGTGAATGTAACTGGAATCACACAATTTTTAAATAATTGTGCTTTGTTACTTCTGTGTTCACATCTACAGTAGTCCAGGGGTCCTAGACCCTCTTTAAAGTGGGGAAACGTGTCCCGGCAATATGGACACTGAAATGCAAAATTGTTGGCATGTCTGGGAACATGAATGGGAGAAATGCAGAAAAGGTCCAGGGCTGCTTCAAAACAAACAAACAAGCAAGGAGGCAAGCAAAGAGAGTGTCTTGAGAGGACTGTAGGAATACAGGCTGCCTCAGCACCTGTATTTGATGAAGTGCAGGGTTAAAAGCAGGCCAATGTGAGGAATGTACCATGCTCTCGCATTGCCCTGAAACGTCTGTGTTTCAGATGCAGCCAGTCCATAGTGTCCTAAAGGCAGATTGAGGTCAAGTGCCTTCTCCTCCCATTGCCTGGTGCTAGATGTGCCACTGGAAGGAGCTCAAACATGCCAGTCTCTGGCACTGTTGTAAGGCGTTCCTGTAAAGATGGTGGGGTGGGCAGGCATCCCTAGTCTCCTGGCACAGAGGAGAGTAAGCTTAGAATTTGTTCCTTGTTATTTTTGCCCTGCACTTGCATTAAACAGTGAAGTTTTCCAGTGATGACTGAAACAGTAGCTTGGGCTGGGATAATTTACATGTTTGGAGCAGGTATGAACAAAACCGAAAATGGGCACCAATGTGAGCTTGGCCAGAACTGTGACCACCCTGGCACTGGAGATCTCTGCCAAAGGCTGAGTGGAGAATAGCTGAAATTGCAGGTGAAGATGCTCTCTTAGGAAGTAAGTTGTCCTGTTTTTCTGCTGGTCTAGCAGGATGAAGTGTTTCATGCCATGGTCAGATATGTGCCAGAGAGAGAACGGGAGTGCATGGTTGGGAAGGAAATGCAGGACTGGCAGCATTCTGCAGACTCTCTGGGGCAGCCTCAGGTGTACAACAACATTAGGCAACAAGTAACTGTCCTGTAGCTGTAAACGGGCAACAGTACTAGGCAGTGTTTATGCCATGTTTTCCTTCCCCTGCCATGGTATCACCTTTTTTCACTCCTTTGCAAGTTAAGCCTCTTGAAGGCATGCCTGAGGGCAATGTGCTGATAGTCTGTGGAGTTACACATTGTATTACTGCTCTACCACCCACTCTTCCAATCCAGAACATGTCAGTTATTGTACAGGGGCTCTGTACAAAAAGGCTTTATGATCACCCAAGTGCTAGTAAGATATCATAGGAATGCCGTCTGATACCAAAAGGGAGGAAGAATACATGCACCATTTATTGATGCTGGTGTGGAGACTTGTACTGAAACAACAGTTTTGTGTCGAGTACCTTAAAAGAGTTAAGGGTAGCATGACCGTTATGGAGAAAGGTCATAAATAGCTGCTGAGGATCTGAGAACATCTCTGTAAGGAGTAAAAGAGGGCAGAGAAGATGTGGTTTTGATCTCTGGAGTAAATGCTTTCTTGGCCTTCTGGTGGTAGGTTAGCTGAGGGAAGTACCTGGAAAAGGCAGGGTTGTGCAAGAAGGGTGTCTGGCAGACAGAGAAATAAATAACTCTTCAGGAGATTGCACTGTTGATGATGAACTTCCCTAGAAAACCAAGCACCGTGCGCTGCGAGGAGGACAGGATGCCAGGTAGAGACCACTGACCTATCACATCTGTCCTGCAGCACTTTAACACCTAGGAAAGGGAGACTTTACCTTCATGATTTATAACCTATTGACAGTAACATATGGGCAGAGAGAACTTCAGGCATGTTTTGCTACAGATCTATTGCAGTTTTATGGTTGTTGTTTATATTCAGTTAATAAACAACTTTATTGCGGAAAACATGGTAAAACTATCTCTCTGAAATGCAGCTTCCTCCTAATGACATCAATACCTAATAACTTGTTTATGTAAAGACAGAGCATTCATTTTCTTACTTACAGTAAGAAATTGTTTTTCCTGCCTCCTACCCTCTAGACTCCAACTGGGAGCATATGATGCAGCTCTGACCCAGATTCACCTACCATCTGGACTACCTTTTAGAAACAACCTTTTTCATTGTTTATAGCATCCGTAAAAGCTCTGTAGCTTTGCCGCTCCCCCCCCCCCCCCCCAATCCATTAAAGGGGATCTCAGATATAACTGCACATATTACAGCAACACATGGCAGACGTATGACAGAAACAGTTGTTGCTTACAAGCATCCAGGCTTGTCACCTCCAGTTTACTTTCAGTCTTAAAAGTAACTTGTTCTCTTTCATTGGAGTAAGCAGAGCTGGGTTTCCAAACAGCCTGACCTAAATGACCTCACTGCTTTTTTCCTCGATGCTAATACCTGCTATCTAGCCAGGCTGTGAAGTGCTCTGGGGAAGACCAAGACCTCATTTCTCATGTTGGCCTCTGAAGCTGATGCCACAGGCTAATGAATTCTGCTAGTGTTCAAAAAAACCTGGAAATCTCAAGCAGGCGGCTGTTGCCTCTGAGATTGGCCATGTGAACTGATGTATTGGAGCAGAACTGCGTATCAATAGGAACTGAAGTGGTGAATTTCCAGATGGCAATGACCACGCTTTAGGACAAAGTTAAGAAACAGCTCTCATGTTGACAGAGTAGCACTGAAAATAATTTCAAATGAAGGTGTTTTCCCCAGGAGGTTTTGTTTTAAGATGTGTTACCATAGATGGTCACAGATTTAGAATGTTCATTTGACCAACAAACCTCTTCTAGCTGATCAAGCCTCAAAGTATTGATGACTGTTGAAGTTGGTCTAGGAAAAGTTTTGAAAAATACAATTTTCATTCTTACCTCCCATAGAGTTCCTTGTTGTTCTCATATCCTAGCTCATGAAACACAATGCAACTGCAGAACAGTGAAGAACAGAAACAAACAGCGTTATTGATGGTCAAGACTGGGATGTACATTGGAAAGCTGTGTATAGTAGTCTGCTGATTTTGAAGAAATCTGTGTTGTTAGAAAAAGCAAAATCTTTTAGAGATATCTGGTCTATAACCTGTGTCACTAAATATCTTAACACAAATTACTTCTCTTACATTCCTGTGTTTTTTGCAACGCATCTCTAAGACATATGTATTTATGTAACTTTTTAAGTAAAATCAACCTTCTAAATTTTAAATGAGTATGTGGTAACTGTCTGTCTGCTTTTTAGAAAAAAAAAAAAGTGCATAGATTTACTGTCACAACTTGTCACAAAATTAGCACCTTTGAGTAAAAATTAGATTAATTTTAGAGAAAAATAATATGAAATTGTAACTTGGCATATTTGTGCATTACAGCTGACTTTGTTGGTTATAATCCTTCAGTTAACGACCAAAAGTGATCTGTGCATCTGATTAAGACCAGTGTGGCTGGATTTTCGAATTCAAGAGCAAATCTTTTCCTTACAGAGTCCATAATGCAAGAATTGTTTGTTATTTAATGTTTTTATTTTTTCCCAATCCTTCAAGATCCTAAATTAAAAGATAGAGTAATTTCCTTGTGAGAAAACCTGAAAACATAAGAAACCTAATTACACTACACTATTTTAGATTGTTTGACCTATTTGGGAAACTAAGAACTTCAACATTTTGGACTTAATTCTGCCAGTATTTGGCATCTGCAGGGGGTGTGCCAGTTGCTACCAGTGAAACACCTATGACCTAGAATGAGGTCATTGAAGAGAAACTAAAGAATTACAGGTTTAGTTCAGTGTAAATTAAAATGTGGTTTGAACCTCCAAGTCAATCTCTGAACATTGGCAATTGCTAGAAATTGCTGTTGTTTCCTTTGCTGTTGTAAATGACTGGATTCACACGTTCATGAAATGGTCTAACTGAGAGGAAAACAAAGTTAATATCTGAGACCATCTGAAACAAAATAATGTTGTGATTTGTGCCAGATGGGTGCCTGAAGTAATTACAATGTCAGTGCTTCCTAAGTAGGGTAACGGTACAGACCTAATTGTGGTCAGTCTGGAGAAACCTATTTTGATGAACTTTCTTTCAACTCTATTTAGCTCAAACATATGTTGAAATATAACCTAACGGGATGTTACTGCAATCTGTTTGTATTTCCCCAAGCTATTGAATGCACTCCTGCCATGATTAGACTGATGATGGTCTGTGCGAGTACTGAGACAAAAAGGCTAAAGCCGATTATTTTTCTACTTAGTATGAAGCCTAAAGGAATTATCTCTTGTCACCTTGATATTGCAGTTTGTTTTGAGCAGAACAGTCTTAACTTGGGGGATCTTTCTTGAATTTAAGTTGTTACTGATCAATAGAAACTCCTGTTCGTGGATTTGGGTATTGAGGGGAGAGGGGGGGAAAAAGAAGAATATAAACAGTTAGACAAGTCAACTTCTTTTCCTTCCCCAGGCTCAGCTTAACCCAAACACCTATCCTAACCCCTTCCTAGTCTCGGCTTCGCTTTATTTTCCCTGCAGGTTAGGCTCAGTGTTCCCCAGCTCCTTCGGTGAGGTGAGGTGCGGGAGGGGGGGGTCAAGTGCCATCAGGGTATATTTCTTTGTTTTACTGTTTTTCCTGCTATTCTCTTTCTTAATGTCCCTGCTCTAGAGGGGCACCCCCAGATCAAGGTTCCCCTGGGGGTGTCCCTGCCCTGGCGTGGGTTCCCCACAGCCGCAGCCCCTGGGGTCGCGGGTCGCCTGTGGCTGCAGTCTCTCGGGGCGTCCCCGCTCCGGCCTTGCTCTCCCATGGCCTCAGGCCCTCAGCGTGCCTCCGTTTGGCATGGAGCCTCCTGCGTGTGCCCAGCACCGTGTCTCCCATCTCGCAGCAGCCACTGGCTCCCTTAAAGCTGCCTGAGGTTTTTGGGGTGACGGGATGTTGTTGCTGTTTTTGTAGCCAGCTGAAACCAGCTGCGACTGGCTCGGGGCTGCCTTCAGCACAGGGCACTGCTGCAGGCCCCTGCGAACGAAACCCTGCCAATACTCAGCTGTAATGCAGATTTTTCCAGTCTTGTTTTAAAGTTTTACTCTGCAAAACAACAGGGCACAGACAGACAGACTTGAGCCTGTGGTACTGAGTTTTGTGAGGGTTTGGAGGAAATGGTTAACTTCAAGGAAGGGCAGTTTGATGAATAGCAGATAAAGAAACAAGACTTTGTAAAGAATCATTTCTTAAACCTTAATTGTGTGTCTTAGTCCTTTTGTTTCATTGACATCAGACTCATCTTTCCCCTTAAATAACAAGAGACAGCTGTATTTCCTCATGGACTCCTTCGAGATTACTTCTGAGAGGTAAGCAGCATGCTTATTACCTTAAGCTGCAGCACGCTTCACGCCCTTATTCTTCCTTTGCTGCAATTTAATACATTTGCTGCCATATTGCTGAAACAGTCTTTTAGCTCACTGGGATGAAATAATCTTTCAGTGAGCAGAGGCAACAGAAAGCCTGAGCACCCGGGAGCGGGCACGCTCTTGCCTGTGCACTCGCAGCCCTGGCGGCTGACTGATGGCCATCTCCTGGTCTCTGGAATTGGGGATTTCAGCAAGGGTATGTGTCCCGTTTGCTGACTCCGGATACAGAGCTCTCCCTTTGTTTCCCACCTAAGTCTCAACAGATGTATCACAGCTGTGTCGTCTAAAGAGCTCAGGACTCAACTAGCTGGTGCTGGGCTTTTTAGTCTATCTGTGTGAGCTCAGTAGTGTAGGTGCAAGTTGCTGTCTGAACTCTCAGAAGCAGAATGCCCTCTTGGTTAACACTTCACGCCGGTTTAAAAAGCTTTTTGAGTTTGCTTTCTAAGTGCTCGTATTCTAAAACTTATCTTTACTTTTAAGGAGCAAAACTGGGATTTGCTGGGGTTGGAATGTCTGTTTGCATCCCACATACTGAGCTGAATGCTTCTAGACTGCAGGTCTTCTGACTGACTATCCTATTCATCTGAACAGAGCCGTCTATTTTATAAATTGTCCAAGGCCTGTTTTATTCAAAATGAGCTATCATTCTGGCTTTACATAAGCTGAAGAAAATATCTTTTTGCAAAGCTGACTGAAAGTCAGTAGACCAAATTGTGTAAAAAGAGTTGGGTATTTCAATTTAAAATTATATTGAGGATGGAGGAGAAAAGGAGAGACCTTTTTGTGCTGAAAGTTATGATTAGGACAAAAATAATTCTAGCACAATGGTCTCCTTTTGGAAAATGGGGTTTCATTAAAATCAGCCTGCAGCTGAGTCTATCAGAGCTGTCAGTCACAAGAAGAGGCCATTAGCCATGAAATGCTACAGAAAGATTGTAGGTGCACAGCCTGTCTGTTTATATCTTCCATGCAATAAATACCACCGCACTTTTTGATTGGAGAAATATGAGAATAGTTTATTTAGTAGGAAATGCTGAAGCAATGAATTTCTGATTTAAGATCCTTTGGGTATGTGATGTGCTACTTTATTCTGAATTCTATGAAGAGCTTAGATATTATATTTTTTCTGCCTTGTAACTCATCTGTAGTGTTGTTGAGTTTGGTTTCGGATGTGATGTATATGTGTGATGTTGGACATTGAATAGTATTTATGTATTTTGGAGTATCTGTGACTTGGCAAGATTCTGATGAGGTTAGCTGCATGTTTTACCCCAAGGGTTTCTCAGCAATGAAACAGTAGGGTCATCTTCATGAAAAGAATTCTAAATAACTGTCAAAACACTCATATCTATTATTGAAGTAGCATACATCCCGAAGTCATGATTTAAAAAGAGACATATCTTTCATATTTGTAGTATTTTCTACATTAATTGAATCAAAGGTCTTTATAGCATTAACTGAAAATGGCAGAAATCTAAATGATAGTATTAATGTATAATAATTCTTTTTGCTGGTTTACTACTATTTCTAAATTGCTGGCTGTTGTAATCATGTATTTCTGAATGCAGTGTTACTGAAAATGCAAATCCTACACAGAGGGGGAAAAAAATACAAGCTCAGAGTATTTTTGTTGTCTGTGAAGTGTGCTTGACATCAAACATTTTTGATATATATGAATAGATGGCAATTGCCACTTAACCATCCAATTTTCCGTGACGTGCTATCAAACTTGTTCTGGCTGCATGTAGCATAATTTGCACAGAATGTGATGATACCTTTTGGATTTAGCTTTGAGGGCTTTTGTATTAGTTGCATTTTCTGATTTATTGTAGTACACATATTCAAGACATTAGAAAAATAAGGCTTTCAAATGTATCTGTATGTGACCGGAGGAGATACAACATTTACCTCACCAGTCTAAGGATGGCCCTCAGCAAACAAAGGCTCTTTCTTCAAGAGAGTAACATGGCCAGTGTATGTATTCTGGTTACAAGAAAGAAGCAACTCGGTATGAGTAGTTGGCTTTTGTTGTTGGCTTTTTTAAAAATTATTATTTCCCCAGAGATTCTTACATGCTCTTTTGCATACACAGTATATCATAGGCTACTTGGTCTTCTACTGAGACAGATTGTTTCTGCAAAGAAGTTTGCCAGCTTCCTTTGCTCACTTCCCCTCACTTTTATTTCCATCAGTCCTCAGTCAGCCTCCTGTTCCCTAACATCCACAAACTCACCCTAAGATGAAGACTTTCTTTGGACTAACAGCTGTAAGTGTCTCTGCATCTGCAGTCTTGCTTGGACTCCTTTGTTTTTGAACTATTATATCTTTGCAAATTTCAGCATACGGTATGCTTTATCCAGTGCCTGGAGTGCTATTGGAGTGGGCAAAATCAAATGGAGTTAGAACTATATATACCCAAATAGACTCACACAGGCAATGAGTAATGGACAAAATAACTGAGAAAATAAATGTTTTCTCTAAAAAACACAAACCAAACCACACACACAAAAAACCCCAGGCCTTCCTGATTTCATAGTCTTGACCTTCAAGAGAAACTGCAGGAAAGCCCTTTAAAAATGAACATCAGTGCTTCAAGTAAAATCTCATTAGATACTATGTGCAATGGAGACATTCCATTATGGCAGATTATCTTTTTTCCTGAGTAACGCCTTCTGAATCCCAGCTTTTCTCTACGTGCTAAGTATTTATTCCACATGCTTGAGAGACATCTAATGAGTTATTGCTTCTAGCCCTGCCAAAAGTTTTTTCTGCTCTATAGATGTCTAGCTCCCCTTTTCTCGATACTGTCTAATTGTTCTGGAACAAAGCTGATTATATAAAACCAGTGTTTTCAAACTCTTACTTAGCTTGATGTTTACTCTGTTTTTTTCAAGTCTGATAAAGGTTTTGAGTGTCAAAAAGCTTTTGTTTCCTTCACTACCTCTTTTATCTGCTGAGGTAAGAAAAAGATACTGCCTCAGCAAATGCTACTTCAGCTCTTCTTAAGCACACTCTCGTTGTTTGTCCTTGCCTCACCTGGCCTGTAGTTGGAGGTTGTAAAGATTTTTGAAGGTTGTAAAGACAGATGAGCTAGAGAGAGATTCATTTCATCCACCCTTGATGCAGACGAAATTTCAGCATGTGGGTCAAACTAGCCAGCTACGCTTCCTCTGCAGTAGAGGGAGACAGGCATGAGCAAAAGTTCTTTTATTACTTATCCTATTGTAGGAAAACAGGAAAAAAATGGGGGAAGAAAACCAAAGCTTTAATCCTATCAAATTCCATCTAGTTCCTGTTCTAAAATAGCTTTTACCTTCAGTCAGGGCTTGATGGGTTACCAAAATGGGGCGAAGGCCTCCCACTGATTTCTATGATACTGTTCAGGTGAGTAAATTTAAGCACAGAAAAGAGGTGCCTAGAGAACTAATTACTTTCAGGGATTGAGGATTAGGATGCTGGTATTTGATAATCTGTATGTAGAATGAAATGTCACTAAAATAGCAATTTTACTGTCTGCATTAGTTGAACTTTGTATCTGAGACTAATACTCTATTACAGTGGACTTCACGTACCAATATTGTTTGCTTATGTGGCTGATGTATAATTTTGAGTGAAAAATGGTGCACTTAACCTCCCATTATTAATCTTTTGAGACTTTTGTGTGCTTTCCAAGATTGAACAACATTTGAATTTCTGTAGTGGAATGTTTTAACTAACCTCTTCTTGGTTTGACATTTAAATGTGGCAGTTTTCTTTTTCTCTCCCTTTAAAAAAAAGCAAAACCAAAGCCCACACTCAGAAATTTTTGATACTAACATTAAAATGAAGTTCAAAGAACTTTTACACAACTTGGAATATATTTTGTACTTATTGTGGTAGACATTTTTTTCGAATGCAGTACTCCAGGGTATTTCCAGTTTCTATAGTTGATTAAATGAACTAAAGCTCTGTTTTAATAGGTTTCAAAGAGACATCTGTTCACTCCTCCCTGCATATGATGTTTTTACCTGGAGCCTCAAGAAGACACTTTTGGAGATTTAAATTTGGATAAATTAGTTTTCAAAGGAAAGAAAGAAGATACTGAAATAAATGTTTAAAGTTTTATTGATAGTTCCTGAATTTTCTATACTATGTATTAACATCTGTTTGCAAATGCTGTGCATTTAAGCTGTGCATTGTTCTGGAAAAAAAGTGCATGTTTTCCTGGTTATTGTTGGAATGTACTTTCTTGTAATAACAAAACAAAAACTAAAGATGTGGTAGGTAAGTACCATCAAAGAAGGAGAGGAAGGCAGAGGGAAAGGCACTAAATCAAACTAAATATGATGTACTTTGGGAAATGCTGCAGAGATTCAAGATACTTTAGTTATAAATAATTCAATTTCTAGGCTTTCTCTCCTAATAATACAAGTTCATCCGTAGAGTAGTAGTAAGAGGCAGTAGCAATTTTAAGTATTTTTAGTGAATAATTGTTAAAAATTCTAAGAGTGCCATAAAATATTATGTTTTCTAAACATTATATCTGAGCTACATATAATTATGAAATTCTTTTGAATACCTTTAATTTTGTACATTTTCCAAGTATAAAAATTAAATGTTTTGGCCTCCAGGCATACATCCTATCTGTGTATGCACTGTGCAATTTGTATGTAGTATGGACCTGGTTAATAGCACAAGCTGATTTGCAAGTTTACTCCCAAACAGAAATCTGTGTAATTTAGAACGCTGCATATCTTCTTGTAACCTTGGTAAGAGGTAGAAAAAAATTAAGTGATAAATTTGTGTATATGCTTTTAGCTGATAGCCTTGTGGGAACTTCAGAGATTTTAATCTGCCAGAGCTTTTCTATTTGGAAATGCAAGATCAAAAATTCTATTTGCTGTGACTCCACAATTTAATATAGGTTTATTAATACTGTCTGTGTTACTGTATTTTTTTCCCCCTCTGATTTACACTGATGTATTATGTACTTGCATATCTGTCTTGGAAAACTGTTGTTTTTTGTTTTATATCTGATCTGAGAGATAAGAAAATCTTGTCACAAAAATGCTCGTTTATTCACTTTTCTTATATGCCATTGTAGTAGATGTTACAGTTTGAATTACTGTTATTTTATAGAAGTTTCTGGGAGGGAAGGGTTTAAATCTTAGGGTCTCATATTCACTCTTTAACTGAAATAAAACGTGAATGGTTTAGATGGTCTATTACTAGTCATAACATTTAGATTAAATGAACTAGAAAATAATCATGCTTGAGATACAATGTCCACAGACAGCATAACATGTGATTCTTTAGAACTGTCCTTCCATTTGTGTTTGTTATTTATTCACCTCCCCCAGGAAGGTCAAGCAAGATGAACTATCTCTGAGTCAGTAAACGCACTGGGAAGCGGTTAGTTCAGTGACAGTCCTTCTCTGTTCAACATAGCTGGGTTTAAATTTATTGAAATATGAAAGTATTTCATGGTAACTGGGCAGTCGGTCATGGATTTGTTTTGAAATTCAGGTAGTTCTGCAGTGACTAAGGATGCACTCAAAGATCCACAGCTAAGATTTTGAATTTGTATTCCTTGGCAATTGGTTAGCAAAGTGAAGATAACCTAGCTCATCGGGACAACTTCAAAGTCCATGAAACTTACAGTTAAGGACAAGCAATTTTGCAGGCTGCACAAGTTGTTGCTTTCATTACCACTTTGTGAGCAAGAGTTTTGTTCATTACATTTGTAAATTAGTATTGTCTCCATCCTTTAAAAATAATAATTGCAAATAGCTATATAATGATAGGATGTGAAATTATTAGAGAAATTATTTTCTGATTGATTGATTGCAGAAAATTAATCAAAGATGACTTGTTGTCATTCAAGTCAAAAAGGTCAAATGATCTCCGTAGTCTTTTGACTGTGGGTGACTAAGTAGTGAAAAGTAACCAGATCTAAAGATCGCTAAAGTGGAAAGAAAAATTTCCTTTGTATAATGGGCTTTGGATGAGCACTAAAGAGAGAAACCTGGAAGTAATGCAGTACTTGCTCACCTCTTGAAATGTTTTCCAAGTCAATTAGCAGGGAGACTTGTGCTGCCCCCAATTCCAGTGTTGTGTGATGTTCTCTTGTACTCTGTTTTCTATCTGCATTTTGTTAGCGTTTGTGGAAAGCGCAAAAATGGAAACATTTAGATAAGCGCTCAAATCCATTGTCACAGTTTAGATTAATTACACTCACTTACATAATGTGGCCTTGAATTAATAGCCAGGCATTATTTGGGTTATTAAATCAGAGGCTTTCTTATAAAACACTTGCAAGTTTTAAAATTTTTGTTTTCAAATGATGTGCAAGCTGGATGACTAATTAAGGTTGCTAGTGTCCCTGTGGCAATGCTATGGACCAGAGAAGAGAAGAGAGATTTTCCTTTCATGTCCATGCACAGAGAAAATTGCATGTGCCAGATTTCTGCTCTAGGTAATTGTGAACCAAATGTTTACATACCCCCTGCCCACCCGCCCTCCCCCTCAAGTGTTGCCTCTCTGTGGCACATGGCCCACTGCGAGTGTGTGATGTGAATATCTGGCAGTACTTATTTCCTCTTGGCATAGAGACTACTCTGATGTCACCACATCCCATGATATTTCAGAGGGACAAGAGGTTTGCCTGGTGCTGTTTCATTTATCATAACCGATCATTTAATCTCTTTATTTTCTCTTGGAACAGTTTTATTTCTATATACAGAGTTCAGAGTGCGTTCTCCTCCATCTTCCGTGTTGTTCTCGTTCTGCCTCTCTCATCTCAGGCCAGTTTTGCTGGCAGCCTGTTGCAGTATAGTAAGGCTGCACTGTAGATTTCCAGCCCGATGCTAGCTGTAATCGAAGTTGCAGCTCTCCAAGGTTCTCACGTAGCTAGTTGTGCTGCTGTGACCTGTAGGCTTTTGCTTCTAGATGAGATCCCTGTGTGCGCTGCTGCCAGTGGGCGCACGGACGCCCGCTGCTACTGGGTATCTGTTGGCATGGGAGAGCTTACTGTACCAGAAGGGTTTGGCAGTACTATCACTAGTCACCTTGCATGAGTGTACTGATCTCTTTGGGGCATGACAGTTACCTGGGGAAGAAGAAAATAGTGTCTTTCCTTCCCAAATGCTTTTTAAAATTAGAAACATCTTAATAAACTCTATTTCATTCATTAACTTGAAAACAACCAACTAATTTCAGTGGTGCATAGTGAGGCAGAGAAACAATAAAACCTAACCATTTTCCTGGGTAATAACAAGATGAGAGTTTCACTCTTCAATTCAAACTTCAAGCTCTGTGAACAAGGCTACCCTTGCAATTTTGCTCAGTTGACCTGGCAATCTTTAATTTACCCAGAAGCTGTGGATTACAGTGATATTAAGAAAACATGATGAAAAATATATTTTAAGTGAATGTTAAATATTGCAGAAATTGTGATGGAGTCAGAATTTTCGTAAATTGTAGCAGTTCCATTTCCCCTGAATGGACAGACTGATGTCTACTGTATCTTTATTTTAGAGTGTGGTGGGTAATTTTGGTTTTGTGTGTGGGTTTTTTTTTTTTTTGTGTGTGTGTGTTTTGTTTTGTTTTATTGTTTGAGTTAATGGAATACAACTGAAAGATTATTAATGATCTATTTTTAGGCAGATACAGTTAATTTTATATTGTGCCCAATCTGATGTTCTCCTTTTCTCTTAGCATTGTTGAAACTCATTGGTAAATGGTCTGATTCAAACCTGAAATAAAGCTGGTAGTTGCACAAGGGGCAGCTACAGTTCATTCTCCCACAGAAGTCACTTTCCTCTTCCTTATTGTCTTTTCTCTCAGCCCACTTGACTTCAGGATCAATTATTGCTTCACTGCGTGACAGTCAGGAGCTAATCACATGAAGAGACTACTTGAGCTTTCTTTATCATGACCATTCAAGCTGAGTGACACTTAAGACACAATTTGAAGTTTTTTCAGTGCTAGAAAATGGTAGGTGCGTGTATGTATAACTATGCTAGTGAGAAACAGGGATATATGGGCATAGCGAAAAGTACTACTGTAACTTCTGTTGGGAGGCTTAGGAGATGCATCCTTAGACTTTGTAGTATGAGAAAATACTAATAAAACCTTAATTAGGTGTGGAATCTACTACTGCTCCTGTAAATACACAAATAAAGCTGTACTTCTGTTCCATAGTGTAGTTCTGATGATAACATATGGCCTCCAAGCTTTTAAGATTTTTTTTCTGGAAACATTTATGCATCATTAATACTTAGCCCTTCTGGTAGGGAATAAAACAGCATTTAGGAGCATTCCCTTACCCATTGCCTTTTCTCTCTCTCTCAGCACATAGGCCTGTTATTGGTTGAGATGGGATGAAAAGCGAGCCAGAGCTATTTAGAACAGCCGTTCCAAGTACCAGGCATCCACCCTGTATTTTTCCTAATATAAAATGTTACTTGCAATCAGAGGGTTTTATGATATTCTGATACACAGTAAATGTATGAGTTTGTAAATTACCTAGGCGTTTCTTAGTGCAGTGATCTTGATGTAACAGTATGATTCTTTAACTAGGGTCTGCATTTTGGAATCCTGATGCATGTAAACACCTGTGTATCTGTACTGAGAGGACAAAGTACATCGTAGGTGTGTGTAAGCAAAGTGCTAGTATTTGAACGCGTGTAATTATATATCTTGCACTTGCAAGTAGTATGTTTTAGAAGAAATATTTTTTTCTTGGAAATGCTTTGTTTGCACAGATAATTAAGGAGAAAAAAGACATTACTATTTGCTGTATTTTTTTTTTAAATGGGACCTTCTTTAATCTTTGATTTCATGGCTGCAGAAACTGTAGAAGAATTTACATTTGATCTCAGACATTCTTTTGTGTTTGAGATCTTCATTTGCTAGGCTTATCTTCATCCTGGGAAAGGAGAGTGTGTGAGGGGGGGCAGGTAGGTGAGAATCCCAGATGGGGTTCCCAGGTGAGGCTGTTCAGGGCAATTACAGTCAGTGCAGGTGCCCTTGGGGTCGTGGCACTGACACCAGTAAGAGCAGACAATAGTTGACATCACTCTGCAACCTTTCGTTCAGTGGAGAAATGCCAATTAGATCTTTCTCTTCTATACAGGTATTAATATTCTTGTTAAATTACATGAAAAATAAAACAAACATTTGTTTTGATAATTTGGTACTCTAGTTCTTTTAGTGTAGCTGAAGTTTTATGAAGGTGAGCAATCTGCATCTAAGGTATGTAGCAGAATTAGGTTGTATAGCATATTGTTTAGCAAAGTGGAAATTCTGTTGCAGCAGCTTTATTTTTGATTTACATTGCAGGCTTTTAATTAAATAAGAAAAATGAGAACAAAGCCAGGCATTAATGCAGTATGCTGTTTTGATATTGAATCTTATTTTCTGTTCCTTGTTAATTTTCAGGCTTTGAGGTTTTGAAGGTTTTTCTGTTGACAGTACCTGAGTGCATCCTAGATACTAGCAGGAGTAAACTTGGAGGAACTTCTGGAAACAGTTTGGGAGTATTGGTATAAGCCTATTAACTGAGTAGTTGTGCAGAAGTGATTGGCAGTTAGACAATGCTGATGTTTGCATTATCTTTAGGTGTTAGGCTTTATAAGAGATACTGAAATGACTGAAGCAATTTATACCACGTTGTGGGCTGTCCCAGTGCTCTGAAGGCTGTGTTGCCCTGTGTTGCAGTGGTTTTGCTTTCAAGCATGGGGGTTAGAAACCTAGCTCTATTTTTCTAGCAAATAAATAAATAAATGAATGAAAAGGCAGCAGAGCAGTGAGGACCGAAGTAAAATCCAGGTCTCAAGGAGTGGCAAGAGAATGACACCAGCTTGTGTTTCTCTGAATGAAGTGAATTTCAGAGGGCAGGTTGTTCAAAGAGTTAGCAATGTTTTGATCCGTTTGGTTGTGGTTTGTTTTTGGTTTTTTTTCCTTTGTGCCGCCAGCATCTCATCATTAAATATTTAGGAAGATGATTTGAGGTTGTGTGACCCATCAGAAGTGTACCCTGGGGCTTGTAGAGATGTATCCTATGAACTCCAGCAGGTATCTAGACTGGCTGTTTGACCTGCTGTAAGAGTAACAACTTGTTTATTAGTGGAGACAAATGAATCAGTAGGAGGAGGCTGCATCTCCTCCCCACAGGTGTGTTGTGCTTTCCATTGGGGGGGGAGGGGTGTGTGTGCAAACTGTACCTTCCTTAAAGCATGTAGTGGTCTAGATTACCAGGCAGAAGCTCTACAAAGTTCAATCAGGAGGCATGCTAATTGTCTTTTCCTATCGAAATGTTCTTACAGCAGCTTAAAATAACATAAACCAGGGCTCTTGAAAGACTTTTAAATGTGTAGTAGTAATTTTTTGAACTCCAAAAGAACAGGGGGAGAGTATAGCAAAAGCCTGCTTTTTATAGCACAGTTGGATACCAGAGCTTTACTCTTCCAAGTCTGCTCTGGTCTTTCAATTTGTTCATAGAGGCACTTGCACAGCTGTGAAATAATTTTGAGGTGTATTTATTTAAAATCTTCTCTAAGGAGTAGCCTCCTGAGGTAGGAAACTTGTTTTCTTGAGAGCCCCAATGGGATAGCCATCATCCAGTGTTCCTTGAGCATCCTTCATCTCAATACGGTGCAGGCAATGTAACGCACCAAAGCCTGTTCAACAGGGAACCACATTTGGGCTATTTTACACAGCAGGGGCAGCTGGTTTAAGGATGCTGAAGGTTCACAGTTTTTAACAGGACATCTGGGAGGCACTGCATCAAAGCCAGGCCAAGTACATTAAGTGTTTGTGGAAGTATCAGTAAGTGTGTAACCTGCTGTGGACCCTCTTAGAGAGAGCGACATGTTTTCTGCTCTGCGGCATTAAGTGGCGATGTCCTTGTGTTTTATGAGTGCAGATACTGAAATTCTATTTGACTGTTGTGTAATAGCCCAAGAGAGTGGAGAAATCTTGCATTTGCTGAGCTTTTTTAATGCCTGCAGTCAATTGGAGTTGCAGTACCTCACCAACTGTTCCAGTTTGCTTCAGAATTGTTATGTGTAGCACTCCCACAGCATTTTGCTTTAGGAGTGAAACTAATCCAGGCAAATTTTGGAAGGCAAAATGCAAAATCTGCCTCAGCCTGGTTATATATCATAGCAATATTTCTGATAATAACTATATTTGAAAAGATCTTGATTTGTATCCTTATGTAACAATGTGTTTTCTATGACAAATACATTAATGACTGTATGCTTTCTTGTTCTTCACTAGTGGATGATGAGCTATTTATTCTGTCCTAGTAGTAAAGACTGTTGTATTTTGGTACTGAAAACTGTGGTTTCTTTCCCTTGAGTCACTGCTTGGACTGTGTATAGCTAGCTGTAGATTTGGATATCACATATGTAATGCTTAAAAACTGACAGACACCATTTGGATGGTCCTTTCCTGTCCCCGTCGTGTCTGTGTGTCCTGTTCCCCCTGTCCCAGCTTCCAAACTTCTGCTTCTCTTTCAAAGGCAAAATGTAATAATTTGGTGTTTAGGAAAAACACCCGAAGACCATGCAGAAGTTTGCTGTTTTGATAATTTGACAGTGATCTTGACTGAAATTTTTCATCTTTCTCATGTATAAAATAATGTATGAAAAACAATGCCCAACCTTGTATATTATATCCTTTGCAAGTCAACAGATCTGTGTTCAATTATTGAAGTTATTGTCACAGTTGAATACAAATATGGTGATTTTTATTACAGCATTAGGTGAACACTTCCTAGTGAATCTTGTTATTCAAGATGGAAAGGATTGTACCACCCAATTTAATAGACTTTAGTCAAGATATATTTTAAAAAGGTTCTCACAGTAATGCCTTGAGCCATATGGAAACAAATGCACTTACGACAGTATGGGAAAATTGAGTGATCACATTTTAATGGGTGTGGGTTTTCCTACTGTAAAGAGGAGAGAAAGAATAGAGAGAAACTGGAAAAGAAACCGGTGTAATGGCACAGATCTTAATATTGATGGTGACTGAAGGACAAGTTTCAGGACTAACATTTATTTTCTTGGATCGCTCAGCCCATTATGTGAGGCCTAAATGGGTTCTTTTGGATCACATTGGCAAAAGAGATACAGCAGTCGGGTAATGGCTAATGTGTTTTATCCAATAGCTGATGCAGGGGATGATAAAGCTGGTTGAAATAAATTTGCTGGCTGTAGGCAGAGAAGAATTAATTAAGATTTTTAATTCTCATCTGAGTGAGAATTTATACCTTGGAATTTATAGCATGGTTAAAGTTAACCATAATTTTCTTTGAAAAATCATATGACAAGCAGGAAACCATTAGAGTATGCTTACTTGGAAGCATTTAGGAAACAAAAAGCCAAATTCTTTGTTTATAGCTTTCAGAACATTGATAGACTAAAAATACTGCAGAAATACAAAGGTTAAGGCAGACAGATATGGATTTCTCAAGTTTAAATAAAAAAACCCCAACAACCAAAGAAACAAACCAGAACAATGAGGCATACATAATCTAGCCCTGCATTGGGATTACTCTGGGTAGAATGTATTTTAAGTTTGTTATTGATAGATGTTAACTTGTAAAACATCTTGAAGTAATTTCCAGTGACTGTGATGATTCTTTAATTATGAGGGCACAGCTAATCAGCTAAAACCTGTCGTCTTGCTAGAGTTCTGCCAAGAAATTGTCTTGACACCGGCAGATGCTTTTTTTCCTTTCTTTTCCATTTTTTAAAAAATATATAATTTATGCCAATAAAAAACTTATGAACCATCTTCTGTCGTCCATGGAACAAACTCAGTGTTGGTATGTACAACTGCACAAGTGACTTGGTTTTGCCAATGCAAGTAAAACAGTCGGCAGCTGTTGGAATGGAATTTTGGAGTAGTAGGTCATCTTACAGAAGAGGGTATTAGCTAGCTGGAGGGGCAAGCAGTGAGGGAACAGTCTTTATTGAGCATAAATGTATCTGGCCTGCTTTGTTAAATACAGCATATATTTTCAAAGATTTATTGTATAATTACCTTGATTAGATGAGAAAAAAGTGCCTGGAACTAATCAAAGAGCGAACTAATCAAAGAGCTACAATTCATTGGTTTTAATAATCATTATTTTTCCCCTTGTGAAATGCAGGTGCTTGGTTTGAGTGTGAGGATGGTGGTGCTTATCTTCTACAAGCTTTGATTAATATCTAATTCTTTGCATCATGGAAGGAGCTAATCAGATATTCAATTTGCTAATCAGCTTCTCAATTTGATTAGTAATATACTAATCACTTAAGAAAATCAAATGTGACATGTTTAAGGTTTTTGGCTTGGTTACAACCATCTTTGAGGGTGGGGAGGTAGGAGGATCTGCTTACTAGCATCAGTTTGATGCAACATTAAGTTTGAGAGCTGCAGCCTCTCCAAGAGTACCAGAGAGGAGAGAACTCAGTAGCAGATGCTGCGGGACTTGCTCTTGAAGGCTGCACTAGAACTTGTGTCCCTGGTACCTGCTGCTTTTCCTAGTCAAGAGTGAAAGTGGGAAAGCAATGTCCCCACTGCTCAGCTGATTACTTCTGTTCTCACTCTTGGGATTTCCCTTTTGAAGTTTGTTGGTTGCAGGGTTTAACATTTTTTTAACATATCCTGACTATGGAAAATCTTATTGTTAGTATTTCATTTTGCTTCCTAACAGGCGTCACTGGGAAGGTGGTAGTACCTGAAATATTTTTACCAGTAGTGTAGGGATTTTTGCACTGTCGACAGGCACTGCTGCTTGGAGCAATGGGACTGTTTCTCTTGTCTTCACAGGAGCAGCCTTTTCTGACCATCTTGTGTTTCCTCTTTCTATTGCTTGTAAAATGCTTTCTCCTAATGAAGTTGTCAAAGCTTGCTTCCTTTGTTGTTCTTTCTCTTCATGTTTGTCTTTTTCCTGTTGAGAAGTGGACACTGTTTTGCTACTGCTTTTGCTGTATCTAAGTGGTTTTGTTTATGTTTGCTCATTTGCTGATGCTCAAGGTGCATCACTGAGCCAGGACTCTATTAGAATGGATGGCAAGAGGAGATGTACTTGAGCCCTTATAAACGTATTAAAAGTTAGTTAGCTGTTTATATGCAGCTTTATTCATTAATAATGCTTTCTGTGTGTTACAAATCTGTAGGGATCTCTCTGCTATGCTGTGATGGCTGTGCTTAAATCCAGATAGGGAAATAAACTAGGAGTAAGCTATGCTGCCTATATGCTTCCCATTTATAATGTTGTATACGTTAATGAAACCAAAGTCAGATGAGCCACCTGCTGAGGACGTAAGAAACCAAACTACCTCATTTTGTCAGACAACTTGTTAAAATAGAGAATTTAATGGTCTTTATTACATTAATTGCTCTTTGCTTCAACTTTAAAAACATAAATTAGCATTTTAATTATTATTTAATCAATATTTAATTTCCACTTAAACAGTTTTGTGCCTTCAGCTCTTAGATGGCTCCATCTCTTCACTTTGTTATTGCCTGGCAATATTTGCAGTGGTAACTGGCTGAATATTGTTCCAAATAAGAATAAGGCATTTGTAGTTGGAGGCTGAAGGCATAATAGAGATGTCAATAATATCTAGCCCCATGAATGTGTTCCCTTTGCTTATCTATATGTAATGAGCAGAAGAATGGATGTGTCCCCTTCTGCTTCAAGGAGACGTAATATCAGCCATAGCAAAAAATGTGCTTTTAATCTGTATTTGGCTTAGAACCAACAGATGCTGACCATGTATTTCTCAAAATAGTAAAAAGCTTGGGAGCTGCATGATAAATATTATGATTATTGGTTTTTGTATGCTGCTTTCTAAAGATCAGTATGAGTTTGGCTTGTGGATGATGGGGAAAAAAAAAAAAGAAAAACATAATTTTAAAATGTAGGAACATCAATTCTGAAGTAGTGGTAATCTCCTTCTGCCTGAAGTAAAGTGTTACACTGTTTGTAGGCCTTCTCTAGCGAATGGGCCTGCAGAATACATTTTAATATTTGATGATCATTGAACAGCCCTCATTTTTTCTCCCAATCTTTTGATAGTATGTGTCTAGATAGAAGTTTGAGTCTAAATTATACCTTGAACTGAGATTCAAGAAGTCTCTGGGTATTTGTATTTAATTCTCTGTTTTAGAGTTGGATGACCCTCCTGAGTTGAATAGGATCAAGAGCTTTAATTATTATTATTTTTTCCTCAGTGGCCATAGAAGATTACATTCTTACATTAGAGTGACGATTGGATGCTTCAGTTTTATAGCAGTTAGGCCAGAAGGTTTTCAGGTTCAGTCTGTGTCAAGACAAATGTAGGGAAAGGAGAGGAGAGAGACTGTGGCTAAATCAAGGCTGCATCAAGGGCTGGCTGAGCAGTGTTTTGCTTGAGAAAAAGTATATTGCCAAGCACTGAAAGCAAACCCTCCTTTGCTATGATTCCATAAGAGGATATTCCTATGGGAGTATTTGTTTGACTTCATGAATATTTAGATTGCAGTGTGTTTTGAATGCATTGTTACAATATTTCCATCTTAAATACCGCTGTTAACAAAGACAGAAAAATGAGGATGGCATCAGTTGAGACAGGGGAGTGTGTGTCCTTATATGTGCTCAATTAGCCTTAGAAAGTACTAATTTATGGGCAGATTGTGGCACTAATACAGATGGAGTAGGATATTGTGGAGAGATTCTGCCCAAATGGCTGAGGCTGCAGATACTTTCTCCTTGGAAGGAAGGGTGCAGAGAGGATATTTCCAGTGTGATTCACTCGCGCTTGCAGTGTGGCAAGTCCTGTATCTTTTAATTGCAGCGTCACTAACCATGAGAAACAATCTTGTGGTTCAGTTGCTGTTGTTTTCAGCCTGTTCTGCCTGTCAGTAGGAGTATAGTGTGCTGATGCTTCTGGTATCTTTCCAAAGATCTGGGATTCAGACTTGTGCAGTCTCTTGTTGCTCTTTCATTGGTATTTCTGGGGGAGGCCCCACAAAAATAATAATAAAAAAAAAAAAAAAAAAAAATTGGAAAACCCACAGCCCTTAACACCAGCTCTGGGCAGTGTCACATGGCTCTTTGGCAAGCCCTCAAAAGAGTATTCTGCTTTCTGGCATTTCCCTCACAGTAAATACACACAGTTGCCTACTGGTGCTTAAATGGTATTTGATAATGAATTTTCCCATAGAAATGGGAATGTCGTAGCAGCCTTCTTAATAAAGGGATAACTTTTAGTAATATTGATATACTCCTGGTTATCTAGAAGAAGAAAGATATTGCCTATGGTGTCATGCTCAAAGAAATGTGAGACTTTCGATAGGTTGTAAATAAATCTGACTGCTCTTAAAGAGCCAGAGACTGTGATAACGGCATTCAAAATTATGCTGACGTCAGCCCAGTGGTTCTTGCCACCACTGAAAGAGCAAATAGTTGCCATTTGATTCTAATGCAGCAACGGAGCTTGAAGCTAAATAATACATTTTTGTTAGTAATTATTCAGCACAATTCCAAACTGCAAAATAAATTTACATACGACTTTTCCCTTGTTGAGTATCTTAGAGGGTATGTGGGAACACAGGAAATAAAATGACACCAAGAGGACGGTCTATTTGCATTATTTCAACTGTTAACATTATCAGAAGCTGTTAAATACAAATGAAATCTAAATAAGTTACTGGTTTTAAACATTGAGGACTCCGGCATGCAATATTAAACAATATTCCATCAAAGATCCTGCCTTTTTATGTGGAAAAGAATGTACAAGTACAAAACCACTTTTCTGGCCCCTTACGTATGGAACTCCTGTGGTTGTTCTTATTAATGGTCTAATAATTGATCACACGCTGTGAAGGCTGTGTAATTTCCCTCCTCTTCTCATTCATTAAATTGAAAAAATCAATTACTTACAAATCTTTGTGGATTGATTTTTACATAGCTTTAAAATGCAGTGTGGTTGTATTGAACTGAAGGTAAAATATGGCAAATCTTCATATGTAGGGTGTTGAGTGAGCCCTCCTCTTTGGGCTCAGCTGTGATCTTTGAACTTGTGTGCTACTGAATGAGCTGGACATGGCCAGGGGAGTTCCTAGGGACTATGAGAAACCTGGTCCCATTGGGACACCCTGGCTCCTCACCTGTCCCTTGCTGGGCTGTTGAGAGCACTCCAGCCACCTTATTGTCCAATGGAAATATCCTGGAGAGCTGTATACAATGTCGCTCCAGCAAATCCTGAAATGGCTGAACTGATGAGTGAAGAATAACTTTTATCTTTAACAAACTCCCTCGTTGGAAAGTGCTGTTCCTAATTTACACTGTATTGGTCTTTTTAAATTTTATTTTTACTTGTCTGTGGTTTTGTTCCTCCAAGCTGCTACTAGTTGCACCAGAATTGCAGAACTTCTCCTGTTGGCCCAGTATCACAGTCCTGCATTGCCAAACATTGATGCCACACAGTATGTATTAAACAGAACCATGCAAAGTCACTTTTTTGGGGCACTCTTCTCAGTCACTGGATATTTTACTGGCTGACAGGCATCTCTCCTGTGAGAGAAGGCTGTGAGAGCTATGACTGTTCAGCCTTTCAGCCTTGAAAAGAGGAGGCTCAAGGTGGGATCTTAATGTATGTAAATACCTGATGGTAGGGTGCAAAGAAGACACGAGCCAGGCTCTTTTCAGTGGTGCCCAGTGACCGGACCAGAGGCCATGGGTACAAAGTGCAACACAGGGGATTCCCTTTGAACATCAGGAAACACATTTTTGCTGTGAGAATGATGGAGCACTAGCACAGGTTGCCCAGGGAGGTTGTGGAGTTTCCATTTTTGGAGGTATTCAGAAGCTATCTGGACAGTGTCCTGGGTAGATGGCTGTAGGTGGCCCTGCTTGAGCAGGGAGTTTGGACCAGATGACCTCCAGAGGTCCATTCCAACCTCAACCATTCTGTGATTCTGTGAAGTCCTTGATCTGTCCTGCTATGGGTTTTGCTTTACAGTTATTTTTCATTTGTTTGACTTTTAGAAAAAGTCTTGGTGGGTTTTTTTTTTCTTTCTTTTTAAAAAAGCAGCGTTAAAACAAACCTAGTAAGCCTTGTTTAAGCAGATGGATTGATAATGAAGGGAAATCCTTTGAGTCCTTTGCATTAACTGGAGCTGTAGATCTTGCTCCTCTGAGGGTGGGGAAGAATTTAAATCTGGGGCTTCCCAATCAGCTCCTGACCTAGTTTGTGTGATCTAGACATACCCAGTAGTCACTGAGTGATACTGGGGAGGCTGCACAGGGACCTCAGAGTGGAAATATACACTGCCTGATCAAGACTGGGAGCTGCTGTGGTCGCCTGCAGCCCTTGCTTGGCATGTACACTGACTGTAGATAAATGGGAAGACTAATTATGTTTTTATAGAGAAGAAGGAACAGAACGGAAAAAAGGCTGAGAAAGTTAATCAGTGAAGAAAGATACATGTGGAAAAACCTGCCAGAAACACCTTTCTCTTTCTGATACGTCAGGTTTCAGTGATTACTGGTGTTCACAGGCTGGGATAGAAGCAGCAGGGTGCTGCGTGCTCAGATAGGTCCTCTCAGACTAGATAGATAGGTAGTGGGGGCTCTTACTGATTTGTAAAGTGCATCTTGACAGAGCTGCTTGAAATTCTGGGAGTTTATTACCCAGCCTGGTCTAAAGCTGCAGGAGTTTATGCCTGAAGCAGCAGCCTGTGATAATTTCTCTCCAAAGCAAGCCCCTTCTGCTTAAACAGGAATCAGACTGATAGCAGCTTTTCTGAGGTGAATTAATGAATTTTTTATGGTAGCATTATGTAGGTTACACTGTGTCCACTTGGGGTGTGGGCTGTAGGTCCTACCATCTCCTTCCTCACCTGTAGCCTGGCTGTCTGTCGTGGCCCAGTGGATAGCTCTTGAATTTGAAGCAAGGCCTACATGAATATTTTGTATGCTGCTTAGTTCTAGTGCAAATGAGCTTTTTTTTAGGGAGACCTTTTTTGTTCTTGGGTGCCTTAATATGCAGCATTGCTTGCTCCATTTTCCTTTGGGAGAGGTGATAAGGATGCTTTTATCTTTCTGAGGCAATCTAATGTAAAACAGATGAGAAGAAGAATGGCAGTGATTATAAATGCTTCCTTTGATAAACATTATTTTTATTTGGGATGCTTAAAATTTGCACGTGGAATAATGTTTATGTGGTTTTGTGTTAAAGCTTTTAAAGGTGAGTTTCATTCATAAGAAATTCTATATTGGGGAGAAGAGCTTTTAATGTGCATTTGCTTATTTTTAACAAACTGAACTGTAGCATTAAAATATTCTGTTTACAGTGACGAGTGAGTGTAAATCAGGTTGTACAGGTTGCCAAGTTGAATGTTTTGTTTTTAAATATTAATTTGGAGTGGTTCATTCTCAGGCAAGCACATGTAAGGGAGATGGTAGATTCAACCACAATTTGAATCTAGCCCTGAACTGTGATTCACAGTAATTAGATTATTAACATTTGCTATTAAATTATGTACAATTGTATTCAGCTGCATTCATCCTTAAGATGGTCCATCAGTAAGCAGGCAGACCTTGGAAATCTCTGAGTGGTTTCTGAAAAGAGATAGCATTTTCTGGTAATGCAAAAGAAAGGGGAAACACAACATCGTTCAGGCACCTGTATCTTTGTGGCAATTGAAGCTTTCTTCTAATGGGTAGCCTAGGATTGACTTGCTTTTCAAGAGAGTAATATCTGGGGAGTAAGAGACCTAGGTCATCCACAGATTGTGACCCTCAGCATAGCGTGAAGACCTGGAGCTGTCCTCCCCTTTGCGGGGACCAGGTAGCCATGTAGTAAGAAACTGGGAGAGCCTGAGGTCTGTCTCACCATTGCTTCACTAGTCAGCCACAGTACTGGCTAGGTGTGGGGCAAGGGAATTATGTTTTTTCCACTAAAACCCCTAGACAACTTAATCTTCCCACAGAATAAAGACAAGAAACAGTTCATTCTGGTTTGGTCCTCTGTAGTGAAGCTGCATGTTATTGCTGACTTGGAAGTGTGGACTTGCTGATGGTATGCAATCGCAGGACTGAAATCATTTGGCTGCCTCAGTCTGATCTTTAGCAAAAACTTAGAAGCTTTGAAAACGGTTATTCTTTATCATGGCTAAATTATATATTGATATATTTTGTTGCACAGAATACCTGGAATTTATTGCTTTAGCTATTGTGACTTCTTGAGTTGTAACCATTTAACACCCTGAATCCATGTTTTTTCTGAGATAGGCTTTAATTCACAGACTAATAAACTTTTCATTTTTTTTAAATGGCATGTTACTGTGTTACCATCTAAGGTACCATTCTCAAGTACATAATTGATGGAGAAGTATGTTGTTTCTAATCAATTACTTGCATTTCTGCATGCTAGTAATGAGCCCATAATTAGAGCAAATAAAGTGCATTAGATTTCAACACGTAGTCAGTAGTGCTATGGTGTTAATGTTGACTTACGCCAAAGACGTTAAACCCCTCCAAGGAAGTGGAACAAGGACCTATGTTACCGAGATATTGAGTGACATATAGTAACCTCAGAAACTGAACTGTGAAAATAGACCTAAGTGACAAATATAATTATGAATTTTATCCATGATATTCTGCTAAAAGCCAGGGAACTATCAAAAAAATTCGGTACCTTTGGTGAGCTTTCTGCGCCTAGGCTGAAGCGGAGACTTAACAGTATGGAAGCCCTCCACAGCCAACGTCTGCATCTAGAGGTGCAGGAAGATGCATCATTTATCACAGGCTGTACCGTGGGAAATGGCTGTATTGCACACAGCGGCGACCAGCTGCCTGCTCTGGCTGGAGAGTATCATCTCTTAAATGTCTCTGCATGGCATTCTGCTCAGAGCTAGCATCATCAAGCTGTATGCAGGTGGATTGATTTTTCAGTTGCTTGACTACTAGGAAAAAATTGAAGCACTGGAATTGGGATAAATGGAAAAAAGGAGATGTTATTACAAATATAAATAACCTTGCTTTTTTACAGATACTGCCAAATAGTAGAAGCAGGTAGAAATAGAAATGTGTTTAATGTCTCTTGTAAGCTTCTGCTATTCTGCATTTCTGTGCATTTGTCATTTGAAGGCTGGTGCTAAAAGACGAGGGGAATAAAATTATTTCTCAGGCTAACTTTTTCTTGAACTTTTTTCCTCCCTCCCACATCTATTGGTGTAGCTATTGGTGTTTTGATGTAGGGCAACTGGTGCCAGGCCAAGGCAACTTTCTTAATGTGCATGTCAAATCTCTAATTCTACCACAAGAAGATGAATCCTTCACACTTCTAGGTTTCAGGTGGTTTCAGGTCGTGTCAGTGTACTTAGGGCTATCTGTATTAATCAGTATCACTGATAAATTCAGTGGATGTATTTGCAACATATTTTCAAGTAATTGCATTGGAAAATTCTGGCACTTCCAGATGTTTGTCTGCTCTCTTTTCTTGCTCTGCCTGTGTTGAAAATATGACTGTGGTTATGTGGCAGACGTACTGTATAGTACATATGGTATTATAGTATAATGCATAGGCCTGCTACAGGACTTTCTCCCTGTGGAATGGTGTTTTCTGGCCACGCAACTTGCTTGTGCCAAGGGATTAAGAGGTGTTCAGGGCAGTGCACAAGACGATCTTGCCAACACAGCATGACTCCTCTTTTAGCTGGGCTCCCTTGGGCCGTGTCAGACTGGGTGGTTCCCTCTTCCAGTTGAGGTAAGTGCTTGGACATACAGCAACAGGTATGTCCAGTTATGTCTGCGTCGGGGGACTGAACGGCTCTTCTCTCTTGCTGGGCGCTGCAGTGTCCCCTCTAGAGACCCATCTCAACCTGGGGAGAGGCTGAGGGAGCTGGATGTTGCTGGAGCTTTGCATTGGGCTGCCACCCGCTTTCACGGCCATTCAGCTAGCACGTAGCCTCTCGTTTCTGCCTTCAGCCTGTTGTGCTCCACTGCAGTATGTTGTTGCAAGAGGTAAATTTAAGAAGTCTGATGAAAACAGGAGATGGAAGATGAGAAGTGACAGAAAACATCTTCCAGCATACCCTCTGTAGTTGTTGCTTGGGAATGGGTGACCGTTACTCAAATGATGTGTTTCCTGCTGTCTGTTCGAGGGCACCCTAAAGAGGGAAGGCTGTGAGTGTTCTTGAACTATGGCTGGAAGCAGAATTGTTGTGGAAAAGATTTGCTCTCAGTATTTCAGCTGTTTCCTGCTCCAACACCAGCTCTGGGCAGCTGAGATTTCAGTCATTTTTTAAAAACATTTCATCAAGATGCCTTTGGGATGCTTCCTGAGATTTCCTGGTAATTTCATTGAATAACTCATGGTTAGTTATCCCCAAATTTCATTTCAGTTTACTATATTAAATGGACTTTGACTTTCTTGATATTTGAGTATAAAAAGATTCTCCTGGCATTTGTAAATATTCAGGTTTATCTTTTTTTTTTTTTTTTAAAGTTTGTAATCAAGTTTTATCACAAGGATTGCAGTTGTTTCTTCGGTATTTGAGTATGTGTGCCTAAACTGCTATCAGTGTTTTTCTTCTGAGTTCCATTATGTTCATTTCTGTACTTTATTTCTCTGAAAGTTTTCTCAGACTTGTTGAGTGTAGCTATTTTAAAAGATTCTTTGGTTCATTTGGTGAAACTGAATTATTTTTAAAGTGCATGTATGGATTTGCATAATCAGGTCTGTGGAAGGTGTCTAATATTTAGTGTAGTTCATCAACATCACCACAATACAATTTTGCCTTTGATTCTAATTTGGGGCTAGACAAATAATTAAAATGTCAGATTTAAAATTATTAATTGCAAAAGTTAATAAAATGTAAATTTTATATACCTGACAACAAATCTGGCATTTTTGAACTCTGTGTTCTCAACAAATCCCAAATTTAGTGAGCAGCCATGGTGAAAGTGACAACCCATTACTAATTAAATTAAGAAAAAGTTAGCATGCTTCAGGCAAGCTGATTACTTGGGTTATTTCAATGGCTATTTGATGGTAGGTATGTATTTTATTTCCTCATCAAAATGTTGCATGTAATAATGGAGCCTGAAGTGCCCTTGAATTTTACCTCCAAAAAAATTAACTTGCATAGAAAAAATGAAATGAAAGTCGGTAAATATAAATTAATACAAAAAATCTGCAAAGAAAAAAAAAAGATGAGCTGATGAGTAAATTGTTGTAAATAGCGGAAAAGTATATTGTAGAAGGAAAGTGACGAAAGGTAGATAAGAGTATTAGAGAAAAAGTGATTTCTTTTTCTCCCCAATGCTAGATGGAATATACTTATGTATCATATTGGGATGAGAAATGTAGAGGGGGGGGGGGGGGGAAGACATCTGGCTACAGTAGGATCTGATTCTGGGAAAATTAAGAAAAGTGAAGGACGTCGTTGAAGTTAGTGTGAAGAAAGGAATTGTAGGCTACATCTGTTTTAACAAAACAAGGGAAATAAAATGACGTTTTTGGTTCCTTTTGTAATGTATCTGGGGACATATTCATTAACTCATGTTGAATGTTATGTAATGGAATTGAGGGACGAACAATTGCAAGTTTGCTGAAGCTTCAATTTGTAGTGAGAAATACAGCTAATAAATATTTATGTGAAGCAATAGATATGTCTTTTTTTTTTCCTAAAACTAGCTAAACTTTGAGGAAAAGTGCCATCAAACCAACCTACCAGCTAGGGATAAATGTGGTGGCGGGGGAAATAACTCTTAACTTTAAACTTCCTTTGACCCTTGATTGATTCTGGAGGGTAGCTCCCACTGTATTACAGGAGACCAAGATTTAAGTTTACATCCCAGGAAAGTGTGCTTAACCATATAGATGCTCTTGTGATTGCTTGTCTTGAAAATTGTCTGTCTCTTTTTTATTATTCTTACCTTATTGGAAAATTCCAAACCTTCCTGTGTTTTATAAAACCAGTCTTGCACATGTCCATACAGGGACTTGTGAAGTTTTCCAAAGGGGCAATAGCTTTTATTTACTTATGGCTTTACATTTATATTTCTCAGTTGTTCTGATCCATATTCCTGTGGAATAGGAGTTCCCAAAGAGAGATCCTCTTCAAAGCCTTGGCCTACATACATGAGCACTGGTACCTTCAGAGAACAATTCCAGAGTTTTCTTGTCTTTCTATACATATATCTTGCATGTAAAATACATACATAAACATGTATCGCAACAACTTCTGAAATTATAGATGTTGCTACTTAAATATTTATTATAGAAATAAATTTGAGAAGTCTATGCCTAGGCAATAAGGTAGACTTACTTTTGGCAGCATATCAAGTAGCAGAGAAATGTTTTTGCGATGAATCAGATGGTTACTAGTTAGGCCTTTTCAGACATGCATTTTGATTTGGTAGCAAGCAAAACGATGCATATATTTGTCTTCTCCCCTCTTCTCATAGGTATTACAATACAACCTGCTTTCCTCACGACTGCTCCTATTCAATAAAATTTTTGTAATCTTTTTCAGTGCTGCCTTCAAGAAAAATGCTAGATATTAAATCAGATAAAAGGTGAGACTATTTTTGTTTTTGTATTTATTTATTAAATACAAGCATTTCAATTCCATGAATAAAAGGTAGAATTGAGAATGATGTTGGAAATTTGGAGAAGGATAGCAATGATGAGAACAGCAGTCTAGAAATAAAATTTAAGGAATAGGTTTGACTGTCCATAGCATAGAGCTGAGCCTATATTGGTTATAAGAACTTGGCACTTTCAGGTTGCTACATGGCAAGGTACCATCTTGGAGTCCCTTGGTTGTCTGCGCATTATTTTGAAGTGCTGGTGTTGTGTGACAGCTTTGCTCTGCTGTCATCCTTACCCATTTTTCAGTTCTTCACCCTTCTGCTGAAAACATCCCGCTGTATAGTACTAATTTAACTGTTGAGAATACAGTTACAGTAAGTTACAGAGCAATATTTTTAGTATTTCAGTAATGTATTATTTATACATCACTGACACAAGTAGTGCATGGAGCTTCTTTATTGACAGCTATGCAGCAGCATCCTCTTTACATTCATGCTGCTGGGATATTGTGTGTTTAGGTAGTGTTATTGGGATGTGAATCAGAGATCTTATGTTGCAATGCACTGTCCCTATACATCTAATCTGCATATGCCCCCCTCCCCCACCCCACCCCCCCCAAGTTCTTACAGAAAAAAAAATCTTCATTACATTTTTCAATAAAGCATCTTTGGGCTGTTCTCATATTGTGTTTTACAAAACATCTCCTGTAACCTGTTCTTTAGTGATATTCACTGCATTATTTCATGAAACTCTGCCAATAAAAATGCTGCTTGTCTTCACCACAAATATAATCATAAAATTAATCAGGATTATTTGTATGAATGAGAAAAGGGAATATTTGACCTATGTTACCTCATAAGAAAGTGACAAACAATTAGCTGTCAAATTTTAGTATCTTCCTACAAAACCATGAAGGTACGTTCCTGTGCTGTTCTCTAGAGCTGTGAAGTATCTCATCCTTTTGGAGCTTGTCCTGGTTTCAGCTGGGACAGAGTTAATTTTTTTTCTTAGTAGCTGGTGCAGTGATGTGGTTTGGATTTGGTGTGATAGCAGTGCTGACAGCACACTGATGGTTTGGTTGTTGCTGGGTGATGTTTATACTCAGTCAAGGACTTTTCAGTTTCTCCAGCCCTGCCAGTGAGAGGGCTGGGGGGGCACAGGAAATGGGGAGGGGACACAGCCAGGGCAGCTGACCTGAACCAGCCAAAGGGCTATTCCATACCATACGGCCTCATGCTGGGTACATAAACTGGGGGAAGAAGAAGGAAGGGGGGGGACACATTTGGTATTACGGCATTTGTCTTCCCGAGTGACTGTTATGCGCAGTGGAGCCCGGCTGTCCTGGAGATTGCCAATCACCTGCCTGCCCATGGGAAGCAGTGGATGAATTCCTTGTTTGCTTTGCTTGTGTGTGTGGCTTTTGCTTTACCCATTGAATTGTTCTTATCTCAATTCTTGAGTTTTACATTCCTTTCTGATTCTCTTACTCATCCCTCTGGGGAGGGGGGGGGTGAACAAGCAGCTGCGTGGTAGTTGGTTACCAGCTGGGGGGGTTAAACCATGACAGAGCTGAAAGCCCAATGTTGATTTTTTTAAAAAAAGCCAATGCAAAGTTAGGAATTATTAGATCATCATGATTCTGAATGATTCCATGTTATGCCTGCGTGTTCAGTATTTGGGCCGGTTCTGGTCTCTCTCTCTCAAAAAACATGTAGTAGAAGTGGGGTAGATTCTAGCAGCAAACATCATCAGTGGTATACAATGACTTCTGTGCAAGGATGGACTAAATTGGCTGGCACTCTTTATCCATTCCTCCCCCCACCCCACCCCCCCCACCCCACCCCGCAAAAGGGAGCTTATTTTAGAATGCTGTAAAATTGTAAGTGGCATGGAGAAGATGAATAGGGAAGACATGTTTGCTGTCTCATCTAAGAAAAGAACAAGGGGAAATAAATGAAACTAGGAAGAGATGGCTTAAAGCGAACAAAAAGAACTACAGTGCGTAAACTCCTTGCTGCAAGAAGCTGTAGATAATAAAAGCTGACATGGGTTTAAGGTATGATTGCAGAGTTTCAAATAAAAGAAATCTATGAAGTGTTCTTTTAACAACAAAGCCCCCACAACCCCCCCGACAATGAAGCAAACAAAAGAACAACCTCCAAAGAAACCCCCAGCACTTCAGTATTAGAAATCCACAAAGTGTTGGGGAAAGAAAGGCTTTTCGAGGGGTAAATGCTAGATACTTGATCTGTTCTGAAACTCTTCCCTACCTCCAACCAACTTCTGTTGTTGTAGACATGCTAGATGGACTTGTGTTGTTATCTCTTATGCTCTTGTGGTCTACCAGCAGATTAGCAGATAAAGTTATTTTTCCATATGTTTTATTTTTAAATAATACGTTGTTTGTGTTTATATATATCTAAAGATATCTAAAAAAATGTTCATCACAACCAAGTGTAATTCAATGCAGTTTAAAGTAGTATGCCAGGATAGGAAGCTGCTTTCCCAAATTCTGCACTTGTTTCAGTGATAAATTCCTTGCTGCTCATATGAAAATGTGCAGAATCTATTTCAAGGCTTTATGGCATTTGTTTCAAGGCTTAATGGTTTAATTTTGTGTATATGTATTTTGGAGTAAAAACTGTAAATGTGATGATAAATAGCAAATGCATTTGAAAGCGTGTATGTTTTTTGAGAACACGGGTAATTCCTCCTATTCCATTTGTATAATCTCTGCTCTTAAGTAACACTGGGTGGAAGAGCTTAATAGTATAAATCTTATTTATTTATTTATTTTTCTTATATTGTTACTGGGAAAAAGAAAGCCTTGCCATCTACCAACAAAACCATACAGGCATGCAGCAAGGAAACCCCTAAACATTTCACAGAGGTTTTCTTAAGGGAGATGCTTAGAAAACCATTCTGGCAGTGCTGCAGATGTGCAGGTATAAGCAACGCCATTCATGGCATTGTTGAAACTGGGCTCTTTGCAGGACTCCAGTACAAGGACTATTTATCAGGTAGGCAGCTCATCAGGTTGTGCAAAAGACACAATCTCCCAGTTACCTTCTAGTGATAATAAAAGGACACGAAGGCATTGTGTACTTTGTTTGTGAAAAGCATTAGGATCCTGTATGATTTATTGAAACAGATTATCTAAATCATCATTGCACATGTTAAAAAACTAACAGTATTTTGTTATCTTTTGAGATGAAATTTGTCAGTGGGTCCTGCTTTTGTGTTTTAGTTATTTATAGATTCCCACAGAGTGTTTTGAGCTATGCACATACAAATCATCTTTTCTATAAAAAGGACCAACCGACTCCTTCCCAAGAGGCTTTTGCATGGTACAGAGAAAAAAAAAAAAAAAGTTTTTGCTCATAGTGCACATCTGTGATATTGTGTAACTTAAATTTCTCCTGCTGCTTGACATTTACTTACCCAGAGTGTATCTCAGAGAATGGTTTGTCATTTTGGTGATATTTTTTTTGTAATAAACATGAGTGTGTTAAATGCAAATAGCTACATTAATGTGACATTATTGCTGAAATTTACACACGTGAAGTCAGGAAATTCAGAATAATGATTCCCACGACTGTCATAACTTGTCCCCTTTCTTAAGTGAGGTGTACTATTTTCTGTTATCCTCTGTAAGCACTTGTCTTGTTAAACACTGAATGTTGTTTCTCTGGTCAGACCACTGCCTTTCTCATATACAGCTTTGGATTTTGCTGACATGATTGTGTTATAATTTCCTCAGCAGTTGTTTAGTATCAGGGAAATACATACAGTGAGAAACCAATGCCTGTCAGTCTGAAATGTGTCTCTTTCCTCAAAGATTATTTTAACCTGAATGCAGACAATGTCAGGGCCTGAAGGTGTGCAGAAGTCCTGGCTAAGGGGGGGCCAGTCATCAGATCTTCAGTGCAAACCAAGAAGAATGAAGCAGTTTTGGGGTTTTTTTTACCACCAGAGTGTGTTTTGACTTGACATAGTTCACCTTTATATAATTATAAAATATTTCTGCTCTTGGTATTCTTCAGCTCCACAGTGTTAGGCTGTTGCAGCATGTTCCAGTAACGGGTTTTCATTTGGCACAGTGATATTATTTTCTTAGGTGAGATCAATTAACACAACGTGCAAATGATTTAGAGTTAATTTAGCTGAATCTAAATGAACAGTTACACCAGATTACTATGTTGGTAGGAGGGTATGATTTTTTTTTTCCTGAGAAATGCTGTATCGGAAATCTTTTCAGCCATCGTTACTACAAAATCTTGGAAATAACATTTTCCCCTTCTCTCTCCCTGTTTCAGAGGGAAAAGTGCGTGTTTGGGAGGATAGGTATTGGCATATCCAAAACATTTTTCTCAGAAAGATGTGAACCCTTCGGAAGTAGGATAGGATCAGCACAAAGTGGGAGTCTGCAGGAACAGCAGACGACTTTGGTTGTCTTTGACTATGATATGTATTTTTACTTAATTGGCTAAAGTAAAAAATACATTAAATGCAAGAAACATGGTGTATTTCCACTTTTGGAAGCTTTGCTTTATTTTGTAAATATCTTTATAATGGGCAAAGGACACAGTATGGCTGTGTAATAAGAATGCTGTTTTGAAGGCAGGGCCTTGAATTTACACACGTGAAGAAACAAAAAATCCTTCAGTGCTGTTCTTAGCAAGCCGTTTAGGCAGCAGCAGAGGGCAGGGCTGTCAGGCAGCCAGCAAGGGTCTGCAGGTGAATTGGTGCAGTGGAGACCCGCAAACCTGGCATCAATTGTATAGTTTAGTCCTACACCCTGCAGTATTTAGGCTGGTCTTCCCCTTCAAGGTGGCATCTCCGTAGGCTTCTCTGCAGGTCGGTTGGTAAAGAAATGGCGAAGAAATATTTTTGTTTCCTATTTGAAACTAGGCATTCCTCATTGTTCTGTGTTTTGCTTGTTTTAGTATCTGTAGATACTGTAGGTTTATGTGTATGTGCTTGAAGTCAAAGGCTGCTCAATTAATCAGATGTTTTGCTAATTGGCCTGGTAGTCAGTCTTGCTGAGCGCTAACCAAAATGGGTATAAAGGTTCCTGTTTCACAGTGTGTATTTGGAGTTATCTGTGTGTATAGATTTGTAGAAAATATTCTAGCACATGGCGAATAACATTCTGTAATGCATTTCACGTATGTTGAAAACAAACAAAAGGAGCTTTATCAAGCATCCTCCAAGTAAATTCATTCTCGAGGTAAGACATTTTGTCCTAAGGGTGATTTTCTTTTAATAATTTACCATAGTGACATTTGAAAGTTCTTTCACCTTAATGACTTCTGTTGGTGGCACAAAGCTCCAGTGCCATCAGCATTCTGTGCCTAAACCTGCCATCTGCTGAGATGCTACCAGGTACATTAACTCTTGTCAACTTAACAGAGATTTGTTGGAAGAGAAGCTGCTGCCTTCATAAGAATTTCAGACTGAGCCTTGACAGTTAATCTAAATACTGAAGCTACAGGGATTTTCCTGGAGGTAATTTTGAGTGATTATTAGTTGATTAAAGTAGTCCTCTGTGTCAGTTTCAATCGTGAATTGGCTTTATATGTGTTGGAGTCAGAGTTTATCATGCTGATGGATATCGGTGTGCAACTGAGTGTTTTTCACATAAATTGGAAAGAACAGTTTGGTAATCCCCTTTTACAAGCTGTAACAAAATCCCTCAGAGTAGCTCTGCAAACATGTCCTTCTAGTGCAATAGCACTAAGCAGCTAAAAGTTAAATACCCTTTTCACCTTCTGTTTTTATAAGGTAGACTCTCATGTGTGTCAAATCTGTTGTGTGACACAAGCTCATTTAAATATAAATAGGCATTCTCTGATAATGAAATTTTAAATGTGTCAGAACTGTAATATGACTGAGTTGGATATTCACCCTATTGGCTATAAACAGAAGAGCTGATTGTAGCAAATATGAAGTTATTTTGAATTTGCTGTACTGAAATCAGAAGTATGTTTCATTTTTAAACCTATAATCACAGCAATAATGAGCTCCTGTGCCATGCTTCAAGTACATTGTGCTTTGATTTGTAGCAAAAGACAGGTCTGACTGTCGCTTTCTGCCAGCTTTGCTTCCTCTTGCTGTAAGCTCTTCCGCTAAGTGATATATATGGTTTGTCCTGAAAGATCTGGCTCAGCCCTTCACCAAATTTGAGTGTTCTTTCTGAAAAGACAATCTATTTCATTGAGATCAAAGTAGATATTTTACTATTTTAATACAAAACTAGACAGAGCATTTATGAGTTTGGTACGGGTGCAGGAAGGTGAATTCAGTTCAGAAGTAAATACAAATTAAATTTTGTCCTCACTGTACTTTTGTAAAATTAGCAACATTAAGAATAAATATTTTAAATAAAAGAAGAGTCTCATTTGGATATCATGCATGAAAACTGGTTTTAAATTTCAGGACTTTGCATAAACTAGGAATTCTAATTCCCAGGTGTTTCTCTTCATATTTCTTTTGTGAACAGTTGCCATTAATTTAGAATCTGGAAAAGTGACCATGTAGCAATCACATTTCCATCTGCACTAACTTTATCAACACACTTACCTGCTAGTTCTTGTTTAGTTAAATTTATCGAGAGTTTCATACACTTTGGTATGATTTAGCTAACACGTAATTCGGATAATTCATGAGTTGGCCTCCTTTTAATCTTGGCAAACTCGTAATTGGAAGAGCATGTTGGAAAAGATTTCTCTAGTAGATAACATCCATAACTGCATGGATCTACAACTCGCAAAAACATTCAGTGAGGAGGCTGCTGGGGCTGTGTCACGTCAATAGGAAGAGATCTGGTGTAGGAGGGAGTCTTGTGCCTCAATTCCTGCATGAAGGAGGAGAGCCAGCAGGGCTTCTTGTGGCCAGCCATACATCATGTTGATTTGGGGTTGTGCACATATCCCATCCCATGGTGTAGAGAGGAAGACATCTGGAAAACCATTGCTGGCTATTGCCTCCTGGAATTTCCCATTTTCTGGCTTTTGGGGGATTGCAGTGGATGTTTTGTGTTTTCATAGTTGTGCACAAGTTCTAATGTGCAGCATGTAGAATCAGGAAAGGTAGCCATCCATTCTATGCATACTGGCCACCTTCAGGGAAGCCATTCCCCCCCAATTTTTTTTTATAAATCAACATTAATGCAGCATTTCTATGCCCCTATTTGTCAGATTTCTTGGTTTCACTTTCTTCAGATTTCCTGTTTGGCATTGTTTCTTCGGGCTTCTGCAAATTCCAAGTAACTGCACTGATAACTCCAGAGATACAGAATTAAGATTCTGCTTATCATATAAGGATGGAAACTTGTTCTTGTTGAGTAATGCTGAATCCTTGTTTACATTGTGTTAACGGTCACATTAATTCTGTCGTCTTCTTTTTTCTGTGTCTCTTCTCTCTACATTTTGTCACTTATACTGTTAGTAGGTGTTAATGATTTTATTTATTTATTTATTTTTACCCTGAAGCTTCTGTGGGAGTGAGTAGCAGGCAGGTGATTCAGGTTTTTATGCTAGTGTCAGCTGAATATTGGATATTCAGTGAATTTGATTTTCCAATTTCATATTTTCCATTTGACATGTTTACACATGAATATCTTTGCCAATTTTGATGGAGGGAAAGGCAAGGCTATAACTCCTTTGCTGAAAGTTTCAGAAGTTTCTAGATTCAAAGCTATTTGTTTCCAAGCTATTAGCAAGAAGTAATAGATAGAAGGTTGATGGGGGAGGGAGAGTTTTAGGGTATAAAGTCTTCTGTCAGGCCTTTATCATTTTTTATAATTGCAGTACGTTGCTTAGTAAAAACTGACAAACCAGATTCATGGCGTTCATGAAGGTTCTTTCTATTTCTGTGCTGAATTGTCCTCCAGCTCTTATTGTAGACCTGAATCTTCTACTGACTGAAAGTTTTAGCAGCTATATCTTGTTCAGTGAACATTAGAGAAAATTGAGATTTCTGGATGCATTGATTTATCGATATCCACACAGTGGATTTCCAAAGATTAATTTCCTTTAAAGGAGAGTTAAATATTCCATCCTTTCTGAAACTAAGGTATCGCAATACTAGCTGCCTTAGAAAATCACACTCTTTTGTACATAATGGACATTATATGGTTTAGACAAAGGAAGGAAATGTGGGGCACAGACACATGTTTACTGGATAAAGTGCACTCTGGTTAAAACTTACATTTTCATACATATACACTCATATTCCTGTTTTCCTCACCTTCCCCTCCTGTCCCCTGCACAGTCCCTGCACTATGAGTTTGAATACAGTGCTGTGGAGCAATGCTGGTCTGTGGTTTTGGTTTCTCTTGTTTTTTCTTAAAGGAATGGTGTTTACATATGCAGAAAGCAAGTATTCGCCTTCTTTATTGGCAAATGGTGATAGAGACGTGTATAGAGACATGTTTTAGAGGAGACTGATTCAAGAAAGTGCCTTTGAAGCAGCTGTACTTTAGTGCCAGTTCTGCTTCATGCCTGCTTCGGGGTCGCTGACCACTAAAGGATGCCGTGGTAATTCCGAATCTTTGAAATCATGTTTATTTGGAATAGGATTAGGAAGAGGAAGAGAAGGGTCAAATTGAAATCCACATCAATTTCTGTAGCTGGGTTCTTAAAATAACATAAACGAAGCATGAGATCATGTTGCGTGCAGGAGTGATATTTATCTCTTCTGCTCTGGTGGTGTTGCTTTCCCCTCAGAGCAGTAATTTGCGGCTGTTGCATGACCACACTTGGCAGTTTCACATAGAGAAGAGAACTGGATACAGCCTTCTGCTGAGGCAAAAGGGGATTTCAAAATTGCCTTGAAAATTTACACAAATTGAATAAGTGATTGTGGTGGTTAGACAGATAATAAGTGAAGCTGCTTTAATAAACTGACTCTTTTTTTTTTTTTTATCTTCTCCCCCTCCCTGCCTCCCTGATACCTGTTAGGGAAAAAGGAGTAAGTGCCATTCAGTCGATCTGGAATGGTTACAGTTGTGAGATAATACAGTTGGCTCTTCAGTTTGTTCACGAAGTAAGGCAGTATTGTACTTGGAGATGTGCTTTACCTACCCACATGACTCAAGTGGTGTGCGAGTGAAGAGGGATGTAATTAATTTAGCAAGGATGCACTTTCAAATACAGCTATATATTTTTCATTGACAGTAAATAAATGGAACAGGAAATTACTTCTGTTTTGTATTGTAGCATTCTGTTTAGCATTATAAGCTTACTTTCAGTTATTTATTTCTGAGGCTGCAGATTTTTGCAGCAAAACAATCTATTGGAAAGTTACTCAATTCAGATGTACCTTGAGGAAACACAGGTATTCCAAGACTTTATTTTAAAATGAAACTTCAATGATTTTTCACAAACATGTTAAAAGGTGTGATGTGATTCAATTTTACTTACTAGACTTGTCTTTAGATGTTCCCATTGTTTGCGTTCTGAAACTATATTAGTTTATCACAAAAATCTTTCTTGGTGTTCTCAACACAAGATAATCTTCCTAATTGCTCTCCTGACTTGACAATACGTGTGCAGTTTGAAAATGTTTCCATACAGATTATCTACTGTTACTGATATTTTGCAAGACAGAAAGTTTGAGTTGTGGGTCAGAGAAAGAGTAGATGCCTAATACATCCTATTCTTGCAAGCTGTTGTGATCGCCTTGCTGTACTACTCACACACACACACCCCCCATCCCCCTTCGAGCCCTGAAGAAATGTGTAGAAATAATTACAAAGATTAATCCTTCAAAGACTGGTCCCAATTCTTGGATATATGAATTGTACCTTTTTAGAATTCAATTGCTTTTTTTTCACCTGAACATATTGGAGCAGTGTACCGTGAACATGGTATTGGACAAATCGCTTTTGATTCAGTGACAATTGCCTACCAAACTGATGGAATTTGCTTATTTGTTTTTCTTGAAAAGAAAATAAAAATACTTAGAAACCCCCAACCCAACCAAGCTCCAAATACACTGATTTTTTCTTATCTCTATGTATACTACTTAGACCTGTAGATCTCAGGGAATTCATAAATAATTTGGCTTTTTTTCCTTTACTCATTGTTTCAATTAAAGATGTGTAAAACAGAATGATACCATAGATGCTGATTTATTCTTTATCATAAACAGCTGAAGACAGAATAACTGTTTCTTCCCAGCTCTTCTGCTATTCTAATTATGGAGATGTTTTCCACAGCTGATAGTTGGCTTCTTTTGCTCATCCTAGAGGGCTGTTACCCATGTTGGCTCTTTTAATGCTGTGTTCAGTACTTTATATAAAGTGAAGATATGTGGAACAGATTTTGATGCTTATCTCCTGCAACAGACACCGTAAGTCAACTGTTCGGACTGAGGTCACTTGGCTTGTTCAGCATTGAGAGGAGAAGGTGACTTCATCATAGTCTACAGCTACCTCACGGGGAGCAGTGAAAGGGGAGGTGCTGGTCTCCTCTCCCTGGTGACCAGCTACAAGACACGAGGAAATGCTATCAAGCTGCTTCAGAGGAAGTTCAGACTTGACGTTAGGAAAAGGCTCTTCCCTAAGAGGGTGGTTCATCACTGGAACAGGCTCCCCAGGGAAGCGGTCACGCCACCAAGCCTGTTGGAGTTCACATGGTTTACTTTTAGGTAGTCCTTTGGGAAACAAGGAGTTTGACTCAATGATCTTTATAGGTCCCTTCCAACTTGAGATATCCAGTGGTTCTAGTTAGCGTAGAAGTGGAGGGTGACAGTGGTGATTAATATTCTTCAAATGAGAACGTGGTAACACTAAGTATATTCTAGTATAATGTTTGCAAACTGACTTTAAATACATGTAAAATTATATATTTTTGAGGAAAAAGGACAGGTATACACCAGGTTCATAACAAAAAGGAGTTATAGACTTAATGTAATAGTTTTATTTAGCTGCAAACCAATGTTTTAGTCAATACAAACTTATCAATATTATCTTTTATTTAAGAAAACAGGTATAAAGTGCAAATGTAAAATAAGCTAAATTAACATTTTCAGTGAATGCTTCTTACTTTGTTCCTTTAATCTGAAGATAATTAATATTTTAGGCATTTTAATTTAAACTGCTCTAACTGCTCAGAGAAACATTTTGACAGAAATTCTAGTCCGTGGCTGTTTATCATTCTCATTGTAGAACATCTGTCTGCCTTAAATCTACTGAACTTGCATGTGAAAATGTCACTGCAAATAGGTTCTTGTTAATGGCTAGGATACCTGTAATTACTGTGTCTAGCTTTAATATAAATGCTTTATGTATTCCATGTGTCTTCTGCAAAGTAATGTCGTTTATTACAATGTGCCAGTGTCTAAAAGCAGGTTTGAACGTACATTTTACTCCGTTTCCAAAATACCTTATTTCCTAGTTGTCTTTAATTAAATTAATTTCTCTGTGCTAAGTCCTTCACAAAACAGAGGAGCAGGTTCGAATCTTTTTGAAACATTGTATGGGTTTCACTTATATTGATTTAAATCCTGATAATCAGGCATACTACTACGTTGTATACCTGCAAAGTGTTCTGCATTCACAGGATGCCTGTGGTGGGAAGGCTTCCCCAACCCCACCCCAAGAGGATATTTTTACAGATTGATGAGATCTCCCCAAGCCTTCTAAGTTTACTTTGTGTTCCCTTATTTGTTCAACTGTGGCCACTTTTCTTACATTTTAGTACCTTATAGTGGTATGTGGAGATCTCAAGGGATATTTTTTGAAACTTTCTTATGGAATATATCAAGTAAATCTAAATCCTGAATTGACAGTAATAATACATTCAGGTTCTTTTTAAGCATAGATTGATGAATAGTGACAACGTTGGTAAAAATACTGAAATTGTGCTAACTGAAAAAAATTGAAGGAGCTGTCTACCTGTCAGAGGTTGAGCTTTAATCCTGTAAGTCACTTCAAGAACAGTAACTGCATTGCTGTAGTATTTATATGGATGATGCTGAATGAGCCATGTGATGGGCTCCCTTTAAATTACCAGATCAATGGTAGCCCTGTCCATTTCCCATTGACGTCCATTAGATCACTCTCTAAGTGAGTTCAGAAGGGTTGAAGTGAAAAAATATCATCAATGCCCAAGAGAGATATTTCTTACCAGTTATTTTTGAGATTATCAAATGAAATTCAGGTTTGTACAACCTCCTCATCAGAAGCTCATTCTCCCAACCTTAGAACTCGGCTATACAAAAAGCAAAAGGAATAGTAAAGTGAGCGTTTTTCTTGCATGCAAAGGATGTATATCTGCCTGCATTAGCAAGAGCACTGGGAGTAGTTTCAGGGTCCTGTCTTGAAAACCACTGGCAAATACTGGAGAGTGAGAGGGGAAAAAGAAAGGGCATGGTACAATGTTGTTAAAAAAGGAACAGCAAAAGCGAATGAGTGTGAACTCTGTAGTGCCTGAGTTGTTATTCTTGCTTCTGCTTTGGATTCATTGGAGCTTCATTGGAAGAGACTTCAACTGTCAACCAGTGCGCTCAAGCATGGTGACTCCTCAGCCTTATTGCAGGCATAGCAATTAGTCCTGCAGAAACATAGGAATACAGTTGTTGCCTTAAAGAGAATCTGTCAGCAACCAAATAGTAATTATAATGGCATACTATAGCAAGTACATGATGAATCTTTAGCTAAAGTAAATTACATGATAGCTTGTATTTTAACTTCATGTACGGCTGTAGCGCTGCTTCCTTACATAAGCTGATAAGGTATACAAACCTGCTGACTATAATTTTTTCAGTAGTCTGTATTTATTTTTTTAAATACATTTTCACTTCATCTGTTGACTCTTTGTCCAGGGATGCTTGTACGTCAGCTAATCAGAGTTGTTGCTGTCTAGAGAAACTGAAGATCAGATACCTGTAAGAGCTGGCTTTGTCTAAATTGAGTCCCACTCGTTGGATTCACTACCCTGATGAGGACTAGCTGATTTGTACTGTGCTATGATATGTTCCTCTGCCAGATTTCTTCTGCTGTCACTGTTCTGCTGTGCAGCATGTGCAAGTCCAATGCAACTTCAGCTCACAGAATTTACAGCATAGGTGCTGCGAGGCTGATGGGCTGAAGCATTAAATCATCTATATAATCCAGCATGTATTTGTATTGTACACCAGACTTACTAATTAGTTCCTGTGAAAACGTGTTTCATTTATTTTTGCATAGCTTTTTTTCCTCAGGTTCAAACGTGAAATATTTTGAAATCTCAGGTCTTTTTCATGGTTTGGAAATTTCATTGGAAGTCTGGTCTCAGGTAAAAACTAAAATCAAAGCCACATTTGGTTTCCAGAGTTTTTCTCTTTCATGTAAACTATATTTACAGCATTAAAACTTCTGGGCAAGTATACAGATAGCCTGCAAATGAGGCTATGACCCAGAAAATTTACCAAGTATATATATGTGTGTTGGGGGGGAAAGTATTAACTTTTAAAACATTAAACCAATAACTCAGCTGTCAGTTTAAATTTAACCATAATCCTTGGTTTTCACTTTCACATCCTTTTGTATATTTCAAACATGGTGCTTCTCACAGAGTGCTGTAACACACAGTGGAGAAAAGGAAATTCTCCCAGGCTGATGTGCAACAGCCCACAGTACCTGTCACTCTCAGTTTTTGCATAGATTTTTTGTTTTCATTCATTCTTTTCTCCTCTGTTTTTCATCCCATCCTACTGTGGAGTTATCATGCTGAGACTTTATGCTTACCAGTACGTTTATCACTGCTGAATACCTGTGTGCAATTTTTGTATCCAGCTGTGGTGAAAGCACGTGCTATTAAGATACAGAAGAAAGTTGAGGCTTCCTTGCTGGGGCAAACCCTTGAAAAAAAAAAAAACATTATACAAAAAGAAATACCTTTTTGCAGTCATTAACAACATTTTAGGTGGGTAGGTGTTTTTGTGGGTTTGTTTTGTTTTGTTTTTTTTAAGGTTTTTTTTTTATTTTATTTGACCTTCACTGTCAAACTTATCTTCCTTCAGGAATTTGTGTCACAGTTTTAAGGTGAATATAAGTGTTGGGAGAGATTTTACTTCCATACACTCTGTGAATGAGTTCTTGTTTTCCAAATTCTGTCTGTTTTCAGTGCAATGCTAAGCTCATTTTTCACAAAAACATAACAAGGAAATATGAAGGATTTTTTGATAGATGATGTATATTTGTTGATTGCTGAACACCAAGATAAGAGAGGTAAATCTGTTATACAAATTTCAAAAATGAATGCACTGTTCTAATAGTATGGCAGGAAGTATTTATAACACCATATATATTCAAGGTATGGCCCATAATACATCCTAGTTCTAGTGATCTCTGACAGAAGTATGAAGAAAGGAGACTTAAGTGACCCTGAGCTGGAACAGAAATAGAAGGAAAAGCTTTTACACTGTGATATGAGATATTCCTATAAATATATTCTCTGTCCCCAGAGAAAGGCAAAATACTATTTTGTTTAGCAGATTAAAAAAAAAAATGTTTCATTCTCTGTCCCCAGAGAAAGGCAAAATACTATTTTATTTAGCAGATTAAAAAAAAAAAAATGTTTCTTACTTGACTATGGTTTAGCCTTTTATCTTAGAAGATAGTCTTTCAGACTACCATTCATTTAGTGTGCTAATTACATGTTCAGTTTGTGATCTAGTCTAACATTCATATTCTTTACTCTAAAAGTTCAGCCTAACCAGTTTTTCCCCATCCTGTAGTTGTGTGGGTGATGATTTCCATTCCTGTCTTACAAGATCTTCTCGACAGGGGTTTTCTTCACCTTGTCAATTTATTTTTTAATTAAACTTTGCCTCTGATGTGCTTTCCATCCCTTCACGCTTGGACAAGGGGACTGAGTGCACCCTCAGTCACCTTGCGGATGGCACCAGTTGGGTGGGAGTGTTGATCTGCTGGAGCACAGGAAGGCTCTGCAGGGGGATCTGGGCAGCCTGGACCGATGGGCCAGGGCCAGCTGTAGGAGGTTCAACACGGCTCAGTGCCGGGTCCTGCACTCGGGTCACACCAACCCCACGCGGCGCTACAGGCTGGGGAAGGGGGGATGGGAAGTGCCTGGTGGAAAAGGACCTGGGGGTGCTGGCTGACAGCCAGGTGGACATGAGCCAGCAGTGTGCCCAGGTTGGGCCGACCGCACCCTGGCTTGTATCAGAAACAGTGTGGCCAGCGGGGCAAGGGCAGTGATCGCCCCCCTGCACTCGGCACTGGTGAGGCCGCACCTTGAACACTGTGTGCAGGTTTGGGCCTGTCACAAGGGGAACATTGAGGTGCTGGAGCGTGTCCAGAGAAGGGCAGTGAAGCTGGTGAAGGGTCTGGAGCACAGTTCTTATGAGGAACAGCTGAGGGAACTGGGGTTGTTTAGCCTGGAGGAGGCTCAGGATAGGCCTTATCACTCTCTACAACTACCTGAAAGGAGGGTGTAGGCAGGGGGGGGGTCGGTCTCTTCTCCCAAGTGACAAGCTATAGGAAGAGAGGAAACAGCCTGAAGTTGCACTAGGGGAGGTTTAAATTGACTATTAGGAAAAAAATTCTCCATGGAAAGAGCATGGTTACCAAGCATTGGAACAGGCTGCCCAGGGTGGTGATGGGATCACCATCTCTGGAAGTGTTTAAAAAAAAAGGTAAATGGGTAAATGTGGTGCTTAGGGACATGGTTTAGTGATGGACTTGGCAATCCTGGGTTAACAGTTGGACTCTATGATCCTAAAGATCTTTTCCAACCTGAATGATTGTATGATTCTATTTATTCTGCCAGTTTGATAAATACATGCTGCATTTTATCATCCAGTTGTTGATAATAATACTGGACAGCGAACACATCCCAGCAGAGCCAGTTCGTACATTTCTCATCTGGAGATATCATTGACAGTTAAGACTTGGTGTCTCTTTTCTTATAACTTCAGCATTAATGTCATAGAAGTTTCATTTAGAGTATTTTTTTTCAAAGCATCAGATGACTCTTAAGTCAAGAGTTAGCGCCTGTATTTCCTCTCTCTTTAAGGCCCTTTACACTGCCAGAAGAGGAGTTGAAGTGTTTTTACATGGCAGTTTTTGACACTTTCAGGTTGGCTATTACTCAGCTTCTTGATACTTTTCAGGTACCAAGTTTGATTTTTTTGCTATTTTTCTGCAAATTGAAATTAAACTAGATTGCTTGTGTCTCAGTTTTTCATCTTTTTCCTTCCTCCTAGCTTTTATGGGCAGAGTCAGTATGTGCCTTTTTTTAGGCTTTTGACGCTTTATCTGTCCTCTTTGAATTCTTAAAGAAAGCTAACAACTGAGACTGGCTTTTTTTGTTGTTTGTTGGTTTTGTGGGTTTTTAGCCATTCCAGGGGTTCCTTGTCAACAGACAATAGCTGTGGCATTTCTACCCTAATTGTTTTGCATATCAGTTGAATTTATCATGATTCCCAATATTTTTTCCTATGCTGTTATCAATGGAGATAATAGTGAAGAATTGAAATGAAACTGCAGACATTTATTTCCTTGTGATTATTAAAGGAGCTAGCAGTGGTGATAAAGTTAATTGAATATAGGCAAGTTTGTTTATTGGAAGAGCTCTGACAATTCTTTCATAGTTATTCAGTGAGAGAAGGAGCATCTTTTGTGTTGTGCTAACAAGGAGTTCTCAAATCAAGGGACAGACACTCAATTGTTGTAATGTTATGAACATTAACAATTATATTTTCACATTGTAATATTCTTTCCATACAGGTTGAGATTGATTAAAGCTTATTTGTGCCTCCTATGTGATGGCAGTGCAAATCACTATGGAGAACTCCCCACTGGTCTATTTATTTCCTTTCAAGCCTGCCTTGGTTGTTGGTGCAGGGATGTGCTGAAGATCCTCCAGGGCAAAGTGGTGGCTTGGCTTAGCTCCACAATCCGTTCTGAGCATTGAGGGCTTGGAGAAAGTGACGGAAGTGTAATAAACAGACTAGTAACAGTATGAGAACCGATCTGAGCACCTCTGCCCTGCATACCTTTAAGTTTTTGCTGTGCCTGGACTAGCTTTATTAGCTGGAAGTGGTTCCTTGCTTCAGACAAGAACCTGTTTCACAAAGCCCTTTTCCCATCATAGGCTTCGTGGTCTGCTGACTACATGCACTGGGGACAAGCTCTGCTGTTTCCAAAGTCCTCATTTGAATGTCCCACTGTAGAAAGGACACTTGAAATTCAGGTTGCAAAGCGTGTTAGGTTATTCCTTTTTTCTAGTTGTTAATTTTTCCATGTAAATTAGGGCAATCATAAATGCAAATGAGCAGAGTGTTTGTTTAACTTGGGAGATTCATTCAGTGTCTAGTACCGTAATTCTTTTCTTTCTGGCTGTTTCTCTTTTTCAATAGTGCTTTTATTGGTTTCCACAAAAGACAGTGTATTTTTATGCCTAGTACTTAAATTTTTCTTTGCCAAGCAAGTTCACAAGAAGCAGTTCAGTTTCTTGTAAGGTAAAGGTGAGATACTAAGCTGAGTCAGAACTCCATGATGGATGCAATTTGTTGAGTAAATTGCACAAATTGCACGAATACAGGAACATACCATTGGGTAAGGTCGTGGAGAAGACTGAGCCTTGGCAGCAAGCATTTGAGTGTTCTCTGTTCCAAATATTAGCCAAATTTATGAATACTCTGATGAAACAGGTGCACTATACTGCTTCCCATACATACTGACAGGTTAAATGTTGTCTGTGCCATTGAAAGGCTCCCTTGAACACTTTGCTTTTGTCCAAAAACTACCTCTATGAGTGCAGTTGAATTGTAGATTACTAAAACCTGCTTTCTAATGATCAAAAAGAAAAAAAAGAAACAGAGTATGTTAAAATCTGCATTGTTAGTTTTGTCCAAAATTATGCATTTATGTGTAGTTCCTTCAAATAAAATTACAGATATTGAAATCACCATTATGTATCCTAATTATCCACTTTCTTCTATTAGATGTAATCTTTGTGATCCATTTCTTAGCAGAAAATAACAAACCCCAGTAATAACAAAACCTTTATTATAAAGATGCCTTTCATTTCCGTGTTGACAAGTGACATTGTGTATATGCACAATAACTGTTTTGTGTAAAGATGTGGACATAAATTTTTGTCTTTTCATGTCTTAAACCATTTACTCTGCAAAGGTTAAAAAAGGATGGAGGTACTGCATGGTCTGATGTATACATTGATTTATAATATACTATAAAGTATAAAAAGCTATTCCCAGACATCTACATGTGTTTTAATATAGGCAGCTGCATTTTGCCTGCATAACTTCCTCTTGCAGTTTTGTTTAGAGACTCTCCACTTATTTGCATGAGTATGTTCTTGGCCTTCCTTTCTACTTCTTAATGGATGTGAAAATTTCTTGGTGAGTTGCTCTCATTAGAACTAGTGACAGTACTGCACACTGCCTGTTAAGAAATCCTTCTCCACAAACTGAAATGAAGGAAACTAGAAAATCATGATAAATTATAATCACCTTACAATTAAGAATAGGGCTGAAAATGGAGCTTCTCTTTCTGGTGTAGGATCAATTAACTACCCCTTAGAGATACTAAGTTATTAACATGCTAATAATTTTTTTTTTTCTGACCAAGTTGTAGCCAGGACACAAATTGCCAGCAGTTGACATTCAAAAGAGGATTTGAATTACTAAGTGGAAAATTGAAAAGAAATTGCTGTTTTACAGTAGAGCGATCTTTCATTAAATGTTACATGCAATCACCAGCTTTCCCAAAAAGGTATGGAGCATAACACACTTCAGAAGGTATTGTGCTAGTACAAACATTGTACTCCTTATGTGAATGTGTTTTATGGGAACGTGGCTAATGTACTTGCTGGGTCACTATTCCCACTTTAACATCACTTCAGATTCTTTCAAAAAAAAGACAACCAATAAATAATTGCCAGAAGGAGGAACAATGTAACCCAGACCTACATCTCAAACGCCTGTATTATTTTCAGTAGAATAGTAGGGAACTTGAATGAAACAACCAAACAAACTCTTGGTTGCAAGAGAAATATCACATCTATAGCTGCAGGATTATACTGGAACGTGCAGTTAAATATTCCCCAAGCTTTGTAATTTTCTCTTATTTTTATACCTTGCTTTTGTCACAGATTTATTAAGATATCATCTGATTTTATCCTTTGGGGAAGAACCATTCTTGGTTTTCTGCTTGGTTGGTAAATAATTAGTGGAAATGTTTTCTTAAAAGGCAGAAAAGAGCCTGTTGCTCTTCAGGGTCTTAAAGGCTATAATGCCAAGGCAGAGGATGAAATGCTTGTCCTTGAAACTTCTTGCTAGAATACACTTTGTGTTCAGTAAGATGCATAAAACAAGTGTTATGATTGCTGTTAAGTGCTGACATTGAAGAACTGATTTTACTGGGATATACTGGATGTCTCTAAAATTTGAACAATATGACTTAAATTTATTTTGATCCTCTTTGCCAGCCTTTAGTGTGGATTTAATGTTCTGGATTAAGAGCAAGCTCATTAAAGACTTGTATAATGAAATGTTAGAGCAAGTGAGTTGTGTTTCAACATGAAATAAGTCAAGCCCAAGTTAACCAGGCTTGTGAACCTGGACTGAATTTAATATATTCTCCCGGTCTTTTTTAGCTTTTTGATTTGGAAAGAACTTGTAAATCAAAAACTCTAAAGGTGTGGACCCATAGAAATTAAAGATAAATGTATGCTGGACCCCAGACTCCCGCATTTTAATTTCTGAAAAGGGTTGATATTCACCAGTCCTGGGCTTTCCCCAAGTGAGTTGAAGGCTTTCACATATCCAGTAAAACTTGATTACTGAATTCTAGGTGAAGAACCAAATAAACTTTTGAAGAGAGCGAGCCAATAGAAAAGAGCTCTTGCACCTCAGTCTTTGTCTCCGACCTGTATTTCTGTTACAAAAAAGCAGGCGTTAGGAAGCTGGTGTGTCAGATTATTCACTGTTAATGTAAATCCATGTATCTCTCTTCTCACCCTTCCCCAGGAGATTTGGACTGTGTTGGGAAACCTACATGTCATCTGCTTCTATCAAGTAACTGTATTTGAAACAGTCTTTCTAGAAGCATTTCTGTAGTAGAAGGTGATGGTAAGCTCAACGGTGGTATTGCTTTATGCAGAGTTCAGACAACACACACTAGAAGTACTGTGTATGAATACAATTAAGATAAGCCTAATTCAAATTCTTCACCAGAGTAGAAACAATAAGCAATCATTTATAAAAGGACTTTATTTCTATTTAAGGCCTAAAGTAACTCAGATTGGGGAAACTCCTGACTATAGTGTTATTACTAGGAGGAGAGTTGTTAGCTCCGTGTGTTTGAGGGGGTGTGTGTGTTGGTCTGTGGTAGATGGTATTGACAACAGTGTGAGTGGGGTTTAGTGTACAATGGAAATGACTGAGAGGAGGTTAGGGAATGATTCATCTGAGGTCAGGGAATGATTCATCTGCCAACCCATCCGCTCTTAGCTGCCTGCCCTGGGGCGGTGTGGTGCATGATGGGTAAGGAGTGAAATGCATGGGCACTGTACATCACGAGTCCTCTCGTGTGGCTAGTCACCCCTTTCTTCCAGCAGCAGCTTTGATTAGTCCCTATGTATGTTGGTTTTAGTTTTCAAACGTTGAGAATGCTTTCCTGTTTGTAAAGCTGCCTGAACCTACAAAATTGTGATCTTAACTGTGGCCCCCATGAAGGCCACTCTACATTTTCTACGCTTGTACAAGAAGGGTACAGTTGTTCCTCGGTTGGGTTGAAGCACGTTGTAAGAATTCAGAATAGGGTTGAGTCCATTCAAAACACATGATACAATATTTTCCTGAATTTAACCAGTGAAACAAAACCCAGGGAAGCAGTATAGAATTAAATAGATGAGTTTTCTAATAGTTTTCTAATTTTGGTCCATAATCCTAATAGAAAAATACTTCCTGTCAAGTACCTAAATGCGCTCTATTAGTTGCCCACAACTAATTTCTGAGTTGTTGGATAATCCTTAAATGTCTGCAAAGATACATTTACTAGCAGTGTACAAAAGTCTGTCCCACACTGTTCTGGTAACAGCGCTGAGCTGTTCCAGAAAATGTTACATGTTCAAAGCACTCAATAAATATTAGCTAATTAATTGCTTAAAGAACAAAGTATTTTTCCAGCAATGCAGAAGAATTTGCTTAACATGCATTATAGTACCAATAAATGGATTCCAAATCTCTTCAATAGATTTAGAAGATACACTGTACTGTTGTCTGGTGAATACATTTGGATAAGTGTCTTAATCCAATAATTTCACATTTATAATGGTTCAAAAATTTTATGCCAGAAAACGGCCAAATACAGTGTAATATTTTTTTTAGAAGTCCATGTGACTACTGAGAAGTATTTGCATGTTTCCCTTATGTAATGAAGTTTTGATGAATGGATGGGGGTTTAATTTCTATATAGTGATTGCATTTTAAGAAACCGGAAAAATACCCATGTAAATTAGACTAAAGCAATCAACAGAGCATACTAATTGCAGGAGTTTTGGTTTGTTTTGTTTTTAGGCTCAGTTTGGGCATAATTTTGGAAATATTATCCCTTAAGAAGAGATGGTACAAAAAAACCAACCATTCTGTCAAAGCTTTATTAATGGCCTCAAAAGTTTCACTTGAGATATAGATACTGTACTAAATAAAAATGCTACTAGTTGTAGCAATTATTCAGCAGTTTCTTGGAGAAGACCACTGAAACTGAGGAGTAAATAATCTTTTCAGAAGACTTTTCTCCTGTGGTGTCCTTTCAGTTTCTAAAGTACGATACCCAAAATTAAGACATTAACCTTTACGTAAACATACACCTTTTGTGTTTAGGATGTTCCTAGGATTTGTTGTTCTTCCTAGATAGAAAGCACCATATTACAACGATCATGAACTTACCTGCCATTTGTCTGGGATATTTGTGGTATTTTTTCCTACTGAATTCCCAAGTGGCAGAAAAATGAATAGTCTTCTCATGTATTTTACCTTTAAACAGCAAACAGAAGGGAACAAGAGGCTATGAAATATCCTGCTGAACTTCCCTTCATGCTGGGAAGAGTATCATGCTAACAAAAAGCACTCTGACATTCAAACAAGAAAAGTTGTTTGTACAGTTTTGCTTAAAAGCACAATAATGTGTGAAAAATAAAGTTGGGTAGAAAAGGAAGAGATGCAGAGCAGAGAGGGGCTGGAAGGAAAGGAGAGAAATTGTCCTTTAGCATTAGAATCTGCGCTAAGTTAGGAGCCTGGAAAGCACCTCCTACTGCACATGGCAACTGCATGATTGACTGAAGTGTTTTCACTGGGATACAGACAGGAATTGTAAAAGATTAACAGATTTACAAAATGGGTTTCAACAAGGTCACTTGTAGCAACCCTGAGTGTTATTCTTTAAGGTATTTTCCTCAAGCTCCTACAGGTAATGATGAAAATACAATAGTGTGCATACCTAATCTTCCCAACTTCACTGCTATTTCCAGTGCTAAAATATTACAGTACTTCATAATGTTATCTACACCTTGGTCTTACATTCTAATAAATAAAAAAAAGTATAATTTAAACCCACTTCTGCTATATTTGTGAGTTCAGAAAGGTGTTGTCTCTGTTGTGTCTTTGTAGGCACTCAATCCAACCCATTTTTTTTCAGATGATGCGCGTTTCCTTCAGTATACTTTGAGAAAGTAATTCCATTTGCAGTGGCAATGAAAGATCTTCGGGCTTCACGATAATGCAGCTGTGGACTGCATGTTATTTTTCTGCTTCTAAACCGTGCCTTTCATATTGATACAAAATTCAAGAAGTTATTAATATGTCTTAAGACTTCAGCTTTAAAGAAAGTGTTTGTTCTGTGCAATGAAAAGCTCTGTGTCATGAATCTGCTTGGAGAAGGGGGATTGTATTTGCCAGTATGGAAGCGGTTGGGGGTGTTGGAGTGATTGGGAGCGTGGTGGCACAGGACTGTTCTGCAGCCTAATGTAAATGGTCAGCTCCAGATGCAGCCATTTGATATGAGGAACTGGGAGGAAGCGTGAAATCTAAGTGCTCCAGGAAAAAAGCTCTTTGTAGTATTTTTTTGGGGAAGCTTATGCGAGTGATTAGCAACATCGAGCTGGGCCAAAAAATTAGCTTAGTGGACATGATATAAAAATAAAGTGAGGAAAAAATGTGAAAGCGAGTGTGGTTATAAACATGAGAAGCTAATGAGCTTTGGTATGTTGCATAGCCAAGGTTTGTTACGAGCGTGGACTGCATGTTCTGGCCAAGTTTAATGCCGAGTTGCTCATAATTGAGTATCTGCAGGGTGACAGCCCATGGGACTGTCAAGAGTTTTGACTTCATGAGTCTCCTAAAGGTCAGCCTTATGGTGCTCTCCTTTCTGTTTATTCCTTGGGATAATCCTGAAGTGCAGTTCTAAGATCTGAATGTCCCACAATTTACAGAGTTACTGTTATTAAAATAGACAACAAACCTTACCAAGCTAACATCAACAATAGCAAAGTGGATTTCCTCTAGCTGCATTTCTTTATACATATGCAGACACACACACTTCCCCCCCAGCCCCCACCCCCTTTGCGCTCACTGATTAACCCTAGTTAATTAGTGGGGTGGGTTCCTGTTCTGTTTGGTGAAAACAGAAAGCCCTTGCATGCGGGCTCAGAAATGTGAGGTTATGGAGGCAGGTAACATTATCAAGTGGCTGCCTCAGGGGTCCTCTGCATCTTTCATTACTCTTGTAAATTGGTGGAGGCCAGAAGGTTTTCTGAAGGATGAACTCTGCAAAGTCAGTGTGAGAGGAAAGCTCAGGCATGGAATATAGCTTGGCTTCATTGTGTAGTTTTGTCCATTATGTTTGATCATGTGTTTTGCCAGGGTTGCTGGATTTTATCTCTATGGTGAGTAAAAGACTCCTGCAGGCAGAAATAAAAAGATCTTGGGTTATCATTTGTCAGTGCTAATCCCTTTATTGACAGAATGCTCTCTCAGGAGAATAAAATCCTGTGCTATGTTCACAGGTGTGACAAAATACTGTGCTACTGTGAAACTGCCGGTATCTAGGGCATTGGCTGCTTTCTTTCATTTCATACTTTGCCACTGGGGTGCTTGTGCTTCTGGTAGGCTTGCACTTGTGGAAAACCCACCCACTCTCTGATACCTCTTTTGATGTTTGAAATGGTGGCAGCAGGAAGAGTAGTATTGCCTTTGTCTCCTGCCTTAAACCCCTAACAGTGCTGAACAGCTGTCAGTGGGTGATTGTGATACTGGCTGTACTAATTGGCTGTAATATGAGCACGTTCTTGTACAGGAAAAAATTTGAAACTAGTGACTTAGTGTTGCTTGGGCCAGAAGCCCCAGAGGCTTTTGCTCTTCTTTCTCATTGAAATTTAAGTTTGTGCAAGGAAAGCTGAAAAACCATTGTCGCCTTGTTTGCATGAAAAACGTTGATTTTAGCCAAGTTCTTTGAGAGAAAATTTCTGGTGGTTTTGACCTGAAATGATTTGCTCAAATGACCCCATTGATACTACTTTCAAAAGCCTTGGATATATCTATCTGTATATCTAAGCACATATATATTATTTATGTATAAATAAGTACATACAATAAACTTTCCTGTCCTTGAAGTTACTTATCACATGCAAGGGTTGAAGTTAGTTGGCAGGACAGAAAAATGTATGCTTTGTTGCAGACAGTGTTTCAAAAAAAGTCCTTGTAGATTCCCAAGTAGTTGTGGTCATTCAGAGCAATTACCTTCCTAAAGCCATGTGGTTAGTTAATTGTATGTTACAGATCTTTGAATTCTTCAATAATGAAAAAATGTGTCTGTTACAGTAAAAATAAAAGATACAAGTCATAGTGCGCTACAAAAGGAAAAAGAACTTCCTCTTTTTGCTTATATTTGGGTAAAGACTGCAACTGTAATGGACAAATGGGGGGGTTGTTTGGTTTTGGGTTTTTTTTGCGTTTTTTTGTTTTTTACTTAAACGCAGATAACTGCAAAAAGTCTTGATATAGTAAGAAGGTATCTAGTGTGAAGGTTCAGGTTCACTGCTTTGCTTTGCATGTGAATTCTTGCAATAAAAATTTCAGGATTTGCTGAGGCAGCAGGAGAGCAGTAATGTGGAATGAGGCTCAGTCAATGAAGAGCAATAAGTGTAGTGATCAATAATCAAGTGATTTGTGAAAAGCAGTTGATGACAGTGAGTTTATGTTGGTTCCAGATGTGTATGTGCTGTAGGAGCAAGGCATGCTGAAGTGGATAGCACTGTTACACAGCAAGGTAAGCCGTTCCCATTTGCTTCTTGACAGTGAATGTTGATTGCAAATGACATTATTGGGCCGGATTTAAATAATGCTAAGTAAAAGAATGATGATTTTGTCTAAACTAGGGAAATGAGAGGTAGGATGGAGTAGTCTCTTGTGTGCAGTGGCTTAGGGGAAGGTCATTTGTTCAGTTGTTTGTTTTTAGGCTGTGTTTTTGATGGCTTTGCTTATGTGCAGTGTTTACTCTTCATATGACTCTGTGACAAACAAAATGAAAATGTAACAAAGATTTCAAATTGATTGCCATCAAAGTGAAACAAAAATAAATGAATGTGTATTGAGAGGTATATTTTTTTATCTCTGTTGCCCATAGTTCAGTGATCTTTCTTCTATTAATGAAGAAATCTTTCAGGGAAGAAACAAACCTGACAGCATCAAGGTTTACAATGGAAGTAACTGACATCGTTTGGATTTTTATTACCTTACTGATCGTCTCAGGAAACTAAAACCAGTTGATTGGTTAGATATTCATTAAATACATGGTGAATGTATTGCAGCCTTGTGAGTCAACAATGAAGTTTTAGCTGTTGTAATCTTTATACTTTTTCATCATTAAGTTTTTCCCTTCTCTGATTAGAAAAGCTTTGCAGTCCTGCAAAGCTTTTGTCATATAAAAGTTCTTACTCATGCAGGTAGGTAATCCCATTAAAATTCCCTGAGACTGCTAGTGTGAATAGTCTGGTAGTCTGGGTCTAAATTAATAAAGGGCTCTCATTTCTATTCTTCTATGGTAGCGGTATATCAAACACTGAAAGTGCTTGAAGTGTTCTTTAACCCAAGCTGTAAAAGATACCATAAATTTAAAAAGTGACAGTTTCTATAATGCATAGCAAGAACAGCAGAAATTATGGTGACTACTGAGATGCTAAAATCACCAGTGACTGCTGAGATGCTGAAATCACTGTATGAGTGTCTAGGTAGAAGGAAAATGTGGATCTGATTCTGCTGTTCTTGCACTGGTTTTATGCCAATGTGATGCCACTGTCTTCAGTGGCTGCTGTCCTGACTTGCACCTCTATAGGAGTGTTTGTTTGTCTTGCCATTTTGGGAAAATGGATTGTTAGAGATCTGGCTTTTAGTGGAAGGAGCACCATACTGTAAGCTCTGTCAGTATCTAAGGGCACTGCTATCCTTTGTGTTTAACACTTCTCTAACTTCTCTGAAAAAGTTCATTTAGATTGAAGTCTTGTGCATGTCCAGTGAGGTGCAATGTTTTAGGTGATGAGGTTAATCAGACAGACAAACTAATTCTGAGGTTAAAAGCCTTGAAATATTAGACCATTTCATATTTTGTGAAGTCTTCTAACCTTTTGTCAAAAAATCACATTTCAAAATGAGTTAGTACTGAAATTGTCATGTATATTTTATTTAGTACTCTTAAATGACCTTCAGTGCTAACAAATATTTTAATGCAAAGCAGAGCTGTTATTTTGAAAAATTAAGTAGTCAGGCAAGTCCCAGGGATTTTATGAACTTCTGTTTAGTAAAGTTTGTAAGCTGCTTCATCTGAATCTGCATGGCTGAAAGAAGAAACTTCATAGGTCTTACAGAGCTTTAAATTCTACCATGCATGACTTCTCAGAAGTTTTTAACAGCTTTAGCCCACCCTGACAGGTTGAGGGAGATTGCAGATGGTCAGCGGAACTGGAAATATTTTACAGACTCAGCAGCAGTAGTTTTTGCAGAGCACAGTGGCTGAGCAAAGTGCTTAGGCTTCCCAAGAGCAGCCGTTCTGGGTCTGCACTCTGAGCATTTGCTGCAAAGTGCAGTAAGGGAAGTACTGCTGTGAAGGTCTCCCAGAGAAGGCTGGAAAGCATCAGTTATTCTAATTTCTGTGTGTGTGTGGTATTATTCCCATGCTTTCCATGATTCTTTTTTAGAAATATATTGGTTTAGGACAAAAAATTACTTCCAGTCATGTGAGGGTGTTTCAGAAGTACTGATGCCTTTTAATTGTTAGCAACCTATGCTGTATAAAGCCTAATAAAAAAAAATACTGTGGTGGAATCCTGAAGACAGTGGCCCAGAACAACTTTGCACAGAAAGGATATGTATATTTATGCAAAACTGGAAGCCTATGTTGTATTTTAGCAATATTAAGACACCGTCATTGATTAATGTGTCCAGCAAGCCCCTGGGCCTCTCTGGTAATTTTCTAGATTTTGGAAGGTATTGCTGGAATATCTTGTAAAATAAACAGGGGCTGACTTTTACTAGTGAAGTGAAGCAGCTCCCCCTGCACCAGGGGAGGAGGTTATGGGCTTGAAATGTCATTTTTGTCCATGTTTTCCTCTATTTCCATATTTTTATTATTGAGTTGTATATGATCAATAAAAACGTACAGAAATAATTTCAAGCCCTCCCCTTATACATACCCTAAAAGCTATTTTCATGTATGTAACTTATAAAAAATAAAAGGAAATTCTCCCCGATGTCCCCTACCTTCATTTTCCACACAGAATTTAACAGAGGAGTGTATTAAACTCATGGGAAAGCAATGCAAGGAAAAAGTTACTGCAATAAGTATCTCATTGCCCAGTAGGTCCTCTTAGGTTCTGATATTCTATGATACATTTTCCTGGATGTATACTGGGACATATACTCAACCTATGGTATTATAACAATCATATCTTGAAAATGCATTTGCATTTGCTAATAGTGAATCACCCGAATTTGTCGCAAATAAAAAATAAATCATCCCCGTTTCTCTTTTTAGTAATTGGATTCCATTTGCACATTTTTATTTTTGATGCATAAGCATTTCTATAAATGCATTACATCTGGGTACTGTGATGAAAAGGTTATTAGAAATGTGACACAGACAGATAGGCTTTGTGTTAAAATAATTCCCCAGCTGCGTAAGTGAAACCCTATGTTGGCCTTGCATGTCTGTAACAAAAGATTTTAGCTGCTGCTGTAGGACACTGTGTCATCTTGGGGAAACATGGAAAGGTCCAGATCTCCCAATTTGGTTTTCAGATTTTTTACCAATACATAGTCTAGTTGGCTAGACATTTATCTCTAAAACCATAATATTGATGAAGAGATTGAAGTAAATGTATGTTTGACATGGAAGAACATTGTATCAGCCTTGGATATAACGAGGAAGACTTTGGCTGTCAAGACATGGCAGAGAATATGCTTTTTAAGTTATATACAGTATGTTTATATTTCTCAACTAAAGCTGCAAATTATACCCTCAAAAACATGTGCTGTAAACTAGCAGAAATTGTGTTCGTGTTGCCATGAATGCAGCACTAAATGCATCCTCTTTGTTTGCAGTCCAAAGGTGCAAGAATAAGATAAATGACAATAACTTTCACATGCACTTGCAAAAACGTCTGCTAACCTTTCCAAATGCAGCAGACTTTCACCTTGATGTGTTTACATTGTTTGGAAAATGATCTGCTCTCCATTAAATTCAACATTACAGTGGGTGTAATGAAGCAATAAAATAATATTAATAAAAAAACCCCTTTGCTTGTAAATGCTGCCGGAGCTACCTGAATATTTTATAATGAGCAGATAATCTGAAAAAACGATTACTTCTGTGAAAGTATAAATGATAATACTCAAATATAAGCCCTAATTCCTCAAGCTTTTTTTAACAGGTGTTTGTAAATGTGCATTTACAGGGAAGCAAAATGTACAATATTTTGTTTGATCTGGAAATTTATTCTGAAGTGTAACTGATTGAAGCACTGAAATTGCTTTTTTGCTCTTCTATGGTTCTTTGTTTTATAGGCCTTTTGTTTAAAAAATATCCACATAGCAACTTCCTAAAACAAAGGTATAACAAAAAGAGTGGGTAGATTGACTTCTAACTTTTGGCTGGTTTTATGTAAGAAACATTGCTGTTTCCTGAGGCCAGAGAGGATTTAAGAATTCAAATGATAGAACTCTGGCAATCTTGAGAAATCATCTTGCAAAGAACAAGACAATAATAATTTCTGAAATTGTGTCTGTGGAAAAAAAACCCCAAACCCTACAAACCACAGATTTCTGACATTCCTCCCGAATTGAGAAGAAAAAAAAATAATTCTGGGTTTTATTAAACCCGTGCTTATGACCTTTAATTTCCTCTTCACCACCATGACTACTTTTATTGCAAGTTTATTTTATTTTGTTCAGTGTCAGATGGCTGTGTTTTATATGCGTAATAATGATTGTAGGGATGAACTCTGTCTCAAAATTATCATTCTCTGTTCTGTGATAGTTTTTTGGGGTGGTGGTGGGTTTTTTTGTTTTTTTTAAGCAGAATTCCCACAGAGCTCATTCATGTGACTTGCCTTTTAATTCTTTCTCTGTTTCATGTTGTATATGTTTATTCATCGGCATCTTGCAGAAATACTTAACCACAAAAGAAAAGAAAAAGTGACTTGTGTTTCTGAAGATATAACTTATCAACAAATGAGGAAAAAAACCACTAACTGAACTTAAAAATTACCTCTTTGGATACAGTGGTAGCTAGTGGTTGTATTAGAGTATTAAGAACGGAACTTACTCGTCTGCAAAAATGAGTTGCTCATTATGCCCAAACAAATGTTCATGCTTTTATTGTCTGCTGAAATACAAAGATTTGACTGGGTATTTAGGTACTAGGAAAACTGAAGAACTTTAAGGTGAATATGGCACTTTTAGGCTATCTGGATGACAGGTTGTAGTCTGATGCCACATCAGGGGGTTGATCCAGAGAGGCTGAAAGAGGTGATTTTTATCTGTGAAATCAAAAGTAATATTCTTGGATCAGAATACAGCCAGCGTGATGAGGGCAGTGACCGTCCCCCTGTCCCCCTGTCCTCAGCACGGGCGAGGCCGCACCTTGAACACTGTGCTCTGTTTTGGGCCTGTCACTATAAGACGGACATTGATGTACTGGAGCGTGTCCAGAGAAAGGCAATGAAACTGTGAAGGGTCTAGAGCACAAGTCTTATGGGGAGCAGCTGAGGGAGCTGGGGTTGTTTAGCCTGGAGAGAAGGAGGCTGAGGGGAGACTTCTACAACTACCTGAAAGGAGGTTGTGGTGAGGCGAGTGTTCTCTCATTCTCTTCTCCCAAGTGACAAGCCATAGGAAGAAACAACCTGAAGTTGCACCAGGGAAGGTTTAGATTAGGTATTAGGAAAAAATTCTTCACTGAAAGGGTGGTGAAGCATTGGAACAGGCTGCCCAGGGAGGTGATGGGATTACCATCCCTGGAAGTGTTTAAAAAACAGGTAAATGTGATGCTTAGGACATAGTTTAGTGGTGGATTTGGCAGTCCTGGATTGATGTTTAAACTTGATGATCTTGAAAGTCTTTCCCAACCTAAACAATTCTATGATTCTAATTCCAATACCTACAAAATTATGGTAGTTCTGTAGGAAAAGGTCAGTTGTCCTTTCCTTTTGGATGTCTTTTTTCTTTACACCTGTCTCTGGACCCTGCTAGATGGTTTAATTTATGTGTAGCTCGGAGTTAATAACTTGAAGAATCTGCAGTGTTTCACCTGACCTTTAAAATCTGTCCTGACTGCCTACTTTTTCAGAAATAATGCTAAACCCATGGCTTTGCCTAGTACTGGCAGCCTAAATTGTGATCAGATGCTTCTGTCCCTTCTTTTTGAGCCTAGCCAACTCAGAGTGCTGTTGACAGGAGTTTCAAGGCTGAGAGGGGAATTCTCAAATATGGAAATCAAGAATATAGAAAAAAAAATACACTTCAGGGTGCATGGCAACAACAGGTTTTCTTCATAGGCTGAGCTTTCATAGCTTTGCTAGTTAGGCCTTTTGCCATTTTAACTACTGCCTTCTGTAGGTGGTCTATACCACAAGGTGGTGGAGATGGAGGTGAGGCAAGGCAAACATCTTGCTTCACCTTCATAGGAAGAGCATCCCTTGGGGCCTGGGTACCAGACATACGGCTGAACCTGTCTCTTTCTTTGACCCTATTTTAGGCAGAAATCTGTCTTCACAAGGGCCCTTTCTGAAAACGGATTAAATAAAGAGCAAATGAGGGAGTTTTCATGGCTTGGCATTGGCTCTAAGTCACCACAGTAGTGCTTCTCAGATTTTAGAAGCTGATGTTTGCAAATTAATTACTTGGTCTTTAAATAGTTGCAAACCACCCAAAGTGCTCCATTATGTTAGCATAGGCTTGAGAAATAGATATGTATTACTAGCTAATTGAATAACATATGGTGTTGATTAGTGCTTAGCTCTTTTTATAGAACTCAATTAAAAAAATGACTGCAGTATATTTTGAGAGCATGAGATGTCTGTTGGTTGCTTCTGGCATGAGGGAACTGCTGAACCAAGGAATGATGAACTTTTTCTGTTTAGTTCATCTATAAGTTCTTTTAGGAACTCGTGGTGTGTGTGGCTGTGACAGGAGATAGGCTGGAGTCTGTTCCTTTTCTGCAGTATTGAAATGCAGCCCTCCTTGAAAAAGATTTAAGTGCTCTCCTGGCAAAACAAAACAAAAGCCCAGGCTTTTATTTTTGTGTGCTGTTGCTCAAGGTATATGAATATAGAATGATCCTATTTCAAATGGATAAAAATCTGCTCTTACAGGGTTCAGTTTGCAGAGATGCATTTCTCGGGATGAGTCCCAGGACACAGACATTTAAGTTACGAAGCCCTCCAAGCCCAAATAACCTCCATCTCCTTCCACTTCATCCCCGTCTGCCCACCCCACCCCCTCCCCCAGCAATAAACACGTGAGGAAAACCTGCCTTTATTTCTTTTACTTGATGCAATTTTTGCTCGAGAGGTTATTTTCCTCTTAAATTTCACAAAAATCACCTGGGATGATGATGATTATGATTTTCTTATTATTCACATGGATGATTGAAGTGGTATAACAGCTCACAGCAGTGAGATTGGGAGGAGCTGGAAGGGTACAGAGGAACAATAAACAGGATAATAAGGTGTTTCTCTCCCTGACTTACCTTTTTTTTTTTTTCTCCTAAGCTACCTCTTCTACTGTATTTTGTGTGGATTTTTTGAAGAGAAAATTTGGTAAATAGTGGCTTCAAATGGGATTTGATGTGTGCTGTACAAGTCAGACAGCAACAAGAAATACCGACTTCTGTCTGTAGTTTTATCACTGACTAGTAATTTAGCTCTTGGGTGTATGACCTGAGAAACTCCTCCTTGCTTTTTAGAAGCAAGTGATTATTCTTGCAGTCCTGAAACTCTTAGTAGAAAAGCCTACCAACAGTGTAAAATTACTTAATGCGTGTATTTTCTACATTTTCACATCAGCTTTTATTGTATTATATACTATTTTGTATTTAATTTTCATCTGAGAGACGGTAAAATCTGAAAGACTCAGAACAAAGAAGGTCCTGAAAAATCAATTATTTTTAAAAAAAGCCTTTACAATCCCAGTAGGTTCCCATTCCCCAGTAGCTCTTCCACTGAAATGACGTTCATTCATCCATCCAGAGAAAACAGATTAGTCCTGCAGCATATCCTGAAGGTTACTCAGGTCATTTGGGAGGGAGCTGCATTTCAGAGATGCAGTGCTTTTATCATGAGTGCCCTTTCACCGTTTTTCCATTGTTTGTCCTTCTCATTGCATGTTTGTAACTGCCACAGCAGCAATGTGTAAAATAGACTATTCGTGACCTAAATTGGTCTGGGCTGAAAACCAGGAGCAGGTGCAACCTGATCAAAACTGGAAGGCTACAGTGTTGGGACCACATCATCCAGTGATAATGGGGGTGGAGGAGGCAAAAGCTGTTTTATTTCTGTATTCCTGATCCTTCCCCCAGGCTATCCTGCTCCCTCCATCCATGTATAAAATAGATGGCAATATGTTCATTTTAAGTTTCTCCCAGGAACAAATTTTATAGAGTCAACGTTTTATTCAGTGAGGTCAATCTAGACATTGCAAAGGCAAGTCAGCTGTCACTGGTTTCTTGGTAAAGGCATTACAAGTACCCAATGCAAAAGGGGGTTTTGAGTAACCTAACAGGTAAATGGGATAGACCTTAGCATACAGATACCAGCTCTGGGAAGGGTCCTGTCACTTATATTGGCTCAGTGTGGTAGAGATTCTTAAAAGGCTGACGCAAAGGTCACTGTGCTACCATGACTGTCATCAAACAGTAACGTCCTATTACCTGAAAGATACAGCACCAAATTTATGTTTGAAAAGATTTGAAGATTCAAGTTATTACCCAGAGGGGTTTTTGTGGTGTGCTGGTAACATTCCCCCAAGACATGAAAGCTGACAAAGTGATAATTAAGGAGAGGATTTTGGTAAGTGGTTGATCTTTTTTTTTTTTTTTTTTTTAAACATTGCATTAGCAACAGTTTCTTTGAAAACAGCAGCTATCTGTTCATATCTGTTGTTATCTGAAAACTGGGATTTATTATTACCTGCAAAAGTTCAGTCCTTTTAGCATTTGAAGAGGCTGTTATGGCAGGCAGAGTGAGATTCATCCCATCTAACTTGAGATCTACAACATAGACATCAGCAATGGAAGAAGAATAAAAGTTTCTGAGAACAAAGCACCCAAGTTTATAATTTTAGTCTATGTCACAGTGAGATCTGACATAGGCCCTGTTTGTGAGATTTACAGTGGCTTCAGAGTCTAGGGGTGAATAATTGAGATGCAAGCATCTGCATCTTTGATGATTGCCATTTGAATGTCTTTCACAGTCTTGGAATGAAATATTAGAAATCCCTGAATGTTTTAATTAGTGGACTTTGGTCCGTAATGTCCTGTCTGTATATTCTATCCTTCAGCTATTACAGGAATGTATTTGTTGTAGTGACCTGTTGAGGAGGAGATGTGGAGGCATTCTTGAAGATGTACTGTGTCATTCATCAATGGCAAGTGGTCAGCACTGAATACAGCTGACTTAACCTGTGTAGTGGTCTCTTAATCTGGGGTTCATATACTCCGTTGGTCTCTTAAATGTATGCAACATACTTGACTATTATGTGCACAGGGTCAAAGTCACAGTGACTGGGATGGTTCTGTGCTGACAAGACAGTTTGGAAATGAAACAATTACTTGTAATACAAATGAGCGGAGCTTCCTTTGAACATCCTTGAATAGAAAGCGTGCTATTGTCTTTCAGTTAAGAAGATAAGGATTGTTTATGGGAAGGATGTAATTTCTAATCCCTTACATCCAAGCACATTTCAGAAGAGAAATCCCCAGGCAGTAGCTATGTTAGCTAAGCCAGCAAACTCCACAAATTGTAGTTGTGCTGGTTTTCCACATGGGACAGTTTTCTACTAAACAAAGCTATAATGTCATGCAAAGTTCATTTTACTGGTAAGCATCATTGAGCCAAAATTGAGTTCAGCGCTCTAGGGAAAACAAATGTAAGCATCTATCCGCAATGCTATTTAAATTGGCTTGAAATTTTGAGTTCTTGGTTGCCTTACTCATTCCTTTCCAGTTCACTGCAGTCTTCATTAGAGTTCCTAAAGGTTGAGAAGTTAGCTTTCTTTTTTTTTTTCCTTTTTTTTTCTTTTTTTTTTTTGGGGGGGGGGGGCGGGGTGGGGGAGAGGAAAGTTATCTGCAAAACTGATGACTTCATTTGATACATAACCAGTACATCAAGGTGAACTCTATAATATGATGGTAGGCAAGGAGGGTTTTCATTTAGTGCTTATCTATTTCCACGTAGGATCAGCAGCTCAAACCAATAAGATGTTAGTAACAATTTAAAATTGCTTTTGAAATTAAGATTATAATGTTTTCTTCTAATCATATTCCATGTAATCTCCTAATAGAATAAAAGAAGGATTCTTTTCCTTAACCCCACCAATCAAAATTGCTTCCAAAACCTTTCACTCCAGAAAATAAAGTATGCAATGATGTAGGCATGAACTGAAATTCTGCTGCTTTGCAATAATTAATCTGCATCTGCATTAGTTTAAATATTTGGTTGATCTTTACAAGATTCCACAAACTTGATTTACTTTTTCCTTTCAAATACTAGTTAGAACGTTAAATTATATTTTAAAGTAGCTCAGGAAGTTATACTCAGTTGGATATCTTCCCCTTCCTTATCCTTTGCTCTGTCTGTTTCCTTGTCCTTTAAGGAATACTAAGAAGGACTCAGAATGTTTTTAATCCTAAAGTACTTCTGTTTTTCCAGAAGTTTTTGTCTTCAAGTTTGGGATTATTTTTTTTCCTCAAACCATTTGTGTCCAGTCATCATACTGTGTACTGCTACGTAAGGCTGTCTCACAGCATCGGCTCAAGTGGTTTGTGCAGGTGTGTAATGTTTCACTTTAGTTGTGCCATTACATATTCAGAAGTCACTGTGTATCTGTAAAGAAAATGGTGGTAGGCAGTAGTGTAATATGTATTCTGGAACTTCTGTTTTCCTAGTTGTCACCTAGTCTGCAGTTACAAATTGTCCTCTTCTTCGTTCAGATTTGAGAGACATGGCAATAGGCAAAAATGTATTGAAGCTCTAGTGCAATCATAGCTTTCTAATGAAAGCACAAATCAAATGCTAGAAGCTTGAATCATTTATTTTCAGGGTGGAATTTCCCTTATTATTTTACTGTGCCTTTATAGAGTATGCATTTTATAATTTCTTTTTCTGGAATGAGATTAGAATGCAAGACAGAAATATTCTATATGCCCAAAATAAACTCTCGTAGATTAGGCTGTGTTGACTGGAATATTAGAGGGATGTAATAACATGCTAATACACTTTATTAGGTTGCCAGTTTATCTGTGTAAATGTTTCAAAAGTAATTAGACGTGTATACACAATACACAATGTTTGTTTAATTTACTAGATTGTATTTGCTTACAAAGTTTTACATCTTGGTTAGAAGATCTGTTTTATTATAGTAATCTCATGCCTATATGACTAACACTATAGATCTAGAGATATATTGTACTTGTAATTTTAAATTTGTACTGCTCTCTAGTGGGGAATGCTTTCAATGCAAAAGATTGATGTATATTAATTTACAGCATGTATATTAACGGGGATTCCTGAAAAGTTACTGTCATCTAGACCAATTCAGTTAAACTAGTGCTTTTGTGTTTGTATTTTAATCCTTGTAATTTTGATTAAAGATTGAATTTCTTAATTTAAAAATATTTTAGACAGTTGAATATAGCTCTCTTTAGAGTGAACAATATCTCCAGCAAATTACAGAAGGCTGAGAGGTTGATGGATTGCTGCTGCTTGCTCAGGAGAAACCTCCTCCTTCTATTAGAAGAGATATGGTACAGACCTTCCGTAGTCAAACCTCAGGTTTTCTCCTAAGCTTCCACCGTCTCATAAGGGGTTGTTGTGATTTGTCAATAGAAGTTCCTATGAGCACAATTGGTATAATAGGTTTGACTTACTTTTATGCTGCTTTTTTTATCCTCTTTAATTCTGCTTCGGAATTAGGTGTTTAGCCTGCTTTCTCACCTCTTGCTTTAGACAACTAAAATCCTAGGTAAGGGTTGACTGTACACAAAAGCAGAAATAATAATGCTGACTGAACTGGTTGAGTGAGGTTTTAAGCTATAGCAAGTGCAGAGCTCCTCTCAGAACTGGGTCTGTACTTTCTTAAATGAAATAGAGTTTAGATAGCATAGAAGAACACAATACTAATTAGAAAGCATACAAATCTGAAAACTAAGGTTGAAACTGTTTGGAATACTGATAGGTATAGATTTGCAGCTTTAGGAAAATCTTGTCTTTATGGTTTGATTGGAAGGCAGTAAATGACAGCAGGGCTGTCAAAACGTTTAGCTGGTGAAATTTACAATACTTGAAGCTCTCGAGAACAATTTGCAGTATTTTGGTGTAATCAGACACAAATCTGAAGACTTGTTTAGACTTATTTTTAGGTACTGAACCTTGTCTGGATCTGGGATTAAAGGCATCTGTAGCACATTTTCTTGTGTTGCTGCAATCATCTTTCTTGTCTCTAGGTTGACTGATTTGTCAGTTAAAGACCAAATAGTATCATATTGAAGGCTGCAGTAATTTTGTCACTCAAAGTACAGATTAGATTCTTTGGCTAGACCTTCATTTATTCACAAAGTCTGGGAGAACAAGCAGTTCAAAGATTTATATGTTTTATAAAGGTCTCATCAAGATGCTAAGTTGGTGTAACATTTTTGCACTCCTTGAATAGTAAATTAGGTTTGCTGTGCTCAGAGCACTTGTTCACCTGTGCCGTTTCTGTTCACCTTTAATCACATAAACTCCTATTTACATTGGTTTCAGCTGAAGTTCTACAGGTGGGATTACCTTCTCATTTCTGTAATTGTTACAGTTTCGTATTAGCCGAATTGAAGTTAACTATCCTTGAATTACAATCCTGGGAGGTTAAGATAAGAACTAATGGAATATGTTTATTATTTGTCTTTGAACTATTTTGAACCAGAGATGTTGTGAAATTATTAGACTTGGGCTTGAAAGCATTCACAGGAGTGGAAAGAGTATGACTAGGGGTTGCTAAATATGTAATTAATAAACTTGAGTGAAGTCTATGCATTTAAGCTTAGCTGACTAAAATGTAGGGGCTTATATTTTTCTTCTGTTGATTGCAACACCAATATATAAAAATATGGACAACAGAGACTAACTTCCCCTCCCCCCTCCCCCTTGATTTTGATTTTTTCAGCTTCAAAAATGCATCTTGCATTTCTAAGTGCTAAAACAGCTACAGATTTGTAGCGATTAGTCAAGTGGAGTATTTGAATGTAGGAGTGCGTGTAATGGAATGGTAACAATAGGTTGCTCTCCACACAGAGTTTATTGACCTATTTATTGTATAGTTTATATTAAAAAAAAATAAAAATGTGATACATATGGATTTAATCCTAGAAAGGATTATAAAATAGTTCTGCTGTAATAAGTACTTGTATTTCTGTAGTGGATTGACCTCGACTGGCTGCTGGACGCCCAACCCAGCTGCTCTCTCACTCCATTTCCACACGAGGGCAGGGAGGGGGAGATAAGGTGGAACAGCTTGTGGGTTGAGGTGAAGACAGGGATAGCACTTACGGGTTACCATCATGCGCAAGAGAGAATCAGCTTGGGAAAAATTAATTTAATTTAGTGCCAATTAAAATAGAGTAGGATGGTAAGAAGCAAAGACAAAACTCTAAACCACTTTGTCCCTCTGTCCCCCCACTTCTTCCTTGGCTTAATTTCTCTCCTGACTCTTTTACACTATTCCCCCACCCCTGAGCAGTGCAGGACAATATGGGTTGTGGTCAATCCATATTACTTCATCTCTGCTGTACCTTACTCCTCACAGTTCCTCTGTACCAGCAAGGGGCCCTTCCCATGGGATACAGTCCTTCACAAACTGCTCCAGTGAGGGTCCTTCCCGTGGGCTGCAATTATTGAAAGGCTGCTCCAGCATGGGTCCTTTCCATGGGGTCACAGGTCTTGCCAGAAAACCTGCTCCAGTGTAGGCTCCTCTCCACCTGCATGGGCTCCTCCATGATCTGTGGGTGGGTGCCTGCTCCACCATGGAGCTCCATGGGCTGCAGGGGGACAGCCTGCCTCACCGTGGTCTTCACCAGGGGCTGAAGGGGAGTCTGCCCTCCAGTGCCTGCAGCACCTCCTCCTCCTCCTTTTCCACTGTTCACAGGACTGTTTCTCTGAGTTGTTTCAGCTGCTGGACAGTGGCTTAATATAGGTTATCTGTCTCAAACAGGTTATCACAGGGGTGCCACATCTATGGCTGATGGGCTCAGCTTTGGGCACTGGTGGGTCAGTTTTGGAGCTGCCTGCAACCAGCTGTCCTCAGCATGGGACAGCCCCTGGCTTTGTCCCGGAGGGGCCGCACTCCAGCACTTAGGCACCTGCACCAATACAGTGTCCCAGTGAAGGTAACACTTAAGATGTCATAACCTTCATCTAGACTTTGCAGAGATTTCTAACTTGACATTTGTAAGGTTCATTTTCATAAGATAATTCTTAAAAAGTTAAACTAATCAAGGGTTAAAATAGAAATAATTTTAAAAAATATTTTTTTAAAAAAATCCCTGTGACAGGTTGGCTCCAGTGATGGATTTGGTAGTGCCCCTGAACATCTGAACATTCATTGAGTGGCTGTGAAGTTACTCATATTAAATAGCAGAGCTAAAAAACGTGAACAAAAAGCAAAATACATGAGCAGAAATGTAGTGTTAAGATAGGAGAATGCAAAGAATGATTTTCTGCCTTTTACTTTTTTGCAATTTTAGGTATCTTGTGTGTATTTTTTTGTATTACTCATCAATTTTCCCTCTTACAGTTTTTCACCCTACAGAAAATATGAAGAAGCCCTGGAGCCCTGATTTACCAGTTGACAACCACTCATACAGTTCAGATTTCACATCCGTCCCGGACAGGGAAGGTGAGAAAGAATTAGGACCTGATGGCACTGAAGAAAAGAAGGAGAGAGAAAAGAAACACACCAATTTCACTTTGTGTAATGTTTGTAACATTCAACTGAACTCTGCTGCTCAGGCACAAATCCACTACAATGGCAAATCCCATCAGAAGCGGTTAAAACAGCTCAGCAATGGAAATCTCAAAACTGATAATGGTAAGCATTAAAATACACACTTTTTGTCATTATTTGTTCTGAGAATTGCAGCAATGGTTAGGAATGTCAATATATGTGAGTCTAAGCATTTTTTTTTTTAATGCAGCAAACAATTTCTTTGAAGTTAAGGCAAAGACTCTTGGTGACTTCAGAGTGCTTGGGGTCATCCCTAGCATGAGCATCTGGTAAATAGTTAAAGGTATACCATCTGTGGTGTTACAAGTGTTTTTCATTTTATATTTTGTTTACATGATGATGTTGATTCAGATTCTTTCTCATTCTGTTTGCATTTTGATGTTTTTTAGCATAATCGGTGATATTCCATATTTCACAGTCTATTAGAAAGGCTATGCTTGCTAGGGGTACGTTTGCTTTTAATGAATGTAAAGCAGTTGCAGAATAAGTAGAAACAAATACATTACACAGAACAAATACGTTCCCAAACTCATTTCACTTTAGTTTGCTTATTCAGGTTTCAAACCAATAGCTAGCATAATTCTGTTTAAAGATCATGACTGAAGTCAGACAGAGGTGGAACAAAGGTTATTTTGATTTTAATTTATTTCATTGACAGCTTTGAGAAAAGCATTTTGCAGTAGGTGGCATGTTTCCCTATCATCAGAGTGAATTGTATGCCTCAAAATAAAACATGTTTGTGGCTGTCTGAACAAAAGTAGATCACGTGAGAGAGGCACACGATAGTCCCTAACAAGAGAAAAAAGTTACTGTGTTACAGTCTTCTCAATTTCATAACAGGTAGTACTCAACTTTGCTGTACTGTAGGTAGTTGTACTTTATTATTCTATCTGCTTCTATGTACCATGTCACAGAAATTATGGTCTTAATATGATGTACTCCAGACTTTCAGACTTTCTTTCTTCAGGCCATGCACGTTGCTTAATATTTTGTGCCGTGAGTTGCTTCCTGTCCCATCTGCAGAAGGATATGCAGAAGAATAATCCTTAGATAGCATTTAAGAGGTATTTTAATAATCTGCTTTGTCCTGGCTTTAAGAGTGGGAAATAATATGGGTATGTTGCTGAAGTGTGGTGCACATGAGTGCTTTGCTATGTACAAAGTGTAGCTCATTTCCTCAAAGCAAAACAATAAAACAAAGCCCATAACACTGAACAGCACGAATCATTCTGTCTTTAAGTGGCAGGATTATAACATTTGGCACTGTTCATAGTTCAGGCCTAGGAAGAACGCTACTACCACTAGTAGGAGCTGTGAACATGCATGAAGAAAGATTGATTTCCTAATTGATTAAAGATGCAATATGGTTATCCACCAATGCATTCTTTCTAAAACCAAATAAACGCAGTCTAATATTATTTATATCTTCAGTTAAGTTAAAATAGTGTTATAATTGTTATTAGCACACACAAAAAATTTGCTAATGATACAAAGTGTGTTTCTTCAGTTCATTTTCTTGTTTTAGTCCATGGTAGTGAAAGTATTAGTAATTAAGCAATGCTGAAATTAGTGTCAAAGGACTTCAGTCATGCTTCAACATTTGTATTCTAGAGAGGGTCAGAGTACTAGTATAGTGGTATGTTTCTTATTTCTTCCTTAAAAGTATCCCTGCATCATGTGTAGCTGCATCCATTTGTAGTCAGAAAATAGCTGATGGACTATCTAGCTCTTTGTTTCAAAGTGCAGTTATTTGTGGGGGTTCCCTGTATGAGATGCCTTTTCTAAGTCAAGTAGAAATTGGAACCTGACAGACCTTCCGCAATAATAGGTTTTGTCACAACTGGCATATCTGAAGTATGGGCAGTTTTTTGGACAAATGATTGTTTTGTCGATGAGACCCCAGCAAGCTCAAGTGACATATTAGCATGACACTAAAAAAAATAAATAAATTTATAACTTGACCATTTTGGCTTATCATGTGCACACAGATGATGCTTTCTGAAGGTCACTGATGCAGCTACAGTGCTGTTAAAAATGAACAGCACTGTTTATTCAGTGTATGTCAGTAGGTTGCTTTATTTATGAGAATGGTATTTCTTGTGTAGAAGTCTGATTGTCACACAAAACAGCTGTTGGGCTCAGTGTCCAGGTTAACCGTCTAGTCATTCTTGAGACTAAATTATGCTGTAAATCAAAATCAAGGAAAGGCTCTGCTTTCTGAAATTGTCTTCTAAGGCTTCGTCATCAGTAGTTATTCAATATATGTCATGTTGAATCAGTGAAGCGCTTGCACTATGCACAAGAAAACCTCGTTTCCAAATACAGCGATTCATGGAGAGTGCTGGAGGTTGTATATGCCTTTGCAAAGTCGCGTGCTCACTTAGAACTAACGTGGGTGGAAAGGCTGGAAAAAATACTGGAATTGTGATTCTCCTTGTTTTGTTTTCTCTCTGAATTATTCCTGCAGAGCAGGACAGGTTTGTGTCTTGTATGTCACGAGGGGTAATAGAAATGGATGATTAATTCATATGAAGCAACAGCCCATATCTTCTTATTCCTAAATAATTTGCAATGGAATGCTGAGGTAGGGTTCAGCTGTATTAGCATTTGACTGTGTAATTAAAGTTGTCATGCTATAGTGTCATCTTCAAACTGTGTGAAGTAGCTTTTACCTGCTGGACGTAAATAACAAAGCATGTTATTATACTTTAATATCTCTGCATAATTTCATAAGGTAAGTTGCTTAAGCACAAACCCTATTAACCCTGCAAATGTACAATTAATAAATGCTGTGCATTGTGGGGATAAAAGCAGCATTGCTTTGCTGCTGTATTGGTATCTGTACTGAATTTTAACAACTCACCTGATTTATGCTAAAAAGTTTTGCTAGTTGCCTGTCTGTCAGCTTGATAGCTTTACTGTATGATACCCACTTGGTTCCTTCCTGGGGCAGAGCAGCCTCAGAGGAGCACACTGTGCAGGGTCACAGAAATGATGTGAACCCGTTGTTTCTTGTGTCATTACTTGGTACAGTGATTTGTGATGACTTAACAGGACATAGTGAGACATCAGCAGTTCTGTTACTGAAGTCTATATGCTTGGAAGTAACACAATTTTTTGTGTTCCTTCCTCCTAATAATTGCCTTTTATGTCACTTAAAAAGACTTCTCACACTGTCCTCATTACACCCTACAATATATTGTTCTTGGGGGTGATTTTTTTGCCTTTCTGCTCTTGTTCATGCAGTAGCAAGGTGACGAGTGAGTCAGTGGAGATTTTGAGTTAAGTTTTGGGATTAAAAGGGGGCGAAATGCATTTCCTGTCTGGTCTGCCAACATGGCACCACTGCTCACAACACCAGTCTGGATGCTGTAGGAAGAGGTGACCTCTTGTGGGAAATTGTGTATTCTAACCAGCAAGAGTAAGACTCATGTTTCTACTTACAGAATGGAAAAATAACTGTGGATGCAAACGTGTAACACTACCAGTGAGAAAGCTGATATTTCTAAGATTTTATGTAAACCAGCATTTCCCCTGTGCTTCCTTTCATGTAAATTCCTGAATCATCGTGAGTGAATGAGGCATGGTTAGGACAAATCCTAAAACTGCTTTGCTCTGCAATACTTTCTACAATGCATTAGATAACAAGTGGAGAAATAATAAGGCAGATGAGAAATGGCACAAAATTCATAGAACTCCTTTCACTTTAAAAATTGATTTCTGAAACATTATTCATTCGAAACATAGCAGCCAGTAAGGCACTTGGCAGTACTTTTTTTATCTAGCCCTCTGAATTCATAACCCAGACAAAAGACTATCCAGTTTAGCAAGTTTAATTTACTTTCTTTTAAATTAAACCTGCCTCCTTTTTTTTTTTTCAGTGAAATTTCACCTTAGTAAAATTTTGTGGTGTAATGAGGACAGTGAGTGCATGGAGGAAAGAAAGGGAAAAAATCAGAATTAAATATCCCCCCCCTTTTTTTTCTTACCCCTTGCAAATAGCAAATCTCTTAATTCAGCACCAGAAACTACCTAAGAATGAATAACAATTTGATTATTTGCTTGTTGTAGTTATGCTGAAATATACACTAGAATATGAGCAAAATTTGTTTCGCACATTTTATCAGTCACTTTTGGTGGTTGAATGTAGTGCCCCATAACAACTGTTGAGATGACATTTCTGTATCAACACGGTAAATTTTTGGATTCTGGTCAGAGCAAATATTTAATCTTTTACAACTTTTTCTTTTTTTGCACCAAAATCCTGACCTTACAGTCCTGCAGGCAGGAAATCTAGAAGATTCATGTAAGCCACTTGCAGAATCTCCTTCCTTGTACTTCCCTGTTGCCAGTTCTGTGCTGCTGCAATGCTTTATGCTTCTGCTGTCATGTTTTTTGATCCTGAAAACTGGCAGCTTTGGGGAAGACAGAGTCTTACTTTGAGGTGGTAAGCTGCAGCTTTCAGGGAAATGGTGTCACCTGCTATTCCCATTGCATTAGTCCTCCTTTCAGAGAAAGAGAATTGCAAAGGGCATTGAGGAATAGAGGAAGAAATCTTCAGACAAAGTATATTTTCCTTCAGAGGAGGCATTTTCTGTTAGTTTCCTGGGAAACAAATATTGTCACATCAGCTTGAGATGTGTCTGGAAGTCGTCTCTCTTGCAAACTTTTTTTTTTTTAAATGTCATGTTCTGATGCGGAGCCTCACGGCCAGTTAATGGTAAATCCAGTATGAGTTATCTTCTGGTTTTAAGCCTCTAGTTTGTGGGTCATAGATACCAGTATTTCGTAAAGAAGGACAGCAGATTCCTTCTGGGTATTCTGTAATACCTCCCAAATGTCAAATGTCTCTGGACAAGTAGGACTGGCTGAGGGCAGTGTGTTGTCACTTCCACTGCTCCCAGATGTACATCTTTCTTATTCCAAAGCACTTGTCTGTTTTCATCATGTTTCTATTCTAGTCAGTGAATTATTAACACAGTTTCTGTGTTTTTTAAGAGCATTTTTGCAAGCAAGATATGCTTTTAAGGCACTACTTGTGTTTGCAGAATTTATTTTTTTAATTATATTTAGAAGTGTAATATCCACTATATATGACAACATAGTTCAGTACCAAGTTTTATCACAAGGTAACTTCTGTATCATTGAATGAGTTAAGTTTAAGAAAGAGCCAGCTCACACCAGCAACATGCACGATGTTCATATTCCCCCTAATAAGCGCAGTAGGATCCATTTGGCTTTGTGAGTATACAAAAAATGACGGATGGGTTGTTATTGTGGAGAAACTCTACATGTGTGCAAATATCCATTGTAGACTTTCTATAGTTAGCTGACTGCTACCTATTAAAAATAAATACAAAGAGATGTTACTAAATTTTAATACTGATCAATCACAGGTAAAACCTAGCATCAAGAAGTTGGGGGAAGGCTGGGGAGAAAGTTTAACGAGTGCACCCAGAATAACTTCAATAATGCCATGCAGTCGCAAAGCTAACATATGTTTTAGTAATTCCCAAAACGTTCTTTTAGATTTGGGGAAGAGAAATTCATAATAGTTAAACAATTTTACATGTAGTTTATCTGGTAATTGGTCCACTGAATATGATGACAGAATAAAAACTGTTTTCTAGACTTTTTTTTTTTATTAGTTATGATTAATTCCTCAGAAACTGGAGGATGAGTAGAAATTTATGGCTAAATACACTTAAAGTATTTTTGCAGTTCCTTATGGTTCATTGAGTGCACTTAAGAATGTGTTTATATCCTTTGTTGAAGCATGCTTTCGGTCTCAGCTGGCAAATTCCTTTCTTTTCTACCATCTTAGGTGACAACTGAATAAAACCTGCTGTGGCAGTTTATTAAGAATCAAACTGTTTGAGGTATGTGAAGAGTCTGAACCATACCTCTGGGTCTAAACAAGCCTTGAAAAGGTTGAAAAGTTTACAAAGAATTGGGTTTGTTCCCGTTTTCTGCATTGATTAATATAAGACAGTAAAGATTCTCTTTTAATATCCCCAGCTGGATAGAGTGCCCTCCTTTTGGATACCATCTCCAAAGCAAGATGCTTAGCAAGTTGTGTCCACCCAAAAGGCATGGATGTTCGTCCATGAGAAATTCTGCAACAGTGTTAGACAGCTGAAACAAATCCAGAAGTGGGTCTTTGCTGCCTTATAGCAAACCTGGGTAGGGTTTCTCATTGCTGTGTTAGGACAGTGGGAGCTGAGGTACTTAAAAGTTGTCTTCAACAGCACACAAAGGCTGCTGTTATACGCAGGTTGGAGGGTGAAAATCTTCACCCATTGTGTGCCTGCTTGCTACATTTAATTCTTTTCCATACTCACAGATCTTACTCTGCACATTCCAAATGTCATTCTCTCACAGTTCGCTTGTCTTTGTTAGACATTTATGGCCTCATGTCTTCAAGTCTTTATGTTGCTCTGAGATGTACATTGCTTTTTCTTCTGTGTTGAAAAAGAGCTGCCCTTTTAGTCCTCAAAGCTGTGCTTAAAAAATGCTTGCGAAAAGCGGGAAAGCTAACTGTCAGCTTGCTCTCCGCACCTCTGCTTAATATCAACATTGCCTCTTTTTAATCACTTTTCTTTTGTGTGTCTTCTGTTGGTTGTTTGGTTTATTTCCCTTCCTGTATGGTTCCAAGCTAGCACCTGCCATACACCCTGTTTGAACTGGTTTGTCTCTCTATTTTAAAGTTAATACTGGTTTAGGTAAGTATTGTCTTAATGGTTTATGCTGTAACAGGAATATCGATAATAAATACTAAATTAGCTGTGTAAGGTTTTTACTCTGGGAGCAATCTGTGTCTGTCTGTGGTGTTCTGAACTGTGCAAAGATGTTGGTCTGCCATTCTTTGCTTCTCCCTGAGTGTGGCACCAGTCGCATTTGTGAGGATGCTGGCATTTGATCTCTGCTTGCCTGTAAGAGCTAACAAACTGTTGAAACCTGTTTTGCAGGGTCTCCATTTAGTTCTGGTTATATCACTGGGTCCAATATAGATTATGATGACTGTGGCTTCCTTCCAGACCTTCTCAGTATCTTGTCTTCTTTTAATATGATGTGTTCTGGTTTTTTTCTGCACTGGCATCTGGTAGGCAACAAATCTATGAGTCATGACAACACACTAAGTTTATCAACATTTCCCAGTGTTAATTCCCTGAGAGCTAGCTTTTGCCATATTCAGTTATTTTTCTTTCGTCAAATATAGATCTCTCTTCCTCAATGAGGCTGTAAAAGGATAATTTTGTACCTCTCATGTGGCAGTATTTTTTTAATTTTTAGGATATCACAAAATTTAAGAAGAATTTTTGAGCTATATTCAAGTAGAAGAAAAATAAAGCAGATATCATCAAATGTGACACATGTTCCAGTAATCCTGACTTTTTCCTATTTATGGCTTTTTATTTCTCTGATTCAAAATATACTGTCTTCCCGATAGTCATGTCACTGAAATAGTTAGTTAATTTTTTATCCTCTGACATGTTTCGCCAGTAGGGGGATATATATCTCAAGATCAGAATTTTAAGATCAGCTCCAATAAAATTAATTACAAAGTGCTATTGATTTCAAGAGAAGGATGCAAGTGCCTCACTCTGTTGTGGAACTTAATGTTAGCAGACACTTATGCCAGTTCAGTTTACATCATTGAGGAATCACCAATTCTAATCTACAGTTCACACTGCTACTGTGAGTCGCCAATTCTAATCTACAGTTCACACTGCTACTGTGGGAGCAAGTTAACCTGTATGATGTCTTTCCTTTGTTGCTCACACTAGCGTTTATAGGTTAGCCTGGCTGGAGTCCCCATGCAGACAGCATTGTAGGTGTGGACATAATCAAGATTCCCCCCAAGGTTTTCCGTATGTATGAAATTAGAGAGCTGGAAAAATATGGTAATTATAAGCAAAGCAGCTCACTCACTAAACTAGTTCTTTGTTCTGTACTCAAAATTAAAATTCATCTCTTAGACACTTTATGTGAGGCTTATGTGTCTTTGAATGCAAGACTCACCAGGGGATGTTATATAAATTGTTATAAGGAATATAACATGAGTGTGTGACTTTGTGATTATAAAAGTAATATTGAATGTATCTTTTTACAGGCTTTAGTGGCATAATGACTATTAGATTAAAACCGAAAACAAGACAGTCTCCCGCTGTGCTGGAACCCACAATGTTGTAAAAGAAAAGTTTAGTGAGGAATAATTTTGTTATCAAACATGTTACGCACTTAAGCAATTTCATTCTTATCCAAGTATAGTGAAAGTAAAACTGAAAATGTCAAAATTACTCACTTTGATATTTCTGAATCCGGTTGGTTAGCAATTGTGTCAAAGATTATTCAGAAACAGAGTATTACTAATTTTCTTCTGTTGATCCTGTTCCATTTGCAATAGTTCTTGGGAGCACTTAACAACTCACCTGTGCCTTTTTTTCCCAGGAGAACTTAATCCCTACTTTTTGAGTAATTTCATTACATCCCAATAGAAATAGCAATATTGTTGACAAGTGGATGAAAAAATTCCTCCTTCCACTTCCATTCCTGTCCTCAAATTCAATAGAGGTTTAAACCTTGGCAACTTACACTGTGCATAGATATTTTTTCACTGGGGAAGGACAGAATTTGGTCTTTTTCTTGGTCCTCAGTTTTAACCATTCTGATAGTATGTCCAAGTTTTTCCTAGGGTATTGTTTGGGTTTGGGGTTTGTTTGTTTGTTTTTAATTGGATAATCAAACTGGAAAAAAACCCCCAGTGATTACATGGCTATAGTTCTGACTGCATTTAGATCCATTTTCCTTATTTTTGAGTCATATTACTAGTCATAAAACTTTTGTGTAGTAAAAGACAGATGGAAGCATATGCATAGCTGGTCATTCTCAGCAAACCTGCAATTTCAGTGCTGCCTTTTTCTACTTTTGCTGTTTAAAAAATAGTATCTTTAATGTATGTTTTTTCCTAGAAGAGGTAGCGGAACTGTACTGATAAACTGACAGCATTCTTCTTACTGAAGGTAGTTGAGACAAGGACTGTAGGCAAATGTAGTCAAGTTCAAATTTAAATACTGCCGGGGATGTCCCTCCACTCAGTAGTGGTATTCTGAAGTGTCTTTGCTATGTGATATATTAAAAATCAGAAGTCTTTAAAAGAAGCAGCTCACCTTTTTGGAGTAGTCTCTGATCTCACACCCATAAGGCATTATGGTCAAGCCTGTAGGAATTTTTTTCTTGTGGAATTGTGTACGGGGAAAGTTGTCAGTGGCAAGCAGAATAGTACATTTTAAAGGGACTTGTGTGTGAGGAATAGAAAATAGTGATGCCTGGAAAGGGGTAAATGTTACTCCCATCTTCAGAAAAGGCAAGAATCAGAAGCCAGCCAGTCAGTTATCAGTGGCCAGGGAGTTTATGGAACAAGTCTCTATGAAAGCCATTTGCAGGCATATGAAGTAGAGGAAGGTGATTGGGAACAGCCAACACACGTTTACATGCAGACTTTGCAAGACCAACCTGATTATGTTCTACGGTGAAATGACTGGCTCTGTGAACATGAGGATTTAGTTTTCTGACTGAAGAAAGGCTTTCATCGTGGTCTTCCGTAGGATTGTTGTAGCCAAATTGGTGAGATAGGGGCTGGGTGAAGTGGAGTACGAAGCAGAAGCTGCCCAAACTATCTGGTTCAAAGCGCAATGATCAACTTCGCACAGTCTAAGAGCCAGGCGATTGGTTACGCACCCCTCAGGGACTGAGTGAGGCCAGTGCTGTTTAACACTTTCGTTAGTGACCCTGGTCATGGGATGGAGTGCACTCTTACCAAATCTGCAGATGACACTAAACATGGCGAAATCATTAGTATGATGGAGTGCGGAGCTGCCATTCACAGGATCCTCAACAAGCTGCAGGATTGCCCCAGCAGTAACCTCATGAACTTCAGCAGATGCAAAAATGTGAAGTTCTACACCTGGAACATACACAGGTACAGGCTGGACACTGACTGGCTAGAGAGTAGCTTTTTGAAAAAGGACTTGGGTGTCCTTGTCTGCAGCAAATTGAATGTGATTCATGAACTTTTGTAGAGGTGAAGGCTTAACTGCACACTTGGCTGCATTTACACGAGGGTAAGTGGTAGATTGAGGGACGTGATTTCTATCCGCTCTGAGCTTTTGAGATCATATGTGGAGTACTGTGCCCAGTTTTGGGCCCCCAATACAACACTGACATCAACAAAAGAGAGTGAGTCTGGAGGAGCATCACTAAGATGGTCACATTGCTGGAGCGCATGACTCATGGTAAGTTGACAAAGCTGTTTTTGTTTATTTTGAAGAAGAGAAGGGCTAATGGAGAACGCTTTTGCAGTCTTCAACTTCCTGGAGGAGTTTTAGAGAGAAGATGAATGTGTATGGTGAAAGGGCAAGAGGTGATAGTCACAAGTTGCTGCAAGTGAAATTCTGATTACATATGTAGAAAAACAGCATTCAGACTTCACTGTAAAATGGGTAAGCACTGGAATAAGTTGTCTAGAGAGGCTATGAAAATTATTATCTGGAGGTTTTTAAGAACCCTGCCTGATCTAACCTTGAAGTTAATTCTGCTTTGAGTAGGAAGTTGGGTAAAGTGAATTCCAGAGATCTGTTTCAAACTGAATTATTCTAAGGTGAATTTCTGTAGAAAATACACTGGGAAGATTTCAATTTTAAAGATTCAGGGTCCTACGTGCTTAATTTACATGAGGCAGGGGTGGGAAAAATTCAGCCAAAGGCTTGGGTTTTTTCTTTAAAAAGAAAAAAAGCACCAAGAAAATGCCGCTCAGTGTCAAGTTGCTGATGTTATTTGAAGAAGCAAAACATATACAGTAAAATCTGTATTCTTTGAAAGCTTTGAGATGTAAAACAAACTGTCAAAGCCTTTTTTAGTATTTTCTTTTTTTCGTCAAGTTGCCTGTAGCATATTATCGGAACTGCTATTGGTGCATATTACAGTCTATGTAGCTAAAGATTATTAAAATAAAATTCTTGTCCTCTAAAAGTGAAAATCTAGGAACAAAGCTACTAGTATACATGGATCTTGTTTTCAGACCTTCTGTTGTTAGTGGTGACACAGGGAAGAACAGGTGCTACAAGATGCAGTAAGTAACAACAGATGTTGTGTTGTTTAGTGATGTATTACGACATCCTTGGTCTTCATGGTAGGTCAATATTAATAACCATTCAAACTTATTTTTCTTAAAATACATTAACTTGTAATGTAACCGTTGAAGATGTCAACAGTAGAGCCTGCCATGTAAGCATTGGAGTGATCAAACAGCTCATTTAAAAAAATATCTAAAAATTGATGTTGAATTTATGGAGTTTTTGGTTTTGTGTGTGGTGTTTTTTTCTCACACATGACATCTCATCGTGAAATGGAATTATGATTAATTAAAAAGTAATTTTTGTATGTTGAGGGAAATACATAGATGTCTTTTTAGAATTGTCATCATAATCTAGTATCAAAAGTGCCACACATCAGTGACTGAGTATTGCCAATGTTTTTAAAACTTGAAATGTTCAAGAAAAAAATATTGCCATAATAACTCACTGTATTTTATTTGATTTTATCACTGACTCTTTTGATGTCAGTGACCCTCATCACAAACAGATGAAATATGCTTGAAAAAGCCAAAAACAAGACGCTGGAACTGCCAGGCTTTGAAAAATGTGTATTATTCAGAATTGCAGTGTTGGCATTTAAAGACTTACTGTGAAATAAATTGTTTCAAGAACAATGGCAAGCCTCTCTGGTCTTATGAACACTCCGAATTAAAAGATGGTGGAAACAAACAATGCTATAGCTAAAGAAAGAACAGTTAAATAAGTTTATAGCTGGCATAGAAGACTCGGTACTATTCAACAAGGAAACATTTTAATTTTACCAATGCTGCTTTTTTTGCAAGCTGGAAGAGTTTATTTCAACATATTGATGCTCTTAATTTTTCTTTGTGAGATTGGATGTACATGTAAATAGTTATAAATTACTTCATGTCTTCTGGTACAGGCTGAAAATATGGACTGTAGGTTAGTTTAATCTGTTACATATCTGTAAATCTCCTGTGGGAGAGATAATTTGCTGCTTTTGTGAGTCCTTTGATACCTCACACAACCCATCCTACAAAATCCATTGACCACGTTAATAGAGTTCAAGAGTGTCAGGTTGAATTTGAATATGTGTGCTTCTGAGTACAGTGCTTATTTATTCATACACACATACATGCGCACACACACAAAAATCACGGCACAGTTTATCATTAATCTGCATAGAAATACTGTAGCTCTTGGGCTACTTTGGAAGAAAATTCCAGTGCTGTGCTTTACAGGGAGCACACTTGTGCACAATCTCCCAGTTGGCTCAGGGGATGGTAGTCAGCAGCTACTTAGTTTTTAATCTTTGAAAATTGTAATGGAAGGTTTTTTTGCTGAAGAGCTGCAGTAATTTCTTTTTGAAAGGAATTTTCCTAACAGTATGTCTTCATTTTGTCAAATCAGAAGTCATACTGATGATGTTTTCAAGTGAACATCAGTAGAAATGAAGCTTCCCAATCCTTAACGGCTCTGGGAAGCTGAGTTGCATTTCTTCTAATTCAGTTTTATTCACTGATGCTGCACATTTTATAGTCCAGAGAACCTGCTGTTACACAGTATGATGTAAGGGTGGTTTTTTCCTTTCTTAAATCTTTATATCTGTCTATTCAGTAAACTCAAGAAAGCCTTTCACACTTTAATATTCTTACTACGTTACGTAACCTGATACTTACCAAGAAAAGGTGTTACTGCTTCTGACAGATCTCTTGGGGTGTGTTAGTTGTTTACTGAAACATCATATCTTTATGCAAGGTTTTTATTTTTTCAATGGGAATATGAAATGGTATAATTGTTGAGGGCTATTAAGATATCCCTGGTATATTTTGATAAAAAAATATATCCCTTCCCCTATCCGTTCTTTTGAAATTTCTTTGGAGAATGGTCTTCATAATTCATATTACTTTCTTGTTTTGCCAACTAACTGTGGATATTTTATTAGATGTCATCATAGAAAGCTCGAGTAATCAAGCTTAGCCGATCCCCAAAGTTACCTAGAAGGAGAGTTGTCACCTTGACTTACTGTTTGTGGATACCCAAAGGATTTCGGGTTAATGTGTTCTGACAGAGCTTTCCATGCTCTGCAGTTCACCTGCTGTGGATGTGATGCCATTAAAATGCGGTGACAGAGGCAGCACGTGTGAACTCAGAACGGCAGGACTGGCGAGTTTATACTGCAGTTCCTGAAGACAAGTAGGGGGGAAAAATCAACTAATTTCTGCTTCATTCTTTTGATAGTAAAGCATTTCGTAACATTCTTGAGACTAAAGCGGACAAGAATATGTACACAAAGCAGAGCATGGATTTCGAAACGTGCTCACTTTGTACACAAAATAAACAAAGTGAGGCACCCAAGGCTCCTTTTCTCTTGACATTGTGTAAGGTTGAAAACCACCTGCTGTGACTCGGAGAAGCCCTACGGGAAAGGCAGGATATTAACTGAGGGCAGTAATCAGGCCAACAGCAGCTTTCCCACTAGACCATTTTACTTAAAAAATATGTGAGGTTAGACTCATACTGTTTAATCTCATGGAAACCAGAAGGCCTTGGTTTCCATAGGGAAGTGCTCTCTTTGGTAGTAAAACGCCCTTCACAACCCCTTGTGAACGGTGGTGGGAACCCCTGAACAAACTTTTTTTGCAAGGTAAGAGGGGATCAATGCTGCGGGGTAAGGAGACTGACTAAAGAGGGGATTCAGATGGGGCTGGGTGAGTGCTTTTTCATGATTTGGTGGCAAAATCAGGCATGAAAATTAATTTTTATAGGATGGGATTAACTTGCAGTGGTAAATTCAAATGTAGAAAACAGAATGAGTAAATGAAGAACTGAGGGGAAGACTACGTGATAGGGGAGGGAACTGTTTGTCTTGTATGTCAAAGTAATTGAAAACCTGACAGAATATAAAATATTCTTTGCTTCCTGACCATCTTGAAGTCATTAAGGAAATTACCATAAATTTTCATAGAATTTATATTTCACATTCACTTGAAGGCCTGGTGCATATATTTCCTACTCAGATGGTGGGCTCCTTCTGCCAGGTGCCAGCAGGTTAGTGTAAATTATCCAGCAGAAGTTAGAATGTTCTTTCATCGCAAGCTGGCAAAGTGAAAGACACATGCAAACACTCAGTACTTTCCCCAGCCCTACCACCCCTTCATTTCTTCCTCCTCCTCCAAGGAATACTAAGAAGAGAATTCATAGTCCTTATCTGAAGAAAATGTAATGAAATGCTTGTCTGAGAACTGCTTGATATTGAGCAGTGAAAAGACTTCAAAGTTAAACCATGGCATCTCAACTTTTTCAGTCTACATGATTCTTTGATTTTCTGCTATGTATTTAATCCACAACTTACAAATAATGATTCTGTACTACACAAAACCAACTAATAAAGTTCTTAACTGGAACTGTGTTTCAAGAAAATCCAGTTCTGCATTGTTTTTACTACATATAAATACTAGCAGAGAGATACAATGTAAAAAACCCTTTCTACCTCACTCAGCTCAAGGATTTTTCCAAATTTAGGTAACATGTTAAACACCAAAGTACTGAGTAATGAATCACGTTTCCTCTGAAGAATCCAGGCTTCCTTGCATATAAAATTGGGTGAGCCTTGGAACCTTTCTCATAGACATATAAAACATACCTTACTCCTTTTACTCTTCTAGAAGAAAACTCATGGAGTAAAAAAAAAAAAACAACACCATAGCATATTTGTCATGTTACAGTTTCATCTGGTTTTCTTCTACAGCTAATTCAATTAGATCATGATACCTGTGGAATTATTTCATACCCTATGGTAATATTATATCTGCTATGTTGGTCAACTTCAGGATGGGGATTTTGTTACTCTTATCACTATGTAAGGCAGAAGGAATGTGAACACTCTAGAGTAATAATACGGATATCACAAAATAATGGTTGCGTCAAAAGCGAAAAAAATTAACATGAAGGTTTGTTGGGGGAGTTTTGGCCTAAATTCAGTTTGGGAGTGTGGAAGGTGTTATCTGGAGAAAAGGCAGGGAAAAAAAAAAAAAAAGAAAACAACTGAGGAAAAAAAGTTATTAATTTCATTTTGTGGAAGTTAATTTAATGCTTCATGGGTTTGGCCTTGGCTTTGTCTCTTCTGGAGCAGTGTTACGTGGAGTGCATTTATGCTCACCCTGTCTCTACCACAGAAATGTCTGTATTTTAGCAATAGTGCTGAGTACACAGTATGGTAATATTAAGGCTTTGTTCAGGAGAATCTTTTTTGTGGCATTAGTAAAAACCAAGCAGGTTCTTGGTGGTTTTCTTACCTTCCAAAAACCGCTAATGGAACTGCTCTTGTATCTTTTGGGGATTTTAACCCACCTCTCTAAAGCATCTTACTGTTTAAAACCCAAATATTAAACAGTTTCCCTGGATGAAGAAGTGTATCAAACTTTACTTTTTGCCTGTACGCAGCGCACGCGGCAAGTGCAAGTACATAACCTCCTTACGTTTTGACTCTGTTCTTCCATAAACAACTACCAATATTGTTAACTTCAGTGTGTACAAAAACAGTATTATGAAGGAATAAAAAATACTTATTACTTGTAGTATGCAGTCATATTTCCTCTTTGCTTTTCTTTATTGGTGATACTTGCCATTCAGACATTATTTTCTAACAAATTAAATTGCAAAGAAATAATTCCCTCAGAAACTCCTTTTCTGCTTCATTCCTGACTCCCCCTATTAATACTAAAAATGTTGTTTTCGTGTTTACAGATTGCTCAGAAGTTTACAAGTTTTTTGGTTGTTTTTTTTCCTTCTTTGTGAAGATCAAAATTACAAGTTTTTATTTTTCAACACTTATTAATGCATCAGACCTAATATTCCCACAGGTGTATTAGATCCTAACACCCTTGGTTTTTTACAATTAGAAAAAAAGCCCTGGTGGATATTTCATGCATTTGGCAATTCATTGGTGTCTGAAGCTGCCGCTGCCAAACTCTGGAAGGATTTATCTTGAGTAAATGCTTGGGGGCTTGTGATTTCTTAAGTGCCTTTGGGAGGTGAGATCAAATATGCAAGCATGTGATTGTGTTTATTTTTTACATGAATCCCACTGGTAGCATCCTTAGGGATTTGCTGTATCAAAGATGTTTATGAGAATACTGCCCTCGCTGCAGTTTGAAAGGGAGGAATGTAGGACAGGGACAGATGGAGGATAGACAAACTGGTTACTCTGGTCATAGGGAATGGTGAGAGTCTCCTACATCTGGTTACCCTTTCTGATACGCAGCACTCAAGCAAATTAAGTGAATGTGCAAAAATCTGCAGTCACGTTTCCACTTCAAAGGTTTGCTTGTGTATTACATTTCCTGAATGTTCATAATTTCAGAAACAGCAAAGCATGAACAGGATCTGTCACACGATGGATGGACTCAGTATATGCTGTTGTCTGTACATGGCGTGGGCTTATCTGGAGAGCAAGATCTTCGGGCATGTGACTATTTTATTTGGCTTTTGCTATGAAGCAGATGTTTTCTGTTTGTACACATGAATACATCTGTGTTCTTGCAATCTTCCTGCTTTAAATGGAAGAATTGGGCAAGAAGATGGTAGGTAAAATCTGGCAGGTTTGTCATAGCAGTTCCTCAGCATGTCTGGGTTTACATTTCCCATGAGTAATAGGTAGCAAAAATGATAGAGGTGGAAAAAGAGGAGAGGTACAAAATCCAGTTGTATATGAAGTTTCTTTCAATGAGGATGGATTGTTCTAGTAAGAAGAAGCAGCTATTTGCCATCAGTTTGGTAAGAGATCTCAAGCCATACAGAGAACTGTTAGGCTCATTTAGTTAGAACTTAAATGATTCAATGATTCTGTGAACTAGCTGAAGTGTCATTGTAAAAAATTAAGACACCTAACATTTATATTAATTTTGCTGACCAGAATAGCTGCATAATCTATTAGTAATATACATCTGCTGACTTATCAAAGTAAGTATATGTATGCACATGTGCATACACCTACAGAGGGATTTTTAATTAGTAGTTGAGATAATGTAGAAATCTCTGTCCCTTTAAATATGCTGATTGAAAAATGAAGAATTCCTGCCCTCTAAATGTTCAGCTTTCACAGAGGTTACAGTAAATCTCTTAATCTCCCAAACAGTTATTCTCCTCTGGGTTTTTCACAGGCATTTATCCACAGGACATTCATTTCCAACCCGTATTTAAACCCAGGAATAACTGTGCGGGCTTTGAGCTATCTGCTTTCATGCACTCCTAATGGGCTCTACGACAGGAACTCTGGATGAGCTGGAAAATAGATTCAAGCCCAGTCATATTTGGCTTCCATTTCAGCTTAAGCTGAGTCTCTATTTATTCTTGGTGAAGAGAGCATTAAAGAAAGCAATTATTTGGAGGTGAGGGAAGTGCAGGAAGGATCCACAATAAAGGATTTATTCTGGCTTTATGGAGAACACTAGAGTATCAGATTTTCAGGCTTATGATAGGACGTAGTTGAACATATCTGCAGAATGGGGTGTGAGGATTTGAAACATATCCTGGATTTTTGTCAAATGCACTCAGCGCTTTTTTCTTGTTCCTTGCAGCAACTGTACACCAGATTCATAGGTGTAAATGGCGGCAACTTCACTTTGTCCTGTAAATACACGTTAACTCACAGTAGCATGTTTTCTTACTACTTAGTAGATGCTAGATGCTTTGTAGTTAATATCCTAAATGGTCCATATTTGTGAGTGAAACTTAGTATTAAATTAATACTATGGTGTGAAAAAAAAACCAACACAGAAACACAGTGTTCTTTTAAGTAGTTACTATGAAGCTGCATCTTGACCTTCTGGCATTTTCTGTTCTGTGCATCAAAGGATTTGTTTCAGTTTCATTAAAAGCAAATTTAGGGAAGGTAAGTGAGAGAGACTGAAAGAAACTGTGCTGAGGAGACTTTTAGTTCGGTATTTTCAGCCTATGTAAAATAACCTGAATTTGAAAAGTATCTTCAGTTGCATCCAGAAAAACGTATGGTGTTACTAATGAACATGAATCCTTTAAACAATAATTTTTTCATCTTTTTCTGTTGTTTTTTTCCCATCCTATTTTCCTCTCTGTCATTATTCTCTTGATTATTCCTCTGTTTCTGTTCTGTGAGCCTTTCTCCAGAGTACAAATCCTTCTGTTTCTGTACGCTGTTTTCTGACTGTTCTTTCCTAATTCAGCTTTGCTTTGCTGGTTTGGTCTTATAAACATACTACTTTATCAAAGACAACTGAATAACCTTCTGTCAATAACAGCAAAATGTATTTCTTCTTTTCTGCTTATATTAAATATACTTTAAATAGTAGCAGTAGAAAGATTTAGAACAGTGGTCAGTATGTTCCAGTAAATGTGCCTAACTTCAGATTTTACCTTTGAAAATACTCTTACAGGGGAATGTACAGAGTGATGAGGAATTCCTCAGCAGAAGATAGGTTCTTATATTTCTTTCCCCAATTGCATGTCTTCGTCTCCTGCGGAGCTATTAGTAAAAATAAATGGGCTAATTAAACTGTGATGCTTTGTTAAATTCTTGGCAAATTCAGTTAGATCCTATTTCCTGGTTCTGGAAAAGTCTTAACTTGGATCGTTGTTCATAGCATGGGTAAACTTCCCATGGGATAGATGGAAATTGGGAAGGAAATTCAGGCCAAATCTTGTGAGATGCTGCTTACCTCTTTCAGTTTAGACTAAAATGCTTGGGCCAAGGAACAGATTGAAGGGAAACCGTGTACTCACACCAGTGTCTTGGCTTCTCATGGTAGCACAAAAAGAGAATCTGTAAGGAGTTGCTGACTTGGACCGGTTTGAGGTTTGACTTCTCAATTTACTGATCATAACCTAAAGAACAGATCATAATATGATCTAATTAATTGTTATCCAGCTGTTTAGTTAGTGATTACCTGAGCAAATTTACCTAAAACCCTCAGATGCTAGGAAGAGGTTAGTGATAACCCTAAAACTTGCTTTTTATTTATGTATTTATTTTTCCTCCATAAAGGATCAAAGCTCTGACCAACAGTTCTAAATGTGTCTCTGACTCAGTAAATTTATACATTGTGGGTTGTCTAAATCTGCTTTCTTAACAATTTAAGCAAACACTTATAAGAGAATACACAGTGTTTCTGTATCCAGGAAAACATTACTTAAGATCACCACACTTATTAGATTATTTTAAAAATAAGCTTTTATATTGGCCCATGTGCAACAACATATCCTTGCACTGCAGATTCCTAGCTACAATTAAAAAAAAAAATCAAGACAAAATAAAGAGGAAATCTGAAGAAATTATTTTAAAATTTGAGAAAAAGTTTGAAGTGGGAGTTTTCTAAATCTGGAAATCTGTTCTTTAATAGATTAGTCTTCAATGACCTGTTTTCAGAAATAATGAGTTGTTTGATCATGCCATATTCTTGTTTGCTGTAGATCGCAGCACATTGCTGATGAATAATACGCCTGCTTCTTAGCAGTAAAATTTCTTAGCGGTTGACCACAGCAATAAAGAGAAATTGTCTGTGAAAGAAACTGGTTTAAAATACCATTTAACTTGCAACTCATAGAGGTTTACGCTGACTGATGGCACATTTAAGTATCACGATCATGTGGACCAGACCCCAAAGAATCCTTCTCCTCAACTTACTGAATTTATTCTTAAGTTCTTAGGACTGTGGGTGTTACAGCCTTTCCTTTATTATTTTCTTTTTGTGAAATGAATTCAAGGAAGCGAGATATAACCACACTTTTCAGGATTTGAAACTGTCTGAAAAATGGAATTCTGGCTCTCTAATTGAAAAGCTTATAGATTGAAATACAAGTTTATGTTTGTCACTTAGAGATTTAAGTTTTAATATTTGGCATTTGAGCTTAATTAATTTTCCCAACATCTAATAACTGCATTTAAATGAGGCCTGTCTTGATGGTTAATTACTGGGAATTTATGGCTGCCTTGACATTTCTAAAACACTGATGATTACAGTAAAATCACTTACAAACTTATCTAGATTTTAGGCTGTTGCCTATGAACTGTTTATTCATCTCCTTTCATGGGAAAGCACTGTAGCAGTAGGGATTCCAGGTACTCAGTGTGCTGCTGCATTGAACTAGTTTACATCGGCTTTTCATCTGGCAAATTATGTGATAGTCCAGCAGGAATTTTCACCTACTTGTAATAGCAATGGGGAAATTCAGTAGCTAAATAACACTTCTCAGCTAGCCCAAATGCAGGCGTGGAATATGAGACATGGATGTTTCCTGACTTGCCCAAAATCTTGCAATGAGTTTCTGGCAAGCAGAGCTAGAACAAAGGTTTCCCGATTCACGTTCCAGTTTTCATAGCTTGCCTTTCTTCTGACATTTATAGTCCAAATCTGACAGGTAATTCAATTACTAGTCTTCATATTTCCATCAAAAACTGTGGCACATCTCTTTCTTTATCCAGAGCTCCCTCACCAGAATCAAATATATATATAATTTTATTTTTTTTAAAAAAGCAATATGGCAAAACTTATTTTGGTTCATGGATTTTTATCCTTTAGTAAGTTCCTTCTGATAATAGCTTCTGATTCTTTGGCCTGTGATATATTGTATGCTTTGCCTTCTTAGCAGACGCTGCTGTCATCAGACTCTGAAAAGAACTATGCTTATATTGATCAATTTCTAGGATTGCAAACAGAATATTCAGCTGTGTTTCTTTCCCCAAACCTTGACACAGGAATGGTTTGTGAGAATACCTGTATGTCTGCTAAAACTTATTTTTCAGTGAATTTCAATCTGAGGATTTTCTCACCAATTTGTAAAAAAAACCCAAACAACAAAACCAACCAATCAAACAAAAAGATAAACCCCAAGAAACAACAAACTACAACCAACCAACAAAACAAAAAAACCCCCACAAATCAAACAAACCTCAAACCAAACTTCAGCATATTTTTTTAGCTGGGTAAAATGAATCATTTTAATCCTCTTAGGACATCAGAATAACTTACAGCATAAATGTTCTTTTATGCTATGTACGTTGTATTAAGCATAATAACATAAAATAAGCAGCTCCACAATGAACGAGAATGGAAATTTACAGCTACACCATTTCTCATAATGGTTGATTTATAAGACATAAAGATAGGGTTATGAACTGGAAGTTACACAAGTTTTTAATATCAGCCAAATTCATAAATTATTTTACTGCTCTGAAACATAGTTGAACTCATCAAGCATACAAGCCAAGATATTATGGTCAGATGCTCAGGCTTGTGCCAGCAGGCTGTGGTTCCAGTTGCTTCCATCAGCTGCACAGAGCTTTGCTCTCAGGATCTTCAGATGTTTCACGTAGGCTTCTGTGACTGTCAGTGTCATCTTGTTTGTTCATATCCCTTTTGCATAGCCCATTTAGCTGTAATGGATTGGTGGATTTAAAAACCACTTGCAGCTACTATTAATATCATTCTTCAGTGTGTATATTTCCGTGAGCATTTGGTAACAGCTGTTTGAGCAAAATACTTTTTTATTTGCTTCCTTGGTATCTAATTTTACAGTACCATTTCCTTTTTTGTTTGTTTTAGGTAATATTTGTCTATCGGAAGATGTCAATCATAAAATTTTAAGGAAGTCCTTTCCAAATGTCCAGTGAGGTATATGAACGTAAAAAGAAAGTACTCTAGTATACACTGCCACTGCATGTCAGTAATTTAAAATCAACACAGTTTATTGTAGAGGTATTTCTGGTAATAGCTTATTAGAAGTTTGAGTGTTACTATATAGCTCCCTTGTTTAATTATATAGAAGTGTGTTCTTCTGGCAAATCAAAGAAATTATTTACTTTAAAAGTTGTTCTCAGCCTGTATTTTTTGCAAGATTTAAAAATACTGTTGTATTTTAATGACTTCCTTCAACAATCATACAATGTGCTTATTCCTTGATTACTGCTTGATGTGTGATATTTATAGGTAGGTAATAGAAAAGCTTTCTAACTAAATAAAAGATTATACAAATTTAAAACATATATAGCTTTTAATGATTAGAGATTATTGATGCAGATTGTATGGCTGTGGAGAGGAAAAGGAAATATTTTGCCTGATGCGACATCCTCTTCTGTTCTGCAGGAAATACTGTCAGTTAATGTTGTTAAAGATTGAGATATGCAGGAAAAATCAGTGACCTCTTTCAAAACAGTTGACTGAAAATAATGATGCTACTTATGTTTGGAGCAATAGAATATATTTGCCCTTTTTACGTTCTAGAATAACTTTGGTATTTTTTTTTTTTAATTATTGATTTTCCAGATGTTTGTGGTGTGGTGGTGTCAATGAGTTTTTAACCAGAGGTAGGAGTCCACAAGAGAACAAATAGGTTTCATCGTAGTCTTCAGAACCACAGGACACAAGGAAGAGAAAAGATTCTGGAAGTTAAAATCTTTTTAGCAGCTGCTTTGGTTCCACAAGCATCATTCCTGTTGATTGACTGAAACAAGATTCCCATGCTCTAGTAGGTATAGAAGTGCTTGGTTACCATTATTAGCAAGTGACAAAGATATTTTGAATTCTGTTATACCAGATTATATTTTTAGATAGTTTAATCAATGTATTTTCTTTTTGTACTGTAGTAAGGAATAATACACAAGTGTCAGTTAAAAACCTTCATCATTTGGTAATGATTATGCAAACTAAATTTGCTCTTGGTGTTACAAACCAAACTGATGGTGAGCGAAGCATTTAGTAATAGGAAATAAAGAAAATCCCATCCTTTCTTGGCTCTGTGAGAAGGTCTGGCAGGTCTGCCAATAGGGTTGTTGATTCTTCTTCCTTTGTGTCTCGCCACTTGGTCCAGCTTTTATTTACAGATTATCTGATGCTCATAGTATTTTATTTTGGCAATCATGAATTTGTAACTAGGTGACTGCTTTGAAATATCTTCCTTTGGAAAGGTAAGAAATGTGGTAAGATCACTTTCTGAATAGGCTTTACAAGTATGTCTTTGGTGCTGGACTGTGCCTCTTCTAGCCTGCAGTCTAAGGTAAACATATTTGGAGATAAACTCTCTTTTAAGTATATGGTACCTTTAATGGAGATTCTGTTTTGAAAGCAGAATATAACACTGAGTGCGTGTCCTTTGAAAATGTATGTGATGATGGCATTGCTGGGATCATTTCCCATTACAGGACTTAAGTATTTTCTTGACAGCTGGATTTTTCTTCTGCTAACTATGCTAAATCACTCTTAATGATGTGGGTGTACAAAAGCAGAAAACCTCCAAACAAATAGAACATTTCTGTGGTAGGCCAGTGATTTCCAAAGTTTATCCTCTGGGCTGTACGTTCTGGTAACTCGTTTAAGTGGCAGCACTACAGACAGAGCTTGGTGTGGAAGGGAACGCTGTATCTTGCAGCCAATTTTTGTGGGACACAGCTATGACTCTGATAGACATTGTACCGCTTCAGCTGAGGAAACTGCCACTGCTGCTTTTCCATTGCCGCTAGTAATAACATTTCTGGATTTAGTACTTAATTATTTTTTTAATGCTTAGTTAAAAGACTAGAGAGTGTAAGTCTCTCCGCTGAAGCCCCGTGGTCTGTTTTCACCATAGGAGAGCTTGATCGCTCTGAAAACTGAACAGCTGTTGTTGCAGGATACCTTGTTGAATGTACTCTCAGATATTGCCACGTTTCTTACCGTAATGAGCATAGCTACAGCTAATGAACACCACCACTGAAGCAAGAGCTGATTGGTTTTCTAAATGTGACTTTATAACAGTTCTTGTATGAGATGCTAACTTGTAGTGCTGCTTCTAGCCTGACCTGAATTTCTTGGGGATTTACAGATGTATTATGTTAAGGTACCAGCCAGACTACATTAAAGTGAAATACAAGTCTAGTTTTTTTTTGACAGGTGAAGTGCTTAATGATTCTATTTTCCAGTCCTATCATTTGAAAGGATCAAAAGAAGCCTGATAGTCTGAAATTTAGCACTATGTCACTTGGAGGATAAAGTTATCTGTCTTCATGTCACCTAAAACCAACTAATCTATGACAAAACAAAGAAGAGTAAGTCCATTTTTTTGTATAGAACATACGGAAGGGAAGAAGGACTGTTGAAATGTTATTTGAATTTAGATGTGCTTAAGTAGTTGATACCCATTTATCAATATAAATAAAACAAAAAAGTAATTAATTTGCTCCAATACTTGCAGGAGCGGTCTAATTGTAGAGGAGATGCATTTCTGGAGTAGAAGGTAACAGCTTGAAAATGCTGTCTTGGCTAGCTTCAGCTTTGTGTAGCTAAAATGCTAAGCCCCTCCAAAGACAGCCTTTGATGACCCATGTGCTAATTCTTTCTTGGCCAGCATTATGTCTCATTACAAAGGAATCTAATAACCTTCCTTGGCAGAGACTGCTGTCTTCTCATGTCACCAGTGATCTCTACCAGCCATTCTGAGTGGGTGAGTTCATGGGAGCCCCATGCACTTTTGCACCCTTCCGTGAAGATCTGTCCTGCATGGTTTCATTTGGAGTACGTTTTTGTGAATATGACATTACTACTTGCCTCACCAAATTTCAAGGATGACATAAGACTAAATATCGCAGTTGGTCAAGTGTTTTATTTTGTTCACTAGCAGTGACTTTTGTGTGACAGCCGCTGCAAGGGTTGTGGAAACAAAAGGAATAGACACATACGAAATTTTTTCTGTAATCATACTTTAATCTTCTGGCAGGATTCATTCATGGTTTATAGTTGTTTGCTCCTGCTGTATGCCTATAACCTTGTTAGTATTCTTGTATCACTGTTGTTTTAAGAAAAGGCTTTTCTGAAATGCAGGCTACATCTGTTTTTGTTATGCTGTGATATCCCCATTAATACATTTGGGATCTAGTTTCTCAAAAGTATGCATTCAAGAACTACTTTTTGTGTGTAGCTAACAGAATTGAGAATGTCAGAATTCCCAGAGGTAGCACTTGGTTTTAAAAACAAAAACACACCCTCCAAAACCAACAAAAGCTCCTTACTTGGGGAATTTAAACTAGTTATCTACAAACATTGCCAGAATATTTCTTCATCTAACACAGCAATCCATGTAAGGGACATTACAGAAAAGGGAGCAGGTTAAAGAATTGAACATGAAATCTGATTTTGAAAGGTAGGGGGAACTCCCTGCTGAACTGGCTTGCCTGGTCTGTTTTTCAGAATGTGCTCAACATGAAGAACATGCGAAGACTAGGTCATGGCTTACAAGAAGTCACTTGATACTTTCTTTCCATGGAACACTCAAAAGGTTTTGCCAGAGTATCGCTTGCTCTGTGCACTTGAAGGTTGTTTTCAAAGTTATTCTTTATGCTACAGCATAATGTTTACTTTGAGTGCTTCCAGTAGGTGACAGAGATGTTAATTTTGGGGAAATACGTTTTTCTCTGAAATTCAGTTTTGAAGTAACATCGAGGTGACATTAAGAGAATACGTATTAAATCTGGATAGTTGTACAGATTGTTTGCAGTCTCCTGATGAGTCTACTGGGTATAACTTTTTGTGACCTAGAATCGAAGTCTGTTTCTGTTTATCAACTGTTTCACACTTAGTAAGTGCAGATTGACCAGCATTTGACATAAATTTCTCTTTAGCTCCATCTCCAAATTTAATTAGATGCAAGTGCAAGACTAGTAACTTTAGCACTGTGTTCCATCACAACAAACCTGCATGTCGCTGATGAGACATCTGATACCTGATGCGATTCCCTGTGTGGCTGTGGGAAATGCTTTCCTTAGGAATTGGTGTCTTATGGAGAGCCAGCTGACCTCCAATATCTGCCGCAGGTTGCAATCTGTTGTCCGGTGCTAGAAATCTGATCTCTCCGCTTCTGAGTAAATACTTGAAGTGGCAGATTCGTAAAGAGTAGAAATCATACGTCCTTGGGCTATGATATATTCTTTACTCTTTCCCTTTCATGATTTTCTAGATTTTCCTGCATAATCTGCAGTCTTTCAAATTCGGTGGGGTTCCTCTTGCAATTCATTGTGACTTCCTTGAATAATTTTTGAAGAGCAAGTTAAAGATCCTGAGATCAAATGAATGAAGGCCCAGATGGGTACTGAGTTTTTATGTATGTGGAAAATAATTTAACCTACTGTGCTTTACATAATTTTATATGAACATTTGATATTTTTGATATATGAATGGGAAATCTTCACCGAGTGTGTTTTGTCTTGGAAGCATGTGTACAGCAGAGTTATCTTAATATTTTTTGAATGAATTAGAAATATTTCTGCTAAACCTGACTACCCTTAGTGTACTTTTAACTAGACTAAAAAGTTTTATTTGTCCTGTGTGAACTTTTGCCACATTTTCTAAGCCTGTTTCCAGGAATAGTTCATTTTCATGCAAGGTAGATGAGATCTCGTCATTGCAGTTAATGACTCTGGTTTTGGCTCCTGAATGTAGAATTAAATGAAAGTCTTCATTCTAACTTCTTCACTGCCTTCTACTTATTTTATATTTAACTGCCTGCTGTAGGCTTTTTGCTTTTGAATGTAGAAAACAGAACCAGTGCAAGGAAATACTTCAGAAAACAGTCATCTCTGAGTACTAGTTGTATTTTTCCTTACCTTAAGTTTGAGACAAAAAAATATTTACTAGCATTAAAATACTTTTCCTTGCTGTAGTAATACTTCAAGTTGTTACACAGCACACATTTTGATATGAACTGTTTACTAGAAGGTCATAGTTCTGTTTTCCTGTCTCTTGCGGAATATATCTTGAAAGGAAACGTAACATCAAGAGCTTCTTGTCTGTGAGAAAGCAGGTTTAGAGGTGAGATTGACACCCCCCACCCCCTGTTTTTAACTGATTCTAGGAATGAAGACAATTTAATTTTTTGTCAAAACTGAATATTATATTCCTGGTTTTGACAAATTTTGCTAAATGTTGCAATATTTTACACTTTATATGCGTGTACACACACACATACACATATATATGTATAAGCAGAACATGTCTGTATATATGTGCTACTCTGTGTAACATGTCAAAACAGAACATGGAAATTAGCACATTAACTGTACCTGAATTTGCATGTGCTACACACTGACAGTAGTCTAAATTGTGCTCAAAATATCCTGTACCTTTGCAGCTGTTTGTCATTTCACAGCCTGCTCATGGTTTAAATATAGTCAGTTCAATCCCAGATGTTCTGTCTTTAGCCAGTGGAGTAATTGGATCTATTTCTGTTATCATGTCAGAAACTTTTAATTTAAAAAAAAGCACCAGTGTGTTAAAAAGATTTCCAATTCTGCATATGAGAGTTGCTTTAAATATTCTACATTGAAAATGTGATCCAAATAATTGACTTGCATTTGAACAGCATATTGCTTTTTTTCTATCAGCAGTGCCACCCAGTTGTTCATGTTTTTATGATGATACAAATTACAGGAATAATTCTGAATTACAGATAAGTGCTTTATCATTTGTTCTTCTGTTGGGGGTTTATTACTTTTCTCAAGATCTGTAATAGTTCATAAGACATTTTGTCTGATCTTCAGTGTATGATTGTTAGTGCTTTCCCTTTGTTTTGTTAAATGCTTCAGTCCTTTTAAAATCTTTCTAACTGAATTTTTTTTATAGAAACAGAGTACTTCCAAACTCCTATGCCCCTATTCCAAAGTCTTAACAAACCTGTTACTGCATTATAGCCAAAACTGCAATTAAACACTTCCATATGATGTTTATAAAAGGTGACCCCATTCTGTTGATATCCTGGGAGTTTGTGACAGGTACAACACATGCAGTCTAGGGAAAGGGCCAAACCAGTGTTTGTCTTCTATCTCAACTTTACAAGCTTTTATACAAGTACAGCTTTGTTATGTTCCAGATTTATTATTAAACCTTAAATTTTATTTAAAGGCATTAGACCTTTACATGAATGTTTTGGCTATGTTTGTTCATTTGTAGATTATTAGTTATTTTTATCATACACAGATCTGAAAAGTTCTACTGAATAGATTTTATCTGGATAAAATAGTATTTATGCAACTGAACATGTTGCTTGTCTATCATAACTGCATAGTTTTGATAAATATGAACTGGTTTTGTATTGGTTTGTTAGTCCTTGTAATACTTGGAGAAGCTGAGCTTTAAAAAGACTAATTTGTTTATTTTTCCGAAGTAATTGTAGCTATATAACGTGTTGCTGTAAGAGCTGCTGTGGTGTCCCCCAGCAATGAACACAGCCTGGATGTGCTGTTTGTATTTCACGACTCATGAGTAAGAAGTGAAGGAGACTCGAATAGCTGGGGCTTGGTTTGAAGACAGTCCTGGAAGAGAGTAGAATAGCCTGAGAAAGCTGTGGTGATGAATTTGATACTGAAATATCTCAGTGGAAGATTAAGCTGTGGACCACTACCCCAGAAGAGTTTTCAGATACTGCCTTTACCTAGAATTCTATGGGTTCAGTAATGACTATGGATGCAAAGTTGATGAATGATGTCAGTTGGCAGTCAGCTGCTTTTGTAAAATCTTTCCTTGTCGTGGCTTTTTAACTAACCTGTTAAATCTTGGATGAAATTCTGTGATTGCACAGGTTTGGTAGTGTCACTCTTTCTCCTGTTAGGTGTTCAGTATCCATGAGAGGGCACTGCGGCATGTGTTACAGATGTGGGGAAGAGCTGCGTGGAGAGCCTGACAAACCGTTTCTTTAAACACACAGCTGAAGATAAATTTGCTAAGTACCTTATGCTATTAAATTCCAAAACCAAGGCAGGCTACTTTTATTTCTTTAGAAACATGAACAGATGTAGTGTATGCAGAGGCTTCACGATAACTTCCTATTCATATACACTACGCAGCAATTCACAGAAGAAGATAATACAGGTTTGAAATAGTGCTTGTTTTGTTTTGCTGGACACTGAAATTATTTAGGCACGTATATTTAACTAGTTTATCTTCACATGTCAAGATTAAGACTTTACATTTATTGGAATGAAAGTGAAACAAATGCATCAAATGCTGTGCCCCCCTCCCCCCCCCCCCCCCCCCCCCCCTTTTTTTTTCCCCTACCTCACTGACGGGTGGAATAAAATAGTGATTTTTGCTTTTCCTGTTTTTTTCTGAATCCAGGCAAACAGTATTAAAATGCAAAAGCTAAAAGACTGACGCTGTAAGTTTAAATTATAGTAGCAGCTGCAGAACTAGTTTTTCTACACGGGCAAATTAAACCTAATAACATGCCCCCAACCCCCAAGGGGCTGCCATAGCAGCACCAGGCACAAGCAATTTTCCATACTGTGGAGCTTGAAAGAGTGCTGCTGAGGTGCAATTGAAGCCAGTACCGGGATTTTTTCCTGGTGATTTCCTATATCAGCTCTCCAGAGAGTACGTTAAAGTGCTGAAGCTTAAAGGCTTCCATGCTTTCGAGGGTTGGGAGGCTATCTAACATCAGAGTGTTATTTGTGCACCAACTCAACTGTTTCAATTACCAATTTATCGCTGGGGAGCATTAATGGATTTTTTTAAGTTTGAAGATAGATCTGAGCTCTTACTGTATAAAAGAAAATTCATGATTCTGTTAGGAAGGTAGTGTAGATGCTGAATGGTTTCAGGATTTAACCTACGGTTTTGGGCAGCATTTATTAATATGCTTTTATAAATCCTATTAGAGCTGCAATATTACCGATTCTGCTCCACACTGTTGTATGAAACTGAAATCTGTGTAAAAATACTGGAAATTGTGTTATTACTTCTACTAGTTTAAGGTAATAAAAATACCTTATCTATACCATCAGACTCACAGTCCTTTGGCAGACTTAGAAAACTCACAAAAGCCCAAGAATCACAATCATCTCTCGAGAGGTGAAAAACCATATCTGCATTTGTAGTGCATAGTTGCCACTCTTGCTGTGTTCCACAATGTCATGTGCTTACATTAATTTGGGCAGAGCAGGAAGTAGTTAAGGTAATTGTCTGAAAAATCTGAAATATTATGTTACTGCCTATCAGTATAATGGGATATTATTTTGGTATTTCTTTCTGTAAAATAGCTGATTTGTCTTAACTGCAATTAGGAAATGTATTCCAGAGCTGTTTTTATGACCCCGAGTACTGCAGATTCACAGCCTGTTTCGAAGGCATCTTAAACATGTCAATCAGAGAAGTTTCATGCATTGTTTAAAACCTGGAATTTTATAATGTTTAAAATGGAATTTATAATTCCGTATGGAGTATCAGGGCAAGATAGTTGTGTTTACACCCAGCACAGTGTGCATCTCACAGCTGGGACCCCCACCCTGCCCCACCCCAGACTGGGGTGTGGGAGTGGGGGGTGCAGAAGGGTATGAGGCTGCTTCCAGGTTTCCCCTGCATGGGTGATGGGGACGACAGTAGCAGCTGTTGGAGGACCCCAGCATAGGTAACACTTGCCTTGCAGCATAGGCATGCTCAGGGGGTTGTTCCGTTACCACCTTGCAGGTTTGGACTTACTCTTTTTGTTTCTTTTGTCCTAATTCTAGGTATAGTTTAGTGAGGATTGGAGAGGTGGGTTTTGGGGGGTGGTTTGTTTCCTCCAAATGGTGTCCTCGTGTCAGTTTTCTGATTGATTACTTTGGACTGTTACTATGTTGGGAATGTGGAGGACCGGTGACTGTGACTGGTTTGCTGTAAGAGCTGGATTTCTGTACAGCCTGTCATATAGCTCTGTTGAGGAGGGATACCCAAGAGGTGTTTTGTTGGTGCTGCTGCAGGGCTTTTTAAATTGTAAGACAGTGTTATAAGGAATGCTGATGAATTTCAGCGACAACTTCAGTAAATCAGACAAGACATTTTCGGCTGTTATTTTAAATTTGATGCCTTATTCTTTGTGCGGTTTGGGGATAAAAAGAACTCTTTAAATGGAAAGATATTACTGCAGTTCCACAATTCACAACATTAAAAATAAGAATTTGAAGGCTTTCTGTCACTGCTTAATACATTTTAAGAAAGTAGATTAGAGTGGTTTACAAAGCTATCAACTCCAGCATGTCAGTAATTAAGGGAAGGGAAGTAGAATGAATTCTTCAGTATGTCTCCAATACTCATCGTGGAACACTTTGTCTAGCAGGTTGTCCGGAACTTCAGCTTCAGAGCAGCCTGTTGACAACAGTTCATGTGTAGAGCCATGTGGCTTAGAAGTACTTGCCAGAGAGGAAAGGAAAAAAAAAAAAAAAAAAAGGTGAAGGCTATTTTGTATTTGTTTATTTTCATTTTAAGCGTGGAGGGATTTAATGTCATAACTGCTTTATTATGGTTAAAAGAAAATGGAGTGAGTGCCCTTAACGGTATGGTGTTGAAACCAAGGTCGTGACAAGCAGCACTTCACACCATGTCAGTGGAAGCAGTTACGTTTTCAAAAGGGATGTTATGCGGAAGGTCACATCTTTGCCTCCCATCAAGATTCTTGTACAACGCAGAATGTCATTTATATCTTTAAAATTAATATAAACTGTTGACTGTCCTGAGAGTGTGATGACTGCTTTAAAATTTATTACTTCAATTTCTGTTTTAGAAACAGTTTTGTCCGTAGTTGCAGACTGAACGATCTGAATCATCCTACCCAGATATCAAATGGTTTGTGTATACTTCCAGCTGGTTGAGCTAGAAATATTTCAGAGTATTATTATACAACAGGTTTATTTCACACAGATAATCTTGTTTATCTGTCACGGTCTGCTGTGTACATCCTTGTTGCAGCTGATGGTTAGGAGATACTGGTAAAATAATTTCCTGGATTCAATGCCATATCCAGTCAGATATGCTACATAATGAAATCACAAGTTTCCCCCAGTTAAATAATGGCTTCAGAAAAGTTTTGATGAAAATGAAAACAAAACACAAAAAAAAAAACAGGGATGAAATTATGTCTCCGTTAACCAACATTTTGCTTCAGTTATTCAAGTTTGAGTTCCTACACCTATGTCTAGACTAGGTAAGTATGTTATTTTTACAGATGTCAGCTAACCCCCTTTTTTCTTATTAGTTTTGGGGGAGACATATAAATCTTTTGCATTTTTAAAGATTAGTCCAGTTTGATTTCTGGATCTTAAATGTAAACACCAAATTCTGGGCAATTAAGAGTGTCTGGCAGAGAGGCTTTGATTCAGTGGGTAAATTTGCTGTCAGAAGGCTGTGGTGACCTTTCAGTTAGCGAGGCAGAATTTAGGAGATACTTTCCAACTGTGACATACTTTAGACCTACTCACTTCTACCACTGATACTGGATATATAAGGGACACTGTATTACTGGAAAATTAATGGGATAGTTCTAGCCACCTTATTCACCATTTTCTGTCCTATATGGTCCTTATTATTTCTACCTTAAAATACTGTGATATATTTATGTGTGGTAACAGTTCTATTTCTGTGTTAGATATGTAGATTCCATATTTAGAGAAGGCTTTCAGGGTGCTTACTGCACATCTACAGCTTACATACAGTAAAACAGCTTTTCTGAGATAACCATTTAATTAAAGTTAGGAATTTCTTAGTACAACCGAACAAATATATGGACCTTTCTCTTCCTTTGTATTCTAACAAAATGGTTGAGAAAATATTTCCCCACAAAAATACTATAGAATAATTTGGTGCAGGTTTTCCCATCTTGCCCTTCTCAAATTGCTTGATTTCTTCAATGTGAGGAATAATTACATGCTTATACTAAGTATCCAAAGCCCTTTTTATTCAAGTGAAACAAATTTCCTTTTCAGTTCTGCTAGATAGTGGAAGGAAGTTAACAGTGGTTACCTTGCGCTCTGACTTTACCTGTGGTTCTGTGTCATGATTTATGAGATGAACATGTCGATTCAGCACAGTTACAGAGTACTGTAGGTCTTTCTGGAATTTGGCTGTTCCTGTGCCAAGACAGTTTCATTTTTTGTTTGATCCAGTTATAGGCTATTGGATATTGTAAAATCTCTAGTTCAGTATTCTAATTTCTAACTATGGTCTGCTTTTTGCTCTGTCAACTGATTTTATTCTGCATCCGTTGCAATGGTACTGTTGCACTGCTGTTCTTCTGAAATATATGATGTGTTGGGGTGCTTATCTGAGATCACTATTACACATTAGCTTTAGCACAGCACCATTCTTTAAAAAAAAAAAAAACGGAAAGAGAGAAAGAAGGAAAGAAAACAACCTTAACAACTGAAAACGAGGTGAAATGGATTTTCAATGGAAATATTCTACCTCTGTCAACATACTTGAGGGCATTTTTCCTAGGTGTTCCTAGGATCTCCGTTAGTGCAGACGGTCCTGCAGAGCTCTGGTATTTAGCAGCAACAGCTAGCTGAAACTGCTGTATGGGCTGGCAGCAGTGAAGCCGTGAGACTGCTGGTGAAGTGCAGTGTGCTGTGAGTTCAGAGGTTCTGCCATCTCCCAGTGGTGAGGCCAGCAGCTGAAGTGATACAAAGGACAAAAGCATTGCATCCCCTTGCCGTGAGAGGGTAGCTGAATTGACTTGGGCATGTTCCCAGCAGTTCACTCTTTAAAGAAAACTCCAGAGTGAGCGTAACGCCCCCAAAATCTCAAGCAAACCCAGGAGAAGGCTTATTTGTTTGGACATTTTTTTTTGAGAGAGAATGAAATGATGTCCTTGACATCATACTCCTTTTCTGACTTTCAAGGATATAATTGCTGGTATATTTATAATTTTATATAATTGGTTCTTCCTGATTTATTTGAATCTGTTTCATGGTCTTTGCATCAATGTTTGCCAAGTAGAATACAGTTAGGAAGGACTGTTGTAACCAAATACCTTATAAATAAGAATCATTTAGAGTGGAACAAAACCCTAAATCCTGATCTGTAGCCAGAAAATATTCATCCCCTTTAATTTGCTGATAAGAGAAACTACTCTTGAATGGGAAGGCTAATGCCCTAAAAGAGGGTATCTGAGTGTGTGCTTCTTTACTGGCTGGGATGATTATGAAGGATCTGTATTTTTTTTCCAGTTTGATTGCTATGTGTAAGGTTCTTAGTTTGAAGCCTGCTTTTATTGCTTATAATGACATGTCAGAGTGTAACTAGCTCTTCATTTAACTGTTATACCAAAAATAATGATCAGCTTAAGTCAAACAAATTCTGTAAAGTCGAATTTTACATTTGGTTCTAGTGTTTCTTTTTAACTCAGTGTATGTTTGTCCATAAACACTGATTTCAGCTAACTTACGATGTAAAAACCTGTGGAGTCAATCAAGAAACGCAGGGAGTTAATTGATATAAAATTGATCAGTTCTAAAAATGCCTCCAAAGTAATCACTTATTTATACCTGAATTTCTGTATTTATTTTTTTTTTCAGGCCAGTGGTAAAACAGAGAAAAGGGTAACTTACATCCAGTACTGCAACAATAGTAATAGCTCACTTTCCTGACTCTCAGTGTAAAAAAGGTACATAGATTTGGTCAAAAGAACCGAACGTGAGCGTATGCAGGATGGGTAGGAAGCAAGCTAATACAGGCATTCTCCAGAGTGGTTCATGCTGCTGTTGTAGCATGTAGGACTTGGCACTGTTTAAAGTTCTGACTCTTTCTAGGGCTTTGACATGCCTAGTAGATTTGTAATATGTATGAACTCCCTAGGTCTGACTTAGAAGTTCATAAAAGCCAGCTGCTGACAACTTGTACCTTGTGCTTGTGCCTTATTGGCATGCATTGTGTGACACGAACTCTTAATTTTATGAGCTTGCATTTTGTTTTGTTCTTTTTTTCCACAGGGTCTTTGCCTCGTTCAGTGCGTTAGAATAAACAGTGCTCTGCTTTAAAAAGGAACTAAAAGCTTACTATTTATTGCCCTTTTTACATGTCAGTATTTTAAAAGTAACATGCTTAGCAGTATAGATTGGACATTTTTAAAGTCCAAACTTAATAATATCAGGATAAAAACACATCTACTTTTTACCTTTAACTGATTTCAACATGTATCATAATGTATTTTGTTGCATCTGGGAGCTTACAGTACAAATGAAGAAATTACGAATTGTGGGCTCAGTTCATTGCATTGGCTTCTGAAAGACAAACTACATTTCACTGTGGTCAGTTTGCAGTGTGCAAGTGTTAAGTGGATCTTTGATGCAGTGATTTTTCAGCTGTTACAACGACAAAACTATTTTAGTGTTAAGTCAGACCCAGATCCAACTTAGAAATTACAGATTTCATAAGGAAGGCATATAATGGGCTTGACTGGGCACCACATACTCTTCTGTTGATTTCTGTAAGCTTTGTTGCAATTTTTGCTTGCATCTGGTAAGGCAAGAAGTGAATTATAGCTGATTTTTCTTGAGGAGCAGATGGAACACACCAGCAGTAATCAGAACAGGTTGAGCAGAGAACATTTACATGTTTACAGCACCTTGTACTGCATTTCTGCATGGCTGTAGAGGTGGTCATAGGATATGGAGGCTTCTACAGCTTATTCCTTCCCACATGTCTACAGAGAAGAAACTGCTGAGACCTGCTACTCTTCCATGGAGAGCTGGGGAAAGCTGAGAAGGTTCCAGGCACATTTGTGTTCATTACTGGTCTTACTGACCTCCTTGTTTGCGTGCTGCTTTTGGTCTACCCTCCTGCACTGACTGGCTTCAATCTCCCATGCTGTTAGTAGAACACAGCCCTCTATTAGTCAATTGCAATAACCTTAAAGAAGAGGTGGCATCTAGGGGGGCATAAAGTATATTGTATTTCCTAGTTGTTAACCTGTCCTTTGTTTCTGTTCCCCACCATACTCCTATGTCTTTTATCCCTGCATTTTCTTTAAAGCATGACAGTTCTGCTTTGTGATGCAGAAATAAGAGGAAAAGGCAGAAAGGAGATCAAAAACATTAAAATCTGGTGCAAAATAATTAAGGGGTTTTCAAAAATCTGAATAATTTTGCAAAGAAATTAATTTTTGTGTTCTTTCCCATGGGCTACATTTTCTACTTGGTAAGGAACAATGGAAATAAATGTACTTTGTAGAATTAGGCTGGCAGTAGTACAGTATAGTAAACTGCACTTCATGCCTGATTATTGATGTGTTCGTAAGGTTGTTCTCATTTGGAACTTAAGGGTTAAAAGTGTAGTTTCATAACCAGCTATCTGATAACAGCTTAGCATGTGAACAACAGGAGCCAAAAATCTGGATGATTGATTCAGTACCTGATTATATTACATTTGTTGCAACTTTCCTAAAAAATAAATTCCATGCTGGCAAGAGGTGCCAGATTGACAGCTCTGGAATCTTATTTATCTACCAAAAGAGAACATTTCTGACAGCAGGCATTTGAAATCCCTCGTACTGCCCCAAAACTCAGCCTAGTGGGGTTCAGCGCAGAGAATAAGGATAGAGATTTGTCCCCAAACTATTTAAGACTTGGTTTCTCTGCAGAGGGTAACAAGCTCTTGCACTGCATAGGGAAGGCACAGCTCTGGGAAAGCTGTTGAAGTCACGCGGTGGAAGAGCCCCAGATGATTATTGTGCACATGGTTGCGGACTGTGAAGCAGAGTAAGACACTGTCCAGGAGCTGTGGCTGCATCTCGACCCGTGCTGCCTTCCCCAGTCCATGCAGAAAGGGACCATTCAGCTCCTTGTTTGCAGAGGGATTCCCCACGCAGTATTGCCAGGCTTTGAGGAGGGTGCTGGAGAACAGGTGAGGAACAGAATAAAGGAGAAGCGTCACCTGTTGTTTCCCTGCACACAGTGATGCTAGCTTTTTTAGTGGTGTAGAGAGGAAGGCAAAATCCTCTTGTAGATGATTCACTGCAACCTGTGCTGGACTTGCCTGGGTTTTAAAAATAAGCATTTTTATTCTTGTGTGTGAGTGTGTGTTAACATCTATCCTAAGCCAATGTATTTTTAGCATAATAGTTTCTTTAATGATGGAAAAGCATTAGTGGTTTTGGCCTAGAATCTTGGGCTTTTTTCTTTTTTATGTCTTCTAGTGGTTTACTTCAGGATTATGGTTTTTAGTCAGACTGTTGAACTTCAGTTTTGTGTACGCCTTGCTCAATATACTTTCATCCTGGATAGCACAACAGCTTCTGAGTGTGGTACGCTGTAAGTATGAATCGTGGCGGTGCAGTTTTTGATATAGGTGGTTCCTGGTTCATCGGCATTATCGTGGATGTAAATTATTTTCAAAGAGTGCAGAGAGATTGTCTTGGCTTGATGGGTGTCTGTGGAGCACCTGGGAGTTGTGCTTTGAGCAGCGTGCTGCTGTACTTCTGGAACTGAGCAATGGCTTTGAGTTTTATATCCTATCCGAGCAGGATAATACAGAAAAGGGATGGAAGGAAATAAAGTTTCCATTGGTGATTTTATCTGAGCAGCTAAAGTTTGAAAGAATATCAGAAAAGCCTTTAAGATTATATTTTTACCTATGAATGACTGAGATGTGCAGATAATGTCAACTTCAGATAAAGCTCAGATGGACTGAAATGTATTTAGTTCTGTTATAGTATTAGAGGAAATTGCTGGAAAATACTGTTTAGAACAGGATTAGATAAAGCTCTGGAACATATATGAAACCACTCAGATTGGCAGAATGGAATAGATGGTTACTGCTGATGAGTTATTTGGTGGATCTACATATCTAATATTTGAAGGAAGTTGTATTTTGAAGGAAATTTAATTTTGTGTTTTCTCAGGTGGATTTTAAATGAATGCTAGTTTCTACTGGAATAGGGTCTCATCGAACGTATACCAGCATCCTTGGCATTTTAACTTGAGCTTAGCTAGCACTGCAGTAGTGCCCAAGGTTATCTGTGTTAAAACCTTGGTGTTTGGGGGAATGGAGAATAACCAGCAAATTTAAATCAGAAACTAGTTTTGTGATTTGGCTCCCGTCAAGAAAAAATAATCCTTTTTTGTTTTTTTTCCCTCTGAAATGCTGGCTTTTCTATAAAGGCCGTCTGTTTCTCCCAGAGCTATAGAAACTTCAAAAGGTTTGTCAGCATTAGCACAGCTTGGGTAGAAACAGCCAACAGGATGTGGAATATTTGTACAGCCTTTCTAATTCCACAAGGGACGAAACACATTTGCTGTTTTATATGCAAATACAAGAAACGATAACATAAAAAATGCAAAAAAAGAATAACACTAAATACATTCTTCATGTATTTTATACTATGAATATGTCAGAGCATCGCTAGTCATAATTAAATGTAAGTGCAAGACTGAATAGAAGATTATTATTTAAATTTAAAGCTGAATGGAGGCCAATCAGACTATCTGTTTTTTCAACTTTTCTTTTAGTTGTTTTTAGTTTTAGATTATAATGCAGCGTGCTGTATTGTCACAATGTAATACAGAAATTGTTAAAGGTGAGTTTGGGTTATAATATATTAGGATTCTCGAGATACATAGATTTCAGGTTGAAGTTTGTCTCGTTCACTGTCTTCCTGAGGAAGAGTCTGTGAGCAATTCTGGAAACAAAACAGTAGAGAAAAATATTTGTTGAGACATTAATGGCTCCATGGTAGGAGCATCTGGGAATAGAAAAGTAAATTTTTCCGAGTATCCTTGCTGAGGAAAAACAATCAGAAGTGGTTCAATGAATAGTTTTTCCGTTATATGCTACTGTTAAATTGGACCAGTTCTCCCTCACTGTTAAAATGGTTCAAGTCTCACAGCACCCTAGCTCTTGCAGTTTCACTTTGCTATACGCAACTTTGCTTTTTTGTTGAATTCTGAAAATTCTTGGGAAATTCTACAGGGAGAAAAATCTGTGCAAGCGTAATGGCAGTGGAGAGTAACTCAAACTATCAGCATAACCTTTAGAAAGCAAAGAAATGGCAGTTACTTTCGGGTGGTACTGGTTTGGCTGCTCACTTTTCTACCCTTGTGCCATGGGTTTATCTGCTAGTTTCAACGTAGTTGAAGAGGAACTCATTACTCCATGTAAAGGGAATTAAAACCATGAGCATCTCTAGACACTCAGGCTGTTTACATTGGAGAAGCTCAGATGTTACCATTTTGCTTAGAGAAGGAAAATGAGCTCCACATGAAAATGGAACAGTAATAAGCAAACTGGAGTTCAGAAAACTGGAATTTTTCTCTTTCAGAAATAGTGGAGGAAAATTTAGTTCATATAGCATGAGGTCAAGAGTAAATTCATTCACTGTCTGAACAAAAAACACCCAATATAGTCTTAACAGTTCCTTAAATAGGTTTTTAAGAGGGAGAGAGTTTGTATATATTTTTTTAACTGAATTCTGCTAAAACTCATTATAACTGGCATCTTTCTCAAATCTATGAAGGGGGAAAAAACGTATCACTTTTCCAAAGCAAAAAAAGGAAAGTGATTACATTTTTACTTTGTTTTCCCAGCCATTTCCAATGGGATACCTTGACTGTGCAAAACCCTGTGATTTGCACCAAGTAAACATTTCAGTACTAAGTTGTTTCATTTCTGGACACTGTTGTTAAATATTCTTCAGTTATACATAGGAGTGTTTTGTGTGTTTTCTTCCTAAATAACGATTTCTGTATTTGTTGAGTATGTTTTTTATTTTTTGTGTGAAAGGAGGGAGATCTTGTTCAGCACTACTTTGTTCGGATTATCTGATGTAGTGCATCAGAGCTCCTTGCAGTCTATAAATATTGAAACATGCAACATGTGAGTGAGGTAGGAAAGTGGTATTTCCTCCTTTTTACAGGTAGGGGAGTGAGTCACAAAGACATGGATAACTAGCTCCTCAAAGGGATCCCGCTGACCAGATCCCATTGATTTCACAGGGAGACTGGCATTTACATCTTTCTGAAACTGGCCATCTGGCTTACTGAGGAACTCATGAGAGGTCCATGGTAGACTACTGTTACAAATCTCAGGCTTCTAAATCTCGACCTGTTTCCCTGACTGCCGTGTTGCCTTTTTTCTGTGGAAGTTCTAATGTTTTTCTTTTGTCTCATCTTTCTCGGGGACAAAGACAAAAGGAAGGCTTGAGTGGTACCTCTAGAAAAAGTAGTGGCGTGGGGATATGGGGGAAAGAAGCTCTTTCCTATTCCCCTTTTAAGTTTATTTTAATTTTCACACAGTAATCAAACCAATAATTTTATGCTAAAGTGTATGCCTGAATACTGCAGACCCATCTTTGACAGGGTTTATTTGACTTAAGCGTCAGGGCAATGCTTTGCCAGTGGTTGATATACTTAGTATTTCTGTGACCATGAAGCAACCTTCTATAAATATGTTACAGCATTTGTACATGGCTGTCTGAAGAAGTTTGTCTATACAGATTTATTTGCAAGTGTCCTTTTACCCTTTTTTAACAAGCAGCTTTCAAAGGCTGTTTATATTTTGGCAGGGCTGTGAGCTTGCTCTCAGGGCTACTCACATTTCAGAGAACAGGTGACTTGCATACTTTTTGGTTATAAATTACAAGTAAACTACATTTTCAGGCCAATATATATTTAAAGCAATCATAGCTGACCATATTACTAATAATTTTCAATTCTTTTTAACATGCTTTTAATTTCTGTTTGGTGTTTACAATTTTGTTTGTTTGTTCTGGGCTTCTTTGTTTGTTTGGTTTGAGTGGGGTTTTTATTCCCTGCTTGGAGACCTCAGGAGTAATCTTGGTAAGTTTAAAATGTTATTTTCAAACAAAGCTTCTCTCTTTGCACTCTTTTGTTGTATTTTGTCTGTATTTTCTGAAGGGGATAATTCTCCTATATTCACTTAGAATAGTGATCACTAATTATTCCCTGTTAGTAAAGGGGAGCACTCAAAGACTGCTAACAAATGATAGCTGCAAGAACACAGAGGAAATCATAAAGCATCTTATCAGTCCAAGAAAATGGACCCCTCATCTCTCGGCTGACTGAATGCTGTAGAACTGATTATTTTAGGATATTTTTTTTTTTTTTTAAATTTTAAATTCTGAATTGGTTGGATATAAACTTCTGGAAAGCGGCTTAACAATCTGCAGCGTTTTGTGGCTCAGTGACAGAAAGAACGTGCCTTGTGGTGCCTGTGGCTTAATTCCCTGTTGGACTCATCTGCTTGACTTGGTTGAAATTATGCCAGTGGTTAATTTGGCCCCTGGTATTCCAAGAAACAGAAAATGGATGCTGAAATGTGCTAATATTACTGGACTGTAACCAAATATCCCTTACTATGAGGGTGGGGGACAACATTGTTTTAAAGTGTGATGTGTCTAGCCTTCAAGGTCAGGCAAACTGTGTCTTTTGATATTAGTGTACCAGTCAAAACTTATTTCATAAAAGAATCAAGATTATTTGAGCACTGTGTCATTTCTATAGCAGTAAGTATTAGAAATCAGAAAGCTGAACAACGCAATTAAATAGAAGTGAAAGAGAAGGTGCTAACACTAGAGCAAACTTGCAAAATGGCGTTTCATACAGTCACCTGAGAATTCAGATGCTTGCTGCAGGCTCCTCCAGTTCCAGAACTCTTGCTTTCCCCTTTCATTGTCCAGACATGCATTGGTTTTCTTCCTTGCTGAGCCACTGAGCTCTTTCAGATGATAGCAGCTCCTTTCCACGCTGTGATTAACTGCACTGCATTTGACCTGATAACACACAAGTCACATTTTACCCAGGAAATGTGGCAAGGTCTGCGGGGCAGATGCCATCTCCGTGCATGGCATGGGTGTCCAAAAGAAAGCCCTCTACAGTCCCTTCCTCTTTCCAGTTACTGGGAATGCCAGGCCTGGTGTAGTGGGATTCCTTATCTCCCTTTACCCTTTACAGTGACATTAGCAGCAGAAGCCAAAATGGGCAGGAGCAGTCCGGCAGCCCTGGCAGTTTCATCTCTGGACAGCAGCGATCCCTCTCAGCAGATGCCTCTGCCAGAGGGGTTTCAGTCAACTCTCAAACCTGTTTTATAGCTCTTCTCCCTTTCTGTGGTTTCAGAGGATGAGAGGCAGTGAGAACGCAGACTGCGCCTGAGAGTGTTACAAGGGCGCAGCGTGCTCAGGCCACGTAGCAGCATTCAGGAGTATAACCTTAAAGCAGACACACACGTTGGTTCTGGGTGCGCTAATGCTAGCTGTGGTTCTGTCGTGAGACAGCGGTATCACAGAGACCTCCAGGCTCTCTGTTTGTTCAGAGTTGCTTTTGTTTCTTGTTCAGAGCTAGACTGCCTTATGCCATGAAGATAATTGTTGTCCTGCTATTTGTATCATGGCTGAGATACCAGTACCTAATAGAAAACAGCATGCTGGCAGCACTAGATTTTAAGATGACTGTAAAGGAGGTTGTCAATGCCTTCAGAAATTTGGTAGGGAAAACCCAGAATTCTTTCTCTCAAGAGAATTTTTCATTTGTAGACTATCAAAAAACCCCAAATAGCATCAGTGTTTTCCGTATTCAAGTTTAGACTATGTGTAGCACCATATTGATGAGTGTGTTAGTAGTACATAAGAAGTTGCTAAGTAGCTACTAACAATGTACTTGATAACGGTTTGGGCATTTTATAAGTGCATTTCTCAGTAGCACAGAAATGCATATGGTAGGAGGGAGTGGCTCTCAAGGGCTTTATACAGAGAAGCATGAATAAGTTGTGTATTTTTAAAAGTGTGCTAATAGTTTATGGCCTGAGAAGATAAACCACTGTGATGAGAAAAATAATTTTCAAATATCTCTGGGCAAAGTCTGTTCACAATAAATAAATAAATGCATCCAACTGGTTAACAGGTAACAAATCCCAGTGCTGGTAGACAAATCCAGGTGTCACCAAACCCTGTTTAGAAGTTGGTTTTTAATGACCGGGTTGGAGAGGTACTCATATATACCTGCATGAACAAGTTTAGAGCAAATCATTCAGGCTGATGTTTTGTTCTACCCCCAAAGCCCATCCGCACCTGGTTCCTTCTGTGCATTAACCTTGGAATATGCTGTCAAAGTCCATTTGCAAGTGCTTTGCCTTTGTCTCATTGAGATTGCATCCAATGCTTGATTGGTGAGCAAGTGCAAAACAAGGTGTGACATCGCTTCATGAGGTCATAAGCAAATCTTGCATCTCTTGCATCTGTGTACCTTCATAGGATTATGGGGCTTCTCACGTTATCTTGAGTCTATAATCTATCTTGGGATTGGTTTTTTTTGCTGTCACATCTTTACCTATCTGTTAGGTCAGTCAGTTAGACTGAGTTCCTTGATGCATGCATCACCATATTTTGGTGTGTGTGTGTATATATTTTTAGCACAAAGGCACCTTGACCCAGCTGTGATCTGTAGTCTAGGCAGCTATTATGCAAATTTTAGCCTTTAATATCCTTGAAGAGTTGCTTTTCAGTAATATTGATTGGCAGCAGTTATCTGTGTTATAGTAGGTTTGCATCCTGAGAAAAGGAAGAGAGTAGCACTTGAGACAAATCCTTGAGAGCGACCTTTTGGTTACGGAATACATACTAACAGAAAATCCAGCACATTGCTGAAATGCAGCAACAAACGTTTGAACTTCTTTGGATCCCTTGCTGTCCCTGCCTTGCTGTTTGCTTGGCTGGGATTGAAGTTCTGAAGTGCCCTGAAATCTGTGTATTTGTGTTATTGTTATAGGCCTTATTTTAGCCTGCAGTGAATTTATATCTTAAATGGAAGAAAAATTTTCTTAAAGTTTTGGCGAAGAGAACTCAAAATCTAGAGGGAAGGGTCTGAATTTAACCGGAGCCTAAATATCTCTTGATCTACTCAGTGTACTTCAAATCCTATAAAAGCGTGTTTTCCTCTTGTACCGACTAGGATCATCTTGCCCTGGCTTGTGCTTGAGCTCTGTTACACCACTGTGCAGCAACTGAAATTACAGTTCAATTTTTTATTGTTTTTTTTGCATGCTTACGTGCTGAATGACTGAGCTGTTGAAAAGAACAAAAGTGATCTGAAACTGTTCAGGAGTTGAATTCAGACTGTGCCACTTCCCAGTGACTGCTTAGTTCAGCACAGTGTTTAGCTTAGCCTCCGAGAGTTCCCCTGAGCCTCAAATCAGCATCAAACTGAAAAGCAGCATGGTCCAGGATAGCATACTATGTTCCCCACAGCTTCAGAACACTTCTTTTCTTTTCAACTTATCCTCCAAGCAATTGAGTCTCTAAATTGGCATCACGCTAGGTGACATGCTTAGGAGGGTACATCACTAATAGCATTAAATTGCTGATTTCTCTTAAAAGAAATACAAAATAAAAAGGAACCAGACAAAAATACAAAAGTTTTCTGACGTTAATGGAGCCTACAGATGAGAGGAGTGGAAATAACTGCTTGTACAATCATTATCAGCTTTGGCTTTCTTTCAACTACCACACTTACTTGGAAGCAGTTAGAGCTTGTGGCTTCTTGAGAAATTGTTTATGTTTTGTGGAGGCAAAAGGATGGAAATGGTCCAGCTGAAAGCCATTTAATGCAGTACTCCTGAACAGTGCCACAGGGGTCAGTTTCAGCCCCTCTCATGGCTGTAGTTTCTCATAGAGACCTTACTTCATCCAGCAGCAGAGGGTGGACACAAGATCTTCTTTCAGAAATGCTACATGCAGAGACTGTCCTGGTCCAGACCCCAGGGACGCTATTTCATTTTCTTTTATAGAAGTGACCAATAGTTTAAGGTTGGGATGTGATGATTTCTTTTGGCTTAACCTCAAAGGCGTATGTTTACCTCTGTTTCACCCAAAGGGTCTTCTTTCCCCGTCCTGTTTGCCGTTCTTGTCTTCCTGTAGGAAACAGGTTGAGGTTTGGTCTCAGCTGCACTTCAAGTATGACAGGGATAATCTAGCACTGAAATGAGGAAATTTCTTCTCCTAAGAGTTTTTTTGCAGTCAAAGCGTTGGAAGAGGAATTGTAGCCCACTGGAGATGGATGGAGATTGCTTGAGATAGTGTTCTTTTGAAAAGAAAATTTGTCAAAAGATGGAATACAATAAAATTTGTTTAAATAGTTAAAAAACAATGGTGACTTAATAGTGATTAAAAAAATATTTCTGAAACATTATTTTTTTTTCATTAGTTTTAGTGGGCTTTGGAAAAGCATCCATATGAATTACAACCTCAGAAATTCTGGGTTCTGCTACACATTTGATCCTGATACATCTGAATCTCAACTCTTAAGAATACTCCTACTAGAACAGATAAAAAAAATGTGGTCATTGTGTAAGTCTGTATTATTTTTGTCATTTTTTTTGATACTTGCCAGTATCTTTTTGAGAATTACAGAACTACATGCCTATCTGTTCAGCCTCCCATTGTGTTCCTCTATTAGATGTACACATTTTTCAGTACAGTAAAACCTTTCTGACTTTTATTTTGCTGCTGTACAAATGTGATAATTTCCACTAGTCACAACGCTCATGCAACCGTTTTCGTTGAAGTCCCTTGAGTTTCAAAATACAAGAAACATTTGTGGGGAAGTAGCAAAATACAAGTAGCAGTTTCATGGGGAAGCCCCCGCAAAAAACCTAAGATAATCCCATCTGACCTTTGCAACCTGGAAATCTATTACTTTTATGCTAATGTATGTGTATCTGAATCACCACTAAAATCAAACTAAAGCTATCAAAATGAATCATCCAAATTATGTTTTAGGGTCCTTTTCTTAATTTCAGGGCTTTGTTTTTTTCAGTGATCTCTTTTGTGGTTTTGAAAAATGTTTGTATTGGTATGAGTTGGTAGGGTTCTGCAGCATTTTCCTAATATTCCTCTCTTTTTCTAATACTCTTTTTGTCACTTTGCTTATTTGCATGCTGTCAGAGTAAAGGTACTCTGCTGCTTGTATTTTGAGACACAACAGAAGCTGCCCTGTGTGCAGACAGCTGCTTGTACTTTTGTAAATTCAATTGCAAGCATTTCACACTGTTTTGTCCTGCTGTGTCCATTGCTGGCAATGAATTCAGTGCTGAGATAATCCAGCTTCAATTGCCAAAGTGCTTAATTTTATCTTTTATCGAAGTGCTTATGGTATCCTAATTTTTAGTGTGTTTACCACAGCCATGCCAAGGAATCGATGTGACAGCATTTGGATTTGTTCAAATGCTAAAAGGAATTCATGAACCATTTTTATTTGCCATATAGAAATAGAACTTTAAAAGAGAAGATGAATTGTGATGAGCAAAAAAGATTCTTAATGTATGCTAGTTTTTTTGTTAATGACTTTGTAGAGGAATGTAGGCGTTAGTTTTGTACGTAGGACTGAAGTATTCTTTGTCTGAATGAAACCAAGTGCATAGGGAAATGTAGCAAGCATTTATATTCTTCCATCCTCTAACACTTTGCAGCTCAGGGACTGTCAGAGCCAGAGGTGGTTCTGTGTGTTTAGCACCTTTCAACAGATTATTTTTTTTCCTGTTGGTCTGTTCAGTCTCCCTTTGAACCCAGGTAATCCTTAAGCATCCACAACATTTCTAGCCCAGGAATTTCAACAGTTTAGCTGCAGTTGTCTGAGGAACCATTTTCTTTCATTCAATCTTCCTGGTTGCTTCCTTTGAACTATCCTAATACTTGTGTTGGAAGAAGCAGTGAACAGTCAGACTTACAGCGCACTATTTTAGGAAGAACAAGATTTCCTCATACTGTATCATAAGTTGCACCTTGGAGATGGCAAGAGAGCTAAATATCCTAATCCTTTATAATTATAGATAACGTTGCAATATCTCTATGAATTAGGATGCTATTAAGCCAAAGGACAGAGAGGCTATGTCTCAGCTTTTAAAATGCCTAGAGATATGGATAATAATGCAATAGGACTTCCAAAAGCACACAATCGTCTGATTCTATCATCTTGTTTTGTTTTTTTAAAATGCTGTCTGTCTTAATTGGCCATAAACTGTCTTGCTGAAAGTGGAACAGGTATTCCATATTGCAGCAGAAAGTGAATACCCACCTCCAGGATGTCAGAGTAGCATCTGCAATAGTGGATCATCCTCAGTCTTGGATATAGAAACAGATTTTTGTTAACTTCTGTAGGAACAACACAGATCCAATTCCAGCTAGAAAGACTCCTGCATTTGCAGCCCTCAGGACTGCTTTCTCAGGGTACCTTCAGCATAGGTGAAGCAACATCTGTACCCTGCAATAGATAGGAGCACTCAGACACAATACTTTATTGCACTTCTCTGTGCTCATCCTCATTTGAACTGTGACTCGCTATGCAGTCCCACATAAGATGTCCTACCGACCACTGTGAGCCTGAAATAGCAAGAGGAGGAGTTGGAGGTGCCCGTTTGCTTTTGGCAGGGGAGGGAGGAACATGCAGCGTGTGTGCTGGGGACAGTACGCTAGCATTACTGCAGGGCCAGGGCATCACCTCATGTCTGGGGCAACAGACTGCCTATTCCTTGCTGGTGGTCCAGTGCAGTGCCGTTAGGTGGGAGCACGACAGCTGAGGAACAGCAGCTGGGCCATATTGCCTCTGGTCATCCTGCTCAAACTTCAAATCCATCAAATGCACAGTAGAGGGTGGTGGTGCATATGTCATATTCCTTCTCTCCCTGATAGGTGAGGAAACTGATGTTGCTATAGTTTAACGCATCCAAATATTCTAAGACTCCGTTATAAAAGGGCTATTTCATGGTATAAGCCTGTGGCATCATATAAAACACCAGGGTGAGTTAGATCAAAGCTGTTGTAATCAAAAAACTTCAGTACTTAATTTTAAATAGGATTCAATCTGGTATATGTTTTGCAGTCCCTATGAGTTTGTTTTACATTGACAACTCTGTCAGTCCTTTGAAGACTTTCCTTAAGAATCTGTCCAATTCTTACAGTGGTGATAACATTTTATGGATTAAAAGTGAAAACTAGAAAAATTGAACCCTGTATATTACAGTGAAGCTAAAGAGACCCTCTTTCTAATAGAAACCTGACACATATTTGCTGTTCTTGTAATCTGAACCATATTCTATGTATAGCTCACCTCTTCCACTAGTTCTTTAGGGATGTCTCTTTTATAAGTATTGACATTTTATAAGTATTGTAAAAAAACTGTCCAGGTATCTGTCCTATTTCTTAGGTAGTATGATCATTAAATGTAATTATATACTTGTCCTTTTTTCCTAAGTTCACAAAGACTTAGACCCCAAAGTTACTTATGCGGCATGGAAGATATAATCATTATACATTCAGATCTCTTTATTCAAAATCATGTTTAAGTAGAAGCAACAGTAACGGCTGTAGTTAACATCATATGATGGTTTCAGCTGTTTTACAGCTGCTTGTAGCTGTCTATTCCTGTTCCAGTCTGAATAGTTCTGAGTTTTGTTTCTGAAGAAAGTATTTTAAATATAAGTGGCTCATCTCCTCTCTATTTTGAGCAGAAAAGCGATAGCTTGTTTTAAAAAATCTTGGACTTTTATACAAGTCCTAGCAGAAGCCATTATATTTTTGACATACAAGTTGTTATGAGGTCAAAATAGCACTTATTGAAGACATTGTCTTTGAATGGTCTTGCCTGAATTTTGGCTGTTGTAAAAATGTTTTGAAAACGATGTTACACTAAAAAAAAAATTCACATGTGAGACATCAAAAAACTTGTTTGTGATTGCATAAGCAAATGGCTACTCGAGGTAGAATGAATCCAGGCTTAACTTGCTCCTGCCTGCAAGGACACTCTTGACACAGGAAGGAAGAGGTACACTAAGAACTCATAAGGAAGGAATAATTAGGAAATGATCTAACAGGGATAGTGGTCCATATATGGAGCCTAATTTCCCTATGTTCTTGGGTTTTGTACCTTAGTAAAATGCTAAGCTGTTTCTTCAACTTGGGTGTTTTGATTAGGTGCTAGCTACAAATGGATTTATTCAGACCACACTATCCAATACAGCAGAAACTAAAAGAAAGATTTCACAAGCTAGTTTGGAGAAAAGTGCTTATGAAGCACATAGAATTCGTATTACAGGCTGGGGAAGGACATTGAAATTGTACCAAATATGCAGAAAAGAGCTTCCTTCTGCTTCTTTATTCTTTCTCAAGAAACTTTCAAATGGAAATAGGAGGGTTATGCTGGGTTAAAAGAACACTTCCAAAAGGGGCGGCTGGAAGACAGTGCCATGAGAGACTTAAAGAAGGAATAGTATTTGGGAAATGTAACAAATTACAATTGTTAGATGGAGTAGAGCTCATCTGGAAGTTTCAGTAAGATGAACGTGTAATTTTCTTTTTAAAGCTGTCTACTATTACATTATCAGTATAATTTTTAAGTGGCACTGAATTTTCAGAAGTCTGTTAGGTGTTTCAGTGTTACTGTTGGTCACTGATTCTTTAAAAGAAAAACTGCAAATCCATTTCAGTCTGTTGCGAAAGGACACGCTTTATACACAGTGCAGTATACTAGAAGCCAGGGTCTGAAAGTAAAGGAATTTCAGTATTTATCTCCCAAAAGCTGACATTACAGTTTTGAGGATTGGTGAAGAGTATGCATTTTCTAAGATTAGAAAAGACATCTCTAAGTGAGAGATTAGAGGAAGAATATAGTAACCAGCCCTGCAGCTACAATCCACAGCAATTTAAATTTGTAGAACAAGCACTTCCTCATGCATGCAAGGATACTCTTGACATAGAAATGAAAAGGTTTGCAAAGAATTCCAGAGAGGGGAATAATTAGTTGCAGTTCATTCCTCTTGGTATATATTTTTTGTGAAGAGAACAGTCAAAGTTTCTAATAAATGCTAAACCATTGAGAGAGATACTATTTAACTGGATTTGAACTATTTTAATTCTCTGTGTGTGTGGGTAGCGTTAGATATTTGATCTTGTCCTTACTCTTGGGCAATCTAAAGCCATAATATTTTGCTCTGACAGCTATACCATGAAGACTTTTCTTCTATCCCTCCAAGGCATTTCAGCCTCAGTGACTGGTCTTTCAAACTCAGTTTCTGTAATTTGTCAGAATATGCTGCTGAAAGAAAATGTCAACCACATTGTCTGTTGAGGTTCACGACTGTGATATATTAATTTTTCAACAGTATATAAAGACACTGTGGTTGAATTTTAGGGATGATCATTTCAATATGAAATCCTTCTGCCATTGCAAACAAAGCATAACTTGTAGAAGGTCTTTTTTTTCTTTCATGGGAACAAGAAATGACTAGGACTTTCTCTGATGAGCGACCACATTAAATGCAGCAGAGGTGTGGGGCCGTATATTGTGTTCTAAAAGCAACTTTTTCTTATCATAGAATCGTTTAGGTTGGGAAAGACCTTTAACATCATCAGATTTATAAAGTCAAGCTTCAAACTGTGCTCAGCTGTGTAAAAAGTTTTCCATCAGGAATAATCATCAAGCCATATTGGAATATTTTAACTAATCTCAATTTATTTGCTTTATGTGAAATATTGTAGAAAAAACTTGTCTTTGGTTCAAAACAGCATTTAAAAAATCTTTTTAAACTTTGGGGTTTTTTAGTCTCACTTCAATATTAAACTTGTACAGAGATCAATCCTGAGAAAAATTCTGTAACCCGGCAGTGAGGTCACTGCCATCTCCCAGTTGCTATACATTTAAACCATTTTAACAAGGTTGGTTTAATGGTCTGTGCTGAGAGGAGTGCATGTCTCACAATGGACTGTATGTAGTTCAGTGGTATGGAACTTTTCTGGCACTCTCTATTGACCACTCAACATCAGAATTTCTTTGAAGTAATGTTTCTGACATCCCCAGACACTGCCCTAAATGTTCAGTGGTATGTCTGAGCACTAGATACCAAGTACGGGCATTCTCTTCCCCTAATGTATTGTGCTTGGCAGCTAAGTCTATGAAGCTTATGCCAGTACATCGGAGTGTGGTGTTTTGGATGAAGTGAAATAAGTCCTTTACACTTCGGGTACTCATTTTTACATTTGTATCCGTCTGAACTGTTTAAGAGATGTTACTCTGATGTAAATTGTTCATCAAAGGAAAATTGTCCAGCTGTGAAGGTATGTGCCACAATGTTTCTAAGAACCAGTTTCTTTCTAGCCAACATACGCTAGGCATCTAGAAAATGAAGTACTACAAACCACTAAATTATTGAAAATTGTTTCTTTCGTGCTTGATATGTCGTGGAATTCTTCACAGTGTTGAAATATGTATTAACAGGTCTGCAACTGTGCAGAAATATGTGACACATTACTTTGAGGTTAGATGATTCAGCCCAAACCTTTGTTCATTCCTTGAACAAAACATGAGTGAGAGTTTTCAGCAGGTTAGCTAAAGTTCTATTCATTTGAAGTTTTTTTCTTTTTTTAATATTCAGCAGATTTCCAGACATGGCTACAGGATGTAACACAATGTTGGCTCTTCAGGGCAATTCTTTCAGCTGAAGCCTGTAACAGTGCTTCTATTTTCAGATCCTCTAGTAAACACCCGATTAGACCTAAATCATGACTGTTCTTCTCTATGGAAGGCACCAGAAAGGTTCAGGCAACCCGTGACATCCACTGAGCAGTTCTTCAGCCAATCAAAACCAGTTTTGAAGGATATCTTACCTTGCCCATGTAATACACCCCACCACGTGCTTGTGTACTTTATCAGATCAGAGTGATTCTCAGTTGTACAGAGATGATTTTGCTGATGAACATGTTAACTACCCAGCATTTCACTGTCTCACCATCCATGAAATGTTAGCATGCTGTCCCCAGGCTTATCTATAGTGAGACTGGTTTTATCTCTTTCCTCCTTTGAATCCAGTTTAAATTGGCCCTGCTAATTCCTGTGCAAAGATCCTTCTTCCCCTGTGAGACAGATGCACCTTGTCTGCTGCCAGAAGACCTGCTGTTGTGTAAACTGACCCACGATCAAAAAAATGCCAAATTCTGCTAGTGACACCAGGTTTGGAGCCAGGTGTTGATGTCGTGGCTCTTCCCATTTCTCCCCTCATCATTCTTTGCAATTGGAAGGATGAAGGAGAACACTGTTTGTGCTCCTGACCCCTTAACCAGTTGTCCCAAGGCCCTGAAGCCTCTCTTGATTATCCTTGGACTTCTTCTTGCAACTTCAGCACTGCCTACCTGAAAAACCAATAATGGATAATAATCCAAGTGCTGTACCAAGGAAGCTTTCTCTTTACATCTTTAGCGCAGGCCCCAGGGAGTCAGCAGACTTCCCAAAGAAGTGGGTCTGGTCTGAATGTTAGGCCTTGTGTTCCTATCAGAAGGGAGTCTCCTATGGCAGTGACCCATCTTTTTTTGCTTTACAGAACCAGTTTTGATATAGGGCGTAGACCGACTTAACTGTGGCAACATCTCTGTGCTAGATGAACCGTCGTCCTCACTACTGTTTGGTTCCATTTGCAGAGCCTCATACCTGTTATGCACGGGTGCCTGGGACAGTAGGGCAGTCACAGAGGAGACAACCTGCTGCGCCAGGCAGGAACTTGTTGCAATTGCCCCCCATCCCTTAAGTCAATGTTTTCAGCCAGGCAGAGAGAAGATAGAGAATCCTCCATATCACGTGTCCTGTCTGCCTGTTGGGCCTCTCTCAGGGAAGGCAGGGTGTGATTCCAAGTAGTCTTATCCCTCTCTCGTGCTTCCTGATACTCCTCAACCTACTCACCTCCTCCTGGAGCTCTGTCACCAAGCGGAGGAGTTGCTCTGCCTGGGCAGCGCAGGTGCGCACACTGCTGCCCTCCGCTACTGGCATAAGAAAGAGCAGGGCATGCCTGTAGCCTGGGTGGCAGCGTGTTCCCACCATAGCTCTGTCTGGGCAGCAGCCTCAGTCGTGGTAGGTGCAGAGCTTGGAGAGGCCATGGCCCTCTGCCAGGTGGCTACCATTGCTCCCTGGTCAAGATGGCAGGGCTTCTGCACCCTGCACAAGCTGCCCTGCCCTGTTGCCCACCCTAGTCGTGGCTCTTCTGCGACGCCCTAAGGGCTGCTTCGTTCGTTGGGGGGAGCTTGGCTGCTGTTGCTCCTGGTCTCCTCTGTGCCACCTCCTGGTGGCTCTCCTGGCCCCTCTGAGGTTCTGTGGGTTTGGGACCCGCCCTGTCGTGTGCGCTCGCTCCGTGGTCGATCCTGCCAGCACTGGAGCTGCTCGCCTCAGCGAGTAGCAGTCTTTAAAGTCCTTTGAAAAGCTGAAATATGTATTTGTAGTGAAGCCTAATTTTTAATTTAAAACAAATTCGCTAAACCTATAAGGCTTGTTTGAGCTTCATATATGCATATAAGGAGATGGAAAAGACAGTTAGGTCTTGTAAAGTCTTAGAAGATATGAAAACCAACTTCGATAGTTTTACAGATTCTAAAGCTAAAGAGTCATAGAATGGTATTAGCTGTCCCATACCAGTGCTCATATGAGCTAAAATAAAATGTTGTATTATGTAACCTATAAGTGGTATTAGGCATTTTATTACCTTCTTGCAATCCACTTGAGCTCTAGACCTTTATTAAAGATTGTTTACAGAAATTATTGAATGCCACTAGTTTTATTTTTAAAGCACTGACAGGATGGCATTAATGTCCCCAAACATAAAAGGAAGGAATGAGATAAATTTTAAAATCATGATCTAAGTGCAAGAGGAAGTAAGATAAATATAAAACAAACTTGTACATTCTTCCTTGCCAAGAGTCTCTTTATACGCCAACACATCTGCCATTATTTTAACAGCTTCTGTCAGAGTAAATTGGAAAGGAAAAACATTAAAAGAGTAATTCACCGTGTAAAAATGCTTCTTTAGAGTCACATTAGGCACAGCCTCTGAATACGGTCTTTGCTTTCATAATGTACTTACTGCTTTGATGGATGTTAAGTTTATAAGGACACTAAATGGGGAAGGAACATTTTTCACTATGGGCGTCATTGATCTTGATGCAACACTGTAGGTATGACTTGGGTTTAGTGATGTAGCCTATGTTTTTGATTCCTTGTATTGATAGCTCCTTTGTATTCAGAGCTTCTGCTGGGTTGCCCACTCTCCTGTTAATATGAATGTGGTGACTGCCCAATGAGCTACTTCACTCCCCTAAAACTTTTAATTACAGATTTTGAAAGGTATGCATAAATAAGAAACAGCCTTAGAAAGGAGGAAAGGTCAGAAGCACAGCAACTAGTTTCTTTTTTTAAATTGTCATTGAGATTTCATGCAGCTTGAAAGACGTACTTGTATCCATCTGTTTGTAATTTTGGAACCAACACAGAATCACAGAATGATCAAGGTTGGACCTCTGGAGATCGTCTAGTCCAAACCCCTGCCAAGGCAGGTTCACCTGGGGCAGGTTGCACAGCATCGCGTCCAGGTGGGTTTGAATGTCTCCAGAGAAGGAGACCCCACAGCCTCCCTGGGCAGCCTGGGCCAGGGCTCCGCCACCCTCCAAGTAAAGAGCTTTTTCCTCATATTCAGCTGGAACTTCCCATGTTGCAGTTTGTGCCCGTTGCCCCCGGTCCTGTCGCCGGGCACCACTGGAAGGAGCCCGGCCCCGTCCTCCTGCCACCCACCCTTAAGGTGTTGGTACGCACGGGTGAGACCCCCCTCGGCCTTCTCCAGCTCCACAGCCCCAGCTCTGCCAGCCTCTCCTCACCAGGGAGGTGCTCCAGGCCCCTCACCAGCTCCGCAGCCCCCGCTGGGCCCTCCCCAGCAGCTCCCCGTCTCCCGTGACTGGGGAGCCCAGCGCTGGGCCCAGCACTCCCGATGGGCCTCACCAGCCCGAGCAGAGGGGCAGGATCAGCTCCCTGCACCCGCTGGCCACGCTGCCCCTAACGCGCCCCAGGGTACCACCCGCCTTCTCGGCCACAGGGCCACCGCTGGCCCGCGGGCAACCGGCTGTCCCCCAGCACCGCCCGGCCCTTCCCCGCAGAGCTGCCCCCCAGCAGCCCCCCCCAGCCTGTGCTGGTGCAGGGGCTGTCCCTCCCCAGGGCAGGACCCCGCGCTGGCCCCTGTGGGACCCCATGAGGTCCCCTCCCCCCGGCTCTCCAGCCTGCCCAGGCCTCGCTGAGGGCAGCACGGCCTGCTGGTGTCCCGGCGGTTCCTCCCAGTTTGTGCCATCGGGAGACCTGCCGAGGCTGCGCTCCGTTCCCTTCAGGTCACCCATGACCCAGCTGAACAGGATGGGACCCAGCACCGGCCCCGGGGAACGCCACTGGCTACAGGCCCCCAGCTGGGCTCTGCACTGCTGGTCACAGCCCCCTGAGTGAATCCACGTTGACTACTCCCGATAACCTCCTTTTCCTCCACAAGTTTAGAGATGGCCTCCAGGATGAGCTGCTCCAACCCCTTTCCAGGGATGGAGGTAAGGCTGACCGGCCTGTAGTTTCCCAGGTCCTCCTTATTGTCCTTTGTGAAGGCTGGAGTGACACTGGCTTTCCTCCGGCCCTCAGGCACCTCTCCTGTCCTCCATGACTTTTTAAAGAGGATGTAGAGTGGCTTGGCAATAACATCTGCCAGCTCCCTCAGCACTCAGGGATGTCTATTTTGATCAGATGAAATTAAGGTTTATGTTCTGGCTACGGGGCTTGAATGAATTTGAAATTGTCCATTTAACAGTATCTAGTGTTAGGTCAGTCATTTTGTGACACCGTTCTTCATTGGTGAATAATAGTAAATACTGATTTTGGTGCAATTTTTGATTGGAGAGCTGGGTTTGAAAGTCCTTCTTACCCGTTTCAAAATGCTCCAGCTAAATGGTTGGTCCATACTGTCTCACCTGAAAGAAATTATTGACTATAACTAGAGTAATACAAGAATAGTTTTTTAGAAATAAATTCTCCTAAGATTATTGTTAACAACATATTTCAGTCTGTTGCTAAACTAACGGGTGTGTGTGTGTGTGTGTGTGGTGTTTCATAACAGCATCTGATAATGTGCTTCCTTTAAATTTATGTTATATACTAGGTCATTGATTTCCTCCAAGCCGTGACAAATTAGGATAGTTTTTTGTGACATGGTGAAGACTCTTTTAGTCCACCTGTTATACAGATTCCATGAAAATACTTGCTTAATCAAAAGATTTCTGTACCCTTGGGCACAATATGTCATGAATTGTGTTTCATTACTAATGTACGTAGTTTCTGCTGCTGGAACATCTGCTGCTTATTTGGAAAGGTGTAGAAAAATTCACTATACAGTAATTGGATAATAAAGCTATTGAGCTTGAGATAATGGCTTGTGCTAAACTCTAAATTTCTTTTGCTGCAGGCCAAATCCTCATTCAGATTCTTGACCTATCTTTCTGATGAATTAAATCAATTTGATTTTTACCAGTACTATACTGAATATTGGTAACGATTGTTATTTGTCAATAATTTGCTGATAGCTGTTGGTTTGTGTTGGCCCTATTTATTACTATTTTGATATTAAAATGTAAATTTAATTATACTCACATTTGTTACAAATCACCAGTACTTTTACATACTCTCAGTGTGTAAATTAAATCTGTTTGGTCTTCAGCACTTTTCCTTTATGAATTTTACAGAGACAGGTGCCATTTCTCTAAAATTATATTTATTGTTTGTTAAAAATTCAGTAAATTTTCAGGACAAAGAGTATAAGATTAGGTTTTATTAGCAAGCTGTTTGTTTTCCCTCTACACGAGTCAAATATTATTTTATTGGTCTTATGGCAACTGAAACACTTTTGGAATAACAAATAAAATTGTTTAAAATCAGTGATAAAATTTGTAGTCATTAATGTTTTGGACTTCCTGGGTATTTTTAGGAATACCAAGCAACATTGTGACTGTGACTGAAGAATATCTTAAACCTCTGTAGAGGAAATTCAGTTCAGTGGATTGATTTTGGAGGAGCATTTGTTAATTTTTCACTAAATGGTCTGCACTGACAATGAATATTGCAGTAATAGAATGTTTGCAAGATCAGAGTTTGTTTTAAATAGACCTCAGTGTTGATTCCTGCAGGGCTTCTGAGAAAAGGAGGAAGCGAGAGCAGAACAATCCTGTGGGGAAGAATAAATGTTCATTAGAAAAAAGTAAGCTTTGTTAGAAAAAGACTCCTTGTAGCCCACAGCAATATTACTCATGCCTTCGTTCACTGGAATATTGAATTGTTATGGGTATTTTCATCTCTGTTTCTTCCCAGGGGTATCTAACTGACTTTTCTGCTTTTATCAGGATTGTCCATCCCTGTATGCTGTAAGTCTTTCACTGATGGTGACTCGCTGACCCTGTCACCAATTTCCCTGCTTTATCTTGCCAAGGCTGATAATTATTTGAGTAACAAGTGCTAGCTCAATAATGTTTAGTCACTCAGGCCTCCTTCCTCATTAATTTTCTTCCCTGGGGGCAACTGATCTGAAAACTATCTCTGTTCCCACCTGGGGTTTAAAGATATGAAAATGCATTCTGATCACAGTTATCATTCCTGCTGTCTTCCTTGAAGAACAGCATGGTGAGCTGAACTGAAGCTGGTGAGAGCAGTTGGTATAATTGGCGTGCCCATTCACAGTCTACTTTGAATCCAGCTTGTTATCCTAGTTGCATGAGGCAAACTGCAAAAAGTGAGCAAGAATTTTAATTACATGTACACTTCGGTATCATGTTCTAAATATTGGTAGCAGCTTCATCACTTACCTTATTCTAAGGAATGTGCTACCAGAACTGCTTACTTCTGTCTTTCCTTAGGTCTCAGCATGAGGCTTTCAAGCTGAGCCCAGGAGCCGCGGGTGTGTAGAGGATATTCCCAGGTGGTGATTATTACCGTCATAGCCAATAGGGACCATAGCTATGGACTAAGTCTTGGCTCCAAGAAACTTACAGATAAGTGGTAAAGTTACCTTAGAGAAATTCATTATTTAAGTAAAAGCTCAAAAGATACAGTAAAGACCAGACATCTGAAGTTCCACACTGTCACTCCTTGGGTAAACTAAATGCGTTGTTGTTCAGCCATTGTTCAGGGTCAAGCAGTCTGATCAATTAAACACTGCAGAGACCCATGGTATATAATATAGCTGATTTCAGTGGCTTATAAGAGGGAAAATTTCCAATATAATTTTATTAATTATTATTGTTACATTTGAATGGAAAAACATAATTTGAAAATGCAGCACTTAATTCCCTGTTCTCTGGTGCATAGCAGATCTTTCCTGGAGTATTAGTGTCAACAGCAGCAGTATGGATACTGGGTTTAGGTAACCATTGTAATGAAGTGTAGTAGATACCACAGGTGATGCATTGGACAGGAGGGAAGAAGCTGTTCCGTTTGCCTCTGAAATGACAAATCCCCAGGGACAGTTTTGATAGTACTAGCTCTTTGCAGGGGGGTTGGACTACATGATGTTTAAAAGTCCCTTCTGATCCAAAGTGTTCTGTGATTCTAAGAAGAAAGTGTCAGATGATGAATGGAGTGCTATCAGTGTTAAATCTGTAGCTTAACAAAGTATGCAGGTGTAAGACTACCTATTTTTTCTATAGTCGTTTTAATATTGTCATAATATTTCCTAGGAGTCCCTTAGGGTGAGAAAAATGGATGCTTTTAAAAAAATAGCTAAAAGTCTACCTCATTGCTAACCATTTAAACCGATGACTACTAAAGACCAGCTCACTGCTGGAAACTTCTGTCAGGTACACATCATGAGATTTTCATGGCTAGATACACAGTGAAGAAACCTGTCCTTGAGCAACATTCTCCTTTTGAAAGTCGAGCCCTGATCAGTACAGTTAACAGAGTCAAAGGTCTAATTCATCTCTTTCAAAAGACATCTAATATAAATGAGATTAATGAGCTATGTAGAGCACCCATTGGCTATGGAAGGGACCCATGGTGACAGCAGTGTATATATGTATTTTTAGATGCCTAAAGTTATTGAAACCTGGGCAAAATTAATAGTGAAAGGGAATTGTGTTCTATATTACCATTTAGTAAGACAACCTTAAATCAGGGAGGAAGTAGGAAGGTACAGAGATCAAAATTGCCTATTTTGCTCCGAGACATCCTTTTTGTGTGTGTGGTCTCGTTGGCATAAACTTTTTTACTTGACTTAGCATTTGGGAAAAAAGCCTCATGTTGTCAGAGGAAATGAGTGGCAGAAATATTGCTTGTCAGACCCCAGTTGGCTATGGCAGTTGAGTCATACTTAGTTTTAGCTGACCTGGGCTTCCTATAAGTAAAGACATGAAACTTCATTCAGTGGGTTTGAAAAGAACAAAACTGCTTCCCCTTTATGTAAGCATACTGACATGAATTTTTTTTGTGGGTGCCTGTTCTGAATGAAAAACTGCTCCCTAGGTTTGGCAAAGATTTTATAGGAGGCGTCATTTTAAAAAAAAAAAAAAAAATTATTAATATTTACTGTTATAGTACTGAGGGTCATGAACTTGAGGCTGCTTGGATATCTCTTCATAACGTTCTACTGAAAATGCTCTCTTTGTGAGCAAAATTAAGTTTGTGTCTGTGTGCTTGTGCCATTGCAGAGAATCTTCATATTCCTGATTTTCTTTTGCTGCTGTTCTCAGTCTTGCTGTAGTCTACCTCTACTCTATTGTTATAATGTCTTTCTCAGGTCGAACTCTCGTTTGCAGAATTAACTTTTTTATATGTAGCCTTATCAGCATCTCTGATACTTTTCGGATGTCCCTAAATATATGACTGCACTGTTCTAATGTCTTTTCCCAGACAAGATATCTGTAGACCTTATATCTCTTTAGGCCTTAAACTTGTGCAACGTAAGGAAAGTCTCTTGGGTTATATTTGGCCCCAAAGTGACCACGAAAAAAAATTTTCTTCCTCTTAGGGTGAAATAAATAATAATGCATAGTTTATTTTTCTAGCAGTGCAAGCCAGAAACCACAGATTGCAATTAAAAAAAAAAATGCATTAACTTTCTCCCCAAAGGTGTCTCTCTTGGTAGGTGGTGAAAAATACTCATTTTTATTGTTTGTTTGGTCTTTCTACACCTCCACAGAAGTGAAAGGTTCTATGTTTTCCTACTGTCACTGTTTGTTGCTGTTGTTTTAGGAAATCTAGATAAATGACCATAACCTCCTATTCTTCTTCTCTAGGTTCATAAGTAGTAGGATTGGGGCTGTCAGCTCTGTTCTGAATTTGGGGTTTATTTTTGGACAAAGTTGAGGCAGAGCTTGTTGCAGTTTGAAAACTGTAAGAGGAGACAGGACCCTGATACTTTAATTAAGACAGAAAACACAGGTGCTGTAATATTATCTCTGGATTCTTCCTTGGAGGTTTTGCTCCTTCTTTCAGGTATGTGGAACCAATGATTTAATATACTTTTGCCTAAAAAAGGGAGACTTGCTCTCTCTGACAAGTTATGTCTTCATATATGGTTATTTATCCATATACCTGGTTCATCTATGCCTGTATTAGGGAGTAATTTCTTTTTGCCCTCTACTACCTATAGCTTTCCTTTTTTTAATATGTCTGTTTATAACATTACATCATTACATTGATTTGAATATCTATTAAATAAACATGAATGCACATTTGCTTCTAGATTGATGGGTATATGTATCTGTCATCACAGTATTTTCTGCTGTTCCTATGATGAATTTGCTTGAGCACGTGGTGGTGTCTTTTGTCCGTAGTTTCTTAGCAGTAGATACAATTACTTCGAGTTTTTATCTCTTTTTCAAAATGTTAGGAATTATTTTGGCTGGTGTAATTTTCCACAACAGGAGCAGTTTCGCCAAGTACCTGTCTGTGAATCACAGGAGGTGAATTTTTTTGGCCATCTTCCCTTTTTGAAGTATTTTGGCCTTTATATCTGTCCTTCTCACTTCTGTATCACAGCACTGTCTACTTTCTGGCACCAGATATTTAGTGTGGGCTATTTGACCTTCTTTTTCTGATCACCTCTAATGACTAATTCTGGGTCTTTTGGTGATCTTTTTCTAATGTTCTATCCCTAGTATCAGTCACCATTTAGTCTATAACTAGGAACTTGGGTGTGAAAAACTGCAAAGATTGGATTTTCTATCATAGGTCAGGCAAAGACTATTCTGTTTCACCATCTTTTTTTTTATTTATTTCCACTTCAAAACATATAACTGTCACTTTTTTTCATTTTTATGTCATTTCAGTACTTCTGCATTCAAATTACTTTCTTATATTTTAGTTCAGTTAGGTTCCTATGCCCGAGCTAATGAAAAACTGTTAAAAACACCATTTCAAAACTCACCATTTGAAAACAAGACTATCTGGCTGGTTCACAGTGTTTACCAGTGTAGAGTAAATTTTGCTTCAGGTTTCTCTTCTTGTCTTCCACTTTTTTTGAGCTGAGGAGATGATGGAAATTATAACAGTTATACATTTTTTTAGATATATATATATGCATGCTCTCAACTGTGTGTCTATCTATAATTAAAAAAAAACATTCAAAGTTCATTTTAGACCTTGTGTAGTATATCAGAGCATTCTGATCAAAAAGAATTGACAAAAATCAGCTGTTTTCAGCCTTTAAGTTCTGACAACCTTCACAGCCAGAGTAAGAAGCGGTGTCTGTAACACAAGCTGGGCTCAGGGATCCCCTCCCAGTCCATCTTAACAGCATGCTGTTCTGCAGGCTGAGGAACAAGGGGAACATCACTAGAAAGTAAGGCAGAATCCTCCTTAAAAGAGAAATTTAAGGATCAGTAGATGAGCATTCTGCCTGTGATAAGTCATTTCCTATTCTGGGTATTAAAGCAGAGTTGAAGTAAGAATCTGAAAAGTGGACATAGTAGGTCTGGCAAAGGTGTGTGTTTTGAGTTGAAAGCAGTAGAAGAAGGAAATAGGCATCACTTAGTGATGTGGAACAGGTATGTGTCCTCTGGCATTAAATGGGAAATGATAACGTATGAAAAGCCATAAAGGTAAAAAAAGGAAAAGAAGTTAACATTTAATGTGGTAGAAGAAGGGGACAGTAGAAAGGTAGAAAGTGAGTCTCTGGTGATCAAAAACCAGACTAAGAACTTATCTTTTTAATCTTAAGAGGAAGCAACGCTGCTGGAGGAAACAGAGAAAACATTGCTGCACTAATCAAGACTAGGGCTGAATACTTAATTTTTTAGTCAAATGGTTTACTTATCAAAAGATATTGTTTCAAGTTCACTAAGTATATTTATGAATTTGCATGGAATTTGGTGTATACCTCTGGCTGAAAAATAGTCAAGAGTACTGTTTTGTGATTTTAAATAGAATTGTTGAAGCTGTAAGGGGGGAATATTTAATCATGAAAAGAAGGCTTTCCCCACCCTCTAAATTTATTTACCTGACCAGAAGGAAAATAAAATAAACGTTAGAGCCTTTTGGTTTTGAATTGGATGAGGTATTTTATATAACCTGAAAAAAAATTATGTCAACTTTTAATTTCATCCAAAAAATTGCCTGTTATACACTGACTCAAAGCAAACTGTTTTCTCCTGATTTTTCATTTCAGCCTTTCACCAACAGTGATAGATAGGTGACCTTGAAGAGCAGATCTTGCTGTAAGACTGGAAAGGATGTCTTACAGAGAAACCTTCAATGTTTAGGTGTTGCTTATTTGGGAAGGGTGTGATGGAACATAATGTTCCAGCTGGTGGCTAATTTTCAGCACTAAATTATAGAAGAAATCCTAACATTGGCTAGAAACCCACAAGAGAAAAAAAATTGGTCCCGTCTCTCTAAAAATGTGTTTATTACCTTCCTGAATCTGGACCTTGAATTCTTGTTCTTTCCCTGCAACAATGCTGCGATGCATTTATTGAAGTTTGATCTATCCCCATATCCCAGCGAAGCAGTGCTAAAATTGGAGGGGTGATGGTGGTGGTGGAGGTTGTGTAAATGCATACATATGCTTTTTCTTCTGTCTACCACATAACGAGCATGTTACTTTGTAAGTCTTTTATCATGAGTTATCAAATATTATTTTTGCTGCTAGCAGATTGCTGCTAAGTTGAAACAGGATCCCTGGTAAATTAAACTATTCATTTTATTTAACTTCTGTCTGAGTCTCAAGCATAAAATTCAGAGGTGTTTATGTTTATGAAATTATTGGATATTGACTAGTTAAAATGCACAAAACCATAAATCAGGTATCTCCACCTAACTCCAGAGGATGCGCAGCCTTGTTCTGCACTGATCTCTGTCTTTAGGGAGTAGAGTAGTTTTATGGCATGAAGTGCTGAGTCCTTGTGCATTGGATATGGGTAGACAAGCCAGATTTTGTATGGCCTGAACAGTTTTCAGTTGAGCTGTTACCAGGAACATGTGTATTTTACTCAGACTTTATGCTGAACTTGACAGACATTACAAAGAATGAAAACAAATGCTCTTAACTTCTGTATAGAGGTAGAAGGGTCTTTACATGTGAAAATGACTGGCCAGGATATAAGCATTAGCATCTAAATGTAATTGATATCTTCACTATTTTCATATATTGAAAAATGAGTCTATGAATCATGCTGATCCCTTCTCCCTGGGATCCAGTGATAGGACACATGGGAATGGTTCAAAGCTGCGCCAGGGGAGGTTTAGTCTGGACATTCAGAGGCATTTCATTACCAAGAGGATGGCCAAACCCTGGAACAGGCTTTCTGGAGAGGTGATCAATGCCCCAGGCCTGTCAGTATTGTATTCTATTGCATTCTGTTCTATCCTATCCTAACCGTATATATTGGGTTTTGTGTCTTTATATTTCATTTTTAAATGCAGTAATAAATCCAGAAGCACAGTGTTATATAGCAGGTATCTCTACAAGTAAAGACCTTCAGGACTGAAATAAGTGATTGTCAGGATTTTGGTTTCTTGGCTGAATAATGTGTTAGATGTCAAGTCATAAGTTGTTTTATTGACTTCCCCAGCACAGAAATAAATCAGCAAGGTTTTTATAGCATTTGCAATGATTGAACTTGAGTGGCTTTCAGCAGAAGAAAATAGCAAGCAGGTTGTGGAAGGATTAAGATAACCTGAAATGTTTTGATTAGACTGTTTGTAATACTGTACCATTGGGATCTCAGCAATCTACTGTACAGTACAGGAAACACGTTGGATTTACTTTGTACGTAGTTGGATCAGAGACAAGCAACTAAGTTAAGTTATCTTAGTATACAAATAACTCATAACTATATGATGTATATTGTGTAATTACACATACAAAAATGTCTGTTTCACTGTGGGTTTTATATAAGGCTGTATAAAAGGTAAATATAAAACAATGAGAACATGCTAGTCCAGGTCAAGAGCCCTGAGGAAGATGACTGCTCCAACCTACTCTGCTTCCTGACGGTATTCAGAGTTTTTTGGGATTATGACAATGCATTAGTTTATTTTATAAAACACTTGAGGCTTCATTTATTTGAAATGATGAATCATGCCAGCAGTGTGATTAAATAAATTTTCATTTTTTCAGCTCTTTGAAAATATGGTTGTTATACTGCATTGATTTTATTTCAGTCCTTCTTGAATATTGAATGTAATGTCTTTGGAAGTGTAAGCTGTGTACTGCTTTTGCAGTACGGCTTGTGCCGTCTTTGGCATGCAATTTATCAGTGACTTTATAGAAAAATGATTGAGAGTTGAGTCATAGACATGCACATACATAATTATTTGCAATTCTGTTTCTTAACAAGTTTTTGTTAATCTTTTTACTTTAAAAGAAACTGGAATAAAAGTCACCTATTGTCATTTTCTTCCAAGCTAGAAGCTAATGAAAAATACTGGCAAAAGGCTATTCAATGCAGTTTTCAAAGTATCTGACACAAATCCTCTTACCCACTTAAAAATATGTTGGTTTTTGTTGTGGCATGAGAAGCCGCCACCTAAAATAGAGGCGTATGATCCTCTCATAGCTGCACTGAGGAATGGTAAAATGTGATATACAATGGTGTTCTGGTTTTCTTCTGTTGCTCCAGAGACCATACTTAGAATCAAGGCAGAACAGCTCTAACTGCAGAAATTGAGAGCAACTTGCATTATATCTTTTCACAGAGGGAGAGGAGGTGGTCTGTCTTTCTTCTAGTAGCAATGTGAATTTATTCCTCTACTTCTTTCGCTCTTAATACAGGTGTCTAGTATGAAATGTTACATTCCAGGTCAAATAAGTAATCTGATCTGAAACACTTTTTTCTTTCCAAATTGGAAGTTGAAAGGATGTGTTTCCTAGGTTGACATGAACTGAAGCTTTCTTGTTGCCAGATAACTTAAAAAAACCACCATGTATTCTGGTCAACTCTTCATATAGCAACAAAAACAATTAAGACTTGGGGTTTTTTTTCCTTATTTAAGTTAATTGTTAGACTGTAATAGCATAGTGTTATCATCTTGCTGAATAAATCTATAACAGTACGCTTGATTCCAGCGGGCCCATGCTTCCTCTGTTGTTCTGGCATGTTCTTCTTCCAGGATCACCATACCCATTTTGAGAGTTAGTGAACGAATCTTCTTTCTGGCCCTCCACTTCTTGATTTTTTTTATCTTGTTATTGATTTTTATCTTGTTAAGCCACAGCTTTCTGTCATGAAATAGAAAAAAATCTAAAAGTCTTTGATAGGAGAAATCAGTCTAGGCCTGTCTAGCCATGACATTACTCAGTCTGAGTTCAGGTATGTGGTTGTAAGATTATCATGAATGCTTTTGAAATGTTTACTCTAAATAAGTTATTTCATATAAAAGGGATACAATGAATCTTATTTTTTTTCCTTTTTTTTTTTTTTTCTTTTTTCCCCCAAAAACAAAGACTAATTTGTTTCCAAAGTAGAAATACTGATGTATGCTAGATAACTTTTCTGTGTAGGACTTTTGAAGTTACTACTTGTAAAATTCCTACGATAAGTCACTTACTCTAAGTCCCTGGGAAAGAACAGGAGAAAGCTGACAGTACTGGATATTTTGTGAGTCCGTTTGCATAATTTCATGTTGAAAAGTTGCTGTATGGTAACGCTTCAGAGGGACTGTTTTATTTTTGGTGTAACAAAGTTTAGCTGAACTGAAATTGTGACTAAAATCCTAAAAACAAAGTTTAAGAAAGAAAATCACAAAGGAAAAAAATTCTTGCTTATAATAAAACAGATTATAATAAGTTAAATAGATGTCAATGAGTTTGAAAGACACAAGTGGGTGTGTAAGTCTGTCTTTCCCCTGAATCAACTGGTGCAGTACCAAAAGAAAAAAAAATTCTATCAAGTACAATGAAAATGTATTACAGGTGAAAATATAAAGTGCAATTTGTCATCTAAATGCACTTTTGAAAAATACTTCTTTATATTTTAATGTTTTATTTATAATCAGAATCAATGTCTCTGTTGACAAGGTTCTTTCTAACGACAGAAAAAAAAAAAGACATCAGGAAAGAATGGCATATTCCATACAGCCTGTTTGCTTGCAGTGGGGTCTCTAATACCAGGCTTCAACATCACTAACTGTGCAGTGCTTGTTATACTCTGTCAGCTGCTCTGGCAATTTCTGTGTCAAGATGAATGGTTGAATGTTAAAAAACTTTCCCTCCTGTTCTTTTAGATACAAAACTTTGTAAATTATTATTTCTTTTTCAGTATGAGATACTCTGTGCATATAAAAAGTACATACCTATATTTAATGTGCATGTGTATGCATACTTATATATTTATATACATATGTACAAACGAGACCCATCCCTTATTTAGAGGACTTAAGAAAAACTTACCAATTTCTTACTTGTTTTTCCAAATATGAACCAAGTACAATGAATTTGCTGTTCTTCTTTTGGAGATGGAGTTACTTTTTATGGCTCTTTTCGGCAGACTGTCAGAAAAGCTGATTTTAAAAACCAGTCTCTTTCCTAAATGCCTGTTTTCCACACCAGTTACTAAAGTGAATGTTATTGTCAGAACACTTTCGTAACGTCTTCCAGTGAAGTTGAGGAAAGCAGCAAAAGCGTTGCAGTCTCCATATCTGAGTTGGAGCTGGTCTATACCTGCATACCAGGTGAAGGTGCTGATCTAGCCTTTATCCTCTTGAAAATCAAAGACTGTTTCTTTGCTTTAAAGGTTAAAAAGAGTGAATTTATAGGACTGCTTTCCTTGTGGGACTTCATCTGTTGGCCATCACTGATCCACAGGATGCAATGAAAAGACCACTGAAGACAGAGTAGTTTGTCTCCCTCTGGCTTAGTGAAATCTGAATAATTTTACAAGACAAAGGCAGAAAGAGGCTAAATCAATTCCAAAATGTTTTGAAGATGAAATCATGGACTTCTGTCCCAGATTATTTCCCTTTTCTGACCGTCCTTTTTCTTCCTTGTCTGCCTGTCTTCTGAAATTCCGTGATGATGCAGGACACAAAGAAATGCCAAAACTTGAACATAAATTTTCTTGATGTCTTGCTTTCTGGATGCCTGGAAAGTGTAACTGATACTCAGGAAAGGAAGTGTGGAAAAATGTCTTTTATCCATTAATGTTCCTTTTCCTACACTGGGGGAGGTTTCTGTGCAGGGGACTGTCCCCTTCTCCCCACACACCTTTGGCACAGGATAAATAGCCAACTACTTTGAGCAGCTTAGGGTTGGATGTTGTGCTAACTGCAGTTTTGGATGAGGATCTTTTTCCTTCATTGACAGATCAACTTGTGCACTTGGATTTGTTCCTCACCTTTTCTCTGCAGTCCAGGGATTTGGTGGAGAGATTACATTCCCCTGTCAATTTTCTTCCATCTTTTGGTGCTTCTTTCAAGGCCTTGCCCCGTTGGTTGTTCAGTACCCTAGTAAGTCAGAACTGGAAGTGAGCTGGCAGGTGGCATTTCCTGGAGGACATCAGAAGGATCCTTGCATAGTAAGCAGCCGACTCTCCTATCCTTTGGCCGCTAGCCAGGGAAAGCACTGTGCTCACAGGTGTGGAACAGGCATTTGCCTAAACTCTCTCTTGATTGTTCTTAGTATCGTGTTACCAGGTGAAATAGAGACATGGACATTGATGGCAACCTGTGCCATAGTGTTCATGGCACTGTCAAGTAGTATGGATTACAAAAGAAGGGTAAGCTGTGCAGGACGAACTGCTGTCAGCCAGCTTCTATTTCAGTCACATATGAAGGTGTGCTTTCAAGTGTGCAAGTGATGTGAAGATATGACACATGGCATTGAGGCAGAGACAATGCATTCATGCATGAGCAGAATGCAGACAGTTAATCCATATGGAGCATGATAATGGTTATACTCCTTTCATCTGAAGTTTTGTCTTGCTTTCTGTATTTCCAATCTGCCAATCCATCTCCCTGATTTAAAGAAAATACTTTGAATGAAGACATCCAAGGTTATTCTAGTTTTGCTTTGGTAACTACAGCATTAAGGAACTTTTGTCCCACCTCGTGTTGATTGACAAACTCAGTGTGTATGTGTCTTCTACTGTAAATTGGTATTTCTTCCCTTATTTGCAGCTGGTGGTCTGAATGTATTTCACAATATATTTTAATGTATTTCAAGATAATTTCTAAACCAGACTATGAAATTCCTCTTTCCTAAGCCTTCCTTAAGTTATTTTATACATACATGTATTATAATTTGTAGGAAAAGAACATTAGGGAAATACAATTGCATGTAAATTATTGAATGGATCATAGTGAAATTTTCAGTTCAGACTGTAACAGGGTTATATTGAGACTCTATAGGATACCAACCTATAGAAGACCTGACGAACTGTAACTAAAATATGTAATTTCCACAGAAATCATTCAGGAATGTGGCTGAGAAGTATAATGTCTGAGTTTGCCATCTGTTTGGATATTTAAAATATTTTCGTAGTAATTTAGAGGGTTAAACTAATAAAATGTAGATTTAAGAAGCAGCAGATTGTCTTCCATTATTTTAGATAATAAAATCTGTGCAACATTCTTTTGTTGAGAAGCATTGACTCAAATTGTTTCCTCATTAGATCACTCTGTGTCAAAGCTGAGCATCAGTACTGTCAAGTACGTTTTCTCTGAGCTTTCTCAATATTACCAAACAGTCAGCATCAATGCAGTCTCATTAATAGGCAAATGAAAATCTATGCAAAAAAGTTTTAATTAGGTCAGCTGAAGGGGCAGAGCTATAGGAGCCTAGACAAAGACGAACAGTAGACATCTTTCAGAACTGAAGGATCACAGCTGAAATAAACCCTGACTTTTCTTATTTAAGTTGCATCAGAAATGAAAAAACGAATTATCTGGGTAGTGGAGAAGTACAGTAGCTTAACAAGGAACCTCTTCTTTTAAAGCTGGAGAGAACCTCAACCCTGTAACTTGCAATTCTTCTGTGATGCTCACTTCAGATGTCATCTTTGTTTTGAAAGATTCAATGTCTCATCTATGTGTAAGCAGGCAAATCTTAAAAGTGATGGGTTCTAAAAGGTTGATAATTCTGTTGTAGTCTTTCTTGCACTGCCATTGCTGTTTTCTTGCTTCTCTTTTATCATTGTAAACCAATCGTCAGAATTTCATTGTTTCCATGTCTACTACATGCCAATCACTGTATTTGTAGGTACGTCTCACCAAGAGTATTTTTCAATTAGTGTAATTATCCAGCTTATCTGTTATTATGGTAACATTTTTAATGCCACTTATTAATGTCATCGATCACAGCACAGTGGAATTAAAGTAGGGAGCACCTTGTTATGATACAATCCATCTCTCTCATTCACAGGATATAATAGTCTGCTTTGATAATTGGTTTGAGAGTGAGATATTTGGCATCTCCAGGCTCTTAGAGGATGGCCAGAACAGGCCACAGCTCTTTTTACTGATGCTTGTTTGCAGCGATTTGGGCTTTCAAATTGAAGAACATTTCCACTAGCTGGTGTCGCTAGTGTATGTGACAGTAATATAAAAATGAGGAGTTGAATAGTAATGCAACACATATATCTCTTTTTTTTCTTCTTGTAATATTGTCCATCCATTCCTTCACAAAGTTTAGCCATTACAAAATAACTGCCTTTTCCAAACTGTTTTCCCACTGCAATGCTCAGTCTTGTTAGATGATTTCTGCTTACATGTGCTTGTTTTATAAGCATGGGTAGACAAAATGGAATCTATCATAAATTATAGCAGTTACCAGCAAGAATAAATCAAATCTTGAAAAATAATTCACTGTGCTCCTGGGAACAGTTTGGATGTGGTTCACTGCTGAAAACTGTGGAAAACAAAGTATCATAACTGCACTGGTGATTGTTCCCAGCTCATACTAAGAAAGATTCAGAAATACTCTTAAGATCTTTCTGTGTCTTTTTACCTTTTATAGAGGGTACCCCACACCTCTGGACAAGTATTTTGCGCTTAAAAAACCCCATATATATATATGTGTATATATATATATATATAAAATTCATTGGAAATAGATGCTATTTGTGGGAAACAGATGCCATTTGTTTAAAAACCAATGACAAAACCAGTTATTCATCTGTTGATGTCTACCTCTTGTTTGTATTGTGTCCAGGGAACATGTTTTTAACTTGTTGTCTTCCTTCCTGTGCTGGGCTCTTGCTCCTATCAGAATTAGGAAGTCTTAGAAAGTCTTAATACAGTTTGTAACCCCCAAGACAGAAGGTCAGATCTAGGCTGGTACATATCAACCTACCTCTCTTGTAGTCAGTAGAATTAAGACAGTTTGCAGCAACTGTGGGATTTGGCATAAAGGATACAACACACACATACACGTAATGGAAGAGCGGTACTGGGTTGTGAAATAAAGCACTCAAAAGACTAGAAAAGGACTTAATTAAATGGCTTTGATGCTGCTGGAATGGTGTTTAAATTCTTGCTTTAAGTTAAGGAACGTGCTGAAGTATGGTCCTGAATAGGAAACCTTTTATCGAATCGTGAGCTTTGCATTCCTCTTTCGTTAGCTGCAATTCCGAATGGTATGTATGCATGTTCTTAGTGCTAAGCAGTTAGTACTAATGGAGCAGGTGTTCTCAGGAAACAAAAGAAACAAGCTAGAATATAGTGATATGCTACTGAGGGTACTTCTCAAGGGTAAAAGACAAGATAAGAAAGAGACATAAGAATATTTTCCTCTACACTATTAATAAACATCCATACTGGTACGTTGGAATTAATATTTTCACCATTATGCCTACCTCAGTCGGGGCTTGTACTGAATTATCCATAGATATTAATTTACCAGCTTTGTTTTTCATCAAGTTCCTGTGATTTTCCTATAAAAGTCTAAAGCAAAAACTGATCAAATATTTCCAGGTTAAAAATAATAATGCTTTAGAACAATTACTGTACTCTAGGAGTTTGGTTTCCTGTTTTGCTGATACTACCTCTGAGAGGCTTTCACAGCTTGGGGTGCAGAAATAATTGTAGATGCTCAATTTAGACACAAAAATGTTGAAAGATTAGCTCTTTCTACAAGGTATTCTGTGTTTCTTTGGATCATATTGCACATCATTTTAGATGTTGTCATAGTAACTACTATATGTAAATTTGTATGTTTGCTATAATCTTTTAATGTGCTGGTGGCCCATAATATGTGTGGTATAAATGTGGATGTCAGTACTGTGTTTAGAATCTGTGTAATATGATGTATGTAACATACCATATTTTTTGGCATATGCATGTGTCTTTATGCTTCAATGCAGGTACACATCCCATGTTTTATGTACATATTTTGTAATGAAAAACTTGAAACTTTGTTCCTGTAACATGTAATAAGGACTATTGTGATTAAATTTCCAACTTTTTTAAAAAAACCAAAACACAACCGCCTAGGTGCACTAGTTGCTATGACAACATCTTAAAAATGCCTATACTGTTTTTTAGAAAGGACAAAGCAGTCTCCAAAAGATGGAATTGTGGTATATGGTTGAAGTTTTAATAAAAATATGGTTGGTTTTTTTTAAAAAAAATAAGGCATTGTTTGCATTATCACAGTATTTCAAAATTATATGTATTTGACATGTGGGAAGCATGAGGGCTCTTTATAAACATAACATGAGATTTTATTTGTGAGAAGCCAGGCAGGCTCATGAGAGAAAGCTCAGTGAGATCTTTGGTGAAGCTGAGCGTGGACTGCAGCAGCCCAGTGCTGTGGGATACAGCGCGGGCTGTGCGAAAAGGGAGGCAAAAAAATACAACTGTTCCTGTGCCAAACATCTTCCTACTCTTTAATCAAGCTTAATTTTCTGTCCAGATCTTGGAAAGACAGAGGATTGTCAGTAAATAAATATGAAAACTATCAATGAGCCATGAAAGTAGCAAGGTATTTGGTCTGAAAGCCATGACTGATCCATGTTTAAGAAAAGCCTGAGCCTTGCTCTGGAAGTCAGTGTATTTTTGCACTGAGCGGACGGTCAGACACCTCTGGAAGCTTTTTCATAACTTTTCAGAGATGTGAAACAATAAGGGCTGTTTCCAGAAGACTTGGAGCAGTGGGAATGAATGACTCAAAGATTCAGGATAACTCACATTAATCAAACTGATTTGCTGTTTGTCAAAATTGATGTTGCATAGTAATATGATCACAAATCTGGGGAAAATTGTTTGCTGTTGTGGCTGCTGAGGTCACAGTTACGGTTTTTTTATAAGTCATATTCCACCTATAAACATGATTCAAAAAACATTAAGAAGACTTTTTCAGGAGAAATCGATAAATTGGCATTTGAAGGTGTACCCACTGGAATGTCAAGAAGTGGTGAAAAATAACTTCTCACAGAAGGTAAAGACTATAGTTTTATTCATGATGAGAAAAGATCTGAGCAGCCATGCTATAGCATGTTGCAAAAGTTTTGGCCATAGCTTTACCTCATTTTTTCAGGTGTGTGCAATAGCATACCTTCTGGTAGCTGAGCTGGGTGAACCATAAAAGCTGTACCGAGAAGCTGGAGTTCTGCTTATGGCTAGCGAATGACTTTTAAGATGGAGTGATTTTGTAGAAAAAACTGGGTGCTTTGTTTGCCAAAATTATTTTCTGAACTGGCTGACATTCAGGAGTAATACTTTTTCACCATAATTTAGAGATCTTTGATTTTCTTCCTTTTACAGTTTAAAATGCATAAAACAAGATTACAGTCATTACAATTCACACCAACTAAAGGATCTTTTCTTATCATCAAATTACCACACAATTACTGTAACTCTGTACTGATTAAGAAGTGGAATACCTGCCGTTTGCTTTTTAAGGTATGTAACTAAAAAAAAAAAAAAACCAAACAAAAAACAAAAAACAAAAAACCCCAACCCTCAGCTATATGATGGAAGGGGAGAAATGAGTTGAGAGGGTGAAGTAAATGCATTATTTATTTTTAGAAGCAGTCTGAAAGAGATCCTAATCACCATGGTGTGATAATGAAAAATGTTTAACATTTCTTTAAGCTGGTGTGGTTTTCAACTGCTTTTATTTTTTTGCTCTGCCTCTTCATTGAAGAGGTGGTGGTCTAATCTCATTAAAGTTTATGGCCCAGGATTAGAAAATAAAGGGAAAATGTAGAAGGAAAATAGAACAAGAAGAAAACTAGAGATGATAAATCCTTGGCGGTTTCTTGTTCAGAGAAGGCTTTAGGCATGAGAGAATGATTGTCTGGCAAGGCTGAGACAGTTTTGTTTAGCTCTGAAAAGTTACAACCCACCTAATATACAAAAGTTAAAGTAAGGCTTTCTTGTAATAATTTCAGCTTTAATAGATGCAGAATTGCAAACTAGTTTGCATGCAATTCTTTTCAGAGGAAAATTAGTAATACAAATACATTTTTAGTAAACAAGGCAGATCAGGAGTCACAATCAGCATGGTTAGGAGAATATTCCAAGAGAAAAAAAACCTCACAGAGATGTAGGAGATCTACAGATTAGATTGCATCAAACAAAAGATGTTTAAAACCACTTAGTGACACGGGCTAATGTTACACTCATGAATGCTGACAGTTTCAGAACTTAGGGCGGTATAGTATTACGATGGTTGTGTTGACATTATAAAGGAAAAACTAAGTATTGCCACTAAAATTATTGCAGTTATTTTTACTGTCATTTTGTGGTGGGTGAAAAATAGTATTTATTGTAACTAGGACAGATTTAATCATCCACAAAAATCAATACTTAATATATGTAGCAGTTTACGTCTTTCAAGGGGTAGGAGAAGATTTCTTACAAAAATAGGGTTGATATACAATGTTCTTTGAATATTTTAAAAAATTATGTTGATGTTGAAGCCTTGCACAGCCTGAAATTATACAGTCCATTTGAGTAATGGAAGGCAAAGGAGGTCTGCTTATGCGATCATAAAAAGAAATGCATGGTGTCATTCCTTAAAAAAAGAAAAAAGTTAGGTACAAAGCAGCTGATAATTTAAAACCTTAAGGAGCCCATACTCAAAAATGAAATAGAATATCTGTCACTTGAGGAAAAAAAGGGAGATATTTTTTTTTTGTCAGATGAACTGCATGTTAATGCAAAAAGAAAGTAAAATTATATGATGCCATATTTTCTCAGAACTTCACTATTTTTTCCTGTTTAAACTGCCTGCCTTTACTGCCTCTGATGTAATTTACTTGAATTTTCCCCTTTCTGTTTCATATTACATTCGACATACTTTCCTGATCTCTTTTATTGTTACACTTTCTGTGGCATAACAAAAAACATTTTGGTATTATCAAAACTGGAAGATGCTTTGTTTTGTTACTGTAAAGAAATGAGTTAGTCTTCTCAAATGTGCCATATAAGTGGATCTAAATAGGGGTTTTTGCATTTTTGTTCCAATGACAATTTATTGTAATTTAAGTGTTACTAAACTAAAATATTTCAGCTTCAGAACTAACTGTTCCATGAACTTCTCTGTGCTGCTGCTCACCAACTACCTTGAATGAATGAGGAGGCAGTCAGTGCAAAATAACCTATTAGCATGAGACTATTTATAGCACAGTAATTGGGAATCTATGTATACAGACTCTTTTGCAAATAATTGAGTCATCCTTACAGCTGCCGGTAGGTACAAGTTTGCCAAAAAACCCCACTCAAATCCAAGAATGGCTTTTTGGAAAATCTAGCCCCAGCTTTTAAATAGTTTGTGTAAAGGCTGATAACTCAAACTGTAAAGGAGGCAGCTGACATTTATATACTAATATATGTTTTTTAAATAATCATGGGTTAGAGACACTAGTATCTTCATTCAACATAAATGACACAAGGATTTAACTGTAACCACAGTGGTTAAAATTAGGGATGGTTAAGTCTGGCTTGTGCAATGAACTGCATGGAACAATTTATAGTTATATTTACTGTGCTTTTGATATCATTAGATTTATTTGCCATATTTTGCCAAAACTCCGTGCTGCCACTTACAGAGAGCTGCAATCCTACATCCTACAATGTTTAATGATTTTTTACAACTATATGAGCTCTAATAAACAGTGCCCTCTCTATAAACTTTGATATGCTTAATAAGCGTATATGGAGAAGTCCTATCTACCCTCAACATGTCATAAAGCATCAAAGGAGAAGTAAGTGGATCTTAGTATAATGACTTCTAACACAGGATGTACTTACATTTTCGTAATTACTCAGGCTTGTTTTACACTGAATGCTTTACATTTTAAAGTGAAAATTGTAATAATACAGCACTATTGACATTTTAAAAATTTTCGTCTGTATCATAATTCTCAACCATCAAGTCTTTCACAGTTTACCTGCTGGCCTAGATTGAGTAACTAATATACTAAATTCTGTCCACCAAATGAAACTATTTGTTAGATGGTTTCATGTTCTTGAGTGTGACATACTGCTTTGAAAGGGAGGCTCAGGGGCTTTTCTTGCATTTCTTTAAGTGGATTGTTTTTCTGTGGTGAAAGTTGATAGATCTCAGCTTGCTTCCTAAGGTTAGGTCACACGTATTTGTTAAATATAAACATGCACCACACACAGAGACAGATCTAAATTAATATTGAAACCAAATTGTGTTGCAGTGAGATAGATACTAATTAGCCTGGCTATTGAAATGTTCCTGTGGAAAGCAAAACTTACAATAATAGCAGATGCGTGGAATTTTATTAGTTGCGTATGGTAGCATCCACAGTGATCTAGCACTACACGGTGTGAAAAAATACTTTCTTTATTGCGAAGACATTGGACACAAAAAAGAGGGTACAGCAGATTAAGATACTAAATCTGGTGCCCTATAGGCCCTCTGGTCCAGGGCTTTTATTGTCTCCTGAGACATCTCAGTAATGATCTGTCAAGTGGGATCAGGAGAAAGGGAGTTCAGAGAGAGCTGGCAAACAAGCTCCTTTGCAGGAAGTATTCTGGGAGAAATTAGAATCATGTGCCAAACACATTGCATCCTAGCGTTTTTAAAGTAAATACTGGTGTGTTTCAGGCACAAGTTAAATATGAAATTATGACATCATTCATAAATTCACTATAGATAAACTTGACTTTTGTCTTTTTACGCTTCTTTACAGTAACTTGAGCCTGAATGATCTCCTCAATAGCACTGCACAACGAGAACATCTGTGCTGCTTGGAAACTCCTTTTTTTTTCCAAAGCATTCACAGTACCTGCTTGCCTGTTTACTGTGTATTCTTTGAGACTGTTCATCTATATGGTTTCTTACTCTAACTCTTGGCCTTTATTTCTGTCCCTACATGTGTTCCTTATTATCTTCTGATTTAGTGTTGTAACCCTTTCATCTCCAGTTACAAATATTAATGTCCCTTCCTTCAACTGAAGCCTGTCTTCCTCTATTTTAATCATGAAACTGCTTTTCTGTTCTCACTTAATGTTCTTGTTTAAGCTCTTCATCTTCATTATGGAGTTTTTTTATCATTAGATGAGCTTATTCTGCATCTGCTCTTGTCTGTTATTGCCTATTCATTTGCGTAAATTCTGCTCACCTTGGGTGCTTCTGTTTTAGACTTATATCTGCATGTTATTACATGAAGTGTTTTACCTTGAAGTGTCATCTCAGAGTTACAACATTTACTTTGTCCTCCTCCATCTCTCTCATCAAAACCTTTTGGAGTTCTGGAAGAAGCTGACTACCGAGGGAATGTCTAAATTGGATAGCCTATTGGAGATAGGCAGGCTTGTTTATAAGAACTTCTTTTGAAAAAGAGCAGTTTAAAACTGAACAATAGTAAGCCATCAAAATGAACGTGTACATTTACAGATTTACTCCCGAGAGACCTACAGCCTTGATTAAAGACATTGGATGGTACAGCAATGTAGATCGTTGCGGTTAAAGTGAAGGTGCTAAACCAGCACAGCAAAGTCTTTCATACTTTTCCTTTCTGCCCCTGTACAGATTCAGTCCTGTAAGGGTATGAGCTTTCTGCAGGCTACCGGACCCCTGATGGCACCATGCAGAACTCTTTACCACAACAGAGGGAGAGGAGTGTTGTTTTTATTTTCCTTTTCAGATAAAATTGCAAGATCTGAAAATCATATTCTAATATACTTGCCATGTTGAAATAGGAGTCATTTTTTGCATGAGGTGTTAGAATCTTTATAGCACTGATGGTGGAGGAGAACAATGCTTACCTTTTTTTAAAAAAACATATACTACAAGAGAGTAATTTTTAGATGGTTTATGTACACAGAATTACAACATAGTGTAGAGTGGTAGATTACAGTGCATCTTGTTAATGCTTCAGTACTTAACCTCTAGGAATCATTTTGAATTAGAACTGAAAACAAAAAGATAAAAATCTGAAGATTTTCATCAGATACCTGAAAGGTCATTTGTGATGTTATACCTAAACCAGCAAATGCTTTTCCTGCTATCAGTGGCAGCAAAAGGAAAAACATGTTCCTGCTTAATAGTTTGACAGATTTCATCACAAGAAGTGACAAGAGGCAAGCCAGAAAAGGGAGAGGCAGTCACTGTTATTTAAGCAATAACAGTGAAGGCAATGTACCATAGCTAAAAGAAGGAAAGCGCTTTAATTTACAATAAATTTGCAACACTGACTTCATGTCGTGTTTTTGCCAATTTGGCAGAGAATGTTAGACATTTTTGAAGGAAAAAAATCCTCAATACTGTTGTTTCTTAAATGTTCTTTAGGATAGAATAGTTTTAAAATCTAGCAAGGCCATTTTGACACTCAGTTGCAGGATTTCTGTTCTGTCTAAATAAGATTTGCATAATCATAGGAACATAAAACCATAAAAAAAATACTAAATTGTATCTTTTATAAATAAGCATACCTAGTGGAAGAGATGAAAATACAAGATGGCTTTAATGTTTCCATTAGCTTATCAAGTGCTAGAATGCTGCTAGTGTTACTGACAGAATTCATAGTTTGTTTAATGTTCAAGTCCTAGAGAGTACCTGTTCTCTAGAATGCATACACTTTTCCATTTACATTAAAAACATAGCAGTGATTTTAAATGCTGTGAAATCAAGTTCAGATTGAATCTGGCTGAAAGATGCAATGACATGAACTAGACAGACTGCTGTTATCCTGTGCGCCTGATGAGGTGATGGAGCAGTGCAGATGACCACAGATAATGCAATGGAAAGGACCTCTGATGTGATTCTGTGTATTGTCATTGCCAGAACGTTCACCTCCTCTGCCTTGTTCCTCCTGCTTTAAAAAGAAGACAATTTACTAGGGAAGAGAAGATTTTTCCATATCCTATTTAGTTTTATTTGCGTTTGGCCTAAAAGCTGTTTGGATTCTTGTATTATGTCCTATGCTATAAATAAATATGCCTTGTAAATCAGGAACTTGCCCACCTGCAGTGTTTGAAAGACGTGCACTTTCATGCACTTAGTTACCGAAATAAATGTATCATTCACCACTGGCTAAGTTGTCACGTACTGTGTAGCTAGGGCATGCATTACAAAGAGTTTTACTTTTGTTTGTTAGTGCTAAAAAATGTAATTTTTCATGAGTATCAGAAAAGGCCACGTAAAAGAAACTGAGCAGTCCAGATATTTTTTGCTACGTGTGCAGTGTATGCACTGCAGTGTGATTCATACACTAATGCTGCTTATTTTCTTTCCTTTTGTGTAGTTACAACAGCAAATAGTAAGATTTTGCCCAGAAAGATTTCACAACTGTGAAATTTTCTCACCCTTTCTTCTTTAAACTAACAAGTATCATCCTTCCAAACAGATTTTTGTCTTGTCTGACTCGGCCTCTGACTCTGTATGCCAAAGGGAGTCTAACCAAACATACAAATCCTTTTTCTAAGTACTAAAGCTCAAAATTGTTACTGGGATATTATTCCTTATGTGATATGACGTGTAGGGCATCTAGTGGAAACCGGTTTGAGAGATTGGAAACGAATGTTCTTTTTTTTTCTGCTGAATATCCGCCAGCCTTCGCTAAATCATATTTTCACCAGAAGACCGGATGAAGCTTAAGACATAAAGTCACCAACAGCACATCTCGTTATACTTGGAAGTTACTGTGGGTTGTTGCATTGCTGAACTTTGCTACTACTAGAAGCCTGGAGCAATTATGCTACTAACATAGGTATCTTCTGCCATTTCAGAGGTGCCCTTGTTTAGCTGAGGTATCATCGCAGAGCTACCAGATATGGCTCAGGACCTACAGGAGGCTGTGTCCCTGTCATGCAGCAACTAGATAGTACCCTGGGACAAAAAAATTACTCTAGAGGCCTTTGTTTTCATTTAAAATCATTCCTTGTGCTCACAGGGAGAAACTTGAGTGTGTGACATGCGTGTATTTCACAACTGCTAAAATAAAAAATTATGAAGGTTGCTCCTAAAGAGTTGACAGTTCATATTTCCAATTCGAAAACTTTTCCAGAAAGTTTATAATACAAATATCTGGGCAGAATGTTATAGTTAACTGTAGTAGATAACTAAGACTTGGACAACATTTCTTTTACTTGAATCCCATCTCACATTTTTTCTTCATATATTTGTAAAAAGGTTTCTATTGCTTTTTGGTTGTTTATTTTTTGGGGGTTTAGTTTGCAGGTTTTTTTACCATTTGTAGTCTGTGTAGCTTCTATCTGCATAAGCAGAAGATCTTTTTGTCTGAAATTATTTAGTTTCCAAGTAGAAGATGTTTGTATCAGGACATTGGTGGTGCAAGCAAAATTGCACTTATTGTGCCCAAGTGTGTAAAGGCTGTGTTGTATCTTGCAAAAGCTCTGCGAAAGTGGTGTGTTAAGCATAAATAACCCACATGGTAAATAGTTCCTTTTTTGAGAACCAATTTGTTAGAGAAACTTAAGACATAAGAAATCATAGCTGCAGCTGGTGTATAGTGACGGTGCTAGATAGATTTCCTGTAAAAAACAAAATTATAAAAATAACTTTTTTTGAGCTTAAAAATCTTCAATAAGTACTTGATTATTTCAGCAAGTTAAAAATGTAAGTACTTAAATGACATGGCTGCCAGTTTAACTTGACTTTGAGACTCACCACTCTTCTATAATGAACAGCATTATTTTGGACAATCCCCAAGACAAGCAGAACCATGTGAGAGCTGGATGAAGAACAGAAGTTCTGTTCCATAGGAAAAATCAGAATTTAAAGTTTTTGTTTCAAATTAAAATGAAATTATATTCCAAAATGTATTTCGTAGAAAAATCAATGAGCATTCCAACTCCCCTATAGTCGTGAGCTTTAGTAACATTTCAGTTGGAGAAGAGACTCACCTGTGAAGTCAACACAAATAACTTTTGAATGTTCTAGCATTTCTTTTGATGGTTGTTAACTGCACATAGGTCAGAACCTTTTACCTTCAGTTTCAATGGATGGTAGAGTATGGGATGGTTATTAATGGCCTCCTTTCAAACCTGGTAAAGCTTCTATCAAATGAAGACATCTGTAAAGTGTTGGTTTGGAATAATCAATCTGTCTACATACTGACCTGTTGTAATATGCTGCCGGGCCCAGCTCTCTCTTCTCCCAAAATAACATGTAGTTAGGTTCAGCTCTAGTTTCTAACTCTACATTCATAATCAGAAAACTTTGATTTAAGCTCAGCCCTTTTCTCCTCAATTTAGACAAGGCTGAGGGTTCTTGTTGGTATTTCACCTGGCCTTAGTGCTCACCATGGCTGTAAGCAGACACATTTTTTGCTGCTAGGCTGGATGTATCTCTGTGTTGTGACATTGAGCTCAAAAGCACTTGCACACTCATCAGTGTTCATGGCTCTGGGGAGTGATAGATTGTGCTTGTTCTTTCTTAATTCTGAAAGCAGAATATCTCTTAAAACCAGTAATATACTTTTCGTTAGTTTTATCTTATCTTAAAAGAAGAATTATTTATATAACTTTTCCAGTTTGGAGGTTCTCCCTGTGAAATAACATGTTTACCATGTGTTTGGAAACATGGCTAAAGCAGTACTCTAGGTTGCCATGGTGTTTCCCTATATACAGTGCTCCACATGCTTATGGCTTAATATGAAAATGCTCACTTTCACACTGTTTCAACTGTTAATGTTGTGTTTGTCACTGTATATGCTAGGAACTAGTTCTGAGACTCCCAGGAGCTGTGGAGTTGTTAATCCAGGTGTCTTATCAGCTTGCTCTCTGGGGGCATCAGCACAGGTATTTAATACTCAGGGTTTCCCATCTATTTCTTCCATCATTATCTCAAACAACCTAACAGTTTAAATGTATGTTTAGGATAATGCCAAACTAAACTTGCTATATAAATATGTGATGTTATTTATGCTTCAATAAATTATTTGCTCTCAAGATAAATTGAGATTTTTGTTGAATTCATATAGCCACCCAATACCAAAATAACATTGCTTTTAACTTCCAGTTGGTGTCCACATTCATGATGCTAACCGGCAGTGACTGAACAGCATTAGAAATACTCTTTCTACTAGACAGAAATAACAAGGAATTTGGTACTGCACAGTCTTACATATTCTGCTAAACAAATACAGTAAGTCAACATAATTTGACAGTTGCTTTGGGCCAGTTAGGTAGCTGATTTGCAAAGAGTAAAGGAAATGAAAGAAAAGATATAATCGTATTTCTGTTAAAGTCATCAGCAAAGCCTACATACATTTTGGACCCAAGAGATACCTCAGGTGTTTTAAAAGTATGTTTCTCTATGAAGAGGTATTTTAGAATAACATTTTCTTATGCATTACACATGCTCCATTTAAATGTTAAGGACTCTTTTGGTAACAGACAGTGATTTAATTAATGGGCCCTTTTTTTTTTTTTTTTTTTTTTTTTTTTTTTTTTTTTTTTTCTGTTAAGAGTCAGCATTAGGACTGGTTAAATTATATTCTGTTCTTTCATGTGCACTAGCTGCTATTGTACAGGCATCGTGGCTGTTACCCTTTGCAATTGAAAGCCTGATCTGGCCCGTAGATTCTTCTAATATTTTAGCATAGAAGACCTCTATACTGTTGTGGGTGGGATGGAATGAGTGTTCCTGTTTATTTTCCCATTTTCCATGTTCTAGAGCTTTTACATTTTTGAGAAATAGGGAAGTTTGGATGGCACCATGGATAACAACTTTAAAATTCTGAGCAACAGGTCCAATCAGAGCCTTACAAATATGCTTGTGAAATTTGCATAGTGGAGGAAAATTATATGTTCACCGAGTAGTTACCAAAAAATACCCTGGAATGATTATGCAGATCCTTACTCTTTGATTGGCTAATGATAGGTTTTAGGCAATCACAGTAAAGGGAATAGCGCATTATGCAGTTATTTCAAAATTAACTTGTGCAAATCAGACATCTATAGTCAATCAGAATGCAAGGAAGTAGATAAATTTTTAGGGAAAAAATAGAATTATTTCAGGAAAGTAACAATCCTTGTGATCAGAAATGATTGATGCGTCTTTTCTGAAACTCTAAAAAAAAAAAAAAAAAAAAAATCATCTTCCAAGGATGGGAAAGCATGAAGAACATTAGTATAGATGTTAGGCCCCAAACTATACATAAGAATTTTGGGGATTTAGAAAAAGATACGCCACCTATGCCAGCACTACCTGCATGGCCACTTTAACAGATGAACAAGTTTTAGTTTTGCTGTTAATTCAGAGTATAAGAGGTATACTTAAAGGCTTTGGGATTACATTTTGTGGTAGGATGTTCTCACAGTAAAGAAACCATTTCCCTTTGGCTCTGTTTGTTTGCCTGGACACCCTTTGAATTTGTTTTTCTGAAATTGTAACTGGGAAGAAAAGTCCAAGTAGCAATTTGAGCAGCTAGGCAATATACAGATATTTTAAAGATTAATTTGATATTGCTGCTTTCGTTCATTGGCCTTGTGTGGGTAAGATCAAGGAAATTGTGTGGCCTAAAAGCTCCTCTAGAATAGTTCCAGATTGCTAAAAACCTGTGAGGACTTAATTATTGAAGTCTATTGCTAAAGACAGGCTGTTCTTCTCAAGGATCTTGTAGATGAAAAAGTTTGATTACTAAGTGTATTCCAAGAAATGTATGGCAAACTTAGGTAACTTGAAGGTTAACGCCCACACAGAAATTGACTAGAAACTGGTTTTATTCATATTGGGTTTGTCACATGGAAGTGATTTAAAGTTACAAAAGGATGTTATTTCTTTGAAATCTTTGCTGGAGAACCAAGGTTGGTTTATCGCCAGACCTTTGTATCTCGTTTTCTTGTTCAGAATCTTCCTTAACTTTCTTAAATAAATACTGACTGTTCTGTGCATACAAAAGCATTTATTCAGTTCATCCCCGATAAGGTTCATCTTGGAAAACAGTATTCCAGCTCTAACTGCCAGTAAATTATTTGCATTTTTAAAGCAGGAGAGGCATGCTTTTTAAGTCCTATCACCTTACTCTTTAGTGGTGCTGGCTGAGAAGTGATTTTTCTGTTACTTTGGATAGATGGGTTCAAAGAGAGTAGTAGCTTTGCTGATTTGATGCTCTTCACCTATTTGAATCAATTGAACATCTGGCCCTCTTTGGCTTTCCATCTGATGATTTTGTTTAAATTTTTGGCTTTGAGATAGAGGTCTGCCAAAAAATTCAGCTCAAATCTGAATACGTAAGTAATGGGTGAATAATGGAGACTTACTGGTATGTAGAGCAGAGACAGTGTTACTCACCATGTAATTAAACACATTATTCCAAGTATGGTTTTCACTGTGCCAAATTGTGCTGCTGGACCTAATGTCCTTCCAGAGTCTGGAACACTGCTTCAGTATTTAGACTTCAGAAATCTGATTCCAATTTTAAATGTAATGCTAAAGTGACTTGTGTTTCTCCTTAGTGTTACAGAGAGTCTATGCACTAATATAACCAGTCTGGAAGTTCAAATATCTAAAATGTAAAGTTAAGCCTGTGGTAACATCTGTTGACTAGAATAGTTAATTGAATTTCCCATATGTGGATTTACGTGAAATCAATTCTGCATGTTTATATTAAAATAATGTTCATAAGATAGACACGGAAAAATTACATGTAATCACTAATTACCTGTAAGCTATTATCTTCACTATACTACAGACATCTTGCGAAATGTCGTGGTTTAACCCCAGCCAGCAGCTAAGCACCACACCGCCACTCACTCACTCCCCCTCAGCAGGATCGGGGAGAGAACTGGAAGAGGAAAAGTGAGAAAACTCACGGGTTGGGATAAAGACAGTTTAATAGGTAAAGCAAAAGCCACGCATAAGCAAAGCAAAACAGTTCATTCATTCACCACTTCCCATCGGCAGGCAGGTGTTCAGTCATCCCCTGGAAAGCTGGGTTCCATCACACATAACTGTTACTTGGGAAGACAAACGCTGTAACTCCAGATGTTCCCCCTTCCTTCTTCTTCTCCCAGCTTTATTTTGCTGAGCATGACATCATATGCTATGGAATATCCCTTGGGTCAGCTGTCCTGGCTGTGTCCCCTCCCAACTTCTTCTGCACCCCCAGGCTACTCACTGGTGGGGTGGAGTGAGGAGCAGAAAACACCTTGACTCTGTGTAAGCACTGCTCAGCAATAACTAAAATGTCTTTGTATAATCATCACTGTTTGCAGCAGAAATCCAAAACATAGCCCCATACTAGCGATCATATAAAAAATTAACTCTATCCCAGCCAAAACCAGCACACAAAGTAAGGATTCTAGGTACGTTGAGAATTCAGCACCAAATCTGTTGGTGTGATATTTGGCTCTCCAACAGAATCGGCACACATCAAGTGCAGAAGACTAAAGCATCCTTTCAGTACTGCTTTTCACTATCGCGTCATTTTGCTATGAGTCTCACGATCTTTGCTAAGCTCTAGGTGCTGAACTCTGGCAACGTAACCTTTGAAGGACAGCTTAAATAGTACTAAAAAAGTGAATTTTAGGTCTCCATTGTGCAAAGAAAAGGTTTAAAGGATGAATACGATTTTCCAAGAAGGCAAATGGAATGCACTTTAAGTATCTTCTACTGTTTCTTGTTTCTGTCTTTTTCTTTTTTTTTTTTCCTTCCCTCAAGGGCCCTTATGGATCCTTTACCAGATACCAGAACAGTTGTGGTTTAGCGCTACTATTCACAGAAAGTTCTAAATTTTCCTGTTACAAAGAGTTGGAAGTAGTGTGGCTCATGGCTGTTGGCACATGGAACTCTGGGTATGGAAGGGCAAGTCTTTATTGGAGTGTTGCTGTGCTACTTCTGGGAAGCTAGCAGCCAGAATGAATTAGCTACAGGGAGACTGCACAGGAAAGCTGTATGAATTAGTTTATCCTTTCATCGGGCTGTCCTAAGGACTGTGTTAGGAAATCTGTAATTCACAGGGTTTTTTTGTTTGTTTTTTTTTTTTTCTCCCCAGTCTTAGTAAAAACATCCTCTTGTTTTTCTTTCAAGCCCGGTGCCATCAGATGGAATGTTCTCAGAAGGACTCCACACTCCTAGAGTTATCTCCCATACTACTGTTGGTTACACTAAAAGGGAAGAATAAAGTCTAAAACTTCCTTCATTTCCAAACGCAAACTGCATCAGCATTAAGTCCAGTTTAGTGGCATAAATTAGTGGCAGTATTTGTATTTTTAAATATTCTTTCTCTGTATTTTAGATTGATGTTTTACTCAATTAAAAACATTTAGAGTACAGTATGTTGTAGATTTAATACATTTAGCGTTCAGGGCTAGCATGATTGACTTCTTTTCTATATTCTCTTGAACATTTTCATTAGCAGATGTTTGCAGTGAATATGCGCTCTATAGATAGATTGTGCACCGCAACGAGAAATGTAGAAGGTAACACAAAGGGCAAATTGTGTTATTGCGGTGTTACGGAGCTATGGTTGCAAATTACTTGCTTTGAAAGTGCCTAAGTGACTGGGATAGCTTAGAGTAAATTGCTATTTTAACAGTGCGAAGGTGCTAGAATCTGCTCTCTAGCACGTTACCCTGTAGTACGGCATAGCTCAACTTCCTCTGCAATGAGCTCTGCCACTCATGCTCTGCTATAAAGATATTAAACAATGACTGAAACTTAATTACTATTTGACTGGCACTCAGATGGCTGTGATTCCTGAAGGAAAGTTTTCCTATATGTAGTCCTTCAGTTGTCATCCTAAAATATTCTTGCACTAATTTGTATTTTGAACAATATTTAGGTAAGTATTACTGCTATTACTTGCCACAGAATTCCTGTGGGCCAGACCAGTGGTCCGTTTTTTCACCTTGGCTATAACTAGGTAGTGCTGTTACCTTTGCATATTGGAGAAACTCATTCCTCTCTATTTCTCAGTTTTGTCATATATAACATAATTGACTATAAATGAAAAAGTCAGGAATGACATCAAAATTTGCAAGACAACACTTACTGTAAAGAACCCTATGGAGAGATCAGTGCTAAATTAGAAAAATAACCTTACGTGACCCAATTTCTGCTCCTGCTCCTTCTCTAAATATCCATAACAATATGGTAAGACAGTGTGGCAGGTAAAGGCACAGGCCTGTTCTGTAGAAATGGCAAAGAACAAACAGAAATGGAAATCGTGAATAGTGCCATTGAACATTTGCACACACAAATTCAATTAGTAGCAACAGAAAGGAATGTTCAGCATTCTAGGAATAGCTGAGGGCCTTGCACAGCAGGAGAAGGGAGCAGGAGTAGGAAGGGTGAGTTTGCAGAGTTACACTAGCAGACTTTATTGGTGTATTTTATGGTAAATTGGGGGAAAAAATGGACTATTCTTGTCAGTATCACCTTTTTTCGGATCACATCATGTTATTCAAATTTCTGTATGCTCAGCATAAACAACGTTTATGACAAATCCTGCCAGTACCCAGATGGGTTCGGAAATTGGAGTACAATCAAAATATAAGTATCTTTGAAAAGAAAGTAATTTTTTATGCTGAGCCTACAGAAATCAGCAGTACAGAATTGAACAGTTACAGATCTTCATTGGTAATGGGTGAGTTCAGAAGTTGGAATACAATCCAAATATAAGTACCTTTGAAAAGAAAAAAATGATAGTAACTAGAAGAGGATTTATTATTAACAAGTTGAGACTTGTTAGTAATACATAGGCTGTACATGAATTCATTTTCATAGTTATTCATACTTTTTTTTTTTTTTGAGTACACAGAGCCTTTATTTTAATGAACAGTAAGTGGAGTCCTGTTATTCATGAAGGAAGTCCTCATGCATTACAGCTAATGTTTAAGCTTTTAAAAAGTTGTCGTTGCATAGTTCAAGAGAACTTAAGATGCTTAATATTTCTCTGCAGTAAAATGCCAAAGGCAAATGCCAATTCCACATGTCAGTGTTTTTTCATCATCTTTCTACAGTGAATACAAGGTCACGGAAAAAGAATAATAAAAGAAATACAGATTTACCACCATTCTTCTTGCTTATCTCCTAAAGTAGCCATTAAAATCAAATGTTGCCTAGTTATTGTCAGGTTCTCCCCCTACTGTTTGTGATAGCGTTAGAAGACAATCCTCTATATGTTATCATTTAAAGCTCCTTTATGTGTTAAGTTTGTGTACAACAAAGGCAGGAGAGTAATTTTAATCAGACATGCAATATTAGATGCCAGTTGCAGCTCATAATAAAGCTTGAGAACCCCCCCCACCACCATTTACCACATGGTTTTCTAGATGCTAAATGCTCATTTTAATCTGAAAGGGAAGAGCAGAGAGCTCTCCTGTTTTTCAGCGACGCTAAACCCAGGGGCTCCGGCACGCTGCAGCCGAACGCCTCCTAGAACACAACGTGAAAAGCTGCAGATTAACTGTATTTAGATGCACTGGCTTGATGTAACATCAGCTTGCTTGAATTAATGTCCTGTGACAAGCCCTCCCTTGCAAACCTTTAGAAGCAAACTGTTCCTTTGTCTACAGTTTTAAGCTTGGCTACAGCCTCTGGTAGATTCTGCATTGTTCCTCACATACTGTTTTTTCGACAAAGTTGAATCATCATCTATGAAGGACTAACTACCCAAAGGGTATAAACCCAGTTGGTAGTGGTTTATTCAGCTTTGACACTTCTCAGTGTGATCCTTACTGCCTTCTGTAAAACAAGCGGGCAAGGGAAAGGCTCCAGAGACTTTCTTCTATTCATTTCTGTAATAGTTTTCTTGCCACGGGAGGCTTAAGAAGATTTGTACTGCTTGCTTTCTTTTCATTAGCAGTGAGTGCAATGCTGTTGGGTAAGTTAATGTGTGAGACTATAAAAAGAAAAGCACAGGAATTTCGAAAACAAAAAAAAAACAATCAAAAAAAAGGTGTATTTTCTCATTAATCTTTTTTTAATGTTGTTTTTCTTGATTTATTCTGTATGAGGTGCAGAGGAAAAGTATTGTGTAACAGTTGAGATATTTTCACTTGTTCTCAGCCAGAGAGAGAATTGGAATCTAGCTGTAGTCTATTTCCTGAATGCAATACTATGCTTGACTGGGTTTTGGCAGCAGCATGTTAAAATTCTTGTTATTAGACTGACAAAGAAACCTGATTGAAATTTCAACATAATCATATTTCCTGTCATGAAGTATAATAATATTTAATGATTTCTTTGTATTTCTGTATGCAACAAAATGCATCAGTCTTTGAGCCTTACTTTAACCACTATATTGCACTAACATGCTATACTTAAATTAACCATTACATGATTTACATTGTATTTAATTCTGAATGTTTACTTTAAAGAGAAGTGAGCATGTTTCTTGAGGAAACCCCAAAGTTTGGCAAAAGGATTTACTGCTTTCCTTAGTATAATAGCTATTTTCATCACATTAAAATTTGACTCTGTATGGAAGCACTTCAATAGTCAGTTTTGTGTGTTATGACAGTTAATGTGTAAATCTATGCTATGTATACACAGGATAGTAGTAAAAAAAAAAAAATAATACCATGCCATCATTATATTTATAATTTTCCCAAAATCTCTGGGCTCATAAAATTTGCTACAAACAATGCAGAATAGGTAATGAATATAAATTAGCCTTAGAGAATAATCCATATAGAGTGCAAGTAATACCGTTTAAAATTTGTATCTGATGGATTGATGGATGATAACTCATGCAGGACATCTATGTGTTAAGAAGAATGCACCTGATGATAAACGTTAATTATCATTAAAGGATTACTAGACAGTAGATCTTGGAACTTTTAAATCATGCTGCTCATCAATAGCAAATGTAATCTTTAATATTTTTGTTGTCTGGTGTACTATGCATGTTTGTTGTCTTTCCTTTGTCCCCCAACACACACTTAAACTTCTGTTCTGTGATATAAGGAATACAATAATGACTTAAGAAAAATGCTGGTAACTCAGCTGAAACAATTCTGTAGATTTTTTTTTTTTTTTTTTTTTTTTTTTAAGAGAGAAACCACAACTATTCTCTGCCTGGTAGACCAGCAGTTCAAGATTTATAAAGCAATTCATAGTGAAATGTATCCAGATAGTGTGATTTTTTTAAAATGCCAAGTTTTATTGTTTTTTTCCCAGCCAGTTACAGTATACTCTGTGACATTTTGAAATATTCCAGCAGAGATAACTGTTGATAGATGTAACTCAGCACTGTTTCATATTTATAGAAATCGCATTACCTCCAGCCACACTTGTCAGCAGCTCTGCTCTTTTGATTCCCAGTTGCCCAAGAAGTGTAGCTTGAAGCATTGTCAGTATGTGATATCATTAATCAAGAAACCAGTTGTACTCTGTTGTATTTTTATTTGCATGCACATGACTACAAATTACCACTCACAGTTATTCAGCCCTCAGAAATCTATACTCACTGCTTGATGGTTTACTTGTGTTCTATTTGTGGTGTTTTAATAAGACAGAGACACGATTCCGTGGAAGCTAGCATAGATCATAGCCTAAAAATGGCCCTTACTCATAAGAAATGGCATAGGGGGGGAGTAAAGCTCATTTCTTAGAGAAGCATTTGGCTCTCAGATGGAATTTATTATAATTTTGTGAGATGCAGGTTGGTTTTTTTTGGGTTTTTTTTTGTCCAGCAAGTATGCCTTTTCACATAGTTGACCTTACTGGTATTTTATTTTTGTTAGCTACAGTAGGTCAGCAAGGATTTGGAAAAGAGAGTTTCTTGCCAAATCTGTAAGTCTGCTTGGTCGTGGTTCAGGGGCAGTTAAGTTTGCTAACCAAATTCTAGCAGGTAACTCCAAGATCTTGTTCCCTGACATAATAATGAGAATAGCATGTGTGAAGAAATGTACATGCAAACAACATATGAACACATTTGCAAATTCAGTATGATTAATCTGTTGCCTTTCTTATGAAACACGCATTAGGGCTGTCACAGCTATTGGCTTTCTTTTTTTATTTTCCAGTTCCTTTTATTGAGTGCATTGATCTGTCTTCATTAAAAGTTTCATCCCATGGTAAGCATGGGATAAAATTCTTGCATCACTGAAGTCAATATCAATATTTAGCACCTGAATAAACTCAATTTATCACCATGTGCAATAGTCCAACTGCAGTGTAGAAGGCAGAGGAAGGAGAATTGCTGCAGTGATCAAGGCTTGAAGTTTTGGAGCCGTACCCTGTAGAAGTGGGCAGTGACATAGAGGTGCTTATACTTGAAAAGAATTCAGCATAATTCTGATTCACTCCACCTTCCCTTACCTTTCAAATATTTTGAAAAGCACTGAACTTAATAAATGCAATGTAGTACCTTGAGAATGCCATTTGTAAACTAATAAATAAGACAGGTATTTCTGCTGCTGCAAGCAATTATGTGGGCTTTTCTTTTTTCCTTTTAAAGGTCCTTGCTACATACCAATTTTTATAAGACATTTTTTAATTACAGAAAAAGAAACTTTTGCATAGCCTTTCAGCAGAATATAACCTGTAATAATTTTTTTGTAGAGACTATTTTTACAGTCTCCAAGGACTCTGATCAGCATTCTTGATTCACTTCAGCTCCCATTGAGTTCAATAGGCATTTTCATGATTAAAAGAACCAGTAAGAAATGTTGAATAGAGTTGGTTTACTCAAATGCAAGCAAATCTCTTAGGCTATATTTTCATAGGGGAATTAACAATCCAGTTATTACACGCAGAAGAAATCTAAGCTCTCATGCTAAGCTCTCATGCAGTGTTTGGGTGCCAAAAAGATGGCATCTACTATTTAAGAGCTATTTGTTATTTTGACAGTGTGGCTCCAGGCTACATTTTACTGAGTAAACCCTTAATTTTACATAACAAATAATGAAATATTGCTGCTTCACTGCTTCTCTCCATGTGATTAAGAGAGATCAACTTCGCTTAACATCACTTTAAATTAATCTGTGATGCTATACCTACTATTGAATCCCACTGTCTGTTTTTGAAATACGTGTATGGGATTTTTCTTCTCCCTGTAACATGGTCCTCATATAGCACAATGAACTACAAGCTAGTCATCTTGTCGTGTGGTATGACACGTTTTAAGGGAAAGAATGATCAAGAAATTGGCAAGTAGTTGGGGAAAGAGTTCCTGATGTTTCTTGTTTTAATCAGGTGACTCCCAAGGGGACAGGGGGTCAGGAGAGGACAGTTAGAGGACCACAGAAACTCCCAGAAAAGGGAATAAGGAAACGTACATGTATCACAGTGTGTCTCAAGAGAGAAGGCTGAAGAGTTTTGAACAAGGACAGAGAAGTGTAAGAGATTGAAGGAGGCTTTGTGGGCTGGGAAGTTTTCCTGAATGCTGTCAGACATTGAAGGTAGGTTGTGGAGTCCATTAATAAAAAGGAAAAGCATGTAAGATTATAGCCCAAAGGAGGAGATGACATATGAGAAAAGCTTCCTGGAGATATGAAATGGGTCTCCCAGAGGTAAGAGTTGGCTCAGACGGAGTTGGAGTGGAGCTGGGAATACATTGGAGGAGAAGGAGTTTGGGTCCACTTTATAAAATCCCCAGGAAGATGTTTTGTACTGTGATTTGAAAATTCCTTGGTAAGCCATAGCATCAGCTGAAGGCACAGAATGCCTCTGCAGGACCATCTATACCATTAGGGACTGTTACAGGGGTAGAGTGTGCAGATGGGTTCCAGTTCTTTCTGCTCTCCGGGCTAACCAGAAGTGAGCCATTTTCAGTCTGAAGGTGATACGCCTGTGTTAGCGTGTGCTGTCGCCAGCTTTGTTGTGTCATGCCGTTGACTACATGTCTGCAGAGGTTCTGGACTGGAGCTCTTTGGCTACCAGCCAGGTTGGAGAAAAAGCAGTGCAGTAGACCTTCCCTGTATTATTTAGGACATCCCCAGAGCACACCCTTGTTCAGTGTGATGTTTCTTTGAAACAACTACAGACAAAACCGTCTAGATTGCTGAAGTACGCAAGAGAAGCATAGTCTATTAGTGCTTTCAAAGGAAGTTGGGTAAGCTTTTTCATAGAAGTGTTTAGATAAATTCTGTTTATGGAGAGAAGATATTAGATAAAAGTGGGAGTTTTGATTTCATATCAACACTCATCTATTGTAGGATGAAATCTTATTTGTCTCCTGTTAAAGTGGTTCACAATTAAAGCAGGAACTTTACATTTTCAACTGCAACATGAGCATGCTCAGATTTCAAACTTACTTCTGTCAAGAGCTGCCTACCCATCTATTGGGTACCCTTGCAAGAGCTGCCTTTCTTGACTTGCACGATTCAGTTAGGGAATTATCTTGTAAAGAAAAGAGGATAAATGCTGATCAGATGCTTGATATGTTAAATAGGGAGACAATGTGGGTTGCTGAAAGGTAGATAGGCAGGATGCTGCTGAGAAAGAATGCTAGTTAAGGGTACAGTTTATTTGCATTGTTCACAACCAAAATAAATCTGCTAGATCTGTTAAGAAAATTTTTAAACCAGAATTTTTAATTAATGTGATAAGATTTGGTTTTCATTGCCTTTGGAGGTGTCAAATATTTGAATGGAATTTACTGTATAAAATAAGTTTCATTGAGGAATAAATTCTCCACACCATGTGATAGATGTAGTGGAAACCTCCATATGTGAAGCAATTACATCTCTGATACTTGTTGAGTTGTACAGTATTTCATTGAAGAGAAAAGAGTTCTTTGAGATGTATTAATTTACTTTGGGACATTTTGCCCAGTTCTGATGAGAATAAAATTCTGCAAGAAGTGAAATTACTCCAGCATATTATTAGAATGCTAGCTTCATCTTTGAGAATGATAAAGTTCTCTGTATAACTTCCTTTTATGTAACTTCAGCTCTTCCCAATAATGGCATAATCAGCTCTTGGTCTGCACTGAGGCTTCTGTTTGGAGCTCCTCCTGGCCTGCTCCTGGCAGCAGTTTAAGACAAAGAATGTGTATAGCTTTTATGAACAGACCTATTCTTTCCAGGATTTATTTTGAAGTCAAGCTGGAGACTACTTTTTCTACATATATTCTGCTTATCTCTTTCTGTTCCTCTATCCTTCTTTCTTGATGCTTCTTCAAACATTTATTCTCCTGCCAGTTGCTCCTGTCTTCCTCCCCTTCCTCTTGAGCTGTATGTAAGAGCAGTTGCTGTTGCACATTCTCCTCCTGGACTGCCATGTGCTCTGGATACCATAAATAACTTACAGACATAGTTTATAGTCTTAACATTTGAGATCAGGCTCTTCTTATGTTTGCTTTGCCACATGACAGAAACAGTGCAAATAAAAATGGGAATGAAAAGAATTAATATGTGGGTTAAAAAAAGGAAATGCTAACCAGCACCAAAACTGAAGCTTAAAGTATCTCTCTCATGGACCTGAGTCCTTTACATGAGATGAAAAGTTTATATGCATATATATGTGTACATATATATATATATATCTTGTAAAGAACATATATATATATATATCATATTTTTTAGATACATACTAAACAAGAACAATTACTGGCTAAGAGTAACTGTTCCTACATGGATAAAGTTCCATAGAGAAATTTTATTTGTAGAAACCCAATAGTTAGGTCTGACAGGTCTTGATGCTGGTTTCACGGGAGCTGTTGAGAACTTTAATACAAAGCAATACTATACTGAGCTGCATTACAGCTCTAGCTGCATTCCCAGATCAACAGACCCTTCTCTCTCGGGCTTACTTGAAAGATTTTAGCAAGGTGTTTATCTGTGATAAGTCTTCATTGCTCCTGATATGGGAAGTCCTTGGTGACCAGCCAGAGAATCTTTATCTAAGTCATTTGTCCTGTTCAAGCATCTTTCACAACTGCTCTGTTGAACTCAACAGATTTATATTGTTCAGGCTGGATATGTGGTTCATTGATCAGTTTTCTCTCTATGAAAAGAGAATGCAGTGGAAAAGTATAATCTATGCCACTTCTACTTATGCTGACTGAGAGCAATGCAACATAATGTGCCTATTTCTTTGTGTAGTTTCCACAGGCTAGCCTTGAAGGGGTACGTTTTATGGTCCATTTGGCATGCTCTGTCTATCTGTTCGTACCAGAGCTGATATCCTTTTATCAAAGTCTATCTTTCATGTCATTATGTAGAGTTTTATTTTATGGTTTTTATAAAGCAGAGAACTGGAATGGTACCCGTTAGCACAAAAGTCACTTTAATCTCCTTGTCATGAGACTGATTTGGTTCAGCACCTCTTGGATGAAACAGCTGTCTAAATCTTTAACCTCTGTAGGAGTATCCTTTAAATCAATAAGAATAAGTGAAAAAGGTTTAATGTGCTGCAATCAGTTGGGAATGTTTCTGTTCGTGAGGCTGGCAAGTGGCTGTGACCAGTCAAGCAGTTAACAAACATCTGTGGCAATTCACGTCTTTAATATAAGTTTACTTGGTTTTAACTAGTCTCTCTTCATTGACTTTTCAACAAAAAGAGAATAAATGTTTCACCTGCTCCATGAGGTACAACGAATTTATGGTATTATTGTTGGTTAGTCTTTTAAAAGCCAGGTAGCTCTACTTGATCTGAAAAAGTCTGTAAGGTATGGGAGACAATAAAAATTACTAGTATTTCTATGGCTTGCTTAGTTACTGCTGAACTTTACCATATGGTGATATGCATGTTCTTAACAAAACTGTATGCTAAAATTTAGCATCGTAAATAATGTTTGAAAATTTGGACAGGGGCAAAAGGGGATTTTTTGTATCTGCCATCTTAAGCACCTATCTTCTTGTACAGCAAATTAGGTATGTAATAGTTGGATCTGGATTCCAGTTCAGCATCAAGGAACTGAGTCCTTTTACAGTTTATTTCTTGGCTTTAAGCAGTGACCTGTGCTAGGAAAAAATCACTTGCGTTCTATCGAACTGTTTCACTGCCCGGGATCCGTGGGGCTACAGAGGATAATGCTGATATACTGGAGGGAAGGCTTTTTCCTTCTCACAGTTCTGAGATAGATAAAGCTCAAAAATATCTTGAGGCTGTAACAAAGGAGACTAGAAGAATTTCTCTGCATATTTTGATATTTCTTCTAAGTTTCACTTTGAAGAATAAACCAGTCCCCTGAAAAAAATGATATGAGAACTTTCTTGGCTGGGAGAAGGATGACCTTTTATATGAGCAAGCGGTAGGCTCACTGGGGGTGGGAATGGCAGCTGGAGAATTTGCTCCAAAGAAAACTAAGACAGTAGCTAGCTTGCCATTGGGACAGGTTTCTGGCACCGTTACCACTGTTGAATGAATTTGTTCTTATTAGCTGTTAGGTGTATTAATTACCATTCATTTATTCTTTAACCAAGCCATTTCCTTCTTGATATATCAGAAGTACTTTTACTATATAGACATCTTGTTTTTATAGTCTCCTAGCAACAGAAATGTTTCTTAAGCTGATGTTTGCTGTCTCAAGAGTTCTGTGTCCAAATTATTTTGAATAGCCTTAATTTTCCACAGTTTCCAAAATTTAATCAATCACATCTTTTGTTTGTTTGATTTTCTAACAAAGGCATCTGATTAAGTAATTTCCTGAGCCTTGGTTACAGTATCATCTCAAATGTGAGTACTTCGGATCATGGCACACACAAAAAATAAATCTAAACTCATTCTGCCTCCATCTTGAATGGGATATATTACTAAGATACGTTGTTTCTCAAGCATCCTCAGAATCGGTGATCTCGAAGAGAACTTCTGCAGTTATTCTTTTAACTGACACAGAGCTTGTGCAATTACTGTTAGTCAAAGCCATTGATCATTGTTAACAAAATTTGTACCAGGTGGTTTCACTGCCTGACATTTGGAAGTGGCAATGTAAGGAAAGTTGAAATGTCTGTTTGCAAACTTCTGAATACTTTCTGTGGTCATAAGGGTGCTCTGCCTTCACATTTGAATAGATAAATTCAGAGGGGAAATTTGGGAGCGGAAACAGAAAGTCTCGAAGTCTTTGTTTATGCAAAACCAATGCATATCGCTGGAGAATAGTGAGTTACTCATCCAGAACATAGATGAGGAGACCTCTGGATACATTGCATTAAGCGGTCCACTGAATACTCTGCAGACTTACTGCCAGTTGTATTGCTCTGAGACTGGCTTCCACATATCTGCCTGGGATTACAATCAGACCTGAAAGCATTGGCATCGTCATTATTGTGTATGCAGCAAGTACACGTACTGTATATACAACAGAGTTGGTCTACACCCTAAGGGCCTAGTGGTGTGTGCTGTGGTCACGTCAAAGACTGACTGTCATGCGGTAACCAGATTGCAGCATCAGTTTTTCAACGCTACCTGATGTTTGGAAATTGTGTACAAATGTGTATTTTCAAAACATTCTAGGATTGGTATATCAGGGAGAAAAGAGCTTGCCGATAGGCAAATTTAGGTGCAGGTAGCCTTCGGGCAGTACATCCTCATGTTGATCTCTAAGTTCCTTTCAATCCGTTGTGATCTATACAGCCACTGAGTGGCTGAACGGGTACTTGCGTTGTTTGTTTCTGTATGGCCTCTGTTAATGGTCTTTATGCAGTGGTAAATCTTTGATTATTTCTACAAAATTTATGTTGTGCTTACCTCTGGAACTGCCTGTGTGTTACTGAGGAGTATGTACTCCCAAAGTGCAGATCCATTAGTTCCTGTCTATCACTTTATACACACATATAAATAAGAATTTAATGTAGTACTGGATATGGAGGGGTTGTACATCTGCAAATAGGTCCATAGGTTTTCGTTCCTTTTGATTACCATGGTGTAGACAGGAGTGATTTTTTTCCCCATTCTTTATTAAATTTCTAGCTCCTAAATAAACAACAAATGATTCAAGTCCTGGCTCTTGACAGTTTTATCAGGAAGCAGTAGCTGGCAGTAAACTGTGTTTCCTCCTCATGGATTTGTACAAACCATACAGGTATTTTCACGGAAGTGTGTGAATGTAATGCGTGGAGTGATATGACAGTATTGTGTGTTTTTTCTAGACATTCTACGTACTTGATCTCTGGTTTCTCCTTATTTTTTATCCAAGTGCCATACAGTCTACTGCTTCCCTGGGATCCTGACACCACTTTGGGACTACCTAGTCCTGGTTATAATCCATGTAACTCAGTTTATTGTATGTTAAGGCATACTGCAATCACAGTAACAGTCTGTTTCTTAGTTATATATGTTGCATAAATACTACTTTTCTATATATGAAAATGCATAATGTTCTGTATGTAATAGGGTTGTGGTAATACTTTGTGGCTCTCACTTACAATGTTTTGAGGTAAAATGGGACCCAGCTGTCTGTGCAGATGGGAAGTTGAGAGCAAGCTGGTTCTGGGAGACCAGAACCCTTGCAGAAGCCTTGCACTGGACTGTGGAAGCATGAAAAGGAATGAAAAGTAATTCTAAAACAATCCACATGGATTTCCAGTACTAACGTTGTAGATTATTTTGATGCTTTTTTTATAGAACAATTTCATTTTAACAAATTGGAATTTACTGATCATAAATTTCTATTCTGGCATCCCATGACTTTGCCACCTGTTGTCCTGAAACTACCTGAAAGCCTGCAGGACTTTCTAAAAAGAAAAAGAATGTGGAAAATGGAACCGGTGTTTAGCACACGTGAAGTTTTCCTTTTTATTTGTGGCTTTATGTGCTTTACATCACGCAACACTTCTCTTATTTCTGCCTTTGTAAGGGCTGATACTTTTTGCTAGTAACTGTTTAGGAGATAGGGTCAGAATCACATAGGGTTTAAGTGCATTTATAGACACGTGGGAAAGCCTGCAGTTTACGTGTGCTTCTTAAGTCCTGCATTTTATAACCTTCTTTGAAGAAAAGGAGTAGAAATGGCCTGTTTCAAACCTTATTTCTCCATAGTAGAAAGTATCAAGAAGGAAAGGAAATGAGTGAAGTTCACAGTCCTGTATAGATCAGAAGCTCCAAGTTCTTGGCACATTCTTCTGTAGTTTAGAAATTCTCTGATGCTGAAACCAGAAAGCTCTGCTTAATAAATAAGTGTTTAATAAGGAGATTGCCTCTACAGATGAAGTATTACAGCAGCCTCAGTGCAGACCAAGAGCTGATTATGCCATTATTGGGAAGAGCTGAAGTTACATAAAAGGAAGTTATACAGTATATATGTGTGTGTATATATATATATACACAGTATATATATAAACTCCCTCCGGCTTGCCTCATCTCTCAAAAGCTTCTTTCTGTCTGGCCACGTGACTACTTTGCTTCTAATTCCCTTTGAGATAATATCCTTAGGTTTCATCCGCATACTTACTTAGGTCCTCTCAGGACAAACTGGATCCCTGATAACAGTTTCAAATATGGACAGGAGACTTACAGATCATGCCTAAGTATTTAAGAGTACTCCATGCTTCTGTGGCCAGATTCCCTGCCTGTCTTGACTGTGGTGCCTTTGTATTGTTAAACCATGTGGCCGTGACTGCAACATCCTCAAGACGTGCCCAGTCATTGTCAGGCCTCCACTGAGGTATGCCTCTTCGCAAATTCCTTGGCACAAGCAGAATGCTCAGTACTCGTAGACATGGTTGCCCTGCAAAAATGCTGGACTCTTGCCTTGGGAAGGGCAGCGTCTGCTGCCACAGCAAGTTCCAGAGTCTCCCCTGTTCTGAGTTCTGAACAGACCCACACCGCTGGATGAACTAACGCGTTACGGCACTCACAGTCTTGTTGTGGACGTTCAGGTCTCAGAGGCCTCATAATACAGCCTTTCTTGGCAGGTGGCATAAAGAAAAAATATTATTAAGCTTACATCTTCCTCTAGCGTGTAGAATCAAACTTTGTGACCTGTCTTTTTTGAGAATGCATGAGTTTAGCCCAGTGCCAGTTGTCATGAACGTCCAGGCTCCCCAGCAGAAGAAAACCAAAGTGTTCTTATGATGGCTTGAAGCTTTCCCGTTTTTTGGGGGTACAGACACAGCTGTGAACGCTTATTGGGTCAGGTCTCAGGAATGATCTGACAGTCTGGTGGGGACTGTGTACATTGAGAATCTCTTCAGACCCAGTCCTCTCTGCCTCACAGACAGAGGGCTTCAGCTTAGGAGAAGAATTTTTTTCCCCCTAAAATTCCTGGTGTTTTATTTCTGAATACACTTAATGCTATGTATGCTCTCCAACATCGTGAAAAAATATTTAAATCTCTGTTTAAGTGGGAACAAAGAAGCAAACACATCCTTAGCATGTACAGTTTTTGTAGCTTTCATCCTATTCTGCCTTTAGGTAAAATAGACTTCCATCATTTTCAAAATGGAAGGTTTTTCTAAATCCTCAGACACCATTTGTGTGACTGTTTTGTGCCAGCGTAAGTCTTGATTAAAAATATCAGAAGAAGATGAAAAATAATATAAACATCACTTTATACTGAGAGATCTGCCATAATTTATGGTGCTTTATGCTGTCAATGACTTCAGTGATCTTTGGCCTAATATATTAGATCTGAGAATGACAGTGTCTACTCAAGTTGAAAAAAAATCAGAAAAAAAACCCACAAGCTTGTATCACAAACAAGTCTTAAATGTTATGTCAAATAGATCCATAGGCGAACTCAATTGCAGTGGCACAACGGAACAAGTAAACATCTGTCATATCTTTTGAATATCAAACTGCACCAAAAGGGAGAATATTAAGAACAGATGACAGAACATGAGATTGTAATTGAAGATCTTCTGCATCATAGATAGTTGTTGTATCTGCATTTTACTGAAGTCTTAAAGTCCAATCTGTCATCGTTAATATACATATTACACTGTATTTTGAGGACCAGTTCTTCAATGTATATTTGTATGAAACATACCAATACCGATAGACTAGTGTATCAGGGCAGGTAAAAATTGTTTGAGGTCCCAAAAAGCATTTTTAGTTACATTACTTGCAAGATACATGGATCTCCTTGGTTTCTGCTATGCACAGGGGTTAATGTGTGGCTTTGCTCAGTAATTCTCCAGATGCTCCTAATTTTTTAGAATTTATTAAATCTTCATCTCTGGGGTTGATAGGTTTCTTTTTTTGTATTAATTATAGAGAATCCAGCAGTACTAATTTGACCGTTCTTCATATGGAAAAATGGTCTTTATATTATAAAGCTTTAAGGTCTGTGACTGTAAAGTATGAGAAAAGGCACAAATGGTGCTTATCTAAATTCAGGAAAAATCAGTTACCTAAATATTAAGACCTGTGTTTAAATACTTACTGTTCTATTGTGCTGTAGAACATAAATTAGATACTGGTTTCTGATCCACATGTGTGTTTTCTTTTTGTCTTTCTTTTTGAAGGTACACCGTATATCTTGAATTATCCTAAGACTAGGAATTCACAAAGGGCTTTCAAATCATCTACATGAGGAATAATAATAAAGTCTGAGAAGAACTCTTGTTATGCCCTTGCAAAGATTAGTAATTAATTTATTGAAAGATAATCTTTCTCTTGGAAATGAACCCATGACAAACTTATCTGATTACATCACCCATCGCTTCCTGGAATATATGGTTATCTCTTTACCTGACTTCTGTTTCTGCCATGATACCTGATTTCCTTTTAAACCCATAGAAAGAAAGAAAAAGCCCAGATGGGTTTACCTTTTTTTTTTTGAGAAACCTAATCTTTTTAATTTAAAATAAATAGCTTTCAAATATGTTTTTATGTCTCTTTTTTTCTAGTGCATAGTGATAATAGCTGTGTAAGTGTTGTTTTGGCCACAAGTATCTTCCTGTTGTTCAGTTCCAAAGAGCATGTTGCTTTATATACCTGATCCGTTACGTACATCAGAAACTGGCTGTGAGATGGTGCTGTCAATCTGAACCTGCCTCTAGAAGTCATGGGATTCAGTCAGATATCCATGATTAGCAACTGACTTTCTTTTTAAGTACTTGCCCTAATTACTATTTGCGGTTGATATAGATTACAGATAACAGTGAACTCTTAGATTGTTAATTATTGTTGATCTTTGTAATGATGGTGGACCATACAATAAAGTGATTTAAGGCAGGGCAGTTTAATACTACCAATAATAACTAGAGTCATCATTTCAGATAATTTAAAACAGGCTTGATAGTTGAAAACAGTATTTGTGATCTTGTTTCTATATTAAAGTTGATTATAATTGATTTTATGTGATGCATTTAGAAGCACTGCTTTAAAGATAAAAATCTGAACTCTCCCTCCTCCAGTATTTAAAAATTAAGGTTCTAATCCAGTAAAGGTATAAAGTGAGCAGTAACTTTTGTTAGTAATTCTACTCATGTCAACAGGATATTTCTTATAAATAAGGATATGCATTTATAATAAGCCCACATATAAGGCGTGTATCCATATATGGCATATGGGGTAAAGTAATACTTGAATCACTCTCAGTAATGAGTCTCCTGATGTTAATCATAAGACATTATTTGGAATTCTTGAAAGCATCAACAGAATTGTGCCTGTACACAAAGCTTTTTAAAAAAATAGTATCACTGTTTGGTTTCTGAGTGATATAGGAGCTCACATGCCATAAATCCTAATTTTCAGAAATTGTTTTGCTTAGGTTGTTAGAAGATTTTTACTTTGGGTGGAGGGGTATCAGTTGAGTTAGGCAGAATGTGGTATTGGTTTATACTCTTTATACTGTGCTTGAAAGGCATATTTTTATTCCTGAAGAAGTAAATTCTCACCCAGACACCAAGGACTGTGACCGGCTTTGATTGATCCAGGCTTGGCACAGTCAGGAAGGCAGTAGAATGGCTTATGGAATATACCTTCATCAGAATTGTTGACTGCGTTCTGTGGTGCAAACTATAAAACTGTGGAAAGCAGCGACTATTCATTTAGGACATGACATTATCAGATGCTGTTGATGAAAAGTAGCAGCCCAGATATTCTTCTTTTCACACTACTGTAATTGATTACCAACTTGCCAAAATATGAGTAAGGCTGCTATGAATAATAAAAAAAAAAAATCACTGTCTTCTGAATGAAATATTTAAAAATTGAAATCCCATTTTTGTAGCTGCATTAAGGACACCCAGACCTGGAACAGCTGTGATTATTTTTTATATATTTTTTTTTAATGTGAATTACTGATTCTTGTGTCACTTTTTGAGTTGATCTGCTTATGTGGCCTTTCATATTAAAATCACGTCTTTCAGCTTGTAAAGATTATCCTATTACTCTATTCAAGAAAAAAGGTAATAAACTGAAAAAGCTTAAAAATACCAAGGAGCAGTCATAATTAAAGTTATGGAAGCTTAGGAAAATCCTCCCAAGAAACAGAAGGGTGGTTTGGGGTGTTTTTTGTGTTTTTTTTTCTTTCAAATCTGTATGTCTTGAATTTATGTATATCTTCAAATCTGTGTCTTGACTAGAAGAACTGTGTTCAAATTTACTGTGAAGAGTGCCATGCCATGAAATCTTCAGTGTCTCTGGAACCTGAAGTGTAGACATTTCCCTGTATCTTTTTATGAATGCATGTTGAGTCAATCACTTCGTCACTTTCTCTACTATAAAAGCGTCATTGTAATTCATGATGAAGAACATATTGGTAGAACTTTGATATTATGTGTTTGTACAGTTCTTATACCTTTGAATTTCACAACTTTAAAAAATAGTTCATTCACATAAAAGTTCATGTCAACTTCATGAAACTGATCAATGTTTGTGGAAGAAAAAAGAGTTTCTACTTTAGAGGAGGTTTAGATAAAAAAAAAAAAAGTTTCTCAAAATCAAAATTCCTTACTCTGTTTTGTAAAATAGGATTTTATTGGTGTCCTAGCACTCTTAGTACTTATATCTGTAGAGACATTGTTAATAAGAGTATCGCCAAAGAAGGGCACTTTATGCACTAGAAAAATGTCTGTCTTTTCATGGAAAAAAATGCCTTGTGCTTCCATATTTTTATTTCATATTTGAAATGTGTGGTTAATATTTCTATTGTTATTAATTGTAGGTGTATACTTTGCCAATGAAATAAGTGTTCCTTTTACTATTCTGATACCATAAAAAACTGAAATAGCTTCTCAAATTTGAAAGCATATGATTTGTTTTAATTTGGTGCCCTGAATTTTGTATTCTGCTGGTTAAGCAACAGACCTACAATTATCTGACAGAAGCTGCCTTCTTGACATTTTCCAGCTTATTTTTTATCCTCAAGTAGAGCTCTGTATTTTGCATAAGATTTAGATAATCATGTAAACTAGTTGCATCACTGAAGTATTTTTATTTCAAATTCAAATACATTGAGGGCTGCATACATGAGCTAAAATAGTTTTTGCAAATTTTCTCATCTAACGTTTACCTTCATCTGATTTACATTGTTCTTGAATCTTTTCCCTCACCTTCCCTATCAAAGCTAAATCTATTTAAATTTAAATGTACAAAAACGTGAGCCACTTAGAATATATCTGCAGAAATTTAAGTACTGACATAGCGTAAGATATTTAATCCATACTTTCTCTTCTTCGCTTTACCATATATACTGCATCCTGACTCCCCTGTTATGTTCAGTGTGAGGTGGCAATGTGAACAGTTCTGCTAGGGCAAAGCACCGGGGCTCTTCCGAACAGTTAATTATTTGTACAAGTGTTGAAAGGTTTGGTGTCCTTGGTGGTTAGAGTTTCTGTTACAGTATTCTCTGAAAATGCCAAGTGCACTCTAAAAGTTCTTCCCAAGGGTTAATCTTTGCCACTAGTGTATAACCCTTTTTCTTAAGATCCTGGTGAACAGGAAGACCGCTCTCAGTTCTCTCATAGGGCCAAAATACAGATCTACTGATCTGTCAGGTGCAATGAATGCTAGCTGTAGATCATACTTAATTCAGCTCAGGCCAAAGCATTTGACGTATAATATAGTGCCATAGGTTGTGCATGCGTGAACATTTTACAGATGAGTATTTGTCTCTCTCCTTCAGCTGTCAGCACAGATACATCATCATATATCATTATCACTTCTAGCAATGACACTGGAACGTCTTGAACAGTTGTGTACTTATTGTGCACATATAAATATAATATATGGTAGTTACCTCCCTATGGTGTGTTCAAAAGGCATAGCCACCTCATTTAAGGATTAAAATAGCTTACTTCCTTCTTATATCATAAATAAGCCAAGTTTGTATTGGTGCTTAACTTGTTCAACCCATGTGCTCTCCTTGTTGCGAGAGGAGAATACAAAGGTGTCCTCATACATACGTAAAGGTATCTTTTGCACATAAATATCCTTTTGAAAAGGTTGTGCTAAATTAGCAATGGGGAAATGTACCCAGGGAATTTAAATTCCCAGATTAGCTCAATTTCATACCTCACAAGCTGAGGAAAAGAGAAAAGTTTTGTAAATTACACGCTATTCAATTTTCTGAAAGAGTACCAGGCACTGAAAGTCAGGTTTTGGCAGGTATTTGGATGCCCAGACATCCGGATAGCTACCTTTGGGTCACTAAGGACAGACACCTAGTTGCTTTGACAGGTACAGAAGAAGGAGTTGCCTTTGAGTTTGTTAGGCATCTAACTTAGCTCTTTTTGTTAACTATCAAAAGTGTTTATATGCATTTTGGAGCACCTATTAAAACTGAAACGCATTTTTAAAATTTTGCTTTCAGTCTCCCAATATGAAATACCTTTCTGACCTGCTAATGTGTCTGAAAACCTGGTCCTTCTTACAGTCATTGAACTGTCAGGAAAATTGTATCCCATTTGCTGCAGACTCTGTGTACTTCAGCGTACTCTAAATGTCATGTTCTCTGCACTTGAACTGTCCTTGTGCATGTGGAGCTTTGAATTAATTTTATGATTTTGAAATGATCAGCACTAATTGTTGGTACTACGGGAGAAAGTCTTTTTTGTAGAGCAGGTAAAGCTACTCATATAAAGGTATTCATCTCAATTGTTCCCAGTTACTGCTGGCTACAGGGGGTTGTTTGATTTGGTTTAAAGATAATGTGGTTGCTTGTCCAATGGATACCCAAATAAAACCATCAAATTAATTTCCTATGAAGTACTGAGCAGTAGTTAAATAGCAAAGACTTTGTCATGGTAATAGTCTGTCCAAGACTACTGTAATAGTAATTGTCATTGGTAACAAAATCATATGTAAAAATTTAATCATACAAAATGCACCAATGTTAATTGTAGCTATTCAAATATTGATAAACAGCTGTAATCTTAATTCCTAGCTTTTTCCATGACTAAATAAAGCTTATTTAGAGAAACTGTAAACATTATAGAAACCAGAAATGTTATCATTTCTAGTAAAAAATATGCTTATTTTTCCATAATATCTGTTATTATCCGTATAAAAGTTCCAAAGAACTACAAGATCAGCTGAACAGGAGGGAATGAAGGAAAAAGTGTACCTTATTGTGTGAAAATGTGCTCCTTAGGTCTTTTCTTTGTCTGTGTTTGTTCAAAGGATAAAGATTAGCACCAGTAAATTAGCTTTGCAAGCATAGTTGGAAATAAAAGAAGAAAGAAGGTAAAGAAGAAATATTTGACTTTTAAGATAGCCTAGAAATTAGATATATCTTATATCCATATACGTAAGTATAGTAACTCAAAATACAATTTATTAAAAATCTAATTTCCTACAGATTTTGTAAAACCTTTCATTGACTGTCTGAAAACTCAGAAGGATGAAATCTTTTCCCTGCTGTGATGGTGGCTTTTCACACCTGTATCAAATCATACAAAGAAATTGTGTGGGCTTAGGAAACAAGTAATTTCTTTGAATTGTTCTTCCTAAAATTATTTTTCTGACGTTGTAGTGCTCAGATTAACAAACTGGTATAAATCCTGTTTTTCATCTCTTCCTGTTCCTGGGGGACAGCATGCCAAACTTTTGTTTTCCAAACAAAAAGGGGAAAAAAACCCTTTAAATAACTAAATGAAGTGAAAAGCACCAAAGCACATCTTATGCATAACAAAATGAAGATTTAGATATTTTGTTTGTTCTGACCATTGGAAATTCATCAAATTGCCTTAGTGACTGAGTAAAGCTTGAGAATTTGGGGGAAAACAGTTTATTTGGTAGATTCTTGGAGCAGATTTGGTAAAAATGAAGAGTAAAAGAAAATGCTGAGGCAACGTTTTAACAATTTATTTTTTAGTTTCTCTTCCCATAGATCTATTTCAGATCCAAGGAAGACAGGAAAGGGAAATAAATACAAGTTTTGGAAAAGGAGGCTGAACAACTCCATCTTTTCATTGAACTAATTTGAAATCCCAGCTCTGCAAAGACAAAGATAAGACTGTTAACCAGGTGTCAGCCCAAGCAGGCGTCAGGAACTGTTGCACTTGCAAAGCCAAAAGCAGTTAATCAGCTCTTATGTGGAGATCTCTGCCTGTAGTTAGCTATTGAGTTACAAATTTGATTGACTGAAATAATATTATTATAAACAAATAATTTTACTTATAAATCCCAATTGAATCAGCTAACCTTTTTGTGGAAGATACTATCCTTGGGAGAAGTATTTATTTTATGTACTGTTTAACAGATATAAAGGTCAGAGATTAAAGCTCAGCTGAATGACATCCATGTGTCCAGTTTTGAAAATAAAATTCAGCTTTTTGCATTGATAAGCTTGGCCGTCTCCTAATTTAAGTTTTTAAGCAGTATAAAAGGAGGAGTAAAACTAAGATTAAATGTTTTATGTGGCTGAAATACTACTCATGGTAGCCTACTCTGAAAGTCATTTTGGTGGCTTTGCTTCTTGTGGTCCTTGCCTGAAGAAATGCAGCACAGTAAATGTAAATAACAATCTAGTACAAATATTTTCCAGCTGATCTCAGGATGCTAAGTAGTGCTGCAAAGCAGCTGTACTGCACGTTGCAAGGAGCTGAATCAAGAATCGGGTGGAAAGCTTTATTTACTTTTCTGGGTGACTTCTAGCTTATGGGGTGTGTACCTCATCTTAACTGTTATTTTACCACAGCCACCTTGTATTTCAGTGACTCCTAATGTTTAGAGATGAAAAGCGTAGTCATTTTAGGCTGTGAGAATTTCAGGACAGATGGATGAACAGAGAACATCACTGACTTGCATTCTTTGAATACCATCTGGTTAGCAAATACTAGCAAGACAGAAGGAGCATATGTTGCTTAGCTGTCCTTGCCTCTTGCCAAGGAAACACATTCAACTGTTGTGGTCTGGGGATACGTACATCCAGTGTTGCAGGAACAGTGAAAATCTTCACAGGTGTGGGAAATTCTCACCAACAGTGGAGGCAGTACAGGAAGATTTAACAGTCCTGCTGAAATCCCAGGCAGCTGAAGCTGATCCGTGTAGGACGTGCAGACTATGACTTCTGAATTCATCTTGCCAGCACTGAGTGCATCCAGACTCTTGTTTAACCAACTTAAGGTCAATTATTTTTCTGACCCAGACTTGAAGTAGGAAGAAGGCTTTGTCTGGATTGAAAGAAGAAAAAACTTGGGTTAAGCTGTCTAAGGCAAAATTTACTCCAGGCTACTGCTGCCGTCTGCATCAAGGAGTCTGGTTCCCTGACAAACTGGAGCTGAAGATAAACAGAAAAACATGTCCCTGCAGGGAATTGAAGGATGATGCTGGTGCTTCTGCTGCCTAGGGCGCATTTTCTGCTTTTCACCCATCCCCTTAAACCTTTTTCCAAGGGCCGGATCCGCACAGGTGCGTTGCAGCCCCCGCGCAGCTGGGTGCCGCGGCCACACCGGTGTGGCTCACTGACCCACGCTAATGGCACGAAAGTGGTGACTTCGCCCTCCCCCTGCCCACTCACCGGTGAACTCATGCCCAAAGGTGAACGAGTCTTGGCAAGGGTGTATAGACAGGGTTAGGAAAAGTCTGATATCAACCCTTACTAGGCACATTAGATTACAGAGAAAAGACGCATGAGGTCAGCTCAAGCCAGCAATTTCATAAGAGTGTGATTTGATTAAGGCCAGGCTGCGGCCTGGCTGGATGGGGCAAGAGATGGTCTGGACAGCTTTGCCATTAATTTAAGTGGGAGCACAGTCTTCTGTTGGCTCATAATCTTTATCATTTATAGTCTGTGATTTCATTATTAAAGCGAGCTATGTGCTGAAGCTCAGAGGCAGAATTTTTATCGATTATTATATAGCTAGTACTTTATCTTGGCTTTTTGTTTAAATATAAGCTTGTTTATTAGCTGTCAAGCAGTCCTGCACTCAAGTATATAAATAGCATCAGGAAAAGAGGCATTTAAGTTTGAAAAATCTAAATTCAGTTCCTATGTGAAAATAAATTTGCTTTGAAGATCGTTAGTATTCAGCAGATTAAGCTGTTTCATTTTTGTCAGGCTTTCACTTTAGTACCTTTTTAACAGCAAGATAAAATATCCATTGAAAGTACAATCATAATGAAATGGCACAATATAAATAAATTACTTTCATCATAATGCACTGTTTTTAGAAATGTTCATAATTTAAACAATTATGTTCCTTGACTTCTCGCCAATTAAGTTTAGTCATCTAGGGACTGTGAATTTTAATGAGAAAGCTGAATGGTCTTTTGCAGATATGATCTGTTGGCAGGAACACAATCAAACAAGGAAAGGTTTAATCTCTTCTTTTCCCTTATTTCTTTAAGTATCATAAAAAAGATAAGAGAAAAAAAATTAAGTGGCAGAAGAAACAAAACCGCTGAACAGAAAATGCTTTATAGCTTTATGTAAATTGAATCTATTAAAAAAAATCTTTGCTTACTACCCCTTGAAATCGGCATGATAGGCTTGAAAGATACCAGAGATGTTAAACATACCCATGAGAAAATTAAAATTAGAAACAAACTGTAGCCAATAGCTGTTACGCTCTGATTATGCAGACAGTTCTAATGAACCTTTTCACCAAAATTTTGGATCCAGAATCATAAAGAAAAAAGTAAATTAAATAGAAGTAACGTAAGATACTTCAGATGGTAAACTGTGGTCCATGCATATACCTTTCTATGGACAAACCAGAACCCCCATGGGGATTAGAATTAGATTAACTAAATGCCTAACAGCTGTCTCACAGGCATAAAACTAGATAAAGCAACGAAGCTGTAAATCTGTGCAAACTGCATGAAAGGCTACATAATGCAAATTGATTAGTTTAGGACTTGCATTAATGTGATTGTGAATAAAAATAACCCAGCAACAAATCCTCTCCTAATTTTAACAGCTACTAAAGAGAAAAACTTAACAGATGGATCATTATGAGGTGTGAGTCTACAGTGAATTTACATTGTGATCAAAGAAAAAACCTGAATTACTAATCCCCATGAAGTAAGAGTTCTAATCTCTGTGCAGAAAGGCAAATATTTGAGGCTTTAACTTGGATTGATGGGCGGGTTTCGTGGAATACCAATGCCTTTTGCATTTTTAAAAAATGAACAATATGAACACCTATTGCTTTACATTCAAAGGTGGAATATGTGATGGATACACACCTCAGTAGATAGATCATAAACTGTTGAAATATAACCTACAGTAAGTATTAGAACTGATTAGTTTTCTGCAGGTTCAAGATTATAACACTTGAAATTAAGAATGGTAGGAGCATTGACTTAATTATTTGAATTTCTTAAACCTGCATAACCTGATGTTAAATCTGTTTCATAATATTTCTTGTGTAATCAAAATTAGTACGTTTTTTATTCAGTTGAATTTTATCACAGAAAAATAAATGCCATTTAATGACTGCTTAATTTGTAAGACATTTGTGAGCTGTAAAATTTTATGTCATAACTAGTCCAGAGGTAATAAGCATGAGATGATAAAACCACAGTAAGATCAGTGACCTATATTCTTTCTTTAAATGCTATCTCTTCATATCATCTTACTTTTTATTTATGGACTGCTACCTTAATATTAATGTAGATTTGTCCTGTGCCACATACTGAAAGAAAGTGAAGTTTCATCAGATCGTCAGGCTCTTGGCTGCAGTGAGACTAAAAGCAACCTCCTTGTATGAAGCACTGAGTTCTGAAAGCTTTGGGTGTCGGGCAGTACGCTTCTGTGATGATTTTGAATGCAGATAGAAAATTGTTCTGCCTATTTTTAGTCAGCCAGAAGCCCCACATCCATAATTTGCATAAAAGTGAAGCCCAAGGTAATAGGTGAGATGTACTGAATCAGGTGCTAATGCAGCCACAGAGCTTCTTGCTAGGTAGAGCACAAGCAGAATAAATTAATGTACGCAGTTTCCTTACAGTGTTTCCCAAGTGCCACAGCCACAGGGCATGCAGATACCTATCTCACCTACTCGCACGGAGAATTCACCATCTAAGATTTTCTCTGCTTTTCCCCTGCAAAATCTGATGTAATATGTTTTATCTCTTTTACGTACAGGGGACTATTATACTAGAGCACCTGTCATCCCAGTTCTAAAGCCAATCTACTATGTGTATGCTACTTAGATGCTCGTTTGGCTCAAATCAGATTTCCATCAGTGGTAACAGTAATCACTGGTCTATAGAGCCTGGTCTCTGATCCAACAGGCACTGTATTAATACAATATTTCAGTTGTTTCAGTGTGATGAAAGAAGTACAAAATTGTATTCCAACTTTCAAATTTTACTTGCACAACCAAAAATCAACAGTTCACAATACTTTGCATTTCTTTCAGTGCTTCTGTGACATAGGAATAAGTTGTTAATTTTGGATTGTAACTCATGACTGAAAAGAAGTTACAACCTCAGTAATTGTTATTGGGGATGACAGTTAACATTACTGTACAGAAAAAAAACCAAAAAAACCTAACATGTTGGTTTTGAGTATTTGTGTACTGTGCTCCTGTTGAGGAGAAAACATAGTCTTCTGCTTCTTAGAGGAGTGCTTCAAGCCATCAGTACGCTAGGTAGCAGCTGGGTACCTGAGTTCTTGTTCACTGTATTTTGGGAAGTAACTGAATCAATTCAAGAATTCAATCCAAATTAATGAAGATGCTTCATACAGCTAAAACTGAATTTTGGCCCATAGTTCATCCAGTTTGGCATTCATTGCAAAAAAGACCAACCAACCAACCAACCTCAAAGAAGTAAAAAACAGAATACAGGATTTGTGTAAATAAAAATGTATTTTGTTCTGAAGCATAGATTGTGTATTTATTACATTATTTTAGCACATACAACAAATAATATTAGAGGCCATAAAGTGCTGTAGCCTTTTAAATTTTTACATTACTCGACTCACTGATTTTCTGTAGCAGTGAATTACATAGGTGGATGTATCTCATAGACTAATTTCCCCCCCATCTTTCCTAAGAATCAGTGATTTTTTTCCTGGTCACAGGAAGCCGCTGCCTGCTGCAGCTGTACATCATCACTGCTTTCTTCCTGCTTAAGCTTTCTGATCAAGCTACAGGAAAATAATAGAAAATTACAAGAAACATAATCCCATTGCAGCACATGTCCTGAGCCCGTAAAGCACTAAGCATTCATACCGTGTTACAAAGAAATTGAAAGTGATCTTACAGGAAGTTATTTCCTAAATACAAGTCCCCTTTACACCAGTCCGTCTTTCAAGGGCATGTTAATGGAGTCATGGTATCTAACCCTAGTAAAGGAAGCTAAGGAAACAAGAAAAAGTCTAATGTTATCACCAAGTATTTCAAAAGTGAATAAATGCATTCGTGCTCTTACTAAATACTCTATTGTGCCTAAGTTCAGTGTTACTTGGTATTGGGAAGTCCATCAAGGAATCATGTGGGAGGGCTGGAGCAAAACACAGACATGCGTATGCACTGCTTTTTAAAGTTCTTACTTAACCCGATACCATAACAAAAGGAATACTTTAATGATGACCATAGAGCTGCAGTGATAAAGTGTGGTAAACGGCAAGTGAAGAAGTAGAGTATGTCCTCAGCTGAAGGTGAGGGAAGACATGAAGTGATAAATCAAGCATGGTGGTTTTACTGGAGGAGATAAGGTTGGAGCCATTCCTCTGTTCTTCCTTTGTTCTTACTGTACAGCCTGTGACTGTCTTAGACCTTCTTGTTATTTTCACAGCATGTGGGATATTGTACATGTCATATACAAATTCTTTGTTCTCTTTGTACTGTCCTAAACCTAGTGCTAGCCAGCTGTCAAGGTCTCATTCTTCCAGCGACCCACAACACCATTTGTGATTTGTAGTCTAGGGGCTTCCGGTATCACCTCGTGCCTTTATTTTCTAAGCTTCTGCTGCTGCCTTGTGCTTGCTTTCTCGAGGGCTCTTGCTACCTTATAATCTCCTGTGTCTTGTCTGTGATATGCACGAGGAACACCACTGTGTATCTTCCGTTAGCTCTGGTATCAGATTTTTTCTCCGGAGGCTTGCAGAAGCTTCCATCTTCTTGTTCTAAGGAAAGGTGGAAAACAACCTATGCTCCTGGTAGCTTATCTCAGTTAAACTCCCAAAGTTTCTGAGGACCTTGATCTTTCTACTTGACTGTGCATCACACAGCTGGTAACTGGGAGCTATCTACTAAAAGCATTTTGATACCTGACTTCGTATGGGACGGGATTATTCAGCCATTATATTTGCTGCTGGTGGTGTCTGGGGTCAGCTCTGCCTTTGTGACAAAGTTTGAAAAGACGGTCCCATAAACGCTCTCTCTCATGTCTGTCTCCGTTCTTATTAAAGGCAGTGATATTCGAGCATTGACCTCAAAGGGTGATGAGTTGGTTACTAGACATACCCTGCTGGGCAAAGGCCAAGAAGAATCCTAGTGAAAGAGGGGGACATACAAGGGGTTCCTGCTGGATGCTTGTTACGTTCGTTCAATACATGTGGATAGCTTAAAACAGCTGTTTCTGTGCCTCACATGCCTGTTAGTAAACAGCTAACACTCCCAAGTCACACATACCAATTTAAGGTCAATGAAACAGTGGTTATGGGGCCTCTGAGATCCCTCCCATCCATGTGTGGTTTTGTGTTCTCTGTTAGGATGACCACAAATCCATCTCTGTGAGTCATCGTCTATATCTGAAAATTGAAGTGGAAAAACTTTTTGGGAGTGATGCTGAAGGTATGAAGATATGATCTTGTGAAAGTAACAGACAGGAAACAGGGGTTGTGAATAAATGAGAAGTTCTGTTCTGTGTCAAAACATGTGTCATGCTGATAGATCAGAGTAATTAATATACTAGGTTGTATTGAAATCCTGTAGCATTTACATTGTTTCCTTGTGCATACCCATTTATAAAACTGGGGCAGTGCACAGATAAAATGCACATACTTTTTGATGAGCAACAAACACCAACTTATGTCCTCTTCCCCCTTAGAAAATAGTTTGTTTCAAACAATCCAATAAAACCAGTCACAATTGAGGTGACATTGTTCCCCAAGTAATGCTGCAATGCTTGAATTTATGATTCCTGAAATTCCAGCCAGAGTAGCTCTACTTGTGTCTTGCTTTACTTGCCTATGTTTAGTTTATGCTCTTCTCCATGATCTCTTCTGCAGCTATTGCATGCCAATATGCCCTTCCCCCCCCCCCGCTGGTGGTTTGATAGGGAGAGGAGAAATTGCCTTTTTTTATTTTTTTTTTCAGAACAGATATTAAAAATACGTTTCTGATTGTTTTTACAGGAGATACAAAACGAAATAGAACTGTAATTAAATGTAATTGCTTCTTCCACTGGGTCATTTCAAATATTATCTGGAATGCTGATGCCTGAATCAGCATTTTGCTTTATAGTAGGCATAGTATAGACTATAAACTTAAAGGAAGTTGTGTGTTCAAGCTTCCGATTTCTTTGTGTAAAAAGTAAAACATCACGTGACGTCCTCTTGAAGGAGAGAACTCCCTGGAGAGCCAACATAATTGTGACAGGCTAGCGTTACTTGTTATGACTTCATGATTTCACCTGTATTGGAGTCCTACCATGAGTTTTAATGACTATCTGTTCCGGTCCTTTATTTTTATAATCATAGAATAATTTGGGTTGGAAGGGACCTTTAAAGGTCATGTAGTCCAACCCCCATTAATGAGGATCAAAATCTAGTAGTACCTCTTCTAAGCAAAGGTTATGGTCAAGCAAACAGCAGTTCCACATAAGCAAACTAAACAACATGTTTAAAATTAAGCATACATAGAAGTGATTTGCTGGTTTATGGCTTAATTACTCTGTGGTTCCAAGCAGTCGGATGTTCACCGAGATGGCTTATCTTAGTCACCGTCTTTGCTAGGTATGCAACATTGTGTAGTATAAAGAGAAAAGTAAGCAGCGTAGAATAAAATGGAAGGCAAAATGTCACCATGCTGCAGTGAAGCTTGTAAATACAAATATTTGGTAGTGAGCAAATCAGGAGGTAAAACTGGCCATAAAGCTGGAGGCTTTCTTGTAAGCTGCATTCTCTGGAATTAGATTAAACCAGGATTACTTATGTACGTGAATCACAGTATCTTGAACTGATACGGCTCTAACAGTGAAAGCGTATCTTGCCTTCTGGGGCGGGCAGGAACAGAGCAAATCTGGGCCAAAATTGGAAGTCGTGTCTTCCTCTTTCTTAAAGAACTGATTTTACCTTCTTGTAATGTACTCTTCTGAGGCGCCAATCATACTCTTTAGGCTTTGACACTATGTAGATTCTTTATTAAAAAATGTAATCAGTGAAATATGCGGTGCGTAAATTTTCCAGATCATGTTATTTTCTTCTTCAGAGGTCTGTCTTGAATTAAAAAACTCAGGTCTTTGGAGGGAGTAGTTTGTTTTGAAACTTAAAATGTTGAAATTTTTCATTTGAAACCTGTAGATTTTGTGTGGCATGTAATAAAGTGATTAAACATGCTGTCTATATCTGATATAATTGGAAAGATAAAAAAAGTATTAATAGTAATCCCATCCCAAAAGGGATTTGAACTTTCAGCCTTCAATGTGTGTGGCTGTTATTTTGTTTGTTAGGCTATACAATTAAGCACATAAACAAGTGTGAAGATTTTTGAATGCTAATTTTACCACTGGAGGGAGCCCATGTTCCATAAATGCTGTAGAAAAAAGGGATTATAATTTTAAAAGGGGGGGGGGGGGGGGGGGAAGTGCACTTTTAAGATGTAATACGTTTTTCCTTGTGCTGACTTTCCATGAATGCAGAATTTCTGATACACTTACTATTCTGTTCATTTTTTTTCCTTCCACTTTATGTGGAAATTAAAGATCAGAAATCAGAAAACCAGAGTTGCCTGCTTGGGATTTAGTTTTTTCAATAAGAGATAACTTTATAAAAAAATAATTCTTACCTTAATTTTAACGCTGGAGCAAATGGGTACACCACTAGACCACTAGATGAGGGTATTTCCAGAGTTTGCAGAGTCTTTGATTTACTTGGTTTTTAAAGTCTTTGACTATCATTAAGTTTCATTTTTCATAATAATAATAATCTTTTAATCTAGGTGGACTTGCTAGTATGATTTTTCATCTTTTGAGACCTCTGACTTTTTAAATGTGATCTCAAGTTAATCTGTTCTAAAGCACGGTTCAAATGTCTAGAAAAGTTGCCAGTGTAATGCTGTTTGTCATCATCTTATAATAACCAGTCGACAGGCAAGAAGCTATTAAAGCTTTCTTCTCCCTTGTGGGTTATTTGATTTGTCATTCTCCATTTCTGCAGCCTGTGTACTCAAACCAATTTGTGATAACACGACCAGAAAGCTAAATTCGGTAAAGAGTTCATGCTGACATTGTTATTCCACGCAAGAGGCCCAGCAGGGAGAGATAATGCTATAATTCAGATAACATGATGGAATGAGATCTTGTATCACAAAGACTTTGGTGTATGAAGAAACTTAAACATATCCTCTTTTTATATAAATTAGAAGAAGATGTGGGGTCATACTGAAGTTGCATCTGCTATTTTTATTTAACTTCTTTACAGACAATTCAGCTGAACTGAGGCTTAGGGATATGGTTGAATTACAAGACGTTCAGTCAATACATATTTTAAGAATTTAGATTTACTTTGGCAGGTAGCTTTTATTTCGAATATTTGAAGTAGGTCAGAAGAAAAACATGCAATGAGCTATATTTATTGCAGTGGATACTTTAAAAGGAAATTGCGTAAGCCCGAAAGAGTTTTAGGTTTCCGTAATTAAATTGATACTGATTTGCTGAATATTTTAAAGAATCATTTTCTGAGAACATGGGATAGTCCAGAATATCCTTAAGTAGTGAAACCATAGACACTAACTGTAGTTTATAGCGGACAAGCTCTTTTCCTACCTATTTTTTCAGCATTTTAGTTCACATATTTTGCATTTTCAATTATTCATATACCATTTCTCATACGGGTATTTGGAATGGAATATTTCAACTCACTTTGTTCTTACTTTTATGTAAATGCAATGTATCCTTGCTAGAATTTGGGTTTGTGGGTTTGCATATGTGTATTGCACATCGGTAACTGAATTTAGCTTGCAGGTTATATTTTTCTGAATGTGCTTCAAGAAAACTTGTATTTACATAAAAGGTAATATAGCAAAGCAAATTCAATTAAAATTAAGGTAGAATTTAGTGTATTGATGAGATTAAAGAGGAAATATCTTGTAAAAACATATTGAACTGAGGTCAGAGATGTGTGTTTTAGAAATTTTAATTCTGTACTATCTAATCTAAGGATTTTTTTCTTGAAAAGTTTATTGGGATGAGTCATGGGCAAATTATTTAATTCATTCTTGCTAGTCTATTCTGAAAAACATGTATTTAGATGAACACCTGCAAATTTTAATGAAGAAAATTGGCAAAATAGCACATAAAGGAAAATAAACTGTACCTTAATTAAAACCAAATGAAGTTAGTGTAAGTATTGGCATGGAGAATTTCTAAATGCTTCATTGGTTTCGAAGTAAACAATGATTTCCAAGTGGTTCTTTCTTGTTTGCACAGTTTGAAGCTTTGCTGCCCAGAATGTGCTATTAAACATAAAGGAATTCCATTTTCAAACAGCTTTCTGACCAATTCTTACTATCAGGTACCTATATCCTCAGAACAGCTCTTCAATGAAATCTAAAGTGAAGTAAATAGAGTATCTGGCTTCTGTAGAGTTCTTTTGATGTAGACATTTGAAATAGTTCAACCGAAGAGTTTATTTTCATTAGGACCAGGTACAGAAACTGAGTTGCAAAGCTGAAGAAAGCCCAAATCAAAAGCAGTATTTCCAGAATCCTGGTCAAGCTCAATTCATTAGCCTGCATATCTTGGTCACCATCTCTGCATCCTCATATACTGTGGAAAATCACAGGTTAAACCTGCTTAATGCTGCTGATGCTTTACATCTTTAGGAACTAATTTCTTTTATTAAAGCAGATCTGTGTTACTCCTCCATCTCAATAGCATTTTTTGTCTTCCTTCCTTAGTGGATGTATAGATAATCCAATTTTTCAATACTGTTTATATCTTTGCTTCGCAAGGATTTTATCAAAAACTCAGTTCTGGATTAAAAAAAAAAAAAACGGACAAGATCTGAAAAAGCAGACAGTGTACCAGAAACTGTCATTTTTTAGGCAGGAGATACAGGAGAGGCCTCTGTGACCTTGACCCCAAACTAGGTGTTCTAGAGGGTTTTCCTGATTTGAGCTAAGGACTATCTGTCTCTCCAGATATTTGATATGAAAATCTTTCTCTGTTGGGATAAAGCAAGGAAGAGAATTGCCCATGACATTTTAAAGGAAAGCTCATACCAAAAATCTATTTCTAATGCATAGGGTATTTAAATAAAAAATAATAATAAAAAAGTCCTTCCCTAACTCTTCACGTTGTGCAAAACTGAGCTTTCATTTTCTGAGCAGGAGGAGAAAAGCTGAAAAAAGGGGAAAAAAGGAGAAAAAAAAAAGAACAAAAAAAAAGAAAATCAGATCGAGTTATTGAAACTTTCTCTTGCAGGGGAACAGGAAGGATGTAGGGGGGGAACTGTATATCCCAAATACGATGAAATCACAGTAGATACCTTGTAATTAATTAAGTCACTTGAACAGAAAGATTCTATCCGAATTTCTGTCCTGTACCAAATGTACAAATTCATTTCCATAGTTTTGTGATCTCTCACATATTGCAAAAGACCAAAGAATTTTTTTCACCAGGTTTTATCTACCAACTGTTAGTACTTTCTTCTAGGCCCAGGCATTTTTTGCTGGTCCCAGACAGTCTCTGAAGATAAAGAAAGATAGCCTTCTCCTGTGCTGAAGATAGTTCTGTGTTCCGTTTTTGTTGCCTGTAGTTTGCAAGTGTACTTACAGCATTCAAAAGACCAAAGTGCTGGACACTTAACAATTAAAAACATGGGAAACTTACTCGTAGCCTCAAATGTTGTTAAATAGATTAGATTTTTTTAAAAAAGATTACAAAACCACCCAGATTTTCATATTAAAACTGAGAAATTATGTATAACAGTCCATTCGTTTGCACTTGGGCACATATTAAGCAAGGTTGTGTTTGGCTACACAAGGGAAGAGTGAAGAGTGCGTTTTTCAAAATGCACCCACTGTTTGTGTTGCAGTGCCTTTACAAACCCTAGTCATCTGCAAGGTCTAATGGTCTCCATTGCTGAGATATGTAAGATGCTGCTTTTTTTCTTCTAAGATGTTGTGCCTGACACAAGATGAAGAGTGCACATGAAAACCTGTGGTTCATTGTGAACTGCAACACTTTGTATGTGACATAAAATTCAGACTTGGTCCCAGCATGTTTTAGAGACATTTTTTTAAACACTTAGTTACAGACAAAGTGTAAATTAAATATCCAAATTTGAACATAATGTATGTTTTTAGAAATCTGCTTCGGCCCTGTACTGAGTGATGCGCTGTGACAAGCAGATCTCAAACGGAAATTTTAAAAAGAGAAGAATGCGTGGTTTGTTTGGGAGGACATCTAAATGACCTAAGATTATTGAGCAGACTGTGTAAGTGGCAGGACATTTTCTTGAAATCACGATTAAAAGATGCTTTGGTTTTGTTGCTGACTGTCAACAAGTCATAAACAGGCAAGTCATAACCTCTTTGTGTTGGAGTTTTATAAAATTATTATAAATATCTAGTTCACAGATTGAGCTAAGTTAGCATTTGGAAATGTAAAGTCTTTTAGCTGAACTATTTCTAAAAATATAAAAGATTAAAATAAATTATGTGAAAATGTAGCTGCTTAAAATAGTATTGAGAATGTGTTGATTTGTCTTTTAAATGGCAAGAAGGGATAAAAGTAAACAAATTAAAGGTTATGTAAGAAAAGAACAAAATGGAAACCCAAATTACGCAGCCATCTGCAGGACATATTTTAATGACTATCTGCGAACTATTTTTATAGATTCTAAATCCTTTAGAAAGCCAACTGTTATTTACAAGCTGGCCTTATTAAGTGGCAAGGAATGGCTGTGGCTTTGGTCTCTAGACGATTAAACAAAACAAAACGAATTTGATGTTGATTAGAGATTTAGGAAGTTACATGCGCTGCTCTTTGTGACAATGTAGTATGGTATAAAGGAAATGAATACAGCTTTCTATTTTACAGAAAGCAAGCAAATTGAAGAGGGAAATTAAGGTGTTATATACCTAACTTCATGGAAATAACCTATTTCAAAACTGCAATAAGACAATAGACACTGGTAAGCACATGGAGCTTTAAAAGGGCTGTGGTTTAGATGACAGCTATAAGGCTTGCTTATTAGCAGACTAACACAGCCTTTCCCTTCCTTTACAAATTATCCGTTTATTCATTTCTTTGATCCTGTAACATAGATTCTTTTTAATAAAAAGTTCTGTTTCCTGAGGTCTTCATAAAAAGCACCAGAGACCACTAAAGAAACACCAAAGCAAAAGGGGGTTTAGTTATCGCTGTATAGCCCTGTGCCTTAGGGGCTGAGGTCATCATCTCATCCTTCCACCCACACAGGGGCGTTTTGCAGCTTGCTGTAATCTGTGCCCTCCAGAGTGATACAGAAGGATAGGGGCATAAATCAGTCTTGGCCTTTTGTCCACAGACTCGCTCAAAATATAATTTTCATCTTAACAGTGCTTAGCTAGGTTTAAGGAATGCTTCATTAGAGAGCAGAAATACATTTTGTGGCTAGGAAGTGGTCATGTTGCTAATTTAGCGTGCATGACTCAATTATGTGACCACTATAAAGCATTTATCATATCATACAAGGATACCAAGGATTTGGGTTTATGACGTGTTTAGAATGTCCACTCAGTTTGGAAACTTCGTTTATATTACTGCACTTGCTGATCTGGGTCTCACTAGACCAAGTCTGAGTAGGAAATGGCATCAGATGGTCCCACCTTCCTTCTGCTTATTTATTCACACTAGCTATTGTACACCAACATTAGGTTTTGTGTTGTCCTGTGGTGAGCTGGATCAGGGAACCGACTTGGTAAATAATGAACAGATTTTTTGAAAGCTTCTAGTTTTATAAATACAATAATCTGTCTTGGCGATAGATGTGACGAATGCAAACACCAGAGCAAGGAAGGCAGTAGGGGTTAGTACTGAGTGAGGAGGTTAGAAAATGGGGAAATGAGATTGCCTTGTTTTACAGAAATGCAGGTTTTTGTTGGATTAAAGTGACTGCTTTGCCTAAAACCAGAGCAGAGAGGGTAAGTACAGGAAGCTAAAGAAAACATACAGAGTTTCTAGGTGGAAAAACTGGGGGGGGTTACCCTTAGCATTTATTTAAAAGAACTAAAGCGGTTGATGGTAAAGTGGGGTTACTTTCACTGCAATAATGGTCCACTTGTAGCAAAAAAAAAATCACCAAAAGTGAAGCAACATTAAAACACACACATTTGAGGTTTTTTCATTGCAAACACTTCGAACTGCCTTGCTTTTAAGAATCATATGATTTATTCTGCTAGAAGAAGTAACATCATTTTCTGTAGTTTCTCTGTATTTTTGGAGTGTCCACACGATTAAACTTTGGTGTCTTTTGGCAGAGTAAGTGTTCTTTCTTGAAATTTCCCATTACTTCTTTGGACCTTCTCTATTAAAAACAGGTGATAGAGACTTGAAGTGTTCACAGTCAGCTGTGTAGTAACTGTGAGGTCCTTTGGCACCCACTGTAGACAGGAGTTATAATTCCTCTGCTTCTATGCAGGTGGTGTTGGTACTGGGGTGGTTGAACCAACAGCAGCAACAGTTCCAGCTGTGTCATAGCCAGTGACTCTTGAGAATGTGTTTGCTGACACATTTGGTCCACCTAATAGCATCACAATGAAGAAATATTACAAATGTGAGAAGGAAGAATGAAAATGTGTCAGTTTTTAAAATGCAAAAAAATGTGTCTGCATTAAGGAGCATCTGAGGATTTAAAAGTAATTTAGTATCTTTTCCCATAGGTCAGTCTTTGCAGTGTCATGTCGTTAAGCAATAAATAATGGAATTTTTGCAGGAAAGACATCTTATACTTTGAAATCAGTGACATAAATCTAACCATATGGATTAGGAAGTCATCCTTATCTACTTACAGTCTAATCTGCTGATGATACATAGTGTGTTCTGTTGTCATTTCTTTAATATGGTAGGAGATGAAGAACCCATCAGTCATTTCCAGATTACTTTCAATAAGGTTTTCAGAATGCTCTTTTAATGAGAATATTTTTTAATAGAAAATTGTGTACAACTGCCTGACATGAATGATAAAAGTCCAACGAAGAAATAAAAAACAAAGGCAACTGTTGTAACAAGAGCCTACTTGAAATCTATCATTCCCCTCTTATTCCTTATGGATAGTTCTTAGTATTTGCATATCAGAAACATCCATGTCTGAAATTTCTGCAGATCAATGGAACCGTGCACATCTGAATAAGAAAGAGCTATTGATAATGGATTAAAATATCAAATATAGGCAAACGTTCATAGTAGTGTATTTGAAAAATATGACCGCTTAAATGGCTTACAAGTGTGACTTCTTGTCAATAAAAGCTAATAATTTCTGCATAACCTTTGGTCTTGTACAATTTCCTTTTTTTATATTTAAAAGGGGTTAATGCATCACATGTTGTGTGATGCCCCTTGACATTCCTGCTGCAGTTGGTTTTACACTGTTTTGTACATCTTAAACATCTTCATTGCACCACTGCCATACAGTGCTTTTCTAAGAGTGAGTCAATAGTAAACATATTTGGGGAATCACTTCTTTATTGCAGCTCTGAATAGTAGAAAAACAAGACTAGAGAGATGATCTGAGGAGGAAGAGTTTGTGTTCCTTTCAGTAATTCTCATTCGTCTCCCTTGTAGGTGAAGGATATTGAGATTGTGAAATCTTGTTTTACCTGACAAGTCGCATGATATAACAGTCTCTTATCAGGATTAAATGCTGATGGTGTCAAGGAGTGTTTATTATGTTTGGTACTTTTTAGCACTTTGTACGGTTGTCACAATGTTACTTACCTATTTTTTCAGATTTTGTTTTATGTAAGGTTTTCTTACATAAGGATGGCCTTTTAAGGTTAAAGCGGTGCTGCATTACAGCAATGATTACTGAAGTATTTTTCAACTTAGAAGGTAAAATCTGGGAGCTTTTTATATAACCAATACCTCCTATATAATGACTATATAACATTAACTCATTTCTGTTAATGGTGTTGTGACTAACTAGTCAAGATTCTTGAGTATTAAATAAGAATAAAAAGCAGCCCCCTCCCTTTCAACTCGTACTCTGTTAATACACGGTTTTCAATGCAAAATAGCTATATTAACTGTGAAGACAGCAGCAGCTGCAAAGGTAGCAGAGAGCTAGCGATGTAATCACAAAGATAGCAATAAATTGATCCCTTGTGTTTTCTCATGAGTATACCTTCTGTCACTTAGATAACTCTACATTCAGACAGGAATAATTTATGAAAATAAACTATTCAGTGTCAAGAGGACTGTATTCATTGAAGTGATAGGGCTTGGCAGACAGCAAAATGTTTTTTTTTTAAAATATATCTGTGATGCTTTTTTTTTTAATCTGGTAAGGAGCAAATTATCTCATCAGATGACTGTCTTGTTAGTGTCACTTTTGATGAGCCAAGTGTGAAGGTTTTGACATGTTTTAAAACTCTGACATATTTGTACGTAAAGGGGGGGTCAGGGGAGGCGCTCAGGCAAGGGGGAAGAAAGGGAAGTATCTCCCAGACAGAATCAAAACCAGGCACCCCAATTTTCAGAGTATATTGGTGGCATATCTACATGCAATTGGGAATGATAGTAGAAGTGACTGCACAGAGGCTAACTAGTTTCTTCACTTTTTGTATTTAAAGGGAGGCAGAAAACAGCTAGGGATTTTTTCACATTGTGAGATTGGGTTTTATGCTGTGCTTTGAACATTATAACATAGTTTACTACATGATATTGTATTTCCTTTTTCCCTTAAAAAAATATAAAAATGCAGTAGCTGATTGGAAATATCCAAATCTACACAGCGTTGAAGAGTTCTCTTACCTTTTGTGGTGCTTTGGAAAGAAAGAAAGAGTAACATATCAATAAATTCTCTACCCTAGGCGTATCATTTTTGTGTCTTTTCATGTACTGTGTGTTTACATTCATAAAAATAAATGTGTTGGCAGAATGTAAAAAGTTTGCTAAGAATTAATTTCATTATTCATAATGAAGCACATCTATCTATAGTGTTAGCCAGCTAGAAAACCTTTATGGTCTTACTGGAAACTACTGCGTGTGTCTGATGCAATAAAGGAACTTCAGCTATTCAGCTAACCTCGGGCATGTTGTTTTCCAGGCTGGCCTGAAGGACTGAGAGTCCAGATTTGGAATGGACGTGGGCATCATCTAGCTTAACCCCTTGTAGTCAGGCTGAAGGAAGCATGAGACAATCTGTCTCAGAAGCTAACAGCACTGTTCTTAAGAACCTATAGTTGAGTAGATTCCTGTAGTTTGCCATGTTTCAGTGTTTAATTGCCAAAATCATTAGAAAGGCTTTCCTGGTATTAACCCTAGGTCTTTTTGGCACAGACTAAAATGATGATTCTTCTGCTTCTGTAGACTGACGTGAGGAAACTGCTCTGACATGGAAAAAGCTGATGGCATTTCCCTCAATATTTTATGACAAGGAGATAAACGGCCATATCTTTCCAGAATAATTTCTTCATAAACTCTAAAAATCTTAATTCCTTGAACTTTTCCCAGGAGATCTAATTGTAGATCCCAATTTTGGATGAAGAAGCCCATTGGTAGCAAGCAAAGCAAAGTTGACAGATTTCGTTCCAGTTGTCATGAATTGCATGCCCTTGCAGCAAATCCAGGAATAAGATTTGCCTTTTTTGGAGCAGCATTGCATTACTGATTTGCATTCAGATATTACTCACTGCAAAACTGTAATGACTACTGAGCTTTTCCCCACTTGGTACTTGTGCATTTGTGTTCTCCAGATTTATTGCTCTTCTCAGCCAACTTTTGCTGAATGTTTTGTTGATTTCAGGACATGTGTTCAACTTGCCAAAGTCCTTTGGAATTTTGTGCTTATTCTCCAGATACCTACCTACAGGAGAGGTTGGAGTTTCTCCTGATTTGAAGCTGTAGACATTAGGAATGTACCTATTTCCTTGTTCCCTTGGTGAAGCTTCCCAGTGGGAGCCGTTTCAAGGCACCTTTTGTATATGACTGTCAGACGCTGGTAATTAGCCTTGTGGTGCATTTCATTTTTCAGTTTTTACCCTTCTTTCATGCCAAATGGCCTGTAAACTTAATTTCCTTAGCATGAGTATGCTTATGGTGCGATGCTGAAGCCTCGCTAAGTTTCTGATCAAATGCCCCAGTATACATTCGGCTGTTAGCTATTAGAGGCAGAGAAGGTTGTTATCCCAAACTGATGCTGATAAAAGCCATTCAGTACCACTGCCTCTGTCTCCCTTGTACATATCATATGTAATCTTTAGTATATCTTGCTGATGCAGTTGTCAGGCATTCTGCTGTCATGGCAGTGCTAAAAGCTATTTTCACTGAATTAACATCTCGCAGATCAAAGCTTTAATATTAGCAGAGGTTCTCCATAATGGGCTGCAATCACTTTATACCATTAGTAGGACATCTTGAGCTCTCTCAGGATTTGCCTCGCAGCTTTGGGTTATAAATCACATCTCACTTTCATATGGAGTTTTTCTTTGGTAGTCAGAGTGATGGCTAGCACGCTCATGTCCTTCAGTTTGCTTTTCGCATTGGTACGATGTTACTGCAGTAGAACTCTTTTAAGGTTTCATTATATACCTGGAGAAGTTATTTTAACAGAGGTCTACATGCAGCCTTTATTATTTTTTTTGTCTGAGAAAGGAGCAATGACATTTAATTAACACTTTAGGGAAGGTTGTTGACTTGAACCATTGCAGTAGTTTCATCATGTTGGCACCCCGAAAATACTTACTACACTGTTGAAATGCAAATAATGTTCCTTTTGATGGCACAATAAAGGGACCAGACATAATACAGATGGTTGCATATGTTGGGGTTTAGAAGAGTGATGCTGATATTTGGCAATTTGCATTCATTAGGAAGTTATTTTTAATTAAAGTGGTAGAAAGACAAAAAGTTTGAACACCTTCTTGAAAGACATGACAGAAGGTTGTTGGTATTATAGGTGAATGAGATTAGGGTTTACTTTATTTTCTGCAGGTTTCTCTGACCAAGGAAGTGCAATAAAAGATCTGTTCACTCAATATTGAAAGAAAGATACTTATTGGTTTTGCTCAGGTGTCATATATTAAGTTCCACAATTTTTACAATATTGAGGTATCCACAAGATATACAGGGCAAATATTAGATCTGGATTTTTTTTGTTTATTTCATTTTTTTCTTTGCTTCTTTTTTTGGCCTGTATATATTTTTTCCCCAATATTTACTGGTTGAGCAAAAAGCTACACTGCAGTACTTTTTCATTGGGATTGTGGGAAAATGGTTTCAGCCGCTCTCTCCCAGATTCCCTGCCAGCTGGAGGCAGGCAGCTGCCAGTTCCCCACCCCTCCAGCTGCCTCTAGAGCTCTGCTGGATTTAGCGGAGGTGCAGCACCATAGCTGAGAGGCAGCCGATGAGGATGGCTTTGCAAACGCCTTCTGCAGTTTTGGAAAGCTGCATTAGAACAGTCCTTTCCAAGACGAGCTTTTCTACCTGGAAATATTCTTACTAAAAGAGAATGTTCAGCAATGATATGTTCTATGCTAAATTTATTCTTATATTCTGAATCTCATTACAAAGTTGTGTGCGATACTTGGGATGCAGGAGGAAGTGGGATGTTAACAGTAGAGATGGCTCTGCTACAAACAAAATCGGAGCTTTCTAAATGAGCGTTTTCTGTAAATAAACAACCCTAAAAGGGAATCAGATCTACAGTTGGAAAGTTTGTTGGCCTCGAGTGGTTATAAGTTCTTTAGCAGAGAACACATATTTGGTTCTTGAGCATTTATCTTTTCCATGGAGGTAATGACAAGGTGTATTAAAAAGGATTGTATGTTTGTACTTTGATTGGGACTAGAAATGAAGATATGGGATCAGCATAAAGGTGCTTGAGTGAAGGTGGTTCAGAAAACAGGAAAGTAGAAACTAAGGGCAGTTACCAGATGTGACTTCGGTGGGAGTGTCTCTCATTTTGAAACGGCATTAGCTGTGGGGCCACAGAGTTTGCTAAATGTGTCAGTGGAAGTGTTACACAAATGAGACTAAGGAATGGATTTTACTGTGTAAGTTTGGATAATGCCTTTTTTCCCCTCTGGGCTGTTCTTCGTAGTTTCATTATTGTTCATTCATACCGCTGTCCCTCAGATACATCTTCCTGCTTCCCTTGCCTTCCTGGCTGTGACACATCAGCTGCACTCCATTCCTGTGTTGCTTAGATTGCCATACTGCTATTGAATAGATCTGTTCTGCAATTTTTCCAAATCTGCTTTTACCACCAGAAAGAAAAATCCAATCTACTGTAGCTACTGTGCTTCCCCCCATCTCTTCCTTCGTCACCATCTTCCATTCACAGTCCCTCATTTGCCTCATCTTTCCAACATTTCCTGATGCAAACATTAAAGGTAGAAATAAGCAAAGTCTGTAATGGATAGATAACTCTAATTAGGAAGAAAAAAATGGCAGGAGGAGATGGGTGAGTAGAAGAAGCAGTGATTGCAGGAAACCTGCTCACAGCTCTGCTCCTTAGCAGCTTTCACCCCAGCATCTTTTTAATATTCGTTTGCTGGTTCATCTGGAGAAACACTGCTGAGATCTGGGTAAGCAGAGGACAAAAAAGCATCTAAGGTCAAAAACCACTGGCATAAGAGGTTTGAGGCTAAGAATGCAGCATCAAATGATGGAAATAATTGGGCAGTTTCTTCAGCTCCTCTTTAGAAAATGAAGCCCTTCTCTGTGTTTAAAATTTGCAAGAGCCCTCTGCCTGAAAACATTTGTCTGGCTGTCTGCAATTTGTAGACTGTGGTTCATTAGCTATTGAGACTGAGATAAACACTAACATTTTAATGAAAATATTTTAAAAGATATATTTGATTTTAATGCATTTCCTAAGCATGAAAGGAAACACCTTAATAAGCAAATACGGAAGATTGATCTGTGTTCTGAATGTATCGTGTTAAATATTAAAATAAAATTTAGTCTTAAAACTTTGAAAAAGAAATATATAAGCCTCGACATGACCTTAAACATGACACTGCCATCAGTGCCTTTATGATAAATTGCCAAAAGCAATAATCTGTATCTGTAATCAGATATAGCCACAGTATCTGTGGAGTTAGATTTCTGCTTATGCAGAGGGCTCCATTCAATTCATCAAAAAAGTGGATTTAAAAGCAGAACGCAATCTGTTAAAATGCAAGACCTGGCAAGCTTTGTGTTTCTTCAATAGTATAAAATCTGGACTGCTTTAGTTGTTGATGGAATTAAACTTTTCCCTAGATGTCTGTGATATTGCTGACTTTTTCAAGAGGCCCCAAAAGCTGGCAGGTGGATAAAAGAGGAAAATATTTTAAAATATTTTGCTTTGAAGTACAAAGGTGTATTTGTGTGTGTTTGTGTGTGTTAAATGGATGCCTACATATTGCTAGTTATTGGAACTGGCAAGCACTCCTGTCTGTGAGTTTCATGGTTTTAACCAGGTTTTTAAGCTTATGAATTAGTTATGGAAAAGTGGTAATCTGCAAAGGAAACTTCAGAGCTGTCTCTGTCTCAATCTGGAGAGAAACCTGGGAGATGTGGTTGAGCCCAGGAATGTTTTTGTTTGTCTAAGGAAGAAGCCAAGACAAGTAGCCTGCTAAATAAATAAATACATAGTCATTGGGATGGTAAGGAGAGCAGGCTTGCTATATAAATCTGGCAGAGTGGGATGGTTGTAAAGGTGGGTCAGGCAGGGCTGGTGAGATTTCTGGAGGTCACCCTGGCAGATTGGCTATGTAGGAACAGACAAACAAGAAGAAGGGTCAGCTCAAAATCTAAAAATATACATGTTTTTAAATCACATGATTCAGTTTCTGTTGAAGTCAGTAAAGAGACTAATTTTCCCCTGATGTCCTTGACTGAGACACAGCTTTGGATCAGCTCCCTTGCAATGCATTAGTTCGCTGCTACACCAGATCTCTGATCTGCCTTTGGTTTAATTACTTTTTAAGGAGGAGTCATACTTTCATTGCTGCTTTGATTTGTACCAAGAATCCAGTAACGATTTGATTTTGGAAGGTTTTGAACAAGTTTGTCTCAGATCACACAACACTTCAGAACTTGGATTTAGTTTTTCTTAATTGCGTGTTGTACAGAAAGAATCTTTTGAAATCTTTTCAAAAAAGGAGTGCTCTTTTGTGTTCAGCCTAGTACTTAGTATAATTAATTAATTTGTGAAGTACAGACTGGCACAAATCCTTGTTTTCCTTTAGTTTTAACACTACCCATGATGGATAATAAAATAAACAAACCTGTATGGCTGTTGAGCATTTTAAATGCTTCATTAAAAAATGCAGTTATCTTTCTGTCCTGAAATGGCACCATGTTTATTTTAATAATATTGATTAATTAGGTTTCTGTTTAATGATGCATGTGCAAAGTGAGGAGTATCTAGCCATGTACAGTACAAAGTACTCATCGAAGTGAGGCTTGAGTTGAGTGCAGCAGGTCCCTGCTTATACAGCTTGAACGTGTGTTTAAATCCCTGCAAGTTCAGAGCCTCGTAGGAAAAACCTGGTGGGAGATGGGGTAATGTTTATGATTTGCATGTAGGGAAACAGGAGAGAGATGGCTTTTTTAGAGGAAGCAATCATTATTTTAAACAACACCACCACCAAAACCCAAAGCCAACAGAAAAAAGTTAGGGTAAGTGTGTGAGGTTGCTTTGAGCTGCTTATAGCTAATTCTTTCTAATTCAAGAATAAATTACTTCACATTTTCTAAATAAATTTGGCAAACTGGCTAAATTGGCTATCGTAAACTGTAAATGATCTGCTTCTTGGGAAGGTGTCCCTACCTCTTTTGTACATGTTAAAGCAATTTAGGATTTCACGGTGTGTGAAAGCATTTGTAGGAGGACCTTGCAGATAAGGAACCATGATATTCAAAAGCTATTTTGTGGTTGCTATGTTTTAAATTGTTGGTGCTTATTTTAGAACAGGGCCGATGGAGGCTGTCTGAAGCTGTGTGCATTACTGGTTTTTGCACTGACCCTAGTCCTTGTAGAAACAGACTTACCCACATCAGTGGTAAGTCTTTAAACTAAATGGAATGATTTCTTTCTGTTGCTTTAATTTTGTCTTTATGAGTTTGTATAAGTCTGTTTCCTTCATTGTTGTGCATCATACAAAAGGTACTAAAAATAGCTGTGGTGGGTTTTTTTTTTTAGTGTGTGTTGAAACAGAGATAAAAAGGTAAAGTATATTTTCTTTTTATGTAACTCCTGCTGGGCTGATATTACTTCTTTTTAATGTCATTTTGTGTCAAGATATCCAGCAAAAGCTGTAGGACCTTAAATACCACCCACACAAACAGTGTCTGATTGCTGCAAGGAGTCATTTTCCTTAAGTATCTATCCAACAGATGGATCACATTTTCCTTCTACGGCAGAAACAGTTGAAGTAGGATGGAGCCACAGGAACATCGTATTACAACGTAGTTTCAATTCACTTTACTTGCCATCTCCCTGTAGGTTACATAGCATCTTGAGACATTAATGATCTTCCCTTTTTAGTAGCCCATAAAAATTTTCATACTGTGTTATATTTTCCTTTGTTTTAAAACTCTTGTCTGGGTTGGAAATTTAGTGCAAAGGACTTTGGTCTGACCAGCCAGTCTTAAGTTCAGATAACAATGGGAAAGGGTTCTGTTGCTGGGCTGAATCATTCTTTTGGCAAAAAATTAATGGAAAAACAGTCATTTAAGCTTCAATTTTTAAATACATGCAAGACGCTATGATAACAGTGCATGGAAAAATGGAGAAGAGTTACTGCTCTGTTACTTTGCTAGGAACATACATGCCTGAATAGATATTATGCCATTTGTATGGAACTTTGTTGAGTAAAATTGTGTTGATTTTTTCGCTGTCAGGAAACCATTCATGCAGGCTGCCTGGACTAGCTGCATTCACTGCTCATTTTAGCCAGCACAACTGAAAAGGCGTGATGAGTGGCTAGTATGATCTTGAAGACTAGATTGTGAAATATGTTTTTCATGGGAGATGGGAACACAGCTGAGCTGACAAGCATTGTGTCGTAAATGAAAATGAAGTCTTGCTTTTTAAACTGTCTCATGGTTCTGTAATTCCTCTGTTTTCTTGCCAAAATTCATTTTTTACTAATTTAACTCCGAAAATCTTGGCAAGCTTTGGATTATTTTTTTTTTTCCTTCTTGACAAACAAATTCCAACTTTTTGATCGCGATCACTGTTGTTGATGGATTGACAGTTTGCATTCCTGCACCTGCTTTGGGAATTTTTAATACATTTCATGATCAGCAGCATGGAGGCAGTAGATTTTATTTCCTAATCCTCCACTAACTCTGTACTGTTGAAACTGATACTAGTTAAACATAAATTAGTCTACAACCTGTCACTGTGGGTCTTGTAAGCTAACATTTAATATTCATGCTAGTTAAATAGACAGATTTCCCAAGACAGAAAGACTCTTTATGCCTAAATAATTGCCAAGGTCTGATACTTAACATTATACTGTTGCTTCTTGAGATATAGGCCCAACTTAAGATCTCATGCCAGTGAGATCCAGTGATGTTATTAGTAATGTCCTCTGGTGAAAATGAGAGGACATCCAAACTCTTGATCCTTTATAAGTAAAGGAGAACAGATGAAATATTGGAGCGTGCTCACCTTGGGTGGAAGGTACAAAGGGTGGGAACGAAGCACTTAATGCTGAGTTGCATGGGACGAGACCTGGAGCATGGCCAACTGGAGAAGAGAAAGAAAGTGCAGCAGAGAAGAAAGTGAGAAATCTCAGGAATGCAACCACTTGGCAATAAGGATGTAGGGAAAGACTTTAGTGAAGAATGGCCAAATGCTGGATTAAATATTGCCCCATGTGACTACGTATTAATCAAAACACATGAAGATCCAGAGCATGGATACCAGAGTTGTGGAGCCACTGCACACTAATGATGCTCCACAGTCATCTGAGGTGGGGCGGGGACAGCACTACTGAGAGGTTGTATTTCTATCATCTTAGTGTTTCAAGGCTAGGAGACTTGGGTTTTGCCTTTCTGTCTTTTCAAAGCTTTTCAGTCTGTGAAAACATCTGGACTTCAGTGCAATTGCTCCTTGTGTGGCTGAAGTGAACTGTATCCATTTCCTATAGAATATAGGAGTGACCATAATAACCCTGTTGCTGCATTTTCTTCATTTTCAGTAATGGTAATGCTTTAGACAATATTTCCACCCCATGAGGCTTTTCTGGAAATGTCTTTTTAATATATTTTACCTGGACCTAAGTTTGTGAAAGGAACAAATGTAAAGAGGAATTGCTTCAGGATGTGGCGAATTCATTGTTTGGAATATAATATCCTCACTCTGTTCCTGGAGATTAGAGAACTAGATTGCAAATCTCATTGGTTTGTAAGCATCTTCCAATCATGGGCACTGGGACACCCTAGAACCCTTTTCTTAGAGACAAAACAGTCAAATGTCTACTTTTACTTCACTCCTTGAGAACCTACTTGGAGCCTACTAGATCTGCTGTTGTGATGTTGGCTACCGCCGCTGATGTTTATAATGTGCATTTAACATAGTTTGCACTACCAACATCTCATTTTCTTTTATGATTAACTCCTCAATTTCACTTGGGGAAAGGCAAAAGAAGATGCAGATAAATTGAAGGTACAGCTGGATTAATTGTCATTTACAAATGCCTTGCGGAAGTGTGTTTGCTTTTCTGTTCTGCAACTCTATATGGAATTATTCTCCCATCTCCCTAGCACATGAAGTGTTACTATGCAGTGTCCCACTGTAGTAGCCATGCATAATGTATGAGTTTTGCCTTAAAAAGTTTGCTCGGATTAAAAACAATACACAATTACACACTGCTTCAAATGGTGTAACAGGGGAATGAGGGCAAAGGAAAGAATCTATTTGGAACAACTTAGTTTCCTAAAATATTTGTTTATAGTACAAATTTCAATAATTAATGTACGGATTAAAACATTTTCCTTATCTTCTTCTTTCAGCAGTAGGGTCAGCACCTATAGCTACACAGAAGGAAGCCAGAAAAGCTTCCAGACGCAAAGCTGACAAGTACAGTGCTTCAGCTGCAGCCTCAGCAGATGCTGCAAAACTCCTTGCCTTACTGCACTAATGGGAATGTGTCTGTTTTTTTCTGGCCAGATCACTGGTGTGCTGCTTAGGCTATCTTTTTCTCCTAAATGCCATTTTTTTCCTTCTGGTTTTATAGAATGTGTATGCCAAAGCCTTTATGTAGCTTTTAATGTAATAGGAATTGTTCCTGTTCCCTTTCCTGTTATAAAGCTTGTTTACCTTCAGGAGTCAGCTAAGCCATTTGTGAACTAAAATCTCCTTGTTTCTCGGTAGCAAATTCCTTAGTAGCTCTGTCGTCTGTGTTGGTGTTGCAGTATATTCACTCTAAAACTGTGAGCTTTCAAGTACAGAGACTTGATAGTGCTGTTGTGCTATTTTTATTGTTTACACAAATCTAAGTAGAATTTGCAGGTAGACACTATTTTCTCTTTAAAATGCTTTCCTTAAGCCCTAGATTTTGAAAGCTTTGAAATGCATGACATTTTTTTCTTCTGCTAGAGCAGTAAAATAGGATAAGATTCTTAGATTAACCTCTTTTATAGGTTATTGACAGGAAGAATAAAATCCAGTGCTTGTTAAAGCAATGGAAAAGCTCTTCTCATAGAGGAATCTTCCAAAATTTTGAATACACACAAAGAAGCAAGCAAATGCTTTGAAAGTATGGCCGTTTAAAATGTATATTACTTGCTTCTGCATTATTCGTATTGATTTAAACATATGATCATGGCAAATTTGCCATAAGTAGACTTCATCAATTTTATTTGTATGACTAAACACTGAAGTGGCATGAAAGCTGCTTGGAGAAATGCAAGAGGAAGATGATTAGAATAATATATTTCCCAAGAGGAAAACATGAAAAATATATGTGCTAAACCAGAAGGGTCTAAAGGTAATGGGGGGGGGGGGGGGGGGGGGATGTAATTATCTCATAGAAACCTACTCCTAGGATGAGGTTGGTTGAGAAATACAAATACATTTAAAATTTATTAGGTTACAAAAAACATGAGCTCCAAACCTCTGTTTCTATAAATGTTTAGATAAAAATGTACCAACATGTAATATCCACATAGTAAATCAAAGAAATGGCACACTGCCTTGCTGTGTTGTAACTGAACTATGTATTTATACCTGGAATTACTCATGTTTACTTTAAGCATCCCAAATTTCATTACAGATAGGGATGAATAAATAGGAGAGAGAGAAAGAAGAGATTCAGAAATAGATGTGGGACTCATTCATTGTAAAGTATAGCTTAAAAAAAATAATAAAGATTTGGTAAAATTCTGAAAAAGTATTAAGATGAAAATGTGATAAATCCAAACCCACATAAATAATTGAGACCCAATGTACTTATTTTGTCTCCGTTAAAAGAAAATTATTTATGTTTGTGTACAGCAAAGTATGTTTTTGAAAAACTACATTTAAGTGAATAGTCGTGTCATCATTTGGTAGAGTATTGATGTGTGTGTAGGCTCGTAAGATCAAGCGGTTGGTATTGCTACAGTATTTAAATAAAGACTCATCAAACATACAGGTAAGTACACCTGTAGTCTAGATATGGCCTCTGATGTTCTCTTTGTCCCAGTCAGTGAGAAATTTCCCGGTAAGGTTTGCATTTTGCCCCAGTTTGCACCCCCACCACCGAAGCCCTGAAATGGCACAGGGAATGAGAAAACTGTGCTTGCAAGAAACAGAGTTTAACGCCTGCCGAATCTGTATTATATCCTCTAGGTTTGTGCACTTCCTGGAGGCTTATATTTAAGTATCTCTTTAGTATGTATGAGTATTTTTATATATTTGTACATCTTAAGAGACAGGAAAGGGAAGGGTTTTGCAGTGCTAACAATAGAAGATCACCTTTACCCTGAGAGGCAGAACAGATCAAAAGATGTGTATTCCTTGCACCTGACAGACCAGCTCTTGCATCCAATTGCTTAAATATATGCCTGTGAACACAATGTACATACAACACTTCTTAAGAAAACTTTGATGTATATAGACAGTATAGATTCTGGTAGTTCATGCAAAAAATATTCTAGGCAACTGGCTTGCTTTGATTCTCTTTAGCATTACCAAGGGATTATCTTCACTTTTGTAATTGCTGTTTTCTCTTGAGGAATGCTTTGATATCTTTCAAGCAGACACAAACTGAAATGATAATGCTCATGTTTGATTTAGGAAACTGCTTGCTGTCAGGGTCTGACATGGCTTTTACTTGTGCCATAATTTCATGAATTCATGACAAGATTGTGAAATCAACAGAATTTTTCAGATTCTTCGTGTTTTGGGGCAGAGAGATGCTTGGATATGCCCAGAATGAGAAATGTTTGACCAGTTTTATATTTAGAACATACTAAACCATATTGAAATGCGGCTGGGTGAAAAAACATCTATGCACATTGCACCTTCTAAAAGTCAGGTATGCTTAAATTTCTCATTTCAATTTTGATCTCTGAAATAAAGCCTGGGTTTTCTTTGTTTACTAGAGCCTTTAAGGTAGGTGTGGTTATTGTTATCTTGGGGAGTTTTATCATCAGTGTCCTGAGCATCACATATATTATATAATATACACATTATTATATATGACAATGAAATTTGTAAACTAGCTATGGTGTACTGTAATGTTAGAAGATTGCTTTTTTTCCTTTCTTTCATTACAGTAATAATACAATCTATCTACAGATTTTTACAGGTTTACTGGTGTATACTTTCAGGATGAGAAAAAACTGTCAGCCTACTGAAGCTGAGCAATTTTCAGGTGAACAGTTAAATCAGTGCATGTTTGCAGGGATAATTAATAGTTGCATTTGCCACTTGCACTCAGTAGAGATTTTAAGCATTGGAATAATTTAAAACAGTGACTAATTAATCCCTGCCACACTGCTGTGAGGCAGATAACAAATGCCATACTGTACAACCATGGTAGAGGTGGTAAACTGAGGCACAAGTCTGCAATGTTTGTAGCTAAGCCAGGATTATTACCCAGCAAACCTGAATCCTAGTCAGTTGTGTGCTTTCGCCACTAAAACTCATCTGAACTAGAATTAGCAAAGAGTTTGCATCTCAAACAAGAAGAAAAATCCTTCTTATTATCAGAGATTTTTATTTTTTTCCTGTTCAGTAATTTAATATGATGTTCTGTGGCTTGGGTCATTGACCTATCTTTTTAATGCATATACATGTATTAAAAGGCAGTTAGAGATAGTCATAAAACTCTGATGTGGCACGCGTAGCTTTGTTAATTTCATTTTATTACAATGTGGTCCCAATAACAAACTTGCATTTGCTTTGTAAAGACACTATCCATTAGGCAGTGGGGGTTTGAGCTGAAAGAACCGTTTTTTAAATTAAAAAAAATGAATAAAATAATATCCCTAGTGTTGGATACACCATATTTGGAGCTTTTATGCCTGAGTTCATGACACATCAGAACAATTATGCTTATTATCATCCATTACAAAAATAGTATCTTTGTGTAAAGAGTCTGTCAGGCACAGCTTAAATCTCTGCACACTTATTTTTCATCACAGACAGCTAAATTCTATTTCAGCTAGAAAATTTTCCAGTCAAAGAAACCCAATACCTAGAAATTCTCCAAAGTTAACAAAACAGTAAGTGTATTGTATAGCTGTGCTTTATTGTTCAGATCAGTGTATAGAATCATTTAGGTTGGAAAAGACCTTTGAGATCATGAAGTCCAACTGTTAACCCAGGGCTGCCAAGTCCATCACTAAACCATGTCCCTAAGTACCACATTTACCTGTTTTTTAAACACTTCCAGGGATGGTGATTCCACCAGCTCCCTGGGCAGCCTGTTCCAATGCTTCACCACCCTTTCAGTGGAGAAATTTTCTTAATATCCAGTCTAAACCTCCCCTGGCACTTAAGGCAGTTTCCTCTTGTCCTGTCACTTCTTACTTGGGAGAAGGGACCGACCCCCATGTGCCTACAGCCTCCTTTTGGGTGGTTGTAGAGAGTGGTAAGGTCTCCTCTGACTCTTCTCTTTGCCCCCTCCCAGTTCCCTCAGCTGCTCCTCCTAAGACTTGTTTTCCAGACCCTTCACCAGCCTCTGGACATGCTCCGGCACTTCTACATCCCTCTTGTAGTGAGGGGCCCAAACCTGCACACAGCATTCAAGGTGCGGCCTCACCCGTGCCGAGTGCAGGGGGACGATCACTGCCCTAGTCCTGCTGGCCACACTGCTTCAGATACCAGCCAGGGTGCTGCTGGCCTTCTTGGCCACCTGGGCACACTGCTGGCTCATGTCCACCCAGCTGTCACCAGCACCCCCAGGTCCTTTTCCACCAGGCACTTCCCAGCCCCCCTTCCCCAGCCTGTAGCACTGCGTGGGGTTGGTGTGACCCGAGTGCAGGACCTGGCACTTAGGCTGCATTAAGTGATGACTATATGCTATAGGAAAATATTAAAAATATAAAACAAGCTCAGAAGATATTTGATACGCTTTAAGGTAAATTTTATTCAAGGATCATATCTTATTTAACAATTAGGGCCTTTAGGAAGGTATTAATTAACACTTTCCAGATTTTGAAGTCAGCTCCATGGTTATTTCAGGATAATTATGTTATCTTTCAAAGTAAAATTACAAAAAGGAATGCAACTTCTGTTGCAATAAGTGAATATCTAAATGGAAGGTTTCAGATTTCTGCCTCAATATCCTCATATAAAATGTATTAAAATGAAGTTACGGAAGTCACCACAAAATTCTTCCATAGCTTTAAAAAAAAGAAATCTTCTTTCCACCAGGGAAAATTACACTGAAGCAGGCAAACTGTTAAAACTTGAAATAGAAGACTTAATGATGCTGTTTTTTCTATATACTTAATATTGCCAAAATGTACTAGCAATCAATATGCTGAGCAGGTCGTTGACTTTAGTCATGACTAGGAGTTTGATTTTCATAGTTGAGGAAAAGGGTTTCTCTTTCATAGCGATGTACTACTGTATTTTCTTCTGAAATTACTGACTGGGCTGGCAATCTTCCTGATAAACTTTTGAGGAGTTGTGTGGCCACTAACACAATATATCTCCAAGTATGAGTGGACCTGAAAGTACACTGGTTTCACATGATCTCTGTCTTTGTTGTGAAAAATTACGAGGATCACGATATCTTGGAGTAAACAAAAACATGGTTCTAACCTGTAGGACCTCAAATTAGGTCATACTTTATAGGTATAGAATCTGTAGGTTGTGCAACTAAAATGTAATTTTTTTGTTACTTGCTTTTCTGCTCATTCCTTTTGGTATATAGATCAGAGTCAATACTTTAACATACATATATATATATATTAGTGTTACAAAAATAGTAGCAGTTGCTGACTTTCTTACATCTCATTGAATTATTTGGAAAATATTTTGAAATTTCTACCTCTGTACCAGTCTATAGTTGTACTGCTTTTGGGGTTTTTTTAAATGGCAAGCTTGGACTTGTTTAACTGCAATGACCTGAAATTTTTACTTAGCATCTTTTTTTTGGTTTTAAACTTATGAAGAATTATTTACTATTTTGTATTATAATAGAGTGAAAAAACAAGCATAAGTCTTTGTGACCGATGTGAGCGGTCAACAGCTGGTTGGTCATAGAGTAAGAATCTTTTTTGTGTGCGTACATGCAAAAATACTTTATGCACAGTCGTAGATACATATATATAGATAATTCTGAACAGTGGCCAGGATATCGGAGGGAAATATACTGGTATGTCATAAAGCCTACAGGTGTTCTAGTATAAAAATGCTCTGAGGCATAAATCGCTGAAACTGGGTGTACTGTCAAGTGACTCCGTAGCCCTGTAAACACTTAGTTGTATACTTCTGTTAAGCTTGCAAGTGATACTTAATTTTAGATAGGGATCATAGTGATGTTAAGAAAAAATGTGAGTGATAAACAGTGTTACTCCTTGGCTGGAAAAATAATCCCATTACTCTCAGATTTACATTGGAGAAGGACCCTATTCCAACTTTACCCAAAGGTGAAGGGAAAGAATTCATGCCAGACTTGGAACGGACTATGTTTATATAACCTAGCACCTTAAAACAGTCATTATGTGAAAGTCTCCATGGGAAGTACAAGGAACTTGAAAACTTTTCCCTTAAGCACGGTCCTGTCAAGCCAGCTATTTCACACTCTTGTTAGCAAATTTAATCAGTCAGGTTTTGTTTACTCTTTGGATATTAGATTTCAGATAGGGGTTTTTTTCTATTGATTTTATATGTACACACGCACACATGCAAAATACCTGTATGTGTGCTTAAGGACATATATTTATAAAAGATTATGGGCCACAAAATATGATATGCTGCAGTATGTTAAATAATGTAATGTTTGCACTTTTCAGAATTGTTTTTAGAAAAAGGTAAGACAATGCTGTACTGAAAAGTGGAAACGTGATTTAATATTCCTGTTTACCCGTGCCAGTAAGTTGATTTGTGTATGTTTGATATTTTAATTCCTGTTACTCTTAAGTCTGTACTCCACGCCCTGCCTAATAGGACTCTCCTGGTTGGACTGAACAGGTCTTCATTTTGAAAGTTCTGTGCTTTGATGATCTGTAATTTCCTTGGTAAGCTCTCTTTCGCTGCAGTGAGAAGAGGACTGGGAGCCTCTGCTTCTCTCCCTAGGGAGGAAGTATTTGGGGAATAAGAGGATACAAAATCCCAGCACTGGAATAAGATCTCACATGTAGTAATATCCAGAGCAACAACTCAGTCCTTCCTAATGCATGTGTTTTCCTGGGAAATCTTGATAGCAGGACAGTGGAAAAAAACTCCCAAAGCTCTGAAGGAAACCCAGCCTTTCTATAGTGTACATAAAAGGTTTCCTAATGAAGCTGGAAAGGAGCTGGAGAAATTATATCTTGCTGTTGTCCAGATCACTGTTCAAAGAGGAGTCTCCAGATTAAAATAAGTTTCTTAGCCATTCAATTTCCTTTACTTTCCTTAGAGGTCCAATTAGGTTTTTTTCCACACACATTGTATTTACTTTGTAATAAAGAAAGAAAACTAAAAACCAAAAAAAAATCAGGTTCTAGTTTTTTACTCAGACAAGGAACAAGTTTTCTTAAAATGTTTCATATTTCAAAAATAGTTTTTGTAAATGACCTTAATTTTGGGAAAGTGCTTTCCCTGTTTTCAGTATTGCATGTTGCAATTCAGTCAAAATAGAATTGTTTAAAAGAATCTATTTTCTACACTCTTTTTTTTTTTTTTTTCCTCCTGAATATGTTCTTTCAGAAAGACACGAAGACTTTGCTTTGAATATTTTTATATATTAACCTAATGGCTGATATGGACCAGTTTTCTGCATAATAAAGAAAAAAATCCCCAAATCCCTGACATTAATGTCACAAATATTAAATATTGACATATTCAATTGTTTATGAAGAATGATATTCCTGCTCTTCATTACTGTATTTTTGTAAACATGCTTTTAAAAAAAAAAGCTATCCGAATATTTCATGCCCACTTGAAGTTTTTTTCTTTGAAACTGTACAAACTTGTTTGTATCATCAGAGTTAATCTAAGGAGACTTTGCTTATTTATTATTTTATTAATCTGTAATACTATTCTACAGTTAGTTAAATAAGATTTATCAGGTATAGAGGAGGTTTTATACTAAAGATCTATTTGGTGCAGATCCTCCAAAAGTAAATATATGGATATTTTTAAACCTAGCTTAGATGGAACACTCTTTCTTTGAAGCCTGAAAGCAGAAATCCTGGAATGAGAGAAATGTCTTTGAAGGGGGGAGGAGGCTAGGGGAGGACAGGAAATACCTTCATAAGATCTGAAGAGCACCTTCCTGTTCTCTGATAATAGATGTCATAGCACAATGTTTGCCAGTTTTTAGGGAAGCTGATAAGAACAGTGGAATGGAAAAAAAAAAGTTAGGAACTCAAGCAAAGACTGGCTATTAATGATTTGACTAGCACATTTATAAATAAGGAATTTTACAGGCATGAGTGAAATTTAAACAAGAAGACCCAGTGAATTTTGTCTAAGTGGTGCAATGGCAGATCAACATAGCTGACCTGAAGGTCATTTTAACATTTGAATAGCTAGTATTTTCTACTCAGGAGGGCCAGACATTTAATCCATAACAAGGGCAGTGCAGATTTTGTGTGAGAAAGTGATTGCAACACTGATTTCCAGCATTTTTCCAAGGAAATTTATTGAAAATAGATTTGGCTTTTTTAATTGATAATTTTACAGATTCCAGATGAAAGCTATATTATCATAGGCAGGAGAAGAATCCTCTAGATAGATATCACAGGCTTCTAGAGAACAAAAAAAGATATATAAATATATGCATATAAATATAACATCAGTACATACATACACACAATTAGATGTGATTGCCTGTGCCTGGTGCATAACTAGTAATTGGCTAATCAAAAAGATTTCTAAGCTTCCAGGTCAGTAAAGATTACCTAGATGATAGTCACCATTTATACTGCTCTTGCTTTAAACAATTCAATTTTAAATCCAAGAGAAAAGGGGTTATTTTTTTTTCATGAAATTTCCAGCACTTCTTAATTTAGCTAGTGTGTATCTGTATCTGTCTAACAAGTCAGAATATAGGAGAAAGCAATTAAGAAAAAAAAATTAGTACTTTAAAATATAAACCCTACAAGAACACTTAGGTACTGTGAAGATCATATTTAGGGCAGAATACCTAAAGAATTCCTAGTTTTATTTAAACCAGTTTTCTAATCCCCTGCTAGGCCAATTCGTACATAATAGTAAAAGGACATCGGTTCTATTTTTGGGTCTGCAATCATATTTTAAATGAATCATATTATTCCCTTGTCTCATTTTCCACATTTCTAAATAGGGATAATAAGATTTATCTGCCTTGGCAGTATATTAAAGACAGCATAAAGCTCCAAATTATAAATTCTTACTAGCACACGCACATGCACACCTAAGCAAAGGAGATCACATTCTGCGCGTGAACTTAAAGTAGGAGACTGGCCAAGTGTCACAAAACTGAAATCTTAATCTTTGTGGAAAAAATTTGAAAAACATGGATTTACACATTTGCAATGTATTTGAGAGAGAAAAAATAATTTATTTCGAGGCAGTGTTCTGACATGCTGAGGAAACACAACACAAAGAGCATAGTAGCATGGTCATGGAAACCCTTACTTAGAAAGCTGATGTTTTAAGCAGCCGTGTTACAGGATGAATGGAATCGGGAAGATGCAGAAGTGTTTCCAGCTCTTGGGTCCTGCTGTGGGCAGCAGCTGTCTTCTGGCTCCTCATTTACTGGAACAAGGTCACACATTAGTGTACCCTTTATATGCTGCAGTTCCCATGAGAAGAAAATCCAAGTACCTTACCCAGAGAGATGCTCCAGACGTTGGCCCAATCTCCATGGTCCACGAACACGAGCATTTACGCTTGCCTGCAGTTAACATAGTCCAGAAAAGTGCTGACTGGGTTACAGTAATTTCCCACGTTTATGGTGGCGATGAGTATAACAACTAACAGAAACAGTGCAGTCCTGTAAGCAGGTCCGTTACCTGGTGTGCAGCATTTATTCTAGTTTGCGCAAAGGTTGGTGCTAGGTGGTAAATCAAAAAAACCCTAGCTCTCTCCTTAACACGCAGTAAAACATTTTATACACTTTCAACAGTTGTTTAGAATTACTTTGTCACACTTAATTTTCATTGGTTCTTACAAGCCTCGTCTCTATTTAAAGATACAGCATTATTATTTTTTTTTTTCACCTTGCATGTTCTGTGGGGAGGGGGCTTTGTTGTGGGTTTTTTTGTTGTTTGTGGGTAGGGGGCTTTCTTTGCTCCAGGGTGGATCTTTTAGTATGCTAATTAGGATACTTCACATATAGTTCAAATTATTTTCTGTTTAGTGTCATTAACCATTTTCTTCTCCTTGGGCTTATCTTATTGCTTCTTAGCTTGATGCATTAATGGTGTCTATCCCTTCTCCCAAGACCATGTTTTGCTAACGGTAACATTCTCTGTTTTTGAAATTCTTTCCCGCTTTTCAGTATAGATATTTACATATTTTGTCTAAATTTCAAGTTAAATAAAAGACTGGTCTATTCATCATGTATCTGTAAGCTGGTCTACTACAAGAGTATAATATTGTAATATGATTGACAAAGAAGTAAGTATTTGCAATATTAAACAGAAAAAGGTTTTAGACTCATTTCAGTTTTCCCTCTTTTTTTTTAAATCATAAAAGCTTGCAGAAATAAGATGGAGGGATTACTTTAAATTGCATGCATTTATATAGTGTTTTGTAACTCAACCATTTACATATTGTGCGAATACATGGGAACTGGAAAATGAAAGGGAGGAAAGCCATTAATCAGCTTGGTAATGTGTTTTCCTTATCAAGATGAAGGAAGTGCTAACAAGCAGGTAGCATACATTATGGAAAAGGGATGGAGTGTCAGATATGGCTCGGTGAGTTAAATCTGTGCAGTGGGAGAGATTTAACTTTTCCCTTAATATAAAGTTCCCAATTCCATAAATAGCATGATAAGAAAATACTCATGTGTATAATGATCTGATATACATTTCTGAATCTAATGCATGTTTCCCAGGTGACATTATGTAGTTACTCAAATGTCCTGTATCATCAGTATGTGTATACCACAGCAGTCTTTAAACATTGCTGTAGCAGAAATAACAATAATCACATTGGTAAACTTGACCTTTTTATTGTAATTCCTAATGTGTTCTTTAGGTCAATTTATTGTTAACAGCTACTTAACTTTGTTTGATAGTTATATAGGTTGGGAAATGATTTTGTATCTAGTTATCTTAAGCCTTAATTTGGAGTGGAAATAAATCTGACATACCAGAAAGGGATTCTGTCCCAATGTAGTAACACAGCTGTAATTTAACTAGTCACCTTTTATCATTGACTTTCCACTTTACGATTTGCGCAGGTGTACTGTGAGAGTAGAAAAAGCGTCATTTGATGGTGACTGGGATGGAATACATACTATGAATGCTCAGCTAAAATTGCAGGGTTTTGTGCCATGCATCATTAGGTATTTAAGTAATTAATGATTGCACAATAGAATGACAAGTTCACTGCAGGTTTGATGTACAGCTCTCTTCAGTCTATTTGCATAAATTGAATTTCAATAAATGAAAGCAACAGTTTCCCATAGGGAACTAATGAGACTGATTTCTGTCGCAACTTTGGGCCACATAGTGAGATGATCTGCTTTAGATCATATATAGGTGTTACTTGCTACCTCTGCATTTTGCAGCATACTCTTTGGAAAGCCATCTGTGGATCTGGAGCTTTCTGTTGCGATACTGTTATTGAATTTGGTTTCACACGTAGAGTCTTATGGTTCACCTCTGGAATATTGTTATTGACCATGCAAACTGATCTCCTTGAGCCATAAAATTCATCTTTATACAGCAACACTCGAGTTGATCTCTAGAGAAGGCCTGTTGCTAAAGCAAGTGAATTAAAACAAAGTGCTTACTGAAAACTGAACATACAAAATACAGGAACAGAGCTGGAGAATTTATTATAATGTATATTTCTTTCTAGATTTTATTTATATTTTAGAAATTATTAAAAATTGTATTTATGGTTCCTGTATTTATGTTAGGTTTGATCATCTTTACATAGAGGTGGTTGTATAACAGGGTTGTAGATTCTATGGACTGGGGGCTCTGTAATTATGATGGACAGACTGTCTTCCAGAATACCCATCTGACATGTGGGATATATATGTCCTTGTATCTTATTTACCTGTAAAACATATAAATTAAAGGGACATTCCATTAAGTAATAATAAAAAAAAGTTTATTAATGAGTGCCCAAGTAAGATTCAGTTCCATCAAAAATAATAAATTAAAAGAGATCGTATAGCAAGTACCTCAAACTGACTTGAATAAATTTGATTCAACACTTATCTTGAATTCTCAAGAGTCCATTAATTTCTTTCAAAGAAAACGTATACATGAATACACTAAAGGTCTGCGCAGAAAAACCAAATCATTACCACTTTGTTGGAAATTATAATTGTATTAATAATTGCTTTGGACCTGTATAATAATTTTAGTGCTGTAAGAGAATTTGCTAGCCACCTATGTTGATGCAAAAAGAGAGATCCTTATTTTACATTATGAGATAACTTTTACTGGTTTGTTAGAAATGGCAAACATAGCAATGATATGAAGCTCTTTGAAGATGTGAATGTCCTTCAGCCAAATGTTTGGACTGCCCAAAGCATCAGACATGCTTATATAAGTACCCAACTCTTTCATTAGAACCCTGAGGTGCAAATTTCACATTTATTTGCCATCTGTAGCTAATTTCAAGGTGATATCTTGCGAAAAGCTGGTGAAATAATAGAATTAATTACTGAATAATATAATGGAAATCAGAATATGTAATGAATCTTATTCTAACTTGTACCCTACATCTACCAGGAATGGTTGGCAAGGATTCAGGGGAGGAACAGGTTGAATGTACTTCTTTCTTCTACCGTGATGCCTTGTATAGTTCTGAACATACTCAGGAGTGCCTTAAACTGCATTGTCTGGGTGTGGTTCCTTGTTGCTTGACACCTCCCATGAAGAAGGAATATGTGAGTCATCATCTGCTGGGTGCCATTGTGGGATGGTGGTGGAAGAAGGACTTCTGCCAATCTTTCATGCCTGAGAAATTTCCATTTTGCTGCTGCCAGAGCTATTGATGTTATGGTTGGTGTCTTCAGCTAGAGCAAAGTAACTGTAGGCGCTGGGGAAAACTTGGTCCCACGTCCAAACAAACAGTTAGCTATAATCTCCACTCTTGAGTGCAAGCCAGAAGATGGTGAAGGCATGCAAGAAACGAGTCTCAGAGCTTATCCCAAGCAAGCACACAGCAGTAAGCTTCCAGGCTCCCACTGATATTAACAGCTGAGCTATAAAAATGACTTTCAGTTTAAATTCAGGCTCCCCTATTGATTTCCAGCTTGATTTTTATATGAATGCCATATCTCGCTCTTATCAGCTTCATGCAGCTCTAGTTGGTTTGGCACTTTGTGGTGTTCTTGACATTGTTCAGAGAGATGTTAAGTTAAAGCTGAACAGCTTTCTTGACCTGAAATTTTAAACAAGAATGTGACAGTCCTGGAATTTTATTTAAGACTCAGAAATATGTCTTCAAAAGTACCTGAAAACTGCCTCTTAAGAAGCATTTCAGACAAGCCTATTGCTAGCAGTAACTATTAATTTGGGAGCAAGTATTAACTGGTCAGAATTTTCTTAGACACTATTCAACTAGAGAACAAAAATTATTTAGGAAGGAGATTCCTATGCTAATCTGAAGTCCGTGGGAAGCTTTTCTTCCCCCGCCCCACCCCAGAAGGTTTTTTCATTTCACAGAAATACATAAGTTATTGTGAATGCCTTTTACAGGTGATGGAATGAATAAACTTGCAGGTTTCACAGTCATTCTGTCTGGATTAGCATCATCTGTGTGTTTTTCAGTCGTTAAGAGAAACAGTGATGATAGGATTAGAAGAGATACTGGATGATGAAAGTCTGGTGGGTCCTGTTAAAGAAAAATAAAATATGTTAAGGCAAGATTATCCCTCAAAAAATTCTGAGCAGAGGTTTACATGGGGACTGGCAGTAGTTGGGTTATAGAGAGCAGAGAATGAATGATAACCCCATTATTTTTAGTCATAATTGAAGTAATTTAACAAGTCACTATCCAACAGCTGCATTCACTGTTACAAGTTTGTATCCCCTTTTTGTTGTCCAACTGACAGCTAAAATTGGCCAGGAGCTGAAAACTAAAAATAGGAAAATATATCAAGAAAAAGAACACATAAGCTTTTAAGACCTTTGAAATGGCAACATAGGGGAGTTTTCTGAGGAATGGGCTGGGGAAATGACTGCAAATTAGAAATAACTGGCTTGTGTGGCAACTTCTCCTTTCTCTGCAATCACCATTTTGAGGTGGTATTTGAACCCCCTGTAGATTCCTTTCTGGTCCTTTGCATTATTTACAGTAACTTTGACAGTTAGGATTTTGCTGTCAGGACAATATAAAAAGCCTTCATTGATCTACTTTCAGGTTTTGTAAATTATTGCCTTGTGATCGTATTTCCTACTGAATGGGGCAGATTACTTTTATATTCATAGTTGGAAGGTACAAATCAGATGAAGATGTATATTGTATCATGGATTGTACACAATGCTTTACATATATGCAAAGACACAAAGCTCTTTGGACCTTAATGGTGATAAAAAATAGGTATTTTTATTTTTTTCCAGTATTTCTCTTGGAATTTAAAAGTAGATTGCCAGGACATGTGAAGAGGGGACAGGAATTACACACCTGAATTAAATACGTGGAGGAACTGGAAAAAAACCTGATCTTGCTTTGATGAGCTAATTACTCTTAATTGGCTTGCAGAGAGCTTTTGGGGGAAGGGAGCAAGGTGTGCATAAAAGTGATGTAAGGATTTCATGACTGGTTACAGCAACTTCACACCTTGCTGTAAGCAGATACAGACGGATACCAAGAAGTCACCAAGAAGTCTCATGCCCTGTGACAATATTGTATAATTTACAAGAAAGTCTATGAGATAGCTGTGTGTAAATGAAGTGAGTTTATCACATGAAATAAATTCAAACAAATTATTGTCTGTGGAAAACAACACAGTACATCAGGGGATACAAAATAAAACTGGTAAGTTTTTGTTTTTATTATTATTTGACTTGGATATAGACTTTTTGTTTGTAGTTAGTAATATGACCTCATCAACATATAGGTGTGTGTCAGTGCCTACACAGCGGTAAATACTTCATAATAAGATCGTTGTGTTTTCTTTCTATAGTAGAAGCAGTTCATAGTTATGCTTTGGAGATTTTTGTTTATATCTGTTTGTTGATTTATAGATGGGTGTTTTCTGTGTATGTAAATAAAGTACATAATGAAGGTTAATTCAAGTAACATTAGGTTTAGGTGGTAGTGAGTTCTTAAGTAGCTTTTATGTCTTGTGAAAAAGAATTGCATGGGTCCAGCTCTTGTGGCAGTTACAGTCTCCGGGGAGTCGTTGTGCAAATAAGCAGACTGGATTCTTAATTCAGCAGAGAGCAAGTGCAACAAGAGAAGCACTCAGATGATGGGTTCATTGTATCCCCGTTGCTAAGCAGGCAGGCTTTTGTACCAGTTGGAACGTTTTCAGGCTCTGTGGCTGCATTCCTAGATGAGTTGCAATAATTAAATGTGAAAGCAGTGATTGCCAACATTGCTTGCCAATTCCAGTTTTATAAAAACGGGCAAAACCATCTGATCAGCCCTAGACAGAAACAGAGATTTGTTTGACCTATAATTATGTGCCAAACCAGTGGCAGTGTGAGTTTAAAGAAACAAAAACATAAAAATCCATCTAAACTATGGATTGTCTTACTACTGAGAAGATATTCCTTTTTGGTAGGGAATACCCTGGAGGAGGAAATTCCCTTTAAGTGACACTCTCTTTTTATCTTTTTTACTGGTAACAGCTTTGCCTTTTTTTGGTTTTGTTCTGGGGGTTTTTTTGGTTGTTTTTTTTTTTTTTTTTAAAACCGATTTCAAGGGTCCTTGAACTTCTGATTTTGCTAGGCAATGAGTAAATTATTTTTATGTAATGGATAAGGGTAGGTATTATCTGTAATCTGGTGGCTTTCCAGTTTGTGTTGTCTCATCAGCTTTTTCAGTCACCTCTGCTAGGGACTGAATAACAGGGAGAGAGAACTGAACTTTTTGCTGCTTCTCACTTGACAGCTGCATGGGCGGAGAAGTGGCAATGATAAACTTCTGGGTTTCATGGGAGTGAAAAGGCCTATACAGTAATTTTTTTTTAATCCATTTGGATGGACTCTGTGGAAGCAACACAAGGCTATTGGCAATTCTTGCTCTAAATGCTGTAGAAAGGTCTGATAATACGAGTGTTGGTTGCCACCTGGAGAACAGAACAATCTCTGTTTAAAAAGGTTGTTTGGTTTTTTGTTTTCTATTGTAAATTTATCAAAAAGGGACAAATATGTTTCTCCAACAGAAAAATACTACCAAAAAAAATAGAGAAATAAAGTGGACTCTTTTGTCTTATGAAGCTGGTACCAGAATTTTTATTTATTTCTGTATTTTTAAGTTTTTGACATTTGACAGTTTCTGTATAATTGCTCCAATATTCTGACCCACACATAAGCTCGTTACACATGCAGGAGGAGACAAAGTGAGAAAAGAGGTGGGACAACCTGCATCCTTACTGCCTCCTGCCTTAGCACTCCTTGCTAACTAGTCTACAAGAATATTGATTTTTTTTTTTTTCGTAAGTTACATTGACATTAGCCTCCTATGGGGTTAGGAAGTAGTTGGAATTTAAGTTTCTCCCATCACGAAATGAGACTTGTCCTTCAGAAAATGGTGGCTTTGCAGAAATGGCTTTTTTCCCCACTGGAAAATAACTTTGCATTAAATCTTTCAGACACATTTTTGTGAACATAGATACATTTTCTCCTATAAATGAGACAAAAAAAAGATCCAAGTTCAAGCCATAGCTCAATACTGAGGCTGGTGGCTTGCCTTGAAAGATTAAGAATTCTCAGTATAGAAACTATGCTTTCCTCTGTACTTTCAGAAGAAGCTATGCAAAGGTAGTTTGAGAGGTCTTTAATATCCAGTAATTATTTTCCTTCATGCAGGTCAGACTATTGTAAGTTTTAGGGTGAATATAAAATTGTGAAGTAAGTCTAAAGTTGTCCTTTTCAATTTTTTAGTTTTACTGTTTGTATAGTTAAGATCATAAGCCTCTGCCAGTTTGTCAGATTGAGTCAAGTAAAAATGAAGAGACTTGCACTGGGCGTGGTGGAAAGGAGGCATCAAAACAACACCAAGTAGCTTTGATAAGTGGTATGGGAAAATTGCATGTTTGTTCTTCTTTTGGTCACAGAAAATCTTCAGCTGCTACTTTGAATTTAGCAACAGTGCTAAGTTATTTCTTCTTAATAGCTGCCTAATTTTTCAACTGATTGATTTTTTTGCTGAGCCATTACCCTTCACTGATATTTGTCATTGCCACAAATTTTGCTCTTTTTAATTATGGCTTATATCAAGAATTACTTTTGTGTCTTAATTCAAGCTGAAAGTCGCATTTTATCAGTAAAAAACACAATTAAAAATGCATGGAAAGGAATAGCTGTGAATAGTGTACCTGTATGAATGGCTTACATAGAACAGAATGATATATAATGCTTATGGCACAAATGTGTTGTCGCCCATCTTGCTGCTATTGGATTACTTCATTGTAGATTAAATGTATAATGTGATTTATTTTTTTTTTTTCTGTGTTGCTAGGCTAACATTTCACTGTGCAGTAGTTCCCCTTTCTTCGTAAAAGCTTGAATTTTTGCTCTCGGGTGAGCCAATGTGAAATCCCCTTAGCCTTTCATCTGCTATATAATTATCAAACTATTGAACTAAACAACATGAAGAATCAGAGTAGATTTAGTGGGTGTCAAAAGTGATCAGTGCTAACAAGGAGGGATGAAAGACCAGATAGTATTTCTGTGACCACATCCGAAATATTCTGTGGTTGATGGCTCCTGAAAGGAGGATGCTTGATCATTTATCCACTAAACCTCTCCCAAGGCTTTTGCTATTCATGGCTATTATTTTAAGTAGACTATCGCTAGTTTTTATGAAGAAAAATTTCAGGTAATGCACTTCTGTGTGAGGATGTGGACCGAGGTCTCACTCTGTTGAGCTTCCAGACTTGTTAGTTTGGGGGCTGAATTAGTAAATCAACAGCTGTCTGCAGGAGCTGGAAGGCGCTGTGCCTCAGCTCTGTTTGGTTGCTCAAGCATCGAGTCTGTTACCTGCAGTTCGGGCCTGCCTGTTTGAGTTTAAGCGCAAACACAGACACAAGTGGGCATACTTGGGTGGGCCGAGGGGCTCTTCACCTCAGTGCAGAAGGGCACTGGGCCTCACTCAGGAGGCTGCACCTCCCGTGGTGTTTTGCTCTCGGGTTCCACCAGAGGAGTTGAGAACAGTGGGAGAGAGGAGTGCCTGGGGAGCGCACAGGTTAGCACCAGTGCTTAGGTAAGAGGAAAGGCCTTGTGAAAATGCGGGAATAGACTCTGAGGATGTCTGCCCAGTACTGCTGCTTTAAATGTGGACGAAGATTAGGCTGCAGACAAGCATCCTGCATGTAGGACAACGTTGGCACGGAAGAGTTCCTATGTGCTGAAAGGAGCAATGGTGTTTTGCAGTAGCTCCTCTACAGAGGCAGGTCCTGCCACTGCCTGCCGCAGCAGTGCGATACAGACAACTCTTGAATCACAGATAGTTCACATGTTTAGTAGGTTGAGGGGGTTTTGAAACTCACCTTGGGAGACAAATATTTGTGAATAGTCGCTTCCTAAATACATTCATGATGAATATTCATCTGCTGTACAGAGGGGTTTCTGACTGGGATTTGACTTGCATGCACGTACTAGGACAAATTTTCTACCACCGGCAATTACAATAATTTAAAGCAAGACATGATGAGAATAAAGAGTAGAAAGAGTAGTGGTAGTTGCCTTAATGATTCTGTTTCATCTAAAAATGGTTCACTTTGTTTCCAGAAACATCTGCCATATTCATTTTTAATTATTTTCTGGTTTTAAGATAAATAATATAGAGGGTGGTGATATTTGATTGGGAAAAAAGAGAATCCATCATATCTATTCATTTTTAAAGATAATACAGGTTGAAAGGGACCTTGGGAGACCTCATGCCAATCTCTGGCTGAAAGCAGGGTCAACTGTCAGATCTGACTGGGTTGCTCAGAGCTTTATTTGATCCTTTAGATCCTTCAAGAGTGGACACTGCAAATATTTATTGTGCATATTGTGCATATTTGTTTTTCGTAACTAAGGAACACGTTCAATCTTGTGCTGAAACAGAATGGGACATTGAGGTTATTGCAGGATGAATGTGAACGAGTTTTCGGGAGCATGGCAGCAACTTCCAGCGCATTGTTTGACCCTGGCATAAGTGGGAAGCAGCCTGAGTCCCAGCAGAAGGGGGGAGTGCTCCCTTGCTGCTAATGCAGGTGAAAGTGTGAATTGAGGGCACTTGCCATCAAAAAGTAACTAATGTTGACTGTAGTCTGTTTTGTTATGATTTGGTTGTGCTTTTGTACCGTTTCTCACTGGAATCTGTCCTCTTACTCTCAGTAGGAGTTAAGCAGTTGAAACAAACTCCAAGTGTTGATCTCTGTTCTAATCTTGGGGAATTTTGATCCTTTTGGTACTTCCACGAAGTGAGACAGTAAAGGTAAAGGATCTTTTTATGCAGAGTTGTGGCAGCTTCTGTTGAGGCTTCCCTTTATGGCTACGTGCCTTTGACCTGATCTGTCTCGCCATTGTGGCGATAAGAGGTTACTGAGGATAGATAACTGCTTAGGCCAGAATCATGCCAAACCTTTGCAGGAAACAGATTTGATTAGATTAGACTTCATGTTATTTTTCCATCCCAGCTGTGCTTCCAAAAAGTAATTACCTTGTTCAGCTATGACATGAACATCAGCAAAGTGAAAAGGCAGTTTTTTCTGCCTTTAGCTAAGCTGTGGCATAGAGTTTAACTCTCACTCTCATCACTTTATTATTAAACAGAACTATAATCACCTTCCTCAAAGTCATGCCCTGTGGTGTGACTCCAGTCCTACAAAGTGGCTGTTCTGATCATCTGCTGTTACATCCACACCCTAGTCACAGTTATACACTGGGAAAGCTACAGTTGTGGGAAATGCACTTACTCTCCCTCTCCTTCCATTCCTACACAGGCATATTCTTCCCTAATTTAATTAAATGTCAAGGGAAACACTGATCTGTGACATCCAGAGGGACTGTTTCAAGCCTCACAAGGGTTAGAAATGTTAGAAAGATAACCTGGCTATAGGCCAATGAACTTTTGAATTATGGAGCAAGAAATCAAAATTTAAATATGTTATTCTCCATGCATAACTTTTGTTGACTCGACCAAATCTATGTATTGTCTAAAGAAAATTGGAAATTTTGCCTCCTGGGCAATTAGTAAGGTGTTATGCCACCTTTTACTGCACATACATTTTTTTTTTTTTTTTTGAACTTGAATAATTCACATGCTACTTACAGTTCTAGTTTGTCACACCATTATTGCTCACTGGTTACTAGTCAACGCTTACTTTTTATTTTTCCTTCCACATTTCAGGCACATAGGCTGAAAAAGAGAAAACTGTATTGGATCTAATAGGATACGCATTAATGTGACATGAACTTGTATTGATCCCAGGCAACAAACCTTTGTGGTTATATTTTATTTTTACTCATCCATTTAAAATTATCAGAATGTGAGTAATGCTAAAATACTATCTGCAATGGCATGAATCTCCATCCTGCGTGATATTACTTTCTGTTATTTCTGTGTGTGCAGATGCGTTTGTCTTAGTTATGAACAAAAGCGTAAAAACTGAAGGCACAAGTGAGTTTTAAAAAGAGCTTACTTACAGTATTTGCAGTCAAGAAGATGGTAAGTGTGGGGCTTCCACACTGATTGTATAACCAGCCTCTCTGTCAGGATGGCGTATGAAGTACTAATCAAACAGGGTCTTGCTGTATTTTCTCAAAAGTGACTAAGCTTCTATGGGTAATCATTGCAATACCTGAAAGTTACAACAACGGTTTTATTATAAAAGTGGTGTTTACACCATGTTTTGGTTCACTTTGGAGATGTTGTGATTTGGCTAAGAGAGCATCTTGAGAGCGGTAGTGATACCAGCTTAACTAATTCAGTGCTTTATGCCCTCATTGTTTAATGAGGTATAGGATGTAACTACCAAAGCAATAAACGTTGCAAAATATTATGTTTATTTTCCTAAGAATAACTTTCATGAGGTATGACTGTCATTCCTTGTGCTTTATTTTTCTGTACTGCATATGAAGTCTAATATGTTCACCGAGTCAAGCCAGACAGGATATATAAACAGTACGTTCTCTCTGCCAGCTACACTGGTAGCTTCGAGTGCTTTGCATTATTTATTTGAAAGCGTCTGTTGCTTAAACATTGCCTTTGACTGCATACTTTTTAAGTGACAGGAAGTCTACCAGTTTGGATCCACTTAGTGAAAAGTGAAAGCTCCTTCCCATAAATTTTGAGCTGCAATAAAAGGAAACAGTTTCAGAAATGGTAGTGAATCAAGTTCTGTATAGAAGTGGTAATTGAATCTTCTAAACAAATGGCTGCATCACTGTCTATGCTTCAACTTTCATTTCTCACCACTGCTATTTATACAGGGAGCGTGTAACATGATTATGCCATCCTCTGTTGTTCAGGCAATCTAAAAAAACTCGTAAGAAAAGGATTGACAGCTAATATTCATAATTTAAAACACATGATTCTCTATCGTGGATAAAATAGTCTTGAACACCTAATATAGATTATTCCACATGTGATTTAGTGAGAGTCTCCAGCAGACTAGTTGAAATCTGGATTTCGAAAGCCTTGAAGATTCTACAAGTTTATTTTAGTGGGATTTATACTTAGATTCCCTAAGGAGCCCTGCCAGAATGCTGAGAACTGCAGAGACAGGAAGGCTTCAGGCAGTTCCTCTCCGGCTCCTGCACCGAGTTCCCCTGATAGCAAGGGGAACGTCTGCTGGTGGTTCCTCATTCTGCAAATCCTGCCAAGGGACTGTCATTCAGGCTCTACATTAGTTGCACAATAGTTGACAAATCCGTTACCCTCGAGTAGGAATTGTGAAATACTTCCAATAGAGGTTCCTTAAAATTCCCACAGTCTGGATTTTACTAAAATTTCATGGTGGGTCGATACTTTTACAAGCATAGAGTGTAAGCATATTTTTCCTCACAATGAGTAACATTTTTTAACGGTGGTCTCAATATTTCACTGAGGCCATTTCAGAAGAAAAGTCACAATCCTTAGTACGTACAAGATATGGACTTAAGAACCTACAAGAAAAGTGGAGCACATTGCCTCTTCTAAGGAATTTCTTGGTATTGGCTTGAACCACTAAACCAGAAAATAATGATAGGCTGAGAAAGTTAATTTAGAAGAATTGTTTTTAAAAATGCTTGGAAAGTCTTTCTACTTGTTTCATAATGGAAAGGCTAAATATTTTGTTTTGAAGGTGTCAGAATGTTTTTTAACTCAAGACTAGTACTTTATTTTGATGTCTTTAAGTCTGTTTGCAGTGGCCATAAAAAATTGTGGGGGTTTTGTCATTTTGAAATGGTTTCTGTCATTCAGAATTCATACTGTCTGGAAACTCTTAATCCTAGCAAAAGAAATAAATCATTATGCTCTAGAAATGAGATGACTTCTTCCAAAGCAGGATATTAGAAAGGTAGAAGCCTTTCAAATTTTAAAATATTGGAGTCTGTGATAAATATGGTTCTTCATAAAATACAACAGAATAATTCTTAATTTTTATTTTAAACAACTTTTATCAATAATCACATGTACAAGATAAAGATAGCAAGTTCAGAGTATTTCTTTATCATCGAATTGCTTTGTAATAAGTAAATATAGTAAAATGAAATTTCTAGTAATGCCAAGTTGATAACAAATGTGGGGTTGGAAGGGAAGATGTAGGAGAAAACTATAGTAATTTAGGAGTAAACCTAACATTTTTGAGTGTTGGAAATGTTGGATTAAATGCTGTCATAGGAGCAGTAGAGCCTGAGAACTGTTGAGAATGCATGTCTAAGCAGGATTAAAAGTTTAGGCGCTATTTTCTGTTTAAGATTGACCTTTTTTTTTTTTAACTACTGTTATGTTAACTGACAAAATCCTTATTACAGGCTTTGTACTGGAAGACACTAGTGTTATGAGAGTGCTGACCTTAGGTTACTGGCAGGGTTTTCTCGAGTATGCAATCTAAATAATTATTTATGCAATTATACTAGCTGTATTTCAAATATTATTTTATCTGGATCTGGGAAATAGGGTAATGAAGACACTGTGTTCCAAATCCATGGTTTAGCGTAATTTAAGACTTTATAAAATCCAAGTTTTGTAGTGCAAACACAATATGGTTACAAAATACAGGTGGAAAAAGTCATCACTGGGCTGAGTCACTCTTGGGAGCAGAGATTTTATTTTAATAACGTTTTGAAATATAAGTCCATTCACTTTTGCCTTAAGTTTCTCATTTGGTTTCTTACCTTCAGTATATGTGCATATAATATGTAATACTGTTTGAAAACATATTATGTGTACTTTACTACAAAAATGGAAGAGTTCACATTGATTCAATATGTAAACCACATAAAATTTAGAATCTTCCCTGGAGTCCTGTCCTATTCCCATTTAAATTATGGGTACCTTCCTGTTGTTCTCTGTTAAAATAGGCTCAGGGTCATGGTATAAATTTGAGAGTACTAAAGTATTTTTTTTCCTTCTTTTTAGAATTGCTTCCACAGCACCTTAAAATGTCCTTGATGTGGTTCTTTGTACAGATTATAGTTGCTGCTCCTAATAGCTGATAGTTTGATAGAGAAAAGCGAGTTACAGTTTTGTTATAACATACCAAATATAGGCAGACTTTTGTTTCTATTTTTAACATTAAGAAAAATTTCATAGATGTCCAAAGGCAGATGATACATTAAGGAATGAGGAGGGGTCAAATGGAAAGAAAGCTGTAAACAACCTTTGGAATCTAATTAACTGTCAGTATCCCAGACCACACACACTGACTATTTTATGGCCTAAATAAAAAAACAATTTTCCTCCCAACTGGCTAGTATAGGGCGTAATTTATGTAAGACTTGTTATTAGGTTGGCTTGTTGACTTTTTCTTTCTTTCTTCATTCTACTCAGTGCTAGTTAAAGCCCTAGGGATGCTTTGAGCATCCTGTGGAAATACTGTCTCCACCTAACCTTAGAGAAATGCACATTTAAAACTCTGCATTCCTAAGATTAACCTAAGTGAAGGTCAGACTATGTGGTTGTCATGTTAGTTGATTTAGTACGTAAAACACAAATATGTCGTTATACAAACCAAATTATCAGACCTGAAAGTAATGAGTAGTAGCAAGATGTAAATGTCCTTTAGCAAAGCTGGGAATTTAAAAATTAAAAATCATTTGACCTATTGAAAGTCATCTTGCACCTGGGGTTCTCAGTGCTGCTCTTGTGGAGGTAGCAGCTCTCCTCGATGAGGTGGCTATTTGCAAACCTGAAAATGAGATTGTGTATTGGGTTTCCATGGCAAGGTTCTGGTGGGGCGGGGTGGGGGACAGACTACAGGGGTGACTACTGTGAGAAGATGCTGGAAGCTGCCCCTATGTGCGATAAAGCCAATGCCACCTAGCTCCAAGATGGACCCGCCGCTGGCCAAGGCCAAGCCCATCAGTGACGGTGGTAGCACCTCTGGGATAACAGATTGAATCAGGGGAAGAAAACTGGGTGACTATAGCTGGAGAGAGAAGTGAGGTTATATGAGACACACAGCTCTGCAGACACCCAGGTCAGTGCAGGAGGACAGGATGTGCTCCAGGTACTGGACCACAGATCCCCCCTGAAGCCCCTGGTGAAGACCACGGTGAGGCAGGCTGTGCCCCTGCAGCCCATGGAGCTCCATGGTGGAGCAGGTACCCACCTGCAGCCCATGGAGGAGCCCACGCTGGGGCAGGGGGATACACCCAAAGGAGGCCGGGACCCTGTGGGAAGCCCTCGCTGGAGCGGGGTCCTGGCAGGCCCTGTGTCCCCATGGGCTGGGGCAGGTTTGCTGGCAGGGACCGTGACCCTGCGGGGACCCACGCTGGAGCTGCCTGTGCCTGAGGGGCTGCACCCTGTGGAAGGGACCCACCTGGAGCAGTTTGTGAAGAACTGCAGCCCGTGGGAATGACTTATGTTGGAGCAGTTCGTGGAGGACTGTCTCCATGGGAGGGACCCCAGGCTGGAGCAGGGCAGGGTGTGAGGAGCCTCCCCTGAGGGGGAAGGAGCGGCAGGGACAGCCTGTGATGGACTGACCCCAGCCCCCTTCCCCGTCCCCTGCACCGCTCGGGGGGAGGAGGGAGAGAAACTGGGGAGTGGGGTTGAGCCCAGGAAAATGAGGAGGCTGACGGGAAGGGGTTTTATTTCCCATTATCCTTGTCTGATTTGATTTGGAATAATTAAACTGATTTCCCCAAGTCGAGTTTGTTCCACCCATGATGGTAACTGGTGAGTGATCTCTCCCTGCCCTTAATGCACAAGCCTTCAATAATATTTTCTCTCCCCTGTCCAGCTGAGGAGGGAGAATGAAAGAGTGGCTTTGGTGGGCACCTTGTGTGCAGCCAGGGTCAAGCCACCACAGAGGGTAAGTCAAGTCCCTTTCATCATGTCTTGAATTGTCGTTTTTTTCTGCAGTCATCAAAGCTACAGTCAATGCACAGCATGTCCAGCACGGTATCCCTAATACACAGCTCAGGGAAAAGCAATGGCAGATGTAAGGAGAAGTTAACTGGGACAAGAAATAAATGTTTGTATCTAGGAAGGAAGTGTAGTAAATCCTATGTCTCTTCCCTCCTGAGCAAAGAAGGTAAAGTAACTGTTACAGGTTCTGTCTTTGGAAGTTTTTAATGCAGCATGTCTGGTTCATCTCATTTTAAAGTGATCAAATGGATGGAGCTGCACCTGGTAGGGAGACTTTCCTCCAGGCTTGATAAATCCATCCCCAAACTAACTCTTGCAGCTTGATGGGAAGCATGCTGCAGTTCCTGAGAGACTTCCACACTTGGCTGCAGGCTCCCGTGGGTTTGCCTGCCCTCAGCACTCTGCTTCTTGGGAAACAGTGGACCCAATTAATGTTTCTTGTATTTGTCAGCTGAGCAGCATTCATTTTTCACACTAACCAAGGGGTTTTTTATGTTAAAAAAAAAGTATATACTGTGAATCAGGCAAAGCAGAAGTTTGGTCTTGATTGCCAAACTTGGAAAAAAGCTGTAATTTGAGGAAGTAAATAATCAGTGTAGCTTCAGGGTTGAGCAGAGGTGACATACTTCCCTTTGCACTGCTTGGGCTTGTTGAGGTAGATCTTGGCATTAGGCTGGGGTGGGCAATTTGGCTGGTAGATGCCCCTTTGGGGGATGCTGGATTTCACAGTGGGAGCCTGAAGCCAGTTTTGTAAGGGAGATGCTCGGCTTGTCCGAGGCTGCTCAGAGCAGTATAGTGAGAATTTGCTATCAGTTTATCAGGAATAGGAGTCTCCCTGCCCTCACCTTTTTGGCACTTGTAACCTGTCTTGTGCAGCTTATCAGAGGATGTCTGGCTCTTCCCTTTTACTGACTTCTCTCAGATTATTACTGTGCCTCATTAGTACATTTCTCTGGCTTCAGTGGCTTCCCCGTTGTTAGATTTCCAAGACTACTATCAGTCTTCTACAGTAAAAGCATGATTGTACAACTGTTCTTTTAATTTTACAGTCTCTGTCATGTCCTTAGCTTTTCATAGAAATCATGCAGGATATGAATAATCCAGGTAGGAAACCTGACATTAACTGTAAGTTTTAACTCTGTAGGTTTTGTTCGCTGCATACCTGTATACATCCATATGAAACACTGATATTTCTAACCTAAGGGGGCAGTTTCTGATGCCATTACTCACTTTGCCTTGTGTCTTTTGATCGTGAGGGCTGACACACAGTAGGTCTGTTCACATAGTTCAAATCTGAGTAACATGGCAGGACTTAATTTTAAATAACGTCTATGTAGATGTGAGAAAAGCATCAGCTTGCAGTTTTCTGAAGTGATAATATCTAAAAGCAACTCGTCCTGAATGTCTGGAATGCAGCAGTTTCAAGGGTATCCCAAGCAGTTATGGCAACAATTTCCTATACCTGGTGTCTGAGGATCAAAATATCTGAGTTAGTATTTTTCTTCAAGCTGACTCTTTCACACAGGTAGACTCCTTTAGCAATTAATTTGTTATGAATATACTCTCTGTTCATAGGTGAAGCATCCGCTCTAGTGAAGGACAGATTGTGATCGATGTCTGCTTTATTTTTTTATTTCTTAGAGGTGTATTAAAACCATTCCTGATGTTCTTGAAGCATTGAGGTACTTTGTTTTGCTACATGCCAGGTAGCTTGGAAAGGTAGAATTCAAGAAAGAAGTTTGCCCACATGCTGGAGATCATATTTTTTAGTTGAATCTAATGAACATTTGGCTCATAACCCATGTCTATTTAAAAAGAAGAACTTCCCCCCCCCCTTTTAAAAAGTAGCAAGTGCAAAACTCAGTTAAAAGTTTTGCTGGTTGTAGATTCGTGTGTAGTAGTACATGGAGTTTAATTTGTGTTTTAGAGTTGCTTTTAGCTTTAATTTTAAAAATATAACTGAGTAAACAAAACTTCATCTGGAAAAAAAGACAAATGAGACTATTTTCTGATAATGAAAGTCAGCAAAGCATAGCCTGATTCCTTGTGATAGGGATAAATCTATTTGCACTAATGTGCTTAAAAAGCAACTACTAGTTTTTAATGAATGTAAAAGATTTACTTTTTTAGCAGAGCTGCTAAAATAATAATCATACATAAAGGGTACTTCACACAAGCTCAGGAAATTATATTCGGAGATTTAGCTAGGGAATTTGGTTCTGGTTTGAAAGATAACATTCATTTATATATACAAAAAAATTGTTTTGTTCATTAGCATACTTTTATTCTGCAGACACTGAAAGCTTTAATGCCCCCCACATTACTTAGATGTAACTTAGTTTTATGAGTTACCAAGAACTAAAGTATAAATAGCCTTATTATTCTGTTGCAGCTAGTGCAGTACTGTTCTAGAACACCACTATGGCACAATAGGAGGCATTTTAAAAGGTGGGTGGGTTTGCTTTTTTCCCCTCCACTAGTGTAGCAGATTAGCTTGATTCTGAGATAATATATGGACTGAAAGTGGATGTATGATTTTAAGACATCTGGTGAAGTGCAGACTTTCAACATTAAAGCATTAAAATGTCTCTAATGGACAGGCACTATCTCTTTTGAAGTGAGACTTCTGATTCATAATCTAATGCAGTACCAATGGAAGATTAGTCAAGTCATTTTAATGAATAAGAAAACTGGTTGGATAAAAGTGTGCTGGAGATGGTTTTCATTTGCTCACCGTCTATAAATAGATGTGCATATATACAGATATAAAAGTGTAGTGCCATTTGTGATAGAAGGCAGTAGAGTTGCAGTTATGAAAAACTGGAATAAGGAAGCAGACATTTGGGCTCTTAATTTTTAAAAACTCAGCTGGTTGTCACAAACAGGTATCAACAGTAAGAGTCATGTGGCTACAAGAGTCATTGCACTTTGGGAATTTCTCATAAATTGTAGTTAATGTCTCCATGTTCTCCAAACGAAGTCATGACATGGTGTATAGAAACTAATATCAGACAGCACAGACAAATATCAATACATCATCATTGATTATTAATGACTCCACAAGGCTGAATTATGCACTAAGAAATCTGCTTTGTTTTAGCTCTGCACTTCTGTTGCTTGAAATCTTACATTAATCACTGTGAGCCTATTAGGTATAAAGCAGAGACTGCAGAAACTGTTGAAAATAATTGCCATTCTCTGGAAAATTGATTGAAGTGAATTTAGTGGCAGCTTTAGAGTTGAGAAGTATGTGCTTTAAGTGATACTTTTTTCCTTACTTAAAATGTAATTAAAAAACAAACAAACAAAATAAACCAACAACAACCACAAAACCCCAACAGCCTGGTACCAGAAAAATATAGTTTAAATTGCTGCTGTTAATACCCAAACTGTACTAAGTGGTAATATTCTTACATCAGATTGATAAACACACATACAAAAAATACAGATTGCCAGCTAAATTAGTCTGGGAATCCTGGTAAATCCTTAGTATGGTCTATAATGTCTGCTAGGGGCAAGAATGTATTCTGTTAAGACTTGCCTACAATCTATATTTTCAGTCTATACATGTCAGTCAAATTGTTTCGGGAAGGGCTTTAGCTTCTCGGATACAGAAAATGGCTGTGAAAATGTCCTTCAAATCCATGTCCCCAAATGTAACTTTCGGCGGGGTAAAAGGTGAAGCTTCCTAGGTTAAGGCTTTAAAGCTGGCTGGGGCTTTCACAGTGACCCTAGACTGCAAGTGTGGTTAAAAGTGTGTTTGATCTAATTATTATTTTTCCTCATTTTTTATTTCTACTCTTTCCTTCTAAAGAAAGAGCATGTTTAAAACTAATGGTGGTTGTATATAGCAGCAACAGACGAGTTGCCAGAAATTTTTGTGGGTCGTAATGCAGCAGCCCCTTTGGATTATATCCTTCAATCGTTATCACGTGGTTAAGACACATTCCTAAGGCTGCTTGAAAATGGTTTGCATAGTCTGGCTTAGTGACATTGCACAGGATACAAAGGTGACTTGTAAATTCAAGATGGGTTAAAGATGGCTTAGACTTACAAACTGTGTTTGTATTGAGTTGTTGCATGGTTTTATGAATAGGAGTAAGAGCATTACACATAAAGCTAATGAACTCTTAATGTGCAGTCATGTAGCCAGAATACAAGTGATTATATACTTACATGATAAATTCCAGCATAGGGGAAAATTATTTCTTTTCATAGCCACATATTTTACCCCAGTAACGTGTTCTGTCTGAAGAATATACATTAAATCTTGTTTAGGAATGTACGAGGTTATGTGTAAGAGGCATCAGATGAATCTGTCAGAGCTCCCTGTTGATGGGGTATGGCAACCAATGGCTTGGCAGCTCTCTACTCACAAACTTCCCTGCAATCAATATTGTATTAATCATTTAGTTTCTGCCAACTTAAAATGGATATTCTTCCAGGGACTGCATCCAGCAGAGTGAAATGTGATGTAGCATCAGCATTATTGTTGCGTTGGGAATGTGAAGTAAACCCAGGAAATTTTAAATTGGCCTCTTAAAGCAAGTGTGGCATTTGTCTATGTGTGTGAAATTTATGCACGGTGAACTAAACATATAGGAATATTTTGTGAGACACTTTCCCTCAGGCAGCAGACTAAAAGCCTGAAAAAAACCCGTACGAATAGCAGCAAATGGCCAGTGCAATCCTGTCTGGATCCTACCAAAGAGCTTGCAATAGGAGGCAGGCATCACAGGAAAGAGGCTGTTCGGCGTTCCTTGCTTGTCCTCATGCATTTGGTTTGTGGACGTTTGGAATTTTTTCACATGAACGCAAAACAAAAATTCATATAAATGAAGTAGTTGAAGGAGCATTGATTACTGACCTGAAAGGGGAGGGGAAATGAGAGTGCACTTTTCCAGGATGATTCATGCTAACAGAGCATAATTTGGGAACAGAAGTTCATTGCTTTGCAATGTATTATAAGAGAAATTATTTTATCATAGGAATAGAGGAGAGCCTTTTGGATGACAAATGTTTTCTTGTGCATGACCTCCTCCCACATCCTTTTCTTCAAAGTTTAAAAGGCAAGAAGGTGCCAGTAGAGGTAGTAATTATTATAAATCTGGTCTTTGGAGGCTCTCTCATATGTGATTGTATTTAATAAATCATTGCCTTCTCTGCCTCTTGTAAAAGAATGTTAAAAGTGTTTCCTATGGGTTTTTTGTTGATTTTTGGTTTTGGTTTTTTTTTTTTTTCTTTTCCCCCCTTTGATTGTATTGCAAGGCAGAGCTGTGGATTGCTCTGCAGGCTCCCCGTTTTCTGGATAAGAGCAATAGACTTAAGAACATTAATTCCACTCTACGGCCATGTGTAAACAGATATGCCTTTTAGTTGCTGATTTACTGTTTGCTTGCGAGTACACTATGTTTGGACCCATATTGCACAGCTTATCACTGTAAACTTTTCTATATCTTTTGCACAAGTGACTTGCTCGTGCTAACGGCAATTTTGTAGCTACTTGATACGTGTACTGCTGCATCAAGCTCAAGTTAATCAACTCTGTGTTTGTAGAGAATTAGGGTAAAAGCTGTCAATGTGAGCCTTCCTGACTTCTCTGAGCAGTTACTTCTGAGAAATTTTTGACTATAGGATATGGTCCATTCTGTTCTTTGTTATGTACTTTTCTTTTTCTTTTGTCTTTTTATACCGTGCTCTTGGAGAGCGCTTGTAAGGTAAAGGCAGAGATCACACAGTAGCATGGGTTTAGCTGTTCTGGAAATTGAAAATGTCATCAGTTTCCATCTTCACCATTGGGAGCACCACATAAATGTATAATGAACTGCTGGTTTTTAGAAAGCTTATGGATCTAGTGACAGAGAAGATGAATAATTTTTGCATTTTTAGTTCCCCTTTTGATAGAATGTGGCAAAAATGTTGGTCCACAGAGATAGCTAGAGGGGGTAGAAAAAAAAACCCACCCGCAGTTGGGTTAATCTGTGCATGTGAGCAATCTTAAGTGAAGGGCTTGCTTGCGTAAGTTTGGCTTGAGGGCTGATTTTCATGCGCTGGTCCAATATTCCCAGGAGGGGCAAGTGGATTTGTAAGGAAATTTAGGCTTCTACATTTCGGAATCACACCCAACCTAATTGCTTAATTTTTTTATTTAACATAGGAGGTGGAACAAAATGAAACTAGACACTTCCAAGGAATGTTTCGTCATACCTGGTTTAGACTTCACTGTAGGCTGAGCTGATGGAGGTGTAAGAGTGCCTGTCTCTATTGGTGATAAGGGAAATCTAGAGAGCTAGTTCAGATGCAGGCAGTGTGAACACCTCAGGCTGGACATTGGTATTCTAATGTACTCTCTGGAGTTTGTGAACCTGCAGATGTAGCCTTTCCTATGTTCCCACGTAAGACAAAAGAAATTATTACATTGCTTTGAAAGCAAGCTAGATGCACTCTTGACTGTGTCTATCCATTTTGTGGACTACTGTTTTATAGGTAACATTGAATAACAAAATGGATATTACTGTATGAGGTGTTTGCTCCAAGTCTTGCTTTATTTTATTATTTTTTTTTTCCTCTGGAGGACTTCCTTTCAGTTCAAAGAAATTTGTCAGAAGCTTATTTTTTCGTACCCTCCTTGGAGCTAATGTAGTCCGTGTGTCAGCCTGAGTCACCACTGTGATGGTGAGTTGTAGTAACCGAGTTGGGATGATTCAACAGAGGCAGCAAATGTTCTTCACTGGGTTTTGCTTCTGATCCAGATTTATAAAGAATATTTTGCTGAAGTTATACGAACCACATTTACAGGGAGTCTGCTCACAGCTGAAAATCTGTGCCATGACTAGTTTCCAAATATTCAATAGAAACACATAACTTAGATGTTACATGTCATTTTATGTTTGCCATTAGATCCCTCTCTGTACAGGCTACAAGTAAGGAACAAGGCCAATGCTGCCAAAGAATTTTATGGTTATTTAGATGGAAACTATCTAGGTGCAAAGAGAGTTGCTCAAGTGATATAAGCCACCTGCACATTTTTTGTGCCTGTTAACAAAAATTAAGTCATCAAGCTCCTGAAAAAAGTAGGAGCTAGAGTCTTTCATGCCTTCACGTGCACTTAAGTGTTATGTTCTCTTAAAATTATATACCCCTGCTTATTGTTGGGAGCACTTGTAGGCAGACAGTTGCCCAAAAAGCAAGGCTGTGGCATATTTCTTTATAGCATATTCTGTCAGCAAGCCATTAAATTCTTCTTTTTCAAATAACATCTATTCCACGTGATTACTCTATTGCATATCTTCTGTAAGATGACCTCATACAGTAAAGAAAACATTGACATCATCTAGGTTTTAATATAACATATAAAAACAAAGCTTAAAAAAACCCTAACAAACAAAAATAATCCAAGCCAAAAATCCAATTTATTTTCATTTCTTGAAACTGTTTTGCAGTACTTCTTTTTTTTTTTTTTTTTTTTTTTTTTTTAATACTGTGGAAACCAAAGACTGTTAAGAGATCCAGTTTTCCTTTAAATTGGTTGAAACCTGTGGAAGCGAGGATTTTCTTTTAAATTACCAAACACTTCATGAAAGACCCTCAAATCCCAAAAGCATATAGAATACTTGAATGTCAGTATTTGCTATGAGATCTGTTTATAAACATACTGCTATGTTTGCTCATCTGTATACTCCACATCTGAGAGAGCTTCCAAAACAGTCTGGCCTATACTTTAACTGTTGGAAATGTAGTGGAAACAAAAATTGTGTAAAAAGTGCCCATTTTGGCCAACCCTATATCCCTTTTTGGACACATTTGTGCCAGAGCAGATGTGGTGTGCAGCTGAACACTATTTACTGCATGGAAACATCCAGCTGATCAAAATTTCCACACTGTGACTGCAATAATCCTTCATTTCTGTTGCTTATCTGAGAGTCACCCTACCAGTGAATCAGAACGGTGATTTAGCTTGGGTATTGAAAGGGAGACTTATTATCTGTGGAAAAATAGTTAAGGTATTAGCAGGATGCTATTACTTGCAATAATATACTTTTGAGCCAGACCTTAATAAGCGGTGTGTTATTAAGCAAAAACATTGCCATGAAAAGTCTTCCTTAGACTTGCTGGATGTTTATAGAATGGTTGGCCACGGATACTGCATGCTGGAAACGCTGTCTTACTTGCTAACATCAACTGTGAAGTGAGATTTTTCACATACTGGTCTGTCTTCCTGAAGTTTAAGAATTAGAAAGGATGTGAAAATCTGCATGCCTGTTGTTAGCTATCTATCTATCTATATGTATTACTACATAAATGATAAAAATCTATGTCATATTTTCTTGCAATCCTCCTAATCAGAATTGGTCTTTTGTGCATTTCAAGAGCTTCATTCAGGTGCAGGTGGAAGGCAAACTTGGCTTGACTGACTACATGTAAAGTGCTTCCACATTTAGATGTGTTCTGTGAAATAAATATGAAAGAAAAAAAAAATCCTTTGATTGTGTCTGAAAATGCAGTTTGCACTGCCATGAGTGTGAGAGAGAAGGGAGAATGACAGAAGAGGGGAGGATTTGGGAGAGTGAGAAATCATCAGTTGAGGGGAAAAGAGAGCTCCAGAAAATACTTAAGAAAAACCTATGAAACAAACAAAAAACCCCACAAGAACAAAACACTCTGAATGAGTCAAATTAGGTAGTAAATGAGTCATGATATACACAGATAGCATCCCATGTAACTGTATTTCTATTGTGAAAAATTGCAACTAAGGTAATATTGCTGGTGTATGCTAAAATGCTGTGTCCAGAGGAAAAAAAAATGCATAGGGGTGCCTTTCCCCATTTTATAATTGCTATAAAACAAAATATTGATACTCTCTAAAACCTGTTTATTTTTTTCTTAAATGCCATATAAGAATATGCTCTGGTCAAGGGTTTATGGAAAATAAATACAACACGCTATATTGAAGCTATATTGAAAATGGATTCCTGAGAAAGATCAATAAATATTGTATGTAGCAGAATGAAGTTAGCAAAATGCAAATATTTTAAACATAACAGAATTTAACAATTGCCAAGATAAGCTATTCCCTCAAAGCATGCTGAAGACATTTTCTAGTTTACATTATGTAATTAAATTCAAGCCTGAAGAATTCAAAATCATCCTAAAGATGTTATTGGCAATATGATTTAATGTTGGTGATAATGATGAAAATGTAGCATGAAGGCCGTAAGAGTATTATAAAATTACGTCTGAAAGCTGACAACAATTGTTTGCAAGTATTTTTTTGAAAACTACTCAATAGTGACATAATGAACAAAAGCCCTTTTCCATTATTAGCAGCACAACCTCCTCCTGACACAATTTGGGTCAAGTTCACCCCAATGTGACTTCCATAGTCTCACTGAAGCTATACCAGGAGAAAATGACCCTTTTTTATCTTGGGGGGGACCCCAAACAAACAAACGAATAAAAGCCAGCCCCAAACACAAACATGTAAGTAAACACAGTGTAAGGAAAATGTGTCATTGCTTTTGTACAACATAGTAAAATGTTTTGTTTATGTTCTTTCAGCTATATGAGAGATGAGTACAGGTTTTATCTTCGCTGCTTTCTCACAGCTGGTTTTATTGTTTATATGTAGGGGAACAGTGTGAGCTGAATGCTGCCCTAGAGTCAAGAGCTCCAGGGGTTCAGACTTTTTTTTTCTGACTAACTAATCTCGTGAATTGTGATGTTAAATCCACATTGCATCTGCAAAACAAGGATATACTGTTTCCCACCTCGTAAGATCAGCTAGCTGAAAATGCAGCAACTCTTGCAAAAATATTATATCACAAATGTTGATGTCCTTTGATCTTTCTGTATTACCAGTGCCTCAAGCCTGGTAAATTAGGACTTCATCAGTCAGGGCACAGAAAGCTTAGTTCTGTGAAGCTTATCTTGGCACTGGTGGGGGGACATCTCAAAAGGTGCCAGTGTTTCGCTGTTGATGAGCGAGCATCATTTAGCTTGCTGAGTTGAAAGGGTCTTTAACTAGGATTAAAAAGGGAGAGAACTATTTGGATAGCACTGCTTCCTACTAGAGCAGCTTTACAGTCAAACTGCCCCTCTTGAAAGGATTTATTTGTGTGACCCCCGGTTGACAGTGATGTGGTATTTATAGTATTTAGCCAGTCATCAGAAATGAGTAATTATGCCCCCCTTGGAATATACATGCTTTGATGACTCATGTAATATGCTCTCATTATCTCACAATTTAGTATCTCTGATACATTTAGAAATATGCATATATGTATAGTGGTGGTATTTAACATCTGCCTTTCTTAACTTTCCATAAATTAAATAGTTTGTAATTTTTTGCTAAAAACTGTTTCACCCCCCGCAGTGTTCCCTTTCAAAGGAATAGGTGTTTCTTGTTCAGTCAGTCAGTCTTGCATTTGTCATTTTACAAAATCTTCCAGCAGGCTCGAATGCAAGTAAGTCAAGGAAAAAAGATCAAAGGCTAATCCATTAGCAGCCTCTCAGATCTGACCTTCCCTTAGAAAATATTCTATGAAAAGTTTAAAATTACTCTTTACAAAAGGGCAAAAGACTGTAGCAGAAAAATGATGATATATGTGGCATGTGCAACAGCAGAACCAAACCACTAGTTAATCTGCTTCTTAACTGGAAAATCATATTAAGTAGTCACATAATATGTAAAGAACAATCTCTTCTTGTAAGTTTGCTGTTTGTATGTAGCTAGGTAGTACTCTGTGTAACTTTCTTCTAAAGAAACCCTGGAAGTACTCTTCTCAAAACACTGCGTGAAAGCCTCTAAACTGTGGTGTTCTGTGATTACTGTTGCTTTAAACTTAGCAGAAAATTAAAGAGATTCAGATCTTTAAATTTTAAATTATATAACTTCAATGAAAATGCAATGAATAAATATTTCTCTATATTCTTTTAAAGTAACAATGTATTTTGTCTCCCTCCACTGAGCCCAGACTGGCACCTAAGAGTAACTCATGGGCCTCACTTTATTATTTATCCAAAAAATGGCTATTAGTAGCAATGTATCCAACAGTTTTATGATTAAGTTTCTGAGTCAGGAACTGCATTTAAGTGTGCTTGCATTTTTATCCCAGTAAAAAAAAAAAACAAAACACAAAAAAACCACAACAAAGGTTACCTGGATGTTTGGGACAACTTAAATTACTTGTTTGTCTTGATTCAGATGAAGGTGTTTACCTTCAGTCTTACCTATCCTTGGTGACCTACTGACACAAGTGAGCTATCCTTAAAGATCTTCTTTTATTGTTTGTCTTAGTGGAGTCTTTCTTTGTAGATCTAAACATTCATAGCATCAGACAGAAGTTGATAATATCACAAGCTTATTAAAGCACTCACCAGCTGTCTAAGAGACGGTAGTCCAAATTCCTGTAATGAATGGATGAGGACAGGTGATGGGAGGTAAAGCATGTGCTATGGAACCGTGGATATTAATCCTTGCATAAGGGGCACAAGCCTTGAGTAGCCCGCAATACTGCTGGTTAACCTCCAGCTAGAACTAACATGCCCAGCTTTCAAGGGGCTCCAATGGACTTCTACCCAGTGGAAGACCCTCTCCGAGGACCTTGATTAAAACCATGGTTCATTCTTATGCTTCCCCTATGCGTTGGTTGGGATATTCAACAAAGATGGGGGAAAAAAAAGAGGCTTCTAACCTGTCTAGAACAGTTATGAGGCCCAGAAGACAAAGTTAGTCATGACAAATTTTTATGTCCAGCAGCAATGAGCAGGAACCCACTAGAACTTTATTAAGGATAATTCCTAACACTAATCATACTGTAACCTGCTAAAATGTTGACTATTATAATTTAACTTCTTCCTCATTCTAATCAAATGTCTCTGGGGTACTGAATAGAAAGTAAAAAATAATAAAATAGAGTGCAAATTTTATCAGTCCTAATTTTACAGTTTGGCCTCATATCCAACGATGAAAAAAAAAGATCACCTTGATGAGCAGGAATGAGACAGAAAGAAGGGGAAAGGGGAATTACAATGTGGCTATTTACCATTTATACATAATTATACATCTGAGAAAGCATCTAGCACTGTTATGTTACGCTGCATGCATATGTGTGTATACGTGGCTGAATATAAATATGTGCATATATGAGTGTGTGTACCTGCTTTATGCAACATTGCACTCCTCGTGTATGGTACTTCCTGTATTTGTTTTTAAAGTCATTGATTTTAAGAGATGTAAATGAAGATGAAACATGGCTCGGTGGATTTTAATGTACAGACAGTTAGTCTTGAGAAAAATAATTACTTGATTAAATGCTCTGTGGACAGTGAGCAGGGGAGTGGTAGATAAATGATGAAAAGTGTATCAGTACAAAAAGTATCAACAGCTTATAAAACGTGATAAATTATCTTTAGTGGGATAAAATGGGCGCTGCAGACTTTTGTATGAAATTAATTTACTAAGGCCTCATGTTTCTTGCACTATTTTCCTTGAAACCTTTTCTGTCGGTGATGCAGTTTTCTATTACCCAAAACTAAACTGCCAAATCACTGCAACCCACAGGTGAGCTGGAAGCCTTTCACGTTGTAGTCACCTCCAAGCAGTCAGAACGTAAATGTTCATGAAATGACAATCACTTTTTTTTATGTGAAAGTAGAGGATCTGCAGATGTAGTGAGTGTAATAATTCTGCATACCGTCGAGCATCTTCATGAAAAAAAATCATCTGTTCTGCTGTCTGCAGACCACTCCTCAGTGCTGGGCAGATACACGGACCCCTACAACTCTACAGCCAGCTTCTCCTCCTCTAACACCCCCAAGCTGAGATGGTGTTGGCATGAACGATCCTTCTGTCCAAGATGAATTCATAGACAGTCAGTACACCTGAAACAGTTGTCTCATATCTACAGAGTCCAGAGAGAGATGGCTTGGGGTTTTCAAACCCATCTGAAATTCTTTCAGTTGTTAATGCTTTGTAGAAATATGAAGTTAAGCTGTAATTTACACCTTTATCTGTGGTATACCATTCATCTCTATAGTGCAGAGAAGAAAAAATTCTGTGAAGCGAGGACTTGGTCCAATATTTTCTGTCTCTACATCCATATTTAGGCACCTAGAATAACTAGGCTTATTTTTAGAGGTGCTGAGTGGCAAACTGACTAAAAACTAAAGTCACTGAATTATAGAAAAATAACAGCAGTACTGTATTTAGGCTATCTTTTTTTCAAAATTATTCATTTCCTAATTATTTTGGGATAAATACAATTGCAAAGTATTTGTATTTAGATGGATTCTGAAAAGTGTGTATTGAAGAGAAAGCTTGGCTTTGGGATACAGTCTTTTCATTCAGCTGTGGGAAACAGAATTACTTATAGGCTGCTATTATGGTAGGGTGTTTTCAAACCTGATAATTAAATTCAGAAGTATGGCAGATCAAAAGGAAACTGTACAGGAATAAGATGTAACAAGAAAGTCAGGAACAGATACAGACAAGATTTTTGCTGTGGATGTTGTTCTGAATTAGAATGGCAGGAGGCTCTGTCAATAAGATCAAAAGGTGGAAACAGAGATGAAAACTCTCCTTTTACTGTTAATTATTATAAAGCAGGTAGGAAGGTATTTGAACACTATTGGCAGAGTGGTAAAAAGCAGTGACTTCCAGCCCTCCCCCACCCCCCCTTCTGAGAGAAGAGTACTGGAGCATGTGAAATTTAAAAGAAATCGTTTCCAGGTGACTTTAACAGTCTTTTTTTATTTTCACTATTAACACTGAATAGTTATATCATCTAACAGCCAGTTTGTCACATGTTCCTATATTTTTCTTAAAGGTAAACATGAATTAATCCACAGGGATTTTAGTTGAACATGGCTATTGTACGATGCCAGCTTGGTCATTCAAGAGTGGTATTTTCCTCTGTACCAGAGATTTTTGAGACAGACATTTTTAATCTTTGGGGTTTTTGCACAGGATGAAATACTGAGGCACTGTGTGGCCATTTAAGAGCTCAGAAAATTTTCTCAAGCACTGGGGAAGCTAATGTTATCGTTAATTCCTTAGGAGATAATTCAATTGTTCTTGTATAAATTTCATGCTAGTTTCGCTTGCAGGTGTTCTTCATGTTCTGTTCTAAATTGCTGCTTAGTGTTGCTGAGCACAGTGGGTAGTTGCTGTGATGATCCCAGATGGAGCTGAATTTCAATGGGTATAAGTGACCTGCAGAAGCGCCAGATCTTTGAAGAGGTTTGGAAGCCTCAGCTGGGATTCAGCTCTCTTTTCTCAGAGTATGTATAGTTCGGTGTGTATCTATAGGTATCAAGAGTGAATCAAGTGTCTAGGCTCCCCTTTTGATCCATGAAATTCTTTATAGTTAATGGAGCTTGGACAGCTTCTTGGCCAACCAAAGTTGGTGTCTGCTTCCAGATGTGATAACTTTTCTGACTTTGACTGTATCAGTTTGATCTCCGTTGACTGTGATGGGAAATGAGACATCCAGACACCCACATGCACACATAAAAACTTAAGTATCAGTCTCCAAATCAAATCCCACCTACAGTGAGATCTACTGTCAGAAGAGTAAATGTCGCTGACATTTTCACTTCCTGATGACTTGTTTCATTAACTGTGTTGTGAAGCTTGAATGTTTGGAACTGAAAAATGCTTACACATGGACACGTGAACCAAATTCAGCGCTGGTGTGAACAAAATCAGTATAAATTTTTCAAAATTATCTTATAAAAAGTTGAACGCTATGCTGTAGCCTGCATCTTTTTATACCCTCAAGTTAGTGTCTTGTCTGCTGCCATTTTGTCCTCCTCCCCTTTGTGCACGGTAGTTCCTGATAGATTGCAGCTTACTCGCCTTTGATAACATCATGTTGGCCAAAATAATTTTTCCTTGGATATTAAAAAGGAATCCAAACACATAATGTGCATTATCTATGACATCAGTTAAACTATTAGCCAGTTAGGCAGGAGAAATTTCATTTCTAGTGACTATAAAACAGTTTATCATCTAACCTGTTACATGTTGATACCCCTCTGTGAGTTGGTGGAATGAGAGAAGTACCTGCAGAGAGGGATCAATCCTCTTCTCGGATAACAGTTTCCCCTGGGGGATGCGTTGTCCCAGGAGGCACCTGCAGCACTGTCTAGTTCAGTTGAGATGTCTCCTTTCCAGGTAGTCAAAGCTGGGTGTGCCTTGAGCTCCTGCTTCTTCTTAGTTCCAAACATGGTGATGGCACCTTGCAGAAGTTTCAGGTGCTGCTGCACAGTATCTCAGCTCTCCGAAGCAGGAGGGAAGTTGCAGGGCCGGGTGGCTGGTGGTGTTTGTGGCCCTTCCTGGCTGTAGGTCTGCACTGCAGCCTTGCTCACATCAATTGACCCAGTATGAAAAACAAGCTGCTCTGCACCCGCTCACGTCGCAACTGCATCTGCTGGCATTTTCCTCTTAGAGTTATATATTGAAATCACAGTTCAGTGCCTTCATAATCACTGGGAAATGTAAAATCGTACTGCATTGCAACTCTGGCTTTTTTTCTTTTCATCTTTGAACAGCTCTATATAGCGTCAAGAAAATGAAGAAGTATTGTTTCATGCCTAAATCTTGAAATTTTTCCATTTAGGGACTTAAGGGTGTGGAAATGGATTTGATTATATTCTATAGGAGCAAACAGAATACAAATGAAATCTTTCACATATTTTGTGCTTCAAGATGGTTTATTTCTGAAAGGAAAATTAGGAGCAGAACTGATTGGGAAGAAAAAAGATAGAAAGGCTTGGGAAGAAAACGGACACTTCTTTAATAATTGTAGGTCACCAGATGACTAAAAAAAAAAAAAGTCATTTCATGTTCAGAAAATGGAAAACTTTGGCTAAAAGTCTGTTCTGGTTTAGCCACAAAAATAAGGACAGCAAAAGGAAATTAAAAAGCAACTTGGAACGAAATTATGAAAGAGGAAGTAGATACTAATCAATACAAATTAGAAGTAAGAAGTATGGAGAACTTACAGGGAAAGCCAAAAACAGGAAATGAAAAATCAGTAGTTGGCAAGACAAAAAACAATTAAAAGGTTTTAGTGTATTAAGAACAAAAATCCTAATACTATAAGCCACTAGATGGAGATAGTAAGATTGTTATGAGTGATTTGAAAGAGTCGTAAGTGTTAAATAAATATTTTTATTCTGTAGTGTGAAAACTGCGTGATGCTGTCCTCATATCATGAGTGTTCTACTTTCCAAAATGCCTAGAAGAAAGAAAGATGTCAAGCAGCAGCTACTTGGACTAAAGACTGTTTAAAATTAATAGGCCTGGATAACTTTTGCACACAAGTCCTAAAAGAAAACCCCAAACCATCCCTGTGAAACCGCAGGGGAGGGTTGTACAGGAGCGCCGATGTCTTGCTGGAATTGAAGTGTAACTGATACCTATGCAATAATTGCATTGCTATAATTTCTGAGCAAAATGAAAAGGTCTTTAATTAATATGCAATCAATTTTAGTTATTTTGGTTTAACCGAATATACAGACAAGTAAAACAGGCAGTACGAACAGACCATCTCACTATGTAATGTCTGGTTTTGTTACTTGAGACTCGTCATTTGATAAAGATGATTTTAGAAGTAATAGATGTGCATAGTTTTGACCACTGTTTTCTTTTAAACAGATGCACTATACAGCATAAGGCACGTATGCATCTGATTAAGGAGGAGATAATTGACAGATTCTCTACATACCAAATTTAATGAATTTGTGATGGTACAATCAGAAATGTGAAACGCAAGTCAGACTGATGAACAGATTGCATCCTGTAAATCATAGTGAAAAAAAAAATCTAGCAGGCAAAAGCTGTATAGAATTTCTCAGTGCAACATCTGGCTTTATAAATTTAAATTTATATGTAATAAATTTATAAATTGTGAGAATATAATTCCTGTATTGTAGTTGAGTGATGAATCTCAAAAGGTATATTGCAAAGTTGTAGAGAGTCAGAAAGATGGACTGAATAACTTGTTCGCCTTGACAAGGGTAGTGATGGATTGTCTACATGTGATATACCCAAAAATCACACATTAGACAAATTGTACTGAATGCAGTACAGACATAAAATTACAAGGGGAAAAAGGGAGAAGGGAAGGACTATGGATGTTGGAGCTGATGTTGCTGCCAGTGCTAGTTTTCAGTCATTGACTGGAAAAAAAAAAAAATTAAATTGTGTGTGTATGAAAATATCTTTGGCATGAACTCAGACAAGCTTCTTGGTCTTGTAATTTGCTTTTAGGACCACCTTTCTCTTTAAAATTATTATCAATATACATAGTCATAGAAGCTTCTGCACCATTTGTGTATTCATTCACATTCATTATCTTAAATCTTGTCACATGCTTAGGAGCAAAAGATGACAGGAATGTGTGTTTAGTAAAACAATAAGCAGCGATAGTGCCCGAAATGCCCGTTTGGTTTTATGTTGGCAGCATTCTGTTTGTTTGTGCAGTAACTATCCATATCCATGGGAAGGAAATTGAGGAAAATACAACCTTTCAATTGCCATGTCATCTACGTTTAAACTGTAAAATACTAGAAGTACTAGCTTTAAGCTTACAGAAACACGGTATTGTTACTATGTATATTTCTGAAGCCTTTTATGTAGAAAATCCCAGCTGTTTAAGAAAGAACAGTGCTGCAAGTACTGTTAGTGAACTGATAAAAGTCTGCATGGCAAAGGTTTGTAGTGGCTCTCAGAATCAAAGGTGAGTCTTTGTTTACCTCTTGAAAATGCTTTTATAGGAGGTTCTGGTTAGCCATTTCCAATAGAGAATGGAGCAGTTGATCAGATAGCAGCTAAACTAATGAAAAGCATCATGGAAGTGACAGGAAGATTAATTAAGTTCCTCCAGTTGTATTCACGTGTGGCAGTACAGAGTTCCTTTGGGTACTGCTGCAGTTAAATGGTATTCATGGTGACAAATACTGCAGAGTTCCAGAAGTGACACTTCTGAGTCAAGGGTACAAAAACCATTTGGTAGTTTTAGCCAGTGGAGAACGTGCAAAACCAAAGATGAGCCTCTGTGGCTGGTTAAAATATACAACTGTAACTTCTTCCTTCCCTTCTTATCCTTTAGTGTAACCTCAAGAGGTTAGCAACAAATCACAAAATCTGCATTACTGTGTAGTATGTCTTAAACTACTCCAGATGGCTTCAAAATAAAAACAAACCAAATTTCTAGCCGATGTATTTAGTATATTTGGTTTGAGGCACAAAAAATTGTGCACTTGGAAACACTTTCAATTACTTTCGGAGTCTTACAAAACTGTGGCTTGTTTGCTGTTTTTTATTTCTGTGCTGTGGTTATTGTAGTATTAATAGGAATTACATATCTGCAATTCATAAACTTCCAAATTATGTAGAAATTCTAGCCTTACTTTACCTTCGAGGATCTTCTAGTTTTGGGGTGCTTTTGAAAAAATTAGTAGGTCAAGTGTGATTTGGATTGCTTCTCCCACTTTATTCTCAGACCTGAATGTTCGCAATACATTTTTATTCTTAATAGCTGTCAGTGTACAGTAGATAACATTTATTTTAGGAAAACTGGAAACCTTTCAAGTGTATGAGATATTTTAACCTACTACACATGATGCATAAACTTAAAACGTTGTGTCACTAGTACATTTTGTTGCTTACCATTTACATTTCGGCCAGCAGAAGGCCCCTCAGTATGCTTCTGCATTTGCAAGAAAAGGTTTGTGGTCAGCCTCGCTAATTGAAATTCATCAAAGCCAACTGGTGAGAGTCTGGGTATAAATCTAATATTAGGTGCCTCCTGGGAGAGTTCAAGAGTGGAAGAGAGTTTTCCAGGAATCCTAGGGAATTAACTGGGTGCATTAATATTAAATATTAATTGGTCTCTGCAACAGACATGCCTGCGAGTGGTTTTAATACTTACCATGGAGGCATTGTGTAAATCAGTGGATAGATAAAAATCAAAAGAAAGCACGGATAGCTCGGCTTGCTTGCGAAGTGGCCTTCTGGCTCTAGACCAAGTCAGGCGTGGAGTTAACCTGTAGCTTTCCAGCTCTGGCAAAATGCAGGGGGTGTGCTGTACCTCTGGGACATGAGTACTCTTCAGCTTGTTTTTTGTTTATTCTGAGGAGGTGACGTCTTGTGGGGTAGTCTGCGTTTTGAAAATCTGCCCTTCGTGACAAACCCTTTACCAAAATGGAGCTCTCAGGGTGAGGAAGGGCAGAAGAAATCAAGGTGGAGATGCTATTAGGAAAAAAAAGAAGCAGGTTATTGGGAAAGAGGATTTCAGGGAGTAGAAGCTACTTCTATTATTAGAAACAAGGGTGTCGGGTAGCGGTTTCAGCAGAAGGTACTCTTTTTCATGTTATGTTTGTGCTATTGCTGAATCACAAGGGTTTTGGGGTTTTATTTTTATAAGTAAGCCATGCATGAAATTATGATAATTTTGCAGTTGACCTGCATCTGTAGCACAGCTAAATGCTGGTTAGCCTGCATTGGCTTGTTGATGCTTGGGCGTTTGCATGGCGGACTAACACCGTGGGCAAATTTGCTCATTCATTCTGCATGATGCTGCATGCCTACACTGAGTCTACTCAAATCTCCAGACGCATGCAAGTGTTTGCAGCTCCTGACTGCTTCCCCACTTCCCCACTGTTGTGTTCAGCAGAGTCCTCAGTGCTTGAGTTAAAACACCAGCCATTTGGGATTGCAATTACTAAACTAATCCTTGCTTTCACTGACAGTGACAATATCCCACTCTGGGAATAAAATTTGTTCTTTGTCCCTTGCTTGAAACTCTACTTCTTTTTTTGGAGTTTATTAATGTTGCATGTGTGTAAATGAAAGCAGAGTTTGGCATGTAGTACATGAATTTGGGCTGTGAAAGCTTTCCAGGAGAGACCACCAGTGGTTTTCCCTCCTCCCTTGCATTCGTTCCATAGTTGAAATGCAAAGAAATTAAAGAAAACTTGGTTTAGTTTCTCTTTGGCTACTTGGATTGTACGCTTATTGTAGGAACACAAATAAGGTGCAATAAGGGGGGAGACATTCCTGGTTGTTTTGCATTCTAAAGGGCAAAACAAAATTGGAGGGAACATTCAGAACCAAGTAGTGGAGAATATGTCGGTCTACGTGGCACTGTGCTGTTTGTGCTTCCTTGGGGAGCTGACCTGCCATCAGACTCCACCAAAGTGGTAGCGGCTCTCTAGAAGAGCAGCTATCTCAAGGAGGGATGCTTAGAGGCAGCATGGTTGCCCGACTGCTGACGGCCCATCTGTACAGCTGTCTGTAGCCAGGCTCTCAGCTGGCCGGCTGACGGCAGGAATCGGTAAAACCTATCAGTGCAGAGGAATGTCAGGACTGGAGGAAGCCTACGTCTCACGGGGTCTGACTCCCAGCAGAGTGAGCCCAAGCTTTTCTGTGATAAGGTAAACGCAGCCCCACAGGCATATGCTGTGCCTGGGTGCAGGCTGTCCTGAAGGACATCAAGCAGTGCTTCTGCAAAAGCACTTCAGAGCCAGCGAAGGAGCCGAAGGATTTCACAGTGAATTAATTCTCTGAGCTTTTACCCTCAGCGAGGGGAGGGGAGGGAATGCTTGTGCTGCAGAAGGCTCCTAATAGTAGCACATACCTACTGCTCAGAGGATATTAGAGTGGCTCAGCTGAGATATTTTAAACCAGCCTTTGACGGTGGTATTTTCTCCTGTAGCAAGGTGTCCCTCCCTGTACAGTAGAAGCGAATGAGCGCTATAATGATGAAATAGAGGGAAGGAAGGTGCCATGAATGCCCTCTGTTACTTGCTGTCCAAACCCTCCAGTTAAAATATGTGGTTTCTAGACAGCTTTCCACCACTACCCACCCCAGGGGTGTCTAGGTGGTATTTTTTCACTGTGATTTAGGATTTGCTCAATTTATGTTGCTGTCGGTCAGTCTGAACCACGCAAGAAATCTTGACCTTCCTCCCTTGTGCACCGTGACCTCAAAGTGTGCTCCTGCACGGTGTGCTTTTTAGTTGTGAAGCAAAGTTGATCTTGGAGTGTGTGTGTACTGCGTGTGTCTCATTTCAGGCATGCCTCTTCCTAGGGCCAGTGAGAATAAGAAAGGGCACTGAGAAAGGCTAGGCATCAGAAATGTAGAGCTGTTGGACTGTCGGTGAGGGACAGACCATGCCCCAGATCTCCCCAGCGGTGTTTAATCTCAGTGACTTTCATACAGGTAGCACGAAGCCTTGTGAGAGCAATGCTGCGGGGGACTCTTGCTGAGAGATACATAGCAGTGATGTACACCAGGGCTCTTAACTCTTCTGCTGCAATTGGAGCATTCCTTGGCTGCTGTGCCAGTGGGGTAATTTTGCCCTAAGTGGTCAGACCTCGTGAAATAGTAGTTACTGTGTGGAGCTTTTACAAGTAAGAAGTGGAGCTTTAAATGAATTATACCTGTCATCCTCTTTCCTGCAGAATGAAAGCATTCATCCCGTTAGATCCTATTATAGTGAAATAAATGCTTCAGCATGCTGTCCGCTATTTTTTTACCTTTATTTAGTTTAAGTGTATTATCAATGATACATGCCAGACTGGCAGCAGGAAACCAAGGTCCTCTATTGATTCACAGAAGAGACACAATACGTGCATAAATGCAGACGGCATCGTCTTCACTGTGCTGCCACGCCGGCGTGTGTCACGTTGGTCCTGAGGCACTACTTATAGGTGGTGGAGAGTAGTTCGGTAAATTTCTTTGGTCGTTCTTCCTCTGAAGCTGCTACTAGTTCATATAGCAGCAGGGACTGTATGGAGACCTATTTACAATGAACTTGGGACCACTCCATTTGTCAAAGAATCATAAAATATCTACCAGCTGCTAATGACTTATCAACCTGGTCCGGAAAGGAACCAGAGCCCTGGAGGGTGAAAGGTTGTAAACTCCATTACAAATCTTCGCTGTCATGTGTCTCCCATCCTCGCGCTTTGTTATTCATGCAAAAAAAAAAAAAAAAAAAAAAATCATAGTTTAAAAAATCAGTTCAGCTCTATTGAAATTGAACTACAAGTTTGTCAATTGCTTTTTAAAAATAGAAACAGACTGAGCTTTATCCAGCGTTCAGGCTAAAATAATTTATCGAAATGGAACTACTGATTTTTAAAAAAAAAAAACACAAAAAAACCAAACAAACAAAAAAACCAAAACAAAAAAGTCCTGGAGGGACATGATCTTGCAAAGTGCCAAGCACCTTTGTCTTCTGCTGAAGTTGAAGAATCGGGGCACTCGGGGCTTCTCCTGGAGCCTGCCCTTCAAAGAAAAATACGCTAACAATATATGCTTTGTCTTTCCTATCTATTATGTAATCGAGCACGTTATGTCACTAAACACGCTTGCTGCCAAAAAAAAAAAAAAAAAAAAAAGAATAAAATGCATACAATTTCAGAAGGACTCCCCCCCCCCCCCAACCCAGAGTTAGGTTAACCAGGCGATCAGAGCATGCTGTTGTGAGCCTGTTAAAGAAAAGCTGTTTGTAGTACTCTTAGTCCTGATGTCACAGGCACAGCAAGGACATCAGAAGGAGGAGTCAGATTACAGTAAGAATGGGCAGTGCAGCATGCAGCCGGAGTAAATGCTAAATCAGACAGGGATTGTATCAGGGATAAGACTGCCTGCAAAGCGCTCATCCTGAGGAGGCACACTGCTCGCTCACGCTTCTTGTGCTGGGAAATTTCCACATAATGTAGAATGAAAAAGCTCTGCTTTACATGTCAGCCCTGTGCGGGAGCTAATGCTGAATACACAGCGGTGGGATCCTGACTGCATGATTAATGAGAAACATAATGTATTTTGGTAAGTGTTAACTGTGATGTAATTCTGCTTCTGCTCACATTATCAATAGGAGCAATTATTATAAATTTTGGATTCAAGAACGTTTCGTGCCGGCATGCACCTAAAACTGACAACTGGGGAATCCTGTCGGCTGTGCAGTTTGAAGGGATTCCATTGTCTGGGAAATTTTCTGTTTGAGTGGGCTACCACGTAGTTTTAGCAGCTTGAAAAATAAGCTAGGCGTGATGAACTCATCCTAGGTTTGTTTTAAATGAACTTGTGTTCCATCTGCTGAGAGGGGACGAGAAATGGTTGGGAGGCATGGGAAGTTTTAGCCGAACTTAATGTAATGGACGACCTGCTACTGCACTGTCTGTGGTGGGGAGGCACAGCAAGCCTTAGTATTTCATTCAGCTTTTCGTTTGAAGAATTCAAAGATACAAAGGCGAAACAATGCTTTATTTGCAGTGTGTGTGTTTGCCGAGTACTCTGCATTATGCGGATTGCCAGTGTGGGGCTGGCTTCTAGCACACCACAAAATGCATATTATTTTAAGCCTTTAGAGGTCTCAGAGCTGTTAAATATTTGTGCAGAGTTTAGTTTTGTTGCTTGATGGAAATCTTCCTTAGGTTTACAGCTGAGCTGGCTGCATACCCTCAAAACATGCTGGAGCGTAGAGCCATGTCTAAGCAATGTAGTGCTGCAGTACTGGCTGGGATGTACAGATGCAATATAATGCTGCAAGTTAGTGCTGCTAAATAGGGAAAAAATAAAATGGAAAATTTGGTGATATGATGGAAAAATACTATTCTTGACTACCTGAAATCTCATCTAGCCTCAGTGTTAATTTATAGCTGCATAATACTTAGAATGAACACAGAGCCGAGAGTTGGAGGATTTCTGGGACATTCAGCAGCTTTCTCAGTTTCATTAAATATTGAATCAGGAGTTCACTCCAAGCATTAAGAGAAGAACTTTTGTAATATTCTGAGTCCTCTCACAAAAGCACTATGCTTTATGACACAGTAAGCACTTTCTTATTTCCATAAAACTAAAAATATTTGCGTGGAGAGGGTTGTCTTTTAACAGTGAAACCCATCAATTATGAAAGCAGATTGATTTTGATGTAAGCTGTCGTAACAGAAAAAATATAAATTGGCTGAGTCGTCACAACTGTTCAGAGTCCCTTTCAAAGATAAATTTGCAGTGTTTTAGCTTTGCTACATTTTCCAGAGACTGAGGAAGAACAGACAAGCGTTATGCTTTTAGGTTTGAGTAATTTGGATTAAGTCTCCTCACCATTAAAAATGTGGTGTTAGGTTAATTTTTTGCTCATTTCTTTTGGGATGTTTTCCTGCCTTTAATATCATCGCAAGCACGAGAAAAGTTTTCTGTTTTTTCAGTCAGTTTTGTAACAATTGCCTGTGTGACTAGGATTAGAAGTTATGGTTTCCTGAAGTTATATGGGTTAGGGTATTATATTAGGTATATGTTAGCTGTGTGGTACCTAATTTTATGTTATTTTTTCTGTCTATAATTTTCAGAAACGTGTAATGGTGGTCAAACTTATTTTGGTGTTAACTTGTTTAAAAAATACAAGCTGCTGTTTCATGTGCTGATTTGTTTTCTGGTGCAACGCAAGTTTTTACTTGGAACAAACTGGATTGTGCTTTCTCTGCAGGAAATGTCACTTCTGAGAGCAGAGCTAAAAGTTTCTGTTAAGCAGGTTCTCAGTCTGAAACTTCCTTTAATATTAAGTTTTAAATGGATGTTCTTGTTTCTGTCTTTTGTATAACAAAGCATGAGCTAATGGGGGTAATGTTTACCTGTGGTGGTTCTTCAGTGTTTTCCTTCTCTGTCTATGAGAAGCCAGAAGGTCTGTAATCTCACCTGTCCCTGTTGTAACACTTACTGCACAAAGCAGTATTGCACGGAACGGGGCGAAGGCATGACTGCGTACATCCCGCACCGACTTCGACTTAAAATTGCTATAGCTATCACATAGGCAATATCAAAATTTTACATTTTCTGAGGAAAAAAAGAAATTGCCTTTTAATATTAGTAAAGAATTCTGAGTTGTTTGGTTTGTTTTTTTTTTTCTCTGTGCATGCCACTTTTGGGCCACCTAAAGTATAGGAAGGGAAGAACAAGAAATCATTTCTGTATGTTTGTATGCATCGTGCTTGTTTTTCTGGGCCGCCTTGTCTAATTGCAGCTGATGCAAGGTGGCATAATGGAAACACGCGTGTACAGCATTAAGGCTGAAAAAAATACCTAAATAATTAGTATAGAAAGTAAGACCTAACCCTCTGAAAGTATTATTCTTATAGAGCAAGTATTAATGGATGAAGTGAGTTTCTTAATGATCAGAGAGAAAAGTTGCTAAATTCAGGAATCGTGGTGTTTCTTGCTGTCTTTAAAGCTGTAGCCTCCAAGAAGATTTTGGGCTGAGATATTCTACTAGTCTACTACATTCTACTATGCATAGTCTACTATTTGAGCTAAGCCTTCAAACAATTAAACTTACTGTGACCGTTATAATTGCATGAGCCTTTTTACTTTGCACAAGAATTTTGATGGTGGTTTCAATAACTGCTAATTTTCACTCACCGTGCTGTGCTTTAGAGTTTGTTGTTTGGTCACCGTGGATACTTTTGTTACTTATTGTATTCATTTTGCATTCATCACTTTGACTTGAGAGAAATACAGAGTTGTAGTAATAATAAAAATCCTGCAAAATGATGTAGTGTGTTTATCGAGGAAGCTGAAAGCCAATGAAAAGAATACGTGTCTAAGTGGTTTAATAGGTAGATGTTTTGCACTTAGAACCATACATACCTAACCCAGAGCAGCTTTTGCTTGTGTTTATCATGGAGTTAATAATTTAGTGTAAGACAAAAGTATGTTGTGACCACTCTAAGCAGCTCCGAGAGGATGTGGCAGCTCCGTGCGCTGATGTGGCACGCTGATAGCAGGAGACCTCCTCTAGTCCTGCTCAAGGCAAAAGCTCTGCTGTGGCTGATGGTCATAGCTGGGTGCTGCCACCTTTACTTTAAAAGGTCCCGCTGGCCCCTGCTGCCTGGGCTGGTCCACCTCGCCAGCACCGCGCCTGCCTGGGCTGGGCAGCCTGGGCAGCTCTCGGGGGACGGCTTGTCCTGCACGCACCACGGCCACCCCTGGGCTGGGCGGCCAGCCCGCCTGGGTCATCTGGAGAGCTCTCCTCGGGAGGGGAAGGGGGAGAGCTCTGGCTGTGTGCTGTGCACCGGCCCCATGGGCAATGGCCATCCAAGGGGAGGAAACGCCACCGTGATACTGCGGTTATGGGACAGCGAGCGCTGGTCCCGAGGGCTCGTGTATCCCGAGTGGAACTGATGGGGAAACACATCCTCTGCCCCCACTGCCAAAAATCACTCCCCTGCATGCACCCGTACCTTCCCCTTACTGAAGAAGCACACCCAAAAAAAAGAACTGAAATTAAAATCTACAAAGATAAAGGGGAGGTGGGATGAAACACACCATGGAACCTTGTACCTTCCCCTTTTTTTTTTTTTTTTTTCTTCTTCCCTCCCCCTCTTCCCACACACCCCCCTGCCCACTGTGAACCTATAACTGTTTTAAGTAACTTCTCTTCTCAATGTTTCCCTTCACATTGTACAGGACATCTAATATATTGGAGTGGAAATGTATATCCTATGGGATAAAATAATAGAACTGTAAAGGGGAAAAACCAAACAATTTTTGCCTGCCAATGCCATCACGTTTCTACTTGCATGTTGGCTGTTTCAGTTTTTGGTGGGTTTTTTTTTTTCAGTCAGCATTGTAGAGTGTAGTAATTCATTTGCATACATACTACTATTCTGAGTATCACTTTTTATTTCTGGAACACTTTCTTGTAGAAGAGATTCATACTGGATGAGTCATGGAAGAAAAAATACCCCCACACACCCCCCAAATCTCACCACCTCTTTAAAGAAAACACACATTGTACAAACCCACCAACCAACCAAAAAAAAAAAAAACCAAACCGTTTCAGCAGTTCCAATGAAAATATTTCATTGTCACCCATTTGTATTTAGGAGGTTATATTTCCTTTTAGGTTAGGTACTGCGGAGGCCTCTCGTAGCATTTATGTTTGTCTTAATTTAAGGTAGGATGAATCGGTGATGATAAGGCTGTGCTTTTAAAATGTTTTGAGATACACAAATACTGGATTATTAACTGTGTTTTATCACCAGCCATCTGCAATAAGAACGTATAGTTAATATATAATGGATGCTGTATGTGACAGAAGAATTCAGCTGAGGAAGCCAACGTATAGGATCTTGAAATCTGTGGGAGCCTGATGTTTATACTTGAAACATTGCAGCCTCCTGGGCAGTGAAGTTCATATCTTGAAGCACTGAATAATCATTAATGCATGTATAGATAGTAAGAAAAAAATCCTGTTTGAACTTAGAGAAAATGCTCTGTGCTAGACTGTACCCTTTTATAATCTTTTACAGAAACTGCTTGTTTAAAATACTTCTAAATGTACGCAGTATGTTGTCGTAAATAAAGGGTGATTTCACCATTTCACACACAAAACCCCAAAAATTCATTCACAGCATTACCCTTCTTGTGGTTGGCAGAATTACTCCAAAATCAAAAACAGAATTAATGGTTTCTTGCCTCATTAGAGATTAGATCACTGTTGCTTAAGCTGAAGGCCCTTTAACAGAAAGTATGTATGTGTGCACGTGCGCGCGTACACATGAATGTGTGTCTGTACATATTTTAACAGGAATGACTGTAGAATCTAATCCTGCATCCCTTCTTAACAAATTTCTTACTTCTGTTAGGAAATGGGATGTTAAGTAGGTACCAGATTTTTAAAATTTTCATTATGATGTCATGCCTCTGTCCTTTTTCATCTTTTTCTTCTAAAAGTCAATTTATATATTTTTTATGAAATATTTTAAAATAATGAGAGCCTTTGAGTGCAGAACTGAGTCATATGGCTTCTGTCTGTACCTGTGTGCAAACATCATTCTATGCAATTTAGATGTTGTTTTATAACCTTGTGGCAGTTCTAGAAATTCTCACAATTACAAAAATGTTAATCCGGTAACAGGAATCCTTTCAAAGCTTTTCCTGTCATAGCACCAGAGAAGATGGTGGTCCTTGAAAAGCAAGAAATATATTTAGACCTCATAAAGGAACTATTTCAATTTGGTATTAGATCATGAAAAGTTCTTGAAATATAACAGAGGTCACAAGGGCTTCAGTTTTAAAAAGGGATTATTACATGAAGTATACTGCAAAGATTAGTTTTACAGCTGAAGTTGCATAGATGATTGGTAACATTCACAGAAAATGCAGTAAAAGACATTGGCTAGAAATACCAAAGCCTGAAGTGTTTGAGATTTTTTCTTGAATCAAATTGGTGAGGTTTAAAGTGGGAAGAAGCCTTGCTTTGTTGTAAGGCTAAGGCATTGTATGGCAAAGCCACCTTCTGTAGGTCAGCCTCTATTCTCAGTGATTTTTAGCAACACATTTCTGCAAAGTCTACCCAGGGGTGAAAAATCGAATATATGGAGCTGGGTTATTGGTATGCTCATATATTTAGACCTACTTGTCCATTTCATGGACCCTTTCTTCCAGTTCATCAGTCTGATTCTCATGAACACGTTCCACTCAAACAATTTTTTCATTTACTTTTTTTTTTGGTACTTCAAGAGTTACTGCAATCATAGGCATGGTATGATGGCTTAAAGAAGTTGGCAAGGGACTAGATCAAATGTGAAATAAGAAAATGCAGCTGTAATTTGAAATTGGAATTGTAAAGGAAGCTTTTATGAAAGTTCCATTAATATACACCCTTGCCTCTTGTTAATGTCTATGATAATATGGTTCTGTCTTCATGCTTAAAATTATATCCATTTCAAACTTCTTTATGTATGAAAAAAAGTAAGACATCTTGAGTCCTTATCTAGAGTATTTAAACAAAAACACTTGTTCTATTTATTTATTTTTTTCTCCTTTCACCCCCACCCCCACCACCACCACCCCCCCCCTTCCTATTTCTGCTTTGGCAAAGGTCACAACTATTTTAAAAAGTTGGGGTTAGATCAATCTATTTCTTTTTTTAATACCTCAGCTAGCTGGCTGAACCGGTTCTTTGGAAATCATGTGAAATTCTTTCATCACTATGGGATCAGGTCCTGGGTCTATTACCCAGCCAACTAATTTACTCTGGTTTATAGTCCCTGCAGATTTCAGAATTTAAAACCATAATGTACCACTTGCTTTTCAAGTAAAGCTTGGAAAGCTCCTGGGGTTTGGTAATGTATAGTATCTTCATCTCTGAAGCAGTTACAGGAGATACAAAAATGAGATTGACCGGGACTGGCTGTCTTCTAACTCTGGGTATGGGGGGTGGAAATTTTAGCATATACCTAGGATCTCAAAGGGCTGTGGTAATTTTTATACTGTTTGTTGTTTATGCATTTTATTTATTACAATCCAAACTGGCAGCTTCTTCCCCAGTTCTCTTCTTCTGAAAACAAGATAGAGCCTAAAAAGTGGGTTTATGTTTAACAGTCTCTGAATATTAAAACTGCTTTCTTAAGAACAAAGGAAAAAAGCTAGGCTTAATTTACTCTTTGATTACTACTTTACAGTGGTTCTCATATTTATTTACTTTTATGCTGTAATTGAAAAAGCAGGTGGACAGTATATTCATTCAAATGAAAGCTATGAAAATTTTCTCAGCTTCTTTTGTTCTCGTTGACCTTGTTTACTCTGTTTACTATGGAGTGTAGTAAGTTATGAAGACGGAGGGAGATAATGGCTGTGTTTTCCAATACTGTTACCCATCATTGTGCTAGGGATCAATATTGAATGCCAAAAAAAAAAAAAAAAAGGTCAGAAAACACAGAACCTTGGCAAGATCTGCAATTGTGAATGCACAAGGAATCGGGAGGTGGGGGTGAAGCCAGTCTTGGCACTGCAAGCAATATCAGTGCTCGTCTTGCTAAGCCAAGTCATTTTTCAGTAGTGACCTGAGGGTCTACTGTCCCTATAGTGCAATGTTTAGCAAATCAGGTTTTGTTTCTGGTATTTACCTGTGATTGCAAATCCACTCACCTCGTGTCAAAACCAGCCACTTATCAGGAGCATGTAGTTTGCCAGATATGTGACTATTATATAGCAAACATGCAGCTCCTTTGTTTCTTTATTATTACGGGTAAATTGTGCTGCTTTGAGCAGCAAATTTTTCAACAGTGGAAGTTGCATGAGCTTGTCTGCTTTTAGGTAGCACAGAAAAAAGTAATATCTTTGCTTCAGCCCTTCACGCAGCATCTGTTATTTACGGTAGCTCTTTTTATTTCTTTAAGAAGGAAAACCAAACAGGCATACATAAAACTTCACCTAATCTCCTATTTAACTTTGTAATTCCTGTGTAAAGGATAAATCCTAACAAGTCAAACAGGCTGTAAAATGTTGTGTATGCATATGTAAAGGTATATTTAAATCCTTCCCCTTTTTGTCTCCCTCTCAGGCAGAGGGCATGGCAGCCACAGGAATATGGGTGCTGTGAAGCCATCGTAGTGCATCATTTCTAGTACCCTTACATGCTTTTAGTGCTCAAGACATGATGTAATCATTTACAAACATTTGTCTTGCCAGTCCTGACCACAGTCTGTCTACCTTGTAAAACTGGTTATGTAGTCCTCCTCTCCACATGCAGTCCTAGGGCAGTTGCACTAACCTCCAAATAACACATTTAGTTTCTGTTGGCTTAAATCTTAGTAGCACTGAATACTCAGAAATTGCATTGGTCCACATGGTATGATTTTTCTGTCCCTTTTCTTTCTTTACTAAGAAATGTTCTGAATTAACTCTTTTTCTTCTCCTTTGGGTAAAAATTTTCAATACATTTGTAGATCCCTGTTGTTGTTGTTTGGTTGTTTGTTTTTTTTTTTTAAATCCTTTCCAGTATTTTTACACAACATAAAAAATATCTTCTTACATAGGTATAGCTGACAAACCTACTTAATGCTAATTAGTTTGGATTCCTCTGAGTTCAGTAGCAGCTGGACATCTGACATCTCTTTGGATATGCCGTATAGGAAGTACAGTGCCTTGCAGAAATACCTATATCTATCTATGGTCAGATCCATGTAGACGAGGCGAGTAACCTTCATATTAGATTTGGCTCTACACACTCTTAACAGTGCATGCAATAGATCACCTTCCCAATACATGCAGGTTTTGAAGGTAAAAGGAGTCAGTGGCCTTAAAGAGGGACATCACTACACAAGCAGCCCACACAGATATGCTCCTTCGTGTGGGTGAACTTACTGAATGTAATAAACACAGAAAGGCTGAAAACACATTAAAAAAAAAAACAAAGCAACATCTGAAGTCTTTTTAACAATGCAGATACAATCGAAATGTGATTGTGGAAAGCCTTAGAGTGTATGAAATGTGTGTAAACTCTGCTGGCAGAGAAAGGCAGGCAGGCAGCAGGTGAAGTGCTGTGCTGTGCTGGTGCTGCAGCAAAATGGTACTGGCAGCACCACCCTGCACAAGCACCCCAAGATGACTGAACAAAATTCTTCTGTTTTGCCCATAGTGACTAACTTGAAAAATTGTCATCACGTGCTATCATCAGGACACAGGGAAGAAAATGTATTTAAAGAGCCTGAAATTAACCTTGTGAAGGCAATGAACGATGATGCCCCACATCACTGTGGACACCCAGGCAACTCTACAGGGTTTAGAAAGATAATACAGATGTGTAAAGTGTTAATTTATTTTTATTGCTTATTCTTCTATGCCCTAGTTTTTTTCCTAAGTTGAATATTTCCAAAAGAATCAGTGTAGTGAGGAAAACCAGCACAGAACTCTCTCAGGTAGGCAGTCCTTGGTGATACTTAGCATTGAAAGAACATAAACAATTAATACTCCTAAAATATCCCTCCATTTATTCTAACAATGTTCATGTGATTTCTATAAGCTTTTTGTGCATTTCTAGTAGGAAGATTTGTTCATGGGAATATTCACAAAGATAATTGTACAACACTTTATTGTAATTTATTAAAGGAGTTTTTATGTTAAAAGCTATGCCAGCACTTTTTCAGCAATACAAAGCTCACTTTAGATTCATCTAGAGACAGAAATGCTGCCATATGACCTCAGCGTATAGTCAAATGAATTATGAATATTTTATATCAAATATCTGTTTGAGAGATGCCAGCTGAGCTAATATCTTCCAAATCACAAAGATAATTTAGAATTAACATTATTTCTTCTTATTAGCGCTTTCTAGGAAGCTCACAGTACTAGATGGCTGATGTTGTAAGAGAATGTTTAAAATAATAGATAAATTAATCTTTTAAGAAATCTTTCTGAGGTGCCTGTGATGGGCAGATCTCCAGTTCTGCAGGCTTTTCTATCTATGTACCCAACTTTTCTAGTAAATAATGTAGGGAGCCAATTTTGATAGTATATTGGTTGAGGTGATATTGACGGCTTGTCTGAAAGAAGTTGGGCAGGTTTTGAAGTCTTGATGTAACGTGTATGTATGGCAATTGCTGGCAGGTACAAAAAAAAGCTATTGCAAGTTCAAGAATCAGCAAAAGTTGAGCTTTCCTTACTGATACTGTTTTTACTGAGTCAGATCTGTTCTTCATAGTGAAGGAGGAAGTTTTCAGAAAGTAATTATTATTTGTAATGAACTGTGGAAAGTGTTGGACTGTATTAATAGATTTGCTTGAACTCAATTTCATGTACTGGACCTAATATAGTGAGAAACTTCCATGACCACCAGTAAAAGTAAGAACTTCAGCTGTGCTGGAAATATTAAATCAGACCTAGCCTAATTAGGGTAACTGCCAAATAATTTGTAACAATTGTGTTTAATATTTCCAGTAATTTCAAATATTAATTAAATGCTCTTTAAAATCTTAAATTGGTCATCAGCAGTGTAGTCAAACTCTGGCAGCCGCTTGAGCAGCAGGTCTGGGGATGGAGGACGCTGGCATGCCCAGCAGCACAGCCATCAAGTGTTTCGTCCTCACCTGCCACCAGCCTGGAAGTACAGGAAAAAGAATTTATTCATTGGGGTTGCAGTTCCTGTTCAGACAGTTGTTCCCTGTCTCTTTGGCCAAAGAGGCACCGAATGTGATGGATACATGAACTTTGGGCAGCTGGGTAACTTGAATTGCATTTGCCTTGCATGGGGATCCCCGCTTATGGAAAGATGCATCTCCAAGGGTGAACACATGGCTGCAGTCTCCCCATGCTAGAGGAGCTCTGCACATCTGCGGGGGAAGACTTCATCAGTTCCCTTGTCCACCTCAGCTTTGATGGTTTCCATAGAAAGGCTCCGGAATTAACAGACAATGAAAGCTCTGCTGATTTTTTGTTTTTCAGGAATGGTTTAAAACTACCAACCATTTTTCCGGAAGGCTAGAAAGCAGCTCTCAGCTGCAACCAAAATACAGTCATTACTGCTCTTCTTACTTTCCGTTACCAAGTCATCAATGCTGATAATGAAAATATGAAATTCTTCCGTCAACTGAGCTATTTAGTTCTGTACATCCCTAAGTCCGTATCAATTCCTATTCTTATTTTTAAAAAAACAAAACCAACCCACAAAAAAAAAAAAAAAAAAAACAAAACCAACCCCCCCAAAAAAACAAACCCAAAACAAACAAAAAAAAAAAACCCCACCAAAACCCCTTTAAAGCTACCATGACTGTCCTCTTTAGGTTTATATTTGCAAGGAGTTAATCTGTGTGGATAGGATGGAGGCTTGCAAGCTTTCCTGATTATGTAAAAATTGTGTAGACTATCAATTCACAGTAGCCCTATTTAAATTCTGTGCAGTTTCAAGGGGGCAGCCTCTCAAGTGATTTGTTGAACTGGGATGCCTTTTTTTGTCTCGTTGAGGCAAGTTATTGGCAATATCGTTAAAGAGATCAGGACAGTTCAATGAATAGTTTAGTAGTTTATGGTGATTATTCTCCAGTAACAGACTCTACACTAGTTAAGCAGAACAGCAGTGGTAAGGAAAAGCTAAAGTTTGTTCTTTCCTCACCCCAAGCAGAGGAGGCTTAACATTTTTCTTAGAGCATCATCTCATACAGCTCTGTTGAAGTTTATGACCGCAAATCATACCAAGCTATCATTTCTGTGGGTTTGTAGCTCAGCCAGAAAAAGCTGCATGTGGGAGAAGCTCATTTCTAGTCTGCAGGATTTTAACGTTTCCAGTTGTGTGCCTGGAGCTGCTGAACGGACATGTATTAAAATTGTATATGGGTGAGAATTTCTAGTGACAGGGAAACTTTAATTTGTAATTAGAATGTCAGTTTGACTTTTGAATTTGTCATTTTGGAAAGGCCGAATAACATTATACTGTTCTAATAAATAGCAAATTTGAAATTTATAGTGAATTTTAGGAGGAAAGAGATAAAATCTTGTACTAAATCATGTCTAGTAAGAGGTTGTTGCCCATGCAGTTAAAGTAAGAGCAGTAACTCAAGCAAATATTCTCAAGAATAGATTTCCATGGGAAAAATTTTAAAAGGTTTCCAGACCCCTGAGGTGTGTACGTGCATCCGCTACCTTACGTATTTTTCTCAGTGTGCAGTAGCCCTCTAAGAAGTAGCTCATGCCACCTTTTCCTGGCTTTCAATGAGGAGAAAGAATCCTGAAATCATGTGAGGTGGCAAACAACACCAAGAGGCTTTTGAGTAGTAATCTTTTGAATTTTTTTTAAAACAAAAAAAAACCCACCAAAAAAACAGAAAAAAAACCCCAAAACCCAACCAATTAGACTAAAACCAACTTGTTTACATCTGCAGTGGAGGTTGTAGGGAAACAGTAAAGAGTTTTACTGATGCAAGAAAGGTGGGGACCAAGTTCTCAGCTTGTGCTTGCAAGAGCAAGTGCCCCCCTCACTTTGAGCGATCGGACACTGAATTATACTGACTTTCTCAGTCACTTTTTGTTGTTCTTGGGTCCCCACCACTCTTGGTAGTCTGAGTCTACCAATTTACCAAGCATGACTAGGCTTGGCCTTAGTAATATTCCACAAAAACGTGTCAAACGGTGCACAGCGAGGCAACCTAAACGTGAACTCAGTTTTGCTTTCTTTTGTTTCCCTGTTGCAATGTTATTCTACATGCAACTTTAAGCACTTCATAACAGTTCTGTTAATACAGTTGATGCTTGACCTTGGACACAGAGATCCATTTTACCACTTTTGGAACTGCAGATACTCATTTAGCTGAACACCTGAGTCATTTGATGCTTTCTGTGAACTTAAATAGTCGGATAAGTGAGAAATAAAATGTGGATTTTTTTTTTCCACATGTGGTAGCAACAGAATCTACATAGCAACACCAAACAGCTGTGTGTGCTCTAGGTCGTCTTAACCCATTTGAAGTATAATTTAGCTGTCTGAAGAGCGTAATAAAGGCATCCTAACGCTCCTCTCTTTATCCAGACAAGATTACAACATATTCTCCCCAAGTCCAAGTGAAGCAGAATAGCCAGAAATACAGGCTTGCAGTCTTTTCTCACATGCTAAGTCAAATCTTTCTGCGGTGCCTAAATGAAGGCAACAGATCTGTGAAGCTGCAGATACCCATGTCAGAGTTAGAAGACCAGAAAGTGTAAGTTCCCAGCCTAATGCAGATACTCGGGTGCAAGAGCTGTGCCAGCGCTGGTGGTTTAGGGCTGAAAAAGGGAGTGCAATTCTTAAGTTTTGTCATTGCTTGGCCCACATCCGCTGAAATTTTCTCAGCGTTTCAGGTTAACACACCCAAAACGCTCTGCTGTGAATAAGGTGATTTATGCTTAGTTGCAGCTCCAGATCTGTAAAATTGGCTTGAGCTGTGGGCTGTGGAATGCAACCCTTATACAGGCAAGCTGTGTTTGGTTTCAGGTTTCTTAGAGGTTTGTATGCAAAATTGCCTCGTTGCTTGAATTGATACCTCTAATCAAACAGACTCAGTGCACTGCAATAGTTACAGTCCTTCAGTGTTACAGCTCAAGCTAATACCCAGTGTAAATCTCCTGAACTCACTGGAATTATGAAGAGATAGGTCTCTGTTTCGCGACACACTAACTTTCCTGTAAGTTTGTGGGGTTTTTTTTAATGGCATTTCTAGATCCGAGTAGTATGTTCTTGCCCCTGGAATAATCCTATTCTTTTTTTAAAGATGTGACATCAGAAAGAAAAGATGGAAGTCTTAGTGCTTCTTTGGTAATATGTTTAGAATACCTTCATTTTCATCTTGTGTTTGCAGTTTCGTGATGCGTTTCTCCTATGTGGTGCATTTTGGTGTTTTGTGGGTTTGTTTTGTTTTTAAAGGAGTTCGTGCTGAATTCTGGATTATGCAAACAGATTCTCTCCTGTATATGATGTGGGTGAAGTATTCGGGGTTTCGATTCATCTTTCCAGTTGCTCACCCTTGTTAAAATTTCAGTTCCTTTTTAGTAGAATAGAAGTTCTTTCTGTTTAAAACTCATTGTTAAGGAAAATTTTGAATGTTTAGTCAGATGGAGTCATGCAAACAAGAGATAGACCCTACTTCTGCATGCATGAATTAAAAAATAATTAACTTTTCTGATGTCACTCCACTGATGGGAGGGATTGGAATAGTTAAATATATGCAGAAGTATTTGCAGGATTGAGGTTTGTCTGTGGCTTAGCAAATCCTTGCATTTCTATAGCAATCTGACAATTGGTTGGCTCACTTCACTGGTTTAATATAATTTCATTTTCTTGGAAATGTATTGTAAGATTACCTCTTATGGAAAGCAAAGATGATTGCAGTATGTGAGGCTCTCTCTACTCTTTAGCAGTAGAGTGGGAGGATGGGGGGAGGGATCCAACTTGTCAACACATGGTTCCGTTGAAGGATCTTTGCACTTGCTTTGCCCTCTTAGCTTCTCAGATACTGTAAAGTTCTTCTGATCAGATTAATATACCAAATTTATTAAAAATCAAAGGCGGTAAGGTTTGAAGGGGAGTGAGTTGTTCATCTCATGTAATAAAACCATATTGAGAAATCATTTGAAGTATTTGATATACAATTCAATTAAATGTCTGTTGCTTAAATTGAGGGGATTACTTTTCTATTTTAATGTGAAAAAGTAATAAAATTAGAAACACGTAAAATAATGTGATGCAAAGAAGTCATATGGTGATTATAACTTCACATCTCAAAAGCCAAGCAATGCAAAGACTTGCAAGGATCAGAGCAAATGCTTCCTTATATAACATACTCAACAACATCTGGAGTTATAATAGCTAGACTTAATGTTATGAAGCTGCATGATTGTGATCCTTCTGATCTATATGAATTACCAGAAAAGTCTGCACAGGATTTTTTCTCCTCTTGGTACTGTATTCTATTGTGTCATGGTTACAAGGCCTGGGAACAATGCCTTTCAAACAAAAAAAACCCATTGGCTTTAGTATCTCTCAAATAACTGTATCACACAGCAGAAAAAAGTTAGTTCTTGTGTTTTGTTTTGTCTTTCTAGCAGAGAGAGGCTTAAAAATAAAACATGTCAACTGAGACTTTTTCTTTTTGCGGTGGAGTGACAGTTTTAGTGTGCTATGCCCAAGGCTTCATTTTTTTCAAGCACCTTAGTAACGAGTTAGGCGAAAGATTATCCTCTGAATGGAATGAACTCAAGTAATTGAGGTGGGTCGTGTTTAGTTCTAGATATATTTACAATTATTTCAAGAAATACTGAATTTTAGACCATGAATAACTGTGAAGTCAAAACCGGTAAATGTCTAACCAGAATTTGTGATGCACACAAAGTGAAATGTTAATAACTCTGTAAGTAAATATTCTGAGCACAGTGATTGCATGAACAAGAAGGGAGCTCCCTAAAACAGTATTTAAATGTTTTGTATCTCCTATGTTTTGTTCCTGGGGCAGGGACCCTTAACATTTTAAGAATCCTTGATAGAGGATCAGAACATAGCCAGGCTGCCCGAGCAGCAGGCCAGGAAAGGTGCTATTACTTCAGCTCTTATCATATTCCTTTCTCTTTAGAGGATTTCAGACTGTTCCTGACTTATCTCAAAATGCAGATTAATAGTATTTGTCCTTTCCACCATGTCTTGCCATCCCTAGCCAGCAGTGGAAACTTCAAATCAGTATGCAGACCATTCTTTGCCACTTTTTATAGCACTACAGGGGTGGGATTTTTTGTTTTGGTTTGGTTTTTTTTGTTTTGTTTTTATTCTTCTAGAAATTCTGCTGTATAAAATGGTAACCAAAGATACACAAGAAACTGTCCTGCAGACTTCTGTTTTACAGCTACAAGCTGTGTGGTCAACTTGGGAAACTTTATGACAAAAATCTGTGTCAAAACCTATAAAGATTTTATTTGGGTTTTCGGGTGACGAAAAAAATCTGAATGGGGTGAACAATAACGTGTATTTATCATAGAATAATTTTATGTCACAAGATAGTAAAATGCTCTTAAAGAACATCTAGATAGGATGCAGAAAAGCTAAAAAATCATAACCGATTTCATATAGCTTAAAGAAATATGAATATATTGTTGGGTTAGGTTTGTATTTTTTGGCCAGTAGTTTATGCTACCTTACGGAAAACTCTCATGTCTACATGTGTAAATGTAACTGGATTATAATCAATAGAATTACCCACCAACAAGCACAATTTATATTAGCCAGTGGCAGGGATTCCCATTCATTAAATCCGTGGAGGACAAGCCTTTATCTGTTTCTGTGGATGCAGCCTGGAGCATCCAACATGTCATGATTTAGATAAATTGGGCCTGACATGTCTGTGTTTCTGGAAAATAGGACAAAAATTTCTTTTGTCCTTTGTGTCTTGTCTGCAAAAGTAGTGGTGCTTTCCCCCCTACCTATATAAAATGACAGGAAATAATTTTCCTTACTTGAAAACCTTTTTTTTAAATTATGGGCCTGTTTTGCATAGAGATACAAAAGAGGGACCTGCCAACGTTTTCACAAGTATCAAGAGAAGGACAGTCAACCCACTAACTGCTGCATATTCCAGCTCTCAAAGCATTTGCCTAAATCAGCTCCATCAGGTGTAAGCTTGCCAAAACTGAAGTTTCCATAGCCCTTCTTTATAAATAGCCATTTTGTTAGAACTTCTCCACTGAAAAGGAATGTATTCACTTTCCCAGAAAGACACTAGCCCTGTGGTCAAGGGATTTTTGTGGGCTGCTGGAAACCCAGGCTAAATTCTTTCATGAAGTGAATAAACATTTACACAAATCTAAACTGCTCCAAAAAAGACATTATTGTGCAAGTGTCCCCAGTTAGTCAACAGCCCAGCTCCTGGGACATTTCCCTGAGGCGTTGGGGGCTTACAGAGCAGGCTTCAATATGAGCCTTTAACTAAAATACAGAGCTTAATTTCTTTCGATTTTTGAAACATTTATGAGGATTTGCTTCCATAGTAAGTAGGTGTGAGAGTGTAGCTTACGTATAGATCTGCAGAGAAGGCAAATTCTGATAGAACTTTGCAACACAGAATAAAGTTCTGTTTGACAGTGTTTTCTCTCCCTTTGCTATTCACAAGCAGTGGCAGCTTGAAGCAAAGCGTAAGCCAAAATGCCACAGAAGAATAGTTACGATTAGTTGTCTGTGACTTTGTCATTGCAGGGGCATGTGCAACACCAAAGCCTGATTCAAGGGAGATGGGGTTCTTATTTCTTACTGGCATAAAACATGGTTTCAAACTGGTCCTCTATGACAGAGAACAAAGACGCAGCTTTATAAAAGCGAATCCAAGATAGTCTGTTTTGTCTTGTTATTCTCTGCTGCAGAAGGGTCATGGCTGGGATCTCTTGGTGAGGATGAAGGTAGCCTGCTTGTGCAGTGGAGCATTTAAATGTTCCGAGAGTTAGTCAAACTGTTATTTCAAGCCCTTGTGCCTTTGATATTTGTGCTTCTTTATTTTTTTCTTTTTCTTTTTTTTTTTTTTCTTTTTTTTTTTTTGGCAACTCAAAGTGTTACTCAAATGTGAATTTTCATGGAGCCTCACCCAGGACCAGATTTTGATGTCTCTGCCACCAAAGACACTGGAAGGAGCTCATTATACCATAAGACATTTGCAGGATCACCTTTCGTTGTCATCTTTGACAGTCTTCCCTGCTCTGATTTGTAGGGAGTCGGATTCAACTCTAGCTCCACAGCATTAGTATGTAGGGACCAGTACTCTTGCAGAACATTATATAAAATATGTTCATGTGACGTTTGTCATAGATAGGAAAATCAACATTTTCTTCACGAGTCCTAATAAAACTTCCTTATATATCTTAATCTGTTACATTGCATCATGGTGTGGTTTTTTGCTTACACTGTTTGAATATACAGACTTACTAGTTTATGGAATATCTATTTTCTTGACTGTAACTCTGTCTATGCAAGCACAATGCCACAGTTTTTGGAAGGAAATAAAAACATTTATTCGTCAGAATATGATGTGAATTATAACCTAGAAACTGTTTCCCAGCATATCAAATGACACATATTTATCTCTGTTTAAAAATAAAATAAAAAAGAAAAATCATTTGAATTGTACAAAAGCAGTGTGTGAGTGCAATAAATAGTTTTTGGCAATGATAGTATTTTTTAGATACAATACAGCTATTACTTTTTAAGTATGTTATAACATGTCCTGTTTAAACTTTATTAAAACTAAATCTGTGCCTGGATATAGGATTTCCATCAAACATCTGTTTAATTGATTCTGGCCAAGGTTCAAATTTCTCCCATTGATTTCCAACATCCCATTCTTTTATTTCCATTCTTGTTCTGCCTGCTGCCATCTTACTTCCCCTTAGCTTCCCTTTCTTTCCTCTCCACTTTTCTCCCTCCCAAATTTGATGCAAACTCCTTGCCTTTAACATCATCTTGAGGGTTTTATGCCTTATCAGCACCTACTCTCCTTTCGTGGGTGACCCTTTGCTGAACTCAAAACTCCATACTGCAATCCAGAGCTGCTAATCATTTGCATCCCTAGTTTTTGTCAGACAAATGAAGAACGGCTGATGTGTTGATTGGTACAGCAAAGCAAAGGTTGTAAGAAAATTGGTGATGATCTGCAAATTTCTGTTGAATTAAGTTACTCATCTCTTCACGCTATATTGGTACTGTACATGCTCTGTTTCGATGTGCTATATTGTAGTCACTGCAGTTAACCTTCGCTTTTGGGCAACGAGGCAAAAAAGCAACATCTGATTTCACATTTCCATAAGACAATGTGATGTAAGCTGACCTCAACTGATTAATACTGTAGGGAATGATTCTAATCTAATCTTCAAGTATTCAGGTGGTACTTAAAAAGAGATAAAAGATTTTTCTCTCCCCAGAGTGCAATTGGCTTTTTTTGTCTCTTTTTTTGTTTGTTTGTTTGTTTTTTCTTTCTTTTTTAATTGCCTGCAGATGAAAATCCTGAGATTAGTCATTGATGGACACAGTGCCTGTGTGCTCTGAGGTGGCATAAAATTCTATTCCAGTAAGGTTCCAACTTAACAGTTAACTAAACATTATCCCTCTCTTCCCCTGTGTCTGTGGGGACAGCAGACTGCCAAGAACCATCTGGTTTTTCTTTGCTTTTCAATACAAAGCATGGGTTGCCTGCTAGGATAACTTCAATTTTTCATCAGCTGCTTTTTCCAGAAAGTCTTGGTCCCAGATAGAGCCTCAGGCTCTTGGGTTTTTTTGCACAAACAACTCCATCTCCTGAGGGCTGAACTAGTTTAGTTTCATTAAAGTATAGTAGAATTTTTATGACAAGTAATGGATTGAGGTTTAGAGACAATCAGGCCACATGATGTAATAGTTTTTTTCTGGCTTTACATCCTGAAAAAGAATAGTATGAAAGATGTTCATGTTTGCTTGTTTGGTTTACTTTTCTGTAGGAACGTCAAGATACCTTATTTCCCACTCTGAATGAAATGTATTTCATTGGTGGGAAACGTTCCTTAGTCAAATAACTTGAAGTATTTTTGATTTAGGAATGCATATAGGAAAAATGATGACATGGTGTATAATTTAACAAGTGTCTTTCAAGCCAGCAGAAACTGAATAGTGCTTTATGTCCAGGAGCTGGTTCTTTAAAACTCACTTCTGTCTGCTGTGGCTGTGCTCATTATCCATATTTAAATCCTGTGCTTTTGGTTCCACTCTACTTTTTCAATGTTCAACAAGAAACGATTCCACTTGCTCTTTTGCCTACCTGTGAAAGACTATAAACCTGACAGTTTTAAACATATCTGTGGTTTTTTGTGAATCAAAAATTCTGGGACTGTAATAGTTTCTGATGGGTTATGTAAGCATTTCCATCTTTATGCATGGGAAAGGAAAATGAAAAATGTGGGTTTATTTCAGTAAGTATGCATTATTTATTTTTTTTTTTATGTATGTATATACAGGCAGTCCTACATGCACAAAACCTGCGAGGTTAATCCGGGGGGAATCTTGGCCCAGTCCATGCAAGACGGGCATAGATTCACAGAGGTATTACAGTGTCCATTGCAGTGTGCTGCCTGTAAGACCAGCAGCCAAGTGGATCTACATAACCACAGGCATCCTGTCACACTTTTCTCTATGTACCTCTCTCCCTTCTTCCCTTCTCTCTCTGTGGAGCTGGTTTTGGTCTGGGCAGATATTACTCCTTTGGCTCCTATTCTGCCATCTAAAACAGCAGAGGTATGACAGCTAGCAGGATAGTGAAGTGATGCTCTGAAACATGCAATAACTGTTGGCATGATGTTCCACTTACTCTTGCTCTATGCAGTCAAAAATGTGTAAAAACTGTTTCCAGTGAATTATTAATAAAACCTGGTGAAGTTAGTCTTTCCCAGTGCTAAACAGAAGAGGCACGACTGCATAACACTGTCATCGTAGAGTTTACTAGCAAAGTGTGTCCATTTCATGATATTAGTTGTATATTTGTATGCTTGTTTCATTTAAAGACATCAGAAGTTAATCATTATTTCTTTCCCAAGCATGCTTTTGAAAAATGGTGCTTTTAAAATTGCTAATATATTCGTCATAAAAATGAAAAAAATCTTTGAAAATCTGTTTGCAATACAGTGTTCTGATTAATAACCCCTGGAAATCTGTGCTCATTATACCATAAACATGACCTTTATAAAAACATCAGAAAAATCCAACAGTAGAATGTGCCAGGTCAAAGACTTTTTAAATGTCAAAAAGTGTAAAGCTTTAAAATTACATTAATTTTTATAATACTTAGCTGATGCTTGTATTTTTGCTTTATTTATTTATTGGGGAGTGGGAGGCGCTGAATCTTTGTGGTTTTTTGAATCTATTGGGAGATGGTGACCCCAGGGGAGCACATTTTGTGATAAGTCCTAATGCCCTTCAGCCGCTTCTTCCCTGATATTCAATGCTTAAATGAATTTAGTTTGTAACATTTTTGCTGGGCCTGTAGCTGGTTGGATCTGTTAAGGTCTAGTGGCCCTCCAGTGGAGGCTAGCAACCACCTACTCTCACCCATGAGTTGGGAGACATCCATGATGCACCGGACAATAACGGTGCAGTCTGTCTGGCACTGTCACGGAGTTTCCTTGTCTGCTGAAAGCTGTAGAGAAACACTGTACATGCCATTTCGGGAAAGTACACATTTGTAACCCTGTGCCCTTCCTCTAACTTCATGGTTGTAGTGCTCCTCTGAAAATACCCATGCTTCCCACTCACCTCAAATGCACCTTAGTCTGAGTCTGTACATCTTTTTAGTGCAGGCTGGAGATCACACTGTGGGTAGCTGCTGTATGTGGGAATAGCTACAGCCAAGATGAAGACCTTTACGGTCATGAGAAGAAAGGGGAAAGCTGTTTTTCCCTTGATACCCAGACAAACTTTTCTGGGCTGGCATTACTGCTCGGTGGTAGGAATGTCTATGTATTTCTAGCTCGCTTAGGCAAGGCAGGATTTTTGCTTCCTTGGATTCACTTTCTTAAGCTTTGTAAAACATGAGCAGTAGGAGAAGGAGCTGCAGAGTAGAGCTGGGAATACATAGTTTGCCAAATGTAGAGAGTTATTGGTGCAGACTTACCAGTTCACTCTTCTCCCCTCTGGCATTCGTGGCTGGGAGGGAAGAACAAGTTTGGACATTGTCTTCGCTATCGTGAGATGACTGACGTCTGAGTGAAAGTGCGTTGAGGTCACTACTAGACTAAAACCAGGGAAGGATATTGCAGTGCTCGGAGCACTAAATTTAGGGACCTAGGGCTCAGTGCTTTGCCCTGCCACAGATTACCGCGTGACTTGTGAGCAGGTGACTTACGCTGTCTGTCCTAGGTTCCTAGCTGAAAAATGGGGATAAATGGAGATAATCTTGCTGGGTAGAAATGTCCAGAGAATTAATATCAGAATTGGTTAACTGAGAAAAATAAGGCTGCTGAGTATTTAATATTTGATTTTCGTTTTTAAAGCAAATGGAAGTGAAAAGCTCCTCCATTCTCAATGAGGAGAGCTGAGATTCATGGGCGTTTTGCTTGCTTGTCTTCTCCAAAGACACGATGCTGCAGTCTTGGGCTTCCTGATTCCCTGATAGCTGGCATCACTGGTGCTTGGTATAGGCAGCTGGCAATAAGCAACATGGCCAAATTGGACAATTTCTTATTGTTTCCTTCTACTAGAAACAGCCAGAACTTTACAGAAAGGGGAACAATCATTTTGGATCGTTTAATTTTCAGTGATCCAACAGCTTCCAATAGGGAAAAAAATCATCCAAATTTGTCTGACCAACTGGAATAAAACTTCAAAGGATTCCGAAGAGCTCAATTAGGTGGGTCATGTTGCTGAAATGAAAAGCTTAGTTGCTGCTCTTGTCCAATTTATAATCCATAGAAGTAGCCTGTAGTGAGGTACTGGAATTCATTGCTAGACAGTGTTAAGTAATGAAGTTGAGATTGTGGTTTTTCAGTAGGTTTTATTTAACAAAAAAAAGAAAAAGAAAAAAAAGAGGAAAAAAAAAAAAGAATTAATGTCTCCTGTGAGCCATAGCATTTCCTAGATATTTGGGGGAAAGGATGATACTTTCTGTGGTTTATGGAGGCTGTAACATTAAAGTCCTTGTGGCCTGAGGTGGGTAAGGTCTGCAGAGTGCTGTGCACTTTGACCCTGTTCAGACAGATGGGACTTAATTGTCTGTTACCTGGACCCACGTGTCTGCTAATGCAGAAGGATAATGGCAGAGGAACAGAAGGGAAGAAGGTAGCAAGAAGGGAGGAGGAACCTGAGCTTGTTTACTAGAAGTAAGGATAATAGTGAAAGGAGATAATAGATACCAGAGTATTCGTGCAAAGTTGTCGCTGTATTTTTCTAGTCCAGCACTGTAATAGGAGTTTCTCCGGATTCTCACAATGAAAAGAGAAATCTACTCCTTTAGGTGTACAGAAAGGTACGTTTTTCAAGCAAAATTTTTGTATCATTATATATGATTGTATGTTTTTCAAAATGCTAATAAGTGTGAAAGAAAAGACACTTAAAAACCCCAGTATGATGCATAACTGCAGGCTTCTACAACTAATAATAATACTAATAAAAAAAATTATTTTTCTAAAACAGCTCACTTTGCAGGAATCACAGAATAAATATTGTCTCTAGACAAAATAATACTTTGAATAGCAGCAGATGACTAGAGCTGATTCAAACTTTCCAGGTGAATAGTGTATGTGCTGAAAAATCCACCCTCTAAATAAATAGTGGGTACTGATTCATGCCAAACTGGAAGAGTTTTGCTTTTTTTGTTTTGTAAAAAAGGAAGGGAGGGGGGAAGGGAGGAAAAAAGGGAAAGGGATTAGAAAATACTTGAAAATATTTTTGTAATTAGTAGTTTTAAGTTGTGTTTGCTAATATTTAAATAATAAAACCAGTAAAGTACCCAAGTACAAACTATAGGATTTCATTTTGGGTGAAAGAAGTGTTTCAGCTGACACAACGATATCCCCCCCTGACCAATTGTCTTTATTTTTTGGTTTGGCCAGTGAACTGAAAAATCAATTGCTCTCAGATCTCCACAGCTGAGACGGCGTTGCATTCATCCTCTTCAAAGTGACTATCCACTGTTAACATTACCAACAGCAAAACCTATGAAAGGAATGCTTGTATTGCCACACAGTGTACTTGATCCTCCAGTTGTCTCAGGAGAGTCAGCGGGATTTGGGCTGGTGTGGTTGGAACCCCATTTTGAGGGTTGTTTTCTAGTGGAAGTCAAATATTTAACACAGTTGGGGTTTTATTTTTTATGCTGAAACTAAGAGGATTTGTATGAAACAATATTGTATTTAAATGTGGGTATCTTCATTTTTAGAATATTTTTTAAATTATTATATAATGAAAGCACTCTCCAAAAAAAAGTCTGTGATGCAGGAGTCAAAACCTGCATCCTCATTTTCCCTTCTTAAAAAAGGAGGGGAAAAAAAAAGACACAAACCACACGCACACAAAACAACAACAAAAACTTAAAAGGAACAGAGTTCTAACACAAATGGTCCAAAGACAGATTTTCTGAGCAATACAGTCTCAACAGGCATCATGTTATTTGTTCACACATATGTCCTTTCAGTCCATATGGAAGAATATGTAGCCTATTACAATTAAATACTTAAAAGTGTATCTGTTTATGCACATAGAAGGTACAGGTTGAGTGTTAAATAATTTTCCATATGCTGAGTTCATATTTTAGTCACTTGAGGAGTGTAATAACTATTAGTAAGTAGTTTGTTGATTAGGGGAAGTTTATTTTGCCATGTCAGATTAGGTCACTGGTACTAACTATGGAACTGAACTTACTTTTTGTAAAAACTGCTGGTTTTAAATATTATCTGTTGCAAAAATAAAGACTATCATACAGTGATGAAAGGGAGTACCCTAGTGAGTAAAAGTCATGACAAATTACATTAAGCTAATTCCTAAAAGCGACATCTACAATTCATGTCACATTGTTATCTCCTAGAGAAGGTTATTCTTTTGTCTTCAGATGTCTTTAAATTTCCCATTTTATCAGATTGTCTGAAGGCCTAAATGTGATAGCTAATATTTTAGGTGAAGTAAGTTCATTATTTGTCATGGCTAGGCTATTGTTTTTAATTGCTTATGACTTTATTGTCTTTTTGAAGAAGATCCTTTCAGATACTCTTTTCTTTGGCCCACTGGCAAACTAAATTCATAATGAACTAAAGTTCTAGCTGATAATGAGTTATCCAAATGGAAGTTCTTAGCGTTTATAAGACAGAACATGAGCTCCCCACATACCCCTTCACTTTTCTACTTTAAAATAGCCAGTTAGTTTTCCTGAAAATTTTCTAGTAAAAAATAATCCTCTTTTGGCTCTAGGATATATTGTAATGCCTACTGGCTGTGAACTGTCAGGCGTTAGGATCCTATATAAAAAATATTAATGATACTTTTTGAAGTTACATTTCTAAGTTACCTAGAACTTAACTTTTAAGTTGGAAACCAGTGGTACATTCCCATCTACTCCACTGAGTCATACCAGCTGAAAGGTTCTCTCAGCTTCTGCCAAGGCAGAATATGTGTATTGTGTTAACCTCAAATAAGCTGTCATGGAAATACTGGGAGAGGCGCGAGATGGGGTAGAAAATTTGGGAATATCCATATCTTGGAGAAACCAAGTTATAATACTGAAAACAAACTCGGATTGCAGGATGGAAGGGAAATTGAACATTAGTTTAGGCTGTCTGATGTATTGAAAATGGCTGTAAACGTGGCCAAGAAGGAAAGAATTGCAGAGTAATGAAGGAATGAAAATAGAATTCTGCAGAGATTTGCTTTTTCACTCAAGTGTTTATGGTGGTAATAGTTAGAGATGGAAGAACTGCAGAAGATTTAGATTAATGGGGTATTAGTTTAGAGTTCCTGCCCAGTTTACATACCTCCATGTTCCAAATGCCTTGCAAAAAACTATTTACGCTGTTTGTGTCTGCAAAATTTGGGCTTGATATTTCCATAGGAGAGGCTATTAGATAATAGATCTGGTGATTCTTTTTCTGGAAACTAAACCTGCAGTTGAATTTAAAGGATTGGAAATGAGAGCGTGCATGAAGAAAGGCTACGCAGGAGAAGATGTAGCATCTCTTTCTCTATAGCCAAGTCACAAAATGCAGCATTATGTAGTTGCCAAATTGCTGAGCTGTTTGTTAGGGGACCTGAGGGACAGGGATCTTAAGGAAACTTGTTAGTTATTATCCTGTGTGTAAAAAAACCACCCTCTTCTATGATGCCTGTTTACTCTAAGACTGTTTGCTTTTGTTTCCTTTGTGTATTTTCAGTCTTTGTGCTTCTCTTAGATCAAACTTTAGGGGTGGTACTTACAGCTATTTATACTCTTTATTAGCACTATCCTGAGGGATATTTCAGGTGAAAGGAGCACAAAAATTTGCATGGAAGACTTTCTTATCAGAAGATGTTGTTACATTGAAAACACAAATTTTCCCCAGAAGGTGTTAATTTTTTGTAAAGAATTGATAAAAGTGTCTGTAGTATAAGGTCACAACTTTAGCATTTTTAAAGAAATCTGGTTTCTTCTTTTCTGAATGGCTTCTCATTTTAAATTGTTTTCAATTCTGTAGTGAAACATGGTCTCTGAAGTCAAAAAACGGGGGGGGGGGGGAACAACACATAGTATTTATTCGCATTTCAACTCAAAATGAATAAAATGTGACAATTCCTTATGGAATGGACAGTTTAAGACTGAACCTGCAGGAACCATCTTTTCATCTGAATGTTTTTGTTGTCTTCCCTTGGTTCATGGTACAGGCAAGAAAAGTGTTGTAGTGAAAGTTCATATCACCCGTGGTTTCTGAAGGAGAACCGCTTGAGTAAGCCGTGCCACAAAGAGCATGAACCTTACATTGTGTGTGTGGCTTTGTACCACATAGGCTGGCTGTGCTCAGAGTGTGATGCTGTATTGCAAAACAGATTATCTAGTGATAGGGCAAGATGTCTGCCCCCAGCTGGAGATGCAAAAGTGCATTCATGTGTAAAAGTCCATGGTTTGATTGACACTGGGGGAGTTCTCACAAACTGTCTCAGTGAGATATAGGAAGGGGCAAAGGTTCGTAGCAAGCTTTTCTTCAAACTCGTTTGCTCATGCTTACCTTGGATGTACTGCCAGTGCCTCTGGCCAAGAGATTATCTTGCTTGTATTTTAAATTGCCTGAAAATTGAAGAAACGAATGATTACTTCAATCTTGGTTAAAATGCTGAGCTAATTAAGCTTCTAAGTTGTATTATTCCTGTTCTTCCTACAAAGAAAATTAAGGTTAAAACGTTGACATGAATTTCTCGAACATCTGGAATATTCATCTCCCATTTGTCATCTGAATGGGCTGCAAAGACTCTTCTTTCGAAAGACATTATACTATCACTAACTTGTAACACTGGAATTAGTAAATATGTTATTATCCTCCTACGTTAAGAAATTTTAGCGCACTACTCATAAAATGTAACTTTAGACCTCTACTTCCCTACATTTTGGGAGGACTGTTACATCTCCCAAACATCTGGAAGTCAGGCCATACATGCAGCTAATTTTTAGCAAGGATGTGTATGAGAACTTCAAGTGATAATGTAAAGCATCAAGCACAGACTGTGGACAAAGCCTGTCAGTGGTGTGGGATGTTATTCTCGTTGTATTGGTCAAAGTGGAACTCTAGACTTTGCTGGTAGAAAGTCTGTAAAAAGGCTGACATTGAGCCTACTTTGGGTATTGATCAGCGTTTGCACCTGCACAGGGAGAGCTATGGAGGTCTTTCTGTAGAAGCTTATCATGCAGAACACCAAAACAGACATAAGCAATCTTTATGGTTCCTCACCTTGATCCAGCATTTAGTAACACGGGATAACTAAAAGAGACCTGTGTCTTGCTATAGTAATTTTTGAAGTGTGCTGTTGTCACACATAGCACCACTTACTTACAAAGTAAATTCTGCTTCATGAGTTTTAGTGCACCTCTCTTTACCTTCAGTTTGGCTTTCTCAGTTCTCGTGTTCTCCTTTTGTCACCATTTCTGCCTTCATATTGCTTTCTTTACAGTAAGACTATCTGTATGTGCTTCCGAAGAACTCTTCCCAGTGGGCTTCTACCCCTCTCCATCCCTTGGCTAATGGATTAGATGGGAAATAGCTAACATTGACATTCCCAAATGTTGTCCAAAGGGTTTTCAGTTAAGCTGAGTCACAAAAATGGTTGCCATTGCTTCAGGTTTTCCACTGCTGATTCTAGACTAAAACTTTACGTGTTAAATGGAAAGAGAAGCTGATTTTTGCCATAAACATACAGAAAATTTATTTCAAGCAAAATCTCAAACTTCATGAATACCTATCACATGCTCCATCATAAAGGGGTATTGCAAAAACGGAGAGCAGCTGCACTCCTGAACATATCAATTTTCTGTGTCACTGTAGCCAGGATTGTGGTAGATTTTAAACTCTGTTCCAGAGGCTCCGAGTCCCCGCCAAGGTCCTGCAGAGCTGGATGAATTTTTCCATTTAAAGCATGTTCTTGTCCCCAGATGACTGCACAGCACTGGCTGTCAGCGGCAGGTGCACGAGTGCCTAGTCATGCCACAGGGAAGGATCACAGAATAGAAAGATTTCATCCTTCGTGGCATGGTATCCTACAACAGTATGGGATGGCAACGCTGTTGCTCTATGCAATCCGAACCTGCGAGGCTTTCCTCCGTAGCACTGGGATAATATGCTCGATGAGCTGGGTCCCCCGGCGTAGGTGGTATTTCTCAGTCCAGTTTCCTTTGGCATCTGTGAGCTTTAGGATGTTTAATCAGCTTCAGAGCCTTTGCTATTGCCAGGCAAATGCTCTCCTTGGCATTTCTGTGTGATTCTTTACAATCTTGGGTGCAACCTGGAGACTTCTTACCAAGGTTTTTATTAGTAGGAGTAACTTCTTCCCTTCATGATCTCTAAAATCCTTATGTGAGAAAAAATGAGTGTTTGCAGCATCTAAAAGAACTATCTTCATGGGGCTTTCCTGTTCAGGGGCGGTAAGACTGGCATGTTCAATGCTACCCTATTGTCATTCTGACCTGTTAAATTTATTTTTACACTCTTTTAATAATAATTCCATGGGAATGTAGCAATTGCCAAACCAATGGCAGTCACTAAATACTTGATGATTCTATGCTGATGAGCTATGGAAAGCAGAGCTGCTTGTCCTCTGCTTTTCTGTCGCCCGTATCCTTAGCTGAGGCACTTGAAGAGTGATTTGGTACACCCATACGCTCAAGTAAATGTAGAAATTACTCAAAAAATGGCAGTTACTCTAGGGCAAAAACTAGTGTGAAATTGGAGTGAATCCTAATCCAATACCTTTAGTTTACTAGTGGGTAATGTTTTCCTTTCAATGAAAGTTGGCAGAAAATACTGTCTTTGAATATCTGGCTCCAGCTGATTTTATACCTAGAAGCAGAACCGTGGAAGATCTGCTACAACTGGTTAATTAAATCCTGTGCTGTTAGCCTTCAATTAGATGCAATAAATGGCAAACCTTGTTAGCAGACTTGCTGGCCAAGTATGGAAAGATTCTGTATATCATTCTGACTACTGTATATTTGAGCTCTTAAAGAACGTATGCAGCTTGGCTTAATGTAGTGTCTGTATGTATGAGAAGGAAAAAAAGAAACCGATTTCGGATCTCTCCCTCTGTTTGTCTGCCTGTGTCTCTGTTCAATGAGTGGGGCAAAACTCCCCTTATGTTTTTTTAAATGTTTCTTGGACTCTTACCAGCAGGTTTTTACAGTCTGTTGCCTGCCTCTCAGATTAGAAGAACAGTGGCATATTTTAACAGTTTCCTAGGATCCAAATAGTCTTTAATTAACAGGGAATTGATGTTTTGGAGTGCAACCAAAACGCAGGAGACATTGGAAGCAAAGAACAGGCTGGGATCCTTCCAGCTTTTAGCTGGCTGTGGCAAGGGACAAACAAATAAGTAAAATGGGGTCCGCCGCAAACAGGTAGCGACTTATTGGTATGCAAGAGGATTTCTTAATTTGCATTATGTTCCCACAGAGCTGGTGGTTGGGAGTGTTAGCTGGGAGGAGCTTTCTGCTGCACAGAGTCTGAGTCAGCTCCACCCCTTGCAAAAGCAAAAAGTCTTCATTGGTACCTTCCCGTAAACAGAATTTCAGTGGTGCTGAAAGTGTTCTTAATGTAGATTTGTGTTGATCAACTGTTGGGGCAGCAAGGTATGTTGTGTTTGCAGGGTTTAGGTTGGCTCTGAAGCTGTAAGCTCCATGGCCAAACGTTTAATTGAAAAATCAAATCTGCAAATGATACAACTTGTTCTTTTTCTTCTGGAGCAGTTTGCCTTTGGAGGGTTGAGCAACAGGGTTGGGATGAAACATTGAAATTATAGCAGAATGGGGCTAGCTGAAGTTCTAAAGGGAAGTCAGACATGTGCTGAACTATTGTTCCAGATAATCCAGGGAGAGAAATGGTTTGTTAGCTAATTTTAAGTAATGATAGATTGATACCTGAAGCAAAAACTTGCAAAGAATTATAATCAACAGGCACTGAGTCAGCTGTGCTCTTTTTCAGTGATGCAGTAATTTGTGGACAAATTAAAAAGTATTTGTTTAATCCAGTATTGGCTTTTTATTATTGATTTTTTGTGTTGGCTTTGTTTTCCTCCCCCCCCCCCCCCCCATCCCGTAATCATAGCACTTGCTGAATGCCTTCTGTCTCTTTCCACATGTAGGTGGTACATGCCAGAGCCCTGCTCTTCCAGCCCTAGTGCGTCCTCCTGCTCCACCTTTGCAGCCATCGTTGGATATTAAACCATTTCTTCCGTTTCCTCTGGACACTGCCGCAGCCGTCAATCTCTTCCCCAACTTCAATGCAGTAAGTACACTCCTGACAGTTGCTGTCCACCTCAGTGAGCCACAGTTTCCACGGAACACTCAAGAGGGCACAAAGTAGAATTTTATGTACTCAATTAAACCTGGAATATCCTCTCCCTTACCAAAGGCCAAATAGCTCTTTCAGTCATACTGGTAGGCCATAAATTACAGCCTAGCTGAGTGTTAGTCAGAAGTAATGTAGAAGGGAAAAAATTATATGATCCCAAGTGACATGCAGTAAAGTTCCAGTCCATACTCAGTCCCAGGGTTTGTGTTTCCCACTCTAATTTAAGATGTGCAGAGTTTTGCTAACTTACAGTTCACTGCAACGCTCAGAGAGTGAAACTCTTGAGAGTGATCTACATCCCATCTCCAACAGTTCCTGAGAAATACTTAAAATATACAAACTGGAGGGGCTACAAAAGATAAAACTGTTAGGGTAATTAAAGTAGGAGCAACTAACATTAGTTGGCATATGAGCTATTCATCCAGTGTGTTTTTTTCAGGTTAAGATATGTTATTTCTCATGCCTTAGGTTAAAACAAGGTTAGATTTCTCTTTAATATATTTTTTTACTTAGTCATACTATCTATCGTCATAGAAATCTCATTCCTTCTTAAGTATTTTCATTATTTTACTGACATATGTCATGAATATTTCCTGTCTCTGGCTGAGATATTTAATGTTCTAAAAATTAAAAAAAAAAAAAAAGTCTAAATTGGGTTTATGTTCATCTTTACTTTATGGAGTTATATAGCTTGGTTTTAATTTGGCTGTTCTCTAGAAAGTTCTTTTCCTTATTTACATATACCAGCTATGGGGGAAGGGGGAGTGTGTGTGCTTACCGATTTTGAGAGAGACGACATAGAGGGGTGGAATTTGCCATGCCAAAACAATTCTAATTAACGTGCAGAAATCTTAATTACAGTAATTAAGAGTTGTAAAAGAACATGCCCATTCTAAAGCAATTTGTAATGATCAATAGCAAATTTCATCTTGCTTTAAAATAATGAATGAATTGTCAGAAATATTTGTAGTCTTAAATTCAAGCAGTTCAGAGATTTAATAGAGGATCAAAGAAACTGTAAGCTGCAAGTCTTAAAATACTCAGAAACAGTATGTTAAAGAATTATTATTACAAAGAAATTTTTTTATTACAAGGAAAATTTTATTTAAAAGAAACTTTTTCTGATTTTAAGGTGTATATAGGTATGCAGTAGAGTTTTAAAAAGTGCTGGTTTTAACCAGGCTACTGATAAATCATAGTGAAATAGATAAACCTTTAGACTTATTTAGTATGCTTTCGAGGGCGGCTACCAGTTTTACTTTGTGATCACTGTTTGTATTTAATGCAATAGGCCAGCTGAATTTTTAGGTACTGTCTATTAGAATGTCTGGGGTTTTTTTCAGAATTTTCCATAGTTCAGAGTCTTCAGATTCTTTTGCTAATTGTTTAACTCTGCATAATCAAATGCAATTTGAATTATGAATTTTAATAAATGTTAATTTTGTGTTGTTCAATAAATTTGCAGTTTCTTTTGTCTTAAAAAAACCCTGCTTTTATGCTATAATTATTGAGGGGAGGAGGTGTTCATATTAATTTGGAAGTAAGAAAGTAAAAACAGACTCCTATCAAAACCCTATTATTCCCGAACATCCTCTTCGTAGTACATCGTTTGGTATAAACACTGTGGTTGGACTTTACAGATGCCTCGTCTCTTCAGTTTTTCAGGAAACTGAGCCAAGGCTTCAAGCGTTAGTCTTACAGCCCTTTCTAACAGCACCCTGAAGTTCATTCCCTGGCAAAGTGCTGCTTCCTGGGATGTGTGGCCGCCTGCCATGTCCACCTTTGCTGAGTATGGCAGTCCTAAGTGTGAGGATGCTCTCCTCATTGCTGCTGTCACCTGCCTTGCTGTTCATCGTCTTTGCCTTCTCATCATGTGTGCTGACGCGCAGCGTCATCCTCAGTGCTCCCGTTTTCAGTCTGAACGGTACATTATTGAACACAGCTATGTTTAGCTCATATGCCAGCGCTGCTTAATGGCATCCTCCAAACACGCAGGCTGGCTGAGAAGTTCTGTATGTTTCCAGAAACTCTTCTCAAGCTGATGAATCTTTTGAGGATACATCAGCTCCTGCTGAGCGTGATCAGCGTCAGCAGAAGGTAACCCACAAGTCATAGTAGACTTTAAACAGGACATCTGATGAGGGCTTCAAGTATGTGAATGTGAGACAGAAACAAGTGTTTAACCAAAAAATGATCTTTGTAAATACGCATGCTCAGGAATGATTGTAGCTGTTGATAATACTTTATATTAATTGATTTCATTGACAATCCTACATGGAGTCTGTGAAGAATCGTTTCTGTTCTGTGGCTAAACTGGGGTAAAGCAGGTAGCCAGTTAAAAGGACGCCGAACGGGGTGTTCTCTCTTGTGTTGGCAATAAATTAGCTTTACCCTTGATTGATACATCAAGGTCATAGGTTGTGTCTTAGGAAATGGATTTCTAAAGACCTCTTGACCTTTGCACAATTCCACAGGAACTAATGAGTTTGGCAGCATGTCCAGGCTACTTCCCAAGAAGTCTAGAGTTCTGGCCATTTACTGGCCACTTTTCCAACAGCCTTTACTTGAGAAGAGCATGATCAAAGAGAAACTTGAGTAAAAATTCAGTTATGTTTCAGAGAACAGAAGTGGTCTCTGGTTATGGATCAAAGAGAAACTTGAGTAAAAATTCAGTCATGTTTCAGAGAACAGAAGTGGTCTCTGGTTATGGCATCCTAACTCAGCTGGAAAGTTTGGTTGTGATAGGCATAGGCATCCGAGCTAACCAGGCTAAGGTTCTTTGCAAAAGGTAGAGGAGAAAAATGAGCAATGTCTCATTTTTTAAGTGGAGAAAAATACACAAAGGTAGGTTGCAATGTAAGCACCCTATATGTCTACTTTGGCATGAGGTGAAGCGAACCCTGAAAGTTCCTGTTCATCTCTGCAGACTTGTAACGAGGGACTGGCACAGCTGCATCTGCATTTAGTTAGATAAATCCCACATTATGGAACAGGTCATAAGCTATTCACAGCTGATACATGAAATTCCACGCAGAAATCAGATTATGGAAGTGCTGACACTGTATTGTAAGTTTACAGAGGAATGCTTCCGTTTATCAAGCAGTTATGCTTTTAATTTTATCTAAAGACAATCTCAAGGGAGTTTGAGGATTCAGGTTAACTGGATAGAAATGTTCAGAGAAGTGTAAGCAAAAGTAACTTACTGATGGAGAGAATCTCAGGCACATACACAAGAGCTAACCAAACCAAATACTGATCTTAAGTATCGCAAATAATAACAGTAAGGTTTTGTGTTTCATAACATTTTTCTGCTCTGTTTAAGATTATTACAAATGTAAGATTGCTTTCTTTGCCATGGAATATTTTGCTCTAATGCTAGCTCAGTTTTTGCTTCCCACCTCTGAAGAAAACATTCAGCACTGATTTCTACAGAGGCAAAAGCTTTCCACGGAGCAGAGAATAGAAGAGATAACACAGGGTGTGAAAATCTTTATCAGTAAATGTCTGGACACTGAGGAGAGAAAAAAGAAAAAAGTTAGTAACCTGAGAAATGCCAGGAAGATAACATGTGAACCTTTGAACCATTCAGTTTGAGGAGGAACATTTTCTATTTACACAGGAAAGCTAAAGCACACATACCAATTAACAATCTGTTTAGCTGAACATTTGTAGGTGCTGTGCTCTTAATTGTGAAGTAAATGGATACCCTCAAGTCTTAGTAAAGAGAAATTTTAACACAGCTGTTTAATCTGAGAACAGCCTGCTGGTGTAGACCCTGAAAAATCACAAGTTCGTTGCAAGTTTATCTGATACAGGAAGATGAATCAAGTGTATGGGATTTAAATAGCTAAATTTTATGAATGAAAGAAACTATGTCTATAAACAATGCCTATGGAGCTTTTTAACACATGATTTGAAGATGGGCAGAGGAATAGAAAAATAATTGTCTATTCTGAAAAATGTTTGAGATCATTTAGCAAACTTTTGGTATACTTCTGCATATTCATCTGCAGAGTGAGAAGCTTGAAGTCTGTGTGCTTCTAAGAACTATTTCTTAGAGGCACAAAGCTGTAGCAGCTGTGTTGGATACATGCTGGTCCATGAGTGCATGTGCATGTGAGTATGTGGTGTTTCTGTTCATAAGCCAATGTTTGGCTGCAACGAAATTTCACAAAGCATCAAACTCTAGGTGGTAATTACCTTGTAGGAAAATATTGATATGATTCCCTGGACTAAGAGGCAACGCTTCATTTTGCTTAGCGTCAGTGTCAGCCCTAAGTGACTGTCCCACAGGAAAAAACTCAGTCAGATCTTTTTTATAGTCTCCGAAGCACATCATCTTCAAAGCACATACGCATCAGAAACCAGGTTTTCTTATTTCTGAAGCTCCCAGAATTATATATTTCAGCCTCCTGAGAGACAGAATTTAAAGTTTACCAAATCCAGGAAATTTGACATTACTAGCATAATCTATAGTGGAAGTAGTCCACAATGTAGAAGATCTGAGTAAATGCTCATATGCAGAAATAGGGGTGCTGCTTGAAAAGCTTCATCCTAACTCCACATTAAAGCCTGACCTCCCCCTTGTTGCCAGTAGAAAGCTTCCCGAAGAAGCATCCCTTGAAAGAAACACAATTACGGTTTTGACTAGAAACGTCTGACTTGGAACAGGAGCGGCAATGTCAGAACAGTGCTAAACACGGATGGAAAATGAACTGTTACTCCGCGAACGTCTCTTTCTCATGATCCATCTGTAGTAATCCTTGCTCAGTCCCCAGATTTTTCCTGTTTGCGTGTCCTGTGCCAATAGCCCCAGGTGCAGTGCTAAGGGCTTCGTGTTCCCCCTTCCCCTGGCAGAGGTTTGCCATGTGGGAAAGGAGGAGCAGGTAGGAGCAGCGTTGCCCCTGGGTGAGGGCTCTGGGGGCAGGGTGGGTTAGGATGGGTTAGGGTGCCCACGTAGTGCTCCTTGCCTCCTGGAGACCAGCCTGTGCAAGGTCCTCGCGGCTTCCAGGCCAGCACAAAGGCTGCGCGCTCTGCTTACGGAGGTGAAGCTCGTGTCTGTAGGTGTGGGCAGCGGGCAGCTTTGGCTGCCTTGTTTCACCGGGAGCTGCATTTCTCCTCGCTCTGGTCTTGCTGTGGGGCTCTGCGAACCGCTGAGTCAGCTTGTTCATAGCATAGCTTGGTGGTTGTTTGGGAAACACAGTCTTCTTCGTGGCCAGACAGCTGATAGACATGGACAATGTAGAAAACCTGGTTGCTGACAAGTATTTCTGGGAAGGGTTATGCCAGGAAATGTGGAGAAAACCTGTCAAAAAGCTGCCAGAAGACATTTTTTAAATCTTTTCCTTAGGCTATTGTCCCAGATAGTTTTTTATCTAGAAGAGAGGAATGTGCTGCAGAAATGATGTGCCAATTTTCTGGATGTTATGAGTAAGATGTAGCTTTTGATAGTGAGGACTGGAGGAGGAATCTGAAGTACATGTTAGTTTTTTCTAAATATTAACAGCCTGAAATTTACAAAATAAACCCAGGGGGTTTGGTATGTGTCTGCATAATGTTTGGGTTTTTTATGTTTTCTGACCTCACTGAGCAGAGGAGCGTAACAAGACTATTTTTCCTCATCATATAAAATCCTTTAAAGTTCAGTAGTGACGACATGCTGTCAGAATGCTTTGTTTCCAGAAGAGGATAGTCAGGGGACAATGCAATGGCCTCAGTTGCATGTGAATCAGAATGGAATACTGCCTATGTAGAAGAACTTGGCAGTAAAAATATAGACTGTGCTGATTTTTAATGTTATTTCCATGAGAAGGACCTTTATCAAGTGGAGAACTGTACCGCACAAAACTGCTAATTTGTCAAGACAGAGGGAATCATTGCTTCTGGGGACATTCCTTGCATGGCTGCTCATCTACAGGTGTCTAGATACAGACGGGTTGGCTTGCTTTTTTCCTTTCCATAGCACAGCAATTGAACTGTAAGATAGCTATACTCTTCTTTATGGTCTGTATCTCTATTGCTGTTTAGTTGAATATTTTTCAAAATAGAGAAGATTACAAAAATAATGTTTGGCTTCAGGAATTCTTTATTACAATAACATTTTCATCACTGTCCGGGACATTTAATTAAGTCTGCAGGGGAAGAAGAGGGATTAAGGAATGAGCAAACACAAGAAAATCCTGGCAATGCAGATGTTTTTATTTGGTGCTTGCAAAACAGGAATTGAACCAACATCAGTATGAAATATTCAATTCTTTGAATTGGCCAGATTTATTTGCTATGCATTTAAATCCTTAATCTGCACCCTGGGCTCTGTTTGCATTAACAGTAAAGCTCTGATTCTGTGATGCAGAGGAAATGTTCGCAGCTCAGGAGACATGGTGAAATTAAGCTCAGTCTTTTTCCAGTTTTAAATCAGTTTAGGGTGGATGCAGATCACCAGGGATACTCTGTCTGTCTACGTGTTCTCATGTATAGCTTATGCTCTATGTCACAAGAGCTCCTATTCTGACTTTGTATAAATGGGTGTCCCTGCAACACTCCCCCCCCCCCCCCCCCCCCCCCCCCCCCGGAAACCTTCCCATGGCTGCCTGGGATTCCATGGCTGTTCATTTCCTTGGGGCTGCAGGGCAGCTGGGAAGCAGTGCCTCAGCACCCTAGCAGTTGTCTCCAGAATGATTGCCATTATCTTCTTTGGACTTGATGCATTGTTAAGGAACATCCAACTAAATCTAGCCTTAATCCCTTTGTAACCTCCTCTAAAAATGTTTAACCTCTGCTTGCCATCTCAGAGAGTTCCTTACCAGGTGTGCAAAAGCCAGTCTCACGCACGGAGCTGAGATACCATTTATTGCAAATCTGCACAGAGATGGGTGCTAGGTAGTAAATCCACAAAGCTAGCAGCACTTCTTAACACGTAGTGAAACACTATACACTTTCAACAGTTTATAATTACGTTACACTTAATTCTCATTGGTTCTTACAAGCCTCATCTCTATTTAAAGATACAGCATTCTGTTTTTTTCACCATGCATGTTCTGTGGGGAGGGTGCTTTCTTTGCTCCAGGGTGGATCTTTTAATATGCTAATTAGGATAGTTCACATATAGTTCAAGTAATTTTCTGTTGTGTTATTAACCATTTGGTTCTTCTTAGCCTGATGTATTTAAGGTGCCTATCCCTTCTCCCAAGGCCATGTTTTGTTAACTGTTTGTAACATGTTTGTAACATGTTGTAACATGTTTGTAACATGATGTTGTGAAAGATGTCCTTGCCCATGACAGAGGCGTTGAACTTAATGATCTTTAGAGGTTCTTCCTAACCCAACCCATTCTCTGATTTCTCACAATTTATTTGAGCGGTTTGGGGATTATGTTCCAATTAGGGAATTAGCAGTCTCCTGTGCTTATGATGAGCAGCTGTCACCTCTTGCCACATATAATACAGCATTTCTGAGAGTTTGGAGGAGTTCACTTGTGGGTACAAATGGGTAGATGCCATAAAAAAAAAAAAAACATTAAAAAGCTTTATTTTTATTTAAGTTAAATTTGTATCAAGGGTGCTCCAACCTTCTGTGATTGCTTTCAGTAGAAATTCAGGTTTCTAGGATGCATGTTCTCCTGGGGAAGCAAGTATTAATATTATCCTAAAATAGCCTAAGTTTGAGTCATTTCACCTTGCTGAACATTATACCTATCCTTGAATTCATCTCTGTAACTATAATGTGGATATAAATTACCTAACCATACCTCTTTGCTGGTAGCTCTCCAGTTTTTGGAGTGCAATGTGTGCCTTTGGTAAATCTGTTTTGATTTATCCGGAAGACTTATTTCCAGTATGTGTGTAACAGCATCACCTGTGTTTGGCCTTCTCCAGCTACCATCTCTGTTGGCATTCAGCTCTGTGGCCTCCTTTGAGGTCCTTATGGATGTCTCAGTGCTGGTCATTCAGCAACTGCCACCTGCAGCTTGTATTTACTTTGTGGGTGGGGGTAGGATGTTGTTCTTCACCCAGGCTGAGCATACAGCACATGCGCTTCCGCCATCTGTTTGATAGCTCACAGTTTCTTCAGGATTTTTCTGGCAGTATGTCACTCTTCAGTCACTCAGCATCTTGTGGCTGAAGAGCAGATGGCTATGCTGCTCCTTTTTGCTATGTGAGAATGGGTGGGCTTCTAGTCTCCACCAGTTCTTATGCCCATTATTAACTGAAAAGATCTAAGGCAGACGCACCCTGTTTGTGTAACCTCATGACTACAGTATGAGATAAATGTTCATACAGTAGGTTGTGGAGTATAAACTTGAAGGCGTTTTCATGAGCAGTGTTGTAGGCTGGAACTGATCTCTGGACAAAGGGCTCCACATACCTAAAAATGACACAGGGCAAGCTTTGTTTTCTGTGTATTTTTCTGATTTACTTAAGTGGTTTCTTGCTATTGTTAAAACAATCAATAGGATCTAAATGTCTCACATTCTTGTTTGTTCAACTGATGATTAGTAATAGGGAAAGCACAGACTTTCTGAGTTATCTGGTCCTGCCTTACACATTTGCTGGAGGGCACTGCACAATTCTCTGACAGATAACTCCCTGTTTGAAAGTCAGAGTATCCAAGGCAAAGGCAATAGCACAGCCTTTATTTGGGACTGAGGGTCCCTCAGGCTTTTGCTTTGAAGGCAGAACATTCTGGTAAAGGAAATTAAATTAAGTACTCTTCAGCTTTGTCAAGTCTAGATGAGTGGAATTACTTAAAACTAAATTTTGTAAAGCATTTTGTAAAGCATTTTAAATAATGTTTTAATCAGTTGATGTTTACACCCTTTGTCTTAATAGCACTCAGATGAAAAAGATAAATGATTATTTTATTCTGCAAAGACTATAAAACTTTAATGGGTTGCATAATAAGTATAACTCATAAAATCTACAGTTTAAATATGGGTGGTTATTAACCTGTTTTTAAAAAGCTTCAATTAAAGTGTAAAGGAATTACTTAAAGCAATTATTTGATTACTGCAGTCTGAGGAGGAAAAAGAGTGATAAAATTCTAAAATCAGTATTATTTCTGTTGATGAGACAGACATTTGGAAAGATTTAAAATAAGGCATGAATCTTTCCTAGCCTCAGGCCTGTTTGTGTTGCTAACCTAACTGAATAACTACTTACTGAATTCTTTTGTACAACCTGCAGTTTGTTGTTCTTAGGAATTTCAAAGATATCTGTTGAAAAAAGCATGAGTGTGCATGACAGGTAATTTCACACACAGTAAATACATTCCTAAGCACAATTACCTCACTAATTGCTTATTCATAGCATGCAGTAGCAGTGATGATGTTATTCAAGGATTTGTCCAAAACCACACTCATTTTTATCCTTTATGATAATGAAAAGATTTGAGGCTCTTTCTTTCCCACTCTTTTTAGTCATAGTAGTTTGAGCTGGTAAATGTCACATGCTGAAGAATTCATTTATCTGGAGTCATTGTATGATGCATTCTCTGATGGAATATTTCTGTAATGTCCATTTCCTGTCTAATTTATTTTACCCGAACACTTTTTTCATAAAAGAAGAAAATCCCCAAAGGTTATATGTTCAACTTGTACAGTAAAATTGGATATAGAACTCCAGATTCTCATGCAACTACTGTTTTTCCTGGCATCTTTCCTTTGGCTCCACTGAATGCTTAAAGTAATACGGTGTAAATATCCGTACAGATTAAATCACTAATCAAAATAATAAATAATAGTACAAAAGTTTGTATCTCATAGAAAATCCGTGTTTCTCTTCTAAATAACATCAATTTATATGAAATAGATGAGTATCAAATCCTTGCTATTTAAAAGAATCCAAACTGTTTTCTGCCAAATGTATTTTGTCCAGAATTAAATATTTTGTGATGTCATGAGTAAAAAGTTTTAGATGACATACTACACACTACGCTTACGTATTATTTTTTATCAGAAAGAATAAACAATTTTAAATCAATTGTGTAGTTGCCTTACACAACAAAAGCAGTGATGTTTAGAACTAAATGTAAAAGCTGTCTAAATGACTCACAACAGAAGGCTAAATCTATAATTGAATGAAAATGGCAGATAAAAAAAAGTTATATAGGAAAGAGACATTCTTAATTACAGTTAGAGGTGGTATAAAGACTGCTGGAAAGTGGACTGGCAGAAGTTTCTTTCAGTAGTTTGCTACTGTGAAACTGCTAGGATATTAGCACAGCAGAGAGAGCGATCCTAACGAATGGTGGCCATGGCAAGAGTTCCTGCAGTTGAACAAAATAACCCCGTGAGCGGAATATTTGAAGAAAATTCCAGGAGACTGGTATTCAAGTTATGCCTGGAACATTTTTCAAGAAGCCAGAAAAGGTATAAACCTGCAGCCTTTACTTCCTTTATTCTTGTGCAGTTTTCACCAGGCTTATCTACAAACCATCGCGTCCATGTTTTGTTAAAAATCCAGGGAACTATGTCCACCGTACAAAGATATCAATTTGATATCCTGAAAATAGTATAGGCTGATTGTTAGGATTTTTTTGTTCTTGTACTAATCAGCTCTCCACTGTCAGAGAAGTCAAGTAGCTGATCTGACGTACCTATGCATCTTTGGTTTCAACAGGTAGGGCAGCTATGGTGCTTGAGGGTGGTGCGGTAGGGTTATAACAAGGTTAACAAGAGCCAGGACCCGGCCAAAGCATTATCTGTTCCTGTAGTCTTTCTCTGATGACTTATAGAAGAGCAGAAGACTAGAGAACACGTACAGCAACACTTGCCAGACTATGCCTCCGGTGACATATATTTTAAGAAGTTCTTGAGCCAAACGTGTTGTCTTGGCATGTGATAGCTCTTCATGAAGTAACATGCTGAACTGGATAGAATTGCCAGGAGAGCTTGTTTATTTTGACTACTAATGCGGTAATTTGAGTTTCCTTATTCCATTCTCCAGACAGTACCTAATATATCCAAGCAGCAAGATACATAGGAAAATTTCCTTGGGCAACCTAAGTAGTAGGAAGAAATGGGAGTATAGGAATTACGATTTTTTTATAAACAATAGAAGTCTTAGGATGTTTTTTAAGGTGCTATGCTTGTGGGAGCTGGAAGTCGATGAAGAAACGTCTGTCACCTTACTTATATTTTATGTTTGAAATGTTGAAATGTTTGAAATGATTTGCTAATGCATCCAACCAATTACATTATTGGTGTTGCTAGGACTCAGATGACAAAGATAAATCATGGGGATGATGCCAGAGTTAATTATAGCAGTGCCCTCCCAGACAGCAATATCAGCTCTGGGAAGCACCAAAAGCTATTGTTGGCATTAGGAAGCAACATGAGAGAGCTGTGTCTGGGAGAGGAGCGGCACTGTGGAGACTACCAGTGAAAGGACTGGAAAATACTGAGTATACAGCGTTGGGCTTGGAAGAGAGCTGGGAGGAAGAGCAGAACCTTTTCAAGACGAGAGACTTAAAAATATCTTAGAACAGGTATTTGAAAGATTCATTTGCTTCACACACACACACCCCGAAACAAAAAAGTAATGGTGGAAATATTGCAAAGCAAGTTAAAGTATCCAGTTTCCACTTAAAAAGTCCTTACGTCTTTGTTCCTGGCAGAAACAGTTAATTTCCTTTTTAGTTACATGCTTTTCCCTAGAAATTAATATCTCCTGAAACTTTTTGAGGCAAGTGTGTTCTCTCCAAATCTATCTTATTTATTTTCATTTTATGAGAGCTATGTCTGCTTGAAACCTAATTATGTCTGTGCTTCTAAAATCAGAGAAAACCCTTCTTTAAGAACAAACCCTCAGATAATATAAAATGTCATAGCTCCACAGCTGTTCACTGTCTGTTCTTCAGTAAGGATTCCCTGATGAAGGGGAATTGTTCTTAAATTTCTGTGCACAAATAGGATAGCATGTATTTTTGGTCTTATGTGCCTTTGTTTGCATTAGGCAAAGCAATATGTAAAGGTAAAGTCTACCTCAGCTAGTACTGTGTATGCATGCCTCCTCTACTGTAAAAAAAAAATAAATCTTCTATCTCTTCAAACAGGCTGAGTTTCTAGAATATGAAGACATGTCTGTATCATATGACACTGATTTGGACAAAAGTGATGGATCTGAAGTATATTTTTTACTTTCTTTTACTTGCTAGGACCCCAACGTTCAATTGATTCAGAAAAGTTATTTCATTTAGAATTAGTTCCTTAAGCTGTTTCTTCACAAACAATTGCAACTTTTTCAAAGTCCTTCAATTTCTTTTTAGAAGCTGTTGTGATATGGCAAGAGATTTGGCACATAAATTGATACTGACCCTAAGGGTAAATAGTTCTCTCTGTGAGATGCTAAGTTTAGTGTCCCTTGAGCAGCTCAGGTGAAAGTACAAACAAGCAATATTCTGTGGTTAACAGCATTCGTACTAATACCAGGAAAGTATTAACTTTGAATATAAAAAAGAAAGAGAAAGAAATGTTAATTTTGGCAAAATTAAACTTTCTTGTCTTCTAGTTTAATGAAAAAAAGGCAGAACATAACCAACTCAGAACTCAAAAATACAGAACACCCAATGTATAATATGCATTAGGATTATCATCTTACTTATTCATTTCTGTGATTTGATTAATATCTCTTCTTCATACTAGTTCAAATCACAGTAGAACACTGTAATATTTTATCTGTTTCTTAAACCAGCACTTCTGCGGACCAGAACACACCAGGAGAAAGGTTGTGAAGAACAACTTCTAGTTCAGTAATTAAACATCTTAAACATTTAAGCTTTTCAGTAAGACACAAGATTAATCAGTAAAGCAAAAAGGCACTTAATACTGCAATAATATATTATTTACTGTATAACTTCTCTTAAATAAGAGGAGGATTAACAATCATCTGTGCTTTGGTCTTTAGCTATCATTAACAATGTTTAAGTCTTCAACCTACGCAGGGATTTAAGATGATTATATAATCAGCAGATTTCTTTTAGATGGCTACAGCTGGTGTTAAGCATGCATTATTCCAGACTTCCGAGCTATGCTAAGGAATGATTGTCTTCCTAGGCTTTTGTCACACGGTAGTATAAAAAATTCATTGATTTCACTTAGTTGTTCCTGGCTGTTCGTAGTACAGAATGAGAGAGAAACCCCAGGTCTTAAACAAAATTTTGTTGAGGAAGCATGTTCTGGCTGATAGAGAGGACTGGTGATTTTATTGGATAAAAGTTGCCAATCTTACAGATAGCACCGGTCAGGTAGTGTTTGAACTTAGAGAAGCTCTGTATGGCAACAGGAGCTTGTGGGGACTCGTTGCATGCTTGGGAATTAATTTGGGTGCTGTTTGTGGCCAACCCAAAACTCTAAATGATAAGGTAGCCATGCATTGGTTTTGTTCCTCGTGTTGTCTGAGCTTGAAGTAGCCTCTTCGATGTATTTCTTCCTCAACCCAGTAATACTGAAGCACGTAGAACAAAAGAAAATCTGTTCCAATTAGTCTAATGAGTTTGAACCTCAGAGGTTCATGCTGAAATTATAGTCTTTTAAAACACATCCTTAGGTCTTATTTTATTTCATCTCATTTATCCATCGTTAATTTTACACAAGAGATGTCACTTTGAGTAACTTTAATTTGGCTTTACCATCCATCTGTTTTGTTACAATGTGATCACTACCAGCCCCTCTTTCAGTTCTGCTCATTCAAATTATTGCTAGCTGGACCTTCCTTTTAAATCTTCACGATGAATTTTATAAAATAAATACTGCTAAAATATCATAGGTTACCTTCCATTCAAATGGCAACATGAGACAGCGTGCTTAAACTGCGGTTGTGATCCAGTAGCCTCTTAAATTGTAGTTCCAAACAGGTTACCAACTAGGTCTGTGGCTATTGGTCATTTGTTTAATTTTTGCTGAGTCTCTCATTTGGAGCAAGTCCAGCATTCCTCTGCACCCTTTGGCATGGGCAGCCTAACCAGGTTGGTTGAGATCAGCAGCTTCAGCAAAATGGGTCCTGACTAGCTCTGCAGATAGCTCATTACCATTAGCTAATGACAGTTCCCAGGGTCTAGTCAAGCTTCTTCTGACTTTGGGAAAGTAATTTCTCCCTTTCAGTGCTCTGATTTAATTCCCATTTCTGTAAAAGGGAGCGATAGTACATTGGAAAATGCAATGTGCCTGAAGTGACCAACAAGTGATAAAGGTTTACAGGTATCTACCCTCTGAAAGTGTTTATGCTTCTATCACATGTGCCTATGAGTTGAACTCCCAGACTCCTTCCCTCCAAACTTTACCAAATATTTATCAGTGTTGGGTATCAGGGTTTGTCAGTGATGACTGCTTGATACCATCACCTAATTTCTGTTTTCCTGTGAATGTCTATCACAGCTATGCTTAAGGCAAAATTCTGTCTTAATGCCTAAAGGCATTTTTTTCATGGCTTCATCCAGATAAAAAAAAAATTGATTAGACATATGTCCTACTGTTGTTTAATCTGTACTCGGACTGCCTCATTAGTCCTCTAGATAACCACATAAAAATATTGCATAAAAGTAAACATTTTAAAATTCTTGAAAAGTTTTTCTGGAATTATTTACTGCAGCAATCTACAGGTCTTTCTAGTGATGTTGAATAGCTCTTCCTCTATCCTATACCTTTAACCTCTATTATACAGTGTCTTTCTCAGAAGCATGTGGCTCTAACTACTGAGCTTTTCGTAACTTAGCATTCATATTTGATTTTTATTGCCATCACTGTCTGCTAGTTCTTCATTAGGTAGATGGTTAATTAAAGGAACCATTTTGAATATATCAAGATTTGGCTCTCTAATCAATCTTAAAGAACTGATTTAAACAAAGAGTGCAAGTAAGTATATTTAATCTGTGAAGACAAATGGATTAATCCAATTGTGTAACAGACCTCAAATTCATATTCATGTAATGATTTAAAAGGGAAGATGGTGGACCTCCATAAACTTAATGGTAGAAAGAACAAGAAATTAGCCTGCATAGACCTGTTTGGCATTTACTTGGAAAAAATAGAGATAGAGTTTTGGTACGGTGCGGGGAAAATAAATGTTGAAAGAAATTGACAATGTTTTCTTTCAGTCAGAAATTTACAATCATTAAATAATATTATTCACTATAATGGTAATGCCTCTTGAAAGATCTGTGCTGACAATTAGTATATTTAAATATCTTACTAAAATCTGAGATATTTAGCTTGAGGCCATTCCAATATAAAGAAAAAAAAAGTCTGCCTTTCGGTTCTCTCATCTCTACATGTTTGGCAATTCAAGCATATGTCAAAATATGTCCCTAAACCCCTAGTGTGGGAGGATATAACCAAATAATCTTGCAGAAATTTGTTAGAGTGGATGAGATTTTTCTGACCTCAATTGATATCGAAAAGCAAAGTGTCCAATCTGAACCAACCATTCAGCTCCTCCCAGAGTAAGTGTGGAAAGATGGGGAGCCATAGAAAGCAACTTGTCCCATTTAAGATGCTTACCCGGGCTGGCGTTAAACATCCGCAGGAGGTACTTGCCTCCAATAAATCCTATACCAACTGTGCTGTCTTGAAATGCTATACCTGAAGTAGCCAGCTGGCATGGGAAATTCCAGTTATAACTTAGGAACTTTTTTTTTTCACAGTAAGTGTGGTCAAACACCATACTGATTTTCCAGGGTAAGCTGTGGGCTCTCCATCCCAGGAGATACTCAAAACTTCGCTGGACAAAACCCTGTGTGAGGGCCTAGAAAAGGCTGCCAGTTAGTGCTGCGTTGAGAACTAGGAAGCTGAGGCAGATGACATCCAGAAGCATTTTCTCAAACTAAATCATTCTGTGAATTCTAAAGGCCTACAGCAAAGCAGAGAGACTAAGACTATTGTGTTTAGAGGAGATAAGAAACCATGAAAGGGAGGTGATTAAGTAACAAAGCCAGAAGGATTCTGTCCAGCCTGAAATGCTACAGAATATTGCCGCTCAAGCAATGCGAGTTTGACAGGGGGAAGTAATACATTGTGTTAGATCAACAAGCTAGCTTCAAATGCACAGCTGCTTTTTTTCCCCCTTCAGCTCCCCTTCCTGGACTAAAGGAATCAAACAGAAAGAGTGAAGGATGAGATTAGAAGGAGAGAACATATGTGAAAGATATTATGTGATGTTATAAGATAGATCTCTGGTTAAGACGTGCTTTTCCTAAGTTCGTGATACTGCATTATTGCTATTTTACTTCAGAGAGATAAAATAAGATTTCCAGTGCTCGTAATCTTGGTTCATCTCTGGCTAATTGCTTATAAATGAATGTGGGAGCATAGGGAGTAGGGGTAAAGAAAGATACCAGGCATAGGAGTTGAACTGTGACAGAGTATACTGCCTCCTGTCCAAAGGATGGTGCTCAAATAAAGTTATGAATTTTAGACCTGAGGTCTAGCAACAGTGACTAGATTCTGTCCAGACTTCGGATGTATGTGCGGCTTAGTGACAGAGACTATTCAAAACCTGTTAGTGTCTCTGTATGGTGATAGAACAAGAGACACAGTGAATTACAGATGGAGACTTGCGGGTTTTATTAAACTGTGACATCATTCCATACTGGATATTTACAGATTGTCTTTTCATCAAGAGGAGGCCACTTCTTAGTAACTGAAGTTACATTTCAGCATTAAATTAAGGAATAGTGATTTCCAAGTGTTCGGTGCCTTGAAAGCAAAAGAAGTTAATACTGCTTATATACAGTATTTCAAACTTCACAGAGTTGCTTGAGCAGAACATATGCTGGTTGAGTGCTTCAATTAGAAAGTGAGATGTTCAGTTTGGAAAATTCACAATGTGAGGGAGAAGCTTACAATTAGAGCTTAGAGTTTGGTCTGCATTCTGCTTGCCAAAACATCTGCTGCAAAACGATGTCTTCTTTTGACATTGAGTGAAATTAAGTTCCTTTGATTAACTTTCTCCTGCAGTTTAATAGCATTACTATTGAAATTCAGGAGGTTTGGCTTGTACGTGTGTGTATGGCTGTGCATTCTTGTTATTTTCCTTCAGTAGTAAAATCAAGATGTGGTGTTCTGACTCTTCCTGTATGACAATGTTACCTACTCATAAGGAGCTGCGCTGTTTGTAATGTGCTAACCCTATCAGTACCCAGCGTTGGGTTGCTTACAAAGTAATGCACAAGGGTAAGGAGTAGAAATCACTGCAGTGGACACTGCATAGATCCTCCTTTTTTAGATATCCATACACATAGAAAATTTAAACTTAGCACGGTATGAGTTTGGCAAGGTCAGATAAAGTCAAGCAACACATTGTTCAGTCTTTTGATAGATTTTCAGTTGAGAAATATACTCTTCTTTTTATTCCTAAATACAATGACAACGAGAAATAGTCAAGGACTCCAAAACAATCCCATTCTTGTAATATTATGTTCTCCAAAGAGATGGGGATAAACTTCTCCATGGTGGTCTGCAAAATCAGCTTGACGCAAGTAAAAGCAGATCCTAGTTTCTGAACATCTGTTTTCAATGATTTTATCCTTCGGCATCCTGCGTACCTCATTTTCTCTTTGGTGGGTCAATTGAAGTGCAAAGACACTGGTATTTACTTCAGGCCCTACAGGAGATAAGTGGATGAGCAAGAGATCGACATGAATTCTTCTGAACTGTGTAGCATCTGCATACTGTAGACTGCTCTCTGCAGCAGGATAAGGTGGCTGCTGTTTCCTTTCACGCACAAGGCTGTGTTGTGGAGGTCTGAAAAGGGGCCATTGTCAGACCCTCAAATGTTAACACACGTTATTGTAAGCTGATTTAAGGTGGTTATCTCCATTGCGCAGAGATACCAAATTTTCTTACGTAGTTTGAAAATGGCTTAATGGTTTAGATACATGAACTGTGCCTTTCCAAGTAATTTCCAAATAGTAATGTTGGCTGTAACTAATCAGATTCTGCTTGATGTATTTTTAGTTTTAAAATATTAGCAGAATCTTAGTATATTTTTGAGTACTCTTGTGGGCAGGGGACTAAAGGAGGTTATGATATCGTATTTCACTGCACATGTTTGCTTTAATCTGTATTGGTTATAACATTATAGGATTTTACATGTGTCCATTATAGCTTCTTAGTATTGCTGCAGTCTCAAATACAAGTCATATGTCTTTTCTAGAACAAAGCTTTGTTAAATGCTGTTAATGGCTATGTCAAGCAAGGATATATTTAAATGAAAACAGTCAAATTGCTTATTGATCTATTTTTGTCCCAGAGATAGTGAATAAATTCGGTAAGAACTAGTTCACTTTTCCCACTCCAAAATATTGCTGGAGTTTAAGTCTAAGGTATTGTCAGTTAGGTAGACATTCTAGCTGACTCTCAAACTAATTTATTTTGATAAAACACGCCTATTACAGAAAAATTCTTTCATTACTAGTATAAAAAAGTAATAGGTATTTTACCTTCGTATTGTTCTGAAGTGGGACCTTTGGCAAACTGTATTTTGCATTTGAACTGCCATTATGCATCTGACGTAGCATGCTAGTCCTTGAGGCAAGTATCACATCATCTTCTTCGTAATGCGAAATGGCTGAATGCATCCACTGTTCTTAGAGAACATGAGCTGGAACGTAAACCTATCAGACAAAAAAAGTTTGATGGCTTCCTGTCTTTAACTCAGACATACAGTCCAGCAGCTCAGATGGAATGAATTCTGATCTAAGATTTATGTAGCTTGATTTATTTTATAGTCATTTTAGTTTTTCTTTTTTAAAAATATCCCTCAACTCCCTCTGTATTGAAATAAATGCAGGCATTGCTGGATGACACAACAACATGTGAATATTGTTGTCATTGAGGTTTCCCCTTCCAACTCGGGTCACCAAAGTGAGAAAGGATGGAGTAATGTGTATCTCTTAAATTTTTCATTAGGAGTAAACTAGACAAGGTGATGGTGATTAAAGCCTCTTTGGAAAAGGAGTGCATTGCAAGTAACTGCAGAGAGAACAGCAGACAGAAAAATGAAGGAACAGGCAATTCTGACCCTCAGGCAATTTTTCCACTTCCTCTGAGAACATTAAAAATAAAACCTCAAGCGTCTTCTCTCAACCTGTGCATTTGTTACGGTGCATATGAGGTACTGTACCTCTGAGCTACTGGTTTCCCCTGTTTGCGCATAGTAGTTTATAAGCTCCAGTATTATGCCTTCCTGCTTACGAGTCTCACAATAGAATGCCTATTTTCCTTCTTACTAACTTCATGAGTATGTATTTGTATGTCATCATTCAGTTCCTCATCTTCAAGATGAGTTCCTCACCTTCAAGGTCTTCTTCAAGACTCTTTCTCACCAGTGTCAATGGTGTGACAGTGCCACTGTCCCACTCCCTGTAATTAAAATCCTCTATCTAGTAGGAACAAGTTGAGGATGTGTAAAGCCCCCTGTAATTCTGGCTGATTTTGGTATCCTCATTGACAAACAGGAGAAAGAGAGATGAATCCTAAGAAGGAAGTTCAGCTTGTTACAGGTGGGGAGACAGAAAGGACAGGGAAAACTCCACATCTCTGAAAATTGTTTTGTGTGTTTGCTCTAACATATCCTGGACCTTTCCAGTGGTATTTTTCTTGTAAATCTATGGCCTAAAGTGCTACCTGGTGCTGAACAATAGAAGCTTTTGCTCCAATTTTTGTAGGAATGACCAGTCTCCCACAGTAGCAAAACAAGACTTCTGTCATTCAGCCGTGTAAACACTGGATGGCAAAAAAGAGCAACTGTCAGCAGGAAATGTGACTAAAACAGATTTTAAACACAGTGGACAGTATATTGTTCCCACTTTTTTCGGAGTAACCCTTCACTGATGTAGTAGCATTGGTAAATTAAGTTTGATCTGTTGTCACTTAAAGATGGTTATGAACTATTACCTGTTTATGAAAAAATGCTTAAAAAAAAAAAAAAAAAAAAGAAAGAAAAAGAAAAAGAAGACGACGACAAAGAAGAAAAGGCACCACCAGAAATCAATCGCAGACACTTTGGAACAGGTATTTTTACATACAGCTGAGGAGAAGCTATGTTATTTTGTATGAATATTATATTTGCACAAGATTACTTGCTTGGTATTATCCTGGCTCAATAATGAAATCAAACAAGGCTTCAAGGGAGGAACAAGTATTGAAGAAAACAACGAAGGGTATACACTTTACCTCTAGCAGGTATATTGAGACCCCTTGCAGAAAAAATGATGAGCTGGTCACCTTGTCACCAGAAAATACTGATGTCCCTGTTGCCATCTCAGTTAACGAGCTTATGTTTCACAAGCCAGAGTCTAAGAGCAAAATAATATTTAAGCCATTAAAAGTTCCTGCCTAGAGAGAGAAAGTGAGTGAACAGAGAGCAAACACTTAGACACGTTGACTGAGAAAATGCAGGATGAAAAGTGTAGGAGGAAGGCTCTTCTCTCCTGGATCAGTGTCCTGGTTTTGGCTGAGGTAGAGTTAATTTTCTTCCTCCTAGCTGGTATAGTGCTGTGTTTTGGATTTGGGATGAGAATAATGTTGATAACACACTGTTTTAGTTACTGTAACCACTGCTCAGCAACAAGTTAAGGACTTTTCAGCTTGTCATGGTGCCCTGCCAACAAGGAGGCAGGGGGGGCACAAGAAGCTGGGAGGGGACAGAGCCAGGACAACTGACCCCAACTGTCCAAAGGGATATTCCACACTGTATGACATTATGCTGAACAGGAAATCCAGGGTGGGTTGCTGCTCAGGGAGCATCTGAGCATCAGTTTGTGGGTGGTAAGCAACGCCGTTGTGCATCGCTTATTTTGTATAGACTTTTATCAGTAGTGTTATTAGTTGCACTTCCTTTTCTGTCCTATTAAAGTCTTTATCTCAGCCCATGAGTTTTACCCTTTTTTTGATCCTCTCTCCCATGCCACAGAGGGGGAGTGAGCAAACAGCGGTGTGGTGTGTAGCTGCCTGCCAGGTTAAACCACAACACTCGGGTTTAGACGTTGCTTCCAAACAGGTAACAGTTCTCCAAGAAGCACCAAAGTAAATCTACGAGCCAAATCTGCAGACCTTGAGTAGGCTTCACCTTTCTCTTTATTTGTGTGCACCTTTTGACAAAAGGTGTCCCTCTGCCTGTGAGGAGCTACTGGAGGCCCCTTATCAGCTTCTGTCATGAGCACCTGAAAGCACTTTCTGGAGATGGTCAGCTCCCATAGGTGTGGTGTGACATCAATGGCAGCAATGAGATTCGGTTTGGTTGGTCGGGCCATTGGCATCCACCCACAGAACAAGGCACTTGTCACCTCAGAGGGGTGTAATTGTAACTGTCCCCAGGGAATGAGTGAGAATGGTGGCTGTTGAAGTGCTTCTGAGGTGGCTGAACTGCAGGAAGGGGGTGTGTGGGGGGGTGTATGTGTGTGTGAATGCGTGCATGCAGTGGCTGTTAACACGTATATTGTGGAAATACCTTTTTAGACTGCATTTCGAAGGGTCACACTTGTAAGAGAGGGTTCATAACATAAACAGTTCGCAGGTTTGGTAGCAGGAACAACAGAGGCAAAGATGGGTAAGTGGGTAAGCAGCAGGTCTGAGACTAAACCTTTGTTATATCCCCTGAGCAACTGCTGCCTGTACAGAACTTTGGGCTTGTTGACCATAGGGACTCCTTTCACCAATCCATTCCAGTGCTTAGCTTCCACACCCTTGAGTTACTGGCCTAACAGAATTACGTTGTTTATTCAGCAGATTCATTATAGATTTATGAAATAACAGTGGAATCTTAAAGCTTCTACAATTACATCTGTATTTTTGTACCATCATACAATGAACTTTGTTCTTTTATTTTGACAAACACAGGTTAGCTGTAGGATGGCAGTCTATCACAGTATATTATGCAAATTGGTAATGCCTTACTTAAGATTCATATGTTTAAAAATTAGATGTTTATGACAACATTTGCAAGACCATGAAACCTTTGAAGGCACTGTACTCTGACCGTTTTGTGTTGGTTGAAAAGTGGCTTACAAGATAGATAAAAGGAATAGTGGGCATTTTTAAGCAAAGCAATGTGACAACAAACGCGTAATATAAGTAAGAATGATGAAGACTGCTTTTAGCTTATTGGCTACCTAAAAACTTGCTTTTCACACTGAACATATCACAGAATCAACACTACCTTGTCCAGCTGTTGGTGGAGTTCTCTGTAAGAGATAGTATTCAGATAAAGCACCAAAGGATGGGATGTTAATATTTCTGTGAATCCAGTATGGACTTGAGGCCCCATTTGTTCAAAGCATTTAAGCATGAATTTGCACATCAAAGGTATGCACAATAACCTGCTACCCAGCAGCTTCTGGTGAATGAGCACATTGCATTATAGATGACTGAAAGGCAGAACTCCACTGTGCAGAATGGTCTGTCCAGCTCTCTCGCTAACATAATGTTCATTTTTAAAAGCAAATAACAAAAGTGATTGAACCATATTACCATGTAATTGTTTTACTTATCTTGCTTTCACATAACAAAAATATTTGTCTTCAACATGATGTTTGAAAATATCTTTACATGTTGTTTCAATTTACTTTTGATTTTAGATCAGGAAATGCCCTCCCTAGAAAACAACTGTTCCTTTCTATAAAGTTCAGAGCAAAATCATATCATTCAAGACATTTTTAAATTCCTAACCAGAAGAGGTTACAGTGGGGAAGCCTGCCAAAACCTTCAGTATGGAAGCATTACTAGCCCTGCAATAATGTGTCTGATGCACTAGCATAGATAGCACCAAAGAAAAGCTCTAAATTGCGTTATGTTTTTTTAACTGAATATGCTTTGTAACCAGAAGCATTAGAAATAATTTTTAAAAGCATTGATTTGAATAGAAATTATATATAATATTTTTAGTTATGTTGCAAATGCGCCAAACTGTAAATGGAAATATTGGAACCTTATTTTAGCATTTACTGTATTGCAGTCAGTTCTATCCTGACAGTGTTTATCTGTTATCTCATTCAATTCCTTCAGAAAAATGAAATTATGTATTTCTCTTTGTGCTCTCGAAGCAGCAGATTCACTAGATCTGTTGTATTTTTTGATACTGGGTTTGCAGACTTCTCCTTCTTCCTCTGCAAGTTTATCAACATTTGTAAATCAGTATTTATTTCTAACAAACTTCTCTTGCCTTACTGCTTAAAATTCTACAGTCCAGACGGGTAATACTTAATGTGACTGTCTTTTCTTTTGGGACGACATGGTGGACTGACAAAGGGAGGAGACGATATTCACAATACAGCCCGTTAGAATACTTAGTGCTTGCTCCTATAGCACTGGAATGGAATTCTTACCAATGTACAACATATTTTTATAGCAGTATAATTAATTTTCAAAAGGGGTCAGAGGCTTTTTTTCCCTATGTGGTAAATTATGCTAAGTCTTTGTGAGTTAATTAAAAATCTTATCTGTTAATTATCTACAGTGTGTGCAAAGTAGCTGTTCATGTAAGTTTTAAAGTTAGGTTGGTTTTTTATTTTATCATTGGCATCTTACTAGCTAAGTTAGAAAAACGTGCAAATATCCTAAATGTTGATTTGCAAATTTAATTGGAAGGCATTAAATTGGATTAGTGTAAATTGTCATGTCTATATTATAAACTTAAAATTAATTCTGACTGACATATGGAATAAGTATAAAATGCAGGGAATGCCATTATTATTTAATGAATCTCACTTATATAAATACCAGTAATAATATTACCATGTTTGGTAGCAATATAGCATGTTGTAGTTATATACCATTTTTGGTCAAGGTCTGGAAAGATTAAAACCATCCTAATTCTGTGATGTTTACTTAGAATAATACTGTTATCAGTGATTCTAAGAATTAACTCTAAGCTGGATTTTTGTAAGTATATGTTCAGAATTATTAACATTTTTGTTCTTATGCTGTAAGTAAACCTAAATATCTTGATACTGGTTTAAAACCACTAACTAATACTGCCTTTAGTGAGGGGAGTATTTTTCAGATGCAGCAGTCACCGTTTCATTTTGATTGATGCCACAACTCATGTGTGTGTCTGTTCCTAGGGGTGTTCTTGTGGGTGGGGGGAGAGTGTTTAGAGGGGGTTGGGGTGTTTTTTTGCTGCTTTGTTTTATTTTTGTGTTTCTTTTCTGTTTTCCAAAAAGAAGTGAGGTATATAAAAGCCTCTGAAACTCTGGTGTTCACTTTAAGATTTATTCTCTACTACATATGTGGTATGTGAAGTGATGATGCTTAGGATCACAGGCAGGAAGATAAGGAGGCTTTCAAAAAGGACCCTAAAGAATTATGCAGCGCTTTTATGTCATAAAGTCAAAAACAAAAGAGCGCCAAATTGTGGTATAGGTTTGGCAGGAACACTTTTAAAACTAATGGGAGTACTGAATGCATAAAATCAGTAATCAAGTTGAGAGTCATATGTTGGAAGCAGCAAATGTGCTACATTATCTACAAAGATAACACACAGTGTTCATTTTTCTTAGTAGCTAATTTAACTACCAGGTTTTTATTGCTGCTTCTGCTCAGTCCTTCCATTATTAGCTGAAGTCGACATTTCCCACAAAAGTTCATCCTCGGTAGTAATAATTTGATGCCATATAAAATATATGACTTAACATAAAAGATTTTACTGATTGCAGTACCAGTTGGCACTTTCTTGTTCTCTGTTGAAATGAGCAGAACACATTGTCTATTACAGCTGTACCAATACCCTGTGACCGCAGTGTGTTGTAAGTTTTAACATTATTGCTTCTGTATGTATTTTTTCTCCATAAATTATTCTTTACAGAAGAATGTTAATTAGTAACTGATAGATATAAAGATTGCCAGGGACAGCCCATTAATTCCATTTACCTTAATGGCACTTAGATCTTAGCTTGCAGTACAGCTGTATTCAGACTGGATTATAAATGTAATTTTTTGCATCATTAACTACCCTGATTAATCTTAGACAGCAAAAGCATAATTATAGAAACATAGGACTTGCAATGTGCCAGTTTAGAGTTGTAGCTTTGCTCTTTTATATTTACATCATTGTAAACAACATAGCTTTGAAAATTTAGACTGGGAAGCAGTTTTTCTCCCTTTCTTAATTAATTTGAGCCTTGTACTAGTCATTTCTGATTTCTGCTTTTACTTGGGGTTTTTTGAGGTTTTATTTTGTTTGTGGTTTGTTGTTTTTTTAAGTGCCTTTTGTAACACGTTTTGCTTTTGACTGGTGCAATTACCGGATATTTGCATAGTAATCGACCACCATTAGCAAAGTGTTCATTCTGCTCGGAGAGTATTAAGGAAAGCACAGGTAGCCTCTGTCTGATTTCCGTGGAGGCTCCACGGAGGAGAAAATTACAGCCAGAAGATGCCAGTGTGATTTTCACATTATAGTTGTCATGAATACCCTGGTTAGAAGTCTGACAAAAAATTCACTGTCTTGGGCGAAAGAAGAGCGAAAATTCAGATACCAGCCTCAGACAGGAGCAGATGTGATGAGGTGCTGGTCTGCCAGGGAGCAGCCAGGAAATAACTCCTTCTCCTTCGGTTCATGTTTAATGTTAACAGTTGGGAAACCTGACCTGCCTGGTATCGTACAGGCTTTTGCCACGTGGGGCTTCTTGGCTTATTTTTCTTTGGGTTTAATGAACAAAAGGTGATGTAATCCTACATCGATTGTGTGCCTTTGGTGTAGTATTGTCTTATCAACGTAAAAGTGATGTGACAAATCTCCGTCCTGGTAGGTGCATAATGTGTTAAACTTCAGCTGCAGTTAATAATGAGAAAGACAAGAACTGACAGAAAGAAAGAGAGGATTTGCACTGGTGATGCCATTTCACTAACCATAAAAATAAATGATAGATATTTTTATATATAGATATTTTTATATAAATAGAAAAATAAATATAAAGGAAAACTAAAAGCAGTTACTTCAATGATGTTGTTTCAGAAATGCCATTTGTAAACAGTTAATGGATGGTTCTCAACAGACTGAATTTTGCAGGACCCATCGACACTGCTGCATGCTGTGCATGTGCTGTGTGGCTCCTCACGTAGTGTGACCTGAACATTTTTTGAAGAGGGAAAGAAGAAGGAAAACTTTACTATGATGAGATCAAATTGGTGATGGCACAGATGCCTTTTTTAGTAACACGGATTGCTCATGTGTGGAAGGGTCTGAGCAGATACAAGTCTATGCTGTTGTTTCTAATTTTGTGATTTAGTCTCCTGGCTTCCTTTTCTTTTAAGCTGTAGACACAACCATTGTAGAGGCAATCTACTAAGCAAACTACAAGGAGTTTACACTAAGTACAGTTTTCTCAGTAGTTCCTGAAAAGAAAGATAGCAGCACTATTAACACACAGGGCAAGAAGAAGGGTAGAGGTTTAGAGTACTGTAGTTTGCAGCTGCTCCTGTAGAAAAAGTATTTTTTAGTTATCCTATCCCATAGCAGAACTGTTTGTGCCTGCAGCTGCTCTTGAGAGCTGCCAGGGTAAAAAGCTTCCCCCCCGCTAGGTCAGGCTGTCTTTTGAAACAGGAATCAAGAGCCACATGAAGGGTGGTGAGAGGTTGGCCAAGGGCACTGCTGTGAGATGGGAAGAAGGGGTTGGTGGAGGAAGAGGTGTGTTCAACTCTGCATTGAGGCACAGACCTCCATGGTGACCTTGAACCATTCCTTACTCTCAGTTTCTATCTGTAAGACAAGGCTAATATTTCCTGGCCTTTTAAGTCTGTCACAAAGATCCTAGTCGTTAATGATTAATCCTGCCACATGAATGTGTGCAGTTATGTAAATATTGAGATGCGGACATAACTGTCAAAGCTGAGATACAAGGTCAAGTCTTGGTTTGTACTTGTTCCATCAGAGTGTCAAGACAGGCAAGAATAAGTCCTGGTGGATAGGGTATATCTGTAATATAACTTCAGTATGAAGCTAGAAAACCTTTATAGTAGCAGGAGGAATTATGTTTTCATTGGTGATGTTGTTTTCATAACCACAGATAATTAAATGGGTAGAAAATAAAACCAGTCTGAGCACCCTGCAGGCATCAAAGGAGGTAGACTCAAACCCTCTGGGGTTTGCACTGCATTTTTGGTGTCATCTTTGTTTTTTCAGCGTTCTTTCATTAGTTGCTGCCGTCTTATCGTGTTCCTCTTACCTATTGTGCATTGTAGATATCTCTAGGGCAAGGTTTGTACTATAAAAGCAGAGGCATTGCACCCATATGGTATCCATAGGCATCAAATTATACGTAAAAAGTGAATCCTTCAAAACAACCAGAGCCAGACTCTTTGTGCATAGTGGAGTTTCTTTTCTGAAAAGGTACGCAGTGCTGTGTCCAGCACTGGGCTCCCCAGGTCAAGGGAGACAAGGAACTACCGGAGAGCATCCAGTGGAGGGCTACGAAGGTGATGAGGGGCCTGGAGCACCTCCCTGGTGAGGAGAGGCTGGCAGAGCTGGGGCTGTGGAGCTGGAGAAGGCCGAGGGGGGTCTCACCCCTGCGTACCAACACCTTAAGGGTGGGTGGCAGGAGGACGGGGCCGGGCTCCTTCCAGTGGTGCCCAGCGACAGGACCGGGGGCAACGGGCACAAACTGCAACACGGGAAGTTCCAGCTGAATATGAGGAAAAAGCTCTTTACTTGGAGGGTGGCGGAGCCCTGGCACAGGCTGCCCAGGGAGGCTGTGGGGTCTCCTTCTCTGGAGACATTCAAACCCACCTGGACGCGATGCTGTGCAGCCTGCTCTGGGTGAGCCTGCTTCAGCAGGGGCTTGGGCTAGGTGATCTCCAGGGGTGCCTTACAGCCCCCACCAACCTGTGAATCTGTTATATGCTAGCAGTGCAGATGTCTTTAAGTACTTGGCTTGGAGGCAACAACTAGAGAGTTCACAAGCAATAAAATTGCCTGTCTTCACATCCGTAGGTACTTGTGTGAGTTACTCCAGACACAGATGATTTTAAATCAATTATGCCTGTGCTGTCTCGTGCTAAAGTATAAGGCTGTGAATGAAAACAAGTGGATTTGCCAAAAGTTCTAGTACAGCTCGGTTTTCATATGCTAATTACCTGTTTTAAGCGGTCTTTGTAAAGCACTGTGAAATACTCACATGGGACTTCCTGTTGTGCCTAAGTTCATAATATACATGAAATCCTTTTCAACCTGATCAATTCAAAACACTCAATGGCACCCTAGCTTCACTGAATCTTATGTGATACTGCCTTTCTGACTGGGGGTCAGCTCAGAAGATGGAAGAACTCTTAAAGCAACTTGCCTCAGTAGCTCAGTGTCTAGCTGCTTCATCCCTTCCTTTTTGCCTAAATTCTGGTTCCCATCCACGTGTATTAGTTCATTGAGGGTTCCACCCTGGGAGGGATGCAAAGCATCCATCCCTTCGTACGTACTGGACTGTAGCCTGCACCACAGTCCTTACCTGGTCAATGAACTTCTGACTACCTTGTGTGTGTCAGAAAATACATCACCAATATAGTTGGACATGATTTAAGATAAGGGCATCCAATATGAGTTTGCTTGACCTAAAATCATGGGGAGACCAAAGTCAACAAGAAGTAACTTTCAACAATCAGAGAGTTCAAGAAAAGAAGTGAACTAAGCCCAAGCAAAATCACTGGTACAGAAAGAAACCATGTTGCAGTCTGCCCTGATGGTGAAAGAAGTGAATGAATTCCCCCTCTTATATTGTCCTTTCACAACAGAAAAAAACTAAAGTAACTGTGAAGTAGTCCCAGAAACTGAGGGCCCCTACTACATTCACCTTTTTGACTTTGTAGATATATTAATATTTATTCATGGTAGTGGACTCTTGGAAGGAATGGAGACTGCTGTTTTAAGCCTGTTTTGAGGTATCTTGAACTTTTGGGCTAGTGTTTCTGTATGCACGTAAGTAACAACAGGTTTTCTCTCATTGCTTTGTTTCGTTTAGTTCTGGTTTGATCTACAAAAAACTCAGAAGTCAGGGTCAGAATGGTACTTCCCTGGGAATACTTTTTTCTAAATTTTAATGTTGACGTATCATTGTGATAAAACTTCAAAGATGAAATTGCACAGAAATGTACACTGCTAACTTTTCATCTTTTTTCCAAATGATACAGAAACACACTGAGAATTATTTAATGCATCACAATTCAGAGATGGGTAGGAAGGGATTAAAGCACTTCAAGTAGTGAATGAGCTATAACTATATTCTCCACAGCTGTTCTGTGCACTCAGGATTGCACTAATGATTCAGTCACTAAGACTGACAGGAGACTTGGAATGAACCTCAGTGGCAGTCTGTAGAGAATTACTCAGAAAGTACAGTCACAATGTGGGTACCCAGTGCAGTGTGTTCTTTTCATCAAAAGGGAATATAATTTTGGTTTTGTACCATGAAGAAAATATGAGACATTTCAACTAGTAGGGAGTTGAGTTAATAAGGTAATAATCTTCATTTGTTCTAAATTATTTCTTTTCTGTCTTTTTCTACTTTCTACATTCTAAAGAGTCTGAAGCAGAAATCAGGTTGATCTTAATACTGCAGTTACAAAAACCTTATTAAAATGCAAGGCACCTTCTGACCACCTATTTCTCTTATGTTCCTGGGATCTTGCTCAGCTGGGTACCAAATTCTAGTATTGTTTATGCATATGTAGTTACTAAGCACAGCAAGATTTATTTTCATTAAGTAAGCTCTCAAACTATATCAAGAGGATTTGTTACGTGTTTTTTTTCCGCTTTCCAATTTCATATTTCTCTCTCTTTTAGTGGAAGTGAGTTTCCTGAACAGAGTCTCATCCTGGTTCAAGAAAGGTTCTAGGGCTAATAATGTTATGGAGGAAGTAAGCAGGTTAATGACTTCTCCTGTGGACCATAATCTATAATCCTAGTGAAGTTAAAATATTTTTCCCATGCAAGGAGATATAGTGCTCCTAGTGATCCGTATGAGGGCTATGAACATAGCTCAGCGCATTATTTACCCTCACTTAACCATTACTTTATTATAAACGTATATTCAGCTGCATGTGCAAACCATATCACTTCAGTTCCCATATGTGAAGAGTCTGGGGAACATTATTTTTCCATGTTGACTGCTAGTGGTGAAATTAATTTAAATAAAATTGTCTTGAATCTCAATATGTGAAACAATATGTTGACAGTTGGTCACATAGTTTTATAACCTTGAATTTTCTTTAGAAAGGCAGTAGAACATTTCTTCTGAGAGAAGGGAGTGGAGATGTTTTATGTGCTTTTGCACAGTGCTGACCTAAAAAAAGAGAGAGAGAAAGAGAGAGAGGAGAAAAAACCCACCTGTGGACAAAAAATTGTTTCAGGAAATGTCTATGCCTGCACCTGAAGTGAAATGCTTCTACCACATTTTGAAGAGAGATAGACATTCATTTAAGAACCAGGAGAGAAATTCAATAATTTTCTAATTACTCTGTTCTAAAGGGTTGTCAGAGACCTAGTGGCTATACAAGCAGAGCAGCTTTGGTAAATGTTTCAACTGAAATGTTAAGGTGTTTTACTCTGAAACAGTTACAAAATGAGAATCTGAAAAAATTCTGTCTCTCCGAGATTCAACTCCTGTATTTAAGCCTTTGCTTCATGAAAATATTTGTTCACTCTCTGCCAAAACCTGGGATAAACATATTCAGTCCCCATCATGTCTTTTCCCTTTCATAGTGTGAGGTGCAGATTAAATGATGTCTTGGGGTCCCTTTTAGTCTCTTATTCTCTGGTTCTACAAGTACAGCTAAAGAGTTGTAACTTCTTCCAGTGTTAAATCTTAACTCACTGAGACTAATTTCGAAATGTGTTGGAATGTTGTAGAAGTATAGATTTGATAGAATATTTTAATAAGGTCTGAAACATCCCTTGGACTTTATCAGGTAAAAAATTATATTTTTTAACATTCTAATTATACTCTACACCTTAGTTCTTAATGATTTCTTTGGACTCGCCAGAATGAAAATGGTAAATAAGAAGAATTTTAAAAATAGGTTAAAAAAGCATAGCAGTGTGATCGGGAATGTTGCATTGCAGATTTATTTTCCCACTCCTTAAGCACATATATACCTAGTCACTTCTCTGAAAAACAGGTACTAGTTTGCGGACACCAATTTTGGACTCACGTACTTGTGAGCAATTCACTTGTAAGAGTGAATCAAATGCCTTTCTGCCAGTTCTCTGTTTGGCACACACCCTACTTTTATTGTTGTTGTGATTAGAAAGACCCACTATTATTAAATACCAATTATAACATTTGGTCCCATTTCTGGAATTTCATTCACATGTGAATGGTGCTATTGGGAATTTGTTGTGTAACCATCGTTATGCCTGCCAACCTTTTGTTCCAAGCTCTTTTCTTAAGCACAAAACATGAAAATGCCCAATGTGTTCTTTTTCTCATGAGCTTATATTTACTTTGTGCTTGGTTGAAGTTGAGAAGACAGATGGCATTTGTGAACCTTAGATTTTTATCTTTATTGATGTTCTTTAGAGAGAGAATAACATTTATCTGGTTTTGGTTTAAGCAATTGTTTGGGGTTTAATAATGATTTTACCACTGCCACTGCTCATTTAAGTAAGCAGCTGAAAAGAAACAATCCACCCATCCTTTCCACACCTCTTTGGTAATGCCTACTAGAAGTAATACTCTCACTTTCAAGGTGGTCTGCTTCATGTTAGTCTGTTCTTGTGCTGCAATTGTATTGAGTGTTGTCCACTGGATAATTGAATAATATGACAAACATGCCTTTCATCTCTCTCCTTTGGGAGAATCTTTTAGGTTTGGTAGAATTTTTTGCATCCTTTGGATCAGCACTGGGGATCAGTCATGGTTTTATAATTCCGAAGATTGTTATCTGTGCTATTCTTGCTGTTTGTTGAAGAAACTGGAATGTTTTGAATTAGATGGGACTGAAGAAAAAGGGGCCATCCCATTCCAGTTGAATACCACCCTCAGAACCTCTGAGAGATGCGAGACAAGTCACTTAACCTGAACTCTTTTGTGAGGACTCTATGGATTGTGAGTCCAACTTGCATTTGTAAGGCTTGATTTAGTATGTGTAGCACCTTCACAGCTGAATCTCAAGTCAGGAGCTGTGTGGTGAACAAGTGAAAGGCAATATAATAATATGTACTATTAGGTGTATTAAATTGGGTAACTGGAAGTAGTGTACACTTTTATTCTTAATTTCTGAGAAAATACCATCTTTTATCTAAAAAAAGAATTTTTGAAACTAAGTTAATTATAGTTGTGAAGTACTGGCATCTTTGTCAGCGAGGACTGTAGGAGGCCCAGTGAACAGGCTGATAATTCCCACTGGTAGCGAGGTTTCAGCTTTAATAAACTAAATGAGGTCTAGGGCTATTCATTGAACCCCTTGGACACACAACATTGAACAGCTGCTCATTAAGTGAACATTGTCGATCTTCTGAACAGAAAAAGCCAAAAACTTTCAGGAAAAATATGTAAACAGATTTAAAAAATGTAGACTCATAAAGGTGTTAAATTAAGACTTACAGGCATTTCATTTTCTTAAGGGCCTGATCTGCAGCCTTAATGTTCTTCTAGCTCTGTGTGTTTCTGTGTTTGGTGTACATACACATACATACGCAGATTTGTTCCAATTCGACAGTCCTTCACATGTTGTTTAGTGTGTTTCATTAGCATAATCACTGTGTGATTATTTCTAGCTAGCCTTAGCATATGCAAATTCTTGTCTTTTGACTGACAACCATTATTAGACAATCAAAGTATAAGGATTTGCATAATCTCTGTGGTTACAGTATTTGTGTGCAATACCACTGTGAATGCAAATCCTTTTGCTCTGACTGGTTTCTGTATATTCAAGCAGCTTGCCAGAAATACTGCTGCTGCCTCAGCATCTCATAGCCAAGTACAAAAATCTACAAGAAAAAAATAAAAATAAAAATAAAAAAAGAGAGAGTCACATCAGAAAGGTAACAAATAAATAGCTCCATTAAAAAAAAAACCACAAACCAACAACACATAAATCCTTACACGATTATAAGTCTTCAAGAAGAGAATAAAAAGTTTACTTTGGGAATTTGTTCTGAAGTACTAATCAAGATACATAAACCAGTTACATTGTTTGGGAAGTGACTACAGTTTTCTTTTAGATACCACTTTTTTAAGAAAAGTAATTATTCTGTAAATATTGTACATTGTTGTAGTTGTTGCAGGTATTTTTTATGAATTATTTTATATTTAACTAGGTTGAGTAATATTTCTGTTTTATGTACATGAAAAGCATCATGTTAGTTCTACCCTGTTTCATTGATAAGAGCAGAAGTGGTAGACACTAAGAAAAGATGTGTAATGCTGAGTTCAATTCACTGCTTAATTATTCACCATAATTACTGAGGCAATACTGAATAAATAAGCTGTAAAAGGATAAATCATGCATGGTAGCACATCTAGAACGTGTTTTAACTATTTGACATCATAGTGTTCTACTTGCATATGAAACCAAAATATTGTTGGACATTCTTTTGTTTTGTCTTTAATTGTGCTTACTAAGCTCTTCCCATCATTCCTTTCGAATTGTGTTCTTTGGTTAGTTTATAAGATTCTTATTCACTGATTAATGTGAATTAATGTTGGGAAAAAAACCCCTGGACTGCTAGCCCTAACAATGGGACACATTTCTTATGGAAATACAGAATGTCAAATATACTTAGTATCAACTCACTGAGCTATTGTTCAGCTGTTCTGTTTCTGAACTGGACACCGGTATATTAAGAATGCATCAGGTAGATGGTAAGTTACAGGTCTAACACTTCTGGAAAGCATCAGACCTACTACGCATACTACACAGATTTTTTTATTTTAACATGCACAGTTAATAAATGATTTCAAAAGGGTTGAGATGGATGTGCACAAGTAGAAATGCACTGCAGTGTGTGACACTCAGGAGTTCCAATACTTCCTGGAACTTTTAGAGCAGTTGCACATGCTTTGTTCAGCTTGAATGTGGAACTGCAATAGATGCCAAGTACCTCCTAGAGAAGAAGGAGCTACCACTCAGCTGAACAGTGCCCATAATACGGGCATCCTATATGGGCAATATGAGGCTGAATGTCCAGCAGCTTTCCAAAATACCACTTTCTAAGTAATAATAAAATATAATATAATATGATATAATACAATATTGCTGCATCTGTACAGTTGACCAGCGTGATTGCAAGGGAAATGATTGTGAATTCTTGACGCTAATGAAATCGGAGAGAAACTGGTCAATTGGAAATATTCAAATTAAGCCCTCAGAAAATTTCAAAAAGTCCCCCAGCTGTAAATGACAGTGGCTTTCTAGGATTGAGGAGCTTTCCTATGGTTTTAGTAACTGCTCTTCTGTGTTTCTAATAGTATGTCACAATTATAATACAGTAGACAGTTTTATGTTTGAACTGTTTGGTGTCAAAACTGCATCCATCATGCAGTTTTTAAAATGGATTAAGTTCAGCAGTAAATATAAACTGTGAAGATATGATTAAATTTTGTTCTTATTTGCTTTGTAAGGTATTGTGTATGTGGTTTGTACAGGATTTTCGGTTTCCAACGCTCTTATTAGTTTCACCATTTGTAGGAACATAAAGGAATGAATGAAAGGAGCCCCTGCTGAGTTATCTTTATTTCTTGTCAATTTTATAATTAAGATGTTCACATAAGTCTCAACTCATGTGGAAATATTAATACCTTGCCTGCAAGTATAATATTACAGCGTGCTTGTAAGACTTAATTTTCGTATTTACAATTTAATGTTTGTAGAAATGCAGACCTACCATAAGAAACTGTACTCAGATTATCATTCCTTTTAATGTTATTTTCATTGAAACATTGACTTGTGTTAACATATGGGTTTTAAGATGTTCTGAGAGCTGTTGGTAGCTGTGTCACTAAATTCACTTACCTATTTGAGTAATAGAGGTCAGTTTTTTGGTGGGTAATTTTTTTGTAAATTACCACTAAAATGGTCTACAGCAAATTTTTTTTCCTAAGAGCTTCAATGACCTGACATGTTTTTCTGTTCACTTAGTATAGGACCATGGTGATTTGAGTCAATTCTTTGCAGCTAAATTCTTTGGCCTTGAGGTAAAAATACTTTTTTACTTATTTGATTTTTAGACCTGCCATATGTTCTGAACAGACTCTGGGCATCCACATTACCTTCATGCTTGATCTGGATGCTTTTATTTATAGACCTTAGTGCAATTCCGTTAGTTTACTGCCAACTTCAGGCATTTGAAATGCTCAAGTCTTGCCCCTTGGTTTTAATACACAATTAAAAAATAAAAATCGCTCCCTTTGGTTTATGGCCTTTTGTGAGTTGAGTCTTTATGGATCAAACTTGCTTGCTTTCCTTTGCTATCAGTTTGTCATTTTTAAGTTAGGCATACTCTTATGCCTCCGGGATAAGCAATCACATAAAAAGGACGAATAAAATTTATGTATATTAAAAAATTGTTGAAATTCAGGAATAGGTATGTGTTTAAATTTCAGTTTCAGCATAAAAAATACTGACAAAAAAATAATGAACACCACTTAGTAATTATTTGTGGAAATTATGTAAAAATTACATTTCCAAAGGATCAAATTTCTCTGTAGGTAGAATTTACCAGCATAGGTTCTGCCTTCTGCAGGTATTAAATGAAATTTAATGAGATGGATATTTGGCTACAGAAGGCCTTCAAGGATGACAGCTGTGGTGATTCTGGAAAATTTGCCCATGAAGTTAGGATAACATGGGAACTCCTGGGTCAACTTCTTGGTGATTTTGTGGTAGATGTTTCATCCAGAAAAGTTCATAGAACAGCCATGCCTTTCACCTGCAGTGCGCAAAATAAAGAGCTCTTTCATGCTTTATATAGGTAAGCATAAGAACAAAGGAAAACGTGGGTAAGGTCATTGATCTGACAAGGATGAATTTGAAACAAGCAAGCAAAACCAAATGGGAGGGATAAGGTCAAAACTGAGAAAATGCACTAAGGGGCCAACTTCTGCTATGCCGTTGGTTTAAGCCTGGATTTTGCTGAAGTATAGTAAGCTCCTAAAGATCTTGGGATGGGAAAACAGTGTTTGATCAAAGAAAGTAAATAATATCAAGTTGCCACAAATTTCAGCTTGAATAATTAAAACTTAGATGATGATATTGCCGTGCATTTTAGGTATTGAAAACAAGAATTAACTGAATGAAATATAAAACCTTTCATATTTATCTTCATTGCCCAAACCAACGATTACCTCGTGGTTTGCAGTGAACTTTGAGCAATGTGCTATCCCTGGGCTGACCACAAGGGAAGATGTGACCACAGCCTGCATTACATATTAAGATGTACCTAGTTCTGGATAGTAGAAAAGCAAAAGGTAGTGAGCAAGTCAAACAGAGGGCAGCTCACCCTCTTTGTGTTGTAACTTACAGTGAATACATTGGCGAGAGGAAGTAAAGGGACATCTTGCGAACCTTGCTCTGCTGCACAGCTTTGACAGCTGAATCATAATCTTTCATGTAAATTGCAAAACTCTCTGTCCTTCACTGTAAATGGGATTAAATTAACTCAGTTGCATCAAAGAAAAAATATAAAACCTCAGTGATTGTAGTATAGCACTACTAATGTGTAAAAAGTAGATCTTACAAAAGTTTATCGTGGTAACTTTTATTTTGAAAGCAAATACCACTTACATAAGTGGAAATAAAATGTCTATGTGTAATTAGTAACGTTCAGTATGCCTAGGAGTGCTTGGAGATTCTGTTAAGTATCTCACCACTTGCTGATTTTCTCAGCTACATGATATTGTTTCCCTCTTTATACCTCCCTGCAATCCTTGCTTTCTATTTTCTAGCAATCAGCTGCCTCTCTTTGTTCCTCTGACTCTCAGCAGGGCTCCCCTCTCTTTTCCAGTATCTGTGAGATCTGAGTGCTTATCAGAGTGCACCTAGGTATCCTGTTACCTCTCAAATTTCCTGCATAAAACTTTTGGAGGCTTATCTGGTGCTTTTGGATATTTATTTGAAATCTATGGATTGGTGGTGTTTCCCAAATGAGATCTCAAGAAAAAAAATTATAATGTCAAATACAACTCCAGCATTCTGCCCCAACTTTATTAGAATCTGGGGCTAAGTTATGAAATTTAGTTCTGCTTTGCAGTATCAAAGAGAAGTTGGCAGACAAGGGATTCTTACTTTGAAGCAGCTTTTCTTAATCAACTTGGAGGCTATCCAGAATGCTTCTTTATTTAGAGCCACAAACACAAATCATCCAGTTCACAATAAGGCCATGTAGCTGTGTATCTAGAAGTCTGCGTCTTTGGAAAGGGAAAGGAAGTGTGCAGATGGATTTCTGTATCAACAGATAAACAAGAGAAAATCTGTGGAGTGATTAGGAATGAAACTCCACATTTTTCCATGAGACCAGAATAAAATTGAATACAAAATACACCAACTACTCTACACATTCATGACTTTCTAAATTCTGAAAAATTGTGTCATTCTAAATATATGAGCATTATTTCCCTCAGAAATCAAACGCCATTTGGAGCTAGAATTCTTACTGTGAAAATGGATAAATCCAGCTAAAAAATTAGTTGTTCTGTCTTATGAACCATGGTGGTACCTTTCATATAACCCTTAGAGAGCTTCTTTGTTGGCTTTCTTATCTTATGGTCCCTGTGAGAGAATGCAAAAGTGTTTTAACATGTTAACACTGAAGACTACGCTAACAGTACCTCACAACTCCGGTTAATGTGAAGGCAAACAGATTGGATCAAAGAATGCACAATTTCTTGTTACTATGTGCTGATTTACTCCTGTGCCTGAGCTTGAAGTTGCCTCAAGTATTTTAGACCTGCAGTTGCAAAAGGAACAGGGCTAGGCTAGGCTAAACTTCTCCAAACTTCAACAGCAGTGAAATAGTGTTAATTAAGACCAAGTCATGCTTTAGTGTTGAAAATCGCAGGATGCAGGTCTGTTGGTTCTGCTGGCATAAGAAGTCACCTCTTGGGTAGTGGAGCAGTTGAGAAAAGAAGAGCTGTTAATGTCTATTTACTTTCCTGTGTGGTGGTATTCTTTGTGGTCTATACAATGTTATTTTTGGACTGTGGGCTTTTTCAAGATCATATTACTGAGTAAAATGAGTGCCGCTAGCGCATGGTTTGATCACTGCAGAAAGTCTTACACAGCATGCTGTAGTGTTTCAGAGCTTAATATACTCTGACCTTAGCCATCAGTGTTATTTTGTGGTTATGTTACAGTGGCATCCCTAGATTCTAGGTGGGATTGGTGTTCTTTTATGCTGGTGGTTGCACAAATGTATGATGTATTTCACTTTCACATCAAATTGAAGAGGATGCTCAAACTGAGCATTCCTTCCAAATCTTTCTATAAAGCTCTGCCATTTTCCTTGTTCCTTGTTTTTTACCAATCTGAATTTCTTTTCAATAGGGATTAGCTTAATGACCTGTTTCATATCTGACAACGAACAGCTGTCAGTTGATGCAAAATTTCTGCAGTGATCTGTTCTGGATTTGCTGCAATAGAGACCATGACTGTCTACCATTTCAGTTTCCCTGAATAATTGATTACTCTAAGGGAAAGCTCTGATTCTTTATTTATCAAATAACCCTTTGCTAACAGACTAGAAGAAAGTGAATCATGAGGACATAAGCATAGAAATTTATTTTTTTTTTCTCAAGACACGTGCAAATTATGCTGTGTGAACACTGGTTATAAACACAGGACAATTAGTTGTAACTGCATCATCAAAATCCATGAAGTTTTAACAATACAATTTAAAGATAAAAACTGTCAGTGTCTTTACCAAGTTGCTGTAAAGCTGTTACTAGATTTTAAAAATAGCGGGCAAATGTTGCCTGTGAAAAAGAAATGAAAATAATTTTGACTGATGAATTCGGGGAAGTTGATTTCAATCCTTCACCTAAAAATGCTACCTCTTAGGTAGCTTCTGTGAAATGCTCTGCCAAAATGGTATATTTTTTTTATGGGACCCTGACTTGCAGACACTGACAGATCAGTGTTCTAGTAGAGGTTACTTCAGAATAATGCTTTTAATGGAAGTCAAAATTTATCCTTAAAGTAGGGTTTATTCAAAATTGTTTCTTCTAAATGGCTGTGAAAATAATCTTTGGAGGATTTGGGGTTTTCATATGTTGCGTAGAGGTTGTTTTAGGGAAAAGATTCATTTACTGATTCCTGGGAAATTATGTTTTTCATAATATGGAGCTATTGTGTGTTATTCTGGAATTAATTGTATTTCACATTTCCATTGATCCTTTTCATAGTAGTTTTATTTAAAATATTCTTGTTTCATTTTGTGACCTAGATTTTCTATGATATAAAAAAAAATAATTAGTGCTTTGATGGGTAAACTTGTTCAGCATTTATGGGTTTTAACTTTTTTTCAGTGAGGGGAGATCGGTGTATATAGAGTTGAACTAAGGATATGTATTTCAAGATAACTAATGACGCTTTTCTTTGTTCCTTTCTGTATTACCTCTTTAGAAACCTGCATGAAAAAGAAATACTAATTTTCAAAGAAAAATAATAGTTTTCTGTTATATGGGGTATGGTATGGCATGATGCAGAATCTGTTTTGAGACTATCAATGACATAGCATACAATGGAACAGCAAAAGCTTTTATTTTTTGTTTCTGTCTTTACAGATGGATCCAATTCAAAAAGCTGTAATAAATCATACATTTGGGGTTCCTCTTCCTCATCGAAGAAAGCAAATCATATCATGCAACATTTGCCAGCTGAGATTTAATTCTGATGTAAGTTGATTATTTTGTATCAGATTAGAAATATGTACTTATCTTTTAGGATGTGCCATAATTTGCATACATTTAACCTAAATGAAACATTGTGATTTTAGTTTGTGGCTTAGCAGATGAAAAGGCTGTAGGATGCTTCAAATAAACACAATTATTTAGTAGTTTATACACCCGGCCAGATATTCCCTGTGGATATATCCCTGCAAGCTCATCAGCTTCAGTTGTGCTGCACAGAGTGTAAATAGGAAAATGGACTGATCCATTACTGCTAATAAGGCTGAAATATTTGCTGGGTCCTAATTTTTCTACCAGTCCTGGTTATGTTTGCCTGCCTTTTCAGCCTGTAAATGTTAGAAGTTATTCAGATATACTCAGAGTCCTTGTGGGTCTAGCTTCCTTTTTCTACCTTTACAACAATTTCTCTGTCTAGCCAGAATTGTATTTCAGTGCTCCTGTCCTGCCAGTACAAGGTTTAAAAAAAAAAAAAAAAAAAAAAAAAAGCCCTGGTGATTTTTTTGTCAATTGGCTCCTACCTTACATCCTCTCACCCTTCCAGCAATGAAGTAGAGCAAGCTGAACTGGATATAGTCTGTAATATACAGAGGAAACCCTTCCCCCGTAATTACCCAAGGAAGCTGTTCTGTGGTGCTCCTTGCCAAAGAATACCTGTTCTGTTGCAGAAAAACCTCTTAGAATTTAACTCCTTTATTTCCTTCTGCTATTTCCTTCTGTATATTTTCTTCTGCTATTCTAGTCTTTCCAGGAAGTTTCTTGACATGGGCATCACTGGTGGAAATTTACATTCCCCTGCCAAATGTCTTTCATTTGCTACCTGTTTTACTAATTTAAATATGAAAGTTACTTCTGTCAGAAAAAAAAAATAAATTCAGAGTGAGGTCTAACAAAAAAAATCCGTGAAATTCCTGTCTCATGCTAGTTATATGAAGAATAAAATAATTCTTGTGTGCTGCTGCTTCTTTGTAGGTAGCTATTTATGTACAATTTGTACATAAAAATTTAAATTGAAACTTGAAGCTTTCTTTTTAGGATTGGCTGCCTAATGGTGAAAATAATGCAATTCTCTTCATTTCCATCAGCTTTTTATCCCTTAGAAATAATTTTTAACAAGATCTCAGTCACAATTTCCAAACCAGTCATCATCATGTACTTACTTTCACTGATAACTTGAGGTTTTCTAGTTCATGGACAGAATGGACAGCTTCCTTTTATAACATCGACATCATTCTCAAACAGTGGTGCAAGGAAAGGTAATATATTCTCTGGAGCAATCTTTTCCCTCACAGATAAAAATAGGAGAGTCAAATAAGGCTCTTCCAAATTAGACTCTAGCCAGATACTAGAATTAGGACTGTGGATACTGAACCATTCATAGGGAGGAGATGATGGAGACTTCTGAGCCATAGCAATTGCACTAAGTGTGCAGCCCAACTCATCACTCATAATTTTAAGCTTTGTCTTAGGAAAAAGCATGTCATACTGACTGAATCATACACAGTATGTAGCTGCAAAAGATATCAAACACTTTGGTGTTACATACCAAAGTGAAACACCTCCTTTCAAAGAGGGTATACCATTTGTTAATCTGCTGAAAGATCCAGACGAAAGAGAGGACGAACACATTGTTAAAATGACTTAGTCATTAGCAGATACACGACTCTGATAGACACATGGAATGGAACATTTTCCAGCTAACAGGAGCTAGGCATTTTCTGGAATAAAATATTTGAATTAAAAATTCTTCTACACAGAAGCAAACAAGGTATCAGTGGACAGTTCTTACTCAAAGGACTGATAAGCTCTCATAGTGTTCCTTTTCTGCTGCTCCTAGAAAGGATTCCAAAGAATAGAGGGGAAGAAGCAGTGGCCATTTTCAGTCATCTACAGTGTCAAAAAAACTGGTTTCAGAAGAAATCTATTTAGACAGCTCACAGCAAACTCTTGGAAGAAAAGCTGTTAAGCAGATATTTAGTTGTCCCTTCACACCTTCAAGTGATAGAATCTTGAACTCCATTTTGCCAACAGTGTTCTGCAGAAGGCTGCTTTAATGCTCCCCTCTCTCAAAGTAGATCAGTATCATTGACGTTATGCTATAGGGAGACCTTCTTGCTGAGTATATTTCACTTTCCACTTTCAATATTTACCTAATTTTTAAAGGAATCCCAATGTTGCTGATTGATGGAGAGATTGCAATCCAGAAGCTGCCCATTGATTAACCTGTGACAATATCTCTTCCCCTTTTCCCTGCCACACAGAAGAGATTTGCAGATATCTTTATGATCATCTCTTCTCAGTCCAGTGCTTATGTTTATTAATGCTTGTGCTGGTTTTGGCTGGGGTAGAGGTGATTTTCTTCATAGCAGCTAGTATGAGGCTATGTTTTGGATTTGTGCTGGAAACAGTATTGTGTGTCCAAAGAAGGGCAAGAAAGCTGGTGAAGGGTCTAGAGCACAAGTCCTATGAGGAGCAGCTGAGGGAACTGGTGTTGTTTAACCTGGACAAAAGAAGGTTCAGGCGAGACCTTATCACTGTCTACAACTACCTGCAAGGAGGTTGTAGAGAGCTGCGTTAGTCTCTTCTCCCATGTAATAACCGATAGGACAAGAGGAAAAGGTCTCAAGTTGTTCCAAGGAGGGTTTAGATTGGATATTAGGAAAAAATTCGTAACCAAAGGGGTGGTCAAGCATTGGGACAGGCTGCCCGGGGAAGTGGTTGAGTCACCATCTCAGAGCTGACCCTAACTGACCCAAGGGGTGTTCCATACCATGTGGCATCAAGCTCAGCATATAAAGCTGGAGGAAGAAGCAGAAAGGGGGGGATGTTCAGAGTTATGGTGTTCTGTCTTCCCAAGTAACAATTACACGATAGAGCCCTGCTTTCCTGGAGATGGCTGAACACCTGTCTGCTGATGGGAAGAAGTGAATAAATTCATTGTTTTGTTTTACTTGCATGAGCCGGCTTTTGCTTTGCCTATCAAATTGTCTTTATCTCAACCCGTGAGTTTTCTCGCATCTACTCTTCTGTTTCTCCCACCCCACCGAGGGGGAGTGAGCGAATGGCTGTGTGGGGCTTAGCTGCCTGCTGGGTTAAACCACGACACTGCTGAAAAACAGAGTGCTCTGCTGAGGCTTTTCAAGAAATAATAAGTAGTCAGAGCTCCACCGCAGTTTAGACATGCTTTTCTGCAATGTGACGGGAATAGGCAGAACTAAGTTCCTCCATTGCTTGGGTAATTCTGAATGTTCACCAGTTTTTGAAGCAAAACTGTGCTAAATGAAAGATTTAATGTGGAGACTTAAAGGAAAGATTTCTTTGAAGAAATTCTAAGAGCTATTAGCTATCATTTTTTGATAACTCTACTATATGAATGGCAAGCACACACGTAATTTTTTTCTCTTATTATTATGAAAAAGTTTTAATTTACTGAATATTCCTACCTTTCATTTTCATCATATTTTGTTGAACATGATTTAAAATCATAGCAACAATAAATAGCTTTTCTGTTCATAAACTTAGGGCTTTGTGGCTGTTCTACCAATACATCTTTATTTTTAGATGCTGGAGATAGGATTTATCAGAGAGTAATGAATAGAAATTCCATTTACCTACTGCACGACAGTATTATGAAAATGTTTACAATAAAACTGGTCTGTGAGATTTTTCATTTGTGCAGAGAATACAGAATTTTGTCCCCTTTGATACAGATTTCTTTCAGAGCTGAAGAGCTGCTTTTCTGGTTACATGGTATCAAAATTACATTTCAAAGAAAAATGAGAAAAGGCAGTACAATAGTCTAAAATCGTTTAGCTTCTTTCTAAAGGAGTTATCTATAAATCTTCATGACAGCTGTGTGTTCAGTATTTCTTTTTAAAATAAATCTTCTCATACAAGGGAAAGGAGGAATGAGCAAGTAACCAAGGTCTCTCCATGCTGAGAAAAAACATTAAAACAGCAGAGGTAGGTTCTGGGGAGTCGGTTTCAAGTAGTGATTTTTTTAAATATATTTTTTTTTCTGCATTGAGAGACTTCTCTGTATAACGTTTACATTCACATTGTGCATCCAATCCAGGGCAAAACTTTTAAGTATGTGCTTAGCTGCAAGTGTATGTGTTGCCATTTAGATTTTGGCAGCTGCTGAGAACTGTTGCACCAGTTCAGAACTGTTAAATCCATGCTTTGTAGTAAATAGTAAACATCTGCTAAAAGCATCCTGTAAAGTGAAGTCCAGCTGACTTCAGTAGGACAACTCATGTGCCTACAGGTAGTTGTAGGAGTAAATTTTCTGCAAACATGAGGTTCACTTGAAAAAAAAACCAACTAAACCCAAACCCACCCAAAAAAACTGCAAATAACCCCCATGACTTAGAAGAAAAGAGCTTACTATTTTTTTCCTCATTTTTTGATCATCTGTCTTTACTCTTTGATCTTTGTTTGCCCACATTTCTAATTTGATCCAGGTAGTAACTGTCTGTTAACAAGGTCAGTTCTTGCAAAGGGATTCTTTCTCTCTTTTCCCTCTCGTTTAATGCAGATGGTGGAGTGATAATCTACCTTGCCTTTAGAGAAAAGGTTGGGCAGCATTTTTATGTACTCACAGGACCTGAATTCCATTATGATACACTGTAAAAATATTTCCAAATGTTAGCCAGAAATTACTGTTTGACTTAAATCACAACAGTAATAATATTCTCCTGAAAATCATGAGCAGTGTGCTTATCATGGGGTCCTTATTTGTTGATTTTGTTTTTTTTACCTTGTTTTTCTCCATCTCTTATAAAGCAAAGGTACCGCTGAATCAATATATAGTTGAACTATATGGAATTGTTAGGATTCAAAAATTGCTGTTCTGGTAGAATACTAAAGGAATTTTTTGAGGGTAAGGTTGCAATATGGCTTCATAGTATTTTACTATGGCTCTAACTTTCATGGGGAAAAAAGCAGAACCAGAGGACGTTTATCCTATTTAGGTTATACTTGGTATCTAGAACAAATGATTAAAGTATCAATTTGCGAGCACCTAAGGGATAATAAGGTGATAACAAATAGCCAACATGAATTTGTCAAGAATAAATCATGTCAAACCAATCTAATTTTCTCCTTTGACAGAGTAATTGGCCTAATGGATAATAGGGAATAAATAGATGTGATATATTTTGGCTTTAATAAGGGTTGGTACAGTCCTGACAGTCTTGTAAAACAAACAGGGGAATACGGTCCAGGTGAAATTGGTAAAATTTGGTTCCATGACAGATTGAAAACTGTACTGAGGGTAGTTGCTGATGGTTTCCTGTCAAAACAAAAGAGCACTACTAGTCAGGATCTGCAGGAACCTGTTCCGTGCTTGCTGCTACTCTAAATTTTCATTAGCAATGTGTCTGACAGAACAGAGAGCGCATATATCAGGTTTGTGGATGACACCTAGATGGAGGGTGGCAGGCGCTTAATGCAAGATGGCAAGTTAAGGATTGCAGTCCAAAATTATCTTCACCAGTTGGAGAAAATACTCTGGAATTCCGACAACTGCAATAAATAAAAGCACAAACTGTTGTGCTTAGACTGGAAAAATTAAATGCACAAGTAGTAAAATGAGAAACATCTGGCTTAATGGGAAAAATGGAATTGTAGTGAATCATAGTCCAAATGTACATTAACAATTGCTAATGGGGAAAAAAAGAAAAAAAAAATCACCCAATTAATCCTATGATTTTTTTTTCCCCCCAAGAGCATAACATTTATCAGTAGACAGGTAAGTATTCCACAGTATTTGAAACTGGCAGTGCCTCAGGTGAAGAACTTTTTACACCAGTGGTCATCACACTTTAACAATTAGTTAAACTAACAAATTAGTTGCAGAATTTAGGAGACATTCCCTAGTATGACTAGGTAAGAAAAAATTTCACTCAGCTAGGGAAAATAGAAAGATGGTTGTGCCAGCCATCAAGCACATTTATCTGTTATCTCAAGGCAATTTTAATTTTGGTCTTTCCAGACCACTGTGTCTGTGTTCTGTGAAGTCATCAGCCTGATTCTTTAAGGAGATTCTCTTGTGCAAACGTTTACAGATGCTCAACATCCCCTTAAAGCCAGTGTTACTCTATGAAGATATAGTGTTAATTGCAGCACTTGTACCTCATCAAGAATAAAACTTCCAGAATTAATTTTAAATATAGATACACACAAATTGGGTTTAGGTATATAATTTATATAGTTACATAACTCCACATATATATGTGTGTGTATGTATATATACACATACACATATGCTACTTCTTTCTAATAATGCACCATCTTTCCTGTACTATGGAGTTCAGCATAGGGAGAAACAAATGTTGATTGCAGTTGTGAAATTGTACATGCCGTTCGAGATCAGAATGTGAGTCAGAATGAAAGTACATTCACAGGTTGACAGTTTTCCAGAGATACAGGTTTATAGTATTCACTGGGAAAAGCAGCAAGTAATCACAGAAAGTGATTAGTACAGAAATTTCCATGGGATATCTGGCATCTGTATGAGCACATTATGGAAACCCTAAAGAATTGCTAACAGAATTATTCAAGATGTGATGTTTTACATTCCAAAAGTTTTATAGTACAGAATATTTTGCACTTACATTGCATACATGAAAAATTTGAAAACAGCCTAGTATTTTTCTTAGATATTCAGTGGAGTCTTTTTTTATAGGCCTAGCCTGCACATTTTAGAAGTGTTACCTCCTCTTTCCTAAACCACAGTTTTAAAGGCTGCAGTACAAATTGCAGTCATGTTCTGTGCAGGTCTGGTCTTTCTCATACTAGAAAATTCAAACTTTTTTTTTTTTTTTACTGTATTGTGGTTTTTCACCTTCTATGCAGTACTTTTATGTATTGTACAACCTAGAAGCAGAAATCATTCCTATCTGACACAGCATCGTTTTTTGCTTCAGATTCCTTTTATGAGATGTTGAACTGAGTCCCCAGACCGATAGCTGAAGGAGGTGGATATTTCCTTGTCACTTAAGCACTGCTTACAAACTAAATATTTGGGATGATTCTCAGTAACTGCTGTAGGTGGTCTCTTAGTGATCTACGAAAACTCTTCGCTAATCCTTGTACTTATCTACTCTCTTGTAATGAAAGGAACCTATTCTGTCTAGAAAGCCTGTACTGTTGCAGAACATGGACCAGCCCAGAGGTATAAGGCTCACAGAGGCACTGCCTGAGGACAAGAAGGCAGCAGGAAAGGACAGCTTTAAGTTATTGAACTTTAAGAAAGCATGCTCTTAATGTTAGCTGGTTACTCAGCCTGATGAGGATGGGGAGAGATGGAGTGCCTTGCTGTTGTACTGCAAGACTTACACTTTCCTCTCAAAATTCACTGCCCAGCCACATTCAGCAGTGACAGCTGAAGAGAGAGTGTCTAAATTAAGCACTGGAACAGGCTGCCCAGGGAAGCAGTTGGGTCACCACCTCTGGAGGTATTTAAAAGATGTGCAGACATGGCTTTTAGGTGCAGGATTTAGTGGTGGATTTAGCATTAGGTTAACAGTTGGACTCGATGATCTTAAGGGTCTTTTCCAACCTAAATGATTTTATTCTATAAATCCAGGAGAAAGCAAAGCCTAGTGCTTCCAGCTACTTGGTCCCTGCACAAGCAAAGGTTATGGAGAAATGTCTAATATCTATATCAGCTGAACATCAGACTCAGTATAGGAACATAATCCTAGACAGATTAAAACATTCAGCTGATCAGCAGCTGTTGCTGTATTAGAACTTAAAGATTATGTAAAATTTAGACTTTTTAAATTCACTTTTGTCAACTCTTGCTTTCTGCCTCTGCTCATCCTACCGGCTTATTTCATTTTCAAAGCACTCACTTTTATTGATAAAACAAGTCAATTGTGCAGAAGGTTTGATATCTCTTGAAAATTACTTGAGTTTGCCAGAAATGATCTGTGAATAGGCAATGGCTCTCTCTGATAGTCCTGTTTATAACTTGCAAAAGATTAATGACCAGTATTCTGACTTTGCAATATGGAGACAAATTGGTTTAAAAGGTTTCTGCTTCTGGCACCGAAGTGAATGGTTGCAGTATATTTGCCCTTTTGGGGCCAGCTTTAACTTCTGCTTGGGTGTAGATGATCTCAGAACTGCAAAGAGCAGAAGGAGAGGAAGGCAGAGGTGAGATCAGTTAATGAGAGGGAAAATCTGAAATAAAAGCAACATCCTTCCTGCATTTGAACACATCCATGCTTGTTACTGTCAAAAATTCTCCTTCTATCAGACATTATTAAAGTAGAATATAACAATGTACCAGAAAACATGATATTGGGGGTAGGAAGCAGACCTAAATGGTCTCATAGGCCCTAGATTTTCTAAAATCTGATTTCAGTGCTTAATGTGGATTATCTGTCACTCACTCACATGACTTCCAGGCAAATTACATATTTAGTTCCAGTGGTTTGAATGAGTTGGGTCCTGAAGTTGCATTCTTTGGTTTACAACGGTGTCAGAAAGATTTTGTGCCTGGAGGAGAGTGGAAGAACATAAGAATGAAATTCAAATGCTAAAGTTGGGTAGGTAGTGGCTAACTGGAGTTTGTTTGAAGTCTTTGGCTGGAATTGTGGAAATGAAGAAACTGCTTAGTATTTTTGAACTGTAAGTTGAAAAATACCATTTTATACACAAGGGAATTGGTATAGACAGGGGGAGATATAGACAGCATGAAAGGTTTAGACAGTGTGAAAGGGGGGGGAAGAAATCTTTCTTCCAATTCTTTCATGATCCATTCATGGAAAAGACAGCCCATTTCAATGGCAAGGAGAGAAGCTTCTGCTTTATCACTTCTTATCACAGGCTTATTTGTAATTGAGGCATTTTTTCCTGTCAGCTTCCTCAGTCAACATGAGAAGTGTATCAGTCAAGTCTAATAAACAATTGAAACTTATTAATTGAAAATTAATAACTTTGATGGGGACTCTTTACAGAAACTACTTTCCATAAGCGAGTCATAAGCTGAAAGGAAAGATAAAATGTAAACTCTGCTGCACAGTCTTCATCTAGCTCTGGTTTGTTATAACCTCTTCCTTAGAAATTTACTTTTAAAATTAAAAATTTATACAGTAGAGAATCTGAGATTCTGAATTATTAATAATAGGTGAAGATAACAAACTTCACTATAAAAAAGGCAAACTATTGTCTGCTTTCAGTCACAAATCAGTGACTGGCTCACTTTCTTAGGCATCGTTAAGGCTGTAAAGAAGAACGAGGAGAAGAGGAATAGGCAAGGCTACATGTCAAAGTGTGGTCCACAGAAAGAGTACATAGTGAAGAAAATGTATGGTTTTGTGTAATGTAGAAAGATCTCCATCAAAATGAGTTAAATTATGTAAATTGTATTTTTGCTCAAATAAAGTATCCTAATTTATTCTAAGAATGCATGAAAAGTAATGTTGCTCTTGTACTTGGCTTTGGTTGATTATACTTTATTCCAACAGCCATAAAACTTTTCAAATAATCTTACAATAACTCTGGACGGGGACACACACACACACCCTTTCTCTTTTTGGTCAGTAAAATTGCACTCCCTGGGGTACCTGTGATGTATTCTTCTTCACTGTGTCTGTGCAGCTACCTCTTGTAGCAAATACAATATTTCCTTTTATGAGAATTACTATTAAACGTAACTGCCCATGATGTAAACAAATTGCACTTCAGAACCTCCAGGCCTGACTTTTGCAGTCCCTTGGTTCTTTTATCACTCCTCTCATACCTTTTACAGTCTCTGGAGATATTGCTATGCTGTGTACTTACATCACAGCTAACAGCTGGTAGTCTGATGCTCTGAAGGAGTGGAACTGCAACCTAATATCTGCTTTTAAAAGCTTTATATTGGAATAAAAAAGCACACATTTGATCTATACCTTTGAGGGTGTATTGCCCCACTCATGCATATTTTTTTTTAATCTCATCTGAAAATGAAGTCTTTAAAGGTTTAAAATGGCCAAAGGGGACTGACTTCATTTCAGGAAAGAATACAATATGGCACTTACACTGAACTCCCCCATGGACTTTAAAATCTTGATTATGAATTCAAAACAGGTATTCAAAACGAGGCAATGCTTTACTGGCATACCATACAGGTACTTTCATATATTTGTTTCATGAATTGATCTCAAACTGTGATTTTAAAAATGCGAGGGCTTGTGCTGTTTAGAGTTTATATAGGTCTCATTGTGTCATGGTAGAATAACTGTAGATACAGATATGTACTAAATGCACTGAATTCATTTATGTTAGCTCTTTTTGGATGGTCATAAATGTTTCTTTTTATTCTTTAGAAAGGAGATTTTAGAAGGTAGTCTCTGAACAGGTTTTATCCTTTCCCCAGTGTAGCCTATTTTTTCTGTATCAGTGGACTTGTCATGATAATCAACTTTTTTGTCCCAACCATCAATCACTCCTGATTACAGCTGGGGAGTAGTTCTGTTCTGTTGATCAGCCCATCAGTGCACATAATGTTACACCTGGAGACAAGTGAAAATCATCCCTTGATGGGAGAATCACTTGCCTTCAAGTCTTTTGTCTGAAGTATTTTAATTTACATTTAGAGTCCTGTTGCAGTTGTCAGTGCTTGCTTTGATTTTATTATTTCTTTGACAAAAATAATAAGTTCAGTTGATCTTTCCCTACATGATTAGAAGAATGCTTTTTTTTATTTCAAGTAGCATCTTAAGTTGTAACTTTTCCACTTCATTGTACAAATATTGCGATAATTATCACTATATAAATTAAAATTTAAATGGTTATGTGATACTTCACTAGAAGAAACTTAGTATATGCTAGACCAGAATTTTTGCAAAAGCTGTTTTGTTGGCTTTTAATCAAGTACTTGGCATGGTTAATATTTATCTTTAGTATTCAATTTATATGAAGTGGCTGTGTAGCAAACTTCATAGCAATGAAATAATTAGAAATTAAAGGCATCTTTCCTTTCTTTAAGGGAAATATGGCTTGTTTGGTGAACACTACTGAATTACATACTTCTGAAAATAGGTGCATTCTATGTATCTAAAGCCAAGCATTTTTCCTTCCTTGTAATAAAGACATTTTTCAGTTGTCACAAGAATGATGAAACTTCAGCTTGAGTAAATACTTTATATTTTTTTAGTAACTTAGATATGACTTTTAATTAGCTATAGAATAACCAGATGTAGTTTAATTGTACCGTTCTTTTCCCTCCCACAGTCACTTTTTCCTTTTAAGTATGTTTTTAAATTATTTTGTTACAAGTTTATCCTTTCACAATTTAAAAACGCCCACAACATCTAAGAAGACTGTAAACTTGATACTTCAAGGGCTACAGGATGAATTGTAAATGAAGAAGAAAGTAAAATAGGAGAGTATGGGATAATAAAGATTTGATTAGCAACCATGTTTTTACATGAAAGGTTTAATTAGCAGTAGCTCATTTTCCTATTCCTACTGGCCATTTTCAGGACAGCGATATATTGCTTTTTTGCAGTGAGTCATGCCACCAAATAGAAGGTATTATGTTTTCATTAGATGCAGACACTTCAGCATTATTATCTCTCACCTCAGTCTACACAGCAATACAAAACATGTCCAAATGTCATAATTTAATAGGCCAGTGATATATACAGTAATTTCAAAACTATGGGCTGTTTGCTGAGATGCTTTGTTTTGTTTCTTTTAAAACTGATGGTAAAGGCACTAAATTGCAAATCAAATAATCACTCAAACAGGCTCACTTGTTATGTTCTGTCTGCTTGAATACCTTGTTTGTCAAGTACAGAATTTCATCACTTGTCACTTTGGAAGACCAACTTCTATACAACCTGTTTATTTTTATGTTTTAGTAGTTAATGTGAGTATATTGCATAATTTTTATTTTACAGGGCACATCAATCTGCATTACCTTTCCAAAGACCATTACTTATTGTAATGACATACCAGAAAATTTTCTTTTGTTATTAAATAGAGATATTTGATAGTTTTTCACTAATACAATTGTAGTCAAATAGCCTACCACAAGGTGCCTGTCATTGCTTCTCAATTATTCTCTAACATGATTTTCATACCAGAAACTTATATGGTACTAAACAGTTACGATAAAGTCAATTTCTAAGGTAAACGTATTCTAAGAAGCAGCTTAGTGTCTGAAGATGTCAGAAAACAGAGGGTATACGGGAATAATTAATACCTTGGACACTGGAGGAATGAAGAACTTTGCCGCATTTAACAGTATTTTATTCTATATAATTCCCAGTGGGTAAGAATTTTTTTTCTAAAATTATTTTGCATGACTAATTTGTGTCTCTTTAGTGCTTGAAAAGACTGTAAGAATGAAACTTCCTTCACGGAAGAGCTAAGAAAATGTACATCATGTAGTTACAGAATGGAAGAATTTTTAATAAAATGCACTAAAAATGGTGCAGCAGCATTTTGACTGTTCTTCTAGAGTCTCAGCCCCATGTCCCAATAGATGAGACAGGCATTACTGATGAGGCAAGCCAATGGAACATGAGATGCAGTAAAAGCCTGCAATCTTTCTGGGCTTATTAGCTTGTCCTGTGCTAATTTAGTGCTGTTGGACGTGGTGCTGCCACCGAAACAATTGGCAAGAAATAAGGAAGGAACAGATATTCAGGAGAAGAAAGGAGCAGATGCAATGATATTCAGCAGCAGGGATCACAAGGAGTTAGGACTGCAGTGAGGAAAAAAAAAGCTTCTAGTACAGACTTTTGGCTAAAATAGATTGGGTTGTATTAAGTGTCAACACTTAGTCTTTCCTCTCTCGTAGGCTTGATTGCATATGCCCAAGCAGGGGTTCAGTAGTTAAAGCATGTTTCAACCCAAGGCACAAATTCTGTCATCCTTCCAAGAAGGTTCTCATTTTTTATTATATATAGAAGGAATTGTAAAGGAAGATTAATTCCTATGTAGTGGAAGATGTACGTTTCACACTTCAGAGAAGTTTCTTTAAACATTGTCTAGACTAATAAGATGAGAAAGATTAGTCACATCATGAGAGAAAACCAGTGCAAAGTTTTCACAGGTGTGTGTGACCATGTCTTGCTGTTTAGAGGTGGAAAAGAAGTATAATTTCTGGTGGTGGGAAGCTGAATTTTGAGTGAATTTTACAGGTGCTGCCCAGCTTTTGAATTGCCAACACTGGCAGCCTGATGATCAGAAACAAAATTCCTTGTTGAAGAGAATGTTGCCTAAACTATGAAAGGAAGTTCTGAATTGGTTTATTCTCTCTCCAAGTCCCATAGAAAATGAGTGAAATTGATGGATGGCAAATTGATCTTTTCAAAAAGTTAGCACTAAGAAAATGTATTTGCTCTGATGACTCTTATTGTTTTTTTTTATCACTTGCAACTATTTTGAGCATAAATTCAGCTGTGGCTGTGATGCGTCTTTAGTTGCAGACATCAGTCCATGCTACTTCAGTCAGAATCAAAGGCAAGGTCCCAAAACAAAATGGGCTTAGCATTTTTGCTGTGTTTCTTGCTGTGTGTCCATTGATACAGATCAAAAGATACACTGGAAATAATTTCTAAGGAAACATGTTATTGGTATGGTCTGAACTATTTTACAGTAATGATCTTTAAAGTAGTCGAGCTTAATACAATTAAATCTGTAATTTACTAGGAACCTGGAGAATACTATGGCTCATTTTTACAAAGAGCCTACAGTTAAATATCTGTGCAGTGTACAGTGTTTTACTGATGTGTAAGATGAGATTTTTTCTCTAGAGAGCTTATTTTCTAATAAATCAGAAATGAAACAAGAATATAAGGTAGGGAAAGCAGCAGGGGACTGACAAATTAATTTATGGAAAAATACTTTCTGAAACCCATATTTAAGTTTTTTTTGAAAGAGAGAGGGTTTGACAACCAACAGGAATATGATTCAACTTATTAGATGACATGTTAGGATAGTTGAAGTCAAGCCTCTAAAAAATGTTTGAGGGTGAATAAGCATAAATGTTTTTTTCAGAATTTGTAGTTTATGGAAGTAGGTATGTTGTTCTAAAGCATGCAAGAGGGAGAAGGAACTGTGTAAGAGACAAATAAACCACACTGAATAACAGGTGTGATGATGCAAAGTAGGAGATCAGTAAGTGGAAAGAAAAGAGACTCTTGAGTCTATCATAGTTCATGATTAATATTTGTGACAGAAAAGAGGTGATCTGAGAAATGGAAATTTTCAGGTGGCAGAGTAAACAGTAGGAGAAAAATCAGAGCCATGCAAGAACTATTTATGCTGAATGATCATAAAGATACTGGTTGAAAGGAGAGGAGAAGTCATCCCAAGGAGAATATGTCCAAGTCCAGAGAGTAGAAAGGCTTGAGGACAGAATCCTGAAATACACTAGCCTGGCCAGCGCATCTTCTTTTTCAACTGGGAGGAGGTTTGTTATCCAAATGTTCTTCAGCAGGGGTTACTTAGAATTCAGATCTTCTTTAAAGTCAGCCTCAATGAACATTTCCTTTTCCTCCTCACTGGTTAAGCCTATGTAAAAGTTAAGATGGCTGAAGCCTTATCAGTTGGCTCTTTTCTGGTATGTGAGGAAAGGCATAATGACAGAAGCACTTATAGATTAGTTTAAGTAAGTAGCTGCTTTAAATCTGGGTTTTTAAAATTAACAGAGATAAGATCTTACTCTTTCAGAAAATCTACTTGTATCCAAAATATGCTACTTTCCATATTCCCTGAACAGGAAAACGAAGGCCCAAAATATTTAGCTGCTTTTCCCCTCTGTGTGCTGCCCTCCACCCCCACCAATGTCCTCATGAACTCAGCTTGGTGATTTGTTGTGGCTGCTCCTGGCATGAAACCCGTGACAGAGTAGCAAGAGATTGCTTCACAGTGAGGAAGGCATAACCACTTACAGTAATTGGACTAGGAATTTTAATTCAAATCTTGAAATTGTTTGTTGTTGCAGTCAGAAGAATCTGTCTTTTGCAGGCATGACTTCTTTTCTTCCATGAAGAGAGGTCCCACCAATACTAAATAAGCATTTTTAATTGAGCACTTACATTTGTAACAAACTGTTTGAACGGTAGCTACAAAGCCAGGATTTTACTTGGTTGAGCGAGCTAAGAGGCTTTTTGCATCTCAGTATGCTATTTATAGAAATGTGAATTGTATCTAGGACAAGGTAAGGGCCTGTGGTATTTCACTGCAGGCTGCTCTGGTGTGTGCAAAGGTGCATTTTCAAACTGGTAAGTGGTGGGTTGGCCCTTGAAGCTCTTTGGCTGGGGAGAAGCATAATTCTCATAATTCTCTTTTATCAGCACCGCAAAAGATAAATCAGCGGGATGATGATCTTATGAACAGCAAATCTCAAGTCATTTTCTGAGATTACTGGACAGTAGTCAGGCCTGCTTGTTAAAGCTGCTGATTTTGTGTGACAAGGTCATCCTTAATTTCTGTTTGTATAATGAACAGTAGTCGATTCCACCCCTTTTTAAGAGATATGAGTGGTGTAAATGGGGAGAAGGCGAGGGGACTGTACAGCCCCCTCTATACCCCTCCTGTGGCAATATGCTGTGCAGTCAGAATACCCCCAGGGCCTGTGGTGCGGTCTCTGATCAGGTGAAGAAGGTAGGGGCTCTCTCCTATTAAAAATATCAGGGGGCTTCAGGCCCATATTCCTGAACCTGCAGAAGTCATACTCTTACATTTGACTGACTGAAAGGCAGGTTTGCATGCGACTGAATAAACAGTTCAGCTATAGATTTAATCCATCGTTAGCAGACAACTGCCAGTCCTCCTACCAGATTTGGACTAGCAGACCCTTTGACTTAGCCTGAAAGCTCCCAGTTATATTCCTGGCCAGTTGTCTGCCTGAAGAAAGCTGTTATATTTACCGTGTGTAAGCCTGAAGGTGTTAATACATCTTAAAACTCTTGGCTGGAAGTAATATGTGGTTTGTATTTGGAATACAATAAAATATATTTTTTAACAGATGGAAGGGCAAAAACACTGAGAGTGAAACTGTATTGGTAAGGTGAAACTGAAGAAGCACTGAGCCAAAAATTATAGCCTCAACCACCTTTAAAGAGGAAGTGTTGGCAAGGATCAAAAGTTAAGTCACGGTTGGACTTGGTAGGACTCCGAGTGCTAAAGCCAGTTGTCCTGAGCTTGGCCTAGTGGAAATATTCCTCTGTAAATAGCTTTGCAACAGCCCTGCAAGATGTCAGATGTAACATGCTGCACGTGATGTTCTTGCACTTGTCCTGATGGCCTTCAGGGTCTTGTTGGAGAGTCACTCCTCAGAGTTCACCGTCATCAGTAGGGCTCTGGATAGTACCTGAGATCCTGCTCTCACCCCTTCTCTGGGGGTACAGTCACAGTGCTGTGCAGTTCAAAATTCCTATTACTCAGTAAATCATTAAGCGGTGATCATTTCTGCACTTTGTGATTTGACTGGTAAAGTAGGTGGCACATGGGGGCACTTCAGCCAGAGCTGGGAGCAGAGGCCTCACTTTCTGAGGAGAATGGCGTGTCGGGCACAGGCGTGACACGGCTGTAGGCATTGGGGCCCTGCTGAATCTGAAAGCCAGGAAGATGCCCTGGGAAAGTTAATTTATCTCAGGCAAGTTAGTTTGTCCCAAGCAGACTTACGTGATTCACTGGCAATAATTATCATCATCTGATAGATCATAGCAACCTACACCTGCAAGTACTTGCTTTTACAATCACATTTGTTGCCTGCTATTACCCTTCCATATCCATTTTTTGAACTTGCACCCTTAACGTTCTTTTAAGGTAGGGTCCTTGTTCTTTTGGTCTCTCTAAGAATCATTCATGGTGGAGTAACTGTCATTTTTGAAATTATTTATAATGTAAAACACTGTATTTGGGAGATAAATTGAGTTATTCTATTTTTATTACATTTTGATTTTATTTTTATTATGGGATAGATGCGGATGTAATTTGGCTCCAGGATCAAAAAGAGGAAATTACTCTAAAATGGAAAGATAGTCACACGGATTCAGTCGAGACTGAGAGTTCTCAGGGTTATCAGCTGCCTTCTTATGTTTTATTCCCTAGATATCATTATGTACTGTTTCTGATATATGCTGTGGCTTTATACCTGTCCATAAACTGCTGCAGAGATTATTTGCAACCCAGTAAAAAAAGCAGGACAATGGCTTATATGTCTCTGACAAAAATGTGAGAGTCTTTGTTAGCTTTATAGCTGGATGTCTGCTGTATATATATATATATATATCAAGCGTACTCAACACTGGAAGCATTTCCATCTAATACAGTATTTCTGGTGAAATGTCAGGTTGCCTGTGCTGTGTCTGTAGCCACAGATATAGATAGATAGATAGATTGATTGTTAGATATTTCTGTGCAGATCCTTCAAATGGCATGGTTGTCTCCAGCAGTGTTAAGTAGAAACTAGTAAAGGAAGAGCAGAGAAACAAAACAAGTAATTTCCATTTGAGCTGAATTGTTCTGGGTGTTCTCAATTTTCATTTTGCTAATATTTATAGAGTGTATGTATGACATACCAGTAGCAGCTGAGTACATAGCACACACCAAGACAGTGCAGACTTACCCAAACAAATGCTATAGTGACGGTAGATAAATAGCATATTCTAAGTGGCATATAACACATTTCTGTAGAGGAAGCGTGGTGGTTTTTACTCAGCTGGTGTGTTTCTGTGATGCTGTACGTTTTGGCTCAGCCAAAGGCTGTCCATCCGTCTTCAAATCCTTTCCATTGGGTCCAGGTGGAGCATCGCATTTGCTTTCAATCTCCAGTCCAGGGTGAAATAAATGTCAACATTTCTGTTGACTTAAATGGCACCAGGATTTCACCCACACAATCTAAACATAACATGTTTGCTAATTTTTCTTTCTTTTTTGTTTTTTTTCATCTCGGTAAGAAGGTCATTGCAATTTCCAAAAGGCAATGAAAACAGCATGGTTCATTGTTTCTAGATTTTGGTGTATAATGAATTCATAGGAGTGAATATTGAAACAGTTGTAAAGCTCCTGCCAAAATATTGTTTCTTTATAAGAAAAGTAATGAAGTATATTAGCTATGCTTAGGAAAAAAAAAAAAAAAAAGTAACACTTCCAAATCAATATGCAAGAAGTTGGTCAGTAATATGCATGTTAGGAAGGTAGCAGAACATATTCAGGATTTGAATAAATGAACTAAAGAAAGTTCTTTTGCAACAGGGCTTCTAAAGTAATTTGCTAACTTCCTGTCTTGGATGATTTCAACATAGATTTCAATGGAGCTTGGACTATTGAAGCAAATAGCTCATTCTTGAAGATCTTTTGTTGTTTTTAACACATTGAATTAGCTCATTACTGCTGAATATATAGTGGAAAATAGCATCTGTTTACACTGCAATAATACAAAAATTACTTACCAGTAACAGAATAAGGAGCAATTTGCAAAAGCTAATCATATTTGTGCACTTGTCTGCAAAAAGTAAATTGTTAATACATACCCAAGCAAAAAAGCACTTACTGGTTTATGTGATCTAATAGTAGTGTTAAACATAATATAGTACAGTAAATGCTTTTAGGATTCAGTTTTAAAAGTCATAAGGTTACGAACATAAAAAGCATAGCTGTCCTATATTGCTGCTTCACCTGTACTTAGTGATGGTTGAGCTCTGGAAAGCATCCTGAAACACATTGTGCCCAAAAAATTGTCCATAAACCCCAAATGTACAACACCAGCTTAGAAAACTACTTGGAGATTTCCTTAGTAAGAGTTCTCTCTTCATTTAGCTAGAAGTTTTCTGTAGGATGTCCTCCGTCCTACTGGGGTGCTGCAAAGCATACTGAGACATAGTAAGAACTAGCACAGCAGTGACACGACATAGATATAATCTGAGAGATAATCATAATTTCAGTTCATCATTGGACATGAAGTTAAAGATTCTTATTTTCATTTTGTTCAAAGAGGATTAAGAAATCTCTACAACTTTTTACAGAAACCAGTTTTCCAGAGGTCATTCTGTAGGGACCAGGGTAGACATGTTAGCTTTTTGTTAGCCGTACTTGGTCTCATGCCATATTTGCATGTCCCATGTGCAGGTTTTTTCAGGAGATCTGTTTTACCACAAATGTTATGTGAAAACTTGCAGTGTTTCTCCCCTGACATTTTCTTTTTCTTCAGAAAGCTACAGAAGAATGCTTTGTTTTGAACTTACATCTCAATACAAAACTTTGAAAGGAACTTCAGTCTGTTTAAGAACAGTATACTTTTATACGTCTGCTTGTGGAAATGACAGCTGTTAAATGAATTATTTTTAAAGGATAGAAGGAAGAGGAATATTGACTGTTCTTCATTGTTCATTGAAGTATTTTAATACCTCGTTAGTTCTGATAGTATAATCTCTCCTTGGTTAGTAATCTCATCAAGTGTCTATGGCTAAAATTTTAGAAAAAAGAAACAAAAGGAAAAAGTCTTTCCTTTCACACAACTGTTGTGTGAATTAAGTCAGCATTTCTTTGGGTGCTAAGATTGTGCCTGCAAGGTTAAATCAACATTCTCTTACTAAACTACAGTGCATCTTAATCACTTCAGTAGCATTCCAACATTTGATGAACATGAATGGAAAACTGTGTAAATGTTACTGACTTAATTTTACTACTATACATATATCATATCTCTTTAATTCTTAATTCTGGGGTGTGAGAAGTTTGAGGGGTTTTTCCTTTCCCTTGAACCATAGTTACTATAGATTGATGGGAATCAGCACTAAGCAATAACAAAAGAACAGCATAAAAACAATAAAAAGCAATAAATAAGTATAAATGTGTTCGTAAATATTGTGAATAGGTATAAAGGGATTTTCCTGGTCCAAGGATTTTGGAGTCTCAGCATTAAATTTGCAGTTTTCACTTGTTCAATAATCCTGGTCCAAACAAATCTGAAACATGAAAAGATGTCTTAGCTTATGAAAACAGGCTGAAAGAGTTGGGGTTGTTCAGCCTGGAGAAGAGAAGGCTTCAGGGAGACCTTATAGCAGAGCCTTCCAGTAGCTAAAAGGGGCATACAAGAAGGCTGGAGAGGGACTTATTAAAAGCGATAATGTAGCGATAGGAGAAGGGGTAATTGTTTTAAACAATAAGAGAGTAGATTTAGATTAGCTATTAGGAAGAAATTGTTTACTGTGAGGGTGGTGAGGCATGGGAACAAGCTCCCCAGAGAAGCTATGGATGCCCTATCTTTGGAAGTCTCCAAGGCCAGGTTGGATGGGGCTTTGAGCAACCTGGTCTAGTGGAAGGTGTCCCTGCCTATGGAAGGGACGTTGGAACTAGATGACCTTTAAGGTCCTTTGCAACCCAAACCATTCTATGGTTCTATGATTTTAAAATCAGAAAGGGCTCTTATACCTGTCTAGTTTTACTTTCTTTTTTATATTGTACACCATACAGTTTCATATAGCTATTTCAGATTTTTGACCTGATAACCTGTCCTTGACTAAAGGAGATGAGAAACGTGAAAGCCCATGTGACTGAACCTGAAATATAGAGCATCTCCTAGGTGCTTGTCCTATAGCACTTCAACATATAAAATGCCCTGTTGATTTTGGAGAGGCTACTCTTATCCAGTAAGATTCGTAGAATTGCGACCAATTTCTTACAGCTTCACTAAGTATTTGGTTTGGGTCAGTGGAAAAAAAATCCAGATTTCAGTGTAATGCAAGGTAAAGGGAATGAAGGTTATAGGAAACAGACAAAATATAATGATAGTATAAAGAATATGTAATGTCAGAACATTCTCATTAAGTTTTTTTGTACTACTTTGTATCCCTAACCATGGCTTCTTGCATAGAATTTAACAGATAGCTTAAAGGAGTGAAAGATGCTGACCTGTCAGCTTTGTATTGGAAGATATTGTTGCCTTCTGTATTGATGATAGTATGACAACCTACAAGTGTTAGTAAATAAACCCTATTTGTCAGTCTGCACAACTTTTGGAACAAATTAATCTATCCACATATACGTATTACTTTAAGAACAAACAATTGATTTTATAACTAACTTGCATCACAAGTCGGTCTGTGTGTACTATGCATATCTAAAGGAGGCTGTTCTAAGTACTAAGGCTCTGACCCTGCAATAGTTGGTAGAACTTGTGTGCTGACACAAACCTTGTAGGTATACACAGCATCTTGTGAACGTCAGCGAGGCTCAGAATGTATTCACAGAGTCACCCAGCAATGATTGAAAGTGAGGCAAAAGGAGCAAAATTATGTAAAGGAGTAAATACTACTGTAATGTAGACTGTCTGATCTTCAGGTTTTCCTGTGCCTCACAAACCTTTGTTCCTTCTGGATATTTTGATTGGTGTTCTCAAAATATTTTCTTACTGGCTAATTATTTACGTAAAACCAGTTTTTAAGGCAAATTTACTTCCATGGTATGACACTAATTTTTATCATGACTTAGGCACTTATTTTCTATTAATATTATTTCCTTAAATAAAACATAGTTTACTTTCATTTTTGAAGCAGGAAGAAGCATTTATTCATTTTACTTTTGTTTCTTCCTCTCTCTTTTTCACGTAACATGTCTTTCCTCCCAAAGAGAGAAGTCCTGTGGATGAACCTACAGCAGGACTTTTTAAACAAACCACAGACATAGGACTCTTGTAGAGATATAAAATTTCTCTAAATGATCCAGGAACTAGTGGGCTGAGAGTTCTTTTATTTCAAGAAAACACATTGCCTCTCCATGGATGTTTCTGCATCTGGAAGGCTTGGATTCCTCTTGGAATATGAGGAGAATGAAAGAATCTGTAAACTCTCCCATCTTGGTCCCAGCCCTAAATTATCAGTGTTTGTGCAGCTGTGAAAACTCTTCACAGTAGAAAAGTTCATATAATATTTTACACATACTTACAGCTTTCTACAAGAAGGCTGGAGATATAACCTGGGAAGTACCTAACTATAGCCGAGTCCACATAAAACAGAGGTGGAATCAGAAAATTTGAGTATTTATGTTTCTTATTTGTTGGTTTTGAATTTCTACTTGTGGGTAGGAGCTGATATAAAGGACAAAGGAAACATGTATATTAAAATAACTATTGAAATATAAAATGAAAATCCAAAATGAAAAATTGTGTAACTATATATGAGTAAAAGAATCAGAAAGTCTAATCAACATTTTTCTGAAGATAAACTTGAAATTTGGAAAAGTTCTAGTAACTATAGTATTAAAAACAGTAATTCCAACAAAACTATTAAGACTGTGCTTAGTGAAAATATCTCCATGTACTCTCTTGTGATTTTGTACATACAAGTTGTATTAACTTGTTTGTAATTTCAAATATGAAGTTCAAATAGTACTGAATTATTAGGAATTGAATTATGCACTTTTTAAGCTTTTCCTGTTTTCTGTAGAATTTCTTGTAGTATCTTTGTGTCTCACCACTATTCTTCCCTGATGCTTTGATTCAGTCAAAAAAATCTGAAACTCAGAATTCAATGAGATTGCTATTATGAATGTAAACAGACAAAAATGGTTTCCTTGGAAACAGAAAGCAGGTGGAAACACTCATGAGGAGCTACGCTAAGCCTACACACTCAACTTTCATTAGTTATCAGTTCACAGGCCGGATGCAGAGGGTATCAAGTGTTTTATGCTCAGTTAGTATAACGTTTCTAGATGAACTGATGCTCTGGGCAGGTAAGTGTATGTGTACACCCTTGGCTCCCATTGGCTGTTGAGAGTGGTGACAAACAGATTCAAAAAAATGATGGCTATGACACAAGAAAAGACTGAACTTTTCAACATTATTCAGGAAATTGCTGTCTTTAAAACAGTAATTTTAAATTCAACACCATCCGTTGTTTTTAAGTAAACATCATTTGTGTATAACCAGAACATTTTATTACATTTATATTTTTAAACTGATTATTAATTAAATCACAACCATATTGAGCTTATTTTCTTTGTTGCTTCATAGAGAGATTATAGGTCAGCTTCCACTTTTAGGATTGCCATTATTGACATATTATTCAAAATGTGTTAGTTAACACAATAAAATCTGTGTGTATGTTTCTACAGCTAGTGGGGTACATTTCTACAAAATTATATTGGCATATATAATTGTTAAAGGTATAAGTTCCAAATTCAAAACTGGAAGTATGTATGTTATATTTACTAAGCTGAATTAATACATGGTTTAGTTTATCATGTGTAGCACATAGCACTGTGTATAGATCAACCTTCTTCTATCTCATTCTAAAATTAATCTGAGATTAATCACTTGGTTAATCTGAATGAAAAAAAAATCCCACAATTGAGTTTAAAATTATCTTGAAACTCTGACTACAATAATATTTACCATGGGTAAAATAAATTATGCTGCCATTTAATAGAGTAAAAATGAGATTAAATGTTAAAGTAAATTTCATTGATTATACCAGTTAGAAAAGCATGTTTCATCTCCTCATCAAAAAAACTTCCCCAAAAGCAACCATTATTACTCTGGAAGTCAGAATGTAAAAACTTTCAGAGACCGGAACTTGATAACCTTGTCTTAAACTGATCTGCCTTAATAATAAAAAGGATAAAACAGTTGGTAAAGCAAATAGTCTGTTTATAGAATTTCAGCATACAATGAACTTTAGTCGTGCTGCATGAAGGCCTGATGGCCTTAAAAGAAAAATGGCAGGTATGGGAAAAGATAGATTACTTGAGCTATGTTCCCTTCAGTATATATATTTTGATGCTGTGTATGTCTACTTGGAATGCAGTGTGAAGTGCAGTTTTCTGTATCTTGCTTAGATCATTTCATCTAATACCACGCTCAGTGGCAGCCTACAGCCAAGTGGCAGCCAAGCAGATGCATGGGCATAAAAATACTCTGTTATGGGACAAGCAATATTAAATAGGGTATTTTTACCTTCTGCACCTGACCAAGATAAAATAGCTTTTCCTTTCCATAATGAAAATATTTGATTTTACTGTAGGATGGATGGTTTTACCATAAGAATGGGGTCAATGGCAATCTCTCACAATGGGATTCAGACTCTCGTCAGGTGCAGTCCCTCACCATTATATAAATGGCTCTGGAAGGAGCCCAAGCACAGGGAGTGGGATGGAGCAGCTTTGTTAATGCAAAGGAACTAGTGCGCTCAGAAAGCACCCATTCGCTTTGATCCTTGAGTCTCAGGGCACATTCATGAGTGTATTGAATAAGTGCTTTATGAAGAAGGAACAGAAAATTTTTCTTTCCATGGAAAGAGAGAATTAAATACCTTGGAATTAACATGCTGGGACATTTATTTTATTCTGCCATAACAATGGAGAAATGTTTTCTTTTCTACAGAAAGGTCATTTTTGGTACTTACACCGTTATTGTATATTTGACTCTAGGGAAAGGGACAAATTGATCAGTCATAGTTTAGGGGGCAAAAGCCTTCTCAGAGCATATCTGGAAGAAGTTATATTACATGCGTCCTTGGTGTTTTATACCACAGTTACATCTGAGTATATAATGTAATTAGATCTCTGGCTCTGTATTATAGAGTGGTAGTGATGATAGAGTGCACAAAAAATTGAAATGACACAATTCAGAAGATAAAGATAAGCCTAGCAGAAGGAAGAAATGACAACAGGCAACATTTATCTGCACTGTAATTGACTTCGGATTGAGTTTGTATGTATCAGGCAGAAATCGGGATACTCTTCTTGTTCAATATGAAACATGTCATCATGTTGACATCACCTTTAAAAATTACATTCTGTGTCTTCACTTAATCTCCTCCAAAGGCTTGCACAGGTGCTTTAGCTTCTTTGTCTCTTGCGCTGTGAAGCTCTGCTGAAGTCCATGGAGTTCCTCTGTTTTCTAGAAAAGTAAGCATAGGACTTGTACATAGTCCTGAATTTCCTGTGTGTACTCACTGGGCAAACAAAACAGTAGGCCTTATAAGAACTTATTTTTTAAAATTTAAAATAGCCTCAAATAAAACCTTACCTTCTGAGTAGAGTAGATACATCTCGGAGCAAAATACTGCACAACCCTTTCGTTGTTTTATCAGGTGTGGCTCACAGTAAAAGACCTGCCCTATGCAGAACCAACTGTTGGGCATCTCAAGGCTATTAAACTTTCTCTCTGTAAACTTCTCCAGTTTACTTACTGGAGAAGTTCCATAGAGATCAGCTCAGGTTATGTAAATAGCACATGCCTATTAGTATACAGATATCTTAGCTGCATACTGCAGCCTTCCCTGAGCAGTGCTGTCATCACTGAGCGGCCAGGCTTTGGAGTTATTAGAAAAAAATATGGTGCTTATTGCAAATATTAAAATGTCTTATTTGTCACTTTCTTGTGTGCTGAGAACATCTGTAAAATTATATTTGAAGTATTTATTGACAGCTCAACTTTAGGGAAATACTCTGTTCTAGGAGATTAAGACAATGTGTAGCATAGACATTGCAGGATTTCCCTCACTTCACCAAGGACAGAAGCCCTCTGGCTTATGCAGTTGTTTATGACTGCTTTCCATGTGTGCCCAGCTCACTGGCAGTGTTTGTTCAAACTGGGAAACACTTCTTGTTCTAGAGCTCCTTACTCTGGAGGATTGTGACATCAGTTGCTCATGTATTAGCCAAAATTGCTGCTATTATATTGGGAATAATGTACCATCCAATAGCTGGTAAAAACAAAGACATGACATGATCTACTGAAATCTCAGATAGACAAAAAGGGCTTTTCAGCACTCTCAGCCCTTGTTTGGGGCTTCCTAAAGGTGCAGACAGACTGCAGCCTTGCTGCTAATTGCCCATGTGGCAGCTTGGAGCTCATACTCTCCACAATGAACGTCTTTCAAAATGCATTGTGAAATGAGAAAGACATAATGCAGGATAGCTGAACTGAACTTTTGTGAGGAAGGATCAGTGGGACATGCTTGCTACAGTTTTTTTAAAAGTTCTTTTCTTTGGGCTGGCTTTTATTATGAAGGTATTGCCTAGAAGGAATGACTGGGACAGGAAAACAATCTGTAAGAAGATTTGTAATATGAGGTGGACCAGGAAGGTTATGAAAAGAATAGAAGATGCAATGCTGCTAAATTAAAAACTCTGAGAGTAGGAGGAGACTCCTTTTTGTTTCAGTGCACAAAATTAGGCACAATGTTTTTGTTGGACCAATGCCAAAAGAACATAAGTGGGAAGACATATGATTCACTGAAGTACATTAGTCAGGCAGACAAACTTATTTTGAGGACTTCCATGTATATATGATGACTGTAATTGTAAGAGAATACTGTCTGGATTGTTTAAAATATTTCATCTTTCTCATCATATTTTACACATTGCTATTTGCTTGGTAGTATGATGTCCTTATGGTAATTGTGGTACAACATTGCACTTAAGCAAAGAAAATACAGCTGAGTTATGACACAATGACTGTTATTTCTAACTGCTCACACCTGCATTTAGGTTTCTTTTATTCTTTTATGTTATGTGTGTGTCTGTGTGTTTATAACATATATATATATATAAAATAAATGTTTAAATAGATAAATGCATTTTTGTATTCCAACAATTTGGGAAGGTTACAAAATCTAAGGATTAGAAAGGTCCCTAATTATTCAGGATTGATACATGGAACCAGAGGAAGTTACTTGCTTTGCAAAAGAGATGCTTAAACTGACTTGTACTGCTCAAATAGGCAGGACTTCATTACAAATTACATTGAAAAATGATTTGTTATTTAGACGTCTTGCCATTTCCTTGAAGTACTTCCCATAGACCAAAGTTTGTCTACATGTAATTTGCAGGATCAGAGCCCTCAAAATTTACTTAAGGATCCTTGAGTTTTCAACTTCAGGTATGAAGCGATAATCTACTTTTACTTTGTTGTCAGACATCAAGAATGGATATAGTTTCTTAAAGTTCACTGTAATTTTGCACCAGCATTATTCATCATATTTCTCGTGCTTTATCACTGACTGGGTCACATGTTAGCTGACAGTGACTTGCCTTCACAGTGCTAGGGTTAAAATTTTGTGTATCAAATATGGAAACTATGATGTGAGAAGCAAACTTAGAAACTATGATGGAAGAAGAAAGTAAGCTCTTTCTTAATGTGTTCTTTTAATGTGTTCTTTCGGAATCACATAAAGAAACAGCATTTAATATTAGAGGGGCTTTAGGGTAGCTGTTTGATTACAAAGTCTTCTGTAGTAATAGGGAATTTTTCCTCTAGGATTGTCCTTAATTCTGATTTTAGATTAAACAGTTGTTTCTCAAAGGGGGCTGGCTTCTGTCAAGACGAGCAATTACAAAAGTCAATACCCCTTTACAAAACATGGAAAGGGAAATCTTCCCTTGATTCCCATCAGCTTCTGTAGATGTAGGGTTTCACCTGTAACCTCTGCTCCTAACTTGTTTGAGCACAAATTGGTAAGGTAGTATAAAAACATTTATATATCTTCTTCTTGGGTTTTGCAACTGTTGAATTCTGAAGCGTTCTAGGAGACCCTTTCTCACCTTTCTGAAGGGGTACAGTCTCTTCACTCAGTTAAGCATCATGGTTGGCACCAAAAAGCAGGACTGACTTGTCTTTCACTCTTCTGCTCTCTCTCAAGACTTCTTAATTCTTCATGAAAGTTGGGAATAATTGCATTTTATGTTCTATCTTATTTTTGTATTTAACCTACAAGTAAATACCATATAAGTAATGAGTTTTATAAGCTGCAAGTAAATGCCATTTAAGCAATGAGAATTATTTTAGTTCTCTTATGGCTGTAAGAAATGATTCAGTGAGGTACCATGTTTTATGTTGCTGTGCTGAAAAAGATATTTATGGATATTTTTCCATTTCCTACATCTTACTCCTGCAAGGAGAGATAATGACAGACCTTTTTTCTTTTTTGGGGGTTCCAGTTCAGTTGTAAAAGTTCAGCTTAAGCTGATTTGGAGCTGTTTAAATGCTTAGGAGCAATCTGTCTTCTCTCACATAGAGCTACTATTAACATGCCAGCTACAGTTATATTGAAACAAGCTCAGATGGCTTCATGTCCCCATAGAGGATGGAGATTTAAACTTTGAAATAAAAAAGGCATAAAGATCTTCTTCAAGTAGAGGCTGGGTAAACTGGCAGTGCTCTGTGGGCAGTGAGTAATGGACAACTCTGTGTAGCAGCCGTTCTACTTTGGAGCAATTTTATTCATGCATTTCAGAACACTGAAAAGGTCACCAGTTACTATATAGGCCCTTGTATATGCCTTATGCATCCAACACTCTGCTTGAGTTGAGGTTTGTGGAGCTGTAGTTGTCAGAATTTAGTGGGAAGAGAACCATGGATGCAGGAGACATAAACCTGGGGTGCTGTGCCAACAATTCTGTGAAGAAAGTTGAGCTGTGTATCAAACTAATATCAACATTCATAATTCAGTATTAAGCACCATGTTCTGACTACCTTTCTGTTTTTTGAAAACTGACACTGTTAGTTAGGCAAAACAAGTGCAGTTAGAATCTGGAGCTGACTGGTAATTAAATTTGACTAGAAACTATAAAGATAGTTGACGTGATAGTGACATGAGGTTGAACTGTATAATGTCATTTTTAATGCATCATTGTAATGACTCTGGTCTTTCAGTTTAACAGTAATTAACATCTCTTGACTGTTTGTATTTGGCTTACAGTATGTCTCAATGTCATGTGTTGGGAATTGTAAAAGGTGCATGATTGTGCTGTTTCTGTTCAAGTTGTTTCTAATTAATAACTTCACTGTCCAGTGTTCTTTCAATAAGGGTACCTAATACAATATTTACATTATTGTAGGTATAGAGAAACTGGCTTTTCAACCAAACTGAATGATGCATCCCAATATACAAGAGCGTATCATGTGTGTATATGTATGCATGTATACACGTACACTTACATGTGTTTATTGGTTTAGACAAGGTCTCTCACTTATTTCTTAACTTGAGAGGCTCACATTGAGATTCTCAGTCTCAGGCATCTGGAAGGAATCGTGACTTTTCATGAAAACTGAAAGTCCTAAATCTCAAGATTAATTAATACAATACTGTTATTGTGATATTCATTAGAACTTCCTCTCTCCCCAAAATTCAATACGTTAACTAATATTAAATAAAGGGCTAGTGACTAACAGTGCCAGATAACGCAGCGTTATTCTACCTGCAGGAGTGGCTTAGTGAGTTGAGTGACTGTGTCATTTTATCCCTTTGAACCTTTGAGTTTGTAGCCTCTGGATTAAATAAATGGTTTTTTCTTCTTCTGATTCCACAATAGAAAGCATTTACCTTTCTTTATGTTCTAAATATCTGCTGTTGTTTCATGCCAGAAACAAAATGCTGACCTTTGTGGGTCCTTGGGCTGGCCCAGCATAGTTGCTTTTCATTTGTTCAGTTCTGCAGTAGCTAAGTTTTAACTATTTTTCTAGAGTCTTAATAATTACTCTTTCAAGTAACAAAGGATTTGCTTTTGATAAAGTTCGAAGTGCAGCAATAAAAATATAAGGAATTTTCCAGATTGTTAACTTATTAGCTGGAAGACTTTCTTATAACAGTTTAAATACTTAGAAAATAAACTCTGACTATTCTTACTAGTTCCAATGGGTTTTGTATAAGGTTTAATCTTATACTTCAAATACTATTCTTAAAATATATTTGCCACATAAATTAAGTGAACAAAAGTTGGTGTTAACTCCTAGAATAATGAAGATACCTTCAGTGTAATACATAAATCTCAATAACAATGCACATACAAATCTATTTTAGCTTAATGATATCAAGTAGCCAAAATATATTTTGGATTGTGACAGGATTTGTGTGAACTTTCTCCTTGGAAAAGATGCTCCTGGCTTTGAATTTCAAACTCTACCTTTTAAAGTAGGTGGACAAACGTAATCCTTTTTTTATTAAGAAAGCCAGCTAATTGCATGTCTGCCTCACATTCAGTTAAACATTTGATGATGGGCTTTGAAGAGAGTTTGTTGTGTTTTGCTTTCTTTTATTTGGGCTTTGGTTTTGGTTTGGGGTTTGTTTGTTTGTTTGTTTTTTAGTGTCAGTCTTTGCTGAGAAGTTCCTGATACCACTGTTAATAGTAAATAGTTCTTTGAAGGAATCTTTGACAAAATCTCTAGATTGAAGTAAAGACTAGAAAAGTGCAGAGCTACTGGGAGGAGAGTGCCTTCCTCCCCGTTGCCTGAGAATTAATTTTTTTTTAATGTGAAAGTAAAAAAAGTCTTAATAGGAAAACTAATGGTAGCATGGTAGACTAAACCAATCTTATTTTGGTCTGAAAGTAATATACTTATATACAGTAATATACTGTATTTGTCAAACTGGGGTTGCTTGAGTATTTTTTCCATTGTTTTCCAAGCATCATTCTAAGTACAATCTGTTTGGTCACTACTTGGATAATGTGAATGGTACCCATTATTGAAAGGTAGTCTGTATTTGTACTAATACAGAGAATGCCAGTTTAGAAATGAGCCTGATTGCATGGTTCATTTTGTTCTCCTTTGTAGAGCCAGGCTGCGGCCCACTACAAAGGCACTAAACATGCCAAGAAGCTCAAAGCACTGGAAGCCATGAAAAATAAGCAGAAATCTGTTACTACCAAGGACAGCGCAAAGACTACCTTCACTTCCATCACTACCAATACCATCAATACCAGCTCTGACAAAACAGGTTAAGCGACAATCTTTGTTGGTTTTGTTTGGTTTTGGTTTTTTGGTTGTTTTTTTCTTGTTTAATTCCATGTCTGTTTAGTTATGTGCTTGCCCCATTGATTCATGCTCAATCCATCCTCCTGTGTGATATTGATTTCTTTTAGTCTTTTCAATAGGCTGGTGAGAGTATGATAGTCATGTAACTGACTTCCCTTAGTGAAAAGAGGCTTGTCATTCTTCTAGGACAGAATGCAATTCTCATGACTTGATTAATTTTTATAGTGGCTGAACTATTACATATCAACTGATCTAAACCTCCTAGTCTATATGCAGTGTCTCTATATAAATAATTACATATGGCACATTTATTTTAACCACAAACAATGTAGCAAATTGTACTACTTGTGTCTAGAAGCCTCTTACAAAACCGTTGTTAGTAAAAACCTAATTTTCATAAATTTCAAACATTGCATTATTTTTTTCAAATGGCTATTGCATGGTTTTGAGCTGGGAAATAGCTGTATAATCTCTATTCCTCATGATCAGGTAAGTGCTATTGATGCCAGTTATTCTGCTTAAAGGAGTCTTCAGACTGAAATAATATTCTTTAAATTATTGTGTGGGTAAAAGGTACTCCTTTGCAAATAAAATCTATGTAAATATTTGGCAAAGTCAACAGGAGCTGATTAAGCTTGCATTTTAAGTAAGTGGCTATTGTACTGGAAATTTTGAAGGAAGGTTGTAAGTTCACTGACGGGTGGTCTAGTATCTCACAAGGTATGACTGCTCTTGTGTGTGAAGGGATGCAGTCTGCATATTTAGTCATAATCAATCCCCCTTCCCCAAACAAGCCAAAAACAGCCACGGCAAAAAAGCCAAAGCTGTGAGACGTCAGACGGCTTTCTACTGATGCTGAAAACTGCTCTTTTGGAACCACTTCTGATGCAGTAAGTTTAGCATTGTAAATGGATGTACGCTAACCGATTATAGTATAACAGAAAAGTACCTTGCAGACATGTGTAGTACCTTCCCTAAGATACATCTGTCCTATATTTGTTGTAGACAGATACCTCTATGTCTGTATCTCTCTTTATCTATATCTTTGTTATAGCCCTTTATTATAGACAGCAAATGTTTTTATGGAGGTTTATATCCTAATTATAATGGGATGGCTGTAAGAAACAATCGTTACATTATTTTTGTGTTTGTTACCGCCTCCCTTCCCCCCCCAAGAAAAAAAAACAAAAAGAAAGTACTCTGAATACTTTTGTTTCTAAGTGCTAAAAAATGAAGCTTGAGAGAATAGGCGCAATGCCAGAAGTTATTTATGAAAATATATGTGTTTCTAAACATACAGATAGGTTTAAAAGTTTCTCCTGCTGTTACCTGTTGGCATGTTCAGAACAGAAAGGGGGACGATGTATGGAAAAAATGATTTATTGTTTAGAAAATATGATCTAGTGGTTGGAGAAAATAACTGAAGTAAAAAGAGATATTTTAAAGCTTTAAAATGTATTATTCAAAAGCTTTATCTTATGCTGTGTAAGTTTGAAGGATTTTCCAAGGTGCTTTAAAACCAGTTGGAGTCTTTCCGTCAGGCTTTGAGTTAGATACCTGACAAGATATATGAACTGTCTTGTATCCAAGGTCAGTAGTACAAATCAGTTTTTATATCGGCATAAGTAAGAAAGCATCAGAAATGTAGTTGCACACAAAAGCAATGCCCTGTGCTGGAGTTTCCTCAGGTTTACACATTGTTTGTGACTTTCTGAATTAGTTTCACAGAATGTGTGTATACATATATGTATATACATGTATTGTATATTGGAAGTACTGACCTTAATGGCATTCTAAAAGACACATAATGATGTTAATTGATGAACAGCCCAAAATCTGACAATTTCACAAAATCCTGAGCACCATATTCAACTGCTGTCAAAAGCCCTATTCAAGCCCTATTCAACTAATGGCATTCAAAGAAAGGCCACCAGTTCTATCCAAATACAGCTATTACAGGTCAGCATTGATGTAACACTGGCAGTAGAATAGCATCCTTGTTGTAAACTACCCTTTGTAGAATCAAGAATGTATGCATAGTTGGGGGGGGGGGGGGGGGGGGGGGAGAAGAAGAAAAGAAAATTTTGGGTAGCCAAAAGGGTGAAATTCTCTGTTAAACTTGACAAATTAAAAATTTCATAACTTGTGTTTTCTTTCCTTTCCAGTTGTTCTGTGTCTTATATTTCCTTGATGGAACTTTTGAGGGCAAAATGATTTCTGAAAGTCATGATAACATCAGAACATACTGCATTGTGTGAATTTGCACATTTGTAAAGGACTGCTGTAAAAGTCAAATATTCTGATAGTAACATGCAGTTCTGAGGAAATGGTTGTACTAACGAATATAATTCATTCATTAATCTTTCATAACTAGAAATAAGTTCTGTTACTAAGCCCCTGCAATTGTGATCATTTGGAACAAAAACTTTTTCTACAGTATTTTAAAGCTCTCTGCTGAAGATTAATGGTTGATCCCAAATACACTGAGCATAGGGTCATGTTCATATTACCTCCAATATATCATGTACAACAACGGGTAAATGGTGAATTACATGTCAGTCACAGCACATTGGTCAGGACTTCAGTTCACTGGTCCTGTGTACTGTTAGCAGCTCCAGTAAACAAAATGTCATCAGGAAATCTGCAGTGCTATGCAGTGAAGATTATGAAAAAGACCACACAGTATACAAACTGATTCCAGATCTAAAGCAACAATTTATGTTGCTTATTTGGGAACTGCTTTATTAGACGTGGTGCCAGCATGTGTTATTGCAATAAATAATGGAGACTGTGCAACCCACAATGTAAGCAAACTCCCTAAAACATTTCATAAAAGATTCCTGGTGGTTAAACTATGTGTTAAGGAGAAAACATAAAATACAGGGTCATTTTGCTCATTTTGTGAAAGTGTCTACTTTTTTTTACCCCTTTAAACAAACCATTATTATTAGGCTTGAACCTGAGAAATCTTTGAGGGAATGAAGAAATTTCATGAAGAGTTATGCTGGCAGCCACGTAATGGGCAATGCCATTATCAACAAGTGGGAACTTTGTTACCAGTTCTATTACTTGACAGCCTTGTTTGATCTGTATTTACTTTTAATATGTGAATCCTGTAGTCACTCCAGACAGAAAACCAGAAAGTGACCATTCCAAAGACGAGCCCACTTTATGGCAGTATATGAGCCAGATTTCAGTATTTGTTGATTCCTCCAGTTCATGGGTGACAATAAAAAAATCCTCTTTTCCCCATATATTAACATATGCATACATATTGCCTGACATAAAATTGTTAAATGTCCTTGACAACTTTACAAATTGCCCCTCCTTTCTGCCAAGGTATATTTTCTTCATAAAGGTGCTTCATACTTTCACCGTGGCTATAAGAACAGATACTTTGGGAACACCTTTTAAAATATATTTAGTTAGACTGTGTTCTATCATCCTAACTGTATATCCTGTCCAGTAGAGTCATTTTCCTGCACTTGGATTTTTTGAATCTAGAGTGAGTGTCCAAGATTATATCCATGTAAAATTATATCCCTATCGTTGTTGCATATGTCTAAATATTGATCTTTTCCAAAGCTATTTGAAGTTAAAAAGGACTCTCCATGACCGCATTACCACAAATTAGGTCTTGAGGATTTGCTATTTTTACTTATTTATGAGTTCAGCATGAGTTAGATCATTTTCTATCGATAGAGAAGAAGCAATAGACGTTTCTGGGGTGGGGACATGCCATTGGGAGCCATCACTATGGCAAAGTCTTTAATGTTGCTTCTGAATGTTATAAATGTCTTAAATCCTATGTACTTAGATGCAACAAACAGCTCTCAAAAACAGATAAAAATGTGAACAGAAAAAGTGTGTATCTGGGCCAAGGCACAGACAAGATCATCTATCATTAGTACAGTCTTAACAGCTAAGAGACCCCTGTGCTGTCAGAGAACAAAATATGTCACCTGTCCTAAGGAGCTTACAGTCTACACACAAGATGAGAGATGACTTAGGGAGATAGACATTATTAATGTAATAGGCAGGTGTTTTAAAAGAGCAGTAGCATAAACGTATTCAAGTGTTAAAGGTATCACAGGAAATTAAAACACTGAAGGATGGATTAGAAGAAAAGGTGGGTTTTTTCAGGTACTGAGCATATGTGTGGGTGATAGCATGGAAGAAAGCGTAGGTTTTATTTTTCTTTCACTACATATACTAAAATTCTTCACTGTTGGAATATTTTAGTTACGCTATCCCTTTCCAGTCTTACAGCACCACCACCCCCCCCTTATCTTTTTATCTAAAAAGTGGTAGGATAATTCTGGTCAGCAGATGAAACTTGCTTTTGAAATAACAATTTCGGTCAAGCCGGGATAATTCTGAAATGGTGAGCAGGCGGAGTGGGAGTGAGTAGTCAGTCTGGCAATGTCTTGGAATGAAAAAGGAGGGCAGGATGGAGAAAGAAATTGGAAATGATGTGGTAAGTCAGGGTAAACTTTGAGGGATTAAGAAAGGAAGATGGCATGAAATGGAAAGGTTCAGGAAGATGTGTTGGAGTTTGACAGCCACAAATACCACAGGATCACAGAATGTTTGAGGTTCTGTGAAGGGACCTCAAAAGGGACATCTGGAGATGACAGGGCCACCCCTACAGGTCAGGGCAGAGTCAGCTAGAGCAGGAGTTTCAGCATCTTTCAGTTGAGTTTTGAATATCTTCACAACTTTTACTGGGCAACCTATTCTAGTGCTTGGCCACCCTCAGAGTAAAGAAGAATGAAGAAGTTTTTCTTGTATTTAAGTCCAATCTCTTGTATTTCAGTTTATTCCTGTTGTGTCTTGTCCTATTGCTATACACAACTGAAAAAGAGTCTCGGGCTCTGTCTTTTTTATTCCCTGCCTCTGACCCCATCAGGTATTTATACACATTGCTGTCTTGTTTCAATTGGTGTCCTCCAGGACAAAAGCAAAGCTGCTTTCCAGATTGTAAGCCCCCAGCCCAGACTATCATATAAGTTTATTGCTTCCCAGCTGTGGGACTTTTGCATTTCCCTTCATTGAACTTCAGAGATTCCCATTGCCCCAATTTCATAGCCTGTCCAGGTTCCTCTGAATGGCAGCACGCCCATCTGGTGTACCAGGCACTCCTGTTTTTTTATCATCAGCAAACTTGCCAAAGCCTGTGCTCTGTCCCATTATCTGGGTCTTTAAACAACACTGATACCAGTATCAATTCCTGGAAGACTCCACTAGTGAGTGGCCTACAACTTTATGCTGGTGACCACAAGCCCTTGAGCCTGGTAGTTCATCCAGCATTTTTTCTATTATCCTTTTTGTCTTCTTGTAAAAATGAGAACTAAGAAACTGTAAGAAAAAAATAAGTGCAAGGAAAAGAACTAAAATTGAAAGGAGTAAGACTTATCTAAACCTCCAAATTCTTCTAGCGCATTGCTTTAATATGTTTGCAGTGGTTTACCATCAGGCAAATCATATTGAATTTATGTAACATTTATTAGTGTTATAAAATGTATTTTCAGTGCAATTAAAATTTAAAAAAAATCATTTATGGGACCTGATTGAAGTTCAAAGCTCTTTCTCTTGCATTTTAAATGGTTTCTTTATGTCTTTCTGTTGAAATACATAACAAATTCGGAGTTTTTATTTTGAGAGTTGTTTTATTCTTTTAAAGTGTACTTCATACCCTGTTACATACTGTGTTGTATTCATGTAAATGGCTTTTTCTAATAATTCTATAGTGCATTTTGTCACCCTTGCAACCTTTAACTGTGCTTCTGTGGGATGATTCAATAGTCTGCAGATACTGGGAATAAAAGCTAATGCAGATCTGTTGCCTTAACACCAACTTACACTGGAGCTGGCTGGTCTGTAGATAGGTAGGGAGTGGTGCTGTGCTGCAGACTATGCAGGAGGTCTTATGCCATTAGTGAGATAGAGGACAGCTTCAAATGCAGGGGGTGTTTTAACAGAATGAAATCTACTGAACTGCTTAGACTGTTCATCTGTACTTTTTCTTTGGTATTAAATATATGAAGGAGAGAAGGGCTGAGGTTATTAAAGATAATATTCATTGAGACTCTAGGTGGAATTTCTTTGACCAGCTAATAGGCATACAGATTGACACTAATTTCACTGGCTCTTCTTGGTGTGAGAGAAAATCACAGTAATTAAGTCTAGGGCACAGTTCATCTTATTGTAAAGTAAACATGTATAATAAACCAGATGAATGGTGAAGACCTAAGAAAAAGTATAAAAAACACCTGTGGTGACTAGGTCAGGTATGAACTGCTACACTGATACCTAAAGGTAGCTGAGACTAATTCCAGCCTCAGTGACCAAACAGCCCTTTCTGGCAATATCTCCATTTTTTTTTTTTTTTCCCATAGGTTTTGAATCTTTTTAACTGAAGCATGAATTGCCCTGTAAGAATTCGATGCTCAATGTTCAAAATCTGAGTTGTGTTAGTTAATTCTGAATGGTCATGTAACAAATGACACTATTTCTGTCTGTCAAGTGGAAATTTTACTGTGCTTTTGAATAGCTTTTAGATTTGCCACTGACAAGAAGAGTTTCTTGATATTTTTGTTTGTTTGTTTTAAAAAAAGGGAGCCTCTTTCTCAGCTAATTTTTTATATATGGAAAGAAAAGTATTGCCTAATAAAGGTAGACTACTGGAGTGTGGATGGTTTAGTATTAAAATATTAACTTCATCTTTGTCATATTACATTTAACCATAGGTGTCCTAGTGAACATACCCTATTTCAACATTGTGTCTCTTCAAGATCTCTAGTAAGGAGTCAAGGGACGCTTTGCTGTTAGTCAGTATGCGCTGCTTTATTTAAGAATCAAAACTGCTTTAAATGGTAGGGAATTTTTTTCAAACTGTGGTGGCTTGACCCTGGCTGGAAACCAGGTGCCCGCCAAAGCCACTCTATCACTCCCCTCCTCAACTGGACAGGGGAGGGAAAATATAACACAAAGCTCGTTGGTTGAAATAAGAACAGGGAAAGATCACTTCACCAAGTACCATCATGGGCAAAACAGACTTGGGGAAATTAGTGTAATTTATCACCACTCAAATCGGAGAATAACGAGAAAATAAAACCAGAACTAAAAAACACCTTTCCCCCACCCCTCTCTTCTTCCCAGGCTCAACTTTACTCCCAAATTCTCTGCCTGCTCCCTCTGAGAAGCACAGGGGGACAGGGAATGGGTTGTCTCTGCCCCTCTTTCCTCCTCAGGGGGAGAACTCTTCACACTCTTCCCCTGCTCTAGTGTGGGGTCCCTCCCATGGGCGACAGTCCACCACAAACTTCTCCAATATGAGTCCCTCCCACAGGCTGCAGTTCTTCAGGAACAGACTGCTGCAGTGTGGGTCTCTCATGGGGTCACAATTCCCAGCAGCAAAGCTGCTCCAGACTGGGCTTCTCTCCCCATGGGGCCACAGGTCCTACCAGGAGCCTGCTCCAGCGTGGGCTTCCCACAGGTCACAGCCTCCTTTGGGCACATCATCCTGCTGTGGGGTCCTCCACTGCTCAGGTGGGTACCTGCTCCACCATGGAGCTCCATGGGCTGCAGGGGCACAGCCTGCCTCACCGTGGTCTTCACCATGGGGTGCAGGGGGATCTCTGCTCTGGCACCTGGAGCACCTCCTGTCCTCCTTCTGCATTGACCTGGGTGTCTGCAGTTGTTTCTCTCACATAGTCTCACTCCTCTCTTCAGCTGCAATTTATTGTGTGGATTGATTGATTGATTGATCTTTTTGCTGCTTAAATGTGTTATTCCAGAGGTGCTACCACTGTCACTGATAGGCTCAACCTTGGCCAGCAGTGGGTCCCTCTTGGAGCTGGGTAGTGTTGGCTCTATTGAACACAGGGGAAGCTTCCAGCAGCTTCTCACAGAAGCCAGTCCTGTGGCACCTTCATTACCAAAACCTTGCCACGCAAACCAAATACGCAAATGTAGTGCTCAAGTGAAAACCTGATTGTATGAATATAGAAGGACAACATATAATTGGCTAGCACTACAGCAGTTTCATATAAAATATGAAGAAATATTCTTTGAATATATTGATATGAATATGTTTCTACAAGTTTGTTTGCAATATTTGCCCTTTGCTCAAGAAGGGTAACTAACTGTTGTTTCCTCCAGTATCACACTTGCTTGCTTTTTCACTTAGTCCAAGCTGTGTGTACGTTAGCTCTGTACACAGATGGATGTGTGCATTTCCTGCTTCAGCTCCAGAACCTGTAATGGAAAGGAACTCCCATTTGAAAATGAAAATAAGTTTCCTCTTATCTCTGCTTTCCTTTAATTTCCACTTTCATTTTATCTCCCTCACATTCAGCTTTTGAGCTTATTTTCTTTTTTTCTTATAAACATAGATTTTTGGTAATGGCTAGGCTTTAAGGTTTGTGACGGCTTCTATATATTAAGAATTATTGGATTATTTCTGATGTTGCTTGCTGTAGCTACTCTATTTTATCATTTACTCTTTGAGTTATTTGTTTAATCCTTTGTTCTTAATGAAAACCACCCTAAATTTTCCTTTCTTAAGGAAAGCTGAGGAAGACATACTGCTGTATTTATGACATTAACATACACTTAATTAAAAGCGCCACTGCCTATTTATTAGCATTTTTATAAAGAGCAGATTTTCTTGTAATCTTTTGTAACTAAAAGAAATTCTGTTTCTAATAATTATACAAATGTCAACTGTATTTAAAACTCAAAATAGTATTTAATGCTATTCAAAATCTGCTTGTGGATGTAGAAACAATTTACTGGATGACCCCAATGTGCGGTTTGCTGGTACAGCTTAGGCTGTGGATACCCTTGTATATGTAATTATTATGTTAAGGATGTTTATTCTAAGACAAATTCAGTTCAGCCTGTTTGTATAACTTCACTGTTGTTTTGTTTCCATATGCTTTATTGTATCATAAAGTGTGCATTTGTTTGGGCAAGTGATTTCTTCAGATCATTTCAGCATTGCTTAGGGCACAGCAGAATTAACAGGCTAATTCTGTATTTAGGTTTGTGAGATCCTGGATGTAAATTGATTTCCTTTACAAGTCAATGTTTTAGTACACATCAAAACAGAACAATGACCTTCAAGCTTGAATTTGTAAGGATTTTTACTTTGTCTTAACTTGTTTGAGGTATTTTGGGTGGACCATTCCCAAGTTGCAAGTATGAAATAATAAATGAGGAGTAATTGCTCAGTGATTAACACAACAGCAATGGATTTCAGAGCTGGCTATAGGACTTCATGGCTGACCTCCCAATCACTCGGTTCTGAAGGTTCAACATTGCCTTTTTTAATTTTATTTAAATGAAAAATCTTTAAAGGAAATTATGGTCTGAAAGAGTTATTCTTATTTTCTGATTCTGCTGTAATTTGCTTGGAAGTTAGAGATTACTGATTCACAGTTATCAGTTTTCTTAAATATATGCTTGGAAAATTCAGCCCAAACCAGTAAAATTTAACTGGGCTACATCATCTTTGACTTTAAATCATCTATGCTTTGACTTTTCTGTACTTCAGACAATTTGTAGCTAACTGCAGCACAAAATGTTATCAGCATTCTACAGACTGTTGTACCAATTTTGCATTAGAGCTCAATGGTAATTTGGAAGACAATAGCTTCTCTTTTGATCTCTGTGTAAAACTAGGGCTTTTTCTTTCTTTCAGAGTGTAGCTAAATGGCGATATAAAAATTACAGTAATTTATGTGTGCCTCCATTGATCACGTATGTGCAATAAAATCCTTCTTTGCTTGCATCTACGTATGCTGAGAGCTTCATCATATGAACGCCATGTGTTTTCTGTGGACCCAGCTGCTTTTGATTGGGATTGCCTTGACAATTTTATGCTTGAATAATCCTGCAGATAGAAACTGCTGTCAGTCACAACATCTGTATCAGCCAATTGAATCAGTATGAAAGTCCAATACTAACAATGGTATTGTTCGTAGGTCTGAAAAGCATTTTCTATTGAAATATTAAATAGGGTCTTTTATAGTATCTCAGGCAGATGTGAGCTTGGGTACTGTGTGCCTGTAGTTGTAACTGCTAGGAATCTTGGAAGTAATCTTCTGTTTATCAGTTACTTGTTTATCAGTTATTCATCAGTATCGCTCTGAAAGCTGGATCATGCACTGTATCGTGTATCTGCTTAACGAGTCATTCTTCATGGGGTGTTGTGGTGTTGTGTTGGGAATGGCATTGGCACTAGCTAGTAGGATGGGTCTGAAGGCTCAGCAGTTCTGGCTGTTGGGATTTAAAAAAAAAGAAGTATTGCAGTCCTAGACCCTCTTTCAAGTTTCTATTGTAAAGCATCACATTCAGAAGCATGTTACTGTTGCATAATTGTTTATTTTGTCAGTTTATGGACAAATTTGGAATGGAGCAGAAACTTCTTGATCCAGTGCTCTCAAATAGATGGTCAGGTTTTGAGAGTCTGAAATTTTTAAAATGAGAAGGGTCTGCTTTGAGGGCAACAGCAGAGTAAGTATGTCTTCCTTTAAGTGATCCATGTTTTTTCAAGCTGACGTATTGGCTAGACAATATAGAAATAGTAAGTAGTTTGTTACCTGATTGAGGACTGGTTTTGTTTTGTGTGGGACATTTCTAAGACAAAGGTGACCTCATCTCCAAAGATGCTTTAGAGCTTGCTTAGATTATTTTATTTTGTTGTTCATGTCATGTTTGTGGCCTGCCTAAACCAAGAAACAAGGAAAGTGTGGTAAAGAATATAAGTAAATGTACTGTGCTGTTTGAGGCCATCACTATCTGATGCCCTTATAACACCATTCAGAGTGATCTAAAGACAACTGGAGCTGGAACAGTTGTATTAACAATTCAGCTGCTTTGCCCAGTCCGTTTCATTGGCCATTCATGTCACAAGAACTCAGCACAGCAGAAATCATTATTTCTAGAAACAGACTATCCTATGTACATGTAGTAGGCATTTTCAGAAACAGGCCAAAACTGAGTACTGTTCAAAACTACTGTAAGAATGTTAAGAACAATTTTATTTTGCAACAATTATATTTATTCTGCCTTCCATTTGGTATTCCACCTCCTTCAATAATGTATTGAAATGTAATATTAGCAGATCAGTGATTTCTTTCCTCAGCTGGAGAAGTCTCATAGGTGAAATTCTTCTGTACTATGTCATTCCTTTGCTGAAATATACCTTCCTCTAACTGTATTAATGGAGTTCAACTTTGCAAATATTCATTTTATATTTGGTCCCAGTCAAACAAAGATAAAACAAACTAAAATATCAGACAGGACCTAATACTTTCTCAGTTTCTGCCATTGTGTCCCTTACTTACCTCTAAACAAGAAATGTATTGTGTTTCAAATTACTGAATGGCAGGATACAAAAATTAATCTAACATCTTGTTTGCTGTCACTGCAATTGTAAATCATATTAATAAACCTAAGATAAGCTGAAGCTTATTTAAGGTATCTTCAGCACCAGCAAACATTTTTATCTTGAGACAAAGCATAGCTGTGGCTGCAATATCTGTTTGAGGAGAAAAGTAAGCATGCAGTTGGTCTTTATCCACCTGAACTCTGTGCCGCTTAGATTTAATTCAGTTTTCCATGTACTAAATGGCTTGCTTTTAGGTAGTTCAGGCACGCCACACCTATAACTTCAGAATAGGTATGTTAAGAGTCTCTTAATCTCTAAATCCATATAGTGTTTCAAACATCTTGAAGAATTATTGTGTATTTCTTATTTCATCTTGTTGCATTCTGTAGTCTACCATGATACATCAAATAGCAAACTCCCAGTATTAAAACTCTTATTTTATGGCATGTCCATAGTGGAATTAGTATCAAAGGAGCTAGAACAATTCATGTCAGTTAGAAGTTAAGAACTACAGAATATTTTTATAGAAAACAAATGGATACATGAATAAATATAGGCTCATCAACGGAAATAAAAAGGTGCTTCTAAGAGTAACTGGACCCAAGGAACTGTGTCTGATAGATTTGATCTGAGAAGGAAAAAACCCCAGCTTAGTCGTGTATAAACAATATTGTGTATAAATTGTGTATAAACTTAATGATCATGTTGATGTTTAAATGCTTTCCATGCTAACAGTAACATTAAGTGTATTTAAACAACTACTAAATTAGACAACAGATAGGAAAAGTTGTATATGAAGGTTTTTTTAAAAGCAGATAAAGAGCTTTCTTGATAAACTTATATTTTTCTGTACATTGTAGACACTGGAATATCCCAAGGACTAGAAGAAAGTTAATGTTGTGTCAGTATTCACAACATATAAACAGTATGAATCAAGTATTTATAGGTCTATCAGTCTGACACCAGTCTTGTGAAAAATAAAGCAAGAGCTGATAGGGGACTTGAGTACTGAAGTAAATGACATCAATTATATAATGACAATGAATATGAATTGATAGAAAGTTAAACTTTTCTACCTAAAATTGTTTTAATGAGATTACATATTTGATTTATAAAGGATAAGCATTCTGATGCTTTGTGACTGCACGGCTCTAGAATGTGCAGAGGTTAAAAATTGTCTAAGATACTGGAAGGATACAGAATAAATATGGAACATTTTAAGTGGATTTAAGCCTAATAATTAAGCAATCATGAGGTACAAGTTGGCTAGAAATATTCCACTGAAATTCTTTTAGAATAGAGTCTTAACCACATTCTAATGTTACATTATCGTTTATGCACAAGTCTTTACAAATTGCAAATGGCACAAAAACTAGGGTTCTGGACAAGCAATAAAGATGAGCTGGAGATTCAATAAATCAAATGCTTTTAATACAACAAAATGTATTGTTCTCAGGAAAGAGCAATACAGAATTTATTGAAAAGTTGAGGGACTTCATGTAGAGATGAAGATGACTTGGGAATACATGGTTAAATATCAGCTGCACAGGAACCACTGCTGTAGTGATGCTTCCAGAAAGCCTTGTAAAAAAGCCTTTTTTTGAGAATATTGGAGGAATGTAAAGATTTTTGTTCCTACTATTACTGTAAATGAGCTATATTATCTATTTTTTTCCAAATAGTATCATCAAATTGAGTGGAAACTTAGGGAAGATCTGATACAATTATTTAATGGTTTAATAATGAAAGACCTAATAAAATAGATGCATTCAGTTTCAGTATTTACTTTATCAAAGAGAATGTAAGCAATATTTTGATTACAGTCTATACAAATTTGCATGAAAACAACGATCTAATAGTAAAACATCTCCTAGTATTTGGAAGGTATGGCAATATCCAAAGACTGGAAGTGGAAAATAGTTAGCTTCATTCCACAGTCAAGACAAAACCTTTTTAAAACTGAGAAGGATTATAACGTATTCAGAATCGCATGTGGGATTGTCATAATCATTTGACCAAAGCTATTAGGTTTGACTCAGGAATTAATAATGGAAGTCCTCTGGGCAACATTCTGTTCGAGAAAACTGTGAACATACGTATTTTTTTCTGGCTTCAAATATATAATTTGTCTTCTTGACTCCTCCCAGGTAAAGAAGTCTTAGCTTCTTGGAGACTTCAGATCTTGTGTATTGTACTTTTGAGGTATTCTGTAATGAAGTCCTTTATGTGGCAGATTTAATAGTATTTAAATTTAAACATGAGACCAATTAATTTGACTTCAGTCAAACAACATGCATTTTCAAAGCTCAGGAATTGATTCTTGAATGTACTTGAATGTACTATGTAGGTCATAATATTTTCTCTTTCTGTGTTTTGTAGAGGACTGGGCAAGTAAATAGTGCTTGATTAAATAAAACTCTAGAAAACTGTAACTGCTGGTATAGATTTGTCTGGATAGGCAGAGGTTTATGGTGCAAAGCTGTGCCTGTAACCTGTCTCAGTGTCCTTAATTATGTCACAAAATTGACTCCAGATAATTAAAGATGTTTTATTTCTCTGAACAACTGATTTCTTTCTATTATTACACCTGCTTTAGTATTTTACTTTTTTGCCATTGTTAGAAATATAATTAATTGAGAATTAGAATTCATACTTCTGTTCCCAAGTTGTATACTTTCAAGCATTCTTCCTACTTCTTTTCATCAGAATTCAGTACTGTTTCCACTTTCTTGTTCCACTTGTGGTTAGTTTTAAGCCCTAGAATAAGCATTGTAGGAGATTCAGAAGGATCTAATTTAATCCAGTAGCTCGGCACTGATCAAAGCATAGGTAGTAGCATTACTTTCAGTGAACTGTGTTTACAGCTAATTATTACAGAGAATGCAAATCTTAAAAATTAGACTTCTTTATCACGGTTTAAAATCATCTAATTTCTGCTTGCAAATAGCCATTTTCTTACATTAGAGCACTCAAATGAATTCTTCAGTTCATTCACCTTATCAGAGGAGTCCTGAGACAGCTGCCATGCAGTTTTAATCCCTTCCTTTGCTATGTTTTACTTTTTTACTATTTCTGTTTCATTTTCTGCTCTGCTGATTTAATAGCTGCAGGTTTCTAGCATCATCTTAGCAGATCCATCTGAAAGTTGCATCGACAGATTACCTACATCAGCCATCTAGTTAAATTTACTTGTGGTAGTTGCCCTTAATAATCCAACATTTCCCAATAGGGGAAGATGCCTTCTTCATTTCCTCCGTTCAAGTATAAGGAAATATCAGCAGGTGTTGATGGCAATACATAGGGAACATGAAATACGTGGCAGATCTTGCCAAACAACCTCGTCACACTTCTCCCTTTCCCAAATGTGCTTCCTGATTGGTAGTTCTTGTTACACCACCAGATGCAGGGCAAGGGCAGTGGTTTGGAGAAGGGTTAGTGCATTATCTCCCTGATCTGGAGAAGGGTTAGTGCCTTATCTCCCTCACAGAGTATGACTAGTATAGGTGAGCTTCAGCAGCACAGTTTAACAGATCTCAGTAGTGGGGACACCACTGTTGTGTGTGTGCACAGGAGTCAGAATGCTTACAGCCCCTGGGAGCAAGCTACTTGGGGAAAGCTTCCATACCGAGTTGATAGTATGGATGGCAGCATCTCATAGTGTGAATCAGCTCTTTTATTTCATGCTGCTGATTTGGGAACTTCTAACCCAATAACAATTGCCTTTGTGGCAATAAGCTTGTGACTGACACTTCCCTCATGAAAATCTACATACACTAACCCACTAACCCATCTACAATATTTTTGTTCTGGAAGCATAAGTCAGGTAGCTGTTTTTTGTTTAAATGTAGATAAGTTCATCCTCATTACCTGGGTACCTGGATGTTTTGTCAGATACTGATTTGCCAAGATGAACATGGGAACTAAAAGAGCTTTCATTTCTCTTACTCACTGTAGTTTGCCAGCCTGAAATACATGTTGTGTCATGGGCCCTGCAGCTCCTGCTCCAGGTATCAACAGTGAGCATGGTAACCACGCTACCGAGATGAATTATGCCAGTGATAAATGGAAGAATAACATGGAAACTAATGGAGTAGATATAAAATTCATACTGACAAAACTGCTGCCCTGCCAGATTTGGAGGACGAACCTCTGCTTGCACAGGGGCTGCATCTCTTTTTTCATGTTTTTAGCAGATATCCAAATGCTTTCTTGAGTTAAAGTCAGGGCACCCATTTAAGGCTCACTGAATTGCTTAAAAGGCAAATAACAATCAATCTGACTATCCTCACTGCATAATGGTACTTAACTAGTGTGTTTGGGTAAATGCAAAGGAAAATTACCCAGCCTGGTACTGCAAATTTAAACTTTCATCATAGCACTTCTGTTGCTGAGAATTTTTCACACGTGTTTCACTGGACAAAAACTTGAGATTCTCATTTATAGTTGTTTTCCTATGCCAGGGAATTCTTCAAACTGTCCACTGTGACGGCTGTTCACAAATGCTGAGTTGTTACCAGGCTGCCTTTTAATTATCCAGTGGTTTGTCTGGCTCCGAGTCAAGGTCCCTGGTTGTCTTGTATCACAACTGTGAAGCCTGCTTGATGACTGTCTCCTACTCTCATTTTGTTTTAAGCTTTTAACAATTGCTAGCTAACTTTAAACAAAGTGAGACAATTAGTGGAATTTTTAATAAGCCCACTCCTACTAATTAGCATTAACAGTGTGGTTGTCAACACCATAGCACTTTGTGCTACATTTTTGTCGATCAATAATAGTCTAGAAGAACCATCTGTGACTGGAAATCTGTCTCATTGTTTCCTTCAGGTAATAGTCTTTCTAGTACTTTGAAGAGATTTTAAAAAATAGAAAACTTCACTTTCCAGGACACTTCAAAGTAAACCCTCAAAATATGACCACTCAGGGGAAAAATAATGACGCAGAGGAAAAAAATTAATAATCCAAGTGTTGCAGATACTAATCTGGATGATCCAGAACAGGTTATTATATTTTGGTTTATCCTCAATCTCTGCCTGTGTTATTTTTATTTGGTTTGTTACTGACTGCTGTTTATGAAAAAAAAAAAAATTAAAAATCCTAACCCACCAACAAACAGACAATCCCAAGAACCAAATTCAAACAAACTCAAAACCCAAACCAGAAAGTTGGAAAGAACAGTTTCTTTCTTGTCTGCTCTTGCACACAGCTGTGCTAGTTTAAACTTAGTGTTTTTCTCTTCTTCAGATACTGTGGACGCTGTGTGGTGTCATTACGGAACTCATGAGCTATATTGCTGACAATTCCAGCCTTACATGTTTGGGAGTGAATATATCTTCCTTCAGTAGCGAGGCATGCCAGGGAGTGCTTTCCAGTAGCTGAGCCCACCCTTCTACCTACCGAGTCGTTCAGTACTGGTTTGAAGAATATGTGTATCATTTTCAAGGTCATTAATACATACTTGGGCAGTCTCTGAATCAAGAAACAAGGTTTGCTATTTTACCAAATAGCATGTGGTACTTTTCATATGTTTTTTTTAATTGTTTTGTTTCATTTTTAAAAATATATCTCTGATTATATGAACTGAGCAAAGATATTTCTTTTCAGTGTTCATAGTTAACCTAATATATTACTAATTGCTTCAACTCCTGGTTTGAAGAATTCATGACTTTTTATTTTAATAGATTTTTTTTTTTTTTTGCAATCTGACCTGAATATCTGAAGTACAATATTTGAAGTGTTGGCAATAAAGTTCATAAATTGACCAGAAGAAGCCTTAGGAGATTTAAATATTTTATCATTTCACAGCCAGTTTAAGACATTTCTTAATTTAATTTAACTTCAGGTGTGATCATCACTCAAGAAGCCATACTTCCAGAAATTGAATTTGGTTTGAAGTTGTACGGAGTAAATGTGGACTAAAGATGCATCTCTGTCGTACCAAATGGTTGACTGATGTCAGAATAATGAAACTAAATTTTTCTTTCATATATGAACAAACATGTTTTTGTAAAAGAGTTGTGCTTTGGCAATCTATTTGTGGTTTTGGTTTTGGTTTTTTTTTTCTTACTTGGAAATTTTCATATAAGAAATAGCATCCCATGGTTGGGGGTTGGAACTAGATGGTCTTTAAGGTCCCTCCCAACCCAACCATTCTATGATTCTACGATTCAAATAACATCTATTTTTTGGATTGTTTCTTTAACGTAACTTAGCTACACAATAGTGCAGCAACAGTGTGATCTATACAAGACTCCTTTTTTGGGTCTCTGAGGAGATGAACAATTCTAATAGAGCAGCAGAGGACTTTATTAGCAGTACAGTCATGTAAAGCTTCCTTTATTGTTTTCCCACATTAATTATGGTAATAGCTTGCTAGTTTTCCGAATCAGACATACTTATATATGTCGAACACATAGTTTCCAGCTTTGAAAGAAGTGCTGAAACTCATCATAGTAGAATTATTTATAGACTATTTATGAAGTTTTGTAAATGTACAGAGCATGTACCCTGAAGAAGAATCCTTAAAGACTTACTACTGAAATTTATTTCATCTGGAATTGCTGAATGGTTAATATGTGTTTAAGCACATTTAAAGGTTTGCGTTATCATTGGTAGAATTTTGCAGAGAACCAGGGAGAGGTTTAAAGAGATTTTCCCCAGTGCCCATTTTGTAAATGTATATTTGCCATGTATTGCTGGTTGATATAGTGTTATAAATTGAATAAATAGCGTAGTTCCAGGCTCAAAGAAGAGGTTATCCATTTTCAGTTCATATTATTATATAACTATTATATTGATTGGCACTGGGATTATCAAAGGGTGAAAAAATCCCAGGAAGCTGGGACAGTTTTGCATATAGAAAAGTAGGAATAGAACCCAGTGGAATTGAGGGAGGAATTCCTGAAGCTCCAGCTATGTGTTAGGTCAGTGCTAGATGCAGCATTCCCTATTTGGTAGCTGTGTTGGCCAGAGCCCCAGGATCCACGAAACAAAAAATAGGAAGAGCTTCATGGTTTAGCCAGAGTCCTTTAATGGCCTGTCTGCCTAGTATTTCTGTTTCTCTGTTTTGCATATTCCTCAACAAATTCTAGTCCAAAATCAGTCTGGGGCACTTGTTTTGTGCCATACCCTCTGCCAAGCCATGGGCATTTCTGTCTGCATAGAGGAAGGGACTGTTGCCTCCCTGGGGAGGAGAGCTTACCAGCCCTCACAGATCCTAACAGTAGCATCTTCAATACAAGGAAAACATAACTGATGTAGCACAATATAGCAAAGCGAATGATCTGTTTTAAAATTATGCTAACAAAATATGCTTGTTTCGCTCTATTCATTCTATACATACAAGTTTGCTTGAGGCTATGAATGTGCTGTGCTGTGGATGTATTACTCCTGCAATAGTTACACCTTCTGCATTTCAAACATTGGACTATAGGTAGTTAAATAGGTTTATTATTTGAATTAACTACCTGTTTGCCATTGATACCAGGAATGAGAAATGCTTTCTCTGAATATTTGTTGTGAAGATGACTTAGGACCTGGCTTTCTAGAAAGTAAGAGTCTAAGCTGTGTCTGTTTTTTAAGTATGAGCATGAGAAATGTTTATCTGGAGAACTTTGACATCTCACTTAGACTACTGAAATATATCATGTTAATGTCTTAGAAAACACAAGAGATTGAGCCAGCTGATTGTAGTGTGCTTAGTGTTTAGATTTTGGCCACTCTTTGCCTGAGAACAAGGTAGATGTATAACTTATAGCAAAACCACTGGTAGCACCTGTTTTACAGCAACTTGATTTCCAGTGTTTTGTTCCAAGTGAAATAATTAACATATTTATGAAGCTGAGCTATGATTATGATATAATTGATGATTAATGTTGAGTTGTAGATTCTACCTTGTGTACCAAGATTCTGTAATTTATTTTTTTTTATAACTCCTTGCCCACGGGTCTCTCTGCATTATGACTATATAGACTAATTTTATTGTCTATTTATGTTGCAAGATTTGAATGTAATTTCTGGTAGTACCTTACTTGTGTATCCTCTGAAACTTCAGACCCTGTTTCTCCAGGCAAGTCCTATTAAAAGTGTGTAGAGCTGTAGTAAACTTGGCAGCCAGGTTTATTCTACCTTATGCTTGTAAACTTTCTGACTGTGATCTCAGATTACGTATGGATAAGGAGATTTCATGAACAAGTCAACTCTTAGAGGAAAAATTTGTTTACTGTAACATAAAATAGAGATCACAGCTAAGGAAAGTGATTTACTTCTACTTAAAACATCCCTTCCCAAACCCACACATCGTAACAATTTTTGTGTCTTAAAATTTCTGAAAGAAGTGAATTGGTTCAGTTTTTCTTGCGGTCTAGGAAGCCAAGCTGAGCTTAGGAATGATTCTGACTGATGTATAGTTATCAAAAAGTTATCAAAACTTGTATTAGTGAAGGGTTGGAAGAAGAGAGGAAAGGGTGAATTCAAATAAAAAAGAAAATCTTTGTATTTAAGTAACAGCAATTATCAGAGGTTCTGCTTGTATTAATATTGTCTGAGCACATTATAAAGCATTTGTCATAGCTAATGCATTCCTGTCAAATCAAGCAATATTAGAAGAGGACTTTTATAATGAATATTAATATAAGAGACAGCCGTAAGTGAAGTAAATTATAGAGGCATGTAAATGTACTACTAACTGCTACAGCAAAGTAGTCTTCCACTGTAAATCAATTTCTTCCCATAATGTTAATAAAAAAATTAGGCTACTTGGTAGTCATCTGCAAGTTTCTGAGCATTGATAGGAGTTTTCAAGTACTTTGTGCATGTGTCTAGCTCTAAATTAAAAGTCATATTCATGAAAATGAGTTTACAGTTGGTGCACTCAACTTATTGACTGTGCTATAGTTTCTGCACAGTTCTCAAATTCTTGTTCACACATCAGAACACTTATGTTCTGTTCAGCCATCTATGATGCTTTATGCAAGTTAAGGAATAAGTACAAAATTATTCCTTTACATCAGAAATAAGATGCATGAATTTAAATAGTGGTTGTCAGTTTTTATCCAGTTTTTTAAAATGCCAGTAGTTGTTTTTTTCTTTGTTTGTTTGGGTTTTTTAATTCAAGGTTCTTTGTTTTTGAATTTCATTATAAAAATACTCATCTGGATTTGTGTTACGATTTTTGCATTGATCTCGATTTTGATGTTGCTGTTTTGGATTAGGGAGTGAAAGTAGGACTTTGGCACATTAAGGGTTATGTGCACGAAGTTAGGCTTTGTATTCTTACCAGTATATTGGCTTTGATTGTTTGGCCGGGTTGGTTGGTGTTGGTGTTGGTGTGGGGTTTTTTTGGTTTGGGGTTTTGTTGGTTGGTTGGTTGGTTGGTTTTCTTAGCATAAATTACCTACTGATATCCAAGCCATACCCTTATAGGAACATTTTTGTGCAGGGAAGTTTTGATTTTTATGTGTGGCTATTATTTGGAACTTCTTTCCCTGATGCCAAAACCTTATTCAGAGAATCTTAGTAAGTACATGATCGCTACAAAGACTATTTCAAGTAAGGTATAGTGAAGCTAAAATCTCATTCCTTATTTGTAGTGATTTAAATTGAAAAACAAAGGTATTTTTCTTACTTTTGATAGGTGATCACATTCACGCTCTCTGAGTTTTGAAAACAATTGCCATGTTATTTTTATTGTTGTTGTCATTATTATTGTATTTTTATGGCTAATAATTAATCTTCTATAATAAAAAGAAAATTGGAAAATCTCTTTTTAAGATAAATCGTATTAATTATTTTGAAATGGTAATATTATTTTGATTATAGTGCTATGTCTGAGGAACACTCAATAGAAAAAAATCCGTGAACTGTTTTCCAGATGAGCAAGTATGGACCAAATGTACCATGGAATTTGATAATGTAATGAATTTCTGTCTAGTGACAGGTCTTAGACATTTGATGTGTGGAATTTAAGTGCCTAAGTATGAATTTAACCATTCTTAAAGCTTTTGCTCATCTTTTATCTACATTTCAGTCGTCTCACTTTTTAGCACTTAAGTTCCCCACATTGGCATACCCAGAACCACCCTTTCTCATGTTTCACAGAATTAAGCAATTAAGTTTTCATCAGACCTCTTATGAATAATGTTGATATATGCTTTTTATATTGCATCTGATATTTAGCTTGTGTAATGATCAGTGTGTAACAGTCAAATAGCCTGCTGGGAAATAACCGGGAAAAAAAAAAAACCAAACCCAACTGCTCACGACTGTTCAAATCTTGCAGTTTATCTAGGTGTTATAATAAAGCAATAAAGATTTTTAGGTCACTCACATTTCAAGATTACCTTCATCCATGTATCATTACTTTTCAAATGAGAAATACGTATTTGAAAGTGAACAAAGCTGAAAAATAATATATTTTTACAACAAACTGTTTGCATCTTTCATTCCTTCAACAACAGATAGATGTTCAAATAATCAGGGACACAAAGAGGATTTATTTTTTTAAGGAAATAGCTATGAGTGAGGTGAAGAAGCTATAAGCATGGTTTACATTTTACACACAGAAAGTTATGATCTGTATGCAAACAGCTATGTCTGAAGGTAATTATTTTTCAGAACAATGTGTTAATTTAATATTTCTGTTGAGTAAGATGATAACATTCAGAAAAAAATCTTATTACCGTAGAAGTTCTTACAGATTTTAGTGAAGTCAGGATTTAATGTTTTTTACTGTTTTACTCAGATTTTTAGATTTTTCAGTTTTAAAGGGAAGTTAATAGAAGGGTGAGAATTCAGTCTTCCAGGTGTGTAGTTGTCGTTGTTGGAAATACTGTTTTTTAATAATTTTCAAAGGTTTTTCTAGACTATAATGTAAAAAAGGGAGAATAGATATGTCAAGATTTTAACGGTGTAGGTGTGCATCAGCTGTTTCTCTTATTGGAGAAATGCTAAGCATAATGTTTTGAAAAAGTAGTTCAGAATTTTCTAGGTTAAATTCCACTGTCTCTCAACTTTTAATTATCTAACACTATCTAGGAACAAACCTCTTATGAACAACAAATCCCTGAGTTTCACTAGTAATGTAGGAAAGTATTGTCACATCGTTTGGTCGTTTTTGAACTACAGTGTATCGCATGGGCTGTATTTGTTATGTGAAGCATATAAAGTTCTTTTAAACTGCGATTTGTCCAGCATGTCATCAAGTACTCAGTGAATTTTCACTGAAAGTGAGTTTACTACTCCTTTATATCAAAAAAGTTGATAATGCTGTTTGTGTCTGAGCAGAGTTTATATTTGGAAAGAGAGATTAAGCTTCCTAAACAGTAACTATATGAATTGGATTTTATGGTTGGAGGTGGGAGGAGGAGTGGAAGGCAAACAACGGTGAGCTAAGGCCCATCTAATTTGAAAGTTAAATATCTAATGCTCTCTTCAACCCATGTAGCAATTCAATTACCTACTTTTCCAAAACAAAGGAAGGAAAGGGAAAAAAAACCCTCAAACACAAATAAATCAAGTACATCTCATACTTAGGCTTGAATCCATCTGACCTAGCATTAGGCAATTTTAGTTCTTTTATGGAAAGATATATTTTTTAAAAATATAGTCAGCTCTTCTAGAGAGCATTTGATCTCGATCAAATACAATTCTCCCAAAGCGATCACATCATTCTTCTATCTCTTTCCAGAGCCTAGGGTGGATTGCTCAGGTGTAGACATCTGGAGATGGACTAGATGTATGTCCCCTACATATACAGTTGTGGGTTTTGTTTTGGTTTGGTTTGATTTTAACTTCAAGGAACATTAATGATATTGAAACACTCTTCTGTCTGTTAGTTCAAATCAACCCTACGCTATTACTGTGGCTTTAGTAACCATGTCACTTTAGGCTGAGGTATGAACAAGAAACAAATTTGAGCTTCAGTCTTTATGATTCCTGCCTCTTTCTTATTCCTGAAATACATTATTTATTTCTGATGTCTACACCTTCTACCTGTCGCTAGCTTTTTTGTGATGAGAACACATTGCTTAGAATCAAAGTGCCAGCCAGGACACTAGGTGCTGGCTCTGCTCTGCCTCTCACGCTTCACAGCTGGTGTAGGCTATTTCCAGCTTGCTACATAGTACGCGTTACTGTAAGATGCTTTCTAAGCATGGTTTATTAACATGGGGTGTGCTAATGTTTGCCCTAAGTGAATCTCCAGACAAGGTAGTCCTTAACTGGCCTGTTTCCTTCAGAGTGGAGATATTAAAAGTAATATAATGGCCATGTTTTAACAGCATATTCCCCATCTGCATCCTCAGTGCTTCACAGAGGCTATTTTAAAGCATCTGTTTCCCTCCCAAGCTACTTGTATACATATGCAACATTTTCATCTGTTATCTTTAGCTTGACATAAGAAGCACAGGTAGCTCTCAGCTAAGCCAAAAGCAACAGTTTTTCTTGTAGACTCTGTAGAAGAGTAATCTTTGAATAGCTGTAGGAACTTGCAGTCTCTTAATCTCATTGATATCTTCCTGTTTACCGTTTGGTGGCTTAAAATATTAAAAGTAGAAAGCCATAATTGTTTTCGTATTTGGTAAGGACTTTGAGGAAAATGCTCAGGGCCAAGTTGTTTATGATTTTCACTATACATCTTATAGGGAAAAAAATCACAGAAGAATGAGAGAGAAACATTTAGGCAGAATCTACAGTTTTGCTTTAATTCTCTGTATCTTGTGTGTCTGAGTGTGGACATATACAAGTGGAGGTGGCAGTTTCGTGAGAACTCATTAATTGTTTTAATGAAAAATTATCTGTGCATTGCCTGGACTTACTCATATGCTATGGAAATGATTATGGCTGCTGCCACTCTTCACTGCACAATTATGTTGATTACAGGAAAAAAAACTTTAATATGTTGTTCAACATTCAAAAGTATTTTTTTTATTGTGAGCTATATAAATAATGACTCTTCAAATTTTAACACACACACCCACCCTTTTTTTTTCCTTGGGGTGGTTCCATGGGAACTATGATTGTTTGAACACTTCTACATTAAAGACATTCCCTTCAGTTCTTGGTCATTTCTGTATACACTTATTTCCTATTTATTGTTGATATTGATTTTATTTGCTATGATTATCCTTAACTAACTTTAATAATGAATTTTGTGTTCTTATGTTCCTTGACTGCTTTTTATTGCATATTTAAAAAAAAAAAAAAGCCATGAAAATGATCCATCTGACAAAGGGAGTTTAAGTGATATTTTTTTTTTTTTTTACATTCAGGAAATTATAAATTTACTTCAGTTAAAGTGAAACAATTCTTAACAAAATGGTCTCAGGGGAACAGGAGTTAATTTTATTTACATAAGTGTTGCTTCCTTGCAAACTGCAATGAAATGAGAAACCCCTAAACATGTTGGTTTCTGTCTTCCTGTCTTTGTAAAATAAGTTAGTCCACCCAGGTCCAAGATTTAGGACTCTTGCTGTTACAAATGTATTCATCAGCGCTGTCTTAATTACTGCTTACATGGTTGATATATCATTAACTATATCAGTTCACTGATGTTTCTGAGAACTATCAGTGTATTCTTAATAAGCATGTTTATTTTCCCATGTGTAAGTTTTCAAGACCATAAGCTTTCCATGTTTCACTGAAGTAACTCCAGAAACCAGGGTGCTCCATTGAAGTGTTCTTCCGTAAGCCAATACAGCAAGCAGAGCTGTTTTAGAAAATAACAAGAGAAATCAAAGAATAAATAGAAAATTATGAAAGTTCCTTTAAAAATGGAAATTTTGATGCAGTGTTTATTTTTCACTATATTGACATAAAACAGTTTTCCATGGAGTGGTAACTGAGATGTCATATTTACATTTTATCCTAAGAACAGAGACCACAGTATCTCACACAGTCCTGCATGCCAGCTGCCATCGAACGTTGCCTTTTCTGTAGGTCATTACCAAAAATGATCAAAGTTAATTATTTAAGATGTTCAACAGGCTTAAGTCCTGTAACCTAAGAACAACAAACCATTGTTTCTTAACACATATGTGAAATCAACGCTGCTTTCTACCACACATTCTGTCTGCAGAGGAGTGTTTTGGCTGTGATTTCCTCAGCTAAAAAAACCCACCTTCTGAATATCTCTTCTTCACTTAAATTCAGAAATAATCCTGTGTTTGTGTGTTCAAATCCATGGAGGCTTCCATTAATATTTATTCAGATGTATAATTTATATATGCAGTCAGTGTAAAGGAATGGAAAAAAAATGAATTTATCAATTTCAGATTTCACCTGTCTAAAGACATACAGAAACAGAAATGTTGATATGTGGAAAGATACTCTTCTTACTCCAATATTCTTGTTCCAGAGTCCTCTAAATGAAAGAAGAGTTTCTATCATTGACCTGTAGCTCTTTTTGGTTTGTTTTTCGCCTCAACATTTATTATCACACTACCTTTTACTTTCCATTTGGAATTTATTTCATATAACTGTCTATATTGGCTTTAACATTCTAAGCTATTAGTGCTCATTCAGATAACAGTACAATTCAAAATGTCATCAGTAATATGTAGTTATGGCATTCATAATGTTTTTTTCCTAAAATGGACAAAAATGACTTGACAAATTGCATGCATTCTCACTGTGCATTTCCATTTGGTAAATAAAGCATTTAGAATATGGTCAAATAATGATTCAGCTTTGATCTCCTACCCAAGGGGGAAAGAGCATTCCTAGCAAATACTAATTGATTATTCTTCTGTCTCTATAATTTTCATGCTGAAAGTTTCCTGACAGACCATGTAAATATTGCCAAGGATAAGTTATTTCACTAATTCTACCAGGACTAAGGAGTCTGAGGGGAAATTTAGCCATGTAAATTTTAGGCCACAGGAGGAAAATGCTTCTAATGTTAATTAAAGCTCTTGATGTTTAAACTTGCATGGTGAAAAAAAGAAGTAACAAAACCTAAGAGCAGTTCTTGGGAGGTCTCTAGTCATTTAGAAGATTATGCATTAAAGATCAATAGAGAGTATGAAAATATTTTCTTTTTGTATAGAGGTTATCCAGGAAATATCTAATGACCAACCACCTGGAGAGAGAAAAACCCCACAAATCACAAACCAAACAAACCCAAAACAGCTGTACTAGGGATATGATAGAGCATAGTCTTTTGTCAAAGGATTATTATTGGGGGTACACTAAAAGGTATTTAACTTCCAATTGCAGTTTGCTGGTCTTACATATTTTAAACATCTTACTTGTATGCTCTCTGCCTAAGGTAAGAATGAGATTCCTTAAAAAAAACCCAAAAAACTCTTTATTTATATATGCATAAAAGGGGGCGATAATTCCTGCATTTCTCCTAAGAACCACAGACAAATAAATCACTGCATTCTGAAGTTGAATCTGCACACAAAGAAGTCTTTGAAAGAGGTGCATCTAGTAAAACTAAATTCTAGACTTTGCCTCTTTTGTTGAACTAAATGTTTGACTCCAGAGATCAGAATTCTTAAGCATATTTTATACTGTATTTGTCAATATGATATTAACTGTTATCTTCTAAGGTAGCTGGTTAAAAAATTGAGCTGTATTTCACTGGGTCACCATGGACACCAGTCCTTGTTAGGTTTTTCTTTTTTAGTAAAAGCTGCAGATTTAGAAGTCATTGACATCATGACATCTCTTAAACTGGCAAGACACTGGAGAGCAAAGGTCCTAGAGAGTAAAATCTGATATCCTTTGCAATTCTCCATCAAGTAATTTGAATAGAAGGAATTAAGTCATCATAATGTGACTGCATACCACACATGGTGTACAGCCCAAAGGGCAAGTCAACCGGTCCTAGCAATTAGTTTTGAAAGAGAGTAAATGATTGCGAAGGGATAGTGTGGATTCCTATGATTTATCAGCAGCTGAAGGCAGGAATCCAGCAACAAAAGAGAAACATTCATTAAGGACTGTATTTCAGTCCCATCTGACCAGCAGTGAGTCTGAGGTACGGAGAGAATGCGAAGGGTGCTCGGATCTTCCTGCTCTTCCACTTTCTCTCCTCCCTTTTATCTGGACATGTGGTATTGCTTATGGTCTCACTTGCATCATGGTAACTTCATTAGCTACCACGGGACTATTGAAAATCCTTTCTGGAGAAGGATATTAATGATGATAGGTGACTCCACTGGTTTCGGCTATCACACTTAACAAAAGGGCAGTGAATGCTGCTTCTCTCTCCCACTTTTAAAGGTGGTTTTGAGCAGAGGTGTCAAAGAAAGGCTACAGGAAACATTCCTATGAGAGCTTTTATTCATTGTACTCAAATGCATCTATGTTACAACTTATCACCCTCTTGCATTCTCTGCTGCACCTCTTACTGCTGGCTGCCATGCCCTGTTGTTGTTCTCAATCTGTCAGTCAGAGACAGATCTCTTTGGACTGCAACGCAATATTAACTGCATAGTTACAAGTGAAATTTAAAAGATCTATGTATAGAAAATATGAAAAAATATTTTAAAGACAGAAATTAAAACCCACTACAGTGTTCCATAACCCTCTAGAAACCTGTATCCATATAGAAAATTACAGTTATATCTTTTAATAAACTGCCTTTTATTGTATGTATGTTGTGTGTTACAATTTTTCACTTCTTCATTTCATACTTAAGGAAAATCAAAATAAGAATTAAATTATTGACATTTATAGTTATGAAGAAGGAATTAATTTTACCCATGCAAGAGGAATGGATTACTTAATATAATATTCCTTTCCAATTTATAAGTTCTATGGTTCTGTGATTTATTTATGAAAAAACAGGTAAATTTTTCAGCCTGAATGAGGCAATATTTATCACTCATAATTTTTTCAGCTTTTGTGTTTAAATTAAACAGATAATTAAAACGAAGCTTTGTATCATAAAATACATTTATTCTAATGACAATTGCTAGCATCTTGCCCAATAGCCTTTTATGTACCAGAATTTTCATTCCTCAGATGAAATAGGCCTATTTATGTTCCAAATGTCATTGTCACCAAAATTAAACCCCATATCAGCTTTGAAAATTAATCTTCAGTCATTTCTGTATCCCTCCTCTGCCTCCTTAAGTGCAAAATTACATAATTAATTCTGCTTTTGGAAAAAAGTAACACTTTTTCTCTGAGCCTTCGCTATATTGATTGATTGAGCTCATGGGATCTATGTTTGCCCTAATCTTAGGTCACTGATGTAGCCTAAAATAATTTTTAGCAGCATGAGGGAGTGAATCAGTTACCTGTTCTAGGAAGATAGTTGTTAGATTAGTTATACACTGAAAGAATAACTCTTAGATTCACACCATCATAACATGCACATAAAACAAACCAGGTAGTTATGGACATTCCTGTAACAACAATAAGACCTCCTTTTATTTAAAAAGCATTTGTGTTACGTCTTTTAATACAGAGGAATGAAATTTAATTTTGAAGAATAGTTTTATTATTAAGCTGTAGTGGGCAAATTTAATGTGCATCTTCAAGCAGACCGTTGTGAAAGACTGGAGCAGTAGATTTAGAATAGCCAGGATATACGCTGACAAGCACATCCTGTCAAACACAGATGAGGAGTAATATCTGCGTGTGACAGTAGACAATCAAGCAATCAAACTCAGTATTACACATTAGTGAATATAAAAAAGCAAACAGAACACTGTTAGTGTTAAGAGGAGGATACAGTGCAATGCAGGGAAATTATTTTAATGCTCCAAAGGGCTTTTAAGATTGTGTTTAGACAGCTGTATGCAATTTTGAACACATGTATAATCTGAGACCTCAAAAAGACAGAGAGATTTAAAAGGTTCACAAAAAGCCAAACTAGAATGAGTCATGTTCAGAAGGCTTGCATATGCAGAAAGCCTGGTGAAACTGAGACTAAACTAAGAAAGCTGTTTAGGCAAAGTTATTTTTCAGGTTTCCAAGGTGCTAGAGATAGTAAGGACTTATGGACATTAAATCTTCTAATAGGGTTGTGGTAAAAGGGCTAAAGACTATTTGATGAATATTAAAATGTAATGCCTGCTCAGCTTGTACCACTGGAATGTTATACAGAGTGGTAAATATGGCTTGACTTAGTTTCCAAGTTGGTTAATGCAGAGTATCTCAAATATAAAGCTGGTTTGGGTGAGAAAAATAGTCTGAAAATGTAAAAAACCTCAGAAACTGCAAATTTTTGTACACGTGTATGCATATGAATATCTTATTTTTTATGTTTTCCATAAAAAGCTAAAGACTGGTTGGGGTGGTCATCATTATTCATATTCAGTGGCTAGTCAAACAGTCAGTGAATCACCATCGTGAAAATTTTAAAGAAAATACCCGTCTGCATTGCTAATTTGTGGAGGTACAGCAGTACATTTAACAGATGTGTATGTACATGAGACAATGTTGAGCTGATGTAGCTAATTTCCTTCAGGAAACATTTATCAGGACTAGGTCCTATGCTGATATCCCCAAAAGGACTTGGAGGCAGGAGCCTCTCATGCTAGCTGGGGTGCTAGAAGGAGGGAGGTGAGCATATTCGGGTGAGCTTTTGGGGTGTGTGAGGCCTGCCCTGGGCCTGTGTCTCCAAGCAGACTCTCAGAGTTAGAATTTTGAGATGGAAATGCCAAGTTCAAGAATTCCAAAAGGCTGTAAGAGGGGAATGGACTCAGCACAATAGCAGACAAACCCGCTTGGCATGTGTAATATCTGAACTTCCTTCTCCTAAATAGTTTTAGCAATCAAATTTAAGCCTATCGGGAAAAGTTAAGATTTTTATTGTTTACTTGCTCTGATGCCCAAACTGCAGCTGAATTGTAATTTCAGTGGTCAGTCCCCATTGGTGCGTACTTCTGTAGTCAGTATTTTCACCATTTCATCCTGACCATCCTCAGTGTAAAATCAGGGCATGCACACAAAACCAGGAACTCAAGGAACTCATCCATTTTGGGATTAGAAGAAATGGACATCCAGTGACTGTTATAGTTCAATCTTTACAATACTACAGTTTTTACTGAGTTGATGGAAAATATCCTCACGTTAGGATGTAATGGAACATAACAGCAATAGCCGAAATAAGATATAAGGGAATACGCAGTAAATGCAGGGAAGAATTCTTTGATCATTGCTTATTAGTTGGCTAGTATTTTGACATACAGAGAGATTTTCCCATTCCAGACAAGGTCGTTCTTGTTTCTGTTTGTTTACAGTAGTCACCCCTCCTTGCTCCTTGCAAGTTCTCCATCCCCATCTACGCATCCTGAAATTATAGCATTTTGCCAGCTCCTCATTTCTCATTGCTATCAGACAGGTTTAAAAATGACACTTCTTCTGGAGGCTGCCCTGTTTAATGGCCTTCTGTTGTCTCACTAGTGATGTCAGGTAGGATTACTTGTTCTATTTTCTGTCTGCGGTCCTAAATGGAAACCCTGTGTTAAAAGATTGTTTTACAATTTCTGTCCTGCTTTGACTAGCTTAAAGCCACAGTCTTCAGTTTGGGTTGTTGGTTTTTTTTCATCTGAACATTTTAAAGTATGCTGACAAATCTTTTCCTTTATAGAACTGGCTGTACCTCAGGGGAGCAGGGCATTACTAGGTGCAGGTCAATGCATCTAGACCTAACACTTCGTTTGAAAGAGCTTTTAAAAGTATGGGTTTGATGCTTTGAAAACTGTTTGTCTAATAATTTGGCTAGTTTCAAAGCAAAAGCTGTGCCTCCTTTTGTACGGCTTGGAAATAAGTCAGCTGCCAGTCACAATATCGTGATCTTCCCTAGAGATACTGCCTGCTGAAATGGTGATGGCTTGGGATTGGGGGGGGGGGTGTGTGTTGGTTTTGATTTGGCTTTTTTACCTGTTTTTCCTTTCAAGCTGATAGTGTCAGCTTCTGTTGAAGAACAGCATATTGACATAGGTGGACCAGAGGTTCTTTTTGAGGGTATAAAATTCCTGATTATACCACAGCAGCGATGCAAGGATCTTAAATGCATTATCGCTTGACTGTCCCGCATTTTAGACTGGAGTAGTTTTGTGGAGAAATTTCATTATTCCACATTTGACAGAATGGAAGTAGATCCCTCTGGCTGTCATTCTTTGGGGATATTTTTGGCAAACTGTTGCTCTTTGGAGATCTGAAGAGGTTTGAATGGTATACACAGATCTGGGCGACAGAGGAAAGCAGACAGAGAAAGGGATGAGATGATCAAAAGTGCATGATAAATGCCCAGATTAGAAATCTGTTGCATGGCCATAGTCATGTAATGGTCTTTATCTTGTTTGGAAAACCAGCATAATGTTTAAATTATGGGACTATCCTTCCTCTGCAAACCTTATTGCAATTAGCTTAAAAGTTTTCTTGTAACCCATTTACTGTTTATCTTAGAGTGAGTATATTTATTTCTTAATATGAAGTTCATATGAGTTGTGGGATTTTTAATTTCATATTGATTTAATTGAGAACATGTAGAGAAGTCCAGTTCTCAGTTCCTAATACCTGAATTCCAGGAGAGGTATTTGGGAAGTGCAATTCAAAGTATTAAAAAATCTACTTTTATTTCTCTTCTCTGTTGCATGACTTCTTTCATCTACTTCATACTCTTGAACATTTACATACCTGAATTTACATTTCCTCTTTTTTTATACAGACATTTCCTGAGTGTTTTCTGGACATTTGAAGTAAATGCCTATACTTTAAAAATATCATGACCTATCTGTGATGCATGTGATGCTGCTCAGCATGTAATTTTATTCAAGTTTTAATCAGAAACTAAGAATCTGTGAAATAACCAGTCACAAGAGAAGACACAATTATCCAGCAAAAAGTGTCATCACTATACTTGTTCAGTGCTTTCAAAACATTGAATTATACTAAGATTGAGGGGAGGGGTGGTAAATATATTTCAACTGTACAGTAATTTTTAACCAAAGTGCACCAATAAGTATCACTAAGTTACCAGCAGTGAAGTAATTGTACCAGTGTCTCCAAAAATCCAAAGACTTAGCAATTCAACATGCTTAAAAAACCATTCTTACAGTACCAACATCATCCTTAGAAGATAAGGGGTGTCTTTGAAGAATTAATAATGGCAATCTGTGGGCATGAAGAACAATAAGAAAGTTAAAATTTAGTCAGTATTTCAGAGATGTTTATTAAGCCTTTCTCCTGTCAAAATGGACCTGTTGGGGAGTGCTGTTTCTCTCATCTGAAAACGTTTCTGGTGAAATACTCAGCTGTGCACTACAATGAAATAGTGAAGCTCAAGTGCATGACATTAGCAGAGGGCTGGTGCTGAGCAGCCCCAGCAGCTCTGCGGTGCAGCAGTTGCACTGCGCGTGGTCCCTTCCTTCCAGAGGGCTCCGCCGTCCGAATCCTTAATGTCTTCATAGGGGCTCTTCTGTCATGTAACAGAAAGACACTGTGAAATCAGTGCCACACGGCAGACCTGCTACCCGCTGTAAGTATTTGTATGTTGGTAATGGACAGTATTCCAAGAAAGGATTAACTTTTACATTCATTACCAAATTGTTTAAACTGCCAAAGGACTAGTTTGTCGTAGTGAGCTGATTGCTGAATAGTTCAGCCAGTCAGACACCATACAAAAGGAAATTTTGGACAAGTTTGTGAAGAAAAGGTTTATGTGCTGACCAATTTGCCCCCTTCACTCTTTGCTCTCTATCAATATTGACTTTATCTTTCATTTGCACAGTTTGGGTGGAGAGCAAATTTCACATACAGCATTCAGTAAACCTTGAGCAATGTGTAAAGTAGAAGGAAGAGCATATATATCAGTCGTTTTCACTTTTTAGGCAATAGGGCTGTATGCTGGCATAACTGTAGAGTGTGTGTCCAGCAATTTAGAATGAATACAAATATGTCTGCCCCAGAGGTGTCTGAAGGCTATCTGAACTTAGAGCAGGTTTTTTTGATTGCAGGAAAGAAAGACTATGATAGATGTGATTTTGACAAAATGATAGCTGACTCCACAGTGGAAAGTCCATGGGAATTAATGCCAAGTCTTCCATAAAATGATCTAGTTACAAAAATGAGGTAAAGCATTCCATTCACTGTGCTCCTTTTACTGTTTCAGACTCTGAAACTGCTGATACAGGATTTAATTATCAATATACACGTATACAGACAATAGTTTTTATTATGTTTCAAAATACGTTTCATTTTAATTTAAATACATACTTGTAATGTGCTCACTGTAATCCTTCTTGGCAGCAAAATAAAATAAATGTTTAAATAATTTTATTTTCATTTAAAATGTAAACTCTTTAACCCTCTTTTTAGTTATTTGTGTTAGGGCCTATATCTCACCTCAGACCCCAAACATTTAAGGACCTGATGAAAAAAAGCCATGGAACCTAAATTCAAGGCTAATCCTCCAGCCGTGATACTCGTCTTGCTGGAAATAGGAGATAACAAATACCAACTGTAAATCTTTCAGGCAACACAGGTTACCTCAGAAGGTTTAAAACATAGTTTTGGATTTTATGTGCTTATTGAGACTGTCTCATTTTGGTCTGGGACAGATATTATAGTCTCTTTATACTGAAGAGATGGTTCTTTGTTTTAAAATTATGGGAACAGTTCTGCAATACTTCATGTATTATTATAGGAACAGGTATAGTATGGACAGGTAATAAAACCAAATACTTCACAGACTTCTGTAGGAAACTGCTAGATTTTTCAGAAATGTATTTTTAATAAGGAGTTCTCTTGTTTCATGGACATCTCTATTTTTATATCAGTTTATGTTGGTTTCTATCACTTGTATTACCATATTAGAAGTATATATAAACTGTCTTAGGTTCTGAGTTTCAGCCTTTTTGGCCATGATTGTCCAATTGCAATCCCTGGAAAAAAAAAAAAAAATGCAGCCTTATGAAGGAAAACAAGTTCTGGACAGTTCTCTCCCAGTAATACATGATTGCTGAAAGGTGCAATGTCAAACACTTCCAGGCTAAGAATATGGCCATTTCATGTGTGCCAGATTAACATTTTGATTCCTGCACCCACCATCAAAAGCTGTGCCCAGCAAGGTATATTTTAACACACATGCAGGATTTAAATCCATTTTTTATTTCAAATTGAGCCAATTTTATTTTAGACCCACTGGCAGTTCTTGCAGTTCAGTGTAATATTCAACCACACTCTCTCACAGAAGTGCACAGACTTAATTAATGTCTTTACCTCTCTGTGAGTGATTGAAATACCCATGTGCAGGTAATGTAGGCCAAATAACATCACACAGAATGTTGAGATCAGATGAGAGTGGGGGTTTAATGTTAGAGTTAGCTTGGCCACTTTAGGCAATCAGTAATTCAGATAGGTTGAAACTGTAATGAAGTGTTGTTAGTTGCTTCTGAAATTAAAATCATTTTGCCAGGAGATGAAAGTAACTGGTAAATCCTTCTGGTATAAAAGAAGAGATGCTATCCTTGTCAAGCTCTATTGCCTGCAGTAAAAGCTGGTGCTCCATCTGTGTATTAGCCATGTTCTTTATTATTAGCATGGTCTAAATCTCCTTGCAAGCTGATTAGTTTATGTGCTCTTGTCCAGATGTTTGTAAGAATGTAATGAACCTCAAAGTATGATATATGTAAATGTATTGGATTGAAAAGGCTACTGTTCATAGGCCTTTTGAATATATTCAATACATGTGTGAGTCATTATTTATAGTGTTCTTGAATGATCCATGAAACCCCTTCACTGGGTCTGGGGGAGAAGCACAGTCACTGTCTTAAGAGTTGCACTTGTAGAGAATAGCTTGACATCTGTTATCTATTAAGTTGGAAGTGGAGAGGGCGTCTGGGGCTGCAGGCATGATAAGAGGTAAAGATTTTAGTTGGAAAACACATTTACCGAAAGAGACTGGAATATCTGTCTCAAAGGGGATGGCATTTCAGGGATATGTTTAGTGCTTGGCCATCCTTCTGAAGGGAAAAAGAAATTAAATTTTTAAGCCATCCAGGTAACAAAGGAACCAAGTTATTAATTTCCCTGTTGTGAGAGGCAGTAATCTTTTGACAGATTAAAGCAGAGAAAATTGGGGAAAAAAAAAAAAAAAAAACCCAAAGCCAAACCCAGAAATCAAAACCAGCTTTGCATCAATAGGGATTTGTTTTAAACTTCTTGTGTATTTTTTCTTGCTCTCTACTTCCTTTTTAAAGGTTTAGTGACATCTACTTCATAAGTGTGACAAAAGATCATCCTATAAGGCAAGAAAAAAATCAAAAGATCATATGCAATATACAGATCTATATGTGTCAGTTTTAATTGGAATTTTATTTTCAGAGTTTCTAATCACCCTAGAATAACTCCTAATCTTTCCTTTCACAAATTAAACACAACTTATTTGCTAAAGTAAAAGACCTGCTGAATTATCAGAAAGATACTTTGAGTCTTACTCAAACATACGTCCTTTTCATTTACTGAAATACTATTGCAGTATTTTGATAATCCTTGCTTAGGTAAATTCCCTGTACTCCTTGTACTTAAGTAGATTTGATTTTTACCTGATTTCAAAATTGAATAGCTTAAATAAAAGGATAGCCCATTTCTGTGGATTGCCAAATTCTATTTGTGTAAATTAACAAAATTTGTCAGCATTTTTCACTTGTAAAAAAAATCTATGAATTGTAATTATGTGAATAATTTCAACTCTGCAGTTTACTACAATTAAGATACTATTTAAATATTTTGGATCTTTTTCCAAAATGTTTTAAATTTTCTTTTTGATGTATAAGGGAGTAAAATTTTCTGTTTCAGCGCATTAAATCTGTGTCAATAAGTCCACTAGGTTGCTTCTTGGGTAACAAAGGAGTAAGTTTTTCCCTATTCTATACAGAGGAAAAACAGTGCTTGAGATGAGAATTGGTAATTAAGCCAAATGTGCTGTCTAGATAGAATAATTAATGTATTCAGTGAGGAAGAAGTGTAATCTCAAGGAAAATTGTTTCAGGCGGTTGCTTCCATCAAAGAACTTCTGGTTTTTTTAATGATCCATTAATGATTGCTTTTTATTCTACTTTCAGACACCTGAGAAATGTATTTATAGACCAATAAACCACTTCTGGCTTTTTTTTGTTTGTTTGTTTGGTTGGTTTTTTTGTACTGATGCAGAACAGAAGTTTCTAAACTGTAAGACTAATTCCACATTCCCTTTACAAAATCTGTTATCTCACAGAAAATGTTTTGCTCAGTTATTGTGTGAAACACCTGCTATTTTGTCTTTATAAGTCATTTAAATTATCATCTGAGGGCTTTATTTTTAAATAAAACTGGTGTTCCAAAATGGTAGGCATATTTCTGTGTGAATTTGCAAAGAAACATGTGCCTGAACTTTGGACTGTGAAAGGAAATTATCATGATGTACCTGATATTCAATATCAAACACTTGACAACTTCTATGTATTATCCATGAAAATTACTTATAGAAAAAATGTTTTTATATTCATAGATGAATGTTTTTAATCATATTGATATCTTCTTGGTCAGCCAAATATTCTGGCACTACATGTAATACATGTCAATATAGAATCATCCAAGAATATAGTCAGTACTGTGTCTGAGTACTGCTCAAAAAGGAAGTGAAAATATGATCTAGGAGAACTGCTGTGTTTGAAACTCATAAGCACAGAGGAAAGGATTGGGGGAGGCTTTTGGTTTTTAAGTTAATGGCAATGTAAATGTTTTTTTTTTCCAAAATGGAGTTCTTGTATTTTACATTCATCAGTGGACACAATAGTAAGCAGCGTTTTTGGCTCTGCCACTGTGCAATATTCCTTCCCTAAAGAGTGAAGATAAACATGTGATGTAAACATCTCCTGTCATACAAATGCATGTATTTTTTTGTGTGTGTGTGATCAAAAGCTCTCCATCAAAAATAGAAAATTGTTCTTTAGCCTTTTTTTTCCCTTTCCTGTTGAATGCTCACAGCCCTGGGCTTCTGTGCAGATTGCTTTCTAGGAGATTCCTTTGTCTTATTCCAAACCTTTTTGGTGTCTGCTTTTTTATTTAACTTCTATTCTTGGAACAGCTGTCTCTTCACATGTGCTAGATAACCCCCATATCCTTTGCTTCTTAAAATCTCTCCTTAAAGCCTGCTTCTCTTAAATAGCCTTCCAGATTCTTTCCTCTATACTCCTATAGCACACCTACTTCCACATTGTCTTAATATTCTCAGGTAACAGCCTAAGTCCTACAGACACTTGCACAGAAGCTTGGTAGTATAAACTAGATTGTGTGAATTAAGGTCTAAACCTGTTAGAACAATGGTTTATTTTTTTTTCCTTGTGATGCTGCAAACATACGGGATGTGAAGTATTAATACTTTAGTCATTCTGATTGTATAAAGTATAGATGCTAGGAAAGCTTATGATTAAAAAGCTGTCTCTGCTTAGGTTTAGAAGTGTGTATTCAGACTTCATACTTTTGGGTATAGGTACAGTAGCAGAACCCAGACTTTGTACTTCATCTATGAGAAACCCTCCTATTGCCCACCAACTCTCAACAACAAAACCATAAAAAGAAATCCTTATGGAAAGTAGTCTTGCCACATTTCTGTCAAGAATTTCAGAGTTCGGTGAGTATGTCCCTTAAAATGAGCAAAGGCATCCCTCTGTCCCTGGGCACTGAAGTGGCTCACCACTTCTGGAACACTGGGAAAAAAGAATTGTCACACCACTGTTCAACACCTGGTACAGAAAGAGGCTGATGTTCCAAACTGCACCATACCTGGGTGCTATTTTTGTCGAGAGTGGTTTACAATAACATGGTCAATAATTCAGTCTGAAAAATCAGGAAATAAATATTGTAGGTATTACTATTACTACTATTACAGCAATTTAAAACTTTGTCGTAAACTTGGTTAAAAGGTCAAAAGTATTCAAATCTGGAAGGGTTAACTCCTGCTTTCATGTATGTGGACTGGAGTGCTCAAAGTAGAACTGTGGTTCAGAGAAGAAAACAGGCAAGCTGATCCATTAATATAAAACCAGACAAAAACATAGTTATTTAAAACCACAAATGGTGTTTTCTTCATGAAGGTGAACAATTTAGTATTTCACAGAGTAAGCAGTGAGATGTATCCTTGACAGACGGATTCACAAATGTAGCTGTTATATGCTACTATCGCGTTTCATTACAGAGGTTTTAGCATGAACATGGTACATGTTAAAGATGCTAAAAGTGTACGTTAAGAGGAGGTGAAAATTGCTGTTGGTGGCTGAAAACTGTCTTCCTTGCACAACAAACTGCACTGGGGAGGCAGTAAAGATTCTTTTGTAATAGTAAAGCTTTGTGGTGTGTGTGCACGTACGCATGTATGTGTTTAACTGTGTATAAAGTAATGAAGCATCCTAGACTGTGCAGCTGGAGTGGGCATTCTTAAAACAAAAGGCCGCATGCTAAGGACCTATAGAGGTCTCAGTGACAGGGATTTACTAAAGTGAAATTGTAGCTAATCAGTTTTTCTGTGAACTTCTCTGTAAGAATGATGTTTGGAACTCACAGTAGTAGTTGTAGACCAGTCCTGGGGCTTTTCACCTTGAAGTTCTCTGAATTGATTTGGTCTGGCAGGTCTGGATTTCAATCCAGTCATGTATAACAGGGAGGGCAAGAAAGAACTGAGGAAATGCTGAAGGGTTTTCAGTCCCCTATTACTGCCATGACACCCAAGAGGAACATTCTTGGTTATAGGATATAGGAATGATTATGCAATTCTCTTCTTATCATCTGGATGAAAAAAACTGACCCAAAGCATTCCTTATATTCCTCTATTATTGCAGAGGTCTGTTCCAAAGTTGTAAGAGACCTCATGTAACTGCCTGTCACGGTTTAATCCCAGCCAGCAACCAAGCCCCATGCAACCAGTTGCTTACTGCCCCCACAGTGGGATGAGGGAGAGGACTGTAAGAGTAAAAGAGAGAAAACTTGTGGATTGAGATAAAGGCGGTTTAATAGGTAAAGCAAAAGCTGCACACGCAAGCAAAGCAAAACAAGGAATTAATTCACTACTTCCCATGAGCAGGCAGGTGTTCAGCCATCTCCAGGAAAGCCGGGCTCCACCACGTGTAATGGTTACATAGGAAGACAAATGCCATAATGCCAGATGTCCCATCACACACACACACCGCCCCCATTCCTTCTTCTTCCTCCAGCTTATATACTCAGTGTGATGTCATACGGTACGGAATAGCCCTTTGGCTAGTTCAGGTCAGCTGTCCTGGCTGTGTCCCCTCCCAGTTTCCCATGTCCCCCCAGCCCTTTCGCTGGCAGGGCCCAAGAAACTGAAAAGTCCTTGACTGAGTATAAACATCACTCAGCAACAACTGAAACCAACAGTGTGCTATCAGCACCATTCTCAGGCCAAATCCAGAACACAGCTCTGCACCAGCTACCAGGAAGAAAATTAGCTCTGTCCCAGCTGAAATCAGGACACTGCCATTCATAAGATCTCATTGACTGTCTAGACATTTTGGTCTGGAGTAGAAGATGTTGCATTAAAGACCATCATTTTGGGCTGAAATTCTGTAAGCATGATTTGCAAGTTTTCATTGCCGTATCTGATCTATGCCAATGAATGAGTTTACATAGAAATTGGCATAGTGCACATGCAAACCAATTTACGTTCCACATGTGCAAAGCAATAAAATTGTTTCCAAAGCAGATAAGTATATTACAGAGTGATTAATTACTTTGTAAAGTATCTGCACAATAGGTTGGACTGTTGGCTTTCCAGTTAGATATTTCAGATGCAAAGATGTCTGCTTCATACATGAATCAATGGTTCATGTAAGCTAGTACATAAAACATCAACCAACATTTGAATTTTGCTCTGTTCCTCATTTCCTAGTGCAGAGGCAGTTGGTATTAAAGGATCATCTGTTCATGAAGCTCAAGCTAGTCGTCCATTGGTCCCAGCAGAACTCTTGTGTAAACAACATGAACAGAAACATGGACAAAAAAATGCAAGTCTGACATTCAGGGTAAATTGAGTGAGAATTTTGCAAATTTGACAGGTGATTTAACAGCAGCTGCTGATACTGATGATACAAGCCAGTGCAATGCAGGGGTTTGGTCATAAAGCAGCAGCTTGTGAGTTACTGAGCTGTTAGTCTGGGGAAAAAGAAGAGAATCTGAAAGGAAAAAGTATTAAAGGCCTTAAAGTTCAAAGGGAAAAAAAGCAGTATATATAGACAAGATTAAGTGACATTTTTAAAAGGCTGAGCAGATAAACTTTTGAGCTAAATATATGTTTCCAGTTTATAAGAACATTGCTGAGGTATTTTGCATAATTTCCAAACTCATTTGATTTACTGTTGCTGATGCAAACATTACCTTTTGGAAGCTTGAAACAGCAAAAGAATATTTACCATTGTTCCCCTCCATCATGCATGCAGATTGGTTTTTTATTGTATGGATGCTGGCATTATTTATTTTCTTTTTTTAGAAAAAACATCATTGAAGCATTTGTTTTGGAAAAAACACATATAAAGAACTGCATGGACTTTGCTAACAGGTATGAGAAATTATATTTAAGAAAAGGTAGGTCACAATTTAGGCCTAAAGGTACTGTCATCCTCCCTTAAACTGGTTAATTCCAGTAATTATAATCTGACATACAAGAATATGGGAAAAGATAAAAACACTATTTTTGTGGAAGGGATCTATTGCAAAATCTAATTTTTGAGACTTTTTCGTAGATTTGCTATTGCAAGAAGAATTTATCTTGTTCCATTTTTGGTACTACATATAGAAAAATTCTGATTTGTAGTCTCAGCCTGCATTTGAACAAACAAGCACAATAACCAGGACTTTGGTACTGCAAACTCAGCCCATAGTGAGTGGGGAGTGCAGTCACTCCTAGTGAATGCTTTGGGGAGGACTTGATAATGTCATGTCGTAGGACCGTATTACCAGTGGCAAACTCAGCAGAATCACTGCAGTAACCTGTCATACTTAAATCGGCAAAAGTGAGACCATACAAAGTACTTCTCTAGTTCTAGTGATTATTGTTGATAATAATTAAGGAATGGTTTAGGTCATGAAATGCATTCAGAGGATAACTTGGTAGTCAGAGATACAATGTAATCAGCTCGCAAGAGACTTTCACCTATGTGGGATGGAATGAGACACCTGTTCTTATGTTTATAAACTATATCTTCGAGGAAAATATGCTAGATGGGTGTGCTCTGTAAAACCTAGCAGGATTAGTTTCAAAGATATTTTCTAAAAACACTGGTTATCCTAATATTTTGCTAAATCTTGTTTTTCCTGAGGTGTCAATTGTTGTGTGGCATTTTTTCAGTATCCCCATAGAGCAAAGAAGAGATCTTTATCAGACTCATCTCATTTGGCACTATGGTAGCTGCACATTCAGACTGATTAAAAGTGTTAATAAATTTAGATAAAAGAATTGATGATCATCTATACATCTGCAGATTTCTTGGCACAGGCACAGACAGGTTAGGTCTGCAATTCCCCTGTCCACATGGTCTATCCTTTTTAATTCTGCCCTATCTGCTGACATTTGAAACAGCTGCTACAGCCTGAAGTCACAAAAAGAAAGTTGTTACCAAGCATGGATGCTTTCCAGGTCAAACGTATTTATTTTTGTAGAATTAGCAGAAATCTTACATCTGCAGAGAGATCCATAGATTAGTTGACTATGTTGTGATTAATGCGTTAGAAAAACTGTCATGGTAGCTCTCAAGTTCATGCAAGAAAAACCATTATGGTAGCTCTCAAGTTCATGCACTGAATGATTTAAAGGTATGACTCTTTCTTCAGAGGGAAAAGATCCATTCACAAGCCTTGCTTATGTGCTAGCAATGAACCTAGAAATTTAGACTGTGATGCAAACTATGCAATAGAAGAAATTGGGAGGTTGAAATCTGTATACACAGTTTTTCCAAAGCTGGGCAAGTTCTCTGAGATTCTGCCTAAGAAAATGTGTTAGAAGAAATCCCATGTGCAATCACAACCTTACCTAATATGGGACTGGAATGTCAGTTATTGTGGGCTATGTCTTTAGATCCCAGAAGAGCAAAGACTAGAAGGCATTTTAATCCAGATCATCTTTTCTGGCATCACTAAGTCCTGTTGTCAGTGAAGTATAAAGGGGTTACAACTTGATGAAGACAATGACGATGATTATGTATATAAAGTAAACAGTAAGTGGATTTTAAATGGTTGCTTCCTTGCTTATTATATGAGGCTTTTTATTGGCTTTTCCCATAAATAGAAAAGTAGACAGACAAGACATAAAAAGGCACACAAAAATATATAACAAATGTTATGGGAAAAAAACCCCAGCCGCTAGAATTTATTTCTCTTAAATTAAGAATTCCAGTTAGAAAGAAGGAAAAGTAAATAGGAAGCTGTGCTGGCTGCTTGCTGTCAAGAGTTCCATTTGACAAGCTGCCTTTGTAAGTGCCATGGATGGTTAGCAACTTAAAACAATAGTTACAATATATACCTGAAAGATGTGAAGGGCTTAAGAAGCAGTTATATCTTTGAGGTCTGCTTATAGTAAAGAACCACCTAATACTTTGCTGTCATAGCTAATGGTAGCTCCACTCTACTTCAATGAGTTTGTAGCTTCACTGTGTAAAACTGGGAAGTATATTCTTCTTTTTACCGTATTTCTAAGAGTTCTTCTATCATCTCAAACCTGCATCTTCTGCTGCGTGCTGTTGCATTTGAAGTGTTGGAATATCATCTCTACTATACTAACAAGTGTAGACTAAGTATAGAAGGAGTGAAAGGTTTTCTTTTGATGTGAATTGTGTTTAGATTATGCCACTGCTTCTCTGCTGGAGCTACATCTTAATTTCTTATAAAACATGTCTGAAAGCTTTAAGAACAGGTTTATAAAAACATAGTTTTGGAGCATTGCTTCTCATCTCTGACTTGTGATGTTTTTGACTGAATTATGGACTCTCCATTCCTGCAGAACTTTACTGATGATACAAAGCACACTTCCCAGACTGAAAAAGTTTAGTCCTCTCTACCATGATCTTCAGCTATTTTTTGTCACCACAATTCATTTTAGGAGAAGTATCCAAGTGCTTATCCAGTGCGATTTCCTGCCATGGAAATGAAAGATGGAAGTGTCTTCTGTTCCATGTGTGTGAACAATGCACAGCCATTACAAATTTTGCTTTCACTATTACCTGGACATGCAAGAAATCACACACCTGGGTGCTATGTAGGAAATGGACTTGGGAAGCACAGTACAGTGGCTTTCTGGGAAAACTGGTGGAAGGCTTATTTTGAAGCCAGATGCTTTCTTTTCCAAATTACTGCTAAAACATACATTTTAATGTGGTACATTATAAATATGATATATCTGTGTTCCACTAGTATAATTATTTGCATGCTAATTTCACATTTTTTAATGTATGAGGAAGGGGAGACAATATGTAACTCTTTGAAGAGGAGGGAGGCAGCAAACATTTTGCTAATGGTTTCATGGTAGCAGAAGCCTAGATTTGTTGCTTCGGGCATTTTTCCCAGCTTCTTGTTTTCCATTTCACAGAATATCTTACAGTTGTACAAGTGTATGTATTTTTCTCATGGTCATGGAGCAAGGCATGTGATAATCTGTAGATTCACTTGATCTGTGGTTCAGAGGCCTTGAGAGGGAGGAACCAGTATTCTCTTTTCTGGTCAATTTACAGTTTTTCTCTCTCACTCACCAAAAAAAATCTTAAAATCTATATAGATATATCTCCTAAGACTGTAGCTAAAATACCACTATAATCAATTGACTTACAAGGTCACAACTGATGCAGATTTTCTGGAGGAGAGCTAAGCAAGCTCTCTACCTGCCTGCCAAATGGCTAATGCAAAAGCATGATGTAAGGAAACTATTTGTGCAAGGGTTGTCCAAATTCTTTACATTGTGAATTAACCCTTTCTAGTTTTCATAAAGGAAGACACTGAAATTATCTAAAAGGCTGACACCTGCATTTCACAGTATGCATTGCCATTTCAGGGACTAGCATATTTGAAGTTTTATTTCAGAAGAGCAGTTCTGTCATCTTTCACAACCTGCATTCAGTTTTCTAAAGCGCTGTGCGATGCAAAGTGATCCTAAGTAAACCTATTTGTAATTTTGTCTGTATAGAATGGTAGCAACCTTAGGATCTTGAAAATGTATCTAATATAGTATATCAGTACTAAAGAGATGCTTAAATGTTTTTGTACTAGATGCTGCAGAAGATGAAGGGTGTTCAGATGTTTGTTGTTGCAGCTGCTGCTTCTCTACTAATGCTGTCATACTACAACTGCTTTCCAAGATTTTTGAAAGCTAATAGGCTTAGCTCTTAGTTCCATATAACTTTTTTTTTTTTTTAAGTGCAGGAAGATTCCCTTGAAAAAACATGAAAAACTTAATCATAATGTTTTTTATTATTTGCAACACATAAAGGAAGAGTAAGCAAGAAAAGGTAAAGTAAACTGTACATCATAAAAAAAAAAATAGCCCTCCAGCAATCTCCCAGACCTTACACAGAATTTTTCTGGGTTATTGTTTTTAATTGTATGCTCCAGTTGCTACTATTTTTCCCCATTCTCTGTGTATTCTACTCCTTAATAGGTCTTTGAGCTGAAATTGTTGTGATGATATCTGATGGCATTATAGAAGTGCTAAACCCACTACTTTTTATGAAGAAAAAGTGAATTTTAAAGAAAAGTCACTGATGCTAAGATGAGTGAAGGTGTGGCTATGGAATGATGATCTGATTGTTGCAGATGTTGATACTTTGAACTTGCATGTTCATTAACAAATAATTATATGGCTGAAAGGCTGTTGAGGCAGGCAAATTGCACCTATTCACCTAGACACTGTGTAAACACGACTACATTCAGGTATTCATAAAATAGCTGCAAATGAGGGCAACTTTCAAATTTCTTGAAAATGCTTGTACTGGTGCTTTCACGGGCTCTCCATATATTTTTCTCCGTTATAGTGTACATGGGAGAGAGGTATCACAGAATGCAGACTAAGGAACCAGCAGTACAGTATATTATGCTCCTAGAGAGAACTTTTATTTTCTCTCTTTCACTTTTCTAAGAGCTAATTCTGGGTCTGAATGATGTCAGATGTAGTGATGTCTGAATAACTGTAATGTACAAGAAAGGAAAAATATTTTAACAGAGGGAGCTAGGGTATGATCTTGTAAGTGGTGTAGTATTTGCAGCCACATTTAGAAGGGAAGCTGAAACCACTTCTGTTGCTACTGTGTTATGTTGTTAAGGAGAGAACTGCATACAAAGGAAAATGTGGCACATGCAAAGAATGGCAATTTGAGTTTACCAAAGAAATTAATAAAAAAACTGTAATTATGCTCATTAATATCCTCCCCTACTGGAAAGCAAAATGTGAAAAGACCAACCGTTACAGAACTAGCACAAACAATTTGCAATTATTAGCAGCCCTGCTCCTGTTGCATAGGGCTGGTCCCTTCAAATGTCCCTCCATGACATTTCTTCTTAACAGATTGTAGCTCTCACTTTGCCTATGACTAATTGCCTAAGAATCACACCACCTAAAATGTAGCTGCTTTCACTCAATGTGACAGAACTTTCGTCTTTGCAAGTACTGGATAAAACCATCCAACAAATTAACTATGTCACTATCAGTGTTAATGTATGTCACTTTTAGTTTTCCAGGTAATATAGGCCTTTAATATCAGCCTTAAGAAAGAATACATAAGAAAAGGTCAAAGCACTGCCAGAATTAGATACCTCATCTGAGATCCTACAAATGTTTGCTAAAGCTAGTCTTGTGCTGCCATTTTGATGCTAATTTTTGTTAATATGCAGCTGCTGTCTTCTTCTGTCACTGCAAACTAAAAGCAGTCATTTCCTTATTAAGGTGTATTCTGCTAGCTTTGTGTAATTGGTTAACTTTGTGTAATTGGTTAGATCAAATAATATATTTGATTCTTTAAGCTTTGAATTAGGAGTGGTATCTATGAATGGTGCCATTATGAAATAGATTTGTGATTTTCACTGTTCCCTTGTGTGCAGAAGACTTTATATAATTCACCAGAACAACTTTGGGCTAGGAAAGCATCACTTCTTCCATTTGGCTTTTGTGGAGAACTTGCCTGATAAAAATTATGGTATTGACTAAATAAATATTCCAAACAGCAAAGCACTGATAACCTCTCTGCTGGGTATGTGTGGATGGTGCCAGGGAGTGCCACTGGAAGAGATGAAAAGAGTTGTTTCATACTCTTCTGACAAAGAGAAAAATTGATGAAAGGGAACTCGCTGAATTATTGAAATAGACAGGTTTCTCCTGCTCTTTGCCTGATTCCAGGACCATCCATTCAACCTCAGTGAGGTTTACTTAATGTGTTCTGCCAACAAATGTAATTAGGCTAATAATAGTTTAGGTGGTAGCACCTAAAGGTAGAGGAAAGACTGACACGTGATAGCCAGCAGAGACTGCTGGTGTTGCACAAAATAATTGTTTTATTTCAAAAAGTAAGAAAAAGCAAAACAAAACCTGTAAATCCTGCTAAGAACTATAATGACAGCAAGTTATTTAGAAACTCTTGGTCTGGACTGTCTGTGCACATCATTCAATGTCTTTAACTATAATGATGACACAAGGTGTTTTATAAGCCCTTTGTTTCAGTCTTAGCCCAGAAGCAACCTGTGGTGTGTTGGAGAGGGGAAGGACTAGAGGGAATGCGGGCGATAGTAGGAACATTTATTTTAGGTGGTGGAACATGCTGAAGATATAAGAGCAAGTTAAATAGATGGTCATAGTAACTGCAGCTGTGAGTAATAAAAGATCTTTTCACTGACTCTCTGGAAATTGCAAGAGGTTTCCTTTCCCTGGCAATCATTTGGGTGCTACTCTTGGGATGCACCTGTCAATTTATGAAACATGTTACCAAAAGCATGTGATCAGCCAAAGGAAAAATTCATTGTAAAAGCATTGGACTGAAGAGGATTACTAAAAATCACAATGGGATGGCAGAAAAGTCAAAACATATTTATTAAGGATAATAACACTACCATCTTCTGTTCTGTTCTCTCATCAATTCCTTGTGAAATTTTTTCCTCCAAAATTTGGATATGTAGTATCTCAACTACTTAGGGAAGAGCAGGTGGTTGTAAGAAAGCCATTGCTGATCAGTCCACAGAACACATCTGCTGCAGGCTCTACTTCAGTGTGCTCCAAGACAGATGTCTGAAAGAATGTATATCTTCTCGCTGCTCTCTCTGCCTTCATTCCACTGAAAAAAGATAGACAGTTACAACAGATGCTGGTACAGCTTCAGACAATTCCTGTGTTAGAGACAATGTTAGTTTATTGCCAAAACCAGATTTACTAGCTCAATGCTCTCCAGTAAAGGAAGTAAGCTGCTGTAAAGGTAATAGCTTTTATTATTCTTCTATTCAAGACAGGAGAATGCCATGAGGTATTACACTTAGGAGGGTGGTCAGAAGTCAGAGTTCTCAGAAATTCTGAGTTGGATTCCAGTTATTTTAATTTACTTCTAGGTTCTAGGACTATAGATCTGTTTTGAAACTTAAAGTTTAGATGAAAGTTTTAAAAAGAACATTCAACTTGCTTAAAACGCAAAAAAAAATCAGCTCCCTGCTTAAAATGGAGAGCAATCCTATGCAATCTGCAGTGCAGTTCACTTATTCTTTCCTTGTTCCATTTGATTAATGAAAGCAATGTATTTTCTCTCCTTCTGCCAGTGATTAATACTTCCCCGTGCTTCTCTGTTTTTGGTGGCAGATTGCTGGGGGAGAGATTCCACAGCAAATTGGTTTTGATATCAAGTTTTAAATAAACTTTGCCAGCCTGCTTGTTTTGTGAAAAATACTTCTCAGTCTCCAGTCGTGTACAGCCTGGACTGTATCTGCTCTGTCTCTGTTACAGAGAAGGTGAGTTTAGGAGAGCACCTTTCAAAGCTCGCTCCCATCACTATTGCTGATAGTGCAAGGTGAAAGAGAACAGCTTGGCTGCTGCTTCCTTCCCCATGTCTGTGGGGTAGGCTTGTGAGGGCAGCAGGACTAGCAGGCAGGGACTGAATCATAGTTACACGCTGGCTTCAGTAACCACAATTTGTTCTTCCAGGTACGTGGCTTGAGTTGTAGCCCTAATGGGTGTTTCAGTGGAGAGGTAATACGTTGAAGCCATTGCTGTTAGTGACACAGACAAAAGTTGCTCCCTGGATTCTCCTTGGAGAAGCACTGCTTCCAGTACTGACTAGGTATAATTCATATCACCTAGACCTTGGTGGTGAGGCAGGGCCTATGTTTTGGACTACAGTCTACACCAGTGATTCACACCGTGCCAAGGATGTTCCTGAACATGGGAATGCAACATCCATTCATTTCCACTGCTGTGGCTGTCTCTGGATGACTTCTGGCCAAAGCTGAATCTCCCAGACATCCCTGGGCAGAGGCTGGAGTTCAATGTGAGCCAAGGAGCAACAGGCGGCTCATGTGCAGCTGACCTGTGTTAGAAGATAAGAGACTTTAATAATATGGATGAGGACTGCTGTGCACATGTTGGCCTCCACGCTGCAGGAAGGTACATTCAAGGCAAATTCATTTTACTGTAGTCTATCTCACAAAGCCTTTTTCTCTAGCGTGCTTTTAGCTTTTAAGGAATTGTTTTCAATTCCTTGGTTTTTACTGGTGGTAAACTCAACTGATGCTCGATTTCTGCTCATGCATTAAGGTTAACTACATATATATTTTTGGTTGTTTGTTTTTGCTTAAAAGTTGGGAAATGCATACTGAAGCATGTGCAGATGTAAAACTGGTGGCAGCTTGCCAGTGTAGCCTTTGATGTTGCCAAGCATGAGAGGCTTATGGATAGGATAATACAGCTTTTCTTCTATATGTGTGATCAAACCACCACGTGCATGTTTTATTCCTTACCTTAAAAGCAATGTTTTACATTGCACCCTACAAAATAAAAATGTACCTATCGAAACAAAATCTAACACCCTGCCTCATGTATAACCTTCAAGTTAGAGTCAAAATAGATGTGTTATTTTAGTAGGGCTGCTGAGACCACAATCTGCAAAAATTCCTCTTTGCATTTGACTGTGAGCTCCACCCTTTAAAACAAACACTTTGTCCTGGTTTCAAATTGAATTTTTCACTACATGAGTCTCATTAATTAAATGGCAAGAATAGCTTCAGCCCGTGACCTGTTCTTCCCCCTGCAGTTCCTTGTGCGAGGACCCTTTCAGTCGTAGCTGGTGAAAGACGTTTTTCTTCTGCCTGGCTGAGGAGAAATCTATACAACAGAAAGGACACCTCAGCATCCATCCAAACTCAGTTGTCACAAGAGTTGCTTAAAATAACTTGAAAATTAAATGGTTTCTACTCATCATCTCCTTTCCTTCCAGACACATTTTTGTCAGCTGTGTTTGCCCAAGAATCCAAAATTCAGACACGGCGTGACATTTCCCTACCTTCCGCCTTCCCTTTCCACAGGCCTTTTACCCCCAGCTGTTGCCGTTGCTGCCAGCTCCGTTCAATTAACCTCAACAGGAATGCAGTCATCCCTCGGCAGTTAATCCTGTTCAGGATTAATGAACTGTGCTTTAAACCAAGGGAACTGCTAGTAAAAACGAGGTATAATTTCATTAGAAAATTGTGTACTGCTAATTAATGAAGAAGGTCATTTTAGGACTTGGCAGAACTGAGTTAACTGAAGAAAAAAAAATCCACAGAGCAAATATGTGAAGTTTGCTACTTTCTCTTTGCTCTCGCTTTCTCTGTGGACACCTTTTGACTCCAAACATCCTATTTTCTGTCTCCCTTCCCTCAGGTCACCACCAAGGCATGTCACTGGGAAGTGTGGAGTAAGGCAGCCGTAAAATGAGGCCACTTGTGGAGCCACTTGTTTCTTCATCCTTTGTTTTTGGGTGATGAACACTGTGCATAATGTGATTTATTTAAGTGTTAAAAAACAGGGACTGGTCAAAATACTGAGGTCATTGCTTCTCCAGTTACAAACCAAGAAAATCCCTGGTATCTGGCTTTCATGCTGGTCCTGGGAAAGTTTTCAGTCCTTCGGTTTCTCAGAAGTGCTTGCTCCGTACATTTGAGCAAAGGCTTGGGTGATACTTTGGGTACATTCAGCCTTTCACTTTCTGGATATCAAAAGCAGTCATGATGGACACCTAGACAAAGCAAACAAGGAACTTTAACAAGAAAGTGACTGACAAGCCAGGGCAGTGACAGGGGAAGGAAAACAGATCAAAAAAGGCAGCTTGTAAAAAATTTGCAAGTTCTGTTCCTGTTTGGTGATACACAGCTTTATTTATTACCTCAGAGCTCTTGACTCTTCCATTATGGCGTATTAATTAGTATCTGTCCCGTAAAAGATCAGGTAAATGTCATGATTTCCAGTATTTTGTGTTGATTTTCACTTAAAGTGATGAATTACACAACTGTCATTCAGGTACTTCAATCTTTTATATCAAAAAAATTATGACATGCGGTACTTCACTCTCTAAACTATGCTGTTGCAATTGGTTTTTTTTTTCTTACCAGAAAACTACATGGGTTCTTCTAAGTTCTAAAAATATACTTTTGACTCTCCAAGTAAATGATATACATTCTGGGAAGTATATATCTATAAAAAATAGATTGAATCCAGGTTTGGAATGTAAAACTAAGTTTAATGACTGAAATTTTCATAATATGATACCAAAAGAATCTTCTGTACAATATATTGCAATGGGCCAAATACCTACCAACCACAAAACATGCAAGTTTGTATTTGGTACATATAAAGGAGGAGGAGTTGATACATTTGAGTCAAAGTTCCCCAAAGTGTTTTGTTTAAGTGCCAGAGCCAGCCAATGTGCTAGCACACATGCTTATGTTTTAGCATATGAATACAGAAAGTCAGCCAAGCATGAAAAGAAAGTCAGTTGCAGTTATTTTTGGGATGGTACTTTGTTTTTTATATACTCCACTGTTATATTTATAGATTCAGAAGAAATTACGTCTTATCTTCAAATGTAATTACCACAGAGGACATGGAAAATGGGATTTTCAAAGCAGCCCAAGGAAACCGAGGACTCACTTCTTAGTAGGCAGGAAAATAATATGCAGTCTCTTTTGAACATGGCAGTATTAAACACCTGTACGGGAACATTCTGTTACTTGATGCAGGTTTGCTATAAGCGATCCAGCTGACAATGTTTTTGCAACACTAAGAGGTCTTACAGCATAGAGAAATATTTCATATTAAGTTCTGTTTGTCATGAGAAAGAATTTGCTTTGTAGTTTCTGCAGGGTGAGGCAGGGAGAGGGCTGTTTGGATTTTTGGGGTTTTTCCTGGACAGCATTATGGGCCAAAAGCTCAATCCTTTTATGTGAAAGGCAAATTTTGGTTTAAATGAGACCAGAATGCATGCATATGTACTAAATCAGGTATTTTCAAATGCATGCCACTTGAGATTGCAGAAGAAAAAACACACTCACAAGGAGTGATTTGTTTGAAGTCAGAGCACTTTTCTCTCTGTGGATCCATTTATAGTTTCAGGATAAGAAATTCTTAT